>NC_135717.1:30362705-31850465 GCF_964656455.1 Halichoerus grypus
CACCAGGAAGACCAAATCATGATTAGAAGCTTGGAATTCTCAGTCCCATTCTCTATCCTCCAGGAAGGGGAAAGGGGCTGGAAACTGAGTCAAGTATTGATCATGCCTATGTAATCATGCCACCATAAAAACCCCAAAAGCATAAGGTGCAGAGAACTTCACCATGTTGCTGAACACGTGAAGGTGCTGGAAGCTCCATCCTCCTTCCCACGTACTTTTCCCTATGGATCTCTTCCATCTGAATGTTCAACTGTATCCTCTATCATACCCTTTTATAATAAACCGGTAAATAGAAGTGTTTCTCTGAGGTCTATAAGCCATTCCAACAAACTATGAGACTCAAGTTGGGGGGCAAGGGAAGTTGGATTTATAATTGGTTCATCAGAAATACAAGCTAGGATTTGGGATCGTCATCTGATTATCCTGATGATGGGAATATCATCTGAGAACACCTCCACCAAAAATGATGTGTACAAGCATCCCCATTTCAGGCTCTTACACTAGCAAACTTGTTCTAACACAGGGAGAGAAGAGCACAAATATTTACTGAGTACCTATCACATGTCAGACACTTAATAACTGTTATCTTATCTCACCATAAAGCTCTGAGGTAGGAAATATTGGCCATGTTTTAAAGCTAAGGGAACTCATGTAGATGAGTACATTCAGTCATTCAATAATATATTATGGAGTTATTTTAAATTATACTTACAATGGTATGTGATAATATTTAAATACTTATGGCATAATGTTGATTTGAATAAGATAAAAAGGCACTGTGTGAATACAAGTGTTTTTAAAATGTGAACATTTTTTAAGAGTCTGAAAGCAAATACGCCACAGTGTTATCCATCTTACTTTGGGCAATTAGAATTAATGGCTGTTTATTTTTCTTCTACTTCCTACCATTTTGTACTTTCCAGTATTTCCAAGGTGCCTAAGTGCTCCTTCTCTGATGAGATCTGGCCTCCCTTGAGGGTAGGGTTACAGTTAAAAGAGCTTAGTTTGGTTTGGAAATAGTCAAACCCGGCTTCAAATCCCAGCTCGGCCACTATCAAGCTCTAGGACTCTGGGCAAATGAGTTAATGTCTCTAAACCTCAATTTTCACATCAGTAAAAGGGGCGGGGGGCACGATGATATATATCTTATAGGGCTGCTGTGATTGAGAGTTTGTGTTTAAAGTGTGCACTGCCTGGCACGTAGTAGGTCTCGCTGGATGGCAGACCCATAAGTGGAGGCTGATTGACCCCAAAACTCCCATGCTTCCCTAGATCCCCGTCACGATCTTCCAAATCCCCTCAACTCAGGTTGCCCCGAGCTCTGTGGCAGAAGCCACGACTGGCAATTTTGAGTCAAGGAACAGTCCCCACTCAGGGGGGTCACTGTCACTCCCATCTCTGCATATTTATGCCACTTGCGTCTCATTTCTCAGAGGAACCAGGCTTCCATTTCCCAGCTGTGCACTAATACCTTCAAGGGGCAGGGAGTTCTCTCCCCTTCTCCTTTATGTGATTAATGAGACTTAAATTGGCCCAGTGATAGATGAGTTATCCTAAAGGCATCGAATATTTAAACCCGAATTCTCCTTTGACAAAAATAGTCCGTGGGTTTCAAGACCTGCCATCCTGATGTCCCTGTTGCTAGCACATGATGTCTGCCGGTGCTGAATGAATTCCTGCTAAGCGTTCACCAATATCAAGGACTGAGACACCCCTTTCTCCTTTTGCTGTTCCTATGAAGCCAAAGTGTGTGCTTTACATCTTTATCTTAAGTGACCAGACTTGTTTATAGCTGCTCGGAATAATTACGTCTGAATGCATTTGCGTTTAGCACACCCCAGACCATGCACTCCTCTGATTAAGGGTTTCTAAATGGAATTCTTCCCTGGAAATGAGCCTTAAGTGGATTTCTTCACTTAAACAAGCTCCTGTCCCAGATATCCACGTGGTCCTTGGAGAGAAGTTTCTGTACCATCTCAGGCTCCCTGGTGCAGTCCTCCACATTTTTCTGGGTGTATTTTCTTCCCCTGTCCCCGCATTAACCTGCTAGTCCTTGCAGGTCTTCCTGATTCCTCATCCATCCCCAAGTCCCAGGGAAAAGGGACCTCCACCTTGGGGCCACCCCAGATGATGCTGAACACCCCGATCTTCCCTGGACCCCCTAGACCAGTCACTGGGAATAGTAAATATTTTTGCCGTTGGAGCACAGACAGCCCGAGATAATATGGAATGAATGAGCATGGCTATATTCTAAAAGCTTATTTACAAAAACAGCAGAAAGCTGGATTTGGCCTGTAGTTTGTGGACTCCTGCCCCAGAGACCTGTAGGGGCCACTGCTAGTGCCCGGCTCAGACCCCCTCTAGCAGCTGCTAATGGCTCACAGCTGCCCCTTCTCCACCCTGGCTACCACAGCCATGTCTCCTAGAAAGTTACTTTGCCCCACGTCCATCCAGGGGGGCAGCCAGAGCCAACGAATGACTGAATGACATAAAGGTACAAAATGCCAGCCACCTGCCTCAAGGCAGCACCAGAGGTCCCTGTGGGCTCAGACTGAAGTCAGACTCCCATCAAGACCACAGGCTTGCTTTTAGCTTTGTTGCTCTGCCCTATCCTGCTTTCTCACCTCCCTTCTCCTAAGCAGATGAAACACTCCCAAACCTCTGTCTTGGGCTTTACTTCTAGGAAAACAACCTGAAATAAGACATTAAAACCCAAGCTAGCTCCCGGGGGCTATCAGTTTTTTTTTTCCCTTTGGCTGTCTTACGCTTCCAAGTTATATCGTTCCCAAGAAGACCCTGAGAGCCTTGGGAGGGCAGGGAATGCCAAAGAAGATGTATCTTCAGCACAGTGGTAGAGGACAAAGAACACAGGCTTTTTACTCTCACAGACTGGAGTTAAAATCCTGGCTCTATCCCTGACCTGGTTTGTGACTGAAGATAATAAGAATAAGAAAGACAATAAAAATAGCAAGAACAGTGGTGAGATCAGGAGCACGTCTTGAGCAGTATACTATGTAGCAGGCGCTATTCGGAGAACTCGGTGTTAGTTCCCTCGGCACCCACACGGCGCACTATCAGGAAGGTTCTGTGGTTAGCCCCTTTATAAGTGAGGACAGCTAGGCTCAGAGTGTGCCCACGTCACCCATTTTACAGATGAGAGCAAGAATGGCTACCTTGAGGAGTTGCTGTAATTATTAACACAAAGGTCCAAGTGCCTGGCAACCACCAGATGCTCCAAAAATATTTCGCTTTATTATCAGGTCTTGTTATTCATTGGCTGGTATCCATCCACACAGTAGATGACCTTGTTACCTGACTTGATCCTTTTCCAGCACCTTACTGTGCACATTTTCACCCCATGCCCCCCTCGGCTTTTCGCTTTTAATGGGACAAGGAACTCTAACATGAGAAAAACCAAGCTTTGTCATGAGCTTCGAGGCAGTCTGGCCTCCCCACTCAGGCTCCTTCCCGTGGACCAAAGATTCTTCCTCCCAGAAATAATCCAAATACGCAGCAACAGGAAGACTGTTGCATCACATCTATTCATTAATTGATTCAACAGATAGTTAAGGAGCGCCCACATATTTACCAGCCTCCAAGATGGCCTCCAGTGATTCTCACATCCTGGGATTTACACTATCACCAAGAGTGCAGTCATCTTGAAAGTGGGTCCTCCTGACCCAATCAAATGATGGCAGCCCTAGCCAGCATCTTGACTGTGATCTCGTGACAGATTCTGAGCCAGAACCACCAAGTCAAGCCACTCCCCAGTTCCTGACCCACAGAAACCATGTGGGATAATAAATTATTGTTGTCTTAAGCCACCAAGTGGGGAAATTTGTTACACAGCATTAAGTAACTAATATGGTACTCAAAGGAATAATCACACAATAGTTTAAAGGAATGTTCGTGGGGGCACTGGGTGGCTCAGTTGGTTAAGCATCCAACTCTTGATTTCAGCTCAAGTCATGATATCAGGGTCTGAGATTGAGCCCCGTGTGGGGTATGAGGAGTCTGTTTGAGATTCTCTTTCTTCCTCTCCCTCTGCCTCCCCTGTACCCCCCGGCTCTCTCTCTCAAATAAATAAATAAAACCTCAAAAAAAAAAAAGAATGTTTGTGAAAAGTTCTAAAATCCATAAGAACAGAACAATGAAATAATTCCAAACAAAACAAAACATAAAATAGGACACATGAAAAGGTAATATGAAGAATTTTAATTCATAAGGATAAGCTAATAATATTATTCTCACTTCTAAAAGGAGATGAATTTGTATATGCCATATTTGATGAGTGCTTACTATAAGCCAAATACTCTTCAAATATTATTTAATTCTCAAAACAACCCTATATCATTATTCCCATTTTTCAGTTGGGGAAATTAAGGCTCAGGGAGGTTAATTAGCTTGTTCAAGGCCATATAGCTAGTAAGTGGTGGACTTTGACTAGAACCCAAGACTGTCTGACTGTCAACTCACTTTTTCTAGCCACTACTTCTAACTGCCTATAGACAGAATAAAAAGGAGATGCACCAAATTGTATGCTTTTTGGGGATTTTCTTCTTGTACTTTACACTTTCTACAAGGAGCAACTACTCCATTAATAACCAGTTATTGTTTTTATAAGTCAAAATAAAACAAACAAAAAGGATTCTTTCTTGCAGAATCCAAAGGAGCAAGGAAATATCTATTCTCATTTATCGTGTTTCTCAAAGGGCTATCTATCGGCATTCAGGGTGAGATAATTCTTCCTTGAGAGGATCTTCCTAGGATGCTGTAGGATTTTAGCACCACTGCGGCTGTCCACCAAATGCCCCATAGCACATACTGTAAGTGCCTTGCCAGCAACTGGTCAGCACTCACCTCTCCAGCCAGTGCCGCCAGCGGCAGACACCTGTGACCCTCTGCCTGGCAACTTTCGCTCTATTTGGAGAACACACTTGGTATCGATGCCTCTGGAAGCAGCCCTCAACCAGTGTTGAACTAGAATTTGGTGGCTCAACTGCACGCCCCCAACCTTCCCTGCCACTCCGTTGCAATGACTCTGAAGGCATGTTCTGCGCTCCCAAAGTTTTGACTCAGGTCGTGATCTTGTGGTTGTGGGATGGAGCCCTGCATCCGCTCGTGCTTGGTGTGGAGTCTGCTTGAGATTCTCTCTCCCCTTTTGGGGAGAGAGTTCAGCAGGACTGAACTCCAGTTGCCCAGGCGGTAAGTGGCCTGATACACACCCTTTATCGCCTTCCCCATCTTGCTAACCCTCACCTGCCAGTGTTTTCTGGGACCACCTCCCAAAAACGTGCCTTGCCCTCAGATCCTTGTCTCAGGGTCAGCTTCCACAAAAATCAAGCCAAGGCAGCTCTCCAGACCCATTAACACTGAAAAAGTTCCTACAACTTCCAAACACCCAGGCTTGGAGGGTACAGTGCTCTTACTGCCTAAGAAAACATTTAAGTTCCACAGCTGCTTTCTAGTCAAAGACCTCTGGTTCTAAGAAAAGCCCATGGCGATGTCATTTCATGGAGAATCGCCACCCGCCCCCACAAAGTCCCTCAGACACACCCTCAGTGTCTGCTGCTCTCCCATTTCCAGCCATTTCAGCCCAGGCCCTCCTTAGGGTTCAAGAAACACTGATGATTTTTAGTGCAAAATAACCACACAGCTTTGGGCTTAGCACCACTCCAGAAAGGAAACAGTCATAATAATAGCAACACCAGAAGCTAACATTTATTGAGTGCTTGTCATAGCCCCGAAAGAAGGTAAGACTTTATACAAATTATTTATTTTGGTTCTCCTATGCAAAGAAACGTGGCTGCTTGGACACTAAGAGTGCCTAGAAATAAATTCGAGGTGGGCCAGTTCATTCAGTCAACAAAGATTTATTAGAAAACAATGTATATTTATTAAGCATCCACTAAGTTCCATACAATGTGCTTGGTCTAGAGGCATTAAACAGAGACCAAGTCATACGAGTTCCCTCTTCTCTCAGGAGCCACATTCGAATGGAGCATTGGGTTCCATCAGGATGACTTTGCACGCCCTCACCCCCAGGGGGACATCTGTCAATGTCTGGAGACATTTTTGTCATAACTGGGGAATGGGCGTGTTCCTGGCATGTAGTGGGTAGAGGCTAAGGATGCTGCTAAACACCCTACAATGCACAGGACAGCTTGCACAATAAAGAATTATCTGGCCTGGCCTAAGATGTTGAAAGTGTCAAGTTTGGGAGACCCTGTAAGAGAGGAAGGAGGAGAGAGGATGACAAAAAAACAAAGAATTTCGAGATGTGAAGCCTGAACTCGCGGCTTCCTCTCAACTTTGGTTATCAATCTGTAAAATGCTACTTGGATTATATGAGTCCCTCGTGGGCATCCACAAATGGAGGCAAGGTCCTTTTTTTTTTTTTTCCCAAGATTAAATATTTGAGAGAGAGGAAGGGCAGGGGGCTAAGGGCAAAAGGGGAGAGAGAATCTCAAGCAGACTCCACACCAAGCACGAGCAGATGCAGGGCTCCATCCCACAACCACAAGATCACGACCTGAGTCAAAATCAAGGAGTCTGACGCCCAACCAACTGCACCACCCAGGCGCCCCAGGCAGGGTCCTTTTTTAAACCAGGGTGCCCATCCCAGCAAGGAAGTGTGAAGGAAGTCAGAGATGAGCTCTCCACCCCCAGCACATGCCACAGCTCAGCCCGGGGCTGGGTTTGCCGACTGCTAGCTCTGTCAACCCCGCCCACCCTCCTTTTGTAAGGAGAGATGCACTGATGGGTCTTTTCAGTCATTTTACACATCTTATCATGTATTCATTCCACCTCATTTCACAAAGGGTTTGAGGCGGCAAAGTAGATATAAACAAACAATCACACAACCTGACAAGGAACAATATGAATTAGAAGAAGGGGGCGTGGAGGGTTTTTTGCGATGGTTGTTGTCTGTTTGGAATCTTCTCTGAAGAACTCCCCCTCAAATATGCCATGTACATAAACACAAACAGGCTCAACAATGGTCCTGTTCAGTCTGGGAGACTTGGATGGAGCTGACTCCTCCCACCACCAGCAGTGAATACATGATTCCAGAATGACCAATCAGAGCACGACTCCACCTGGTCAAGGTCATTGGTGCAGGGATGGTCATATGACCTATTAGAGACCAATCAGAAACCTCTCCAAGGTTCTTTCCAACCTCATGGAGAAGTACAGCTTTCCTAGCCTCTGGGATCTAGAAGCTAAGGACAATGCTGGATTAGGGCTGTCACCCCAGGGAGTGAGCCTGTCTTAAAAATTAAGTCAAGAGAAGCACACAAAATCTAGAATGGAGCACTGGGTGTTATACGCAAACAATGAATCATGGAACACTACATCAAAAACTAATGATGTAATGTATGGTGACTAACATAACATAATAAAATAAAATTTTAAAAAACAAACAAAAAAAATCTAGAGATGGAGAGATGAAGCTCTGAGAACACTTGTTGAGACCCGGCCATGTCTGAAGGCCAGTGACACAGCCCACTGAATCCCTTTTTCCTTGCATTAATTAGGCTTCTGTTGCTGGAACCTAAAAGATCCTGACCTAGTACGGGGTATATACCAAGAGGAAAGCAAAATGAAAACCAGAGAGCAGGAGATGAGGGTCAATACAGGATTGAATGTGGTTGTGTGCTTGTGGGTAAGCAAAGTGGAAAGGGTAGGCTGATTACATACATCATTTTCCTTTGCCCGTAATGAGAACATTGAAGCTCCTTACGAGAAGCAAAGCTTTGTCCTAGCACTGGCTTCTCAAAGTACAATGGGCTTCATGGAAGGAAATGCCAAGATATGGAGATGATGTCCTCTTTGATGGACACCCTTCAGCAAATATAAGAATGGGATTTGCAAAGCTGCTATCTAGACTCTGTTGTGGATGCTGGGGGATTCATCCTTACATGGTTAGTCAACTTGATTCTGTGGGATCAGGAGAAAGGCAATGTGCTCCAACGATGCACATTTCTGAAGGTTCTTTCCACATGTGAACATTCCTGAAACTGGTTCTAGAACATTTCAGCCATTAATAATTCTCAGCCTGTTTCTGCCCTTTCTTGCTCAGAAATAAGCTCACTTCTACCAATTTCTGAAGGCTCTATTCTCCCCTACTGAGAAGGGAAGTTCAAGAGAGTGAGAATCTCCTGTCCTTCAGCCCTGAGAAAGATTGCACTGCGGGGCTTGCAGATGTCGGGGGGCTGTCCTCAAGAGCTTCCCCTGTCCTCACCTCCTGTCTCCATGATTAATGCAAGCTGTTACGATCTCACGTTACCATCAGGCTGTCACTGCACTGAGGATCTCCAATGGCTCCAACCCAAGTAACAGACTGTTCCAGAGTCTCTGTCCTCACAAAGAAAAAAAACAAAAAACAAAAAACTGCCATGTCCCTGAACTTGTCTGGGAGAAGTGATGATTTGATGAGGCACAGTCTAACCATGTACCATGGACAAAGACGGATTTGTAGCCAAGGATTATCACTGTGACACTAGGGAAGACAAGGTGTAGTTGTTTTGTTTGCTTGTGTTTGTTTTGTTTGGTTGGTTTTGCTGCCCTTGGAAGTGGGCCAGTGGTTTCACATGCAATGTCATTTCATCTTCATGGCAATCCATCAAAGTACTAGATAATAACACCACCATTTCCTACAGCATCAGGGAAAGGATATGTACTTTGTTCAAGGTCACACCATTAGTAAGAAGCAGAACCCACAAATTTGGACCTATGTCTAAAGGACCCCCAAGCCCGTCCTCTGGTCTCTGCCTCAGACCCTGGAAAGTGGGTACCACCTTGCAGGAACCACAAGTGGGCAGAAGAACCCCCTGCCCCTGGGGTTCATCCAACCAAAAATGTCTTCCTTTTCATCGGTACCTTGTGTGAGTCACACCATTAAAATATGATATCTGGGAGGAGTCAACCTTTAGTTGAGTATCTACCCCTTATACCAGAGTCCAAATTAGTTACCTAGATAATTGGGACTCTTAGGACAGTATTTTTCACAAGATGGCCCAGGACCATCTATGTTAGCATCACCTGGCAGAAGGGTGAAGACTGTTAAACAGCCGTATGTCCCAGTCCCAACCCCAGACTTGCTCTCAGCATCTCTGCCCCAAGAGAATGAGGTTCAGCTGAGGGACCCTGTAGGTACAAGTCCTTGTATGCTGAGCATATGCCAGAGGCCTTGTCATTTCTATCATTTCTGTGATGCTTCATCGAGTATCACCATGAGGGCTGGGGGGGGGGGGCGGTGGGTGGGCAGGAGTAGGGGGAGGCGGATTGAGAAAAGCTGATGGAGGGGGAAAACACGAGCTGGACAGATTTAGGGATTCAAATCCCAACACAGCCACTTGGCCAAGTAACTACCTCCCTGGGTATGTTTCCCACACAGTCTTCAAATTCATATGTTAAAGCCCCAACCACCAAGGGGACTGTATTTGGAGACAGGGTGGGTGACGAGGTAATAAAGGGTAAATGAGACAGCAAGGGTGGGGCTCTAATCTGATAGCGCTGGTACCCTTTTAAGTAGTAGAAACACCAGCTATCTCTCCTCCACCACATGAGGACACAGCAAGGAGGCAGCTCTCTGCAAGCCAGGATGAGAGTGCTCACTAGGAACCAAAGGGGCTAGCACCTTGATCTTGGACTTCCCAGCCTCCGGAACTGTGAGAAATAACTTTCTGTTGTTTAAGCCATGGAATCTGTAGTATTTTGTTATGGGAGCCTGAGCTGCCTGAGCAGAAATGGACTATTAAGTGAAATAAACGAGGTACAAAGCTGTTTATAAATGTTAATAAATGCATAGAGGATCTTTGGGAGAATAGACAATAAACTTGTTAGAGTGGTTGCCTCTGAAGAGGACGACAGGGCACTGGAGGACAGGGGACACCTAGTGCTTACTTTACATCTATTTTTACTGCTTGATTTTTTTTTTCTCCATGTACATATTGACCTATTCAGATAGATAAATACATTAATTTTTAAAATGTGCTCTATGTAAATGAGCAGAATACACTGCCCAGAGACGTAGGGAAGCTGTCCTTCTGGGAAATCTCCAGCTACACAAACCACCTAAAAATCAATCCCTAAAATTCCAATAAATATGCCATGCAAGGGCATCGGTGGGGTCACACGGCACGGGGCACGGGGCTGTGGTTCATGAGAGGACCGGCTAATTTTATGAGGGTACGTGGCCGTATTTTCTGCTCCAGATTATAATAGTGACCTCAGAAGAGACGTCGTGGGGGTATGGAAGAAATAAATAAGCCCCACTACTTTCCAGTCAGTCCACACTGTGCCAAGGAGTGGGCTAGTCGGGAGGCAGGGATTAAATGGTATCAGCTGTGGGCACCAAGTGGGGGTTTCACAGAACCGTACATTGGAGCCCCATCCTGTGTAGGGGTCTGAGGCCAGAGGGAGCAGCTAAAATCCTGTTCAGCCAGAATTCCCCGCGATGGCTGTCTCTCTGATTGAGCACCAGATGAAATAACTGGCTTGTGTTTAGGGGCCAAGTTACATGAAAAATGCATATCTTTAAATGCTAGAATCACACTCAGGAGAAGCTCGTGGGAAGTGAGTCTGTCTGAGGCAAAAGCAGACTCATGTCTCCCATCTTCCGTCAGCATATGCTCATTGTGTGGAATGGTGACCAGAAATACCGACATTATTTATGTCCTCTCTCTCTCTCTCTCTCTGGCTCCCCCTCTCCCATTCACTTCTCCCCATCCCTGACCTGAGATCACAGAATTGAATCCGCATAGCTTAGAAGCACTTATGCCTGGCTCTCCTCTGTGGTAAGGTAAGAAAGCATGGCATTGGACCGGCCAGCTCCCTCCTCCAACCATGGAAACTTAGAGAATTGTTATAATCAGATCCCAACTGCTCAAGCATCCCCAGTTTCCTAGCAACCTCCAAACGCTTTGGTGCAGGGTTGGAAGGAAGATTCCAGGGCTGAGGTAGTGGCTGGTGCGTTCGAGATTGCTTGGAGAGCTTCCCCAAACTCTTTTCAAAGGCCCTTCTCATCCACCAGCCCAACAGCCCAACAAGACGGCTGTTAGTCAGACAAGTGATGTAAGGCAGGACGCGTCTGCTCAAGAACTCCAAGAGGCTGGGTTCGAAATTCCTTAACCTGGACCTCAGGGCCTTCCATTCATCAGTCAGCATCATCCCCTCTCACTCCCGGTGCCATCCCATCTGCCCTAGCGAGGCTCATTCCTCGGCACCTGCCCCAGCTGGCTTCTGCAAATGGGCACCTCCATGAGCCCGTGTTTCCACACATCTCCTTCCTCACCAACCACATCCTCCTCCCTCAATACATCCCACATTTCCTACCTTGATTTCCTTCCCCCATGAATGATCCCTTGGTGCTCACCTACGCCTACTTCTACAGGAGACCTTCGATAAATTTCATTATTAGGCCTAATCAGAGGCACAAGGCAAACACATCCCAGAAGGGCTAAGGCACAGGGAGGGAAAACAATGCAGGAAAAGCTGGCCAGGCAGCACCCAGAAGTTGGGAAAAGTGAGTGGGATGGAAGACATGGACAGACAGCAGGGCAAATAATATCCAAGGCTAGATCAGGCAGAACACTAGATTTGTTTCGACCTTTAGAGATTTGTTTGTTTCTCTTTTGGAATACTCAGCACCCATCCCCTACTTACTCTGCCCAACATCTCAGTTTCATTTTGGAGGCTCTCACCTCCCTTACTATGGGTGATCTTGGTGAGACTGTCATTCAAGGTACCTGCTCTCCCTCGTCAAGTGTCAAGCACATGACTCAATGTGGGCCTACCACCCTCTCCCCTCGGACCTTAAATTTAAGTGGAGTGAGCACAAAGACAGAAAAAAAGGTCACAATGATTGACATCTGCAGGGGATCTCTGCTAAGACTGTACCATTAGCTCATGCCACCAGCCCTGCTTATTGCTGCCCAGGTTCCCACCAGCCCAAACTCTGCACTTCGGATATTCCCTCAGTTTTATGAACTATCCCATTTTCTTCAAAAGAGCTCCTTTGTTGCATGAGTCATACAGCACTGATTTCTGCTGTTTGTAACCAAAACACCCTGATATGGCCCATTGACCCTAAACCTTGAAGAAGGAGGGATTAGCATGCGCAGAAAGGAGGAAAGAACATTATTAATAGCTTTGGCCTCCACTTCTTTTGTTAGGCCATTCTAAGGGGTGTGGCTTGTGACTTTAGAATGGGCATAAGGCAGATTCCCTATCAATGAGGCCTGCCTGAGAACAGAATGGATCGCCTTGGGACATAATGAGTTTACCACCAAAGAAGGGGATGAAGGAGGGCGAGGTTCACATTCACCCACAGCGTTCTTCAAAGTTAGCTCTCCAGATGTTATTTCCTCTACAGATCCATGATTATTATACAAAAAGATGTCTAGTAGATATATCAGGTTGAGAAACATGGAAATGAACAGAATTGTTAATGGCTTCATAGCATTTATTCTGAGTCTCTAATGTGTTAATATGTTACTGAAAATCTCCAAGACGCAAGAGAGCATGGAGGTATTCCCAAATTTATTAGGCCAGGAAATGCTCATTTTGCAGAACATCTCAAAGGACTAGTGTTCAGTGGAACACCCACTGGGAAGCAGTATCACAAGGACAGATCAACCACTGAGACACAATATAATAGACGTAAAGCATGTAACATAGTGCCTAGTCACAGTAGGCTCCCAAAAATTGTAGCGATAGTCTATATTTAGTATCTCACTTTGCTCCCTCTCATTTCTGAATAGCATTTCTCTACATTTACTAATATAATCCCTTCCCTTCCCTCACCAGACTCTAGTCCAGTTGGGCTTCCTTTATTTCCACAGGCATGATAAAGTATTTTCCTGCCTCAGGGCCTTTGCACATTCGGGTTTTCTGCCTAGAATACCACTTCCCCCTACTCGTCACTTGGATGGCTCCTTCTCATTCATTCTTAGGCTTCATTTTAATTGTCACCTCAGTGATGCTAGCCTTGTTATTCTTGATCCTGTTACCTTCCTTGTTTCGTCCTATGCATATCAAAAATAATAATTCTTACTTTTTTGATCTCTTGAATATAAGAACAGTTTTCCACCACTCATGTGTAGACTCTAGAGGTTGGAGATGTGGCTTGGTTTTTGTTTGTTTGTTTGTTTGCTTGCTTCATTAACACAGTGTTTAGATAATGCAAGACAAACGTCTGTGGAATGAATGTGTAATCCAGAAGTCATCCTCTATATAAAGGATATTGAACAATAGAATATGTCCCATTTTCAACGGCAGATTTACAAGAATGCATATGCGTTCTTCACATTGCCCTTTGTTACATCAACCATGATTGAAAAAAACAAAAACACACACAGGATATACTATTAAGATACAGTCCTGGATTGGCATGCGTATAGGGAACTAAAAGGAATGTAGTTCTGATACGTAGTTTTGTGGGAGTATGACTTGATACACATAAACAGCTTAGAGAACTAGAGAACCTAAAACAACAAAAGGTTATCATATGCCTCCAACTGTCCATTCACGTATTCATTCATTCATTCATTCATTCAACAAAGGTATGCTAATCACCTACTATACATTCAAACACCACACATTAGGCACTACACACTTGAGACTCTCCCAATCCATCAATTTGGTTTATATCGCCTCATTTTATATTGCATTTATCTTCCCTCATTTACAAAATCATAACTTTTTTTTTTTTTAGAGAGAGAGAGAAAACATGCATGTGCAAACGGTGAGGTGGGAGAGCGAATCTTAAGCAGGCTCCAGGCCCAGCACGCAGCCTGATGCAGGGCTCAACGTGGGGCTTGATCCCACGACCCTGAGATCATGACCTGGGCTGAAATCAAGAGTTGGACGCTTAACCGACAGAGCCACCAGAAGCCCCCCAAATCATAAGTCCTTCGAGGGGCTTTTATCCTATGTGTGGCAGAAATAGGGGCATAAATATATAGCACACAAGCCACAGCCATGGCTGATGAGTCTCACCACTCATGCCCATGGAGCTGGAATACAGCTGCAAAATCCCTTTCAACACTCCACTTCAGGCAACAGCCAGTGGTCATGAGTGATAGCACCCAACAGGAAACCTAGGTGCCTACTCTGGGTGGAAGAAAGAGCCCAGGCTTTGCAGTCAGACCACAGTGTGTTTGAATCCATGTAGCAGAAGGATAGTCTGGGCCAGTTTACTCTGTCAGATATAGATAATCCTACCCACCTTCTCTTTGTTAAGAGAATTAAATGAGATAATATATTTGAAACACCTGCCACACAGCAGCTATCCAGTAGATGTTATCGGTGCTCTTCCTTTTACCGCATGTAAACCTCATAGAGGGTTTCACATACAGAGCGATTGCTTAACAAAATGGACGGGCATGAACAGAAACCTTGCTGAAGCAAGCACAATGGGGCACAAAGACAGAAAACCAAGAAAATGTAACAAAAAAACAACTTCCTCCCTCCATCCCCTCTATCCACAACACAATCCATCCCATTTTTTTTTTCCATGCTTTTACTAAAAAGTATCCTGGGAAGCAGGAGATGCTCAGAGAGTTTATGATTGAAAATCCTAAGACTAAATCTTTTGTTCTTAAGTGCTTTTCTTAGCCTGACCTGATTTTGCTCCAGAGGTGAGGATTATAAGATCTGGTGGCATATTTGGGGCATTTTGGGACTCAGAGTCAAAGGGTGGGTAAATACTTGATCTTAACCATGGATAAGCCAGGGCTTAGAGCTTGCCATTGGATGATTGCCCAATTACAGGATATGAAATGAATCTGTGGGTCTATTGTGATTTTTTTTTTCCTTGTACCCACCACCTCCTCCCTCTGGATTGTTAAGACTTCCTTTCAAATATAATAATTAAATGTAGAACATAGCTGCTGGAGATAGAATACTCTGCTTGGCAATACATTTAAATCAATATTGTGATCCAAAGCAGGAGATTATTAACGTTACTTTGCCCCGCCAGAGTTAAGGTTTTTTTTTATTATTATTATCCATATCAACACGCCATAGTCATTGCATAAATATTAAACACACCCAATTCCTTCCTTAATTTGCTTTCATGCTGATGAAATTGAGAGTCAGCACAGATAGGACATTAACGAGGTAATCTAAGATCCAAAGAAGCTGAAAGAAATGGAGAGAAACGCTATTGAAAAAAATCAATTGTGATTAAATCGGTCGACTGGACTCTGAAAGCATTGTCTTTGTGTGACATTTCATAATTTCCAGGTGATGCTGGAATATCTGTTCATGATCTTTTAAACTTATGCAACTTCTCTTAGCACATAATTTGGCATCTGCTAAACTCTGATAACAACACTGAAGGTTGAGTCCACAAGAAATCAAACCCCCATGGATTGACAAAGAAAAAGTAACAGTGGCAAATACTTGAAAATGTGCCCAGGATTGTATTGTGACAGCATTCACTTGATTAATTCTTATAGAGCACCTACCATGTACCAGGCACTGTGCTGGGCAGGGGGGATACAAGTGGGGAACAAGACAGACAAGGTCCCCAGGATCATGGAGCTGACATTTTGGTGGGGAAGACACAAAGAAAACTAGTAAACAAGAAGACTTTAGGGAGTGAGCTATGATGAAAATAAAATGGGGACCTAATAGAGAGGGATGGTGGTAGGGCTTTTTATATAGGATAGGCTGCTTTCTATAGGGAAGGTTTCCCCAAAAGATAACAGTTTAGCCAAGACCCGAATAACAGGAAGGAGCATGCACTTGCAAAGATCTGGGGACAAGTGTCACAGGCAGATGGAAGAGCAAAAGTCAAGTTCCTAAGGTGGCAGTGATCCTGGTGTGTTCGAAGAAGAAAAAAAGAACTTGCTGTGGTCAAGTGAGATAAAGAGTAGAAGGACAAGAGCTCTGGCAGGTTATGTAGGATCTTGTAGGCATGTGAGGAGTTTGATATTTTTATTTTATTGCAGTGGAAATGAGCAATGGAAAGCTCAATTGGATAGTGGTAAGCAGGTAATGTAATTCATGATGTAATGAAGGTGAAGACCAGATGTCACTATACCCCCAAACTGCCCAATGCTCAAATGCTAGGTGGGGAAGCAAGAGCACTAGATCTGGAGTTTGGAGACTGGGGTTCTAGTCTTTGGAGATTGGGGTTCTAGTCACTTAGCTTAGACCAGTCGCAACTAGTTAAGTGGCAGGGCTTCATTAGTCTATTTACCAACTATTTACTAATTGCCTACTATATGTTTAGGTGCAAATGTTGGGACCTAATCCCAGACCTCAAAGAGCTCACAGTCTAGTAGGATGAAATCACAACAGAATTAGCCCATTTATGCATATATTGGGGTATTCCTGGCTAATAGGCTATAGTCCCAGGTGATTTTTGTAAGATTTAAATGAGATACATGCTTTGAAAACTGTAATTTAGAAAATGTAGCTTTTGCTTACAGAAGTTCTTTCCATTGCAAGTGACAGAAATCCAACTCAAGCTGATTGTTTGAAAGAAATTCATTCTCTTAGGTCACTAAAAATCTCACTTCAATTGTGGCTGGATCCAGGAACTCAAACAGTATCATCAGAACTAAACTCACTCTCTCCATTCTGCCTTTCTGCATAATAGCTTTATTCTAGGAGGTTTTCCACATTGTAGTGACAAGATGGCTTCCAGAAACTCCAGGAGAACATCTTCTCTTCTTTGCAACCCTATCAGTAAGTTATTTTCTCTCCAGTACAGCAACAAAATTGTGGACCTAGGTCTCACTGGGTCACCTGCCTAGTCTTGAACCCATCACTGTGGTCAAAACAACTCTGAAGAAAAATAACAAAGTTGGATGACCAACACTATATTATTCCAAAATTTAGAATACACTGTAGAAACAGAATACATTTGTTGGCTTATGACTGAGTCAAAAGCTCACACTTGGAAGAGGAGGATGAGATTAGCTGCACTCAAAACCTAGATGAGAAATGGTTCCCCCAAAAGAAACATCAAGGTGCTGTTACCCAAAAATGAGGCAATTTTAGGCAAGTAAAATTTATAGATGATGATTCAGTACTGTAGTTAAATTGAGGTGACCAGCTAACTAATCTCTGAATTTCTTTCTAGTGCCAAAATTCTATAAATTCATTCACTCATTTAGCAATACACATTGAGAACATACTATATGGCAGACACTATCCCAGGCACTGAAGATAGAACAATGAACAAAGTAGATGAAATTTAAGTATTTAAGTCATACGTGGTACGTACATGTTGAAATAAAACAAAATATTCTAGTTTACCTTGAATTAATATTATATGATGTAAGATCATGTTTGTATCTATAAAGGAGTTATTAAAGACAAGCAAGATTTTCAGTTCTATATTATATGAAGATTTTTATGACTATATGTATGTATGTCACATTCTTGTAAGTAAAATAACAATAAATACATGTTTTAAGAAGCATACCAGAATCTAAACCTCTAAGCTAATTAGGGAACAAAAATGTTCACAGGGAACAATTTTTAAAAGCAAGTTTATGCAATGTCTTTGTTGGCTGTTATCAAAGAATTTTTTGATTGATGACCATCTTTGACTTTGAATATATGCACTAACATTTTCAAGTAATGTCTCTGAAGAATGAAGCACTTCCTCCATTCCTTGTTACTACTCAATAAAGGAGGTCAAATACCACATGCTGCCCTTGCACAACTTCCAATTCATGGGCTCTAGGCAAGTCAATATTTTCTTCAAAATGTCAAAAATGTCCATGGCGCCTGTGTGGCTCAGTCAGTTGGGCGTCCGACTCTTGATTTGGGCTCAGGTCATGATCTAGTCATTCGATCAAGCCCCATGTCAGGCTCTGCATTCAGCATGGAGCCTGCTTGGGATTCTTTCTCTCCCTCTGCCCCTCCCCACCTCCACTCGTGCTAAATAAATAAATAAATAAAATCTTTTTTTAAAATGTCAAGAATATCTGAATATTTCAAAGAGTTTCGTTTGGATTACAGGTAAGGCATCAAACTAAACTAGTGCTGTACCAATAGCTATAAAGTCTATCCCCTCCCTTCACAACTTTAAGTCCATTTCAGAGGACTGCCAAGTAAACATGTATTTGTGATCAATTATTTTGTCCTAAATATTCAATAAAATTTTTAAAACAGTGTTAATCTGATAAGTTTCACTGTTGTAGAACTTAAAAAAAAAAAACATACATTTTCCTGGTCCTCAGTTTCATTACTTGTAAAATGCAAAGAATGGACAGAGTATAATCTCTATGAAGTCATATATGTATAAACCTACATACCTAAACACACACACACACACACAAAGCCAATCTCTGTATCCCTAGCACCAACCCCCAGTATTTACTCAATAAATACTCATTCAATGAGCAAACCATTTAAGGAATAATCAGTGATCCCCCAAACTGCAAATCCTTGTTCTCATTTTCAACGGATGGGAGGGAAAAGGAGAGGAAAAAAAATAAGGACAGGGGAATAAGTTTTTCAAAAAACTAACACTTCATTTGATTAGGAACTGTATTTTATTTCGAGTATTTCTTACCTACATGTTGGGTGTTAAAATGCCCATACCATTTATGAAATGATGGTGATAGTATCTTGTAGTTATTTTTACCATAATTTCCCTTTCTTGGCAAAATTGAAAGTTAGTACACTATGTGGATCCCACAGTTCTTCAATCTCTTTACAATTTCTAATCATCTTTGAAAACAAAAGTGGGGTGAGCCAAAGGCAAGATGATTCCTGAAGTGCCCTCAAGCTCCAAAATTCTAGGAGATAAACTTTTCTTGCTGGGTCGTTTGAACCATATAAGTGCTTCCAAGGAGTGATTCAGCACCATGGACAGATCTCCAAATGCGAGCCCATCTTGAGGGACAAAGGGCTGGATTTAAATGCATAGAATACAGTGCAGGCTCTGCTTTGAACATGGCAGTCTTCATGTGAGCACACAACTCCAAGCCTAATACCTAAATTAATGAGTTTAAGTCTCCATTTAATGAAATATTCAGATTATGATTACACTTAGTTTCATTAACTGCATTATCAGAATAATGTGATGGGGTTTCCTTTTCAACTTGTAATTAACTTTATTGAGAATTCTTATTGGGGTTTTTCAAGCAGCTTCCTAAAACCTTATTATAAATTATTTTAATATATGTATTATGGTATTAAACTATATTGCTTAATTTTGTATCAGCTGTTATTTTTTTAAAGAAGAAAAAATTCAACACTAATCTTGAAGAACAGCAAGCTGACTGAACTGAAAAGAATACTCTGAAAAGAATCTATATTCAACTCCTGACAGCTAATCCTGAAGTTTAGGTCTTCCTAAATATGGCATTTTTGTTTTCCTACTAAAAGCAGTGTGACCCTGACCAAACAAAATCCCCTTCTCCCTTTATACAATTTGTATAAAACTAATCAGACCTGCAAGAAAGACCTATATTCTTTAAGATTTATTTATCTTAAAGAGAGAGAGAAAGAGCAGGGGAAGGGGTAGAGGGAGAGAGGGAGAAGCCTCAATTAGACTCCCCACTGAGCATGGAGCCTGTCATGGGACTCCATCTCAGGACCCTGAGATCACAACCTGAACCGCAATCAAGAGTCAGCCACTCAACCGACTGAGCCGCCCCAGTGCCCAGAAAGACCTATATTCTAAAACTGATAGATCTCCCCTCGACCAAAGGCGGGGAAAATCAATACATGAAATTTTTCTGCTTTCTTTCAATGATTCTTGGGAAGTTGTTACGGTGTATTGCTCTCTCAGAACTAAATATCAATTTCTCAAAAAAAAGGTCCTAATCTCTTCCCTCTCCTTCAACCTCAGATGTTTCGAGGAGGTCTCCTGCATGCTCCTAAAGCACCCTGACTTTTACTCCTACCATGCTTCTTTGCAATTACCTATTTATTTCACTGTCCCATAAACTCCAAGAGAATAGTTCCTATTTTTGTCTCATTCATCCTCATACCTCCAATTCCAAGTACACTGCCTGGCTCATAGCAGGATTATAGTAAGTATCAGTTAAATATTGATGGACTCAATGGAAATTTTAATGATAAAGAATCAGACAAATTGGCTAAGATCTGAG
Source organism: Halichoerus grypus (assembly GCF_964656455.1). NCBI lineage: Eukaryota > Metazoa > Chordata > Mammalia > Carnivora > Phocidae > Halichoerus > Halichoerus grypus. The sequence goes on from NC_135717.1 coordinate 30,382,793, forward strand.
TCCTCCAAAACAGAAATAGTGACTTTATCTCAACTGGTCCATTTTCAAAGATTAGTATAGTCTAATACAGTGATTCTTAGCAGAAATCAATAAATGAGGACAAGAAAGATAAGAAGAGATATAACTGGAGCATCACCCAGTGTAGGTCTTTGGGGAAGCAAGAAACGTCATGAATAGAGAAAGACATGTATCATATGACCTCACTGATATGAGGAATTCTTAATCTCAGGAAACAAACTGAGGGTTGCTGGAGTGGGGGGTGGGGTGGGAGGGATGGGGTGACTGGGTGATGGACACTGGGGAGGGTATGTGTTCTGGTAAGCGCTGTGAATTGTGCAAGACTGTTGAATCTCAGATCTGTACCTCTGAAACAAATAATGCAATATATGTTAAGAAAGAAAAAAAGAAGAAGAAGAATGTAGCAGCAGGGGAAGAATGAAGGGGGGGAAATCGGAGGGGGAGAAGAACCATGAGAGACAATGGACTCTGAAAAACAAACTGAGGGTTCTAGAGGGGAGGGGGTTGGGAGGATGGGTTAGCCTGGTGATGGGTATTGAGGAGGGCACGTTCTGCATGGAGCACTGGGTGTTATGCACAAACAATAAATCATGGAACACTATATCTAAAACTAATGATGTAATGTATGGGGATTAACATAACAATAAAAAAATTAAAAAAAAAAAAAAAGAAAGAAACGTCATGAATAGAGCACAAAGCTTAAAGCCAGACAGAGATGGGTTCGTGTTTGGACCCACGTATAGGATCTGAACTCCTTACCGAGTATGCCTGTGGCCTTGGGCAGGTTACTTAAACTCTCTGAGCCACAGTCTTCTCATCTATAACATGGCTGTGCAATACCTATTTCAATACCTATATCTGCTTTATTTTTTACTCCTTTTATATCCACGCTAAGTGTCAAAAACATAGTAGGCATGTTGCATCATTTAATCCCGATATATAAATAGAAATGCTCTCCCAAAGAAACTGTGTCCAAGAATAGGCTTTCCTGGGTATGGAAGTAACAGAACTTCGCATCTTTTAAGCTAAACCAGACACCGTGATGGGCACCTAGGCTTTCTTTACAAATAGTTCTACAGCTGCTTTGAAGCACTTTGGAAAAGCAATGCAAATTTAATTAGGCAATGCCATGTGGCCAGCATTAATAGCAATTTTTGAAAACAGCCCAGGAGGTGGTAGGCTTTGGTTTTTTTTTCCTTTAAGGGCTCTGTTTCTCTGTTGCTTGCACACACACATACACACACCCTCACACACACACCCTCATGCATACACAATCTCATTTTCTGAGTGGAAACACAAGACATGTTTGAGACCATACAAATTCCTACAGGCCTAGTCTGCCACTGTAAATAAAATATTAAAATCAATATTCCTAACAAAACAAAAGCTTGTGTGTTTCAGCGGGAATCGAAAGAAAACATAAGACAGGAACAAATGTCTAAGAATGGTACAGCTGCTCCATCAGAGTTATTTCCTTGGGAAGAAATTGACAGATTCTTTAGTTCTCATTTGCATCAAAAACATTAGTAGTAACAAACACACACATGCACACACACAGATTGTGTTATCAACTGACACACAGAGTGAAAACATTTTCACTGTGAAATATCAACTGCACGATGAATTCGTGCTGGTGTGTACCACTGTCCCCTCGTTAATGGACCACATTAGCACTAATGTTCACTCGTTCCACAAATAATAATGGTAGCGACCCACATTTATATGTTACCAGCCATTATGCTAAGTTCATTTTATGTGTTAATGCATTTAATCCTCCCAACAATCTTGTATTTTGCTCCTTTTATAGTATGGGACACCGAGGTTCAAAAAATTAATTTTTCCAAGATTACATAGCTAATAGGTGAAAGAGCAGATACCCAGTTCAGTTACCTGAGACCTGCCAAGCCCATATTACCCACTCCCTAAATGCGCTATCGCGAAGTCACATTGGATATGGTTAGCGGGCATCATCCACATCAGAGACTCATCTGTAACACTGAATACTTCAAGAGAAAACCAGAACTCTTGATCCAAAACCACACAAAATTGGCTCAAACCATTGCACTTGTTTTTAGCTACAAATGTTTTTAGCTAATCCAGTTATAGATCCAACCCCTAACTCTTATTAACTCTATAATTTACTGACCCAAGTGCCAAAACCGTAATAGTCACAGGTCCTCAGATGGAGCAGTTTTAGCCTGCCCAACTGTGGAAAAGAATGTTCACATTTCAGAAACAAAGAGTGTTGGTAGCTGCGGCTGAGTTGAAAAGAGTTAAAGCCTCACAGGAGTTGGAATTAGCCAAGTTTCCTCAACATTCAAAATCCCAAGGTTCCTGCTAACAGGTTCCAGAGGGCTTCTTATGGCGCATAGGCTTGAGATTCATCCATCCATGCATGTGTCCGTTCATTCAACAAACATCTATTGAGCACTGTGTCATCTCACAGGAGATACAGGGGTGAATAAAACAGACACGATCCCTGCTCCCACCCCAAGAAAGCTTCAAACGGCAATCTCCACCCCACTTCTCAAGCACGGCCTTCTTGGAGAACCGGCCCCACCATAGTCACGAGAGGGGTCAAGATACTCTCCACCACATCCAAGTGATTGAACCAGAGTCAGACAGTCGATCCAGAGGAAGCCAGGTCACTGGCTGGTCAGAAACTAATCACATTTTGTCTCTCTGAAGAATATGAACTAAAAGACACAGCGATTACATGCATTAAAGACAAAAGATCGTGATGCTTTATTACTTACTCCACCTACTGAAGTCCCGAAAGTGGCCCTGATTCCCACCCTTCCTGAGCCTGGATATTCACCAGAAGAAACCCCCATGTGTATCCAACAAAGTCCAGGCTATGTAATCAGACAGACCTGGGTATGAATCCTACTTCCTCTGTCTACTAACTAGGACACCATGGACAAGTTCTTTCACTTTTAATTTCATTGTGGATATTTTCAAATAGACGCAAGAACAGAATGAACCCCTATGTATCTGGCCACCCAGCTGCAATAATATTCTCCCTCTTCTGTTTCATCTGCCATCCCCCACAATTTTATGTTTTCTTGGTGATTTTTAAAGTCAACCCCAGTCATCGTGTTAGGTGAGTTCCCCAGTTTCCATTAATCTCAGTTTTCTCCTTCATAAAACAGGCATAACAATACCCCTTCCATGGGCTTTTTCATTCACTGGACAAAAATGTATGGGGCTGCTGTGGTGAGCCAGCCCGGTTCCCACAGCGTGTGGGGCCGCTATGACAACACATAGCATTTGTTCTCATGTAGTTTATGTTGTAGGCATAAATAATGAGGAAGACAATTCCAGAGGGAAGAAAAGTTACAAAGAAAATAATGGGGAAATGGGGAACAGTAGGTGACTTGGGGGCCAGAGGGAAACAAGGAAGTCCTCTCCAATGAGGCAGCTTTGGGGGTAACATGTAAAAGGGTGGAAGCCTGGGAGCCGGGTTCTGTAGGCGGGAAGCACCGCAAGTGCAAAGATCCTGAGGCAGGGTTGAGCTAGGCTGTTTGAAGGTTGTTTTCAGTACAAAACGAGCTAAGGCATCCAAAGTTTTAACACAATGCCTGGCACATAGCAAGTGCTCAATAAATGTTAGTTACTATTCCTCCTAAGGAAGGACTCCACAATATACTTGGAGTATATTTTGGAAATAGCTCTCTTTCCTACACTGCCAACCGATCTTTGGGTTCATCTAGCATATCCTTTATCAACTTCAACTCCTAAGGGGAAGACTTCCCCATTCTGCAAACACCTGTACCAGAAGGAGAGGTCATGTAGTGTAGTGCTTACAACACAGACCTTAGGGTCTGACTGGCCCTGTTTAAATCCCAGCTCCATCATTGAGTAGCTGTATGAACTTTCGATAAGCCATTTAACCTCTCTGAGCCTCAGTTTCCCCACCTTTATGAGGTGAAAAGAACAGTACCAACCTAATAAGGTTTTGAAGATTCATTGTTTTTGGGGTTTAGAATGCTGTCTATATAAGTTACTGTTAACATTTCGTTATCTTACATATGTTTGAATCTTATACACCTGCCCTGATTAGGAAACTCCCCGATTTTGAAAAGATATTTGGGAATATCTGGACCAGTGTCTCCAAAAGTCAACTAAACGACACCCAAGTACCTTTGTAAATATGGACAAATGAATGGAAATCCATTTGGCCCTAGACATGAGCTGTACAGCATCTTCAGAAGCTAAACCATGGATCTGCTTTGCATCTGGTTCCTTGTAAACCCACCTGGGAATGGTCCTGGGGCAGTAGGGGGTGGGGTGAGGCTGGAATGGGAGCCTGGTCTTTCTGATGGATTCTATATCCTGAAACATCAAGTTAGCATTTCTCCTCAGTTCAGGGTGAGATCTCACCTGCTCAGGTTATGCTGCTAAATAAATAGGGGAACATCAATCCAATTCCAAAGAGGGGTTGCATGTTTGGGTGGAACCGGAGGGTACTCTGTCCCACGAGTCTATGTGAGAGCACAATCAGTGTATCAACTGGTTCTATTCCAACAGTGACCAGGTAAATAATTTTATGTGGCTGTTTTTATAGACACTGGGAGACGCTTTTTATACTATGGCAATAAAGGCTTTGTAATTGCTGCTGACTTATTTAAGGTTGTTTTCAGTCTTTACCACATCATTAAACAGTACTGCCAACCAAAATTCTACTATCAAGTTTGCTGTACTAAATACAATGCGGTATCCTGGAACAGAAAAGGGACATAAGTGAAGAAATATCATGAAATCTAAACATTATCTACAGCTCAGCTAAAAATAACGTACCAATGTTGATTTCTTAGTTTTGACAGGTGTACACAGTGATGTAAGATGTTCACATTAGGGGTAAGTGGGTGAGGAGTATACAGAACTCTGGGTGTTATCTTTGCAACCTCTCTGTAAAGATAAAAGTATTCCAAAACTAAAACTGCATTTAAAAAAAATAAAGTGTGCTGTTAACACAAACGAGTTGAGAGACGTTGATCCGAGCTCTCTCCTTGTATCCATGGTCCTCACTCCGATCACCCATCCTTAAGACGAAAGGGAGCCTATATTTACCCTGCACTCCCAGAAAGGATGGGGAGTGTCACTGGCAGGCTGCGAGGCTGGGGTGGGGGAGACAGAGCACGTTCATAGCACTTGAGGACAAAATGTGCCTTCAAAAGCAAACTCTAATTATACAGAAGCTGAGGAGCGTTTGTGAAAAATCACTATCTCATCTGAATCTACATCCTGTTCATCAAAGAGGTCGAGGCCCTTTTGATTATCAGACTAAATATTTTTAGGCAATATCACTGAATGCCTGGAAAGAATATGAACGGCATCAGCTGAAGAAAAATCCATCTTCAGATAAAAAGGCAAGTCTTGCATATCACAGGAAAAATCTACCATAGGAAAATTAGAAAGGAAAAGTGGCAAAATTTCCCCACATTGAAGCTTTCCGCCCCCTTCCATTTGCCTCTACCCTAGTCGTTCCCCACTCCCTTCTTTCTCAATTGCCACTGACTTTGGATTCTCTTAGCATGTGACCAAAGCATAATGGGAAGACCAGAAAGGGGTCTAGCATTAGTATTAAGATGAAGAAAGATAAATAGATGGAGAGGAGGATTCTCTTAAAGCTATGTCGAGTGGGTCACTGAATAGAGATAAAAATGGCATTCAAGTTTGGGCTATCAAATTCCCTGTCAGATCTGGTCACTTGAATGTTTAGTGAAGAACACCCCAACAACGGCATGATGGGCCCCTTTCTGGTATATCACAAATGGATGCATGTTTTTTCCACTTTTTGTAATTGTAAATCTTCATAGTTCCCACAATGTCCGGAAAAAGGTTTTATATTCAATAGGTGCATTCTCATTCTGGCACCAAGAGCTGGTCTAACTTCTCAGTTGGACTTCCTTCTCTCCTAGTTCTCTGTGGGTCAAAATGGGCTCTAGCAACTGCATGGCTTCTTGAACCCCTGACAACTGATAAATACCAGTCATTGAGGCCTATCCTTTCAGTGAACTCCCAAAAATCACTCCTTCTCCTGAACATGTAAATTTTCCCTGTGTCTATAATATATAAATAGCTCCTGTGAATCAATAAAAAGACAAAATCATTACAAGGAAGCCTATCATTACTACCAAGTACTGAATTAGTTACAAAAATTGAACTGATTAATGGAAATCTGTGGAAGGGCTATATGCTTATTTTCCAGATGTTCCCAAGAATTCTAGGAAATAAGGACTGGATCAATCCAGTGGCAATATACAAAATTAACATCTTGTTAATGCAATGTTGGCATACACCTGGAATTCTCTTCTGTAGTCCACCAAGAATGCTGTGGTATACTTCTACCCAGTAGAATATTACAAGACACATTTCTTCTAATTAGTATAAATAGCACTGATTACTGAGAGACTCAGATACAGACTAAAAGCAAGAATCATAAATAGATCCAGTTAGTCCATCACAAGAGACTTCTGAATTACTCAGTGCCTGGACACCCATCTCTGAGCAGTAACTTGTTTTCAGTACAACTTTAAACAAAAGTCCCTTACTGAAACAAGATTCATTAATGTTCCTTGCCCTTTTGCCTGATGCGATGATGAAACGTGGGGTGACTTCAATGCGTTTGTTATTCCATTTGAGTGCTGATTCAAAAATCATCCTAAAGATTGAAACTTCACATGAGAAACTTGTTAACAGTCACCTTGTATAGCAGGGACTCAACACCATTTCAACTTTGTCTCCTCCATGATGGTATTCGCTCATATGTCAGGGCTGGAACCCACATACACCTAGGTTCAACTTATTTCCCAGTGACATCTGAAAGAGAATGTGCTTATTTCCATCAAAGCCAGAACTGGGCTCAGCAACTGCCATGTCAGAGTTGGTACAATTTACCATATCTTTCAGGGCTGTGAGATTCGGTCATAAAACTTCAATTGCTGATGTATTTGGCTCTAAAACGTGGCTATTTCTCATGCCATTCTATGACCAAGTTCATAAATAAATAATGTCAAATTATTTAATACAATGACACCTAAGACATTCTATCTGGTAACCCATTTCCAAACTGTGTAAACGTTGACTTTACAAATATACTGCAACGTTTTTCCAAGGCTATGAAAAATTATCACCACGCAGAATCAAAGAATTTGCATCACCTATATCAAATGCCACAGATGTATTCCTCTACCCATCGAGCATAAAAATTTGTGGCCAAACAGTTGAAAATGATGATTCAGCAAATAAAACATCAGTGCGACTCTGCTAGTGGAGTTTCAGCCAAGGCAACCCAGTCTCTAAAATGCATAATGTTTTTAAGAACCTCCAGCCACAACTAAATGCATCTTTTAAATTGTCTGGCTTTTGTTATTTTAAACCAAGCCCTCCACATTACTTTAATGTGGGGGTTACTTGAAAACATAATTGCTAGGAATAAACACAGTAGCACACTATTGTCAAAAACCAAACAATCTTGCTTCCCCCTCCCATTAGTCAGTACATCAGCTCCATAACGTATATTGTATGTAAAGACCTTTGAAAGGAAAGAAAAATTGAGGGAGCATATTGAGATCCCCAAGTATGCTCTGTCAGCTCAAGAATACCTATGTAGCATTTTTTCCCCCTGGCAGAAAAATGGAAGGGAATTTGCTACTCTGAGTCACATGTACACACCCCAAACCAACATAACCACAGCTGAACACCCCACACACAAACACGTATGTGCACGTGTGTGTGCATACACACACAGGGTAGTTTGTGATTTATTTTTGCCAAACTTTATTTTGATGAAAAAGAAGATCAAATTCTTCTGAACTACTACCTGTTCATGGAAAACAGCATGAAACCTAAAGATCACAACTGGTCTACTTCAAGAAGCAAATAAGCAAATGGGCCATTGGTTCACCGATTTCCCCATCAAGATGAACCAATAAAATGGGTTATTGGCTAACAGATTAACTATCTCAGATGAACCAACCAAGTAAACCATTAGTTAACGAGGTATCCAACCATCATGAACCAAACAAGAGGGCCATTCGTTAACAGAACCAACCGTAGGAAACCAACCAAGTGGATCACTCTTTAACCGAGAAACAAACCAAGTGAAATCGGATGAATCCAAACACAGCTTCATCCTGGAGAGATGAAATCAAACTTCTAACTAGCCAACAAACAGAAAAGCTCTTATTGAACCCAAACACAGACCATGAAATCTAGACACATGATCACTGCATGGATAACCAAGTGGGGCTGGGAATGGACCGCACGACTATACTTACGAAGATTATTTATGGGGGTTCTGGTATCCATGTTTTCATAATGCTGGACATGAACCACAATGTTGAGGTCCCTCTCCATGTGGTCAGTGTTGCAGTGGCCCTGTGGGCTCATGACATCTGCAAGGGCCCTGAAAGAAGAAAGAATTTAAATCTGTTCATTCCAAACACAATGACTGGCATCTGCTGTGCTCAGAGCACTGGGCTTATGAAGATGAGGCCCCTGACTCCACGAGCTGCCATTCTAGTTAGGGGTGGGAGGGGAAAAAAGGACGTAAGGGAGTAAAATGGTCACTGCAATTAGAGGTTACATAAGGACTTCGTGCAAAACAGTCCACATGCTCCTCACAAGAGCTACGTAAGAGCAGTATCACCCACCTTGCAGAGTTGTTGAGAGGATTCAGTGAAGAATCTAATCTGTCTGCACCGCATAAACTTAGTCCCCCTTCATAGCTAACGCTAGATCCCACGCTTCATGTACAGCAATGGCCCACTATTAGCAATAAATAACATTTATGGAGTACTTACCATAAGCCGGCCCCCATGCTAATCACGTTACAAGCCTTAATTCAACTAAGTAGCATACGAACACCTTCTGAGGTTTATTACTCCTTCTTTGCAGATGAGCAAACAAAGGCTCAGAGAGGTGAATTAACCTGCTGAAGGTCACACAGCCAGTTGTACAGGGCTGAGCCAGAGCCTACGCAGAGCTCTGTATTCTGCGTGAACTGGGTTTCCTGCAGCTAGGGAGGATTTGGTGTGATCCAGCCACGCCCCTTGTTGGTGCCCCTCTTAATCAGTAGCTGGGATGAAGGGAAAGCATACAACCCGAGTCACCTACTGTGTTTTGGGCCCTTCCCATTTATCATCATGTTTAATCTCACTGACGCTCACCCAACAGTTAATATTTTTTACTATTATTCGACAAATAAGAAAACAAGGTGAGAGGTGTTAAGGGACTGTATTAGTTTCCCGGGACTGCTATAACAATGTACCACAAACCAGGTGGCTTTAAACCACACAAATTATGGTCTCATAGTTCTGGAGGCCAGAAATCCAAAATCAAGATGTTGGCAGGGCCACACCCCTTCGGAAACCTACAGGGGGCCTCCTCCCTTGACTCTTCCTGGCTTCTGCCGGTTGCTAGAAATCTCCATCTTCCCCTGGTGTGTCTCCCACAGTCTCTGTCTTTTAAGGACACCAGTCATATCGGGTTAGAGGCCCACCCTGCTCCAGGATAACCTTGTCTTAAATCACGACATCTGCAACGATCCTATGTCTAAATCAAGTCACATTCCCAGGACCACAAGATCAGGACTTTAAAAAAGATTTGTTTTAATGGGGGGGAGGGGATGGGAGCAGGGCTGGCACCCAATTCAACCAGAACAGTGACCTTCACAATTAGACATAAACTTAGCCAAGCAGCTCAATGTTTGCACACAGAACAGAACAGAGATAGCTGTCAGATATCACTCCTAAGGTCAGACCTCACCAACACATTTACTCCTCTTTACCTGCTCTCCGTCGGATCTTTATTTAGATAGGATTATCCTGGAACGGTATAGACTGTTGCGGATATCATTGCACAGCTGTGTATCTTTGACATGAGCAGTGTTTTTGCCATAAACCTCATTGTTTCTTTCTCTTTGCACAACCTGAGAGCTAGCCCTATTGAGAAATGTGAATGTCCTTCATGCCGTGGTTTCACGGTGAAGCGGCAGAGTATCAGCCCTGCTTATCCATTTCCCTGGTTAGGGGAACCTAGATGGTCAGCGCCACCCCCTACCTCCGTACACAACCCTGCAGTAAGCATCCTCATCCATGCCTCCTTTCCAGGGTCCACCCCCACAAGCAATACTGCCATGATCTCAGATCCATCAGGATGCTCTTAACAAACCACAACCCTCTGAATCCCCATCAAGGAAGAAAGAGAAGCAAGGTGAGCTTTGAGTGAGGCCCACACATACCACTTCTGAACTCAACAGGCCCAGTCCGCCTGCTGAAATTTACCCCCTAGAGCACCGATTCTCGGATAGTGGTCTGCCAACCAAGAGCAAAACCCTCCCCCGAAGTACATGTTAAAATGCAAATTTTCAGAACCACCCAGACCCACTGACTCAGAAACTCCAGGGCCCAGGCCACCTGCGTTTTCTGCTGCACATTCAAGTCTGAGACGGTTAGGGTAACAGAGGCCCCGAGCTTGGGGGAGTGGTCGCTCACGGGGCAATGAGATAATGGAGAACTACAGGCGGCGAGAAGTGTCAGATGTGAGATACAGGGAACACAGCAAGGGTCCCACGTGAATTAGAGGAAAAGATTGAGTCCTCCAAGAGACAAGAGAATAGCAATTGCTCCCATTCATTCATTCATTCATTCACTGAACAAACATCTACTGCCTACTCTGTGCCAGGCACTATTTAAGGCTCTGGGAATACAGCAATATGCAAGATGAACAAGACCACTGCCTGCCTGCAGCTTATATTCTAGGGGACAGGATAAGAAGTATGCACGTTAAATAAGTCACCGAGAGCTGTGAAACTTAATACACAAAAGTGTAACGGGATCAAGAGACACCGGTGCATAGCAGCGTTATTCCAAACAGCCCCAAAGTGGAAAACGACCCAAATAAACAAATGAATGGATAACCAAAATATGTGATATGAGCTGGAGTATGACTCAGCCATGAAAAGCAATAAGGTATTGACGCCTGGTACAACATGAATGGAACCTAGAAACCTGATCCTCTGCAAAAAAGCCAGACCCAAAAAGCCACAGAACGGATGATTCTATTTATATGAAATGTTCAGAAGAGGCAAATCCATAGAGATAGAAAGTAGATGAGTGGTGATGGCCAGGTGCTGGAGAGAGGGAGGACTGGGGACTGGCTGTTGCATTAATGTATACAGACTTTCAATAATCAAAAGGTTCTGGGATCAGAGTGGTGATGGTTGTTCAACTCTGTGACTATGCCAAAAATCACTGAATTGTACACTTTCTAAAAATTCTACATAAACAGAGAAAGAGACATAAGGTGGTCTGGAAAACCTTTCCTGAGGAGGAGACATTTGAGTTGAGCCCTGAATGGTGAGGAGGTGGTCACATAAAGATGATGGAAAGAACCTTCCTGGCAGAGGGAACAGCAAGTGCAAAGGCCCTGAGGCAGGAAAGAGATCAAATATTTGAGGTACAAGAAAGAAGGCCAATGAAGCTGGAAGATGGCCAATAAGGGAGGGAGCATTCAAGGTGAGGATTAACCTACCCATTTTATGGAGCAAAAAGCTGCTCAAGTTAACCCAGCTCATCAGTGCAGGGACCAAGATACAAACCTGAGTGTCCCTAACATCAGAGCTCAGCCTCCTTCCCTGCTCTGTGCTGTAAGCAGGTTCTGAAACTCAACAGGGCTACGGGAAAGGAACATTTGAAGCAAAGGGCACATGTCCTCTAACTCTAATTTGCCTTTTCCCCTTCTAAACAGGTTCTTCATCATGAGCTTCAAGAGATCTCTGAACCCCTTTGGAATTGAATGGAAATTTTGTGCCCATAGAACAAGAAGCCATAGCTTTCCCCAGATTGTCTAAGGAGATCCCCCCCCCCCCCGCCCCGGCCAAAAAAAATTCCAAAGTATTCAGGCTTTCAAGAGGTTAGCAAAGTAATTTACTGGGACAAGCTACCACGAACTTGGTCAGCACTGCTTTCTACAGATCCCCTGGGCTTCTCCTGAGTCCTGAAATTCTTGAAAATCCAGCCCAGAAGCCAAGGCTGCTTTTCCCCCAAGGCAGCCCCTCATAGAGTGTGCAGTGGAAATGACAGGTTCCTAAGAGGCCTCCATATCCTGGAAAAGCAGTCTGCAAGGTATGGTCTGCTTCCTCCAGGGACCACATAAAATGATTTGGCATCAGGAAAGGAAATCTGAGAACTTCTGTGTGCGGTCTTTAGTGGTTCAAGGAAGAAGTCAATGTAATGTTGTGTATGGATGCTGGAGCCCTCCCTTGAAATGTCCACGTCAGACAGTGAGACTCAGGAACCTCAGGCCCAGGAGGGCGACTGGTAACAGCACCATCATTGGGGTGCACTGCCTATACTGCAGCTCCGTGCACCCCGAAAGGGGCTGTGCAGATAAATTACCATCTGTGAGTAGGCTAACCATCACCGAGCAGGCATGTGGCTTAAAAACGTCCCCCACCACAAAACCACAGCCTGAAGATAATACTAACAGAGCAAACCCAAGAACACAATAGTCGACTCTCCCCCTCTCTGCAACAGCTAGCTTGTCGCAAGGTGAAAAACAAAGATTGTCTATTCAGATCAAAGCAAAGTCAGCCAAAAACAATCAAAACTCTCGTGAGAAATATTCAAAAAATGTATTGCTTATTAATGATGAGCTTCTTCCTCAAGCTTTGAGATATTCGCTGATGGTTGCATGACATCATCATGCTTAGCAACACATTTTAAGGTATTCATTGTACCTTCAGCTCAGTTTGAAATTTCTGTTTTCATATATGCTTTATAATGCTCCTAATAGCTGTTCACGGGTATGAGCACATACTTATGAGTAAAACAAATGGGCATGTATTAGGGCATGTACTAAAAAACATGTTATAACACGTGTACAAAAGATACAATAAATAAATAAAGGGGAAGAACCAACTATGTGCTGTAAGCCTAACAAATTCAATGGGATCTGTCATCTATTTGTGGCACAGTTTGGGTGCTTCTCAAAGTGCATGTTACCTAGGGGTCTTATTAAAATGCAGATTTGGGGGGCGCCTGGGTGGCTCAGTCAGTTAAGCATCTGCCTTCGGCTCAGGTCATGATCCCGGGGTCCTGGGATCGAGCCCCACATGGGGCTCCCTGCTCAGCGGGAAGCCTGCTTCTCCCTCTGCCTGCCACTCCCCCTGCTTGTGTGCTCTCTCTCTCTCTCTCTCAAATAAATAAAATCTTTTTAAAAAATGCAGAGATTCAGTTTCAGTAAGTCTGAGGCAAGGCTAGAGATCCTTCTGCTCAAGCTCCCAGGTAATAAAAATGTTGCTCCACATCACACTCTGAGTAGCAAGATCCTAAAAGTACTATGACCATCAATTTTTAGTGTCAACTTGACTGGGCCACAAGGTGCCCAAATATTTGGTCGAAAGTCATTCTGGACGTGTCTGAGAATGTGCTTTTGGAGGAGATGCACATTTACATCGAGAGACTAAGTAAAGCAGACTGCCCTCCATCGTGTGGGTGGGCCTTGTCTAATCAGTTGAAGGCCTGAATAGACCAAAAGGCTGACCCTCCCCTGAGTAAAAGGGAATTTTCCTGCTGGACAGCCTTCAAACTGGGATGTCAGTTCTGCAGATTTCAGAGTTGTGAAGGGCAAGTCCACATAATGTCTCTCTTCCTTGATATCCCTTCACCCAGTTCAAAACAATTATGTTGAAACACTGCCATATTTGAAGTGAGATGATTGAATACTAGCAATTTTATAAGGTTCAATTTAATGTCCATTTCCTTCTAGATGTACTTATGTGTTATTTGCCTTGAGCCATTTGACTGTTGGCTCTGTCAGTGCGGGAATTATGTCTGTACAATTCACTCTTCTTATAGCTCTCCAAACAGTGCTAGATATGCCACAGGTACTCAATAAATACTTATGACGTGACTATGTGAAAGAGTGAATGAATAAAAGAAGAGATACTTTCTTATGTAAACCAGGATGTCAGAAAGCAGAACTCCTCTGTGCCAGATACCGTCCTGGGTGCTGAGGATACAACAGCGGAAGAGACTTCGGTGTCCCTGCACTCCTTCCTATGGACAGTAATGCAAGGAGAGAGATAATAAACTAGCAAACCAGTAAATGAGCAAGCTAATTTTAGGCTATAATGTGAAATGAAGCCAGTAACTCCAAACGATGGGCTGGAGGGGCCGGGGCGGTGGTAACTGAGCCTGGGGGGTCAGGGACGGCTTCTCAGAGAAGGTGATATTTGAGCTAAGACCTGAAGAGTAAGAGCCAGCCTGTGAGGTCTGACGGAGGAGAAGAATTTGAGCCAAGCCAACACAACAGCTCCAAGGTAGCAATGAGCTTGGTACATTTGAGGAACAAAAAGAGAAGGCTGTGTCCCTTTACTTTCCAATTATAGTGAGCAAATAAAAGACCCCACTGTTTCCAAACAGAGCTCAGAGTCCCAGCATCTTGCTTCAAAGCTTCCAGGAGTCCCAAGGTCTGAACTATGTTCTGACATTTAAACACTTGAATAGGATTCCTGAGCATTTCCTCTCCTACCAGAAACATCTTTTATTTTTTAGAAGGCAAGGGCCATGGGCAGGAGGTAACTTCCTGGAGTGGTGGTTATACAGGTGTAGATGAAGCTCATCCAACGGCACTTTGCCTTTTATGGTGTACATTATACCCCAGTGAAGGCGACTTCTAAAATGCAAGGACTCAGGGGCACCTGGGTGGCCGACACTGTCGCTTCAGGTCATGATCTCAGGGTCGTGAGATCGAGCCCCCCATGTTGGGCTCCATGCTGGGCGTGGAGTCTGCTTAAGAGTCTCTCTCTCCCTCTCCCTCAGCCCCTCTCCCTGAGCGCTCTCTCTCGAAAAAAATAAAAATAAAATAAAATGCAGGACTCAATGCCCCAAGAGAAGCAAACATATTTTGCCAGGAAGAAGACTTTATAGAGACTTTTCCATGGCCAACAGGATACGCATGCAAGGGCTCCTCTCACCTGGGGAGCTGGTCGAAGCCACAGGATAAGCACAGATGTGCAGCAAGAGGGGGAAGCTGGAAACAGAGAGAAAAGGCAAGAGAAGGAAGGACACTTACCACTTGATGCTATTTCTTTGCAAGGGACGCCAGCTCTTGCGAAGCATGTTTGAAAAACACACAGGACACTGGGCTACGTAATTTGCCACTTGGATTTCTGATTCTGTTTGAAGGTGGGCAAGATAATGACATGTGTCCCCTATCGGTTTCGAGTGTACAGAGCTTCAAACATGCGTTCCTGCCCCAAGGTCATACCTCATCAATGCCTTCTCCGAGAGGGCTGGCCCTGCCAGGGGCAGATGCAGAAAACATCCCTGGTCTTGATCTTACAGTGGCTCCTTGAACTGGCCCCACCGCATGTGTTGCTATTTGCAAAGCATCAAGCACTTGTTTGTGATGTGAGACAGCAGACGTGCTGCATGTGTCTGCTGCAAGGCAGTGCAGTGTAGTGGTCAGGGACCTGTGCTCTGGCCTCGGACTGATTGGGTTTGAGGTCTGACTCCTCCACTGCCCGGAGGGGGGCTTGTTCATCCTCATGGAAAGTAACCTGTGCCTCTTAAAAGGCAGACTGTCGTAAGGCTTGCCTCACTGGGGAAGGACCTAAAATTATGTGAGAAGTTACACACAAGCTTACTGCCGAAGGTGCTTCAACATCACCTAGGCCAAAACTTTGCAAGGCATTTCATGTGGTCATCCACGGGTCTTCTCTCCTATTCTGAACCTGCCCCCTCCTCCTGCTAAGTCTGGAGTTGGGAGACCTGACCAATGTCACACAGCTAAAAAGATGTAGCAGAGCAAGGGCTAGGTACTGAGTTCCAGACTACAGCATTTACCCCTTTGGCAGAAACGGGACAGAAAATTCTAATAATAAGAGTTAGAGTCACTGAGCAGTGACCGTAAAGAGGTCCTATGCTAAGAGCTTCCCAAGCCCAGTCTCAGCGAAACCTCACACAAGCCTATGACACAAGGATCATGGTTATCTCGTCTTACAGACAAGAAGAATCTAAAACTCAGAGAGGTGAAGTCACTTTCCCAAGGTCACACAGCTATTAAGTGGCCAAGCTGGATTGAATCTCAGGCTATATGACTGGAGCCCCCGCTGCTAAGGTCGGCCTGACAGAGTTTCTAGGGACTGCAGGTAACAGTGCTAAGTGAATTGCATGGAGGTGGAGACCCAGGGGGAACCTGCAAGCTTCCTAAGAGGGAAGTCACCTCTCAAAGGCAACCAACAACTTCCATGGGAAAATGAAGGTCCAATGCTGTCGGACCTGCCAATTTCTCAAGCGAAGTCAGAAATCTGGATATCTGTGTGAAAACGTCCGGCTTTTAAACATTGGCAATTGGTTCTAAGTTGGTTTTAAAACACGATATATAATAGGGACTAAAGAAATTTCACATCCAGATGCAGTGAGCCTTGACTGGATCCTAGTTTGAAACCCCAAGCTGTGGAAGACATTTTTTGGCATGACTGGGAATATTTTAATATGATCGGATATCTGATGATATGATGGAATTTCCGTCCTTTATCTGGGGTGTGATACTGGAATTGTGTTGTGTGGGAGAATGTCCTTGTTCTCAGGAGATCCACGCTCAAGTATTTAAGGATGAAGTGTCATGTCTGCAACTGATTTTCAAAGGCTTCAGCCAAAAAACAAAGGAAAAAAGGAGGGAATGAAAGAGGAAGAAAGGGAGAGAGGAAATGAAAATATGGAAAGTACTATAAAGCAAATATGACAAAACACTAATGATTGTTCAGTTTAGATTAGTAGTTCTCAATGAGGGGTGATTCTACCCCCTTGATGACATGTGGCTATGGCTAAGGACTTTTTTTTTTTCACTGTCACAGCTGGGTTGTGGGGTGGGTACTACTGGCACCTAGTGGGTAGAGTCCAAGGATGCTGGCAAACACCCTTCACTGCACAGGACAGCCCCCCACCACCAAGAAAGAGCCGGCCCCAAATGTTGGTGGTGCCGGGGATAAGAAACCTCAGAGACTATTCTGGAGTTCGTTCTTATTAGTCTTTCAAGTTTTTTTGGTTTTGGTTTTTTTTGGTATGTTTAAAAAGTTTCACAGTAAAAAAAAAAAAAAGAGAGAGAGAGAGAGAGAGAGAAACTTAAAAATTAAGAATGCATCAATAGCAATACCTTGCAGACCAAACAAAATATGTCTGTGCGGTTTGATAACCATAGCTGGCCACCATTTGCAGTCTGTTCTTCCAATAAATAGTGGCTGGATGTCATGTTGCTGTAGCTGGTGATGAGTGTCTGGGAAGCTCTTACAATAGCGTGGGCAAGACCCCCACAGCTCTGAGAATTACTGACTTTCTCCTGCTTCTAGTCCCAATCAGCCCAGAAGGAGGCAGGTCACATGCCCAGGGCTCTGAGCCCGAAAACTGACATCATCGAGGCCTCTTCTGGGATCACACGAGTGCACGGGGTCACAGGAGCATTTGGGGACATGGGGACAGCAAGGGGCTGTAAGTCTTTGAAGGGAGGCTGCGGTCAGATGAAATGAGAACAAGCCCCTCAGCTCCGTAACCCTCAAAGCCCAAGACAAACTAATTAAGAGGCTGCAGCCAGCACATTAGTTTCACCTGGAAGCCACCTCGGACCCTCTGTGAGGCCAAGCTCAGGTGTGCCGCCCCCACCCAACTCACCCTTCAGCCCCTCCAGCCAACAGCTAATGAGCTCGGGCTGTGGCTGGGACTCCAAATGATTCACTGCCTCAACAGGGCAAGATGCATCTGGAGGGTCCTTGGGGCAGCCCCCAGCACCACAAATGCACAGAGAGCCCTATACGTGCAGGCAACACAAAACAGAAAGCAAGTAAGAGAGTCGCACTGGATTAATTCCTCCACCCCAACCCTGTTAAGATAGTCCCAAACTCAAGAACAGTCTTTGTTAATGCTGAGGCCACTTTTGGGGAGCCATTCAGGGAGGCTGTTACACATGTGGATTTCTAGGGCTCATCCCAGACCTACATTGATTTGGAATCTCTCCGGACAGAACCATGAGAAGGTGCATTTTGCATTTTTAGGAAGCGCCCCCCACCCCCCAATGCTCACTGAAACTGAAAACACAGTTGAAACCAGGGGGCTGGGGATTTGCAGTTTCCTGTGTGACCTTGGGCCAGCCACCCAAACTGAGCCAGGATTTTCTCATCTATAAATGGGAATTAACAGCACCTCTCTCATAGTTGGGAGCACTGAAGAGGTTTACACACACATGCACTCACACGCACACACTTGTGCATGCACGCGCGCGCACACACACACACCCCCTAGTACGGTGCCTGGCAAATGTTAGTTCCTTTTCCTTAATAGTGATTGGCCACACACTGGAAAGCCTAGAGAGCTTTACAGAAGTACACAGCCTGCACGCAGCCCCTAGAGATTCTGATCTAAATTGTCTAGGGTGGGGCCCCTTAGCAACGGGATTTTTTAAAAAAGCATTCCAGGGGATCTGAAATAGCAGTCAGGGTTGAAAACCATACCCTGGAAACTGCCAATAAAAATCAACTATTCTTGGGGGCACCTGGGTGGCTCTGACCGTTGAGCCTCCAACTCGATCTCAGCTCAGGTCTTGATCTCAGGGTGGTGAGTTCAAGCCCCGGGATGGGCTCCACTCTGGGTGGGGGGCGGGTTTCAACTGTTCTTTCTCTTCAAGAGAATGCACTTCCACTGCATTCTGGAATTCCCAAAAGGTGTACAGAGGAGAAGCTGTGTTGAGGCTCTTACCAGGGACTGGGTGTGCGCAGATTCCACCCCAAGCAGCCCTTTCCAGGTACCTGCAGAAGAAAGTGGCTGCAACCTGCTAGGCTGGGCGATTCTTTTTCTCCTGACAGAGCTGCAAGGAGGCAGGACAGGAAGTTGAGTCCCTGCTGGGCCCTCAGGTCTGCGGTGAAGTGCTGTCTCCACAGGAATACGCAGATCAAAGAGAGCCTGAAACTAGCATCACCTTCTCCCACAGACGTCCAAAGAGAGCCGCCCACCCTTAGCTCGACTCCCACCTTCTCACCTCCCTACTCCCGGCCTCCCTCCCCTCCCCCACCCCCCACCCAAACACCCAGGAGGGCTCCTCTAAGCGCTGGTTTGCAAGGAAAAGGCTCAGTGGATATTTCGGCAGAGGAATTAACCCGAATCTGCAAGGCAGCCTGCCTATCCCTGGGTGACTCTCTCCCTACACCAAGGCGACACCCGCCGCCTGCCGCAGTCCTGCCTCGGCACTCCTCCCTCACCCTAACACAGACCCCGGGAAGCTACAGGGATTGGCGGGGGACTGCGGGGACGCGAAGCACCCGCGGCTGGGGCTGGAGACGGGGCATCTTGGGGTTGCAGGAGGTGGGCGGGGCCAGCGTGTTACTCTTTTAGTTGGTCAGGGTTTCTTGAATACCCTCGAAGCTTACTTTGTGCCCCAAGACCCCAACATCCATTCACGCCTCCCTGCTGACCCAAACCAAGAGGAACTTCTTCACCTCTTCCCCCAAATCCCTCCCCACTGGAAAAAAAAAAGTCATCGGATACTCTGCGTATAAATAGAAAATAATTACTAGTGAGGTGGTAATGTTCCTTCGCCTATTTTTGGTGGGTCTCTTTGTTCAGATTTTTTAGGCAGGCGCACGGAGCGCGTGCATCCACACGCGCACACATGGGCCCCCGCCGGAGGTGTGGGGAGGGTGTGTGTCTGTGTGTAGGGGGTGGGACACATGGCGACCCCGTTGCCCACACTCGGAAAGAAGATCGAGCTTGCGCCCAACCCTCCAGCTATTGGAAGACTGCCTGTCGCTCTTCAACCCCGCCCGCCCAGACCTCACGCCAACCGTGGCCTCTGTCGGGTCTGGGGGCTGCGTCCCCGTGGCGGTGTCCTCCGCCTCCAAAGTTGTGCGAATCAATTTAGACACTTTTTTTAAAAAGCAAAAGGCAAATAGCTCCATTAATCCCCAAATGCCTTCTCCCATCTGCTGCGACTTGCTCGCGCTGGGACTTGCATAATGAATAAAGCAACCGGGAAAGTTGACGAATCAGGGTGTTGGGGGGCGGCGGGGGGTGGGGGTTGGTGAGCGGGGCTCCGGCCCTTGAAGTCCACGCCAACCCCGGCAAGGGGCTCAGCGCGCAGCTGAGGCCGCGGCCCCCAGCGAGGAGAGGTGGTGACCGGGGAAAGGGGCGAGGGTTTTGGGCAGGGGGAGGCAACCGAGGTCCCAACTGCAGGGACCAGGCAGCTCAGGGAGAGCGAGGCGGCCGCTCCAGGCAGGGCTTTTGTTCTCGCCCTCCCCTCTCTTTCCACCTCCCTCGCCTCTTTTTCGCGAGCCGTACGAGTTGCAGGCGGCACACACTCCTTCCCTCCCTCCCTCCCTCCCTCACACACGCGCGCGCGGGCTCACACACGCCCCCCTTCCCTTTCGAGCTCGCCTGCTCTGTTTACCTAGAAGCTAGGATGTGGAATCCGAGCGGGGGACCCCTCCCCAAAACCCAAGACTTCGGGGCCACAGGCTCCCGGGCTGTGTGTCTCAGATCCGCTTCAATCCTAGGCGGGAGGGGGCGGCGAGAGGGTGAAGGCGGCAGAGACCCCCGACACACACATACATACACACGCGCAAATCCACACCTGTGCGGAGCCCAGCGCCCCCTCTCCGCGCTCCCAGCCGAAGTTGGCTTTCCCGGGCGACCTCCCCCAGCGGAGACGCGGGGGGTTGGGGGGGGAGCGCCATTGCCCGGGGAAAGGTGGAGAGGGAAGAGCAGGGAGAGCGGCGCCCGGAGGGGAGGCGGAGGGGGGAGGCAGCCCACCTGGACATGTGTTCCCTTTGGGGCCGGTGCGCTTTCTCCAGCCCCAGCTTGGTGAAGATGCCTACAAGCACCATGACGGCCACCACCCCGCAGATGATGTAAACGATCAGGTTGGTCTTGTCCTTGGTGGGGTCGTGCAGGGGG
This sequence comes from Halichoerus grypus, assembly GCF_964656455.1. NCBI lineage: Eukaryota > Metazoa > Chordata > Mammalia > Carnivora > Phocidae > Halichoerus > Halichoerus grypus. The sequence goes on from NC_135717.1 coordinate 30,403,765, forward strand.
TCGTCCTTGCGCGCAGGGGGCTTGCCGGTGTTGAGCCACAGCGGAGTGTCGTAGTTGGTGCAGGTGCTCTGGTTCAGTCGCCGCTTCTTAAACGTGCAGCAGAACCGGAAGCCACAAGTCCCGCAGCAGAAGATGAAGTCGCCCGAGCTGCAGTTGAACGGCGGGTCCCACTGGCCCATGACATCGAAGTAGCCCCTGCAGAAGTCCGGCGTGGGCGCCCGGGTCGGCGGAGCGTCCGAGACCCCCGCGCCCTCGCCGGCCTCTCCGGAGGCGGCCCCGGAGCGGTTGCCCCCCGCCAGCACTACCACGCCGCCCAGCTGCGCCAGCTGCCCGTGCCCCGCTCGATCCTGCGCCCGGCACACGCGGGCGCACAGCTCGGTGAGGAAGCAGCCGAGGAGCAGCCGGAGGACGCGGCGCATCGTGTCTCCCAGCCCGGGCTCGGCCGCTCGGCCGCCGCTGGAGCCGCTGCAGCCGCCTCTCGAGGCGCGGCCGAAGCTGCCGAGGCTGCTGCCGGGGGCTGCGAGCCGCCGCGGGCCGCACATGCAGGGAGCGGCGCGGGGCGCTCGGTGGTCGGCGGCCACTGCGCTCGGCTCAGCCCGCGTTCGCCTCCAGCGCGCCGCGCGCCGAGGGGCCGGCCGGGGAGGAGCGCGCCTGGCCGGGCGGGGGGAGGATGAGCGGGGGCAAGCGCCGGGTGCAGGTCCGGCCGGCTACGGGGAGAGGCGGGGGCTGGCGAGCAGGGGAGAGTCGGTCTCTTCGCGCTTCCCCTCCGCCGGCGGCTCCGGACTAGCCGCCCCGCGCCCGATCTCTCTCACCTCTCCAGCTCGCCAAGTGCGCTGGAGAGAGCGAAGCAACACTTGTGGAATGAAGGGAGGGCAGGAGGGAAGGGGGAGGGGAGGAGGGCGGGCAGAGGAGGGGGGGTGGAACGGGCGCGAGCTCGAGAGGGGCGGGGGCGCGGAAGAGGTGACTCGGGCGGGCGGGAGCGAGTTGGGGGGCGTGCAGAGCTGAGCTAGGCTGACTGGCGGGCGGGGAGGAGGGAGCTTCTTCGGCAGCCGCCGGGGCTGAAGGCACCGCTCGGGTTTCCCGGCAGGTGGAGGACCGCTGCGGGACCTCCCGCGCCCTCTCTGGGCGGGAGGCGCGGCTCAGACCTGTTCTGGGCGCAGAGGCGGCTCCGCCCGTGGCTTTTTCAGGCCTGCGTGCGCAGAAGCTACGGCTGGAAAATGCCCTCCAGGGAAGGGGTGACTCGGAGGGGATAAGGACAGACTAAGTGGCTCCCACTCCAAAGCAGACGGGGGCACAGTCTGATCAGGCTCGCCCTTTCCAGGTGCACCAGACCACCTCGCCCTTCCCCCGACTGCGCCCTCCAGCCAGGCGCGCCTCCCGGATGGTGGAACTCCCGGGGAGGAGCCGAGGACCAAGGCTGAGCTGAGAAGGCGGGGTGGCAAGCCACTGGGGCCCGGGGTAGGCACCCCCGGGAGAGGGCCGTGGGACGAACTATAGTCAAAGAAGCGCTGGGGGTAGGGAGGAGGCAGCAGACAAGGCCAAGGCAGTGGCACGTCCCACGTCCCGGAATGTCTTTCCTCGGGACTCTCCTAGGCCCCTGGACCTGCCACTTTCTGTCCCTCTACGACCTCGCAGCGTTCCCTGCGTTCCACAGGAGGGCACACCGCGGCGCCGCCTCTGCGCGCCCAGATCTGGTGCAGCGCAAGGCCTGGGCACCCAGCCTCAGCCACCCTCCCGCACCTGGAGCCCGCGTGTGGGTCTCCGGAGCCGGCTAGCCCCTGTGCTCACCGAACCCCCCTTCCCCCCGAAATCCTCACCTAGTGCTGCGGAGTCCGGCCTTGGGCCCTCAGCTTCCAGCCTCCGGTCGCCTGTCAGCAGTTTCCAAATCGGCCTTCTCCACTCAGCCGATTCCAGTCATCATCGGCCCTGTCCCATTTCTCCCACTTCTTCTTTCCTCTGCTTGAATTTGACTCCAGTAGCCCCCAAAACGGGATGTGCACCAAAGCTGCTACACCGAATTTAGATCTCCATACGCCCCTGCGTTTTGTTTTTAATTGCATTAACTAAGTATACACTTTGCAGTCGGCTAGGCGATTTGCAGCGAAATGATGTCTCCACCACAATCCCCTCCATAGGGCTGCAGTCGGGGGCTTCTCCGGGCATTTTCAAAGCGCCAAAAAGTTGGGCCACAAATAAAATGATAACCTGGGTCCCCTTAATTGAAAAAGCATGGAGCGTGGGTGTTGGACTCTACTGCAAGTTTTCTCAGAATGAGAGGGACTTTAGCTAATTGTGCTTTCTCTCTGATGAATGTCACCTGTCTTCCCAAAGACTAGCCAAGAATGACCCTGTTCCAGCAAAAACACCAGGCCAACACTGATGGAGCATATCCAGGAGTATACCAGCCCTAGAAGATTCGTTGAATTGCGGGCTGTATTTTGTCCCAAACCCACCTGGACAAGGTATGAAATTGTTTAGTCTAAATTCATCAGCTCCATCATAATGGGATCCCCAAAATAGGATAGTGTGGCGCGTCTGTCGACCCACACCCACCACCACTGTGTGAGTCTCTACAAACACAAGCATTGGTGTGTGAGAGCTAATGATAGCTGACATTTATTCAGTGCTTGCAACATGCCCACTAAGCTTGTCTTTTCTAAAATCACCTCCTCACAGATGCTTAGAGCAGTGCCTAGCATCTAGCAGACAATCTGGGAATATTTGCTACAACATTTGAGGGACTGATCTCATTTAACTCTATCTGCTAGATAATATAACCAGGCCCACACAACAGAGGAAGAGACTGAGGCCCAAAGCAATTAAACCAGTTTCCCATAGTAGCACAGGGAGGAAGTGCCTCCGTTGGCTTCTGACCCAAGAAATTTGACTCCTGGGCCTGTGTTCTAACCACTGCAGGTAATGCCTTCCTAAAACAGGCCTCCAGACTCCCTATCCACCTGATGTTACAATATATGTTTGGTTTCTGTCTGTCTCCCCACACTGAAATGGTAAACTCCAGGGCAGAAAGGGGCCTTGACTCGTGCAGTCTCCCAGCACCTACAGCAGCGCTGGATGTGAGAAGCACTCAAAAAATATTTAGTTTGCTGTGATTAACTTGTTAAGATCTTCAATGCAAGACCCTTGGTGTTAACCCGAGAGGAAAGGGACAGACAATGGAGTTTCTGCTGTGGGGACCTTGCAGAGGGGTTGGGATATTTCTATGCACTAAATTAGAATCCAGGAGGGCTGCTCCAGCAGGCTTGCCAAGGTCCAGGAAGCTGAGGCTCAGAGAGGTTAAGGGCTTTGTCCAAGGTCAAGTGGCCAGCAAATGGGAAAGCCAGGGCTAGATGCAGCCTGCCAGACTTCTAATCTCTGGTTTCCTGCCTTCCCACCCCACTGCACCCCACTGAGGTACCTCCCAGCCAGCATCAGGGCTGGGAGCTTAGGGCAACAACCTGATACAAGAGTAGGTCACAGACACCTTCCCCCAAGAGCTGGGGGTTTTCAGACACTTCTAAATTTAATTTGAAAAAAGAAAAAAAAAATCTTAGCGAAAAGAGACAAAATCTAGACAGAAAAGTCCATTTTAGAATCTGCCTCCAATCTCCGTAAAGTATTGCCTGTCACCAGGACATTTGAGTCCGGTCCTCAGAGGAGACTCACTCTGGCCGCAGTTCCCAGCTTTAATTAACAGAGACTGCCCCCTGTTTGTGACAAGGAGAGTGCAGGGATCCTGCTTGGGAAAGAAGCCGACCTGATCTTACCCCTCATGGCTTATTTGCCAGATCCCAAACCTTAAGCCTGCTATTGCCCCGCCACCGCCCCCTGCCCTGAGTTTCACCCAAACCAAATTCCCTTGCTGCACCTGCCTGCCAAGGCTGCTGCTGCACCTCTGGAATATTGTCCACACCTGTTTCCCAAGCCTTTGAAAAACATAAGAGGGAAGAACCGTCTAGGTTCATTTTACTCTTTAAAGGAAGAAACTCCCTTTTTTTTTTAAGATTTTATTTATTTGAGAGAGAGAGAGAGAGAGAGAGCATGGGGGAGGGGGAGAGGGAGAAGCAGATTCCCCACTGAGCAGGGAGCCCAAGGTCATGACCTGAGCAGAAGGCAGACGCTTAACCAGGACCCCAAGATCATGACCTGAGCTGAAGGCAGATGCTTAACCGACTGAGCCACCCAGGCGCCCCGGAAGAAAGTCCCTCTCCTCTGGGTATGTCAACTCAATCAATAGAGTCACTACCTGCTAATAGATGTGTGGTTATTGAGAACATGCCCCCATTCAGAACACGTGATTGAGAAAGTATTTCTTTCAGGGCTCCTGAGTGGGGGAGGGGGTTTTATAAACTTCCTAATTGAAACACCTGGCAAGTTCATGGAAGATGAAAAATCATCAAATACCACCCCCCACCACTAGCCAAATGAATTCATGCAAATGTGTTGAAATTAAAATGCAGCTCTTAATGAAAATACTTTCTATGAAAGAGATGATGACATTATTATTTACGACACAGGCACTTTTAATATCTAAAGAAGAATCTCGTTTGCTCTAGGCTTAATTATGTCAGATGGCAGAATGGCTTGCAACAAGACCAAAATCCGTACTCCCCAACAATTAGGGGAGGGAACAACGTTACAAAGAATGTTTACTTACCAGGACTTGCAACCAGGGTCCATCAGCAAGTCAGCAAATTAGATTATGTGTGCCGTGGCCCTCACTGGAGGGAGTTGTTTGTTAATAAGTCCTCATCAGATAGCTTTTAGGGTTTCAAAAAGGTTTCTTAGCAACTGTTAGCCTTGAGGAAGAAAAAAAAAAAAAAAAGATGACACAGAAGCTTTTGGTTTGAAACCTAAGGAGCTACCTGGGTGAAAATCGAAACTGGACCCCCCTCCCAGACCAAGGCCAAGGAGAGACTAAAGAAAAGAGGCAGACCTCTCCAGAAAGGTAAGTAGGAGGGGTAATAAGCAAAGGAACTTACAAGGCTTATCCTGGGCCCCCCACAACAAGGGGATCTCTGCGCCTGCCTGCCAGAATCTTACAAGTTTATATTATATAGAGGCTTCAATGGGGGTCAGTAGTGTATGGTCCAGATGGTCCTAACAGCACTTTGCTCTCTCAAGGCCGCATCCTTGAAATAGACTCCTAGTGCCAGAACAGTGGGTGGAATATACATCTGAGGACAGCGGAGGGGGGAGGAGCCTCTGCCCACCTGGTGCCCCCCGGGGTCAGCCGGAGGTCATGTCCCCTGGATGACTTCCTCCAACAGAAGCCAAAATGGGGCTAGCCCCTTGCCATGCTCAAGCAACACGCTGATTTGATATATTTTATTCTCTTATTCTGAGAAGATAAAGGATCCCTTATGGAAGAAGTCAAGTGGGTCTGAAGTATGATTTCCCCAGACTGCAAGAGGTATGTGAGATGACTTTTGGTTTTACCCCCAAAGATTTTTTTTTAATAGTTTTATATTTATTTCAATGTGTAGCAGAAAAAAAATAATGGCACATCAAACACGTGGCTTCACGGGCATAAATATTTAAGGTTTACATCAATTTAAAGTCAATGTAAGAAAAATAATAAATATGTTATAGTATTTATTAGTGAAATATAAAGAAAATGTGAAGTGCCTGGTGTTTAGGAGACATGGGTTTTGGTATCAGGACGGGGCTTCTCAGCTTCAGCGCTCCTGACGTTTTAGGGTGGATCCTTCTGTGTGGTGGGGGGCTGTCCTGTGCATTGCAGGAGGCTTAGCAGGATCCCCGGGCTCTACCCACTATATGCCAGTAGCAACTCCCCATCGTGACAACCAAACACTCTTGGCAAGCAGACATTGCAAAATCGACTGAGAACTAGTGATTCCTGCCTATGTTTAAATCCTGCTTCTTTCTCATCTGAGGTCTAGGACCTCCAATGAGACGTCACTTCTCTAAGCCTCAGTTTTCCTATCTATAAGATGGGGATAAGAATGGTGTCTTTTCCCAGGAATATTACAGACACTCTGTATCTGCAGAGTGCTTAGCACAATGAACGGAACCTTGGCAGGGCTTAGTAAAAGGTCATTCTTATTGCAGGAAGCTTGAGGGGGCCTACTGGGTGCCCTGAGTGTTGGGGAGACAGATGGCTAAGACAAAATCCTTGCCCTCGAGGACCTCCAAATCTCCAGGGCAAGTTAGAATATGCCTACTGTGCAGTCTTACAGGATCCCATGCTCAAGAGGGCCCCAGGCTTCATCCACTGCTCTGCAGTTGCCTTGAAATTCTACATGATTTCTAAACATGGGGCCCCATCCGTTAGGTAGCCAGTCCTCTCTATAGGGGATGCAGCTTGGGCAGAAAAAGAGGTCAAGCTTATGGGGACTTAGAGGGGGATGTTTAGCTCCAACTTCCAGCAGTCCTAAGTTAAATGTGTACAAGCATTCTCAGCAACGGAGCAGAAAGAATTTTGGTATACTCTCTTTAAAAGTAGTCCTCAAATGTCAGTCCAAAGCACAATACTGAAGGTGTCAGTAGTAAAGTTTTCACTGGTCCATAGAAAATTGAGAAAAATTATGGTTGATAAAATAGGCACTCAATAAGCACCTCTTTTAATGGTTGTAGACTATTTGTATAACAATTCACTTTCTGAAGTTATGTTAGTCTTATATTTATCATCCTGTGTGTGTGTGTGTGTGTGTGTGTGTGTGTGTGTGTTTGTGTGTGTGTGTGTGTGTAGTATTTTTAAAATACTTTTTACCAGGGAAAAACTGATAAACTTATCCTCCCCAATTTTTGGTCATTTTACTATAGATGAAATCCCAGCGTCTGGGATGACTAATTTAAGAACCTCGCTTTAGTTCACAAGTAAAGTGGCAGTTTGAAGCAGTTATATGAATAATTTAAGTCCCTCCAACTGTACTGGGAAATGAAAACAGGTTTTAGGGTCATGCATTTTCCAGCTAGCTACCTTGGTTAAAATTACAAGGTGTCTCCCCAGGAATCAGCTAAGGCTAGATGGAAATCACCCAGCTCCCAGACCCATGTCTCTGTGCTCCCACCAATGCCTACAAATAAAGATTGTATCGGTTAGTTTTTTGCCATGTAACAAATCATCCTAAAACTTACTGGCTTAAAATAACAACTTTTTTATTTAACTAACAGTTCTATAGATTGGCAACTTAGGTTGGTATCAACTGGATGGTTCCTCTGGACTTAGTTGGACTCACTCATGAATTTGCTGCTAACTGCCAGGTCACCAGCGTGCTGGTTGGTCTGGGACAGCCTTCATTTGGGACAGCTCCTCTTTGCTCCATGAGATTTTTCATAAGCCATCAGGCTAGCTTTTTCACATGGTGCCTCGGCAGGGGTCCCGAATCACTAAAATAAAGCATGCAAGACTTATTGAGACCCAGGGTCAGAACATTCTCTTGGCAAAAAGCAAAGCCATAAAGCCAGATCATATTCAAGTAGGAGGGAAATAGACTTCTCTTAATTGGAAGAGTGGCAAAGTTGCATTGAAAAGAGACATGCATATAGGGATGTGGGACTAACTAGCCATATCAATGGTCTTAGTCCATTTGGGCTGCTCTAACAAAACACCATCCATTGGGTGGTTTGTGAATAGTAGAAATTTATTTCTCACAGTTCTGGAAGCTGGCAGGTTTAAGATCAAGACACAAGTATGGTCAGGGCACCTGGGTGGCTCATTCGGTTGATTTTATTTCAGCTCAGGTCATGCTCTCAGGGTCATGAAATCAAGCCCCACATCGGGCTCCATGATGGACATGGAGCCTGCTTAAGATTCTCTCTCTCCCTCTGCCCCTCCCCTCCATGCTCTCATGCTCACTCTCTCTCTCTAAAAAAATAAAGAAAAGACACAAGCATGGTCACATTCTGGTGACAGCCCTCTTCCTGGTTCAAAGTCAGCACTTGTTCGCTGTGTCCTCACATGGTCGAAGGGGTGATGGACCTCTGTGGAGTCTCTTTTATAAGAAGAGTGATTCCATTTACGCAAATTCTACCCTCATGACCTAACTACTTCTCAGAGGCCCCACCTCCTAATTCCGTACACTGGGCATTAGGATTTCACGATACAAATTTTGAGAGGACACAAACATTCAGATGCACAGACGTGCATCGACTAACTACACAGTTCAAATCCCATTACTACCGACCACAGTAGAATGAAAATCTCCATATCACCAAGACTGCCCCACCAACAGTATTCCAGGAGAAATTTCTACACGGCTAGAGAAGCAACAGTTACCTAGAACTATATAAGCTGTGTTTTCACCTGCATGTTCAGAACAACGCCCACATTGGAAAGTTCAGCGCACCAATAGCCAGCCATGTGTCCAAACCAGTAAACTGGGAGGTCCTTGATGCCATCCTTTGTCTCAACTTCTATATCCTGTTGGTCACCAAGTTCTGTCAATTCTCCCTCCCGAATAAGCATCAAACCCTTCCTTTCTGTCATCCCCATTGTTCCTGCTTCAGTTCAGCCCTCATAATCTCTCACAGTGACAGTGATACGGCTCCCTAGTTTTGTCTAACCCCCCCCCCCATGTCCTCATCCTGAATCCAATTCCCCTTCTGTCACTTAGCAAGACTTTATGGAATGTTCACTTCGTGCCAAGCACTCTGCTGGTGGCGGGGGATACAACAGGAAATCGGATAGAGCCTATAGTTTGGTAAAGGAAAGAAGCATAAAAAGACAAATTTATTAGTCAGGGTAGGGTATCTGCTATACTATGTAACCACAAAATCTCTGTGGCTTCACACAGTACATGGTGACTTAGGAATCCAAGTCCCTCCCATCTTGCAGCTCCGCCATCGTGAAATCATTGACTTTTAGCCGTGTGGAGGCCACATGGAGGCCATATGGAGCCATAGAGGAAAGAGCAGAAGGATGGCGTGAGGCAATTTACGGCCATGTCTGGAAGTGGCATACATCATTCCCACCATATTCCATTAGCTGAACTCGGTCACATGGTCCCAACTTAAACACAAAGAAGTCTGGGAAATGTAGTGTTCCTATGTGCTCAGAGGAGGAAAAAGCACTGGTGAGTATATCACCAGCTCCTTCCTCGATAGACTATTGTAAGGCATATGATAGACACTATGGTTAGAAAAGTAGAGCATCCTGTGGGAACCAGGGGAGGGCCTAATGTATTTAATATATCCTGGGATTCAGGAAGGTAGGGTAGGTGAACTGAGTAATGGCTGCCAAAGATATCCGAGTCCTAAACCCTGGAACCTCAAACCGAGTTCCTGGCGAAAAGGACTCTGTAGATGTGATTAAGTTAAGGATTTTGAGATAAATTAACCTGAATTATCCAAGGGGTCCCTAACTGTAATCACAAGTGTTCTTATAAGAGGGAGCTGGAAAGAGATCTGGCTGGGGAAGAGGAAGAGGAGACGGGATAGAAGAAGCAGAGGTTGGAGTGACGCTCTCTGAAGATGGAAGAAGGGTCTCACGAGCCCAGGAAAGTGAAAAAAGGCGAGGAAGAGATTCTCTGCTGGAGCCTCCAGAAGGAATCAGCCTGCTGACATCTTGATTTTAACCTGTTAAGATTCAATTTGGACTCGTGACCTCCACAAGTATAAGGGAATACATTTTTCTTGCTTTAAAAAGCTGAATTTGTGGTAATTTGTGACAACAGCAAGAGGAAACTCCTATAAGCGCTAATGCCCATGCTGAGTTCCAGATGAAGAACCACTCATCAATGAGTCCGGCAAAAAAGACAGGAGGGCAGGGCCTGGGCTAGAGGTTGAGGCTGAAGGGTAGCAAGGTTCCAGATCAAACAGGCTTTTTCTGGGGGAGGGGGGCACTGAATTTAAACCTGAGGGCACTGGGAAGGCATTGAAGCAGAAGTGACTTGACTAAGATTTGCATTTTTGCAGGACAGGTCTGCCTACTCTATAGAGAACAAACCAGGGAAACCAATGCTGGAGGTCGAAGGCAGTCATTTGTTTTATTGCAGGAAAAAAGCAGACAGGCAATAATTCAGGGTCATGACAATATGGAGTGGACTCAACAGGACTCGGTGATGGCCTGCCTCTGACATGAGACATCCAGTGCATCACCAACATCAGCCGCACCAACTCTGATGGTCAATGGTACCTTCAGAGGACAGAACCTGCTTAGCCACCTATCCCAATTAGAGATGAAACAGGGAGGTCTAAAGGAAAAGGAAAGGTACCTGTGAAACCCAGGCGCTATCCACTGGATGTCTTCTTCCAAATCCTGTAGTTGCCAAGACCATCATGTCCTTTGTAATTGGAGTAAAATGGTTCAAGCGCCATCCCCAAAGAAAGGGAAATCCAGCATTAACCTTCATCACCACCCATGCCATGATCAAGGGATTTATAGTTCTCCTAATCTCTCCTGACGCTGATTTTCTGCTTCTGCTTGTGCAGCTATGCTGATGTATGCCCCACAGAAGTACCCAGCCAGGGGCTGAGCTGGGGCTGAAACCCAACCTGCACTGTTCTGCTCAAGTCATGAACTCTTGGTGTATACAGAAAATGATTTGATGTCTGGCATGGCCAGAACTTGGAGCTTTTGAGCAGAAAAGATGGGGAAAAAAGGTCAAGGAGGGGGTCAGCTTAAAGTGTTTCAATGCCTTGCTAAGATGCTCAAGACTGTTTCCTAAAGCAATGGCACCTCATCTAACAATGTAAAGCAAAGAGAGACACATTTGTTCAGATTTGCATCTTATGTAGATCACTTTGCCAGCTAATCTGGTCCTCATCACCCATCTGGGACCGAGAAAAAGCCAACCATTTGGGCTGAGAACCTCGATACTGAGTCCTGTGGGGAATCCCCATTGGCCTCGATGCACAGATAGGAGCAAACAGGGCGGGGAAACAGAAGGGAAAATGGGCCTGATTCCAGAGAGCAGCAGAAACAAGACACAAAGAAACTTAACTATCTTGTTGATGGCTTTCTGGATCCTGAGATTTGGGGGTTCTGTGTGATACTCCTGGATCTTCCAGTAAAGTCCTCCTACCTTCCTCCTGTTTGTGCCCAAATTAACTCAAGTTGATTCCTGTTATAATTCTGACCGAGATACTCTCTCTCCAGTTTCTCTATTCAGGCCTTCATCATATCACCACCAAGTGTTCCATTTTGTGTCTCTCCTCCCTGATGCCATGAGTTGGCCAGATAGAGAGGAGGAGGAGAGATCACGGAGGGCAGGGGTGGGGAGAAGAGGCAAGAACAGGACAGGAGGGGAGGGGAGGAGAGAGAACGGTGGCATTGCATACATACACAAAGATAGAGAAGACTGTTCTTCATGGCATTGTTTGTAAGAGCAAAGCATGGAAAACAACCTCCATCAGTGAGAGGACTGATGATGATCGCCCGGAAAGATCGCTCCGTCATTGAGATATCAGCTAAAACATTCTCAGTACTTCTGTATCAGAATACTATATAGCAGTTAAAAAGAATGATCAGTTAAGGGACGCCTGGGTGGCTCAGTCGGTTAAATGTCCCACTCTTGATTTCGGCTCAGGTCATGATCTCAGGGTCACACTCTCAGGGTCATGAGATCGAGCCCCACATCAGTCTCCAGGTTGAGGGTGGAGCCTGCTTAAGATTCTCTCTCTCCCTCTGCCCCACCCCCTGCTCACCCTCTTTCTCTCTCTCTCTAAAAAAAAAAGGAATGAGCAGTTAAAAAAAATCTGGAAGTCAGTTTAGGCATTACTGCCTTACACATATATGTAATACATAAATAAATATATTTATGTTCTAAATATATTATAAATTATAATAAATCATAACATTATTATAAATGTTTATGAAAATAGATAATACATTGTCATTTATTTATAAAAATATATAATAAATATATGAATGTATTTAAACACAAATATTAAACTCAGAAATAAATTTATGGGTTTTTTTGTTTTTGTTTTTTTTTAAAGATTTTATTTATTTATTTGACAGAGAGAGAGCACAAGTAGGCAGACTGACAGGCAGATGGAGAGGGAGAAACAGGCTCTCCGCTGAGCAGGGAGCCGGATGTGGGGCTCGATCCCAAGACCCCAGGATCATGACCTGAGCCGAAAGCAGCCGCTTAACGGACTGAGCCACCCAGGCGCCCCAAATTTATGTTTATATAGATGTAATATACATATATATATAAAATACATCCTCTGTGTGTGTATATATATAGCTCAAATGATCTTCAATCAAGATATAACTTTTTTAAAAAGCAAAGCAGAAATAAAAGTACACTTATGCTTAGAATGTACAGACAAGGGGCGACTGGGTGACTCAGTTGTTAAGTGTCTGCCTTCGCCTCAGGTCGTGATCCCAGGGTCCTGGGATGGAGCCCCGTATCAGGCTCGCTGCTCCGCGGGAAGCCTGCTTCTCCCTCTCCCGTTCCCCCTGCTTGTGTTCCCTCTCTCACTGTGTCTCTCTCTGTCAATAAATAAATAAAATCTTAAAAAAAAAAAAAAAAAAAGAATGTACAGAGGATTTCTGGGAGGATGGGTTCAAAGCAGTTGTGACCCTCAGGGACAGGAAGTGGCGGGGAGGCGGGGGCATTGCTTTTCCCTGTATGCTTTTTCGTATTGTTTTTTTAACCACCTGTATGCTTCAGCTATTCCAGGATAGTAATTGATTAAAGTGTCTTTAAAGCAAAGAAAAAGAGAAAGGGGAATGGATAAAGAGCAGATGAAAGCGAAAAGAGCGAGCCTCAAACAGCTCAGTAACCACTACCTGAGTTCCATCCCCAGCGCCTCCATGATGGATCCTCGACCTTGACGAAATCATTCTCCTTTTTTGGGCCTCGGTTTTTTCATCTGGAAAATGGGTCAGCAGAGTTCCATGCTCCCTAAGGTCCCAGCTCCAAACACCATCTGCAATATTCGCTGACAGAGCTAATTGCTCGGGCGGAACTTTCTTTCAAATTAAAGCAGTAATTGTCCCAGCTTCCTACAGCAGCATATGATGTTACCATCATAATATGAAATGGCTTTTTCTTTATTAGAGTTACCTTTGGAATCTGGCACCTTAAAGGATATAAAATGAATCATCAATCACATATTTGAAAATCATGTAGAATAAGGTGATTTTTTACAAGAGGCACATTTGGGTGCCTGATCAGCCCCGCACCTCTTCGGAGAGAAGTCCTCCAGCACTGGGCCAAAGATGGACCCAGAGGCCTGACCCAGGAGGATCCAGTCAATTATCATGTTGCACAAAGCCAGTTAGATCTCTCCTCAAGAACTTGAGCTAAGAAACACAGATGCAGGGAGAGGGGGAAGAGTCCCATTACATTAATGCTTAGGGACCAGACTGAAAGTTGCATGAGGGCAGGAACTGTGGCAACCTTCTTCATGCTCTATGCCCAGTGCTCACCACCATTCTGGCATATACTAGGTGCTCGATAAAGATTATTTGAAAGAAAAACTAATCACTGGAGGGATGGTCCATAAACTCTGATAGCTGTAGATTCCTGGTACCACCCAGCTCCTTTCCTTTGAAAGAATGAGATTTCTAGCTTGTCTTGGGATTTTGTGGGATTTTAATCTTTCTTTAAAAACCCACTTAAAAAATAAAAAATAAAAATAAAATAAAATAAATAAAAACCCCCTTACACCTAAGCTAATTTGAACAGAATTGGTTTCTTCATCCAAAAGAACCTAAGACAGGTATTCTTTTTTTACCTAGAAATACAAATAATTTTTTTTCCTGAGATTACTTTCTTTTAATTAAATACTATCAAAATTCATAGTAATGTGTTCCATGGTTCAATTCACTCCAGCAGACACGTATTGAGCTAGAAACTATGCCACAGCTCAAAGATGAATGGGGCAATGTCCCTGCCATCCAGATATCACAGTCACATGGAGAAAGACAGGCATACAGTCAAGCCATTCAAATAGCAGGTTATTTGAAAGAAAAGGTGTTTTGTTTTGGTTTGTTTTTTAAGATTTGATTTATTTATTTATTTATTTAAGAGAGAGCACAAGAGAGAGCACAAGCAAAGGGAGTGGCAGAGGGAGAAAGAGAAGCAGGCTTCCTGCTGAACAGGGAGCCCCACATAGGGCTTGATCCCAGGACCCCCGGGATCATGATCTGAGCTGAAGGCAGACACTTAACCCACTGAGCCACCCAGGCGGCCCTGAAAGAGAAGATTTAAACAATGCACTGTGGGTATAAGTGGGAGAAAGTGATCAATATTGGGGAAGACCTCACAGAGGAGATGACCTTAAAGATGGGCTTTGAAGAATGAGCAGGAAGTCCCAGGGAAAGGGAATCTGGGGCAGAGAGATCACTTTATTTTAATCATGTTGTTTATTTTCCCATTGTTGAGTTGCCTGTAATTTTTTTTATTATTAACATATAATGTATTATTTCAGGGGTACAAGTCTGTGATTCATCAGTCTTACACAATACACAGTGCTCACCATAGCACATACCCTCCCCAATGTCTATCACTCAGCCACCCCATCCCCCCACCTCCCTCCACTCCAGCAACCCTCAGTTTGTTTCCTGAGATTAAGAGTCGCTTATGGTTTGTCTCCCTCTCTGGTTTCGTCTTGTTTCATTTTTTCCTCTCTTCCCCTATGATCCTCTGCCTTGTTTCTCAAATTCCACATATCCGTGAGATCATATGATAATTGTCTTTCTCTGATTGACTTATTTCGCTTAGCGTAATACCCTCTAGTCCCCATCCATGTCATTGCAAACGGCAAGATTTCATTTGTTTTTATGGCTGCATAATATTCCATTGTGTGTGTGTGTGTGTGTGTGTGTGTGTGTGTGTGTGTGTGTGTATGCATTACATCTTCTTTATCCATTCATCTGTCCATGGACATCTGGGCTCTTTCCATAGTTTGGCTATTGTGGACACATTGGGGTGCATGTGTCCCTTTGGATCACTACATTTGTATCTTTGGGGTAAATACCCAGTAGTGCAATTGCTGGGTCGTAGGGTAGCTCTATTTTCAACTTTTTGAGGAACCTCCATACTGTTTTCCAGAGTGGCTGCACCAGCTTGCATTCCCACCAACGGTGTAGGAGGGTTCGCCTTTCTCTGCATCCTCACCAACATCTGTCGTTTCCTGTCTTGTTAATTTTCGCCATTCTGACTGGTGAGAGGTGATATCTCATTGAGGTTTTGATTTGTATTTCCCTGATGCCAAGTGATGTTGAGCACTTTTTCATGTGTCTGTTGGCCATTTGGATGTCTTCTTTGCAGAAATATCTGTTCATGTCCTCTGCCCATTTGTTGATTGGATTATTTGTTTCTTGGGTGTTGAGTTTGACAAGTTCTTTATAGATTTTGGATACTAGCCCTTTATCTGATATGTCATTTGCAAATATCTTCTCCCATTCTGTTGGTTGTCTTTTAGTTTTGTTGACTATTTCCTTTGCTGTGCAAAAGCTTTTTATCTTGATGAAGTCCCAGTAATTCATTTTTGCCCTTGCTTGCCTTTGGCGATGTTTCTAGGAAGAAGATGCTGTGGCTGAGGTTGAAGAGGTTGCTGTCTGTGTTCTCCTCAAGGATTTTGATGGATTCCTGTCTCACATTGAGGTCTTTCATCCATTTTGAGTCTATTTTTGTGTGTGATGTAAGGATATGGTCCAGTGTCATTCTTCTGCATGTGGCTATCCAATTTTCCCAACACCATTTGTGAAAGAGACTTTTTTCCATTGGATATTCTTTCCTGCTTTGTCAAAGATCAGTTGACCATAGAGTTGGGGGTCCATTCTGGGCTCTCTATTCTGTTCCATTGATCTATGTGTCTGTTTTTGTGCCAGTACCATACTGTCTTGATGATGACAGCCTTGTAATAGAGCTTGAAATCTGGAATTGTGATTCCACCAGCTTTTCTTTTCTTTTTCAACATTCCTCTGGCTATGCGGGGTCTTTTCTGGTTCCATACAAATTTTAGGCTTATTTGTTCTATTTCTGTGAAAAAAGTTGAGGGTATTTTTATAGGGATTGCATTAAATGTGTAGATTGCTCTAGGTAGCCTTGACATCTTCACAATATTTGTTCTTCCAATCCATGAGCATGGAATGTTTTTCCATTTCTTTGTCTTCCTCAATTTCTTTCATGAGTATTCTATAGTTTTCTGAGTACAGATTCTTTGCCTCTTTGGTTAGATTTATTCCTAGGTATCTTATGGTTTTGGGTGCAGTTGTAAATGGGATCGACTCCTTAATTTCTCTTTCTTCTGTCTTGTTGTTGGTGTATAGGAATGCCACTGACTTCTGTGCATTGATTTTATATCCTGCCAGTTTGCTGAATTCCTGTATGAGTTCTAGCAGTTTTGGGGTGGAGTCTTTTGGGTTTTCCACATAAAGTATCATATCGTCTCCAAAGAGTGAGAGTTTGACTTCTTCTTTGCCAATTTGGATTATGTCTTTTTGTTGTCTGATTGCTGTGACTAGGACTTCTAGTACTATGTTGAACAGCAGTGGTGATAGTGGACATCCCTGCCATGTTCCTGACCTTAGGGGGAAGCTCTCAATTTTTCCCCATTGAGAATGATATTCGCTGTGGGTTTTTCATAGATGGCTTTTATGATATTGAGGTATGTTCTCTATATCCCTACACTGCGAAGAGTTTTAATCAAGAAAGGATGCTGTACTTTGTCAAATGCTTTTTCTGCATCTATTGAGAATATCATATGATTCTTGTCCTTTCTTTTATTAATGTAGTGTATCACATTGATTGATATGCGGATGTTGAACCAAACATTTAAAGAAGATTTAATACCTATTCTTCTGAAACTATCCCAAAAAATAGAAATGGAGGGAAAACTTCCAAACTCATTTTATGAGGCCAGCATTACCTTGATCCCAAAACCAGACAAAGACCACACCAAAAAGGAGAATTACAGACCAATATCCCTGATGGATGTGGATGCAAAAATTCTCACCAAAATACTAGCCAATAGTACTCAACAGTACCTTAAAAGGATTATTCACCATGACCAAGTGGATTTATTCCTGGGCTGCAAAGTTGGTTCAACATCCGAGATCACTTTAAACATTGTTTTTTTTTTAAGATTTTATTTATTTACTTGACAGAGAGAGAGAGAGACAGCAAGAGAGGGAACGCAAGCAGGGGGAGTGGGAAAGGGAGAAGCAGGCTCCCCGCTGAGCAGGGAGCCTGATGCGGGGCTTGATCCCAGGACCCTGGGATCATGACCTGAGCCAAAGGCAGACGCTTAACGACTGAGCCACCCAGGCACCCCCAGAGATCACTTTAAATAAAGGCACAGAGCCTGGGAACACTGGTCCTTGGTGTAGCCAAGCAATGAGCTACATGGTAGAATGAAGTGGAAGACCGGTTAGCAGAACAAGATGAGAATAGGAGAGTGAGCCACATTGTTTTTTTTACCAAGATCCCAGCTCAGTGTTTTAAATTATTCAGGCCAATAGGGATTTTTTTTTTTTTTTTTGTAAGAGTAGCACATTTGGCAAGTCTCCAAGCACTGAAAGGAGCCCTTGATATTCTAGAAACTCCACAACAGAAGCGAGATGATCAGAACTCTAATCTCAGTGATGAGTACTTTTTCTACTTGAAGTGTGTTTTGTCCCTCCCCCAAACATCCCATAAGCAGTCAATGCTCACTCAGTACAAAGGTCATTAAGAATGATTATCTTTTTGAGGTGATGGAAATGTTCTGGAACTACACAGGGGTGATGGTTGCACAACATTGTAAATGTACCAAAAGCCGTGAATTAATCATTTTAAAGTGGCTGGGGTGAAAATGACCCAAGCCTTAGCTTGAGCAAGGTCATATTCTTTGTGGGTTTTTTTTTTTTTAAGATTTTATTTATTTATTTGACGGAGGGAGACACAGTGAGAGAGGGAACACAAGTAGGAGGAGTGGGAGAGGGAGAAGCAGGCTTCCTGTGGAGCAGGGAGCCCGATGCAGGGCTCATGACCTGAGCTGAAGGCAGACGCTTAACAACTGAGCCACCCAGGTGCCCCAAGCAAGGTCGTATTCTAATAGATTGTACCCACAGGGATAAGGCTTGGGGGTGGGGGGGGCGGTGAGTGCAATTTTATATACAAAGGTCAATTCAAGAAATACAATGATATATATATAGACAACCTTTTTTTTTTTCATTTAAGATTAAAATAACCAAGGAAATGGGCCTTAATCACTGTTGGTGAGAGTCTGTATTAGTAGGCCCATTTGTGGGACTAGAGTGTGGGATGAACATTTGACTCCATCTTTCAAAATGTTTAATGCATGAACCTTGGTATCAGCAATTCTCCTTCAAGGGGTCTATCCCTGTGCACAAAATACTCATATCTTACACAAGACTGTAGACAAAAGAAATTGTATTGCAACATTGTATTAGTGAAAAATTGGAAACAACCTAAATGTCCATAGACCACTAGCTAAATAAAAGGAAGAGGAAGTAAATAGGATAAACCCCTAGAACGTGGTCACTTCTAGGCAGTGTTATTTAAAAGGGAGATTTTTCCATTTCATTTTTTCATTTCTTATTTGATTTCTTGTGGCATGCCTTTTATAATTTTAATAAATCCACAAGTTTTCTTTAATCAAACATGACTTTATTGAGTCCCATGGAAAATATGTGTATTCTTCAACTAGAAGATTACTCACTTTATTGAATGGAACACTGTTCATGAAAAAAACAAGGTCTATGCCTATTTTATGCACATTTGGGGCACAAAAAATGTTATAAGCTGAGCGTGTTTGAGAGATGGCAACCTGAAGGGATACTTCCTAATCTTACATTCTGAAATCAGATCAGAGCTGTGTTATAAAACCAATGTCTGCCATCCACTAGCTGTCCATTGGTGAATTCATAAAGCGCATACAAATTACTAGATTTGTCAAGTCAGCAATAAAATCTGTGTTATTGGACTGGGCACTGTTGGTCCTCCAACCAGATTCCCTTGGATTCTTTTGACCATCTCTTATGTCCCTTGCCTGATATGATGTGCTTTTGCTTCTATGAGTATGCACAAGTAGGTCTTTAAAAGGGAGGAATGGTTGCAGGCCAGTGGAGCAAACTTGCTTGGATGTTCTGAACCAGAAGTACTTGGGGGGCTTACATTCCTCCGAGGAGCCTTTGGTCAATGACATATTGGTACCAGAGTATGAAATTCCAGCTCCCTTGCTCAGGTCAGAACAAAGTCAGAGGCATGCTTTACCCTCCAGAGTCCCCTGCGAGATTAGGCTGAAGTTACCAGCTATAGAGCTTTGCCTAAATCACACTTGCTTGGCTTTCGTCCTTCCCCTATGGGTCTCTCCTGCAAGAGCTTCCTTAATAAATTAATTACACATGAATCCTCATCTCAGGGTCTCCGGAAGAACTCAGTCTTGGACAATCTTTTTTGCAAGTTTAAACTCAAAACCAGAAACAGAAAGCACAAACGTCGTTGCTCCAAGACCAGCTTCAGAAAAGTCCAGTGTCGAGTTTTCACAGAACAGGACGATTCAGATTATGGCTGATGTAATGGCGGTCTCTCAAAGCTTCAGCTCTAGTATTTACTACTCAGATGCTATAACAGGCTAACGATTCTGTCTGTTGAAAGATGCACTATCTTCTCATGCCCCTGTGTACAAGACCAACAGGTTTTACTTAAGAAATTAACTCCTCCTAATTACATATATCCTTGGAATTATTAACATCTGGGAAATCAATGAAAACCTTCATGGCTTCTTTTATTGTTTTGCATCTCTCTGTCTGGGTTAAAAGAGTGGAATTGCCCTTGTACTTTTATGCAAAGTCATTTTGCAAATCTAGAGGGAGAGATTTTATTTCTTTTTTGGGACCTCACTAGGTTGTTCTGGAGATGAAAAGAGGTAAGTAGAGAACCTAGTCCAGGGGTATGGCTGGCTCATGGTAGGCACCCAATCAGTCACCTTCCTTCATTCTGAAGCTGTGACCCGTGAGGATATTCTAATTTTGTAATTCTCAAAGTGTGGTCCTATGTCAGGAATACCTGGAGTGCTCACCAAATGCAGATTCCTGGGCTGCATCCTTCTGAATCAGAATCGCTGGGGGAACACCCAGAAATCAGCATTTTTTAAAAGCCCTCTGTTTGAATTTTATGCATTCTAAAGTTAAAATATCAGTATCTCTGACTCAGTCGTTTCCAACTAGAGAGATCATGAGAATATGAGTGTGTTCAGAAGTATAGTTTTATCTGAAAATGACAGAGACTCAAGTGAAACTAATATAAACTAAGGAAAAACGAAGTGGACAGATTTATTAGTTCACAAAACTAAAAAGTCCAGGATTAGATTTAGCCCTTGCTAGTTCTAGGGACTCAAATGCTGCCTTCAAGTTTTTCTCTTTTTTCCATCTCCTAGCTCTCGTCATCTCTTTTGCTTTCATTCATGAGCTCTTCAGGTGATAAAATGAGAGCCACCAACAGCTCTGTGCTGCCCATCTTTCCACTAGTGATCCTCAAAGACAGGAGGGCATCTCTTTCCCGGTAGTTTCAGCGAAAGTCCCTGGGAGATAATCTGATTGGTCTAGCTTAGGTCATATGCCCATCTTTGAACCAATCACTAGCCAGGAGGATGGAGTGCTCTGATAGGTGAGGGCTGAGTCACGTGTCCATCCCTGGACCAGGGCTATCAGTGTCAACTCCACCTAAATCATGTAAACAGCATTGCCTCCGAGAAATTAGGATCTTATTGCCAGAAGTCTTGCTAGAGAACTGATCGCATGTCACTAAAACCAGAATCTGTGTTCTTATTTATTTACTTGAGAGAGAGCATGCATGAGCACAAGCCGGGGGGGGGGGGGGGGGCGGGGGGGCGGTGTCAGGGAGAAGCAGACTCCCCGCTGAGCAGGGAGCCCAATGTGGGGCTGGATCCCAGGACCCTGAGATCATGACCTGAGTCAAAGGCAGATGCGTAACCAAATGAGCCACCTGGCACCCCAGAATCTGTGGGTTTTTTTTAATATAATGTATTATTTATTTCAGGGGTACAAGTCTGTGATTCATCAGTCTTACACAATACACAGCGCTCACCATAGCACATACCCTCCCCAATGTCTATCACTCAGCTACCCCCTCTCCCCCACCCCCCTCCACTCCAGCAACCTCAGTTTGTTTCTTGAGATTAAGAGTCTCTTATGGTTTGTCTCCCTCTCTGGTTTCATCTTGTTTCATTTTTTCCTCTCTTCCCCTATGATCCTCTGCCTTGTTTCTCAAATTCCACATATCCGTGAGATCATATGATACATGTCTTTCTCTGATTAACTTATTTCGCTTAGCATAATACCCTCTAGTCCCCATCCATGTCATTGCAAATGGCAAGATTTCATTTGTTTTGATGGCTGCATAATATTCCATTGTATATATATACCATATCTTCTTTATCCATTCATCTATTGATGGACATCTTGGCTCTTTCTGTAGTTTGGCTATTGTGGACATTGCTGCTATAAACATTGGGGTACATGTGCCCTTTGGATCACCACATTTGTATCTTTGGGGTAAATACCCAGTAGTGCAATTGCTGGGTCATAGGGTAGCTCTATTTTCAATTTTTTGAGGAACCTCCATACTGTTTTCCAGAGCAGGTGCACTAGAATCTGTGTTCTTTAAAACTCTTCCAAATGATTCCACTGATCACCCACATTTGGTGGTGGTGAACCCTGGGGATGCATTTACAGTAAAATGACTTGGAAAGTCTCAACACCACTGATCTGTCCTCACTGGGGAGTTCAAGTCTTGTCTCTCCCTGCCTAGGGAGATTCAAAAGTGAAGGACTAGGGTGGGAAGCTGGTCCCTCTGCTTCAGCTGGGGGTTAATCTTCTGTAAACCACGTTAGCCAGAGAATGCAAGCCCGAACTGTCACCACTTAGCGGAGAGCAAAAAGATTGGCATTAGAAGGAGCTTTTTGGAAAGGTGTCTCCTGCTTATCCTCTAGGGAGACAACAGGTTCGTGGAACATCTACCAAGCAGATGTGTTGACAGGAACAGGGACCAAATGGCAGACTATTTGAAAAGGGAAAATCCAATTGTAATATAGATGATGTCTTGATGAGAAAGTAGTATACTTCAGTTAGTACGGTCAGATTTCTCCCCTGATATCTGTCAACAGGGACAATCTTTTTCCTGAACTGAAAAAAAGAAAATCTAGTCCATCTGTATGAGCTTGTTTATATCAATGCCAGGGAGGGGTGGGAGGAAGATAAGTCCACAAAATATACTCGGTGTCATCTTGCACAACTAGCTTGCCCAGAATCGTGATGCTCCTATTGCTGGAGGGGAAGAAAAAAAAAATGAGGTAAAACCCAAAAGGACTTGAAGTCTAATTTGAAAAGTACATCAAGATGTTGGGAGAAGATGGGGGGAAAGTTGCTGAGAGAAGGTCCTGGTTGTCTTTTGTGGCCAGTTTGCTTGCATCAGCATGTCATATGTAAAGAGCAAAACACCATCCTGTTTTAATAACACACTTAACTGCCTACACATACACAGGAGATCATGGTGTTCACCAATTAAAAAAATTCAATCTCAAGTGCAGGTACAGCAAGCCAATATTTTTTTAGGCCAGATGGCTAGAAGAAATCTGTAGTTCTTAATACAGTATGGGAACTGTTAAAATAGTGTTGCAACAGAGATGACAATAGATTTAGATTTCAAAACCATGTTTCTGGGAGGGGTGTGACAGGGGAGGATGCTTAAAAGGGGACAACTCAGCATCCTATTGGGAAGTGCACGAGACCGCAGGAAATCAGTGCCTGGGTGTGTGTGTGTGTGTGTGAGAGAGAGAGAGAGAGAGAGAGAGAGCGCTCTACCCACACACTTCCTCCACCTAACAGCAAACTGGCCTCTTTACTGGTGGTTTTATAAATTTCATCTTGTGCAAGATTTAAACTCTCACCAGATGGGAGTTTATTATTCTGACTTGCTTTGGTTTGCCCTTACTACTCTTAAAGTGTGCTGCTACATATAAGAACACCCTTCCATGATGGATGTTAACTCAACTTATTGTGGTAATCATTTCATATAATATCTCTATATGTCAAGTCACTCATTATGCTGTCCACCTCAATCTTATAGAGTGTTGTATGTCAATTACACTTCAACAGAACTGAAAAAAAAAAGAATGTCCTTCCTCTCTTTTACAAATAGAATTGGTTATTCATTTTATCATTTATTTAAAAATATTTGTTAAGGGTCTACAATGTGCTATATATGATATTGGGCACTGAAGATACAACAATGTAAAAAAACAGACAAGAATTCCTACCTTCTTGGAGCTTATATTCTAGAAATATGCTGTCCAGTATGGCAGCCATGGGTCACATGAGCTGTTAAGAACTTGAAAAGTGGCTAGTCTTTTTTTTTTTTTTTCTTTTAAGTAATCACTGTGCCCAAGTTGGGGCTCAAACTCATGACCAGAGATCAAGAGCTACATTCTCTACCGACTGAAACAGTCAGATGCCCTGAAAAGTGGCTAGTCTAAATTGAGTTGTGCCATAAGTATAAAATGCGGGATTTCAAAGACTTGGTGTTGAAAAAAGAGTAGAAAGTACATCAATTTTTTAATATTGATTACATATTTGAATGATAATATTTTGGATATTGAGTCAAGTAAAATATATTTCACCTGTTTCTCTTTATTTTTTTTTAAGTGTAGCTACAAGAAATTTTAAAATTATATATGTGCCTCCCTTGAATAGCACTGTTCTAGAACAGTGGTTCTGAAGCGGGGGTGATTTTGCACCTGCTCCCAAGACATGGGGCAAACAAAAATGAGTCTTCCTTTTATAGCTCTGAATCTATCATCATTTCAGAAGTTTGAACTTTCTGGACCAACCTTTGAGAGGTTCTTAGGCATCACCCCTTGGAATTTTTGGAGCTGCCCCCAGGTGGTATCTAGATTTCTCTACATAGCTGACATAGCTGAGATCCTGTTGGATGAGGTCATGGAGAGGACATGATCCCCAGTCGACCCACAAGCTGGACCCAGGCATTTAGAGGTTACCCCCACACACACACTCACATTCCCCCTTCCTTGCAATGAAGTCTCCGGCCACCATTCCCACGCTGGCAGCTGATCCAAGGACAGAGCCTTGAGAGAGTAAGGGGTTATGGAGACCACCTAGGTAATATACATGAATTAATTGCAGTAAAGCCTCTATATAAACTGTAAGATTCTGGCAGGCAGCTGCTGAGATCGACTCATCTTGCAGCTGCCCCTAAGTTCCCTTGCTTATTAACCCCACCACCTACCCATCTGGAATGGTCTACTTCTTCCCCTCTCCTTGCCCTTGCTGTGCAGGGCCAGTTTGCCAACCAACACTCCTCCCGGATTTTGAGGTAGGCATTTCTTGCCTTCCTTGGTAGTTTTACAACATATAGCTATGTCCCTTAACAATATAGTTTCATTCTGCCTAATTTTGAGCCTTATATAAATGGAATCATGTGTATGTATTCTTTGTATCTTGCTTCTTTTGCTCAGTGTTATGTTCTTTAGATTCATCCTTATAGTTTCACTAGCTCTCTTATGTTTATTTGCATTGCTATATTCATATAGAATACTATATTCCTGTAATAATGTTATGTAACATAGTATATACTATATTATTACATGAATATACAATGTATTTATCCAGTCTGCTGGTGAGGCACATTTAGGCAGTTTCCACTTTGGGGCTCTCTTGAACAATGTGCTTACAAACATCTGAGACCATGAACGTTGAGCTCACGTGCATAGGTTTCTCTAGGGTCAGTTCCCACCAAATTTTAATTCAAAAATCTCTGCAGAATATAATTCTGTATCTATGCCTGAGGTTGAGTAAAACCAACTCTTCAGAATCTCTTACTAGAATGTTAACAAAATTCAGCTGGGTAAATTTGAAGATCTAATTGGCTTTATTAAGGAACTCATGAATTGGGCGGCATCCCATCTAGCAAGTAGAGAGGCGCTCCGAAGAGCTGTAGAAAGTGGAAGGTTTTTTTATAGGAAAGAGGGTGAGGCAAGGAAGTTATTAGCAAAAATTAAAAAAAGAAAGAAAGGATTTTTCCGGTCAAGGTCACCTTTCCTTAGGGGGAAAGGCAGGGGTCTTATTAGGTGGATTACCTCATCTTCCTTTGGGGGACCAGATAGAGAGGGTCCCTGTGACAGATTACCTCCTTGGTGCTGACCAGAAAATTCCCGACACTTCCCGGGGAGGGTTGGAACTGCAATTATGGTAGGTATTAAGCCCAGGTTTGGTGATTTAGCCTAAGTGGCTCCATCTTCGTCCTGGTTTTCCTAAAGACTCTCAAAGGTACCTAAACCTCCTTCTAGCTCCAAGTTTTAGCCTTTGGTGCTCGTCGAGATCAAAGCCCTAGGGACCCTCTCCTGAACTTTTTCCATTCTTCCCCATCTCTTTGTGCAAAGGAGGGAAGAGGTCTTTTGTTTTGTGTCTATTCTTGGACTTTCTTCATACTCTTCACCAGAGTGATTTAGCTAAAAGGATAATCTGACCCCTGTTTGAAAAGTTTTCACTGACTGCCTGGTACCCTCGGTGAGAAGTCCCAAATGCTTAGTATAGCATCAGAGTCCTCTCTGAGCTCCCTGTCTGATTGCCGGCCACACACAATCCTACACTGGCCTTTGGGAGCCATACCAGATGGTTTAGTGTTCCCACTACACCGTGTGGTTGTTCACATGCCCAGGCCTTCGGCCACACTCTTTTTTTTTTCTGCCTGGAGCAACTTTCCCAAATCCTACTCCTTGTTGCTCCCTTATCCTTGGCCAGGCTGGGTGCCTTTTGCCTGTATCCCCACATCACCAGGCACTTCTCTCTGTACTAATGTTCATAATACTGACTTATAATTGTCAGTCCTCCTCCCCACTGTGCTGAGAGCTCCTCCAGATGAGAGACCCTTCCTTATCTATCTCTGTATTTTCAAGGTTAAACACAGTGGGGTGATGGTTAATATTATGTATCAACTTGACCAGATCATAGGGGTGCTCAGATATTTGGCTAAACATTCCTCAGTGTGTCTTGAGGGTGTCTCTGGATGAGATCAGCATCTTTGTAGAGCAGACCACTCTCCCTAAAGTGGGTGGGCATCACCCAATCCACTGAAGGGCTGAATAGATCGAAAAGGTAGAATAAGAGGGAATTTGCTTTCTCTGCCTGACTCCTAGGCCCAAGACATTGATCTTCTCCAGAACTTGGACCAGGATTTATACCATAGGTACTCCTGGTTCTCAGGCCTTCAGACTGGAACTATATCAATGGCTTTCTTGGGTTTCTCCCCAGCTCGGCCTCCAAAATCAAGCAAGTGGGTTCTTTTTAATCAGTCAGTCCATCCATCCATCCTACGTATATATCCCCTATATATCCTGTTGGTTCAGTTTCTCTGGAGAACCCTACTATACCTGGTAAATGCTAAATAAATATTTGTTGAGCTGAACTGAAACTGGCATTTGAACTTGAACTTAGCTTAGATGGAATGCCAAGAAGTCCCATTGGCTGTGTTGCAGATAACTGTTACAAGTGGCCTCTCCTAGAGTTGTGCAGTACAGAGCCCTACTAACCTCCACCCCATTCCTCTTGCTATTGTTGTTGTCTAATTAAGAAGAAATCGTCTCCTTGTGACCCACTTCTCTTTCTGACTTCTATCCTCGAAACACAGAGTTGCTATCTAGCATTAATTAGAACCAAACACTTTCAGAATCACCTAATACCACTGTGGCAAGTAACTACATCCTTAAATGAGTGTTTCTTTCTTTTTTTTAAGATTTTTTTTTTTTTTTTATTTGACAGAGAGAGAGGAACACAAGCGGGGGCAGTGGGAGAGGGAGAAGCAGGCTCCCCGCAGAGCAGGGAGCCCGATGCAGGGCTCGATCCCAGGACCCTGGGATCATGACCTGAGCCAAAGGCAGACGCTTAACGACTGAGCCACCCAGGCGCCCCGAAATGAGTGTTTCTTAATGCAAATAGACTTTCATCTAAGAACACATGTTTTCAATAGAACATAGCTTGGTGTTTATACAAATACACAGTTTATCCTTAATAACCCAGGATTTTGTTTGTGCCTCACGGTCATCTTTCAGAATATAAAGGAATCAGCTTACAATACGCTAAATAAAGTACAGGATATCGGTTTAAAATTTAACAAGCTGAATAGAAATGTACGGGAAGATTCTCTTCAAAAATCTGATATATTTCATTTTTCTTCTGTGCCTCTGTCCTAAAAGTCAAAAAGCAAGGCATGAAGTCCAGTTAGTTAAAGAGTTCAGCTAGTCGGGTCCATTAAAACAGTTATGTTTTATTCTAAGTCACAGAGAAAAGTATGGGAGAAGTCGTATATGTAGAACGTTCTCCCTGGCTCCTTCCACACCTATGGCAGACATCACCATTTGATTCCAGCACTCCTTGCCCTGGAGGCTGGCGGACTCAAAATTCTTTACAAGATAGCCCTCCACGCACAACAGATCCAAGAGGTGAAACACATTTGCTACTTCAGACTGAAAAAGTGCCAAGAAATTTTTAGGCACAGGTGATCTCTCCTTTTTTCTAAACTGGATAAAGAGTATCTTCTAATTGATACTAAGGATACTGAATATTGTACTGAAATTTCCTTCCGCATCAATACTGACTTCTCCCGGAAGGTCTTCCTGGTTGCTTCAGCCTACACTGATTTTTCTCTGCTCTCATTGTTAATAGTCCTTAGCATTTGTGCCAGACAGTTTTGTGTCCAATTAGATTGCTAAATATCTTGCGAGCAGGGGTAGCATCTTCACTTGCGGTGAACAGAATGCTGATCACAATAGTAGATGCTTACCTAGGCATTCCCTCTTTTGACTGTCGATACGTAAAGACAGGATAGCAGAGACAGGGGTCCTACTCTCTCAATAAGCTTCAAGGAAAAAATATCTCTATTAAAAAATGTGTGTGAGAGATCAGACTAAAACAAGAACAAAATATTTTTCCTGCCCTTTCAAGTCCAACACCTTCAAACCATGGATAGTCCAACAGTGGAGGGAAACCAATTCAGAGACCACACCACCCAGAATTCAGAAGACATTCCGTTAGTGCTGAGTTTAATAATTTAATATTTCAAATAACCTTTCCACACCTCATGTCTAACAAGATTATTAATGCTGGCTCTTTGTAACTCTCTGAATTTAAAATTCTGCCGCAGTCCTTCCCTGGAACACTCTCTTCTGTCAATGAAATGAGTGCCTCTTCCTAAGGCTCGCTTGTTCTCTCCCCTTTGCCCAAGCTGGTCCCCTGTCTGAAATTCTTCTTCTCTTCTGTCTTCACATGTCTTGGCCTTTGAAGTCAACCCAGGGACTCCCTCTGCCATAAATCCCCTCCTGATTGCGCCCAGGCTCTCCCTCTGGATGTTCCCAGCATGCTTTCTGCTTTCTGCTTTCTGCAGTGCACTTGGGGGTTGGATCCTACGACACCCAGGGGCGTGGCCTTAAGGGTCTGGCACACACCTAGGTTAGAATCCTTTTCTGCCACTGGCTGGTTAAGTGACCTCGGGCAAAGCGCTTATCTTCTTTAGGCCTCACCCAAAGGTCAATAAAATGGATGGAAGCATAGCACCAACCCTCAAGGAGTTCCTATGAGGACTTAGCAAAATAATGAATGCAGAGCACTTCACAGCCAGGCACATAGTAAGCATTCACTTAAATATTAGTTCTCAGGGTCGCCTGACTGGCTCAGTCAGTGGAGCTTGCAACCCCTTATCTTGGGGTTGTGAGTTCGAGCCCCATGTTGGGTGTAGAGAGTGCTTAAAAATAAAAAATAAATCTTAAAAATAAATAAATAAATAAATATTAGTTCTCATTAGGATCATGCAATCTGATATTGGTTTATAATTTTAACATCTGACCTCATACACTGCAGGCTTTTTATATTTAAGAATATGTTATCTCCCCGAATGAAATCTAAGCATCACAAGGGCATGGGTGAGTTCATCTTCTACCCCTGTACCAGTTAGCGGCTTTAAACTTAGTGGCTTAAACCACATACTTAGTTTAGTGTGTCTTCAATTTTTAGCCTGCTCTACAATCACTTGGGGGGCTTTTTTTTTTTTTTAAACGTCACTCGGCTCTACTCCCAGAGTGCATGATCCACTAGTTCTAAAGTGAGTCTAAAAATCTGCACCTTTGGGGCGCCTGGGTGGCTCAGTCGTTAAGTGTCTGCCTTCAGCTCAGGTCATGGGTCCCAGGGTCCTGGGATCGAGCCCCATATCTGGCTCCCTGCTCCATGGGAAGCCTGCTTCTCTCTCTCCCACTCCCCCTGCTTGTGTTCCCTCTCTCGCTGTGTCTCTGTCAAATAAATAAAAATCTTAAAAAAAAAAAAAAAAAAAACCCTAACTTAAAATAAATAAATAAATAAATAAAAATAAAATAAAAATCTGCACCTTTAACAGGTGCCCGGGTGATGCTGATGTTGATGCGGCTGGGCTGGAGAATACACTCTGAGAGACACTGAGTGGGCTCATGATCACGTGGTTGGCATTTGGGGCTGGGTTCAAGTTCAGATGGGCAGTTCTTTTGCTCTCACCTGTGCTCCCCTCATGCATCCACAGTCAGCTGCTGGTCAGCCACACTGCTGTTTCTGGGGGTGGCTGGCTGCCTGGTGAGGTGGCCTGTAAGAGGAGGTCACCTCTCTCTCCCAGATGCAAGAGGCGGGGCCTTAGACTCCGCCCCCCGGTGGGGGGAGGGCAATCACATTGCAAAGGGGCGTGGCTAAAGAGAAAGCAGCGTGAAGCCGTATTTACTATCTACGGCACCACCTCTGAGTCTAACACCCACCTACTGTGCCGGAAACCCTCGCTGCAAGAGTAGCAACCGAATTTTAAAATTTTGCAGATGGTATTAGTTTATTTGGGCACTACAGCCTAGCCTAGCATGCACTGGGGACTGCTGCTGAGCCCTGGGTTTCCTATTTGGTGGCTGTGGGATCTTTACCGTGAGCCTCAGGGTTTTCATGAATAAAATGGAGATTAGATTTCTTACCTCACAGAATTGTAATTTGAGAAACAGTATAACTTAACCCCTCTACACCTCAATTTTCTCATCTGAAAAATAGGCACAAATCACCCCCATCTCACAAGGGCTTTGGGGAGCATTCCCTGGAGATGGTGTGTGCAGAGTGATTGCTTTATGAAGTGATCACGATTACTCCTACTTGGATCACACCGCTTAGCACAGTGGTGGTAGCACTCAGTAAATGTGGGGTCCAACATAGCACTCTGGTATAGAAATCCCAGGTTCTGTCCAACTTGCTGCCAGAAGAGTTTCCCTGAAATGCTCCAGGTGCGTGAAGGCTGCCCAAGGGGTCAGGCTTTGAAAATCTGCCCCCACAAGCAGCCTCCACCAGCCCCACCAGATATATCACCTGTAGGGCCCAGGGTTCCCACCTGCTGGACACCTCTACCCACTTCTCATTCACCTAGCCACAGCTGCATGGCCTCCACCTACAAAGCGAAAGTAGGTCACCTTGATATTTCAGATTTTAGATGCAGGCCAGGTGCAGGAGAAAGGGATGAAGCGGGTGGAGCCAATTGCCAGGGATCAGAGGTAGAAAGAGGGAAATTCAGAGAGCCTTTGTGAAGTCCTTAGACAGGGCAGGGGGGAGGGAGGGAGGGAAGGAAGGAAGGCTGGAAGGAGAGGGAGAGAGAGGGAAGGAGGGAAGAAAAAGGGTAGAAGAGGAAAGGAAGAGAGAAAGGAGGAAGGAAGAAAAGAAAGGAGGGAGGAAGGGAGGAGGGAGAAAAAGAAGGGGAGATGGAAAGCAGGAAGGAAGGGGAGAAGGAGGGGAGGAGGAGAGATGGAGGGAGCCTGGGAGGCAGATGGTTGATTTCCAGGCAGCCGGGCAGACAGTTCCAGGGCGGCCTCAGAGACTGGAGGCTGGAGATGCTAAGTGAGCAATCCTGTCTGCTGCCCATTTGATTGCCTGGGGAAGCCGCAGCGACAGAGGAGGCCCCGCCCTCTGCTAAGGCTTTCAGAGCGGTCCCTGGGGCTTCACTCCCTCTAGGTGACTCCCATTTAGGCCAGTGTTAATGGGTCCCCTGCTGAGAAGCCCAAGGACTGCGCAGTTAAAAATGCCTCATTCAAATAATCACCATCAGAACCAAAAAGGCCTCTGGGCTGGGAAGGTGAGCTCAGGCTGCCGTTCTGTGCAAGCCCAGAGCAAGGCAGCTTCTCAGCCTCCCTTCTCCAGATTGAGAGCAGGGCTGAGCACACTCCGGGGTGCACTGTGGATAATGCTCACAGAGGGGCAGGGCGCTTCCTACAAACCCAGGATCAGATTTCAGATCGGGTCCGGATAGCACAAGGCGGGAGGAATTGCGAGGCATCTGGAATTTCTGCCCAGGGAGAAGTGAGACCAGTAGGTAGGGTTCATTTCCCAGGTACCAGCCACTGTTGCAGGCTCGGGATGCTGTGGTGAGCATAAGGGGCTAGGCCCTGCTCCGAGGGAGCGCAGGGTCCCAGGAGGGGACAGAGAGGCGACATAAACCAATGAGTAACTAAAATGACTTTAGAAAGTGGAGGGAATGTGTAGTAAAAGGAGGTGCTAATGCTTGGTCTGGAGTGGGGGACCACGGAGAAGGGCATCATTAGACCAAGTGACCAGGGAAGGCCTCTCTAAGGATAAGACCCTCCAGCCAAACCCTGAATGTTGTTGTAACCAAATGCAAGAGGTTTGCTGCTTGGCAGATACCAAATTGAACACAACCCATGTAAGAGTTGAAAGCCAAGAACTTAAATTACTTGTTACAAGGCAGGAGACAGGGAGAGAGCTCTCAAGGTACTGTCTCCCCCTGGGGTTGGTACAGGAAGCTTTCATTCAGTACATCCCAGGGCAGGGCCAGAGAGCTTGCTGAGGTATTTTTGGTTCAATGGCACATGCCTAGTGTGTCAACATGCTAGGGCCTACATTGTGTGTTCAAAAAAGTGGAGAACTCTGCCCATAGGAGGAGATCTTAGTATTGTAATGAGCTAACGGTAACTTCAGGTCAGTTGGGGTTCTGTGCCGGCCCTCAGCTCCAGGCTGGCCCAAACTGGCTCAGATAAGGAGCTGTTAGGTGAGACACCGAGTTGGGCATCTCCTTGGCCAGAACCATTGGTTGGCTGGTTCTGCAAAACAAAACACATTTCTTCCCTGCTTCTGTCCCGTCCTCTCCTCCCTTCTGCCATAACGTTCAGCCCCCTTATTTGAGTGACTTCCCCTGGCATCCTGGCTAAGGTGATGATGAAGCTAAGATCTGAGGACAGGGTATCCCAGAGGGAAGGAAGAGCAGGCAAAGGCCCTGAGTTCGGAACCAGCTTGGCATGTTAGAACAAACAGAAGGCCGGTGTGATGAGACCAGATTTCTCAAACTTGAAAGTAGCCATACTTTGTACATCACCGCACTGTTCCTGAATCTTGAGCACCTCATTTAGTGCATTAAATAAAAAATTCAAGTAAATTGTAAAAATCTAATTGGCTTTATTAATCGATTCATGAATCAGGCAGCATCCCAGCTGGCAGGTAAAGGGGTGCTCCAAAGGGCTACGGAAAAGAAAAGGGCTTTTTAAAAGGAGAGGGGCAGAAGAAAAAAGGGAAATTATTAGCTAAGAAGCCATCGTTTTAGGCAAGGTTGCCCTCCTAAAGGGAATGGAAGGGGTCTATCAGTAAACTTCCTAGGGCTGACCAGGAAATTCCCACATGGACTGGTTAAAGCTAACATTGATGGGGGGTTGAAACTGTAGTTCCGTTAGGTATTGCATTCTTGGTTTACTGACCTGCAGGTCCTAACCGAAGTGACACCATGTTGGGCCAGTGGTTTCCTTTCTAACAATTCTGAAAAGGAGATTCTGTGTTTCTTAATTAGTGTTCACGGACCATGCTGATTTCCTGGATATCCAAGAATTTTCTGCATATTTGTGATTATTTAGCTACATAGTCTAACTGATGCCCCTGCCCGCCCCGCCCCCCCCCCCCCCCGCTTCCATTTATGTGCTAAGGAAAACTGTTCACATGAGTCATACTTGAATCCAGGTCTCACCTTAGCTGCATTTTCCATTGAGCTCCCAGGACGCTCCTGGGGACTATTTTTTTTGGTGCGGCTCAGTTTGGGGATGAATGGAGGACCTGTGCCTTGTACGCCCTTAAGAAAGGGCCAGGCTGTCCCAAAACAGGGTCAGGGCCCTTCCTGGGTGTCGATGACCCAGCTGACATGCCAGAACCACAACAATCATGAGAATGGACCATGGCATGATAGCTCAAGGGACCCAACACAGAAGCAGACAGACCAGGGTCCAAACCCAGCTGAGCCTCTAAAGGCTGTGTGATTTGAGTCAAGTTAGTTGACCTCTCAGTGCGTCTGACTCTTTACCCATAAAATATGTTTAATGCATTTCACTTTCTAAGTAAGGTGAAGTGGATAAAAGGATGCATTGAATTAATTAATGCATCTCAGAATATCAGCAACAGTCCATTGTGGTTACCAGTGATGGCTCTGGAGCCTGACCACCTGGTCCACATCGTGGGTCTTCTCTTCGCCACCCGTATGACCCTTCACCAAGGACATGACTACTCTGTACCTCGGTGTTCTGTGTTATGGAGGTATTAACAGCACCTGCCTCATTAGATTGTCTTCAGAATTCAATGTGGTAGAAGAAAGCATATGAACAGTGTTTGGAATATATTCAATAAATGCACTAGCTCTTGATATTTAAATGTGCTACAGTACCTGAGACATAATAACTAGCCCTAGATAAATCCTAGCCATCATTATATGAACAACCAACCCACAAACAGGAAACTTCAAACTTAAGAGTTTCTGGTGAGTTCTCTAGTGTTGCCTCCACAATGAACCCTGAGGTAGGGATCGAACACAGCTGTTGTTAACCTTGCACAAATGCATTGCCCTCACCTGGAGGCTTGTGACAACACAGATTGTTCAGCCTCACACACCCCCCCACCCCCCGGGGTTTTCTGATTCAGTTGGTCTAGGGTAGGGGCCTGGTAACTCCCATCTGTAGTGAGTCCCAGGCAAAGCTGGTTCTGGGAACATGGATGTCATGGTCTGATTCTCAAGGAGCCATCTTGTTTCCACACTCTGGCTCCATGAGCCATCCATTAACCACAGCCCCACCTCACTGCTCCACACGGCCTTCTCAAAATGGCAGTCTACCTAGAAAGAGGCCACCAGGATTCCCTCACCCATCCTCTCTTTTGATGCTTACTACTACCTTGGCAGCTTGCAAGCCATCACCTGAGAGCCAGGGGATTAATCTAAAAAGACCAAGCCCTTCCCTCTATCCATGAGCTTAGAAATAGGCTTTCCCAGTAATACTTTAGCAGCTGTTCAGCTTCTGGCCAGTCCTGGTTCAGAAAGGGTTAATGATTTTTTGTTTTGATGGACCCCCCCCAAATGTAAAGGGGTAGCATTTCCTCTGGTTCCTACCCTACCATTAGATCAGTCTTTCTAGGAAACGGTAGAACTAGAAAGATTAAGAGCTATGTTTTGTTATTCATTAAAAAAAAATTCCCTTCATTCTGAGTTTCATTAGTGTTGTGTTAATATTGTGACCAAAATTAATTTTAGACCAAAGTCAAAACCATTATTCTACATTTTCCTTAAAATATATTTTACCAGGGCGCCTGGGTGGCTCAGTCGTAAAGCGTCTGCCTTCGACTCAGGTCATGATCCCTGGGTCCTGGGATCAAGCCCCGCATCGGGCTCCCTGCTCAGCAGGAAGCCTGCTTCTCCCTCTCCCACTCCCCCTGCTTGTGTTCCTTCTCTTGCTGTGTCTCTCTTTGTCAAATAAATAAATAAAATCTTTAAAAAAAAAATTAAATAACATATTTTACCTTCAGAAACTTGGCAAGTAGGAAAATGCAATTCACTATTAAAATGGGCCTTGCTAATTTGCAGTATTATCTTCAGAGAATTATGGAGGAAAACAAGAAATAACACACAGAATGATAGGAAGAATTTGGAAGAGAAAACATGAGACAAGCACAAAAGAAAAAATAGCACCTCAGACCTGACGGAACAGTGGGATTCCATATCTTGGCTGTTGTAACTAATGCTGATAAACATGGGAGTGCATATATCTTTTCAAATTAGTGCTTTCATTTTCTTTGGGTAAATTTTACCCAGTAGTGCAATTGCTGGATCATAGGGTAGTTCTATTTTTTAATTTTTTTGAGGAATCTCCATACTGTTTTCCAGAGTGGCTGCACCAGTTTGCATTCCCACCAAGGGTGTAAGAGGGTTACCCTTTCTCTGCATCGTCGCCGACACCTATTGTTCTTGTGATTTTGATTTTAGCCTTTTTAGCAGGTGTGAGGTGGTATCTCATTGTGGTTTTGATTTGCAGTTCCCTGATGATGAGCTATGTCAAGCATCTTTTCATGTGTCTATTGGCCATCTGTAGGTCTTCTTTGGTAAAATGTTTATTTGGATCCTCTGACCATTTATTTTTTAAGATTTTATTTGACAGAGAGAGACACAGCGAGAGAGGGAACACAAGCAAGGGGAGTGGGAGAGGGAGAAGCAGGCTTCCCACCGAGGAGGGAGCCCGATGTGGGGCTCGATCCCAGGACTCTGGGATCATGACCTGAGCCGAAGGCAGATGCTTAATGACTGAGCCACCCAGGTGCCTCGCTCTGACAATTTTTTTTTTAAGATTTTATTTATTTATTTTAGAAAGATAGAGAGCTTGTGAGCGGGGGGAGGGACAGAGGGAGAGAGAGAGAATCCCAAGCAGACTCCACATGGGGCTCAATCCCAGGACCCTGAGATCATGACCTGAGCTGAAATCAAGACTGATTTCAACCTGACTGTGCCACCCAGGTAGCCCTGACCATTTTTAATTGGATTATATGTTTTGGGAGGCTTGAGTGTCCATCCATAGATGAATGGATAAAGATGTGAGATACACACACACACACACACACACACACAAACACAATGGAACATTACTCAGCCATAAAAAATGAAATTGTGTCATTCACAACCACATGGATGGATCTAGATGGTGTAATATAAGTGAAATGAATCAGAGAAAGACAAATACCATATAATTTCACTCATGTGGAATTTAAGAAACAAAACAAATGAACAAAGAAAAAAAGTGACAAACCAAGAAATAGACTCAACTATAGAGAACACACTGGTGGTGACCAGAAGAGGGAGGGGATGGGTGATGGGTGAACAGGTGAAGGGGATGAAGAACGCACTTATCGTGATGAGCACTGAGAAATGTATAGAATTGTTGAGTCCTATGGTACATCTACAACTAATACAGCACAGTAAGTTCATTATACTTTAATACCAAGTAAACGAAGGAACGGTGAGAAAATATTTTCTGCAAAAGGCTGGATAGTAAATATGCTCAATGTTTTGGGCCATACTGTTTCTTTGGCGGCTGCCCCACTCCACCCTTGTTTGGTGAAGAGCGGCCAGCGACAACCTGCAAACCAGTTCTGGTAAAACTTGACTTACGGACATGAAATTTAATGTCATACCATTTTTGTGCATCACCAATATTCCTTGTCTTTTTTCCCCCCGGCAACTACTTAAAATCCTTAAAACCATTCTTAGCTCACGGACTGTACAGAAAGGGATGGAAGCTAGCTTTGGCCCGCAGGTCATAGCTTGCTCGCCGCTGACCTAAAGCATACAGTCTGCTTGAAGCATCATCTCTGCTTTTGAAAACGCTATCAGTATGTTAGGGAAATATTAGTCAGGCTTATTTTTCTCTTGCCTACCTAAGAGGGGTCATTCAGGGATAGAACATCCTGCTGAGCTGCTAGGGGAAAGAGGAATAAGGAGATGTGGGCATTGAAAATGTGAAGGAATCTATATCTGTGCCCAGTTGAGGAGTTCCTTTTCAGTCCAGACACCAATCAGGGAGTGGCAAACAAAAGATGTCTAAATGGCTTCTTCTGGCATTATGTCATTCTGTGTTCCTCTGCCAAATGAGCAGATCCTTAGGCCAGATGACCTAATTTCCAGGACTTTCCCCCACAAGTATAAGCAAAAATATTTGTACAAGGATATTCCTGGCAGCATTGTTTGTCATAGAGAAAAACCAGACACAGATAGAACATCCCCATTTGGGCACTACTTAAGAAGTGTATGGTACATCCACACCATGGAGTACTATGCAGCAGTTAAAAAGAATGGGGTCAGCTTTCATACACTGGTGTGGATCAATGTCCAAGACACACTGTTAAGGACAAAAAGATGTTGCAGAATCATGTGTTTAGTATTTTCCTTATGTTTGTTTGAATATGGATAGTAAAAAAAGTCAGGAAGGGAAAATCCTATACTATACACAGCAGTTATCTTGGGGAATGAAGTCGATGGGCTTTAATATTTTAACCCTTTCTGTACTTGTTTGCAACCCTTTTTTTTTGTTGTTGTTGTTACTTTATATAATGATTAACTTTCGGCGTCAACTTGACTGGGATGTGGGGGGGGGCAGATATCTGGTTAAACATTATTTCTGGGTGTGTCTATGAGGGTGTTTCCAGAGGAGGTTAGCATTTGAACCGGTGAACTGAGCCAAGTGGGTAGCCCTCCTTAATATGGGTGGCATCATCCAACCCACTCCCAGCCCAGATAGAATTCAAAAGCAGAGGAAGGGAGAATTCACTTCCTGCCTGACTGTTCTCTGGCCCTGGGGACTCTTGATTCTCAGGTCTTCAGACTCAGAATGGATTCTACATCCCTGACTCTCCTGACCTTAAGTCTTTGAACTATTCCACTGGTTTTCCTGGGTCTGTAGCTTGCAGATGGCAAATTGTGGGATTTCTCAGTCTTCATAATCTCATGAGCCAATTCCTTATCATAAATTTAATTTTAGATATAGGTGTAGATGTAAATATAAAGATTTATGTATCTATATAGAGAGACATGTTTGTATTTCTATCTATCTATCTATCTATCTATCTATCTATCTATCTATCTCTCTCATATTGGTTCTCCTCTGGAGAGCCCTAACAAATACACTTTCATAATACAAAATTAATTTTAAAAAGTCCCTCTCTTCACAATAGGGTTGGAAACAGGGAAAGGCTACCCCCAGGTTGCATAATTTTACTTAAAATTCTTGTTGAAGTAAAGAAACAAAGAATCTGAGTAATTCATTTTTTCTTTCACTTTTTACTCAGTCAATATTTATTATACAGTTGGGTAGTGGGGTTCATGGGAGTATTCTTCAAATGTATTTATTCTTTCAGTCTACATTTGCTGTACAAACACTCTGTGTTAAGCAGTGGATTCTAATTTAATGAGATTTATGTGACTTTGAAGGAAGTTTTTCAGAGTTGTTTCCAAAGATGATTAAATGTGTTGGAAGATACGGTGTAAGGTGCACATATCAGGGGTCAGAGTGTTATTATTTTACAGATATGCTTCATGGAAATTAGGGAAGCAGGCCATAATAACCATAAGAGCAGGAGATATCATCCTTGTCTTAGGTTTTAAAATGGAGGCTTACTTGTGTCACTTTCACAAGGTCACACAATTAATAAGTGCTAGATTGACAATCTAGATGTGTCTGACTTCAAAGACCATGCTCTTTTTTCCAGTGTCAGATACCAAGAACCCTTCCCCCTTTTGTCATTATAATAAAATCTCAAATTTTTTAACTAGGACATGTAGACACCCAGACTCCCCTGTAATTAGGTATGGACATATAACTAAATTCCAAGTGGGAGAGGAAATAATCTGTTTTGTCTTCTGGGAAACCTTCCCAAGAGGTAGCTACCATGTACCTTTGGCCTCTTCTTCCTTCCGTTGTTCTTCCTGTGGGCTGGACCACCAGCAGCCATCTTGGACAATGAGGTCAAAATCATGTATTGACTATAGAAAGAGCATGAATCCCCAAGAACTATGGAGTTGTGTTATAGTCTCAGACTGCCTGCCTCTAGATGTCATTTATATGAAAAAGAAATACATTTCTATTAAGTCAACGTCATTAGGATTTTATTGCAGTTGAACCTAATCCTGTTCAACTGTTAGAACATAATGTCTTCCAACTTGTCATCACTTTTGGGGAAGAAGCCCTAAAACTATCAATAGTCATTTCATCTCAAAAAGTCTTGAGGGAATCAGGTTGCATAAGGCAAGACCCATAAATATATAACTTATTCAAAAGGAATGCATGAAGGGGGTGCCTGGGTGGCTCAGTCAGTTAAGCGTCTGACTCTTGATTTTGGCTTAGGTCATGATCTCAGGGTTGTGAGATCAAGCCCTGCGTTGGTTCTGCACTGAGCATGGAGCCTGCTTGAGATTCTCTCTCTCTCTCCCTCTTCCCCACCCCACTCACACACTCTCTCTCTCTAAAAAAAAAAGGGGGGGTGCATGATGGAATTCTTCTTGAAGCCATTGGTGGTAGAGAGTCATTGCTCCCCAAATCATATGTTGACTTCTCCTTCACTTTTCTCCACATTAGTGCTCAAAGCAATAAATTAAGATGGAATGTGAGGAAGAGAGGTCAAGAGAAAGTGCTCTACCTACTTCTCCCTAAGTACAGTGTGTGGGCTAGTTCTTAATAAACCTATTTAAAAATATTAGAATTGAAGCAGAGTAAATAGTTTTGGATTATAAATGTATTGAGGACACACATGAAACATCTTCTATAAACATTATTTCAAGTGTATTAGATTTATATAATATTTGCTTAAAACTGCATTTTCTCCTCTTGAACTGTCAAGGGACTTTACCAAAAATATGCTTTTGTCCATTTTCGATAAAGCTAAACTTAGTCCCAGGAATTTTTCAAGTAAGACTAATTCAGAGAAATAACAGAAAAAGCTGAGGCTTACAGCCTTTCTACCTCATTCAGGATCCCAAAAAAGTACCCTACGTGGCATTTAGGAAATAGAAATATAATACTGTAACATAAATGGACAGTTCCTACTAAAATGTTTTAAAGAAAGATACAGAATTTCATTATTTTTGCCTTTGTGCTGATTTTTAAAAATTATATTTTCATTATCCTGTGTTTGTGCTATAGGAAATAGTACCCTGAAATATGGAATTAACCTTTAAGTTTGAAATTTCCTTTTTAAAAATTTAAATAAAAGGATTTACAAAAGCCAATAATTATCTACTTTCAGCTCTACATTCATTTTTTTAAGCCCGGTTCATCCAGTAATTCCTAATTAGTGGTAACCTCCAAATGGGTGTCATTTTGGTTTAAATTTTTTTTTTAATTTTTTTATTGTTATGTTAATCCCCATACATTACATCATTAGTTTTAGATATAGTGTTCCATGATTCATTGTTTGTGCATAACACCCAGTGCTCCATGCAGAACGTGCCCTCCTCAATACCCAACACCAGGCTAACCCATCCTCCCAACCCCCTCCCCTCTAGAACCCTCAGTTTGTTTTTCAGAGTCCATCGTCTCTCATGGTTCCTCTCCCCCTCCGATTTCCCCCCCTTCATTCTTCCCCTCCTGCTACATTCTTCTTCTTCTTTTTTTCTTTCTTAACATATATTGCATTATTTGTTTCAGAGGTACAGATCTGAGATTCAACAGTCTTGCACAATTCACAGCGCTTACCAGAACACATACCCTCCCCAGTGTCCATCACCCAGTCACCCCATCCCTCCCACCCCACCCCCCACTCCAGCAACCCTCAGTTTGTTTCCTGAGATTAAGAATTCCTCATATCAGTGAGGTCATATGATACATGTCTTTCTCTGTTTGACTTATTTCGCTCAGCATAATACCCTCCAGCTCCATCCACGTCGTTGCAAATGGCAAGATCTTATTCCTTTTGATGGCTGCATAATATTCCATTGTATATATATACCACATCTTCTTTATCCATTCATCTGTTGATGGACATCTTGGCTCTTTCCACAGTTTGGCTATTGTGGACATTGCTGCTATAAACATCGGGGTGCACGTAGCCTTTCGGGTCCCTACTTTTGTATCTTTGGGGTAAATACCCAGTAGTGCAATTGCTGGGTCATAGGGTAGCTCTATTTTCAACTTTTTGAGGAACCTCCATACTGTTTTCCAGAGTGGCTGCACCAGCTTGCATTCCCACATTTTGGTTTAAATTTAATCTCAATTTTTTTCCCTTTATGATACTTGACTTGTTAATTTTCAATGTAACTATGGGAGGAAAAAAAGAGTGATTTTTTTCCAACAGCAGGTAATAAATATAAACCAGCCATGGGCCTATGTATTTCAGAGGGTCCCTAAAC
This sequence comes from Halichoerus grypus, assembly GCF_964656455.1. Taxonomy (NCBI): domain Eukaryota; kingdom Metazoa; phylum Chordata; class Mammalia; order Carnivora; family Phocidae; genus Halichoerus; species Halichoerus grypus. Next base: position 30,444,909 of record NC_135717.1, read on the forward strand.
TATGTACCCTTGGATGAGATCTAAATATTAGATCACAGGATAACTGTTCAATCCATTTCTGCCATAACGGCTCTTGAAAAGTATGCTACTTTTTGGACAACCACTATATATATATATATATATATATATATATATATATATATATATAACCACTATTACACATATTAAATATATATATATATCTCCAATGTTTTTTCCCCAAAACACACTGAATACATGTGCTATAAGAAGTGATAGTTTGACATTATGGTTTCAGGCAAAGACACACTCTCCAGTTTACCCAACACAACAGTTTCAAGTCAGAAAATATCAAGTGGAACAAATTTGAACTGCAAGCCCTATTTGGATGGACCCCAAGGACTTTCCCTGCCTGTGCGCACCAAGATCAAGGGATAAGGAGCCAGTATCTTCTATAGCACTTGGTAGGTTCTAACATATACTGTTGCCGTGAGTGCACTCATATTTAGGCTTGTTTTGTCCTAAAGGTGTTTATGTGAGCTCTACTGTTATTTCCTCAAGCAGTTTGAGTGCGAGACAACCTACCCACCAGCCCCCAAAATGGCTCAGAAATTACTGAAGAAAATGGCATAGAAAGAAAAAGGCACCTTTCAAAGAAATGATTACCTTGCATACCTCCATAATTAAGTCTTATCTTCCTCCTTGGCCAAGTACAATAAGCCTTCTTTGCATTATAGTTTATGTACACGCTATATTGGTTTACTTTCTATTTTTTCCTTAGTTATTAAGTAAACTTGTTTTCATTGTTCAATTGATGTATTTTTCTATCTTTGAAAATTGTGAGGATGGTTTGGCTGGGATGGGAGGCATCATAATTTTCCCGTTAAAAGTAATGGAATCTTTCCCCCATTCAATGGCTTTTTCTTTAGTAGCAAAGTTTTTAGGAATGAGTTAAAGTCATTAAACAAGAGATAGGTGTATAGATTCTTCCCCATACAAAAAGAGACCAACAAAGAGCCTTACTCACTGGCATGTGTTAGATAGAATCTTAATACAGACCCTAAGAGGCGCGTCTGGATGGCACAGTCAGTTAACCACTGGACTCTTGGTTTCGGTTCAGGTCATGATCTCAGGGTACTGGGATCCAGGCCCATATTAGGCTCTAGCCCCATGTTGGCTCTCTGCTCAGCATGGAGTCTGCTTGAGATTCTCTCTCCCTTTCCTTGTGCCCCTCCTGCTTGTGTTCTCTTTCTCTCTCTCTCTCAATCTCTCTCTCTGATAAATAAATAAATCTTTTTTAAAAAAATATAAACCCCAAGATTTTCTTCCCCTTTGGTGTAAATTGTCCTGCATAATCCCCAGGACTATAAAGATGATGGATTTTTATTCTCATAATTAGGTTATGTTATGTGCCACAGTTGACCTTAAGATAAGGAGATTATCCCAATGGGGATGATCTAATCACAAGAGGCTTTAAAAAGCAGAGAATTTTCTCTGGCTGGTCATAGAAAGGGACATCAGAGACCCAAAGCATGAGAAGGATTCAGTTTCAGGGAGATTCTTTGCTGTTGAAGAAGGGGCCACATGGTAAGAACCTGAGATCAGCCTCTAGAAGCTAAGAATGGTCCCAGGCCAACAAATAGCAAGACACTGAGAACCTCAGTCTACAACCCCAAGGCCATGAATTCTGCCAACAACCAAGGTTGCTCAGAAATAGAACTTTCTATAGTTGCACCTCTAGTTTAGGATGCAGATCAGTGGATACCCTGATTTCAGCCTTGAGGCATCTTTGGCAGAGAATCTAGCCACACTGTGCCAGACTCTGTACCTACAGAACTTTGGACAAATAGAAGAGCATTATTTTAAGCTGCTAAATTTATGATAATTTGTTGCACAGCAATAGAAATCAAATATATCCCATATTAGTCAGGATAAACCAAGTTATACTACAGTTAAAAATTATTTTTAAAACCACAGGCTTGGGGTGTGGCTCAGTTGGTTAAGTGTCTGCCTTTGGCTCAGGTCATGATCCCAGCGTCCTGGGATCGAGTCTCAAATTGGGCTCCCTGCTCTGCAGGGAGTCTGCTTCTCCCTCTCCCTCTGCCTGCTGTTCCCCCTGCTTGGGCTTCCTCTCTCCCTCTCTGTCTGTCAAATAAATAAATAAAATCTTTTTTTTTTAAGTATATCTTTAGGATGTACTTCCATGATTGCTGGGGGAAAAGCAAAGCAAGAGTGTTTCACAGCAGCCTGGCAGACTCACATTCCTTCTGCATGCAACCCATTGACCATAACTAGTTGCATGGCTTTGCCCAATGTCAAGGAGGCTGAGAAATACGATCCCCTTATACTGGCAAACAACACGCATCTCAACCATGACTATCTGAGTCTGCTGCCCTCCTTTATCCCTGTACTTCCAGACCTCAAAGGTTCTACCAACACCGCGCATGTGGGGCTGGATTGAAGAGCATATCCATTTAGATGTCACAGACTAGCCATTTATAGGATGAATCAAGCCCACAGGTATACTCAGTTAAGACTTCACACTGTTCTTTACATTTTTAAATGAGTTGCCAACATTTAAAAAATTGGAACTTTTCCCATAAAAATCTCAATCTATGGCTTCTCTGAAAACATTCGGAAGATCACGATGTGATCTACTTCAAAGAACAAGGTGGAATTATATGGGCGGACCTACAGTGTTTTCTTTCTCTTTTTAAGATTGATTTATTTATTTGAGAGAGAGAGGGGGCGTGCAAGCAAGGAGCAGGGAAGGGGGAGAGGGAGAGAGAGAATCCTCAAGCAGACTCCCCGCTGAGCATGGAGCCCGCCTCGGGGTTCAATCCCAGGACCCTGAGATCATGACCTGAGCTAAAATCAAGAGTCATGCTTAACTGATTGAGCCACCCAGGAACCACTGGCCTGACCTACAGTGTTTTCTAAAGAGCATGGTTACTTGAGAAAAAAAATCAAATAAAACTTTTGTACAGTATGTTCTCCCTAGAATGTATATAAAAAGAACTAGAAGAATATAGACACTAAACTATAAATCATAGTTCCCTATCGGAAATAAAGTGAGATGTGGGGGTATTCCACAGCAATCCAGAATTTAAATGAAGTGTTTTATCTGACCGTGAAAATTCACCAAGTTCGGGTTCCATCTTAATAGGAATGAGAATAAGTATATGCCTTAAATTGAGAAAAGGTCTTACTAACCATTTATTTTTAAGATGCTTTATTTTCTTTAACACAGCAGAAACAGATTTCCATGCCCTGGTGCCCTCACATAATCATTTTCATGAATTCTACATTTCACTTTTTATAAGAAAAGGACAAACAACAACAAAACAACGTAGGCAGGAATTTTTACAAAAAGAATGCAAAACTTCAGAATACTTTACAAGCCAGTACAAATCCATCTTCACTTCTATTTCCTGTGTAGCTCAATGTCCCGTTGGCGGTACTCATAGACTGATCTTGAGACATAGAGAAAGCATGAATCATCAAAGAGAGATTTAGCTGCAATGTTGCTTTGCAGTAGGTAACTTTGGTTGTGTCCACTCAGCAGCCCCTCCGTTCTCTGGAATGAGTGAGCTCTCCATCAGTTGAGGACTTTTGTCACTTTTGACCACTCACAAATTATCCCCTCCCCATTCCAAGGTCCCAACTTCCCTTTGAAAATTCATCTCTCACCCATGGTGTTCAGAACTGCTAATTGGTAAATCCAAGTGTATACCCTTTTATGGTAGGCAGAATAATGATTGTCCCCCAAAGATGTCCACGTTCTAATCCTCAGAACCCATGAATATATTATGGAATATGGCAAAGGAGAATCAAGGTTTTATTTTATTTTTTTAAAGATTTTATTTATGAGAGAGAGAGCACAAGCAAGGGGGAGAGGGAAAGGGAGAAGCAGGCTCCCCTCTGAGCAGGGAGCCCAATGTGGGGCTCGATCCCAGGACCCTGGGATCATGACCTGAGCTGAAGGCAGACACTTAACCGACTCAGCCACCCAGGCACCCTGGGAATCAAGGTTTTAGATGGAATTAAGGTTGCTCATTATACGACCTTAAAATACAGAGATTATTACGGATTGTGGGGAGGGAGCAGTGTAATCATAAGGATGCTTAAGAATGGAAGAAGGGAGGCAGGGGAGGAGAGGCAGAGGGAGATATGAGAAACAGAACATTCAGGAGAGATGCAGCATTGCAGGCTTTGAAGAGGGACGGAGGATCCATGAGCCAAGAAATGCAGGCAGTTTCTAGACACTGGGAAACACAAGGAAATGGATTCTCCCTCAGACCTTCCAGAAAGGAGCGCAGCCCTGTGAACATCTCGATTTCAGCCCAGTGAGCCTTATGTCAGACTTCTGACCTCCAGAACTGTAAGATAATAGATTTGTGTGGTTTGAAGCCGCTAAATTTGTAGTCACATGCTACAGTAGCAATAGGACTCTAATATAGTCCCTTGCTGCTAGAGAAGCCACTCCTTCTGGAAGATTCTGCTTCTTGTCATCCTCACATGGAAGCTCTGCTTTCTCCCAGTTTGATTCAATCTTTGCCTTCTTTGTGTGACTTCCAAGTGTCCTTTTAATAAATGCATCCTTTTGTTTAAGCTGATTGGAATTGTGCTCCTGGTACTTGCCATGAAGAGTCCTAATCATATTTCCTCAATCAGGCAGAGGACCATTTTGGAATAGGTTTTTTCATTCCAGGGATGATAATGAAAAGATTTGAAGTACTAATTAACCCATAGTTAACCCATTAGTGACAATAATTAGAATCCCCTACAGGTAATCAAGATTTGAATGGATGAAACTTGTTTTTGTAGGATGTCCTTGTTATCCCATTATTTCTCTAAAAGAGAGAAAGACTAAGGATAGGACAGTGTGGTGGATAAGATTCCGGGCTTTGGAGCCACACAGAATAGAGTTCAAATCCCACCTCCTCTGCTTACAAGCTGTGTGAGTTTGGATATGTGACATTTTGGGGAGGGATCTTCATTCACTTGGCGTCTGGTTTTCCACACGGTGTTTTGATCTTTGTGTTTCTGACTCCTGTCTCTTGTTGCTCAATTTGTTCCAAGGAACCTCATCGATGGCTTTCTTAAGACTGTAAAAGTTTGAACAGTTTCTAGTCTCAGTTTCTTTCTCTGAGAAATATGGTTGAAGCCACATCGATTTTGAAGATTAAATGAAAGTAAGCAAATTCTACAGATCCTGGCACAAAATGAGTACTCAGTAAATGCTAGTTGACAATGGAAAACCAAGGGCAAATGAGCCTCCTTGAAATTCAGGTTCCTCATTCATAAAACGGGGTTGGCATCTTACTCACATGTACAGTTAGGATTTAAAAAGATGAAGCACTTCAAGTGCTTGTTTAGCACAAAAATTTTGGTTTCCTTCAGCTTTCCTCAGAGAAAGATAGGCGAGGTAGCGTCAACATGAATTGGTTCTTTTCTTCTCTGTGGCCTGGCGTCATCATGTTCTATTTCTGAGAATATGGCGAGACCTGAGGGAGGGCTGTGCTCATTTCTGAAGCTATTTGCCAAAGACCTAGCCAACTAATCGTGGTTAACCCTGTCTGTCTACAGTTGAGGAAGCAGAGCCAATGAGCACTTTCTGATCTTTCCAGAAAAGCACCTCCTCAGACCTGTTCTCTTAATGCAGTCTTCAAAAAATAGATCATATACCTGTATGTCTAGAATGACTCCTCATCTCAGTGGGGGCTGATAGGTTAAGTAGCATGTTTACCAGTCAACTTTTTTTAAAAATTTTTTTTAAAGATTTTATTTATTTATTTGAGAGAAGAGTGAGTGAGAGAGAGAGAGAGAGCACAAGCAAGAGGAGTGGCAGAGGGAGAAGCAGATTCCCCTCTGAGCAGGGAGCCCGATGCAGGTCTCGATCCTAGGACCCTGAGATCATGACCTGAGCCAAAGGCAGATGCTTAACCCACTGAGCCACCCAGGCACCCCAACCAGTCAACTTTTTCCTGAAATTCATGTAAATGCTGACTCAGAAGTAAAGGGTAAGATGATTTAGAAGAAAAAAATAAAAAATTTCCCACTGAGACATAAATATAAAAAACCCAGTTTTTCTGTGTTACTACCATTTTTTTCTGGCACATAACCTGTGTGGATATATAAAATATACCCCAATTCTACATTACATTTTTGGGGGGACAAATTATAAATATTGTTTTCTCATCGTACATGTATTGAAAGTGATTTTAAAGTACTTTTTGTTGGAGGGAACACATTGCTTTTTGGTTGCTTTAAGCACATTTTACTATGTATTAAAATTCAGTAGAAAATTATTAGCTCCAGATATGCTCCAGATATTGTCCTAACCTAGAAAAAAGAAAACAAAGATATAAAATCATCTAAGAGAAATATTTTGGAATCAATGATCAATGTTCCATAGCAAACTCAGTGTAATCATAAACTGAAATCTAATATGTTAAGGAATTAACCTTAGTTTACCTCTGAGAAGCTGTGTGGTCTGTGGTTGATTATCTTTGTTAAGGAATCTACTTTTTTTTCTTTTTTAAGATTTTATTTGTTTATTTGAGAGAGAGCGTGCACTGGAGAAGGGGCAGAGGGAGAGAGAATATCCAAGCAGACTCCCGCTGAGCATGGAGCCCGATGTGGGGCTCGATCTCACGACCCATGAGATCAGGACCTGAGCCGAAACCAAGAGTTGGATGCTCAACCGACTGAGCCACCCAGAAGCCTACTCTTAAAAATGTGTGGCGATAGCTGTCATTGCAGGGCTCTGCCACTAGGGGCAGCATCACTATTATTTTAGGTTGATCACTGGGTAATTTGGGGTGTACATTTTCTGTGTGCGGAAGAAGTACTGTAACTTGCTTTGTGACGTTGGGAAACCATTTACTTTTTTAAAAGATTTTATTTATTTATTTGACAAAGAGAGACACAGCGAGAGAGGTAAAACACGCAGGGGGAGTGGGAGAGGGAGAAGCAGGCTTCCCACTGAGCGGGGAGGCTGATGCGGAACTCCATCGCAGGACCCTGGGATCATGACCTGAGCCGAAGGCAGACGCTTAACGACCGAGCCACCCAGGAGCCCAGGGAAACTATTTCCTATTGGGCCTCAGGTTCTTCAACAAGGCTTTGGACTAGATGAGTTTTGAGATCCTAACCGTTAGAATTCTGGGGCTCGATAATGATTATTTTGGTTGTGCTTAGGATGGAGAGGAGGGAGGAGGACTGAGTTATAATTCCATTGCTTTCACTCTGTGATTTAGAGCAAGTCAACTCCTCTCATTGGTTCTTAGTTTTCTTCATTGTGAGATGAGATGATTTTCCAAATGCTCGTTCCTCTGTCTACGTGCAGATTCTAGTTTCTGGTCAAACAGTCTGGAAATACAGGGCAAAGAAAGTTGAATGGGCTTCTTTCTGTGGAACTTCACAGAGCCTTTTAAATGGGAATATGATAGATACTGGGCATAAAACAGTTGACCAGGGATGATGACATATTTGTTTCCTAGGGCACCATGACAAATTACCACAAACTAGGTGGCTTAAAGACACAGACGTTTGTCATCTTAGAATCCTAGACACAAGAGGCCTGAAATCAAGATGTCAGGAGGGCTATGCTCCCTCTGAACACCCTAGGGAAGAATTCTTCCTTGCCTCTGCTAGCTTCTCATGGTTGCTGGTGACCCTCTCTATTCCTTCGCTTGTGTCGACATAATTCCCAATCTCTGTCTCCATCTTCAGATGGCCTTTTTCCCCATGTGACTCCAGCGTCTCTATTTCCACATCTCCCTCTTTCTCTCATAAAGACACAAGTCACTGGGTCAGGGCCCATCCCACTCCAGCATGAACTCATCTTTTGCAAAGACCCCATTTACATTTGCAAAGACCCCATTTCCAAATCAGGTCACATTCATAGGTACCAGAGGTTAGGACTTGAACACATCATTGGGGGGGGGGTGTTACAATTCAATCCACTACGATGATGATGATGATGATAGGAAGAAGAGCAAGAATAAGAGAAAGAAGATGATAGGACAATAATTATCGAACCCTTATTAAGTGCCATGCAGTATGCTAAGGGCTTTACTACATGCCTAAATCTCTCGAGGGCTTCAAAGTCTGATAAATGCATCTTCTTCTTAGATTTCACCTCCACAAACTGATAAGCCAATTTTTGCCCAGATTGGGGCATGGGGCAGCTGGTGACGCACCTGTGGATTTAGGCGACACACATGCAGGCTGCATGAGGGAGGCGGTACTCCTTTTTAAAAAAAAAATTATTTTGAAATAATTGTGGGCTCACAGGAAGTGGCTGTAGACATACTACATTAGAGCCCCCTGGACTCTTCCCTTGGTTTCCCCCAGTGGTGACATGTCACGCATGTACATTGACACTGATATTGGACATTGACACTGATACAGTGTTGTCATCCAGACAGACCCGATGCAGATTTCACCCGTTTTTGCTTGTGTGTGTGTGTGTGTGTGTGTGTGTGTGTCTATGCAATTGGATCCAGTGTAGAGCTTAACGGCAACCACCGCCATCATGCTGGTACCAAACAGATCCCCACAAAGGAGCTCCTCCATCTGGGTTCTCTTTCGCATCACTTCACGACTTCAAGGAGAACAGTCCCCATCTGCAGTCTCCGTGTCTTTAACACCAAACCCTTTCTCCTCTCCCTCTTCATCGGACACCTCACAGGTCCCAGCCTCAGAGTCCTCAGCAGACAGCCTAGGCTGTCTTCCTTGTATTACTATTATTTTATTTTCCCCTCTAATTTTATACATGTCTGTTTGTGGCAGGAGAAACTAGCTTACCAGAAGCATGAGGCATGAGATTAAAAAAAAAAAAATGTTTCTTTTGAGCAAAGCTATTTAAGTAGCAGAGGCGAGTTACAGTCCAGAAAACCAGGAGGTGGTCTGCAGACAGGGCAAAGAAAGTGAGAGGAACAGTGGGAGAAATGCTTGACATTTAGAGAACACTGCGTTAAGGAAGAACTTTGAACCTCACTTAGATACAGAGGGGTTTTATGATAGCCAACGGGAGGAAGAAAATGCAGGTGTTGTCCCTGGGCATGCGTAATATGCCCATTAAAAGTGGAAATTAAAGGAATGCATTTTATTCCTGCATTTCAAGGCCTTTTTGTCAAAGGAGATTTCAGTTTAGCTGGTCACTCATAACAGTGACTCATCCAGCCGGGCTTTGTAGTCCTCATGTTATTAAATATTGCTCCCATGGGGGTGGGTGGCCTACCAGGGCTAAGACAGAGGAAGTGGCTTTATTCAGAGGGTCTGGCACACCCCCTGACAAAGGCTCCTGATCTGAAAGGAGGCGATGTCACCAAAGGGCAGCTCTGCACTTTTCTGCAACGAGCTGGAAGGGAAGACTCGCTGAATCTGTCCGCCGAAGAACCAAATGGGCTTTGAAGCGAGCACAGCAGAGGTGATGTGGAGACCAGTGAACGTAAGGAGCTAATAAAGATAGCTCAGCTAAGTGTCTAACTCATTAGTTCAGCTTTTGTCTCTTACTGTTAGACTAATTCAAAGAATATATTACGGCACTTTCAGATAAATGGTTTAAACCCACACTAAGTGAGTCAGAAAAATCAATTAATTTGTAAAACCTTACTGCTGGAAATAATCTCAGGTCCGTCCTTTTCCAGGCTGCAGATTTTTCAAGGTGATTTGGGCTTATGGTCCTTGAAGTTTCACCTTGTATATGAAATAGTAGAGTTGGTTTGTTTGTTGACATCATTCGTTCATCTCCTAATTTATTCCACAAGTATTTATTGGGCCCCTACAGTGCACCAGACACAGTTCTAGGCTCTAGAGCTATAGGGAATGAATGAATGCAAGTTCTTGCCTTCTTGGAGCTTATGTTTCCTGGGAGAGGCAGAGAGTCAACAAATAAATACATTACTGCATGCCACAAAGTGATAGGCATGATGGACAGAAACAAACGAATGTATTTGGAAGAACGGGGAGAGAAATGAGGATAGCCTGAGTGGTGAATCAGTTCACGTTTATTGACCACCTACTATGTGCTAGGCATTTCGTGGGTGGTTGTGGGAGGAATAGAGGGCATAGAAAGGTTTACTGGGCACCGACCTGATGGGCAAGGTATAAATGACAAAAATCATGATTATCGGGGATCAGGCACAGCATTTCCCCCGACAGCCCTCCAAGACGGGTGTTACCCTCATGATGCAGTGAAGATTCGGGGATTCTGAAAATTTTAATTACTCTTCACAGCAGAAAAGTTCCAGCTCTAAGATCTAACTCAGATACTTGGTTCTAAAGGTGTTTCCCTCATGCCCCATTCCCTTCTGTACAGACAGAATTGGAGAAGGGACCCATGAAAGAATAGTCTTGGTGGTGTGCAAGCATGCATGCTGCAAAGAGATATCAACTGTCAACTATAAACTAAACCAAAAGGTCCTTTTACCTTGATTTTATTATTCCACTGATCAATCGGAAGGTATCTGAGGGTCTTACGGGTCTTGGGTTCAGCATTCAGAACATCAAACGTTATCGATGATAGATTCGTGGAAATGCTGACAAACCAAAACAAAAACGTGGTTAATAACAATTTTGCATTACAGAACTTTTGACTCCTAAAAAATAGACCAAAAAAAGGTGAGCACTTGGGGTGCTGGGTGGCTCAGTCGGTTGAGCGTCCGACTCGATCTCAGCTCAGGTCTTGATCTCACAGTTGTGGGTTCAAGCCCCATGTTGGGCGTGGTGCCTACTTGAAAAAAAAAGAAAAAAAAGTTTAAGCACTTGCCAATATCAAACCCAGACTTCTCTCCTCTATTCTAGATGCATCTATCCAACTGCCTACTAACATCTACACTTGGATATCTAGCAGGCATCACAAACCCGACATGCCCCCAAATGAACTCCTGATTCCCTCACCCCCCTGAAATCTGTTTCTCCCACCAATGCTCCCAGACTATGTCTTAACAATTACATCCTTCGGGATGAAATCCAAGCCTTCTCTACTCATCCAAGCCCTCAGAAAATCAGGCTGACTTTATCCTCAAAATGCATTCAGAGTCTAACCACTGCTCTCTGTCTGCTCCTCTGGCATCTGGTCCTGATGTCAACCCTGGCCTGGATAGGACCCCTGGCTTCTCTCTTTCCCTCTGCTCAATTCTCAACATAGTATCCCCGTAGTAGACAACATAGAGTGATCCTTTAAAAACCTAAGTCAGATCACATCACGCCTCTGCTCAAAATCTTGCACTGGCTCCCATTTCACTCAAAGCTCTTACAGTGGTATAAAAGGACTTGATGTGATGTGTTCCCATCCCCTCCCAGGCTGCTCCTCCCACTCCAGTCCTCTTGTTCATTGACTCCTGGTACAATGGTGTCTTTGCTGCTCCTTGATGTTCCAGGCACCCCCCTCCCACCTCCTCGAGAATTTGCTCTAGCTTTTTTCTCAACTGGGACACTCTTCCCCCAGATACCTGCTTGGTTAACCCCCTTACCACCTTTGATCTTTGCTGAAATTTTATCTTCTCCGAGAGGGCTGACCGCTCTACATGATGATGCAGACTGCCTTCTCTCCCCCCTTGGCATGCTCAGACTTCTTTGCTCTGTTCGACTTTGTCCTTTTTTTTTTCATAGCATGAATATCATCTTCCATCACATTCTATCATCTATTATATATATCATCTGAACTCCCCTCCTAGAATGTAAGCTTCATGAGGAGTGATATCTTTGTTTTACTTACTCCTGAATCCCAAGCCCCCAAAGCAGTGCCTGGTACCAAGGAGACATGCAATACATATTTGCAGAACAAATGAATGCAAGTCTCAAAGACGGGCCACTCCCCCTGCCCATCATCCTAACTCGGAGTTCTGCCTATTTATTTGTTTAACTGGGAAAGCCTGTAACCATACTGGATAAAGAGCAAGACAATAGGATTTCATTTTTTCCAGTTAGTCCGCTCTGATGATTGCATGCATGCTAGGGACCCTGAATGTCATGCCACCAACAACTCTGGGGGCTGGAAATACGGTAGCCCAGAGCAGTTAAAAATTCACGGCATGTCTGGGACAATCTGCAACGTGGGCAGCGGCTGGGTTGTCCCATAGGCAAATCCTTCCAGATAGCACAGTTGCAGCCCACATCATTTTCAGAGGACTTCTGATGTGGTTAGAAAACCTGATAAGATGTTGCCCTTTGCATCTTGTTTTTATTCCCTTTCCAGAAAGGAAGAGCAGGCACTTTCATGGCTAACCTTGTCCTATAACAAAAATCTATGCACCCTACTGGGTATTCACCCCAAAGATACAAATGTAGAGATCCGAAGGGGCACCTGCACCCCAATGTCCATAGCAGTAATGTCCGCAATAGCCAAACTATGGAAAGAGCCAAGATGTCCTTTGACAGATGAATGGATAAAGAATATATATATACATACAATGGATATATATAATATACACAATGGAATATTATGCAGCCATCAAAAAATGAAATCTTGCCATTTGCAATGGTGTATACACACACACACACACACACACACACACACACACACACACACAATGGAATATTATGCAGCCATCAAAAATGAAATCTTGCCATTTGCAACGACATGGTTGGAACTAGAGGGTATTATGCTAAGCAAAGTAAGTCAATCAGAGAAAGACATATATCATATGATCTCACTGATATGAAGAATTCTTAATCTCAGGAAACAAACTGAGGGTTGCTGGAGTGGTGGGGGTTGGAGGGATGGGGTAGCTGGGTGATAGACATTGGGGAGGGTATGTGCTATGATGAGCACTGTGAATTGTGTAAGATTGATGAACCACAGACCTGTACCTCTGAAACAAATAAAACATTGTATGTTAAAAAAGAAGAAGAAGAAGAAGATAGTAGGAAGGGAAAAATGAAGGGGGGGGGAATCGGAGGGGGAGATGAACCATGAGAGACTATGGACTCTGAGAAACAAACTGAGGGTTCTAGATGGGAGGGGGGTGGGGGGATGGGTTAGCCTGGTGATGGGTATTAAAGAGGGCACGTATTGAATGGAGTACTGGGTGTTATACACAAACAATGAATCATGGAACACTACATCAAAGAAAGAAAGAAAAGAAAGGAAGGAAGGAAGGAAGAAAAAGAAAGAAAGAGAGGAAGGAAGAAAGAAAATTATAATAAACCATAATAATATTTCGAAAAAAAAAAAAGAAAAAAAATCTATGCACCATTCCGTGTTAAAGTGAATGATAAAGTAGCAAAAGGAAGCATTACTATCTCTTGGGCTGGTAAGAGGGAATAAGATGCTATGCACAAGATAAGGGGTGTCTTTTGTGGGTATCACAGTCTGTCCCTACATGATCATTGGAAGCAAGGAGGTGGGTACATGGTATAGCCACAGGCAGGGGGTAGGTGTGATGGTGGGAAGATAAAGTGAAAAGATATGAGTCATCGTCTTGGAGAGTAGGGAAGTGAGCTCACTGTGAAGCCCAAGAGGTGCGCCCTATGGGGCTCAAGGTCGATGCAGGTGTGAAGTCATCTGTGTAAAGTGTCCATTAGAGCAACTTTGTTTAAAAAACAAAGAAAGACATTAATGCCTAGAAAAGAAAATCAAGTAAAATGCTAATGGCTTAAAAAATAGTCTTAATAAAAATAGTCTGTCCACCCGTATCAACTGAGTTTTTCATTTCCTGGCTTGATTTTTCTTGGTGTCTCAGATGGCCTTGAGAAGGAAGGGCTAGTGAGGGGCGTTGCACATCCTCTTACTTCCTACGTAGAACAACCCCAGATGCCTGGACAATTCCTGCTGAAGTAGGAAGTCTGTAGAAGAGAATCATGCCTGGAGAGTGCCCAGACTCTCTGATCCAGTCCTACTGCCCCCAAATCTTCAAACGAACAGGTGTTAACTCTAAAACCACTACATGGACAATAACCAAAAATTGAAAATGGTCCCCATGTCCAGTTGTGAAAGAACAGTGAAGTGAACTAAGGTGGATTCACAAGGGCAGTTGTCACACACAGGTGTGTGTGTGTGTGATACCCATGTACATGGATATTTACAATACCCTTGCTTTCCAAGAATAGACAAATCGGGAAGAACCTCAATATTTGAAAGTAGGAGTATGGCAAATGAATCTGGTACATCCCTACAATAGAATAATAGGTAACTGTTAAGAATAATAAGGTCAGGGGCACCTGGGTGGCTCAGTCATTAAGCATCTGCCTTCAGCTCGGGTCATGATCCCAGGGTCCTGGGATCGAGCCCCGTATCGGGCTCCCTGCTCAGCGGGAAGCCTGCTTCTCCCTCTCCCACTCCCCCTGCTTGTGTTCCCTCTCTCACTGTCTCTGTCTGTCTGAAATAAATAAATAAAATCTTTAAAAAAAAAGAAGAAGAAGAAGGTCAGTATACATGTACAAACATGGAAAGCTATCCATGTACGTAAATGGCATGGAGGGTAGGGTTTTTTTTTTTCTTTTTTTGGTTGTTTTGTTCAATGATACAGCATCAACATCTAGCATAGTACCAAGGTATAGTAGATGTTCAGTGTACAACTTTGAATAATAAATCTATTTCTTAGCAAAAAAGAAGAGCAGACTACAAAAGAATGCATACATTACAGTCAATTTGTGTGTGTGTGTGTGTGTGCGTGTGCGCATGTGTGTATGTGTATAGGTATAAACACTACCACTCTATTAGTGACAATAGGGTGGCTCTACAGCTTTATGCTGTTATACTATTGTTAACAGACAACCCCTCAATGAAACAATTTGTGTTATTACTCAGTTACTATACCTGCCCGCTATGAGTTGTCTGGGAATTCTGCTCTGTGTCACCTTCTCTCTGGTACTTGGCTGAGAAAGCAGCTACTAACTGAAACATTGGTAGTTGAGACGGCAGAGGGAAGGCCCTGGAGGATCTTACCATCAGTAATTAAATACTCACAACTTGGGGCGCCTGGGTGGCTCAGTCGTTAGGCGTCTGTCTTTGGCTCGGGTCATGATCCAGTATTCTGGGATCGAGCCCCGCATCGGGCTCCCTGCTACGCTGGAAGCCTGCTTCTCCTCCCACTCCCCCTGCTTGTGTTCCCTCTGTGTCAAAAAGAAAAAGAACTAGTCACGTTCTTTTTCAGAACTCATTGGCCAGAACTAGTCACGTGGTCTAACCAAACCCTACACTAGCCAGCAGGTGCGCTCATATAGGTGCCTGGGAAAATGGCTGGAACTCTTCAGCAGATACCGCAAACAGCATCGCGGAAATACCCATGGAATTGTTAAAAATAGTTACAACTGAAGAAAGTTTGAGGAGGATCGAGGGGTTAATTTTTAATTTTCATTTGGTATACTCTGTTTTTTGACATTTTGCAACTAATTCATTATATAATGAAATATTTTTACAAACGAGTAATAAAATTTTAAAGTATACATTAGTATGATGAAATATGCTACAGCTCTAGAAATGTTTAGGATGTATTTTTATAACATGCCGAAATTTTTTATGCTCTGATGTTAAGTGAGGAAGGTAATATAAAACTTTTTATGTGGTTTCATTTCAATTGTCTAAAGAAATGCTTAGAGAAAGAACTCTAGGAAGAAATATGCCAAAATATTAGTAGTACTTCGTTTGGGTATATTTGGGTGATGAGATTATGCCTGTTTTCTTCTTCTCCTCCTTCTCTATAATACTTCTTTAGATTCTGCAAATTCGCCACTATGATTAAGTGTTGCTATTATAAAAAGAAAAGAGCATGCATTAAAAAAAGGCTGATCTCTAGGGAAAGAATGACCTAATATGTCAACTTTAACTCCCAAAACATAAATGGACAAATATGCCCATAACCATAACTTTTCAGGAAAAAAAATTAGTAATAAGTGGACATTTCCTGTCCCAGAAAACCTTGAGTTTTATAAAAGCCTTGCAAATAGGCATGGGATTATAGCACAAATAGTTTCTCTCCAGCGCTGTTCTTTTAATATAAAATGGGGAGAAAAATGAGTTTTTATAAGGACTGCTTTCAACTTTTGCTCTAAAGTAAGATTTCTACAAAACTTTGAATAACAAAAAAGCGAATTTTCCATTTTGCCAACATAGATCATTGTTTTCAACCGGTCTTCACGAGAACACTCAGCAACAGTGTTCGTGTCCTACTTGTTTCACATGTGTGGGTGCAGCTACTTCACATATGTTGAATCAGAGAATTTTAAAACTGACAGGGCTCCCAGAAACAACGCTTTGATTGAAATGGGAGCTCAAAGAGATAGGAAATTATACTAGCTAGCATTGATCGGGCACTTGCTCTTCATGACATGCCCACACAACAGGATGTATCGCCCCTGGAACTATTGATATTGGAGTCCAGATGGTTCTTTTTTTTGGGGGGGGGGCTGTCCTCTGCACAATAGGGTGTTTGGTAGCATCCCTGGCTTCTACCCACTAGATGCCCGTGGTATCCCCGCTCAGTCATGACAACCAAAATGTCTCCAGACATGGCCAAATGCCTGCTTGATGACATTTGAGAACCACTGCCATCCAACCCTTTAAAAAATCCCTGACAACAATGAAGATGTTACGATGCCCATTTTAGAGAGGTTAAGTACGTGCTTCTAGATGCAGAGCAAGTAAGTGCCAGAACCAGGGTTTAAATCCAGATTCCCACAACTCCATGTGGTAGTAACTGCCCACGAGTAAACATTTACCCATGTCAGGCATGGCGTGAAGCTCTTTACTTGTACAAATAGTCCCCGACTTAGCATGGTTCGACTTAACAATTTTTTGACTCTGCAATGGTGTGAAAGTGAGATGCATTCAGTAGAAACTGTACTTGGAGTTTTGAATTTGGATCTTTGCCCAGGGTAGGGACATGCTGTAGGATCCTCTCTTGTGATCCTGGGCAGTGGCGGCAGCTGCAGCCCCCAGGCACACGATCAGGAGGGTAAACAACCAATAAGCTGACACCCATTCTGTCTGTACCCATATGACCATTCTGTTTCTCACTTTCCGTACTATATTCAATAAACTGTGCATGATATTTAACACCTGGTTATAAAATAGGCTTTGTGCTAGATGATTTTGCCCAACTGTAGGCTAATATATATGTTCTGAGTACGTGTAAGTGGGGGCGAGGCTAAGCTACGTTGTAGAGTGGGTTAGGCGCATCAAATGCATTTTCAACTTAATGATATGTTCAACTTATGATGGGTTTATCCAGGTGTCACCCCATCATAAGTTGAAGAAGATCTATACATCCTTGTAGATACAGATATTGACTCTAAGGAGTGGATGCACGTAGGATTCCTGTTTTGTCATAGGAGCGAACTAGGCTCAGCAAGTTTATACAATTTGGCCAAGATCACTTAGCTAAAAAGCTGCAAGTCTGAACTGGAATAAAGCACTGCTTGACGTCACAGTGCATACTCTTTACCTTCTGCGGGAGCTTCTATTATAGAACACGTATTGCCAAGGTAGGGTGGGGGAGTTGAGAAAATACGATTTAAAATGTTTTTTTAAGATTTATTTATTTATTTTAGAGAGTGAGAACAGGGGGAGGGGCAGAGGAAGAGGGAGAGCATCTCAGGCAGACTCCCACTGAGCGCGGAGCCCCAAGGGGGGCTCCATATCACGACCCTGAGATCATGACCTGAGCCAAAACCAAGAGTGGGATGCTTAACTGACTGAGCCACCCAGGCACCCTGAGAAAATATGATTTTTAAAGTAAGGCTTGCTGCAATTAAGCTCATTGGTCATTCATTCATTCATTCATTGTATATGCCCAAACCCTGGGGTGGCCGCATAACATAAGTTCTAAAGAGCAGGGTCTCAAATCCTGCTCCACCAATTCCTAACTCTGTGGCCTCAAGCATTTTGCTAAAGTTCTCTGAGCTGCAAACCTCATTTTCTTCATCTGTAAAATTAGGATAAGTACCTACTTTTTAGGATTATTATGGAGAGAGAATGAAGCAATGTGTGGAAAATGCAGAGCATGGTATGAAACACTGTAATTGATGGATATAATTTTTTAATAAATGTTATTACTGTTGTTGTTACTTCCCAGAAGGGATTGAACTGGCTAAGTTCTAAATGCATGCAGGGTTGAATAATATGAAAATAGCTAAAGAAAAATTGTCACGTGAGGGAAAGGCATTTGAAATGCCAAAGCAGTCCTGAAGCAATCTAATATAATAGCATTTACCTGCTGTTGTATAAGTTAGCTTTTGAAAAAAAAAAAATCCACATTAACCCAAGATTGGCATTAAAATTAAAAAAAAAAAGATTTTGACTTTCTGTTAGCAAATGCAACAAGATATCCTTATAACACTCTAAAGAAACTAAAATAAGTCTATAATTTTCTAAATTTCTTATCATCATTTTGCCTGTTTCTAGTTTGAGAATTTGGGGGCGAAAAAGAAAACAAACTTCTGTTGCTAGGAACATTTCAATAAATGAAGATATTTCTCTGCCCACATAGATGCCCCCATGAACCAGTTCTCCTGTTCTTCCCCAAACCAAATTACACACAGATGTATGGTTATGTCTGAAGATGTTTATTAAACCTAGTCATTTCAATTCTGAATTTAGCTACAGATTCAAGATACCAAATGGGAGGGGAGAAAGGATTGGACAAATAATATAAGTTATTTCTCCCAAGGAAGCTGTGCTCTATCTGCTTTGAATCTAATTGTCTGCTCCAAATTTATTTTATCCTTAGTAAATTGGTTAAATGATCTAAAAGTCATATGAGAAGGCTAAGTCTAATATCTAGGGGTCAGGATTTAACACTGGAAGTCTTGTGGTCATTAGTCCTACTTTCTAAAGTTACCTCTAACTAAAATCCATGGAACTGGTTAATTCGCCCACCCTGGATGTATCTTTCTGCTTCCCACTTGGGAGATTAAATTTAAAAGGATAATACCTAAAATGAACAAACAAACAAACAAACAAACTGCTAGGGTCCATGTTAGAATAACCAGATTAATCTTTCTGAGATGTAACTGGGTTAATTTGGGAAGGCAGTAAACATAGTGGTTAACTATGGGGACCTTCAGTATTTGAAAAAACCGACTTCAGATGTTAGTTCTGCTATTTAATTGCTTTGACAGGCAGGGTATATAATGTCCTACAAAGAGTCTTACCACCTGGTATTCATGTCCCTATGCAACCCTCTTCCTTTGGGTGTGGACTGGTCTGGTGACTTGCTGCTAACCAAAAGACTATAGCAAGAGTGACAGGATGCTACTTCTGTGATGAAGCTATGCACAATGAGTTCTGTCTCACTAGAAGATTTTCTCCTTTCCTGGCTTTGATATTATGAGCTGCTATGTTGGAAAGGACATGTGCCAAAGGACTGAGGGCAGCCTCCAGCCAAGTGCCAGCAGGAACTAAGGCCCTCAGACCAACAAGCAACCATGTAAGAGCTTGGCAGCAGATCTTCCCCGGTCAAGTCTTCAGATGAGACCCCAGTCTTGCTGGCACCTGGTGGCAGTCTGTGACAGCCTACATGCAGAGTTCCTAGCCAAGCTATGCCCAGACTTCTGACCCTCAGCAAATGTAAAATAATAAATAGTTGTTGTTTTAAGCTGCTAAGCATGTGGTAATTTGGTATGTAGCAATAGATAACTAATACGGGGGCTGTGCCACCTTGGGTGAGCTACTAAACCTCTCTGAGCCCAAGTTCCTCAACTGTAAATTGGGGATGCCTATACCTATTTCTCAGGTTGGCTGTGAAGATTCCATAAGCTAAATGCTTACTATTATAGCTGGCGCCTTGTGAGCTTACTTTAAAATTTACTTTTATTTTATTGACAACATTTTATTTTTTTCTTAAGATTTTATTTATTTATTTATTTAGAGAGAGACAGAGTACAAATGGGGGGAGGAGCAGAAGGAGAGGGAGAGAGAGAATCTCAAGCGACTCCGCACTGAGCATGGAGCCCAACAGGGGGCTCGATCTCATGACCCTGAGATCATGACCTGGCTGAAGTCAAGAGTTGGACACTCAACCGACTGAGCCACCCAGGCGCCCCTATTGACAACATTTTCTATTCACAATGCACACCAATCTCAGAAGTTAATTAATGCAATGTACAGGAGATTAAAATAGATAAGCCATTTTTTTCATAGAAATCACACTTCAAGAAATTCTGTTACAGTTGACATCGAAGAAAGCATAGTTCAGATTTCTTCCTCCTGATTCTTGGGCAGTGAGGGGTGGGGGAGGCAGTTGGGTATCCGTATGCCAGAGGAAAGAAGACCCCAAAGGAAGGCAACTGGAAACAAAAGTTCCACAGAAAAATCTAACAAACAGGAGTGCATACATACTTGATATGAGTGAATTGATCTACCCATGGCTTTGTTTGGCAATTGTCAGGGGAGCTGGGGAGTTTCATACATGTTGGTGGAACAGAAGGCACTCTGAGAAACCCCATCAACATTTCACATGTGTATACTCTTTAGTCTAATGGCTCCGTTTCTAGGAATTTATCCTGAAGAAATTATCAGAAACGTGTACCAATATGGTGAAACTGTTCATTGCAGCATTGCTTATAAATATTAGGTTGAAACACGAAATGCTGATATTTGACCATTTTGATGTATGAAAACAGCAATTTCACATAGTTCTTTTGAGAAGAAGAGAATTTGAAACAACCCCAGAATAGAACCCAAATGGAATTTGGAACAATTCAGAGTTTTACACACACACAAACACACACTCTCTGTGTATAAATGGTGTCAACATATTAAGTGAAGAAAGCAGCTTACAAAACAGCAGATCCGGGGCACCTGGGTGGCTCAGTCGTTAAGCGTCTGCCTTCGGCTCAGGTCATGATCCCAGGGTCCTGGGATCGAGTCCCGCATCGGGCTCCCTGCTTGGCGGGGAGCCTGCTTCTCCCTCTCCCACTCCCCCTGCTTGTGTTCCTGCTCTTGCTATCTCTCTCTCTGGCAAATAAATAAATAAAATCTTTAAAAAACAAAAACAAAAAAAACCAGCAGATCCCCCCCCTATATCCCCCTGAGCATTTTCGTGGAGCTCTGAGGGTAGTGAAAAAGGCTCAGAAATAAACATACGAATTCTAATATTTTGTGCCATTGCTCCCCACTCCATCATGTTTCCCAGTGGAGGGGTTTTCCTGACCCTTCTCCATCCCACCCCTTTATAACATGCCAGGGGAGGAGGGAGGACTTCCCTGATTGGTCACTTGTCAAGGATGAACTGGGCATGAACACTTCCTCTTAGTGGGTCAGCCTGGTTCCAGAGCTGGCCTCCTGTTATCTGCTCCCCACTAAACCAGGCAAGTTTAGAGGAGCCGGTTCTGCCCCTGCTGGGAGATGCTGATCATTATCCAGCTGAGCAATGACTGGGCGAGTAAGTCCATCTCATTCAGAGGCAGAAAGCATTAGAAAGCCCACTTGGTTACCTACATCAGCTATGTCCTCCAAATTTGCTTTTATCAGTGATAAGAGATAGATTGATCTCCTTAAATATCCAATAAAATATCCTTACATAGCTAATAAAGAAGATATTGCTTGGACACCCCCCTAAATCCCTAATACACACACATTCCTATAAGCATTATAAAGTCAAGCTGTATCTATATGGGTATCAGTCTCTGTATATCTAAAACTGTTTGCTGTAGGGATGTCTGGGAAGGACAGGATTACGGAAACTCTCATCTTCTCTTCAGTGCTTTACCATTTTGCAAAGACCATAGCTGTATCAGGTAGTTGGACTTTTCCTGGGAAATTTGGGAAATTAAAGAGGGGCCTTAAATCTCACAGCTTACCATCTCCGTCTTTCCGTAACACTGGACTACCTGGGTGGCAGACGAAAACGTATGAATAGAACACCAGCAAAAAAGGGTCATAAAAGGAGAAAAAATTCCCTCCATTTCCGCTTGTTCAAAAACGAATTCACCATCTCCCCACTACCCCCAAAATTGACTCTCGCCTCCAACTAACCTGTTTCTGAGAGCAGAATCATTTTTTCTTCTATTTTCTCGGGCTAGAAACCCAAACCTTTGATTCCTGCCTTAGAGTCCCTGTATTCATCCTGTCACCGGGTTCTTTGTTTCATAGCATCTCTGTACTACATTTTTTTTTTTTTAATTTTCCGTTCTGACTGCCAGAACTTTCCACCTAGCCGTTTCAGATTTATATTGCTCTCTTCACATCCAGTTCCTTCCAGCCAAAACCATAGTCTGTCCGTCCGTCTGTCTTAAAGCAACTCGTCTGCCTAGTGTTCAAGGTTTTCCCCAATTTGCTTCTACCTAACCAGTCTTTCTCCATACTGTTCTTCCCACAGATCTGTTTCCTCCCTTCCTTTCCTCTCCTCCCATGGTTTGTAACCCACGCTCACCTCTAGGGGGAGCTCAAGACCCTCCTCCCTCACCTCCGATTGATTTTGTTGCCCAAAGCCAGTAAGGCTACATTAAAGGGGGAAGTTTTAGCACAAAATCAGAATTAAATTCTGATTCCTCCTCTTAGAAGCATCCTGGCCAGTTTCATCTACTATTAATACTGACAATATGGACAATCGTGACAGGTACCATTTTTTGGAGAGCCGATCACATACCAGTCGAGGTGTTTTTCCTCCAGTTTCTCATTTAATCCTCCCCCCAAACTCTATGAAGTATTCCACTTTGAAAATGAGGACACTGTGGCTCGGTGGACCCTAGGGGACTTGCCTGAGGTCAGATGGCAAGTAAGTGATGGAGCTGAGATGCTACCCAGGTCTGTCTCCTCCAGAGCCCAAGCTCTCAATCTGCACACAATGCTTTCCTACAGCCCCCGAGATAGATTATGATGACAGGGTCCACGTCTAACTTCTCTGTGTCCTTCAAACAGCCTCTGTTTTCTCATCAGCCAGATGGCAATAATACAAATTTGTATTAGTTTTCTAGGGCTGCCATAACAAATTGCCACCAACTGGGTGGCTTAAAACAACAGAAAGAGAGGGGCGCCTGGGTGGCTTAGTCGGTTGAGCACCTGACTCTTGATTTCAGCCCAGGTCATGATCTCAGGGTCCTGGGCTCGAGCCCTGCATCGGGCTCTGCCCTCAGCAGGGAGTCTGCTTGTCCTTCTCCCTTTGCTCCCCACCCTGCTCATGCTCTGTCTCTATCTCTAAAATAAATAAATAAAATCTTAAACAATGACAACTACAGAAATAGAATCTCTCTCAGCTCTGGAGTCTAGAAGCCCAAAATCAAGGTGTCAGCAGGACTGTGCTCCCTCAGAAAGCTCTAGGGGAGAATCCTTCCTTGCTGTTCTCAAGCTGCAGGTGGTTGGCTACAATCCTTGGTGTTCCTTGGCTTGTTGATGTGTCACTCCAATGTCTGCATCTCTCATCACATGGCCTTCTTCTCTGGGGGTCTATGGGCATCCTCTCCTCTTCTTATAAAGACACCAGTCCTCAGACCAAGCTTGTCCTACTCCAGCGGGATCTCACCTTAACTTGATTGCATCTGCAGAGACCCTATTTCTTTTCTTTTTTTTTTTTTAAGATTTTATTTATTTGACAGAGAGAGAGAGCACAAGCAGGGGGGAGCAGCAGGCAGACGGAGAGGGAGAAGCAGACTCCCCACTCAGCAGGAAAGGCAAGCAGAACCCACATTCTAAGGACAGGGAGCAGGTGAGGAGCTCCAAGAGCCCGGGTCTAGTTCATGGGTCAACTGGCAGTCACGATGTTTTGATGACATCCCCCAACACTTTAAGGAGATCAGATCGTACACTCAATATATCATTGAGTCATGAGGATTGGAGCTTTCAGGAGAACACTAATTCTTTTTTTTTTTTTTTAGATTTTATTTATTTATTTGAGAGAGAGAGAAATTGAGATAATGAGTGGGAGGAGAGGCAGAGGGAAAAGCAGAGTCCCTGCAGAGCACAGAGCCCAACGCAGGACTCAATCCGAGGACCTTGGATCATGACGTGAGCCGAAGGCAGACACTTAACCCACTGAGCCACCCAGGCAAACACTAATACTTGTTGAGAAAGGGAAAATAGGGTTTTTCATGGCACCGAGTAATTGTAAAATATTTAAATAGTTCAGGAGGCTGAGTTCATGATATAGTTGAATAAAATTAAGATTGGAAAGGAAGAGTAAGGCCCTACAAGATTATTTACAGAAGATTATTTATTGCCAGAATATTATTTACAAGGGGTGTTAAGCAATGTAGGGGAGATGGAAAAAAAAAAAAGAAAAGAAAATGGAGGAACAAAAGCTTAAATGAGGAAATTAAATTCAAGTGTTCGGATGAAAAAAAAAAACTGGAGTAATTAGTATTAACTGCTTCAGAGGCCAAGAACTTTATCATAGTAGTTCTGGACACTTCTGGCTGTTCATGATCTGCATGCCCATCATGTGCCGGTGGACAGAAAAACACCAGGAATGGGGTAGGGTTCATTAGCTTTGAGTTGCTCATGAAGGCTCTAAAGCAGAGCTGTCCATTAGAAATTTCTACAATGATGGGAACGCTCCACATCTGTGCTCTCCAGCATGGTAGCCCTAATCAGATATGATGCCCAGTTAAATGTGAATTCAGATAAACAACATATGACTTTTTTTCTTGTAAGTATGCTGGGCCATACTTTATCGGAAATTCAAATTGAACTGGAATGTCCTGGATCTTTTTCCCCTAACTCGGGTCATCCTAGCCGCATGTGGCTACGGAGCACTTGAAATATGTCTTGTGTACCTGAAGAACTGTCATGGAAATGTTATTTAATTTTGATTAATGGAAGTAGTCGCGTGTGGCTAGCAGTTACCGTAATGGTCAGCTCAATCTGAAGAAATAGGGTACGTAGGAGGACCTCTGCCAGCGTGAGATTTCCCTGGGGATGGTGTTCGAACTCACATTCTTCATTCCGGGTTCTACATGTCAGGAAGCCCTGCCTCCACGCACAAGAAACCCCGAGTGCCCTGCCATGCTGGGAAGTCTTCAGGAGCGTATCTGAGAGAGTAATGACCACAATAAGAACAAGCTATTTGTTGAGCAATTATTATGTGCCATGAGACATACTTTAAATATGCTATGTCCCTGATTTCTGCCAACAACTCTGCAGGTAAACATGATTACGTTCACTGCACAGGTGAGAAACATGTAGCTCAGAGAGGTTAAGTGACTTGCCTAAGGTCACAGAGCTGGTAAGTAGAGTTAGCTTACATTCAGGTCATGTGACTGAACAGGGTAAAAGATTGCATCCCAAGGGGACAAGTTTTCAAAGACTGAAGAAACTCTTCAAGCCAAATGGTAAGCAGCAAAGAGGACTGGCACCAAATTGACATGGAAATTGACCATGATCAGCAGAAAGAGGGTGAAGAGAGGGGTGTAGGCTTTGCTATTTTGGTAAATGGTAGGATGACTCCAGGCACTTACTTGGCTTTCTTGAGGCTCCATCGTTTCATTTTTAAAATGAGGGGAAACTTTATTTTATTTGAGGGATAACAGGAGAAACTATGTGTAAAGACCTGGAAGACACTCATAAATGATTATTATACATGGTAGCATACATAATAGTTATATTTTCTTTCTGATAATAAAAACACAATCTACAAGCTATGCGGCTCACCCAAGAGAGTTGCAATGATATCTAAAAGGTCTCAAGGACATGATTTACCTTTTATGCTGGAGAACACAGGTACACCTGAAACATTTTGGAAATTCTCTAACACCTTGGAAAGGGGGAAAGTGTGCAAGTCCTGTTAATACCAAGCCTGTGACAATATCAGTGAAGTCAATAAACTAAAAAAACAACAACAGCACACCGACTTGGGGGGTCTGAAGGATACATGGCATGTCGACCAGGTCCAAGGTATTTATTTTCAGTTTTTAAAAAACGATCAAGTGTGTAAAATTGACATCCTCACGGACTGCCCTTCACCTTGACCCCATCCCATTCCCTAGTTCATCATTCCTTAGTCCCGCCTGAAGAAGTGCAGGTCAGGAGTGGGTAAAGGTGAGGGGCACCTGGCGCCCACATTGCTGAGTCATTATATTGTGTCTCACATGTCCATGTATCTCAAATGTGCTGCACCAGGATAATCTCCTTCCTTCCAGAATGATGATACCAACCTGAATTAAAGCCTCACTCTGGGGGGCACCTGGGTGGCTCAGACCGTTAAGCGTCTGCCTTCGGCTCAGGTCATGATCCCAGGGTCCTGGGATCGAGCCCCGCATCGGGCTCCATGCTCTGCGGGAAGCCTGCTTCTCCCTCTTCCACTCCCCCTGCTTGTGTTCCCTCTCTCGCTGTGTCTCTCTCTGTCAAATAAATAAATAAAATCTTTAAAAGCCTCACTCTGGGACTTTAACACTTCCAAAAAAGACCTCTGACAATCTGTGTGAGTCAGGGTTCTCCAGAGGAACAGAAGCAAAAATGTGTAGATACAGAGAAGGAGATTTATTTTAAGGAATTGGCTCACACAGTTATGGGGGCTGGCAAGTCCAAAATTTGGAAGGTGAGCCAGCAGGCTGGAGAACCAGGAAGAGCCAATGCTGCAGTTGGATTCAAAGGCCATCTGCTGGCTGAAAACCCTCACACTTGAGGAATCACTCTGTTCTATTCAGATCTTCAACTGATTTGACGAGGCCCACCCACATTATGGAGGCCGATGTCCTCCCCTCCAAGTCTACCAATTTAAATATAAATCTCATCTAAAGAATACTCTCACAGAAACACCCAGAATAATGCTTGACCAAATATCCGGCACTGGAGGCCAGCTAATTTGACATAAAACTTATCATCACATAGTCCACCAGCCAGGAATGACTATATCCATTAAAGTCAAGCCCAGGCACTTTCCTCTAAATGAGGCATTGAGCTCTTACGCCAAGCCTACTGGCTCAAATCTATAAACCAGCCTGGCTCGTAATCCGAACAACCTTTGTCGTCTGGTTTCCCAAACCTGGGCAGACAAGAAATAAGAGAAGGAGGTAGAGTGAGGACTTGCTACAGGCAGATTCCAGAAGCAGTGAGAAGTGACAGCTCACAGCCTGACAGTGAGGAGGAGATGGAAGATCTCTAAAAAGTAGATGGAAGAACGATAAAAGCTCAGCAGCATAGGGCCTTTGAGTGTTAACACAAATTGTTCTGCTTGCTTCATGGAGTGAGGCTGTAATAGAGCCCAGTACAGCAACTGGTGTTCTTCATTATATACCTGGGTCTCTAAGTAACAACACATTTGGATTAGCTGTTACAAGGGGTAGGATGGAAGGAAAAGAGCAGTTTTTAAAGGGTGGGGAGGAGGCATGGTCGTCACTGGCTGATATGCTCTCCTCCTCTCACCCCCAACCCTCACCTGTGCATGGGGAATACAGTGGATTCTCTATTGGCTCTTTTAAAAAATTAGCCGTTCCCCCTTTCTTGGGGCAATCAGGGCATCCAGATCTCATTTTAAGAGAACTATGCTCCTCATCCTCAGGCAGGTGGTTTGAGTGATACTGATAGCACTCCTTCTACAGGGGCGGCCCTTCTAGCTGAAGCCAGTCTAAACATGCCATTTATCTTCTGACCTTGCTTCAGAAAGGAGCACATATTCAAACTGGGATTGCAGTGATACAAATGGATGTTTGTGTGTGGGGGGGGTTGAGAAAAAGAGACTTTTTTTTTCCTTCTCCTCCCTAGATGGTATCTCATGAGGGTATGTATGGTCTAGAACTGTTGTAGCCATTCTGCTCCTATGAAGGGGGAGCCTGGAACTTTCAAGTGATGGGAAGGAGTTCCCTACATGGAGACTGAAGATAAAGCCAAAATTACCAAAGGCAGAGAGGATAAACAGAGAAAGTTGGATTCTTACAACATCCTATGAGCAGCTTGATCAAACGTCACCTGAAGCTTCTTAGGGTTTTTTTTTTTTTTAAAGATTTTATTTATTTATTTGAGAGAGAGAATGAGATAGAGTATGAGAGGGGGGAGGGTCAGAGGGAGAAGCGGACTCCCTGCTGAGCAGGGAGCCCGATGCGGGACTCGATCCCGGGACTCCAGGATCATGACCTGAGCCGAAGGCAGTCGCTTCACCAACTGAGCCACCCAGGTGCCCGCTTCTTAGGGTTTTTAATTTATATATGCCAATGAATTCCTTTTTTGATTGAGCCAATTTGAACTGATTTTTGGTTATTTGCTAGGACATGATACCTGACTGATAGAACACCTAATCTTGAAAAAAGAGAATTTTGACTAGAAAAGAATGAGTTGAAGAGATAGTCGATAACAATAATAACAATATCAACTCAGAAAAAAATGTATCAAGCACCTCCTATGTTCCAGAAACTGCCCAGAGCTTCACTGACTTCTCACAATAGCAAATGACATTGGTGCTATGATTTATCTCATTTTAAATGAAGATGCTAAAGCTCAGAAGGATGACGTGACTTGCTCAAGGTTGCACAGAAAGGAAATGGACTGAACAGGTCCAGCACAGCAGGTCCTGCTGCCCAGGAATATGCTCTTCTCATGCTGCCAGGCAGACAGCTGCACAGAAGAGGGTATGAGCTGGAAGAGCTTGGTCAGAGGAGAGTGGAACCACCGACCTGTAGTGATGAGGGGAAGATGGGACATGCTGCTGGGACCCAGTGGTGGACAGGTTTGGTTCCAGCCATTATTATCATTCAGTGTGGTTCCTATGTAGTTCTGAGGTTACTCATCATCACTAGCAATAGAGCTATGCCCAACCACTGCCCAGGTTCAGATCAGGGTTATATTGTCAGGATATTCATAATCCATTTATTCATGCAGCAGCTACTGGAGTGTTTATGCCTCAAGCATCCTGCCTGGTGAGCATGACAGTCGAGGTAACCACCGTCGTGGACCTTAACAGCCGAGCTGGGAAAGACATCAGGGAATAAATAATGACACCTGAAACAAATAAGTACATCTGTAAATAATGACCATGTGTGGTGATAGCACCAACTGTGCAAAGGGCCACCTATAAGAGACAAGAACAGAGTGTTATAAAAAGAACGCGGAGACCTGGTTTAGATAGGAAGGGTGTGTGCAAGTGTTGGGAGTAAAGCCTCTCCTTGGAAGCGTGATTAAGCAGAGGCCTTGCTGTTTAAATGGGCACATGCATTCTAAGCAGATGGATCCACTTGTGCAAAAAAGGAACTGGATTTGTATATTTAAGGAACTGAAAGAGGACAGTTACTGGGTGAGAGGTAGGCGGGGGCTGGGACTTGCAGGGTCTTGAGTCCCCCACTGGGACTTTTAATTCTCATTTTGTCATTCCCTCTTGAATGTTTCCTGAGAATCCTCCCCTGGGCCAGACCATATGCAGGGAATAGGGATATGGTGATCAATAGTGATGATGATTATAATGCCTAATATTCTTTGAGGACTTACCATTTGCTATTAGAACTCTTGTCCAAGATTGGAAGCAGTCTCCTGGATGTAGGCAGCTAGTTGAGAATTTCCCAAACTTGGTGGATCAAAAGAACTCCTTAAGGAGTTAAAAACAGACCCTTCTCCTGGAGATTTGGATACAGTAGGTGCAACTCCTCCTGGAATTTGTGTTTTTAACAACTTTAACAAACACGGGCCTAAAGCAGTGTAGCGCAATGGCTCCCCCCCCCCTCCCCTTTATTCTTTTTCTTCTGGACAGATCCCAGTTTGAGTGGGTGGCAACTTCACTGCTTTTGCAGTCACCTTGTACAAACTGCTCCAAGTCTCTGAGCATCATCAGTTTCCCCTTCTGACAAATGCGGCTAATGACAGCACCATCTCCTGACGCTGATGTGCAGATTAGGTGAGCTATGATTCCTAGTGATCGATGATGACAGTGACTGGATGATGATGAAGATGCCTCAAGATCAGGTGTCCTAGATCACAGTTGGTGGCTCGGAGGACTGTCCTGAGACAGGGCCCAGTTCTTCTGACCTCAAGCTAGGGTTGTCGTTTGAAATACAGGAGCCCAGTTACACTGGAATTTCAGATAAACGATGCAAAATTTTAGTGTAAGTATCTCCCAAATATTGCATGGGCTATACTTACACCGAACAGTCATCCACTGTTTATCTGAAATTCCAACCTAACTGGGCGCCCTGTATTTTTACTTGTGGGACCTGGCAACTCCACCTTAGGGGAAAGAAAGTCCCCACCCCCCAGCCTGAGCCCTAGAGCACCCGCCCTGCGCACGCACGCGGGCCCCAGTCCAGGCGCCTCCACTGGCCAGGCGCCCCAGTCGATCCCAGAGGGGCAGCTCACGCTTCCGCCCCGCTCAGGCAGCACTAGCCGCGCCCCGAGCGGCCGAGCCCCGCGCGCTGGCCCTGCCGCCCCGCCCTGAGCAGAGGGCCCCGCCCGAAGCCCGGCAGGACAGGCCCCGCGGTTGGGCTGTTTGGTGTCCTGCCGTTCCCTCCCACACTGTGTACTCAGGGGAAGCCAGAAACTCGCTCGCCATGTCGGCTGCGGAGGCGGGGGGTATTTTCCGCCGAGCCAGGGACAGGACCCTAGACGCGTTTCCCTCAGGTACTACCGGCCTTTCGCCCGGGGCGGGGGGATGACTTCAGGGCTGCGGAACCTTCGGTCGGGGGAACAGTTGGTCTGGGGCCGCGCGCCTCCAGCCGGACCGTTTCGGGGGCTGCACTCCGGGGGGGGTGGGGACCGCAATAGCGGCCGCACCGCCCGCGCTTAGGGCTTCGAGGGGCGCTGTTTTAGAGACGGGTGTCCGGGCAGTGGGGCCTTGCTGGCCTTGACCTAACTTGCCTGAGAGAGGAGAAGATAGAGTAAGGCGGCAAAGGTGCTTCCCGGGAGCGTGGGCTGTGCAGTTAGACTTGCTTTCAGCCCTGCCTTGGACACGTTACTCAGCAGGACTCGGCCTCAGTTTCCCCACCTGCAAACCGGGAATAACAACCGTGATCTTGTGTGTGGCGCTCGTAGGGGCTAGGTGTGCGTTAGATGCGGTTATTCTTATGGTGGTGGTTCACCAGGATGTATTTTATACTCCACAGTCCCGCTTACTTCCCGCGATATGTGCACTGTGCCCATCGGACAGCAGGGCGGGAGGGCAGGCCAGGGTCGGGTCAAAGTTAAGTGCTTGGGGTTTGGATTTAGCCTGTCTCGTTGTAAAAATGTGGGTTTTGTTGTTGTTTAAATGCCTCCTGCGGGAAGCGTGAACAGCTGATTTCTTGGTCCTCTCTGGCTTTTCTCTGCCTGGAGTCAAGATTCCCTCCCACGCCCTCACCGGTTTTGTAAACCCCGGGGACATCACCCCAGTGCCCTGCATGATCTGGCTTGTGCTCAGCCTTTCTTCATGCTTGTCATCCAGCCCTTTGCCCGGTTCTCCTGCCGCACAGGTTTTTCTCGAAGGCCTTTCTTTTCCTCTGCTCCCATAGCTAATGGCCGGGGTGGTAGGGCCTGGCTCTTTCTCAACCCTCTTAACCCTAGTTAAAGTTAAGTCACTTCCGGGGTCAGATTTTCCCTGGCTAACCTATTTAAAAGGGTTCCTCCTCAAGGTCTCTGTCCTAAAACCTTGTTCTTTTCTCTTTTTGCAGCTCTTGGTGGGGGAGTGACAAGGTTCTGGAAGAGCATGTGGGGGCCAGAAATATAGCTGTGGCGGGTTTTGGAAAATACAGTCTGCGATAGTGCCCATTTTAAAAATACCTTAATAGGACTTTTTTTTTTTTTTTTTTTTTTTTTTTGCCCAACATGAGGTTTTTGAGATTTATCTGTATTGATATAAGTAGCTGTAGTTGACTCACTTCCCTCCTGGGCAAGTATACCTTCTGTTGCTGGATATGCAGAGTATTTTCCCCTAGCAAGGGGTGTGTTATCTGATCGAGAAGGTTGAGTGTGGGTTAACAGGGCCCTGAAGGGAGGAAAGAGCGTTGTGGACTGTGGATGGAACAGGTGTAAACGTCTGTGGCATGGCGGGATGGGGAAGGAAAGGATAGGGGTGTGGTGTTCTAAGAGAATGGAGGATGGTGGGGGGTGGGGGGGAGTAATTGAGTTTTGTCTGTACCTAATAGCATCAAAGAGTTTTAAGCTGCATGTGTGAGGAAACAAGGACACTGATCAGATTTCCGTTTTGGAAAGAATGGTCTAGCTGTGGTAGTGAGAGCAAAAGAATTTCTAGGCCTGAGGAACTTGGGGTGCAATCTGATGACAAGCTGGAGCCCAAGAACTTGGCTTGAAGCAACATTTCCATAGCACCCGCGTTGTTCACTTTGGGTTTATTTATTCGTGGTAGTTGGAGGTGCTTGTGGTTGCGGGGAGGGCTTCCGATGGAGATTATGGGGGAACGATATGGAGGTGTCAAAACTTCTTAACCCACTGGAGTTGCCACAGGCTGCAAGGGGCTCCAGAGAACAAGAGAGTCATTCACCCCGACAAGAACGGGGAGGTGGGCAGAGAGACTGAGAAGATAAAAGGACAGGACAGTGCCCCTGCTGAGACAGGAAGAGGGAAGATGACCCTGAGCTTCCCTCAGCGGCGGGGCCTACGCCCAGTGTCCTGTGTGGGCTGAGCATCCCCAGCGGGCATGCTCAGTGCGGGCCATTTAGCGTAGGGCTTTTAGAGGCCCGGCCTTGGCGGCTCGGCCTTAGAACACCTCGTCTTGTGGGTTCACATCACGGGGAGCTGAAGCCCTAGTCCACCGCCAACGTACCTCCATTGCTCTCACCTAGTTTCCTGCGGGCATTGCTGGCGCCTTTGAGAGCTGCTTGCAGAGGCCAGGCCCGGCCTCGTGGGAAGGTGAAGCCGCTCGAGCTGGGAGGGGAGGGTGGCTCTAAAGGCCGGCCCCGAAGAGAAAGGGAAGCAACTGGCGTTTCCCCATCTCTTGCTAAAATACACCCTGCCTGTCAGAGGCTTGGTTAACTCAAGCAACACTGTCCCAAATCACAGCCCTGATAACCCTCATACACTCGCTCCTCGAAGCCCCTTCCTGAATTAGCCAAAGTTTGTTACTCAAGCGAAGCCTGGCAGGTGAAGGGAAGAGCGCTGTCTTAGTCCGTTCAGGCTGTCATAACCGAGCACCACACGCTGGGTGGCTTAGAGAAAAGACGCTTCTCAGTTGTGGAGGCTGGACGTCCAAGATCAAGGCGCCCGCGGAATGCGGGTGTGGTGCATGCCTTCCCGGTTCACAGACGACCATCTTCTTGCCCTGCCCTCACACGGTGGGAGCGGGGAATGCGCACTCTAGGGTCTCTTTTACAAGGTATTCATCTCATCACCAAGCCCTCTTGACCTCACCGCCTCCACATAGCATCACATTGGGGTTTAGGTTTCAACATAAGAATTTTGGGGGCACACAAACATCCAGCGTGTGGTAAGCACTTTAAGACCCTTTCCCCCCTGGTGATCTATGGGAGTGGCAGGACTGCATGCACTTCTTCGAGTAGTATCATCGATGAAGCTTGGCTTCGGTCATCCATTCCCTGTTAACATCATCCAAGAGGCTCCGTCAGCAGATGTTTATAAAAAGTGAATTGTACGTGTCTCATTTGAGAAGGTTCACATTCCTCAGGCATGTTCAGATAGTCATTTTAGTTAGGCAAATTGATAATTCTATTTCCTTGACACATACCCTAATCAAGACTACTTTCTCCTAGCAAATAATTGTTTTTCTGAAAAGTTTACATCTTGTTTTGAAGAAATTCTAAAAAAGAAATATTAAGGTAAAATAGGTTTCAAAAATTTCCTGTATTTATTTGTTTTCAGGTCCTAAACTGTTCTCTTTTCCAGTTTCATTCCCACCAGAATATTTTCCCCCTTAAAGAATAGGGCTCTTTGGTGGTTTTCTTAAAAAGATGATTTCCTTGGACGTTTTAAATCTCTGCAGCTGTTTGAGAGGAGCTGACCATATTCACCAATCCTGAATATTTCTCAGTCCCCTCTGGAAACCCTCTCGTGTGGCAGAAAATAAATGGGAGTCTCCAAAATAAATAAATAACTTGCCCCTCCTCTTCCAGGTCTCACCTAAGAACTCTTCTAGAAACAGTAGACCTGGAAATGTGTATCCAGGTCTGCACGGAGTTGAAAATACTGTAGTTTGAAAAATTCTAACAGATCAATGAAGAAAATGAAAATGAAATAAATGCTTTTAATTATGCTGTACATTTAGGCCAAACCAGTTATCTCTTATTTGAGAAGGGCTCCTGTGACTAAAACAAGAATTTTGATTATTTATCCCCACCTCATGAATATCATCAGGCAAAATTAGTGTGTAAAAATGTTCCTGTGGTAACATTTCTAAGAGACAAAGGAACTTTTATTTTTTTTGCCTTTCTGTATTCTATAACTTTATCGAGGTACCATAACAGTCACTCATTTTAAGTTCACAGTTCAATGATTTTTAATAAATTTGCGGAGGGGTACAGTGTCAAGATTTTAGAACCTTTCTGTCTCCCCCCCAAAAAAGAAACTTTGTGCCCATTTGCAGTCAGTTCCTGTTTCCACTCCCTACGTAGGGAACTACTACGTCCATAGCTTTGCCTTTTCTGGACATTTCATATAAATGGAATCATATAATCTGTGGGTCTTTTTGACTGACTTCTTTCCCTTAGCATCATCTTTTCAAGATTCTCTCATGTTGTAGCAGATAGCCGCACTCTCTTCCTTTTCACTGAATGGTATTCCATTGTATGGGAAACCACATCTTGTTTATCCATTCACCCATTGATGCACATTTGGACGTTGGCAGACGTTCCCCAGTTTGGACACTGGCTGTTAGGAATGAAGCTGATATGAACATCCACATACAGATCTTTGTATGGACATAGGTTTCATTTCTCTTGGGTAGATACCTAAGATTGGAATTGCTGGGTCATATAAGTAACTACGTTTGACATTTTGAGGAACTTCCAAACTGTTTTCCAGAGCAGCTGCACCATTTTACATTCCCACCACTAAGGTATATGGATCCCCATTTCTCTATATCCCCGCCAACACTTAGCACTTGTCATCATCTGTCTTTTTGATTATAACCAACCATATGGGTGTGAATCGGTGTCTCATTGTGGTATTGATTTGCATTTTCTTAAAGGCTAATGAGGTTGAACATCTTTTCATGTGCCGACTGGCCATTTGTATATCTTTGAAGAAATATCTTTTCAGATCTTTTGCCCCATTTTTAATTGGGCTGTGTTTTTATTGAGTTGTTAGAGTTCTTTATATGTACTGGCTACAGATCCCTTATCAAATCCATGGTTTGCAAATATTTTCTCCCATTCTGTGGATTCTCCTTTCCCTTGCTTGATAATATCCTATGCAGCACCAGAATTTTTAATTTTGATGAAGTCCAAATTATCACCTTTTTCTTTTATCACTTGTACTTTTGATGTCCTATCTAAGAAACCTTTACCTAATCCCAAATCGTGAAGATTGACTTCTGGGTTTCTTCTAACAGTATTCAAGTTTAAGCTCATACATTTAGGTCTAGGTCCATATTGAATTAATTTTTATGTATGGTGTGGGGTAAGGGTCTAATTATTAGAAAAAAAATTTTTTTTTCTACAGTAGAAACCTAGTAGTTGGTCAATGAAGACAAAAAAAATTAGCCAAAGAGGGGACTTTAAAAAAATCACCCATTCTTTTGATATTTCCTTTTAATGTAAACTATAAATGTACATTCATTTACCATTCTTTTGAGGTCGCGCCAACGACTTGTCTTGGAGTATTGGGTTTACAGATGGGCCTGCCATGGAGCCTTTCTTGCATAAACAACACCCATAATGAATTTTTTCCAGTTTGGGTTTTTTCCAGTGGAATAGTCAGTTAAAAATCATTTGGAAAGCACCCTGAGTAAAGAATAGCTTTATACTTTCTTTTTCCTCTAATCTTTTACGCCAGTCTCCACAACATCTAATTCAATAGTACTTTATTTTCACCAACTTGCCTTTTATTGAGTGTTCCCGAAACATCTGTCTTAGTTTTATTAGAAGCAGCCCTTTTTTACAATTCATATTTCTCTGGTTTACATGTTTAATTGACTGATTTAAAAATAAGCGCTAGCATGAACAGTTTCAGGGACAACTCCTGATGGATGCACAGAGCAGAACCCTTGAGGGACCTCAGGTGACAGTCCATGCCTTTGTAGAGGGCATGGAGAGTGTTGGTAAACCTGGAGGTTTGTGAAGAGAGTGTCTCTTTCACAGAGAGGACTAAGTGGCAGCTTTTTATATTTGTGAAGCATAGGATTTTTAACTTTGCCAAACCCTCCCAACTAGTTACAGGCGATAGCATGGGGCCCTGGCAGCTGGAGCCTCCGGGAGCCTGAGAACCACTATCAGCCACTCTTAGGACCAGATCTGATATGTAGCCAGACAGGAAATTTTTGTTAAGTGAGAGAATGCCCAAAGTCTCCATGTACCCTTGTTTAAAAGAAAAAGAAAAAACCTAGTCACGCTAACGCTGGAGGTCCTTCCTCATTTGTAAAACGAAGGCAGAGTGTTGGCTCCAGCTGTCTAAGATGCATCCGTGGTGATGGATGCGTTGGCTTCGCTTCCGTGAGGGCGCTGAGACACTTGGGTGATCTCAGGTCCTAAACTAGGAGGTGGCGGGGCCAAGATGGGAGCGCAGCTGTTCTGGCTCCTGGCCCTTTACTCGCCACCAGAACATATTGGAATAGGACAGAACTCCTCATCTCCTACCCAGTCTGCTCCTTCTCCTGTCTTACCCCAACTCCTGTTCAGTCAGAAACCAAAGAGTCAACCCTGACTTCTCCTACTCCCCCTCTTTCCACAGCCCTGTCCCTTCAACCTCCAGAGCTCACCTTGGTTTTGTCCACTGCCCCCTTCCCAGCTCCCACCACTGTGACCCCAGCCACCTGCATCTCTCACCTGGACAATTCCAGCAGCCTTCTGCACCCACTCTTGCCCCGCCTGTCCATTCCCTGTACAGCATTCAGAGCCTTCTCTCTGAGACAAAAATTGGGCCGTCATCCCTTGAGGTGGCTTTTCTTGGCCCCTCTCTTTCTCTCTCTATGGCCTCATTCTTCAGGTAGCATTTTATTTTATTTTTTTATTAACATAATGTGTTATTTATTTCAGGCGTACAGGTCTGTGATTCATCAGTCTTACACAATTCACAGCGCTCACCATAGCACATACCCTCCCCAATGTCCGTCACCCATCCCCCCCACTCCCCCACCCCCCTCCACTCTAGCAACCCTCAGTTTGTTTCCTGACATTAAGAGTCTCTTACGGTTTGTCTCCCTCTCTCATTTCGTCTTGTTTCATTTTTCCCTCCCTTCCCTTATGATCCTCTCTCTTGTTTCTGAAATACCTCATATCAGTGAGATCATATGATACATGTCTTTCTCTGACTTATTTCGCTTAGCATAATACCCTCTAGTTCCAACCATGTTGCAAACGGCAAGATTTCATTCATATTGATGGCTGCATAATATTCCATTGTGTATATATGTCACATCTTCTTTATCCATTCATCTGTTGATGGACATCTCAGCTCTTTCCATAGTTTGGCTATTGTGGACATTGCTGCTATAAACATTGAGGTGCAGGTGCCCCTTTGGATCACTACATTTGTATCTTGGGGTAAATACCCAGTAGTGCAATTGCTGGGTCATAGGGTAGCTCTATTTTCAACTTTTTGAGGAACCTCCATACTGTTTTCCAGAGTGGCTGCACCAGCTTGCATTCCCACCAACGGTGTAGGAGGGTTCCCCTTTCTTTGCATCCTCACCAACATCTGTCATTTCCTGACTTGTTAATTGTAGCCATTCTGACTGGTGTGAGGTGGTATCTCATTGAGGTTTTGATTTGTATTTCCCTGATGCCGAGCGATGTTGAGCACTTTTTCATGTGTCTGTTGGCCATTTGGATATCTTCTTTGCAGAAATGTCTGTTCATGTCTTCTGCCTATTTGTTGATTGGATTCTTTGTTCTTTGGGTGTTGAGTTTGATAAGTTCTTTATAGATTTTGGATACTAGCCCTTTATCTGATATGTCATTTGCAAATATCTTTTCCCATTCTGTCGGTTGTCTTTTGGTTTTGTTGACTGTTTCCTTTGCTGTGCAAAAGCTTTTTATCTTGATGAAGTCCCAATAGTTCATTTTTGCCCTTGCTTCCCTTGCCTTTGGCGATGTTTCTAGGAAGAAGTTGCTGTGGCTGAGGTTGAAGAGGTTGCTACCTGTGTTCTCTTTTAGGATTTTGATGGATTCCTGTCTCACATTGAGGTCTTTCATCCATTTTGAGTCTATTTTTGTGTGTGGTGTAAGGAAATGGTCCAGTTCCATTCTTCTGCATGTGGCTGTCCAATTTTCCCAACACCATTTGTTGAAGAGACTGTCTTTTTTCCATTGGACATTCTTTCCTGCTTTGTCAAAGATTAGTTGACCATATAGTTGAGGGTCCATTTCTGTGTTCTCTATTCTGTTCCATTGATCTATGTGTCTGTTTTTGTGCCAGTACCATACTGTCTTGATGATGACAGCTTTGTGATAGAGCTTGAAGTCCGGAATTGTGATGCCACCAGCTTTGCTTTTCTTTTTTCAACATTCCTCTGGCTATTCAGGGTCTTTTCTGGTTCCATACAAATTTTAGGCTTATTTATTCCATTTCTTTGAAAAAAGTTGATGGTATTTTGATGGGGATTGCATTGAATGTGCAGATTGCTCTAGGTAGCATTGACATCTTCACAATATTTGTTCTTCCAATCCATGAGCATGGAACGTTTTTCCATTTCTTTGTGTCTTCCTCAGTTTCTTTCATGAGTATTCTATAGTTTTCTGAGTACAGATTCTTTGCCTCTTTGGTTAGATTTATTCCTAGGTATCTTATGGTTTTGGGTGCAATTGTAAATGGGATTGACTCCTTAATTTCTCTTTCTTCTGTCTCATTGTTGGTGTATAGGAATGCCACTGATTTCTGTGCATTGATTTTCTATCCTGCCACTTTACTGAATTCCTGTATGAGTTCTAGCAGTTTTGGGGTGGAGTCTTTTGGGTTTTCCACATAAGGTATCATATCATCTGCAAAAAGTGAGAGTTTCACTTCTTTGCCGATTCGGATGCCTTTTATTCAGGTAGCATTTTAGAAGAAACTCCTGCTCATTCTCCCATTTGCAGTTAGGGCTCTGTTATTCCCATTCGCTCATTCTTTTCTTTTACGACACTTATTACAGCTTATAGTTGTGTATTTATTTCTTGTCTTTCATGTCTTTTCATGCCTCTAGACTGTAAATTCCTGGAGGGCAGGAAGCCCAGACCTAGGACAGTGGCAGTGGTGGTCACTCAGTGGCCAATTGTTATAGAAAGAAATGAGTAAATGTGATCACATTTCGGTATCTGCCTAACCTGTTGCTTACACCATGTATCCTCTGGACAAAACAAAGCAGAAACCAAGGTATTGAATCAGTCAGTAGGACCCCTTGCAAACCACCCTGGGTGGCCCTGAGATTTGTGCACTGCTCAAAGGTGTCTCTTAAAGGAGGTTCTTGTTACCAGGTATGTGCCCTCTCTGGGCTGCATCTGCCCTGAGGAAGGGGGTGCCTTCTCCTCACATCCAGGGCCTCTGTTTTTGCCCAGCCTTGTACCTGCAGGGCACCTCTGCCCAGAGACAGCACCTTCTTCCACTTTTTCCCAAAGCACCATCTGGGTCAGCAGCCGCCTGCTCTCTTGGCAGGGGAGCATGGGTAATGGTGGGAAACAAGTCATAGCAAACATCCACCCCAAAAAGGCAAACCCCAAATGGAGTTCTGCTTTGGAAAAGCAAGAGAGGTTCAGGAAATGTCTTTTTCCCCCTGTAGCTGTTGTCTAGAATAGCATCGGGCAAAGCCAGTGATGCTGAAAGCCACTTGGCCAAGAAGCCCTGGCCTGTTGGCCTTTTGACTTCTCTGAAGGATTGTAGATAAAGATTTTGGCAGGTCCTTTATCCGGAATGGCAAATGTGGCTGCCAAGCTATGACTCAGAAGCTTTTTTGTGTGTCTCAAAAACCACCTTTGGATGCATTTAGGCAAAGAAAAGAGAGGTTGGATAAATTCACTCTGCTACTTAGGAAGTCATATGGAGACTGAGGATATTGCTGTCACAGGTAATTATTTTGGGGGAGGAAGGAGCCCCGAAGGGCACTATTTTTTTTTTTTAAACAGCTTCACATACCAAACAATTCACCCTTTTACAGTGTACGATTCAGTGCCACTTAGTCTATTCACCGAGTTGTGCAACCATCACCACAGTCGCTTTTAGGACATTTTCAATCCCCCAGAAAGAAACCCGGCACCCCTTAACTGTCACCCCACCCGCCACTGCAGCCCTGGGCAGCTGCTAACGAATGGCACTATTAAATGGGGCATAAGATCTGGCATTTTTACAGTTGGGACATTTGGATCGTTAAACTAGAAAGAGTCCCAAAGTGGTGAAGATTGTTTTGCTACTGTTGTGGTTTTGTTGTTGTTGTTGTTGTTTTTAACCCCTAAAATAAGATTAGTCCCCGGAGGAGATGAGGGGTATTGCTGAAGACATTTAGATCGTGATTCACTGTGCAGATGGCTACTGGGAGAAACTGCAAAAATTGCATTTCATTGGCATTTGCTCTTTAGCCAGAAAGCCTCCAGACAGCTGTAAAGCTCCCCATCCTTGCCGTTTTATAACTGAAGCAATATCCCCAGTATGTGAACGGAGGACGTTAAGATCAAAGCGTGTAACTGTATGTGTGCGTGTGCGTGTGCATGTATCTGTATCATCGAGTATTTTCTGCGCCCCCATGTGCTATGGGGAATAAAGAAATGGGTAAGGTTTTGGTGGCTTTGTCTCTGCTAAGACAAGGGTAGGAGTTACCGTAAGTAACAGTCATGATCACAGAAGCTCACACTTGACTGCTTACTGTGTGCCAAGTGCAAATGCTTTACATGTATTCACTCAGTCATTGTTCACAACAACCCTTCTTGAGGTAGCTGTGTTACCTCTTACTTAATGGATGAGGACACTGAGACCCCGAGAGGTTAAGAACCTGGCTCTTAACCTGGTCTTGTCACGTGATTGGTAAAAGGTGGAAGTGGGATTTGAGCCTGGCTCACAAGCTTCAGAGTCTAGGCCACCCTGGGACTGGGTGAGAGCTTTGGGAGATGGAGACTTTAAGTCTTCCTCAAGCCCACATGTCCTGGCATGATCTATCCCCTGCCCTCCATTCACAGTTGCCTCTGGTGTCAGGGTCTGGTCCTTGCCGTGCCCTCTGCCTGGGGTGCGTCCCCACAGCCACTCTGTGCCTGGCTCTCGTGTCGCCTCACGGTACTGTCCAGCGCCCGCTCCCACCCACCACTCACTCTGTCCATGATCGCTGTGGTTCCTTCTGCGGTAGTAATGAGCACAACGTGCGGTCAGCTTAGTTGTTGACCTGTCATCCATCTCCCCACTACTGTTTAAGGTCTCAAGGAATGGGACCTATGGCTCTGCTCACTGTTGAATGTCCAGCGACTAGTGTGGCACCTGTCATATGGTGGGTACTCAGAACAAATGTGCTGAATGAGGGAAGAAGGAAGAGCTGCATCTGCTTGTGGGGGAGGGAGGGAGGCGCTGGGCTGGGAAGGGTAGGTGGAGTTTTAGCAGGAAGAGTTGGTAGAATGGGGAGCATCCCCTGGAGGAAGGAGTGGGAAAACATGGCGTGTGTTTGAGGAGCAGATAAGGGTCCCTTTGGAGGGATCCTGTGGCATGTTTTGCGTAGGGTTTCTCAAATCTCTGTATTGACATTATGGGCCGAACTGTTTGTTGTAGGGCTGCCCTGTGTAATATGGGATGTTGAGCAGCATCCCTAGCTTCTACCACTGAATGCCAGAAGCACCATTGCCCTCCCAGCGTGACATCCAAAAAGTCTCCAGACATCAGATATCCTCTGGGAGTCAAAATCATCCCTGGTCGAGAGCCACCAGTCTGATGGGAACAGTCATCAGTACAGTTGGAAAAGTCTTGCACTCCATTTTAGACCCAGGTGCCAGAATGAACGAGGATCCCTCGACATCTTCCTTTATCCCCTCACCAGATGTTTACTGAATGCCTCTGACATGCCAGTGACCCCGTGATACCTGCTGACAACAAACTGGAAAGGGAGAGTGAGCTCGGGCCTTTCCTCATGGAGATTAGAGTGCAGTGTCCCTTCAGCAAGGGAATTTGATGATCAGTACCAGGGTCTTAGGAAGTCACAGCAACAGTGATTGCCTGCGGTGGATCAGAGTGGGTGGGGAGCCTGGCATGGAGCTGGCCTGGTGGCCCTGGGGGAGGTGGTGGAGCCCTTACCCAGGTGATGGGGCCACGGAGGGGAAGGAGGTTCTGCGGAGTGCTGGAGATGTGGGTGCATCCACCTGGCAGGCCAAATGGACCCACTGACACACTGTCATCTGTAGATGGGTGGACTGGGGACCATGGTGGCAGACTCAGGGCCATCAGGAAAAGAGGCCAGTCTTGAAGGAAAGCGTTGTAAGGTGCTGATGGGACAAGCTGGGAGTTTGGACATACCCAGAAAAGCAAACACAGTACTCTCTACTCCCTTTTTTAGTTAATTCTGTGGCTTTCTAGTCAGACGGAGACATGTTGACCCTCTGGTCCCAATTCATGTATGATTTTGAATCAGAGAAGTTAACAGGAGCCCAAACATGGAACTTTTAAATACTGTTACAGTTTGGTGATGTGCTGTTGTAATGATAGGGGCCTGGTTCATTAGACTGCCTGCTCATCAGCCTTCTTAACCAGTGTCTTCCAAAAAGCAGACGAGATTTAGGAAATGAGACTTTGCTTTATAAGAATTAAACTGAGAGCTATTTATGACTGTATTCCACCTTGAACCATTTGAGGTTTCCTGTAAAGTAACAGGTTTCCACATCAGGAGAGCACAAATTGTTACAGTATTAGGTGTTAATTAATGGCATGACTGATTCGTGTAGGCCTTTTCCTAGTTGCGCGATGAAAATAGTGACTCATTTGCTTTTGAGGGTGCATTTATTATAATCAGTCACTGATTAACTGGTAATAGCGAAAGGATCAATGAAATTTCTAATTCTTGGTATATGTTAAAAAGTCAGCTTTCATTAAGAGTGGACAAATATGCCTGAAAGTATAATAAAAATGAGGGAGAGGAAATGTATTGACCAACACAGATTTAAGAAAACATGTAGTTCCTGATATTAATTGCAAAGAGCAGTTGCAGTCTGAGTATCTGTCTTTCAGGCAGGATATTGGCACGTAAACAGTCTCATAGGAAGGATTAGTGGTAAGGCATTGTGTGAGTTTTTAAAGGTTTTTAAGATTCTTCTCTGCGTACAGTTGCTTTGTACCCAGTAATGCTTAAAGAAGACTCACAGGCCTTTACTGTCTATGGTTTAATACCACCCAAATCCACTGTCTTTTTATTTCTCAGCTTTGAAAGATGGTTTCTATGACAGTCTCTATCAGTTAGCTGAAATCTGGAAGAGGCCAAATCCTGATACTCTCTATATAAGGGCTGAATCAGATTTCTATCTGAGGCCAATTTTTCTTTTATAAAAATATTTTTAAATTGATTTAAATTTTTACTTTAAAAAAATTTTTTGAAGATTTTATTTGAGATCGGGAGAGAGAGAGAGAGAGCACGAGCGAGAGCACAAGAGCAGGGGGTGGGAGAAGCAGACTCCCCACTGAGAAGGGAGACGTGGGGCTCAGCGGGGCTCGACGCGGGGCTCCATCCCAGGACGCTGGGATCATGACCTGAGCCGAAGGCAGACGCTTAATCGACTGAGCCACCCAGGCGCCCCTGATTTAAATTTTTAAAAGCTAAATTTTAAAATTTGATTCAGGCTATGGTACCATAATAAATTACCATAATTTCATATATATAATAATATAATAAATAATATATATAATAAATATATATAGAATATGTATATTATATATATTATACATATAATATATTTCTCACTTATCCTGTGGACAGACTTTGGCAATCCCAGCTAGATGGGTCTTCTCTACAGTTTCCCCTGTGTGACCACCTGCCCTGAAGTCAGGGCTCTGTGGAATAATAGTCCTGGTTCTGCCTCTCAGCCTTTGTTAGACCTCAAGCAAAGTATTTAACCTTGACCTTGCTGAGTTTCTTCTTCTGCACCCCTAAGCGAAGAGTTACCATAGATATGGGCTTGTCACTGCACACGTCCACAGGGGCCAGATGGTGAATGGGGCCAGTTGTGGACCATGGTGAATGTGACACCACATGCCCCCTTCGAGGAGCAGCCACTGCCCAGCCCAGCCAATCAGCATACTCCATGTGGGCCTGGTTTGACTAGATTTTCCAAGAGAATCTTGAAAACCAGGGATCTATATGAAACTCATGAGTTTAAAATGTTGGCAACAAATTCAGAATTTTATAACTATTATGTGGGCCAAACAAAACACACCTGCTAGCCAGACTGCAACCAGAGACCTGGAGTTTGTAATTTCTGGAGAAGATCACCACTTAGCATCCCATAGAAGATGGATGTTCTGGGCTCTAGCCTGTACCCTGAATCAGCCCTGTGCTGTTGGCAGGGACTGTGAGCATCGCAGCCTTCTGGGGAAAAGCTCTGGGCCTGCCAGCATTATCTTTGTGTACAATCTTCTTATTTACCAAGATGTTCCATTTGAAGGAAACTTTTTGGAGATAAAAATGTCTTTATGGAGGTGGACAACTTGCAGGCAGCCTAAGGCACATTGCATCTCCTTTATGGCTCTCTGCCCTCCAGGCCAGCTCAGCAGCACTGAGATTCTGAACAGTAGAAGCCACTGCTCAT
This sequence comes from Halichoerus grypus, assembly GCF_964656455.1. NCBI lineage: Eukaryota > Metazoa > Chordata > Mammalia > Carnivora > Phocidae > Halichoerus > Halichoerus grypus. The sequence goes on from NC_135717.1 coordinate 30,489,513, forward strand.
TAACTGTGTGATCTTGAACTTGAGCATAACTAAGATCCCGAGCCAGGCCTCAGTATCCCCTTTTGGTTAAATAAGGGGGTTAGTAATTCTGCAAATCCCTCCCACACTGAAAATTTCCAATGCTGTAGTGGGAAAAGGTTGGCTTCTGTAAGGTAAGCCTTCAGCCTCCCTAGGATAGGCTGCAATAAATGGGCTCACTCAGCTCTGTACAGGAGGGTCAGGTGTTAAGTGGTGTGGTTAAGTATGTGAGGCTAGGCCTTGTTTAATAGTACCCTCTGTGGCAGACAGACTCTCAGATGGTCCCAGTGATCGCCAACTAGTAACTAGTATTCATGGCGTGTGTGATCTTCTGCTCTTGAGTGTGGGCTGGCCTAGCAACTTGATTATAATGAATAGAACACAGCAGAGTGATGGGATATCACTTCCATCACCGTGTTACATAAGATGATAACTTCTGTTTGCTAGCACTCTCCCTTGCTGGCTTTGGTGAAGCAAGTTTCCATGTTACGAGCTGCCATGTTGGAGAGGCCCACATGGCAAGGAACTGAGGGTAGCTTCTGGTCCACAGCCAGCAAGGAACCTATCAACAACCCCGTAAGTGAGCTTGGAAGCAGATCCTGCCCCACGTGAGTTTTCATGGGAGACCTCAGCGCTGGCTGACACTTTGATTGCAGCTTGTGAGAGACCATGAACAGAGAACCCGGCTAAGCCATGCCCAGATCCCCAACCCACAGAAACTGAGACAGTAAAATGTGTACTGTTTCAAGCTACATTTGTGTTCATCTGTTAAAATAGCAGTAGATTGCTAATACACCATCTCCGTGAATTTGTTACAAAAATTAACACTGAAAAACATTCAGTTCACTGCGGACATCCTTATTTATGGAAGACTTAGGTGTTTTAAATACCTGCATGCTTTATGATGTATTAGTAAGTACCCTATAGACATTACCAGAAGTTTGTGTCAAATGTTTCAAAAGATTGTAGTCTTGTTTTGGTACCATGTAGATCAGAAGTGAGGTCTCAATTTAATCAACCTCACTTTATTCTTTAATGCATTCATTCTACAAGTACTTAGTTTATCTCAAAATTTGACCTTGGCCTTATCATAGTCACCAGTTAGAGTCTGACTGCATTCTTTTATCAATTTTGGAAATTACCTGGGCTGGACACAGATAGGGACCTAAAAATGAACAAGAACATATGCAAAACAAAAATAAAATGAAACAAAAAAAACCCATCAATAGGAAAATATGCAAAACAACAACCAATCCTCCAAGCCATTTCAATTTAGGGAAACAAAAATCACTTTGCACCTGTTTCTGATCAAACACGTTTAAGCAGTTCCTTGATTAGTTATAGGTCAGTGCTTTTCAAACCTGGATTTGCATACAGATCACGTGGGGGATCTGTTAAAATGCAGACTGTGCCTCCGTAGGTCTGGGCTGGGCTTGAGATGCTGCCTCTTGAGCAAGCTCGCAGGTGCTGATGCTGATGCTGGTGCAGGGGCCACACCTTGAGGCCCGAGGTGTAGACCCAGCTCTGCTCCTCACGCCCAGTGCAGCATGCTTCATTGGTGCCCTCCTATCATACCCACCTTCTCCCTCAGCCTCCACTTCAGCAGTTCTCCTTTTTGGGGGGTTATCAGGCCTTTATCACTTACCCAAGCAGTCCCATAGTTAAGTTCTTTGACTAGGAAAATAAAAAAAAAAGTTTGCTGGATGCCTAAGTGTCTTTCTTTTTTTCAGTAATTAAAAATGCTCTGATTGGGGTGCCTGAGTAGCTCAGTTGGTTAAGTGTCTGCCTTTGGCTCAGGTCATGATCCCAGGGTCCTGGATCGAGCCCCACATTGGGCTCCTTGCTCAGCGGGGAGCCTGCTTCTCCCTCTACCTCTGCCTGTCCCCTTGCTTGTGCACTTTCTCTCTCTCTCTGTGTCAAATAAATAAATAAAATCTTTTTTTAAAAAAATGCTCTGATTGTGTATTGGGGTGCTTCGGGAATAGAGCTCAACATTCTGAACTTGTATGGCTTGAATGGCCGGAACAGTGTTTTCAGGGAGTGTAAAGAAAGTGGCTGGACTGTGCCAGGGTCAGACACGTGCTCTGCCCTGCAGGAGATGGTAGAGCAAGACGTAGATGTCAGCTAATACCTGTGCCCTGCCCTGGGTGTGACTCTGGACTTTGGCAGAATAGTTTAAGGCAAGTGTTGTTAAGCATTCACTTTCATAACGTTTTGAGGGATGGGGAAGGTAGACATTTACAAAAGATTCCTCCCTCTGCAACTAAGCATTATTAAGTCTCAAATACCCGTAATGCAGCCTTCATTAATATTAAGATGAGACTGAAGACCACAAGCTTCTGTAGTAGAACTTTAAGAGGACCCAGGTGCTTTTGAGAAGGCAGAGCGCCAAGTCAAATTGCTCTTATTACATAGATAAGGCAGGTGGAATAGTGATATGTGAGCTGTCATTTATTTCAGGTCAAGTCTATTTATTTTGTACCTTGTCATCATAAAATTGAGCTTCTATCCAAGATTTTACTAAGTAAACAAATAATAATGAAAGATTTATTTTAATACCTCCAAGGACTATTGACTTTTCGAGACGATGACTATTTGTTGTAGGAAACTATATTCGTTAAAATGTTTGCTGTAGAAAACTGTTTATAAATTCTCTCTGTTATAGAAGATTGATTTATGCACCAACCTTGGGGTGACAATCACCTCCCTGATTTGGTTCTGATTAATTTACCCAGTTTAAACAGCTCTGCAAACTGCCTCAGAAACAGGAATGTCGCTAAAAGCATTCAGTATAAAAAGTTTATTATTTAAAATAAATGAATAATGCTAACAATTAATTTTAAAACACAAATCGGAATCTTGTTTTTTTTTTTTATGACACCAGCCTTGAACTCCTGAAGAAGTCTTGCTGACTCTGTATCTTTAATGCTCAGTATCTGTTATTACTTTGTAGCAGAGTACCATGAAACTTGGCAGCTTGAAAGAGCTATCTCACAGTTTCTGTATGGATCTGAGTGCTGCCTGGCAGGATCCTTTGGCTGCAGGGTCTCCCACAGGGTTCAGGCACCATGTCAGCTGGGGCTGTGGTCTCATCTGACGGCCCGACTAAGGGAGAGTCCTTTTCCAAGTCTGCTCACGTGGTTGTTGGCAGGATTCTGCTTCTTGTGGGTTGTTGCATGGAGTGTCTCTGCTCTTCACGGGCTGTTTCCTCTGTTCCTTACCACGTTGGCCTCTCCAGTAGGTGAGTCCCAGCATGGCAGCCTTTTACCTCCAGAGAAGGGCTCTGAGAGAGAGCGAGCAAGATGAAAGTCATGGTCTTTTTCTAGCCTAATCTCTCTCTCCTCTCTCTCTTTTTAACCATTTTATTGAGGCATGATTGACATGTAAAAAGCTGTATATATTTAATGTGTACAACCCCATGAGTTTGGGGGTAAGTAAACACCTGTGAAACCATCACTGCCATCAAGGTCGTAAACATACGTATCATCGTTTCCCAAAGTTTCCTGCAACCTCTTTATTATTATTATTAGTATTAGTATTAGTATTATATTATTATTACTATTTGTGTGTGTGGTAAGAGCACTTAACATAGATTCTACCTTCTTAGCAAATTTCATGTATACAGTACAGTATTGTTAGCTGTGGACGTTATGCTGTACAGTAAGTCTCTAGAACTTCTCTGTCTTGTAGAACTAAAACTTCGTACCCTTTGACCATCACCTCTCCCATTTCCCCCTCCTCCCAGCCCCTGGAAACCACCATTCTACTCTCTGCTTCTATGAGTGTGACTATTTTAGAACCCACATGGAAGTGAGATCAGGTAGTATTTGTCTTTCTGTGGCTGGCTTATATCACTTAGCAGAGTGCCCTCTAGATCTATCTATGTTATTTCCAATGGCAGGGTTTCCTTCTTTTTAAGACTGTATAATATTACATTGTACATATATACCACGTTTTCTTTATCCATGCATCCATCGAGGTACATTTAGATTGTTCCCATATCATGGTGTAGCCTAATCCCTGAAGGGACATCCCATTGCTGTATTCTGCTTGTGAGAACAAAGTCTCTAGGTGCAGGCCACACTCAAGGGGAGGGGATTGCACAAGGATGTGAATATCACAATGCAGGGATCTTTGGGACCTTCTTGGAGTCCTTCTGCCACATGTAGTAAGGGCTCCATAAATACGAGTTCACATCCATCATCGCGCTCGATCCCCGTACTTCGCAACAAGATGCATACTCCAGGGTTTTATGCACTCCTTGTTCAGACTGAGTTCAAGTTGGTTGTGATTTGATTAAGCAGCTAACAGTCTGAGCTGTGGGTCCAGAACTGGTGGATTAACTTGCATATACAATTTGTTCTATACAGTATGTGCAGGTAGTTCGCACGTTTGCATTTTTAGGTTCTGAAAAAGGAATTGAGAAGGAAGGGAGGCCTAAAGTCAGAGATCCACTCTAAGATGACAGTAAGCAAGGCACGGTGGGTGGGCGGGTGGTGACGAAATTTAGAAAGGTTAGACTGGCTCCTTGCCGGTGAGATCTCAGTGTAGATGACATGCTTCAGAGAGAGGCCTTCCCTGTGCATCCAGTTGAAATTAGCCATCAGTTCTGCCTTCCTGCTCCTAGACCTGGTGCTCCGGCTCCATTCCCTGCTCATTTCCTTGTTCACAGTCTGTCTCCCCTGGGCAGACTAAGGCCCAGGAGATCAGGGGCCTCCTCTGTCTAGGTCCAGCCATGTATCGTCAGCACCACGTATGGTCGACAGTAGGCTCTCAGTAAATACTTATCGAATCGATGAATGAATTGAGCACACAGATGTGAAATGACTCCAAGGAGCTTTTTGGAAATCGTAATATCTTCATGACTTCCAAAGGAAATGCCACTTATTCAGTTAACATGCAAAATATACTAATTTGTTAAAAAGAAGAAAACAGCCTCACAATTGTGGTTTTGTCCCTGCCACTGATGGCTGGTGGCCGTTAGGTCAGTCATGTCCCCTCTCTGGGCCTCCGTTTTCTCAGTGGATAAATGCAGGGGCTATAGATTGGGGGTCTTCAGACTGCTCTGTCCTCAGATCCAGCTCAGGCAGAGGCGGCTCTGTTTTTCAACATTGGTCTACCATACAAGATTTTGTTGGAAGAAAGGATGCTGTCACCAGGGGCGGGGGGTGAGGTTTGACACCCACAGGGCTCCCATGCCTCCAATGGCCATTCCAGCTCTGCAAAACAGTTCCTGGTTGCAGTCCTTTTGGCTAACAAGGGTAGAGACCTGTGGCCCACAGAGCTTAGGTTCAGCGGAACCAATAGGAAGGGCAAACCTAATAATTTTGGTGCAAGTGATCTAGTGCCCTTCCCAAGAACATAAAGAATCCCCTCTCCCTCCCTCCCCCCACCCCCGCTTCCCCCCACTCCCTAGCCTCACACCTCGCTTAAGCCCACATCATGCAGCCTTTGAAATGTTAGCATCGATTTTTTTTTTCCTCGTTGACTAACTCATTTCAAGATTTCATTTCTGGCACTGCATTTCCTACCAGATAGCCAGAGCTTCCAAGCTCCAAGTTTTATAATTAAAATTCTGTCACATCCCCCGAAACAGTGCAAATTGTGCCATTAAGCCTGGCATAAAAGATTCGAAAGCACTTCACCTAGTAATTTAAATATAATACTTCTGGCAGCTTTCAATTTCTGGTATTTTTAATTCTAATTTAAAAACTATTATTAAACATTAATACCCTCTATACAGCGTGGCTGGTGTGCCTCTGCGCTCCATTTTGGCCGGCTAGTTTTAAACAAACAGCTTGGCTGCCTGGCTTTTGCGGCCCACGTGGTCTTTCCTAGCCTTTGGGAATCACCAGGTCCCAGGCATAATTAGTATAAATCAAAATCCTCTAGACTATGACAGGAAAATGGTATGTTTGAACAGCAGCTTATTAAAATGACCTACTTAATTTAAGAAAAATATTGTATCCACTTGCACGATAACCTGGATGCTTTCCCTGACAGATTTTATAATATTTCTTCCCTCTCCTTTTTTTTTCCCTCTTTGTTTTTACAAGAAAAGGAAAGGGAATGGAAAGGCCCGTTCTACTTCATCCAAGGCGCAGACCCACAGTTTGGACTAATGAAGGCCTGGTCCACTGGGGACAGTGACAGTGGTGGTGACGAGTGGGGGCAGGAGATCCGTCTAACTGAGCAAGCTGTTGAGGCCATCAACAAGTTGAAGCCCAAACCCAGGTTCTTTGTTCTTTGCGGGGACCTCATCCATGCCATGCCAGGTAAGACTTGCGCTGTTGATGTGACCTCTCTCCTCCTAGTCATGACTGCATTTGAGCAGGGAAAAAAAAAAAAGATTTCTCTTAAGAGATGTCTTTATTCGGTAATGGCCTATTCCTTCTCTCCATGGCTGTTGGAGTATCCTTGAATGTCAGGAAATGCACCCTCATTTTATATTTAGAATTTGGCGAGATTAATCACAGTAATTAGGCAGAGCTACAGTTCTGATGATCTGAACTTACTCTGAAAAATGGAACAGCCTCCCACGTGTCACCTTTATTTCCAGGGGACAAACTTGAACTGCTTCCAGATACCATATCCATAAGTGTAATCTCTTATTTCCTCTCTTCTTACACTTTAATTTCTCCTGTCTTTGTGCTTTTTCATTTGCAAGTGACAGAAATCTAACTTAAACTGAATTTTTGTTTTAAATTAAAGGTGCATGTTCCTTTATGGGACTGTAACATCCAGGGGCAAATCTGGGCTTCAGGTATGGCTGGATCCAGAGGCTCAGAGGTTGTTATCAGGACTTGGTCTCTCTCACTCAGCCCTGCTTTCCTCTGGGTTGACTTCATTCTTACACAGGCACTCTCTCTAGGTCGTGGCTCCTGGGAGCTCCAGCTTTACATCCTTCTCACAGAACCCACAACAGAAAGAAAGAGCCTTATTCTTGGTGGTCCAATCAAAGTCCCAGACTGACAGCTGTCCGGCTCACATGGCCCCTTGAAGCCAGGGTGTGGGGTCATCTCTACTGCAGCAATGTGGTCTGAAGAGCAGAATGATTCCCCTCAAGACAAGAGAGATAGAATGTAAAAATAAGAGATGTCTTCTAGAACTCTCTTGCATTTTTGTTTCCTCCTCTGATACCTTCTCCCCCAGGCAAGAGTAAAGCCCAGTGAACAAGTATAAGCAGATGGAACTGTGCCTGCCCATCAGAGAGGTAGAGTAGACCGCCATGGTCACCCTTAGTGGAACAGTGGTCTCTGCCTTTGGAGCAGCAGTGGGCCTGAAGACCATTGCAGAAAACACCGTGGTGGCCATGCATGTTTGCTTTGGCTAATACTGTCTTGTAAACCTGGGCTCTGAGTCTTGTGATTTCCAGGGCCTTTAGAAGCTGAGGCACTCTGTGGTAAGCTGGTGTGCATTCATTCTTCCCCTCTCAAGGTTCACTTGTCTGGCAGCCTACCTCTCCAGAAGAATCCCAAAATGAAGATGTGAGAATGGGAAAGGGGCTGCCCAAAATCACTGTCCCCAAGGTCCAGTGAGTATCATGAGCAAGAGGAACCCTCAGGCCTGCCCTCGTTCGCTGTTTATAGGTATTTAACACAAAGTCATGGATGTGGACATGCCCATGTCATTCATTGGGTCCCACTGGGGAGAACCCAGGGTGGTCATCCCCGGAGAACCTGTCCTGCTGTTGGGCTTGTGCAAAAGCAGCAAGGTGGGGAAGAAGGAAAATAAGGCAGTGGACAGAGACCCAGCTCCACACCTGCCACTGATGTGCTGGGTAAACTTGGACTGACCCCTTTCCTTCTCAGAGCCTCCATTTCTGAACCAAGAGCCCATTGATGCAGTAAACATTCAAAACCTCAGTGGCCTGGGGCTTCACAGTGAAGGGTCAGACAACTCTGTCTCTCTGCAGGTGGTGGACGTCTCAGCAGCTTGGTACAGAAGCACATTCATAGGATGGTGCTGAGTTTTGTTTTGTAGAGAGGTAAAATCTTAGCTGCTTGTGAACTGGGCCATCCTTGGTGATCCTTGACCGAGGGTTTCCTGGTGCTGATATTGTACATTGCTGAAGTGACCACAGAGTGCCCCAGTTTCTAAAGGAGTTAGAAATCATAGCAGGACTCGGAGTCTTGGTTTACCAGGTAAAGCCAAGGTAATACCATAGTTGACCAGATTAATACTGCTTCCAAATGGTCTGATTTGCTGTTAGCTAGGTTCTTTGGAATCATTTGGCCCAATATGCACTGTAGCATCAGCTAGATCTCTCACTCTGGACCATCCAGTAAGCAAACTTCTGCTTTTATTGGACACTTGAAGGTCAGATTCCAATTTTACAAATTTTATGTCCCGTGGCTTCTTTTCTTTGAGAACAGAAATGTAGGGGCACCTGGGTGGCTCATTCGGTTAAGTGTCTGCCTTCGGCTCAGGTCATGATCCCAGGGTCCTGGAATTGAGCCCCTTACCGGGCTCCCTGCTCAGAGGGGAGCCTGCTTCTCCCTCTTCCACTTCCCCTGCTTGTGCACTCTCTCTCTCTCTGCCAAATAAATAGATAAAATCTTAAAAAAAAGAAAAAAGAAAGAAATGTTATAGGACTCACTAAAATTATATAACATGTTTTTGTAGATGTTTACCGACTCATTCTGAATTATGTTAATGTATTCAGTCATATTTCAAAATAAGATTTAAAATGAAAGCTCTCTGCAATTTCATTGCTTCCTGAATAAAATATACTGAGCATAGTAAATTAAAAAATATGGTTTTTATGATCAACTTTTTCCTTTGGTCAGAAGACCTTATAAATGTGAACCGGCAATCTTTTGAACACGTAATTTTATATTCAGTGTGACCCAAGCAGAATTCACATCTGTTCTGAAGAGTTGGACTATTTTGTGGGGTTGTAACTGAGCCAGTGGAAGGACTGTAACTATTTTGAATATTGTGGTCTGAGATTAAACAGAATGTTTTAAAGCTAGTTACCATTTTTTAATATGCAATTAGTGGCTTCCTCCTTATTTAGCTCATACGCAGGGGCAGACACTAGAAAAGTAATTATTTGCTTAGACTGCTTAGCACATTGTTAATTATCAGATGCATGTATTAATAAGCAAATAAAATCAGAAAGCATACTTTTAATTCTACCATAAATAATATCCTGGGCCAAGTAGTTTTAAGTTCAAACTGGAGAAAAAAGAACTTTATGAATAATGCTCTTTCTAATGAAAGTCATAATGGCACTTTTCCATTATACATATTCATCACAATATTTGTTCATCTACAAATACTTACTGTGTGCCCACTGAGTGCCAGTTAAAGCCCTAGGTGCTGTGGATACGATGGTTGGAAATGAAAGGGCAGCTCTTCCGTGGAGCTTAGAGTCAGGTAAGGGAAGTGTGAAACCAGGGATGGTGAGGGGCCCTCCTGGTACCATGGCCTTTAGGGAAAGCTCCAGAAATGCAGGACAAAGTCTAGTTAGTTTTGAATCACATGTTTTCATTCTGCAGATGTCTTTTTGGTTACCTTATTTTTTTTCTTATTTTATAAAGCTTCTCTATGGGATAAGCCACATTATAAATAGCAAGTGGAGATTTCTACAAATATTGAGACCATTGATTTTCAGTCCTTCAGGCTGAAGCCCAGGGTGACTGTTGGGTCGCCCTGACGTGGAGGCATTGACCCACTGGTACTGTCCCCAGGAACCTTCTGAGTTTTCAGCAGGTCACGTGAGGACTTGACAGATAGGAATGTGGTGATGCAGTTCGAGTACAAGAGTTCCTTTCAGGCCATAGAATGGTTTGTTATTAATGTGCATGTCTGGCCCGTTGATTAAAAATTGCTACAACCAAACAAAACAGAGCGTGCAGAACACATTCTTCCCTAGAGATAAAGGCTCCTTTGAAGAGCCTTTGTTTGTTGACTTCTGCTTGGGCAACTGTTACGTGATTTCATTGTAGTTCATGATTCAGCTCCAGAAGTCCTCTGTTACGTGAAGCGAGGCAAGCCTGCGTTAACATTATTCCAGTGGTGTATGAGTATCCCACGGCTGCTGTAACAAACTACTACAAACCTCGTGGCTTCAAACAAACACAGATATATTCTCCTACCGTCCTGGAGGTCAGAAGTCTAGAGTGGGTGTGCAGGGTTGCCGTCTTTCTAGAAGTTCCAGCTTCTGGATGCTGCCCACGTTTCTTGAGCCATGGCCTCTTCCTCCCATCTTCAAAGCCAACAGCACAGCATCTTCTCTCTCCTCTCACCTTTGATTCATCTTCTCATATTCTCTCTTGTAAACCTACCCTCCTGCTTCTTTCTTGTGAACAAACACCCTTATGATTATTGGCCCACGCAGATAACCCAGGACAACGTCTCCATCTCAAGATCTTTAACTTTATCACATCTGCAAATGCCCCTTTTACCGTGTAAGATAACACATTCACAGATTTGGGGTGAGGACATATCTGGGGGCCATTTTCAGCCTACCATGCAGATGGCACGGGATGCAGTTCAGGGTGTGCATCCGCCTGGGGCTGCTAGCTCACCTACTCACTAGAGTCATGAGAAGAGGGTGTCTTTGTTATTTCCCTTTTAACCAATGGTGGAATCTGGCTCAGAGCAGTTCAGTACTTTTCCGGGGGTCACTCGGCTTGTAAGTGGTGGAGTCAGGATCTCACTCAGGTCCAGCTGTTTTCAAACCTCACATACTTCACATTGCGGCCTCCCTACTCAAAGGGTGGGCCCCAGAGCAGCCATCAAGAGCCTGTTCCACATGTAGAATTTCCGCAACACCCAGATCTGATGAGATGGAATCAGCATTTTAATGAGATCCCCAGGTGAACTTATGAACAATCAAGTTTGAGAAGCACTTGCTAGACAAAAATGTACCAGGCCCTGTGTTTTTTGCATTAGGTACAATTTTTATGTGTACACTAGTAGTTTGTGGACATTCCCTTGAACTGTTAACAATAATGGTGCTTAACAAGGGAACTATTATTACTTTAGATTTACCATGCTCAGCTCTCAAAGGGAAATGTTTTAAGTTTGTGGCTTTTATTTTGCTTTTTTTTTTTTTAAGATTTTTTTTTTTTTTTTAATTCATTTAAGAGAGAGAGAGAGAATTTGAGAGAGAAGGGTCACCAGCAGGGAGGAGAGGCAGAGGGAGAAGCAGTCTCCCGGCCAAGCTGGGAGCCCAGCTCAGGGCTCAATCCCAGGGCCTAGAGATTATGACCCGAGCCGAAGACAGACACTTAACCATCAGAGCCACCTAGGTGCCCCTTATTTTGCTTTCTAAACAACAGTTGGAACAACTAAAGTGGAGTGACCTCTGCCATGCACAGTCAAAACAGAACTTGTCCAGAATCTTCTGGAAAACAATCCCACATGCATGCTTTTATGTGGAATGGTCAGGAGAGCTAGAACTGGTTCTTTGATTTGGGTCATGTCCATGTGCATAATCCCTTATCTGCTATTCCAAAATCCAGAAAGCTCTGAAAGCCAAGAGTTTTTCTCAAGTTTGAACACTAACTCAGTTGGCAGCAAAACTGACCTGAACTGACAAGAGGCTATTTATAGCCTCCCTTTACTCCTACTTAGTGAGAATATTCATCTGTTTTGCAAGTGAAATACTATGGTGTTCCATAATGGGATGCTGCCGGAGACCTAGCTCTGGGTGTCATTTAATATGTGCCCCATGCCCAATACTGCTGTTTTCAAGTTTGAAAAACTCCCAGTTTCAAAGCAGGCCTGGCCCCTCGTTGGGATAAGAACATACGGATCTGCAATATTAGTAATTTTGGATTTATGGACGAAGAAGCCCTTCATCACTAGAAGCAGAAGGCTTTTTCCTTCCTCTGATGTAACTTTCTCCCGAGGTAACATATGCACACCATTGCACAGGAACCGCATTTTAGTTTCAAAATTAAAATGATCCCAGGCATCTTGTTTTTGAATTTTGGGCACCATTCTTGTTGGGACCAAAAGGACTGAATATGAAAATGGACTTGAATTCAGAAGTGACTCTGACAAATCGAAGGAGAGGATATATGCACCAAGGTGATGTTTGCTATGGATAAGTGCAGAATAATTCACTTAGGTGGAAAAGTCTTAATTTAGGCAGAAAAGGGCTGGGTGTCTGCAGACAACAGCTGTCAAGGGCTGGAAAGTAAAGGGATCAGCAGCGTGGTGGTTAGGAATTGGGAGCTGCTGTGGGAACTTAAAGTAGAATTACTAGTAAATGGGGATTGTGGCTTTTTGAAAAGATCCAGTGAAACCAGAAGAATCCTATTTCATCTAGTTTGGTAGCCCTTTGCCTTAAATTGATGTGAATGGCTGGGCCGAGGTCCAGATAGGAGTAGCCATGGCCAAATGACCATCAAGACGCCTTCCCCACTTCGAGATTTCTCATTCTAGGATGAATGGATAGAATTGGGAAATGAAACCATATCGAGCAAAGATGGAGTGGTTTAGTGCGCTGGGCTTCAGGCAAAGAATAAGCCATTTGTCCTTCCAGTGTTCACATTATCCGGGAGGGCTGGTGTTCATTTTCCCGCGGCTGGGTAGGCACCAAACACATGACCATAATTCTGGTACAAGACAGACTATGAGAAGCAAAGCCTCAGAGGCATTGAATAACAAAGCCAGGATTAAGGCTCTGGCCAAGAAAAGACCTTATCTCATCCCTGCAACCTCTACAAATTCACCTTCCTCTGAGCTTAATTCAAGTTCCTACAGGGCGGTGGGGGGTGTGCTTGTATTGGTGTGTCTTTTCATCCAGTGCCTGACGCTGTTGGTCAGGGGAAAGGCATTCCCTGAATGCAGGTCAGATGAATCACTCTGTGTTTCCCATGATGCGTAGCAAGTGGCCGGCACAGGGCAGGCACCAGCACACACTTCTGGATTAAATGAACAGTCAGTTCGTTTATTTACCAGAGCTCTGCTGAGTGCTTACTGTGTGCCAGGCCATGTTTTGGGTGCTTCTGCTACATCAGTGAAAAAAACAGACAAAAGTCCTTGCTTGACCTAGAAAAAAGAAACATGGACACGCGACATTCTTTGTGTGTGTGTGTGTGTGTGTGTGTGTGTGTGTGTGATTCTGATCTTTTGTAGTAGTCAAACCTCGTGGTAGATAGGGATTGATTTTATTATTATTTTATTAGATTTTTAAATTACATATATGTCAATATTTCCCTTTGTAAAGATTTAGAATCTACATCTAGAATAAACTGTGTGACCTCACCCAAGTCCTTCCCTTGGGGTCACCCCATATGTGAGCATCCGTGTCTTCTATAAATGTCATTATTCTGTGTGCATTGTTCTGTGACTTACTTTTTCCTTCCATGTACCTGGAAAATCCTTATATGTTGATACACGGAGGTTTATGTCAGGCTTTTAATAAGTGCATTGCATTCCATGGATTAGATCTCATAATTGGTTAATCCTCTCCCCTGGCCATACCGATAATCTCCTCATCTTGGAGCTAATCTAAACAACACTGCTATCAGACATTCTTGTGTACACGGGTCAGTTTTTCTGGAAGTCAGATGGGTTGTCTGGGTTTGGGATCTGCTCTAGTCAGTTTGTTGTGTGGTTCCCCGGTGGACATCTCTTGGGGATTGACCCACACTTCCATATTCCCTCTTTGGTGCCACCAGCGTCTCAGTCCCTGTCATACAAGTGGTAAGTGTCTGCACTGCCCACCACACCGTAGCTACTCAGAAAGTTTCCACTGAACAGAAACCCTCTTGTCCCTATCGCAGTAGGATTTGTTGCTGTTCGTTTTTTTTTTTTAAAGCTCAGTTAACATATGTTCATTTCCTCACCTGTGTGATTCATTAGCCTTGAGTTTTTTATTTTAAGTGCTTACTCCAGGCTCCAAGAAATGCCAAGATTTGAAGACATTTTCCCATACAGCTTAACATACAGAAACATAAAAAGGGGTGACATGAGTGCTGGGAAGTGACGTGCCTGGGTTCAGATATCAGCAGGCCCCGGGGTGGGCGGGGCTGTCAGCCTCAGCCCTTCCAGGGGGTTGTGTGTGGCTGAATGCTGAGCAGTGGTAACCCACGGCAATCAGCCAGCCCCGTGGCTCCTTAGATCCTTCACATCCATTAGAAGCCTGTTAAAGCTTCCAGGCAATCAGCGACAATACCTTCCTTCTGCCGAGGCTGATTGAAAGTGGTTTGAACTAATTTACCTAATATTACTAATTGGGGAGCTTGGAGCATTACTTGAGAAGTTGTTTCTGATTAGCTGTGTGATCAGAAGCAGCGTTGTTGGCAGCCGTGATCATGCCCGCCGCCCCCGCCCCCAGCCCCCCAGCCCCCCAGCACTTGGCCACATGGTGTCTTGGCAGAGGGGCTGTGCTCACTGCTGGCTGTGTCAGCTCTTTATCTCCAGTCAGGGCACCTTAACCTGTTTTGTGCCTTGGACCCCTTTGGCAGGTTGGCAAACCACCTCTGGACCACCTCTCAGAATAATGTTTTTAAATGCAGAAAATAAAATGCATAGGATTTCAAAGGAAACCAAGCATATTGAAATACACTTATCAAAATATTTTTAAATTATTTGATAGAGTAAAGTACATACTTCTTTGTTGATCTGTTATACAACACAGTCTAACAGGCTAATCACTACCATCATTTCAAAGTGGTGCTGAGCTTCCACAGTATCGGGAGGGATCTACAACAACTCTTACGGGATATGAAAAGTCCTTGTGGTTTCTGTTGGTGACACAGTCACAGGAGCCTTAATAATACCTCTGTGATTTTCCGCTTAATAATAGGAGGAAATGCTAAATAACAGAGGTGAGTGAAATTGTAGTGTTTCCCCATGTAGGTTCCCAGGTCCCCGTGGACCCCAGATGAAGAAGCCGTCTCCGTGCACACGTACGGACGACATACTCTTGTTTGCCCTTCGGAGCTGTCCTGTCCACACAAAACATGTGGATATTATAACTGACCAAAGTATAAACTCTACCTTTAGTTAGAGGCTAAAAAGGCTGCTTAATTGTGGCTAGGAAAATGTGGGTGTTTGATTATTTAGTGAAAAGAAATGGCTGGAGCTGAATAGCAGGAGGTAGCAAACAATTGCCTTTTGATTAAGGGAAACAACAAAAACCCTTCTGTATTCTTTCTCTCTGGTTTCCAGTGTTTGGATCAAAAACTGAAAATTGAGAGCCTTGTATTGGTTCATTTATTCCATGAAGCGTTTGAGAAGGATGAAAATAAACAGAAGCACACAATAAAAAAATAAAAGTAAGGAATGACCAATCAGGGCCAAAGAAAATATAAGTTCATTTATGAAGTCAAGACCCGAGGGAGGGGCTGAAACAAATCAGCAGGTCTTAAGGGCCACTGTGGTTGGTAAGATGGTAGATTAGCCAGAGAGAAAAAAATGACAGTTGTCAAAGGGTGAGTCGCGTCAAACTGGGCAAGAGCCAGTGTACTTGCATGGATGCCTTGGGGAGTGGAGTAGGGCGAAGGTCTGTAGCTTTCATCAGATCCTTCAAGGGCTCCATGACTCAAAAGAAGGATAAAGAACCTAGGAGCTGAGTGCTCCTGCCCTCGACTTCCATCTGAGGACACGTTCCCTCGTAGTCAGCTGAGATCAGAGATGCCATCAGGCCAAGAACCTGTGGCAGTCTGCTCTGGAACCCTCTTCCACCCTCTGCCCCACGCTAGGGGCTTTCTGGGGATGGCAGAGGGATGATGCAGAAATGTGCAGAGTTCCCTGGCAAACTGATATTGTAGAGACCAAACCAGTGTCTTTCTAGCTCGTGCCTAGCTGATTGGAACATTTATATCTTTCCTTTCATTGTTTTTTGCTCTAAACACTCATTTCCTGGAATTGCGACATTTCACCTCTTTGATGGGCCTATTTTCTGCGACTAAATGAAATACTAAAAAGGAACATGATCCCAGAGGAGTTCAATTATCAGGTAATTGGTCAAGTGATTAGAATGTGAAATGAAAAAAATAATGAGAGACTGGAAACGTGGCATGTTTAAGTGCCAGAACCACTGAGGGGCACCTGTTTTGTAACCCTCAGAATTTAGAAACTCACCTGCACGTTTGGAATTCTAGATTGTTGAATATTTATATGCAGCACTAGTTCCTGAATAGTTTATTGGAAAACCATGGTAAGTTCTTTTCAATACACATTATTTGGGTTGTATAAAAAATTTACTATTCCTTCCTTCCTTCCTTCCTTTATGTATTATTTGGGTGAAATATTGCTGCCATCATCCATAAATATTCTTGTGAAGAAATTTTGTATTGATCTGTAAGGTAGCAACTTCAGAAATTTCACTCGGATAATATACCTTCCTTCATCTTTTTTTTTTTTTTTTTAAAACACATTAAGGCATATTCTAAATCATACCAAAGCTGCCAATTATGTCAGACATTTTATTAATTGTATCCTAAGTTGGCTGATAGTACATATTCAACAGTGAGTTGCAGTAAATGTCTGGGAGCAGCCAGTGTAATAAGCTGTAGCTGTTAGATGCAGAATTAAATGAATTTTGTCTAATAACATGTATAATTTAAAAAGCAGTAGAACCTGATTAAGCTTGATCTGTTGGCAGTGTGGCACTAAATCCCTACATGAGTAATGCCTAGGCTTGCAAAGTTTTAGATCAATGAATATACATACCTCAATTAATCAGGAGAAGATAATGGAAAGGATTCGAGATGGAAAGGATTATGGCTCTATAAATTCTCTGGCACTAGATGAAACTAAATATTTTTAACTGAAGGAATAAATCATTTTCTTAAGTCGCACTCAAGGGTGCCTGTGCCATGGAGTCCCCAGTCCTGGTACGTCCCAGAGCAGCGTCCTCCTGTTCCGCCGGTTGGCTCCAGCCTTGACCGTCGGCTGTCGAAGTCAGGTCATTCGACTGTAGTTCATTTACTCACTCGTCCGACCCATCACAGCAGAGAGGTATGGAGGGCCTGTGTATGTGTGTGGTGCAGCTTAGCAAGGACCAGGCCCAGTGCCTGGCCTCAGGAGGCATCCAGGCTGGTCAAGGAGAGAGGCCGCACAAAAGGACTAATCTGGTGGCCGTAGAGAGAGAGGCTGTTCTGTGAGGGAGGGCGGTGCGCAGCCCTGGTCTGACGTGTGGGGTCAGAGCAGCTTCCACGAAGCTGGAGTGGTCCTGGGTGACCCGCCACGCGCATGGCTTCAACCGTCAGATCAAATCCAACAGTGCCAGAAGGTATACAGGAAAAAGTCTGCCTTCCTGCCCCCACTCATGTACTTCCCTCCAGAGAAAACCAGTCAGTAGTTTTTCGTGAAAAATGGTAGAACATCGTCAAGCTTATGTACACGTGCACGTGCAGCGGTTTGTAAAAAAGCAGAATGGGAGCCAAAAAGACAGCATTTGTTTGTGTCATTTCTGTTGTTTTCCACGGCAGCACGTACAGGCACCCGAGTTACCAGAGTGCACGTCGTCTGTCATCTGTCCCCAGCTGGTGGACATTTTGTTGTGTCCCGTTGTGTCACGACCAGGACCCAGGGCCCCTGCTGGAACCCGCACCTCTGTGCACGTGTGCCACCGTTAGGAATACGGCTGTGAGGTCAGCTTGCTGAAACGCGAGTCCCCGATCCCTTGTCTACCGGCCGGAGAGCCTCGGGCGACTTACCTCTCTGCGTGGCCGAGTGTCCTTATCCGGAAAGTGCTGATAATCATGGCACTTCTCATCAAACTTTAAAAAGTGCTTAGAATGCTGTATGGAATTTAATACTGTACAATAACCACAATTACTTCTACTAGTTGGGTTTTTGAAATGAGAGCTTTTTATTGAGATATAATTCCCATTCCATATAACTCACCCGTTTAAAGTGGACAGTTGGGTGGTTTCATTATATTCACAGAGTTGTGCAGCCATCACCACATCTATTTCAGACCATTTCTGTCACCCCCCAAAGAAACTGTGCACCCATTAGCAGTCATTTCCTGTTTCCCTCCAACCCCTCCTCACCCCCAGCCCTACGCAACCACCAGCACACTTTGTGGGTTTGCCTGTTCTGGACGTTTCCTATGAATGGTGGCTTTCACTGAGCATCGTGCTTTCAAGGTTCCTCCCCGTCATAGTGGGTGTCAGCGCTCCGCTCCTGTTCACGTCCGTTTAATATTCCACGGTGTGGATCTACCACATTTTATTTATCCACCTTTTGTTGTTCGTCTGTGAGATAAACTCCTAGAAGTAGACTGTTGAATCAAATGGTAATACTAAGAAAAGTGGAAATTGGGCTTTTGTCCTAATATATGGTATAACTAGTCCATTTTGGTATTTTTTATCCTCTTACTAAATAATATCCCTAGTGGCCCGAAAGATCAAGTTTATTGTCTTCTGTGTCTGAGCCCTACCCCACCCCCCAAAAAAGTAAAAATAAAAGAGAGGGTGTTTGTAATGTGGAAATGAAAGTCCAGGGCACTCAACACAAGGGAGCGGGTAGAGAGTGGCCCAGCTCTCTGACTCAGGTCAAGCCCAGTTTGCCATCTCCAGTAGATGAGAATCAATCTATTTATTATAAGACTCTTAACTCTTCTCCACAGTTTTCATTAAGGAATTTTTTTTTAAAGATTTTATTTATTTATTTGACAGAGAGCAGGGAGAGTGTCAGGCAGAGGGAGACGGAGAAGCAGGCTCCCTGCAGAGCAAAGGAAGTCCGATGTAGGACTCGATCCCAGGACCCCGGGATCATGACCTGAGCCGAAGGCAGTCACTTAACCAACTGAGCCATGCAGGCGCCCTCGTTAAGGAATTTTTTGTCTGGAAATGAAACCCCAACTTTTAGAAACTAAATACCAAGTTCACTAAGTTGAGTTGAGTTCCTGGTATCTGTAGCTTTCTTTCTTTTTTTTTTTTTTAAAGTAATCGCTTCAAAAACGGTCTTTCCTGACTCATTCCGTATCATTAGGTAAACCAAAGTGGCCACAGAAATTGGGAAGAGCTTGTTACTGTAAATAGTCGTTACTTATGGTAGTGGGGAGCCACCACGGTAGCTGTGTTATTCTGAGATCATGGTGTTCTTATCCCTTCTTCCAGATGAGCCAGCTGTCAGGTCTGAGAGCTTTCCCAGCTTTGCCCAGCCGGTGTGGGATGCTGTGGCTGAGCCCAGCTCTCAAACTCAGAGGGCAGGCTCCTTTTACTGGACCCTCGCAGGGCACAGACGTCCTAGAGTCAGGCCTTCTATCTGGCACCCTCCGATGGGCCAAGGCTGCATGAAAACTCAGGGAAAAGGGTGAAGGCAGGTGGGGGACAGGTGAGCCTGACTTGAGTTTGATGATGACAGCCACCCCTAGAGGCTCTTTTATATCTAAAGCTGCAAAATACAAAAGGATCTGTCTCTGTGTCCATATAAGGGCAAGGCCATGCGGGTGTGTGCAGGCAGAAACAGGTATGGTCTAGTTCCAATTTAGGCCAGCCTGCCAGCCCTGGGCCACATCGACATTATCAGCTTTAGGTTAATAGGATGATATTGTCATGGGAGTTGCTTTTCTTTGTTTAATAGACCAGGGCAGCGGTACTCAAAGATATCACGTTTTAAAATTTCACTTATCGGTAAATTAAAAATGGTCCCCAGAGTCCATAACCCAGGGACCTCAAAAACCCTTGGCATGTGCTGTGGGAGATTTGCAGCAATTCCTAACAGAAGACAGCTTCCTTATTCCCAGTGACGGGGCCTGCTGACTGCCTGCCCCAGGACCACTGGGCACCCAGCAGCAGAAAAAAATTGACCATATCATTATAGCAGCCCCTAGACTCACCAAAGATGAATGCAACCATCTTCTTCAAAATCTTAGCATCATCACCATGTTAAACTCTCTGTTCTGAGACATGTAAAGGTTTTTTTTTATCTGTGAAGGGCAAACTTAACTATTGGTTATTTAGAAAAGACAGAACCAGATGCTTTCAGTGGATGTTTATGCTTGGCCTCCCAGTACCTTTGAGGGAGGCAGAAACCACCTGCTGCGATTGAAGCCAGATGCCCAGAAGCCCTGATGCTCTTTCCTGCTTCCCTTGCAGCTCGGACTCAGGCATGTGACCTGGTTTCAACCACTCAGACTCACCTGGAGTGGATTTTGAATCTTCAGCTGTAGACAGAAAAGAGGCAGGATCTGACCTGGTGAGGGGTTGGCAGCTACACCCACTTTCCAGGGGCAACAGTGGGCAGGGTCCTAATGTTACTAGCATCCAGCATGGCCATTGCATTGTCACCAGGCAGGCCAGGGTTGGGGGGTGCACCCAGTGTTTCTCCCTGGAAGCATTTTTGCATGTGATTTTAGGTGCTGCCTCTCCCCTCTTAGCCTTGAAACCTGGTTCTCCAGCTTTCTTTGATTTGCAGCTACCTGATACCCTTTAGTCAATTGTTCTCTGCTTAAACTAGCCAGAATTACTTGTTTTTAACAAAGAGCCTGACCAATGGAAGCTTACACATCACTTCTGTGCTTCCCTATTACTCACCCGCCCCCAGGCCAGATTTCACTCTGTGCTTCTCCCTGGGTATCTGCCTGGTTGTTCCACTCACTTTCATCATGGGAAAACCAAACTCACTCTTCTTAGAACTTCCTTTCCATTTGGTAGTATCTCATTGTTCCTTCAGTCATAAGGATGTGAACTTTTTGGATTCATTCTTGAACCATCTTTCCTCCCCACCCAGCCCCCTACCCAGTGTGGCTCATTCTCCCTATAGCCTTGACTCACCTCTGTTGTATTAGCCCCATATGCCCAGGCCAGGACTTTTGCAGCTGCCTGATTGAACTCTCTACCAACAGTGTGGCCCCTCATCAAATTGTCCCTTCCACTGGCCACCTGGCCTACCTCCACCGTGTCATGTGCTCAGGCCATCACCCGTGTGGTGTACTTATTACAAATGGCCTCCATTCTGCACCCTTCTGTGCATCCCATCCTGCAGTGTGACTTTGCAGCTCTTCCCATTAGGCGATGGAGTGTGTTTCTTGTGTTCCTTTCACCTCTGGTTGCAGCAGGGCAGTCTGATGCAGTGACTAAGAGCACAGGCCACAGCATCCGTCTTCCCTGCCTGGGTACCAGCCCCAGCTGCGTCCTGTCATGGCCACGTGACCTTGGGCCTCCTCCTCTGGAAAACAAAGCTAATAATGGTACCTACTTTCAGAGGCTTGTTGTGGGGAAGAGGCAAGATAAAGAACCTGGCATGAAATACGCATTGAATAAATGGTGGCTGAACCATCCCTCCTCCACCATCCTTTTCCATCTTGTTGCTGTTGTCATTGTCCTTCCCCTCATCAGCAGCAGCACGTCTTCCTTTGCAGTTCTGCTCCAGTTCCGATCTTCTTGAAGACTTCTCCAGAAGTACCAGTTTCTAGTGATTCCTTCTACTTCTAAACCCAATAGTCTGTCTGTTTCATTAATGCGGTGCCGAGTTCAGCCTGTCATCTGCTGCGTTTGTCCAACACACGTGGTCTAGTTAAGAGTCTGGATTTTGGAGTCAGAGGACATGACTAATTAACCCTGTGACTTTGGTCTAGTTACTTACTGTCTGTAAGCCTCAGACTCTGGACAACTGTGGAAAATAATAAAAATGGAAAGCAATAGGTGTATCAGGCCTGGCTGAGGTAATGACTGGGGAACATTTCGCACAATCCCTGGTGCCTGATGAGCACTCAGTAAGTGTCCCCACCTGCTGCGGTGCGGCTGCTTGTATTGCATCCCAGCACCTGCCACGGTATTGGACACATAGTAGGTGTTCAAAGCATATATGCTCTTTGGAGACAGACAGACCTGAGTTTAAAACTGAGTCCTTTAGGAGCTGTTCCTAGACCTTGCTGAGCATCTGCTTCCTTATCTGGAAGCCAAGGGTTGTGACATCTATGTTCTTGGGTTGTCTGGAGGATTAAATGAGATCATAAATTACAGGGCCTGTGACGGACCTTGGTGGCGGCAGTGATGGAGTGATGTCCTTGCTGGTTTTCCTTTACCCTCACTTGACACCATGGTGGACCGAAGTGATGAGATCCTCCTCTGCCTTTTGTTGCCATATATTTTGCTCTGTTTTAGAGCAACCCTAGCTTTCTACCAAGTTTATTTGGAAACATGGTATTTTCGGCCAAATGCTCTGACACACCTCTGTTTCCTATAAATAATTACACAGTGTTTTAATCTGGTATCATTTGAGAGCATGCTGGGAAGACCTTTTATCCTTTCTTAAAAGGTTGCCATTAGGCTTGGGTTTGGTAGATCATCTGGAAGGAGTGAAGCCTGTCATGGATGCAAACTGTTACCTACTCACAGTACCTCTGCTTCTAAGACCCCCGTGTGGATTATCAGTGCCTAGGGTCTGAGGTCCTGTCTATAACATACCAAATGCTCCAAGGGAAACCAGTCAAGGCATTCAGTTTTGTGGATTTTACTTGCAGGTGTGTTAAGCCCTTCTGTACAGTTCGGGTATGCACTCCCTTCAGGCACACTGCGTTGCATGGGACCCTTCGCATCTGCTAATGTTTGTAGCTAGACTTTGGAGTTCCGTGTTACTCTAGATTCGGGCGGCCGCCCAGCCTGCTTTGCCAGGGACTGTCCTGGTTACAGCACTAACACGTCTCACGTCCTGGGAAACCCCTTAGTTCTGGGCAAACCGAGATGGTTGGTCACCCTCAACGTGCTATCATACAGTCTTCCTATACCCAGCTTGTCGTTTGTGAAGATAAACACTTTTCAGGGCATTGTAACTAAAAATTATAGAAGTGAGACATGGAAAATTATTGATACATGCATTTCATATAAATGCTCACCACTCTATAGGAAGAAACAACCCATCGGGAACGTATTTTGGGAGAGCGTTATAGTCAAGGTCTACAGCTTTGGTCTTAGGGGTTAAAATTGCACCCTAAACTTGGCTAAGCGCCCTTTAATTGCTTACTTTTCTCTGATTTATTATTTTGCTGCCTGGCTTTCCTGGTATCACTCAGGAGAATCACTGTTGCTAAATACATACATCTCTGTGGCTCCTTCCTGTGGAGCAGCTTGCAGATGACCCCACTCTGTCACAGATCACCCCTCTTGTGGTCTCTGCCCTTGTGACTTCCCGTCCGGGGGCTCCTGTTTAAAACCACAGCCGTCTGTGTCTGCGGATTGTCAGGATGGACAGCACGCTCTCCCAGTCCTGTGGACATAGCATCGTACCTATTTCAGAGGCTCTGCAGCTGAACCAACTTCTGCTTCTTTGAGGCACCCTGCAGAACCTGCAATGAAGTTTAAATATGTCACTTAGCCTGGATTTTATGTCACACTGCCTCAAACATATCTACCAAATTTTCTGAATGTGTCTAGCTATTTTCATATGACGAGGCAACAGAGAATGAATTAATATTATATGGATATGAGCCTTCTCGAACGTATTGATGTCTATTGTAAGAATGATCTAACATCCGAGCTAGTAGATACATAAAGAGATAGATTGAAATGCTTGCAAAAGGGTCACCCTGAGAGAATTTCAGTGGTTAACCCACGAGGGTCACTGTGACAGTCCTAGAAATGATGCAGTTCCTTTGCCCAGAGACACCCCTCAGAGACGTTTGACCCCATTGTTTGCTCCCTTGCACCCAAGAGAGAGAACACTGTCACTTGCCCTGCAGCTTCGGGGCACAGGACTTTCATTGTGAGTCTTACCGCCCCCCCCCCCCACCGCCCTTCCTGCTATATGTTAACATTTTCTCTAATTTGGTCTGCTGTAAGGTCCAAGAAAAGCTGGTATTCTCCCTGTTGGCCTCTTCCTCTCAGCAATAGAGAAGGTCCTATGCAAATTAGATTTTTATAAATAGACTGCGTGCGGCAGAGGATCTTGGAGGTCTCTACAGTTTCTCCTTTTGTAGGGCGTGGAATCCGCGTGTATGCGCACTCATCCCCTCAGTTTGTTTAATCAGATGCCTGTGGATCAGATTGAGAGATTGCGTGCCGCCCCCCCCAACCCCCGTAGTGAATCGAGAACAGGGGCTGTTAGTGTGTGGGGCCCTTTTCTTGGGAGGAGGAGCGGCCCTGGTGTGTGCGTGTGTGCATGCACAGCAGATCCAAAACCAATAAGCAGGTGCCTGTGAAAGTGGCCTTGAACTACAAGGGCTTCCTCTGGTTTGGGTTTGGCTTGAAAACATCCCGTCAAAATGATGGAGGGACAGAGCCGGTTTTGAAACCAATCTTTATTAGTTCATTTGTCCTCCTCGAGACTGCAAAACCTCCCGTGAGTGGATTCAAAGGCCTCAGTGCACCTGGGTGTGGCTCTTTGCTCCGGATGCACTTTGAAGACCAGATACCTCTCTGTCTTGAACCTGACAGAACTGCCACCCAAGGAAGTAGAAGGTCAGAGCCGGGACTGATGGGCAGTCAGGGAGGAAAGCCGGAAAGGACCCCGGCGAGGTCGCACGCGTTGTAGGGAAGTAGCCTGATGAACTTTTCAGTAACCCAGAGCCTCGTTGGTGGCCGTCTTGGTTCATCCTTGTCCAGCTTCTTCACAGCCCACACGGGAGGAACAGCTGCACTTCCTCTTCCTGGGTTGGATTTCCAGAAGGCTAGGCTCTGCAGGAGTAACCACAGGTGGGTGTGGGGCTCCCACCGGGAGCATGGTCCAGGGAAAGGGAAGGAAGCACAGACTTCTTGTGAAAAATAGAAAGTGTGTTCAAATTACCCCGTGCAGTAGGGGAGGGGGATTCTAGAGGAAAGGGGGATTTATGAGGATCTTGAAGAAAGGCGATTCTCTTGTACGAAACAGAAATCTACTCAAACTTAAGGGAAAAAAAAGTGTGTCGGGGTGGGGGATGGTCAGGAGGATTTCAGTGAATGGGAGAGAGGAATCCCCTGAGAGCTGAGGAGGGGGGAGACGTGTGGGCACAGAGCCAGGAAAGGCAGTGGCCGCTGACTTCTGCCTTGCCTGGGTCCCCATGGCCTTCTCCGCTTCGTTGTTCCCCTGTCTGAAGACCAGCTTTCTCGATTTGGCCATACATACAGGATGATCCCCACCCTGCCTTCATGTCGTCTCATAGCTCCTCTCCTCAGTGAGGTGCATAGATACCAAAAGGTCCAATTTCCAACGCCCAGAAGAGAGAGTATGATGGGCTCAGGTGGGATCGGATGTCTCCTGAGACCAGCCAGCCGTCACCAGAGGCTGGGGTCACACTGTACAAACATGGCTGCTGGTGCTCATCCCTCTCCGTGTGTGCTGGTGGGGGGCAGGAATCTTCTAGATGGATCTCTCCCGGAGGGGAGAGGAGGGTCTTTTAGATGCAAGCAGCAGAAATCAGTGGCTGATTGAAGATGAAAAATGGATTCATTGAAAAGATTAGAGGTGGTTCAAGGATTGAAGGAGAAGCTGAAAAACAGGCATCTGGAGAGCAGAGGGCCCCGACCAGCCCTGGGGGCTTGCGAAGCCGAGCATCTGCAGCCACCATGCTCCATGCTTCTGTCGCTCCACTTGAGAGTCGGTGCCAGGGAGGGGGAGTCGGAGCGGCCCAGCTGACGTGCACACCCACGCGTCTGGCGGGGAGAGCATGTCGTCCTAAATGGCCATCCCAGCAGAGTCTGTGAACAACTGGCTAAGGTAGTCCTGCAAATCACAGTGTGGTGCAGTTGTCAGAAGAAGGAGAGACCGAATGCAGGGCGGGTAAAACTGACAGAGTCCACCACAGAGAGGGCCATTCTGAAACAAGACGCAGGGGCCGGACAGCCCTGAGGTTAGTCAGGGGACACGCGGAGACCCGCTTGGATGGGTTGGAAGGGAGGGGGAGACGGTGCATGAACATCATCCGCCTTTCCCAGGCTGACACACCTCTGCCTCCTGGAACCAGTTTCCCCACCACCCAGAGTGAAGGCAGGGAATCCGGCAGCTTAGGGAAGACGCTCGGAAGCCATGGCTGTGTGCTGGCTGGTCTCAAGACTCCTTGTCCTGCAGTTCTGCTTGCGCCCACTCCCACCACCCCCTCTCTCGCCTACCGAGCTCACCCTGTGCCAGGCACCAGCACTCCCGTGGCTGCCGGCCTGGGGCCCTTGTGCACACATGGGGTGGGGAGCAGCAGTCCTTCTGGTCTGACTCAGTGGATTGGTGGTAAGCATCGAGTGGGGAAAACCCCAAACAAAACAGAAATAAAAGCTGTCCTGCAGAGATAGATTTCAGTAGGTGATTCTCACCAGATCCAGATGTTTTCCTTTGTTGGTGCTTAAGTCTAGTGGAAGTTTTGAAAGCGCTGCATTTGTAACGTCTGTATAAGTCTGCTCAGGCTGCTGTGACAGATGGCCACAGACAGGGCAGCTTCAACAACATGCGTTTCTTTCTCACGGGAAGTCGGAGATCAGGGTGCCGGCAGATCTGGTGTCTGGCGAGGGGCTCTTCCTGGGTTGCAGATGACCACCTTCTCACTGTGTCCTCACGCGGAGAGAGCGGACAGAGGAAGCAAGCTCGCTTGTAAATCTGGAGGGCGAAAGAGGTAGGAGTTGGTACTGCCACACCGGCAGAATTACATACATAGTTTTTCAAACCATCACAAACACTCTCTCTCTGTTTGTTCATTTGTTTACCTGCCAGGATAGTCCAATTTTCAGAGTAACCGATTTTCAGAGTTTAATAAATTTGATCTACTTGAAACTGACGAAACTGATTTATTCCCACCTATCCGAAGACCACTGTGGTTGACCAGAAGGCAGTTAGGGAGAATTAGGTGAGGGCTGTCAGGATGGAACAAAGCTTCGCCGTGTGTGTGTTAGAGTAATAGGTAACGTGAGAGTCTCTCACCCAACACGGCAGCCCCTTCCACCTGAGCAGCAAGCGATTCAGGTGCACGTCTGTGTTATAAATGAACATCAAGTAGGCCTTTTAAGACCTACAGAGTGCTTCTCACCAAAAATCCAGTTCCAACCCGTGACCTTCTTCTAGTAGGGTTTTCTTAAAGAGAGAGCCTTTTCATAATAGCAGTTTACCTCTGCTCTACTGTTGCGTTTGATTTCATGAACCAGAACCAGTTTATTAGGAGAAACCTTCATCTTCAAGGCAAAGCCGTGGAGGGGGAGGCGCTCGGACCTTGGACTCTGGCCCTACTGTCTACGGGCTTAGTGACTCTAGGAAGCCTCCTCTTTGTTTCTGATTCAGTGTTCTTTGTTGAGTTGCCTCAAAAGACATTTCTCATTATCACTGAGTCTTCAACTCTTTCTGAGGATTAGGTATTGGGCTCCATATTTTTAAAGTTTTAGACGTTTCAGCGTTTAAAAAAAAAAACTGAAAAGCATAAAGAATGCCAAAAATAGTCTAAAGATGAATGTAATGAGTATGATGTGTCTACCGGCGAGCTTCTGAAGTAAAGCGTGAACACTGCTCTTGAAGCCGCCGGTGTGCCGCTTTTGTTAGGGATTAAGGGCATGTGACAGAAAATCCCAAGTGAGTGTGGCATGTTCTGTCTCCGGCAACGAGAAGTTTGGGGGTGAGCGTTCCCGGGACCCAGGCTTCTCTAGCTCCGTGCTCCTCCATCGTCAGGATACAGCCCTTGTTCCCGGCTCCAGCAACCCTCACGTCGGACGCCTGGGAAGGAGGTAAGGCCAGTGCGGAAGTGCTTTTCAGGAAGGGCCCCCTAACGACTTCCACTGCAGAGACTGGACTTGCACTGGAAAATACAGTCTTTAGCAGGTGCTGCTAGTGAGGAAGGAGAAGGGTGATTAGCGGGGCAGCTAGCAGCTTCTCCCCTTGAGGCAAACGTTGTCCTGAGTTCAAAGGGTTTTAAAACGGGATCTCTTTATGTTTTTACTCTATGTGTATGACCCCCCCCTCCCAGGAAGACCTAGACTTATTTTACGTGTTTTCGTGTAAATGATAGCATGACCTGTGTGTGTTCTGACCCAACGAGCTGTATGTGGGAGTCCTCTAGATTGACATGAAGCATGCTGGCTCGTTTCTCTCCACTGTTGGAGAGTATTCCCATGGACGAGCACCCCACAGCTTACTTACCTCCTCAATCGCTGTGTTGTCGTCCGACAGATAAGGTGTTTGCGGTTTTTTGCTACTACATTTACTCTCTCCCATTCCATTAGCCAATCCATCAATTTTTCTCCCCATTTTGGGTGTTATTTTCCTTCTTTGCATTTCTGGTTATTTTTGGTTGGACACCAGACATAGTGAATTTTACCTTGTTGGATGATGGATATTTCTGTCTTCC
This sequence comes from Halichoerus grypus, assembly GCF_964656455.1. Taxonomy (NCBI): domain Eukaryota; kingdom Metazoa; phylum Chordata; class Mammalia; order Carnivora; family Phocidae; genus Halichoerus; species Halichoerus grypus. Next base: position 30,517,690 of record NC_135717.1, read on the forward strand.
TGTTAGTATTTTTTTTTTTAAAGATTTTTATTTATTTGACAGAGAGCGAGCGAGAGCAGGAACACAAGCAGGGGGAGTGGGAGAGGGAGAAGCAGGCTTCCTGCTGAGCAGGGAGCCCGATGTGGGACCCGATCCCAGGACCCTGGGATCATGACATGAGCCGAAGGCAGACGCTTAACAACTGAGCCACCCAGGTGCCCCCGTTAGTATTTTTGAGCCGTTCTGGGGCACAGCTGTTTGGAACAGTTCATCCTTTTCAGTCTTGCTTTTAAGTTTATGGGCAGGGCCCGAGCCACGTTTGGTTTGGGGCTAATTTTTCCCCACTACTGAAGCAAACCCCTTCGAGTATTTTTCCCAACGGCCCCTGAATTAGGAGGCTTTCCCCTCTGGCTGGTGGGGATGGGAATCGTTCCCGGCCCTGTGTGGACACTGAGGACTGTTCTCTCTGCGTCTTTCAGATGTTTCCTTCCTTGGCCTGGGATGGTTCCCTCACCTGTGCTGATCTGTTCTCAGCCGTCAAGGGGGACCCTGGAGTTCTCTGTCCAAACAGCTCTGTCCTTGCTTATTCTCTGCCCTCAAACTCTGGACCCCCGTTGCCCGGACTCTTAGCTCAGAGACGGCGGGCTCTCTGCCTGGGTCTGCTCTTCCTACAGCACCACGGGAGACTCTGCACACAGCGTCTGGGCTGTGGCAGGGCCCACCTCACTTGCTCCTGCCTCCCATACTCCCCGGCTGCCAGGGCCTCCAGGTCAGTGTCCTGAGCACCAGTGGTTCGTCGGGTTTTCCAGTGTTTCACTTGTTCCAGGCAGGAGGGTAAACCCCCTGTGTGTTCCTTCTCCTTGCCTGGAAGCAGAAGTAAGTCCCTGTGTGCTTGTTAATTTCCTTTTTGTAATTGCTGGAGAGGTGTTTTTGGATCAGGTGGGTTTCTTCCTCTCTGAATTGTCTGTTCTTGTCTGCCTGTTTTTTTTTTCCATTGAGATATATATATCTTTTTCTTAGTAACTTGGAATAGCTCTTCATGTATTTCACAGATTAATCTTTTATCAGCATATCTCAGTTGTGCTATCTTTTCTTAGATTGAATTGTCTTTTCATTTTAAAAATTATTTTTGATGAACCGAAGTTTTAAGCTTTAATATAGTCCAGTTTGTCAATTTCTTTTATGGTCAGTGCACTTTTTATTCTAAGAAATCATTCTTTACCCTGAAGTCATTAAGCTATCCTACTATATTTTCTTCTAAAAGCTTAACAAGGTCCTTATATTTTGGACTTTAATTTATTTGGAGTTGATTTTATTGTGTGGTGGGAGTGGGATCTGGTTTTATCTTATTGTTTTCTAGTTGTGATCGCCAGTTGCCCCAGCCCCATGTAATGATGAGTCTATCTGTGCAGACAAGAGTTAGCATGGCAGGCCTGAGACGTGCCCATAGGAGGGCCTGTCCACACGGCCGGCTGGCATCTGGGAACCGGCATTTCGGGGGGTTCCCAGAACTGACGAGACCTCAGTGTGCCTCAGCTGTGTAGACCATGTGGCTTACATGGAACCCATGAGTTCCATTCTGTGAGTCTGGAATGTTCTATGTGCCCGGCAGAGGCTGTCTGCATGACCAGCCCCCAATAAAAGGCCTGACATGGTCTCTAAGGTATTTTCTTGATAGACAACATGTCACACGTGTTGTCACAGCTCACTGCCGGAGGAGTTAAGCATGTCCTCTGTGCCTCCCCGGGAGAGGACTCTGGGAAGCTGGTGGCTGATTTCCTGCATGCTTTGCTGTGTATCCTCTGCTGCGATAAATCACAGCCATGAGCAGGACTGTGTGCAGAGTTCTGCCCTGTGAGCCCTCCTAGAGTCATCAAACCTGGGAGAGGTCTTGCGGACTTCTCAGAAGTAGATACTGGGCAGTGTTCGTAACAACTCTTGAACACTAGTTTCTTCACTGGAGCACCTAAGGCCCATTCCCTTTCGGGTGGTTTCTACAATTCCTGGCACATACCCTCTGCCACTCAATAAATGGTAATTAATAACCCTAAGAAAGGAGCAGGTAAAGCGCTATGGTAGTTTGGAGGAAGGTGTTAAATATTCAGCAGTAAATCTTTCAGGCGGGTATATTTTATGTTTTTGCAATTAGTGAAATAAATTATGATTGCCAACCGTAAATAGATATGGGAAAAAAGCTTTTTTTTTTTATCATCTTGGAATATTTATAATTCCTCTAGTATCTTCAGGTAAGAATTTTCTACCTCCCTCATTCATGTCTGAGAATTTAAAATCCCAAGGTCGTTTAACATGCTTGGCATTCCCACCTCCGTGTCATGCTCTGGCCTGAATGTTTGTGTCTCCCGCAGAATTCCATTTTGAAGTCCTAGCCCCCGATGGGATGGTATTAGGAGGTGGGGCCTTTGGGAGGTGATCAGATCCCATTTGGGAAGTGAGTGGGATAAGTGCTTCATAAAAGGGACCCCCAAGAGCTCCCCGGCCCCTCTTAACCACCACGCGAGGACACAGCAAGACATCGGCCACCTGCAACCCAGAGGAGGGCCTCACCAGAACCTGGCCATACTGGCACCCTGATCTTGGACTTCCAGTCTCCAGAACTGTGAGAAAGAAGTTTCTGTTGTGTGTAAGTCACCCAGTCTCTGACACTGTGTTATAGCAGCCCGAACTGAGACATGTCACTGTGTGATTTCTAACATAGCAAGCCAACTATTCAACCAGTTTCTTGCATTCATACTATGTTTCTTTAGGGAGCAGTTCATTATTGGTTAATCGCTTAAATCACAAGTGATTCCATGCTTTGTCATGTTTTGAAAGACATGTCCACAGTAATTTAAAATAATTTTTCTGCAAGTATCATTTCTATATATTTCTCTGTTCACATGTTTCTAAGAATGTCTCTATTTTGTCGTGTCTTAAATCCTGTTGACTTTTGTTAACCATAGACCAACGTAAGCACACACGGAACGGTTGGCCGTGTGTGCTAGAAGTTGTGAGCTGTAGCACAGTTAACTGCAAATCCTCCCCTAAAACTCAAGCCGTTGTCTGATTTGTCTGGTCAGTGTCTTTTGTCCCATAGAAATTCACATATCGGACCAGCTTTTCCGTAGTGAGTTTTTCTCGTGGTTCGTGTGAATAGATCAATAGTGTCCAACTAGCTTTTTCCCCTAATGAAGGGAAGCAGATAATCATGCCCATTTCAAAAACTGCTCTAAATTAAGCATAATGTCTTTAACCATACCCACAGTGAGCGGATATCCCTTCATCACTCGTGATGATTACCGTCTCTCTCCATTCACGTAATTCTCCGCAGCTCTCCGTAAACAGGTGTGTCTCGATTCACTTACTCTAAAAAAAGCATCCAAAGAAGATTTAATTTTTCTGCTCACGTTTTTTTTTTTTTTTTTTTTTTAAAGATTTTATTTATTTATTTGAGAGAGAGAATGAGATAGAGAGAGCATGAGACGGGGGAGGGTCAGAGGGAGAAGCAGACTCCCCGCTGAGCAGGGAGCCCGATGTGGGACTCGATCCCGGGACTCCAGGATCATGACCTGAGCCGAAGGCAGTCGCTTAACCAACTGAGCCACCCAGGCGCCCCTTTCTGCTCACGTTTTGAAGTCTGATCTCAAACTATTCAGAAGGTCTCTGCTGCCATCCATGGTTTGCTGTCTGCTGTCCTACCCACTTATTATAAGTCTCATCCAGCCACCTGGCCTGAAGTTACTGTCGTGTTTTGTCATAATCGGTCCCATTATCTTCCCGTGTCAGGCAGTTCTCCCGGTTTGGAAGTGGGAATGTCCCTAATACAGTGCTGGCTCTTCAGACCGATGAAGCAGATTACTTACCAAGCATGTTAAATGGGTGTGGGCCCTTCACCTTTTCTGTGTAGATAGCAGGCACATCACTTAGGAGAGTGTTCGGCTACAGGGAACGGCCACCCAGGTGTTGGAGGCTTAAACAAGTAACTCTGCAGTCCAGCAGCCCAGCAGGGCCCTCAGGGTCCCAGGGTCTTTCTGACTGTAAGCCCCATCACCCTTAGCATGCTGGCTTTCATGTTCCTGCTTGTTACCTTGTGGTCGCAACATAGGCTTCCCCTCTTATCAGGAAGGCGAATGAGTCCCTAGGATTATGCCCTCTGCACACACCTCCACCCCCCACCCCTACCCCACCAGCAGGTGGACTCCTGCTGAGGTCCCCTTGGTCAGATCAGGGCCACGTGGACTATTCCTGGACTCCAGGGAATCTTAGAAAACAGGGAAGAAAGTGCTCATTGGCACGGTCCAATCAGAGTCCGTCACCAGGGCACGGCACAGTGCTGCCCTGAACAAGATTAGGTTTCTGTCGGCAAGGGAGAAGGGAGAAGGGGTGAAGGGGTCCTGTGTACACAGTACGCCACAGGTAGGAATTTTCAGTCTCTGTCTTCCTCTCGTATACCACACCACACCCAAAGGTAGATATCCAGTAGCCACCAGGATTCAATATGAACATGCCCCCCCTTTGCCAAACTCACACATAGCTTCCCCTTGCTCTTAGGGGGAAAAACCCTATCTACTTATAAAAAAAAAAAAAGGTCCAGAGAGGTCTGGCCCTCCCCACCGCCCACAGCCTGATCTTCCCTTGTGCTGTCTGCGCTCTCTGCACCCCCTGCACCAGCCCACAGTCCTGTTCAGCATCCTCTTGCTTTGTACTCTTTTCCTCCCGTGGGGCCGTGCACCTGCTGTTCACTCTGCTGAGCATTCTCTCCTTCGTCCCCTTCACCCCTGACCTTCTCCACTGGCTCAAAACCCCTTATATACAAAGGACAGAATTTCAAGTACCCCCCTTCTTCGTAACACTAATAATACATTCTGATTTTACATGTATACGTGAGCCCCCTTTATTGTCCTTATCATCAGTAGACAATAAGCTCCACAAGAGCAAGGACCAGACAGAGTTATACACATGATTTATATTCTTTTAGAATGCTTTTGGCTGTGGGTTTTAAGAAAAAGTGGCTTAAATAAAATAGGGCTTATTTTTCTCACATAATAACAAATCTGAAAGTCAGCACTTGCCAGTATTACGTTGCTTAACACTGTCACGATCAGTGGCTTTGCTGTGTTCTTGTGACTCTCCTCATGACTGCAAGATGGCTGCTGTGGCCCAGGCATCCCCTCCATGTTTAAGAGAAGGAAGGGAGGGAGGCATTACCACTGACCTGTGACCCTGTCATCAAGAAAGCAAAAGTTTCCCTGGAATCCCCCCATGCACTTTCTTCTTGTGTCACTTTGTTACTTTGCCACTTCTAGCCAGAAAGGACCCCAGAAACCAGGTGTGTAGCTTTTTCCAGCCTCTGTACTGGAGGTGAACGAGAGAGAAAAAGGGAAGACGTGGGAGTTAGGCCAGCCTACCAGTGATGGTCCGCCCACCCCTGTTTGTCCAGCATTCACCTGGACAAGTACTTTGGTGTTAGTGGACAAGTAGGAAGAACTCACTTGCTTTGATTATTTGTACATTCATTCACCCATCGTCTGAGGTGTGAGCCGGTCTCTGTACTCGTACCCTACACTACATTTTCTTATTCTCAGGACAGCTCTAGCAAGTAGACATTATTAGCCTTATTTTGCAATTAGAAATGGAATCTCAGGAAGAATAAATGACTTGCCTAAGGTTGTGCAGCTCAGTAAGGGGCAGAACCAAGACTCAAAGCCAGACCTCCTCCCTGCAGAGCCCTCTTGCCTTCCACAGTGACACCCTGCTTGCTGGAGTGATTACAGTGGATCTCCTGCACTTGACCTTTTCCTGCCGGGGGGCACCGACTATGGCCTGCCAGAGTTTAGCTTCTACATTAAACACGTTTTGGTAGAAACAGTTTGTTAATAATATTGCAACAGTAATTTGGGGTGATTGTATCTTTGGGGTCTAATAAGGTGACTTTCATTCCCTGAGCAGGGTTGTAATTTTTAGCATGGGGCCTGGGATGGTAGCCTACTTAATAAGCGTTTACCCAGCAGTTAGTCCATACTCTTAGATTCTAAATCATTTGTATAATCTTTTGCTGTTTAAGTAGGTGAGACACTTTGCCAGGAGCTTTTGCCCTTCATTATTCCTGAAAATCCCAGCATTCTTGTTTCAGAGTAAATGAAACCGTGATCATCTATATTCATGCCCTCAGCTTACAGCTGTGCATTTATGAACTAAAATACTCAGAGACATTTCATCCCTGCAACATGCTTTTTAGTAGTGTATGTGTGTGTTTTTTGTGTGTGTGATTGTAAAAGTAATAAATGCTCAATTGAGAGAAATTAGGAAAGAAGAATAATGAGAAAAATTACTCATAATTCTATACCACCCAGAGGCAATAACTATTAACATTTTTGGCATATTTCCTTTCTAATCTTTAAAAAAAATTTTTTTTGCATAGCTGAGTTCATACATTATTTGCAGTTTTCTGCACTGTGATTTTTCATGTAATGTAAATAAGCCTCTTTGTTATTACAAGCATCATTGTGAATGGCTGCATAATGTCCTTTCATTAAGAACACACCATCTTTCATATTTTTTAAATGCGCACTAAAATAAAACAGAGCCCCTTAAGTAATAATTAATAAGTAAATAAAATAGAGCCCCTTAAGAAAAAATACTTTGAATATTATTTTACATGCCTTAGGACAAACATTTTCTTGATAGATATGCTTCAGCATTGGTCTCTTAATTTTAAGATTTTGTAAATGTGTTTTGTGTTGTCACATGCCCAAGTATATTCCCCATTTTGCTGCTCTCCTCTTTATTGCGGCAATGTTTGTTCTCTTTCCAAATGTCCAGTGTCTTCCTCATTTTATGGCTCCCGCGAATGGTTCCTGTTTCCCGGGCCCGTCTTATATGTCTTGATTTCTTCCTGCCCAGCAAGCACTAGGGTGCTGACCTCAAATCCATATTTATCAAGACAACAGTGTGAAAGTATGTGTTCTATTCAGCCGCCCCCATTCCTTCTTTCTCCCCAAGAGATGCAGAGTGCCAGGCTGTCATCTGGAAGTCTGAGCAACTGCAACACATGTTTGAGGAGGTATGACTGTCATTTCTTCTGTGGCCAGGTCTAATGCTCAAGTTTATATGGAGACAGTATTTTTTGTCGTGTTTGTTTTGGTTTTGCATTTCAAGGCCTGGAAAATAATTTATTCTACTCCCTCAAGTAACATATGCTACAAATATGAGAACCCATCAGAACAGAAGTTTGGTTTTTTTCTTTTAAAGATTTTATTTATTTATTTGAGAGGGAGAAAGGGTACAAGGAGGTTGGGGGGCAGAGGGAGAGGGAGACGCAGACTCCCTGCCAACTCCCAATGCGGGACTCATTCCCAGGACCCTGAGATCATGACCTGAGCCGAAGGCAGATGTTTAACTGACTGAGCCACCCAGGCACCCTGGGATTTTTTAATTTTTAGAAAAATATATTTCTCTTTTTTCCGGAAGACATCATTTCCTCCTAAGTCAAATGCATAATTCAAGGAGTGATTTTTTTTTTTTTTTTTTTTTTTAGCATCAGGTCTGCAGGGCATATTCCAACTCTGTATTATAAGAAGAGTAGAGAACTGATACCCTGTATTCTCCTTCCAGTTCCAAGCCCTCACCTGTGACCTTTCATTTCCTTTCTCTATGTGTATATGAACCTGCATGTGATTGCACTGTGATTTTCAAAAAAGACTAAAATGCTTCTAGGCTGTTCCCAACACAGAAATCGTTGCTACCTCATAAGACTTCAGTCTGACAATTTCTCTGCAGATTATTAACTGGCTTGTCTGTGCACAGGAAGCCTGTTGGTCTTAGAACGGTGTGGTGCACTGGAGTCCAATATGCAGGCCCATGACTAACAAAGCACTGGCAGATCCCTCCCTGTTTTGCTCTGTCGTGCCTTGTGGTGTGAGGATGTCCACGCTGCTCCAGGAGGCTGGTCTCTTAGAGAATAATGTGACTACCAACCAGCCTTGTATCCCTCTCTTGTGGTGAGGAGGAGGTTGCAGGTCTAGGGGCACTGGGGCTACGGCAGGTGGTATGATGGGGCGCATAGTCTGAGGCTCTTCTTAGTGAAAGTGAGCACAGTCTTTGACTTACACATTCCTTCATTCCTGCTTTTCCCTCTACATCTGGCTCTTTCTAGAAAATTATTTGTAATAGAAGGATGCCATTCCATATCCATGGTTTAAAGACCCACCTCCCACCAGCTGCATCCTTTATTGATGTGTTTGGATTACCTCATGGATATCATGATGTGAGCCTTGGATTGCTAACATTTTCTAAAGGAAGAATCATTCAAAACCTGACGCATCTACTAACAAGCCTTCTACCTGTCTCAAAGTCCATGTTAACAGTCTATCGTTGATGACCATCAGTCATTCTTACTGTCACGATGACTTTTCCTTGGTAGAACGAGATGCCAGCAGTGTTTATATTTTAAAATATGACCAGATCCTTCAGTCCTGCGGCAGATGCCCCCTGCCACTGAGAGGATGAATACCAGGAAGGCAGAGATAACATTACTCAGGTGTTCCCTCCAGCCTTCCCCTTCCGCTGCTCCATATCTGGCCACCACGCTGGTAGCCTCGAGCCCCTTTGCTGCCCAGCTCCACTGTCCCTTTTCTTCTCATAGCCTGCATGGCTAGCCAGCCAGCCGGCCTCTACAGTCCGCCATGGTTCATAGAAATCTTGAGTAAGGCAGGGGGAATCTCTGCAGACTCCTGCTGTTTCCCTTTCATTCTTCAAAAGAGTTGTGGCCAATACAAGCCTTGCAGCCAGTGGGACGGGTTGAAACCTCTGTCCTGACCATGCCCATCCCTGCTCAAAACCCTTCAGGGGTTTCCCATTGCTCTTAGAATCCAGACAGGTCCGTACAGTGGGCCACAAGGCTCTGCCTCATCTGGTCCTGCCTGCCACCTCTCCTGTCAGTTTCCTCAGAGTTCTCCGGCTCCCGGCCATCCTCATTGCTTTTCAGTTCCTCAGTGGGCTGTGCCCCCTTTCTGTTCTCATGCATACTGTTCCTCTTCCTGGAAACTGTTCCTGCTACCTCCTCTCCTACCCTCCAGGTACTTGTAATCTTAGCCTCAGGCCTTTGCCTGCACGTCCACTTTCACTGAGATTATCCCTGATTGTAAAATTGCAATTCCCATCCCAACCTGCTCTCCCTAACACCTACCCTGCTGTATTTTTCTCCATAACAGTGCCACGTAACATCCAACATACTGTTACGTCCTAACTGCACTGAGAGTCTTTCTCCACTAGTGGGTGAATTCCATGAGGGCAAGAAGCTGGGTTTGTTTTGTGTTCATCTGTTCTCTTAGTGCCCAGAGTGGGTGTTTAGCAGATGTTTGTTAAGCCAATGGGAAGAATACTAAGTCTGAGTCACTCCCCTGTTTGTAGTCTTCTCTCTGGGTTAGAATTCACTTTCTTTGAATACAATAGCTGGAAGTTTCCAGACACCAAGAGCCAAAATCTAAAGGTCCTTGAACCTTCTCCTCATATGTGGAGAGTGCTAAGCAATATTTGGTTGTGCTGCACCCAGTTTTCAGACCATTGCTGGCCTCAGGGTTGGTTTTCTGAAGGTCCAAGCCACCTTAGACTTAGCAGGGACCTACCCCCATGCCCCGTATGCCCAGCTCACTGCAACAAAGTCAGAACACTGGCAGCAGGCTCAGTTGTACTCCAAGGGCCCAGGGCATCTTGTGTCTCAGGTGGCAGGTGCTCTGGTCCATTTACATGTCCCCTAGGATCAAAACACTGGCCCGTAATGATACCCAGGCCTATGTCTCCCCCACCATTGGGGGCAGTTTCATCTAAATGCAACTTCCTTTCCTCACTGGGGCACCGGAGGGGGGGGCAGACCCCTTTTAAATCTGTTGTAGGACCCCTTCCTCAGCACATGAGCACAACTTCTGGACAGAGACAGACTTCCCACTGCCCCTTTGCAAACATACCATGTTCTCTTCCCTTATTTTATTAATATAACTAATATTTATATAGGGCTTGCTGTGTGCTGGGCATTGTTCTAAGTGTTTTGCAAAGATGAAGTCACTCTATCTTCATAACGACCCTATAAAGCAGGGCAGTATAATTATACATATTGTTATGCCATGTGTAATTCATTTTTGGGGAAGGGGCACCTGGATCTTGCTGCAAATTGCTTTACAGTCATGCCTGCTCATTCTATCTCTTTGCCCAAGGGATGGAAAGGGAAAAATAGTAATTGTTCAGTGGAGTGTGCCAGAGGGGCAGATTTTCAGGCCCTTGAAAAGGAGGTACACCCAGGGTCCCCCAGACATCTGTATATTTGCAATGGCAGCAACTGACGTCCCCCCAGCTGACCCTCCAGACAACATTCCCCACTTCTCTGCCTGTTGGCAGGGCTCACCCCATTTCCTGTCCTGCATCTTCCTGCCTTGCCTGGTTTCTGAAGTCTGGTGGCGGGCATGGGAGAGCAGTTGAGCATGAAGTAGGAGAGAGGAGCCCTTTAGTCTCTGGCCCTGGCTGATCTCTGCTTCGAGGCTGTCACTTGCTTAGTGGTCTGCGTGGGCACACACCATGGTTTGTGATCCCGTGTTCAGCCCCACTACCTCATCTGCTTGATGAGGGGTCTCGTGAGAACCCTGTAGCCACTCAGAGGAGATGAACTACATTCTAGACATTTAAATACCTTTGGGACAGGATAGTTATTTTCTTAATTACAAAAATTATTGTGTAATAGTTTATATAGGTTATGGAATTGCTATTTTACAGTAACCAAAAACAGTATTATGATTTAAAGTCTTGCTTCTTTGATTCGGTTTTTCATCTTTGTCAACATTATACAGGCACCCAGATTAATGAGTCAAATCATCATTCACAGACTGTTACGAGAAGGGGCAGATCACGACTCTTCACCTGCCGTGGCTCCCTTCCCAGCAGCAGCCCCCATCAGTGATTTTGGCTAATGATGTTGATAATCACTTCTGTAGTTCTAAATAATCCGCTTATGTTACCACTTCTGGATCTGCTCATTGTTATTTATTGAATCTGCATCTTCATTAAATTTTAATTTTAGTTATATCTGTATTTGGTATTTATAATAGTTCATCTATGGAGACATTACCTTAAACATTATTCACAGCTGAGCCATGTTTGTATGCCATGATTATTTTCCCTGCAGATTCTTTTTCTGTTTTTAAAATAAACTGTCTTAATTTTTATTTTAAAGATTTTTTCTTTTCAAAGTAATCTCTACACCCAGCGTGGGGCTCAGACTTACAACCCTGAGATAAGAGTCACATGCTGTACTGACTCAGCTAGCCAGGTGCCCCAAAATGTCTTAATTTTTTTTAAGATTTTATTTATTTATTTGAGAGAGAGAGCGAGACAGCAGGAGCGGGGTGGAGGGGCAGAGGGAGAGGGAGAAGCAGACTCCCTGCTGAGCAGGGAGCCTGATGTGGGACTCAATCCCAGGACCCCGAGATCATGACCTGAGCTGAAGGCAGACACTTACCTGGCTAAGCAACCCAGGCACCGCTTAATTTTTTAAATGTACTAATTCAACCTCAGGTGAAAGTGCACAGATTTCCTGTCAATAAATTTTAAAATACTGGGCATTCTGTCAGCTTCAGCTTTTCGAGCTTTGTCTAGGAGAAAGTTCTCGTTTCCTGTCTGGTTACTCTAAGCCTGCTAACAGCTACTGTCTTGAGATTTCCACCCCCATTCTAGAAACTGACTACCTTCACCTCTCTCTTGTTGGATCCTGTTTCCTTCCTTTTTAGATGGATGACATGCTCTTGTAGCTTCTGGAGAAGAATATATATTTGAAATATCCTCATTCTACCCTCACATTAAATTGAGATTGTGGTAGTTCAGCTGGGTATAGAATGTTAGGTAAGGAGTCATTTTTCTCTCAGCATTTTGAAAGCTCCACTTCCTTGCCTTTGCCCATCTAGTACGGATTTTAAGATGTTCAATTCCCCTCTGATTCTTGATCCTTGATATGAAAGTGGAAACATATAGGATCTTCCCTTTGTATCCAGGGTTCTGAAATAACATTGTGATATACTGTGGTGTGAATCTGCTTTATTTATTTCTTTAAACTCATGGCCTTCAGTTCTGAAATATTGTGGAATTATTTCAGTGATGATTTTCCCCCTGAGGATTTTTTTTTTCTATACTCTCTGGTACTTACGTGCTTCAGATGTTAGACTTCCTATACTGGCCCTCAAATATTGTCTCCTTTCCCCCCTCCCCAATTTCCTTGCTTACTCAACTTTCTGAGCTATTTCCTCAACTTTATCTTCTAAGCCTTCTGCTGATATTTTCATTTCTGCTACCATAGTTTTAATTTTCAAGAACTGTTTTGGTCATTACTCCTATAATTGTTTGATGGATGCAATATCTTTCCCTTCCCTGAGAATACTGAGGATAGTTTGTTTTTTGTTTTTTTTCCTTCTCAAATAGTCTCTGTTTCTACCCTGTTTTGATTGTTAGAGGTGTCTTTCATATTGGTTGTGTATAACAATCCCTGGCTACCTGTGCCTGTTTGAGTACATCACACATGCATGACAGTGCAGCCCTGAAAAGCTGATTGGGCCCTTTGGAGGTGGGCTTGTGTACTATCATCTTCACCATAGGGCGGTAGAGCCCCCCCACTACTTCCCCAAAACCAGTGTCTATAGGTCTTTTCTCTTGGGCTCTCAGATGCCCCATGGTAGATTTTTCCTGCCTCTTGCTGGGGGGCCCCACCTGGCTGTTCTCATTCTTAGAGCACATGGAGGAAAAAAGCTGTGCTCACAAAATTAGGGTCAAACCTTTTATCTTAATGCTCTTGCCTTCACTATGGTACCCCTACCCCCAGCTGTACCTGCTGGCCCTCAGAATCCATGTTTACTCTTTATAAAAACTGAAGCCCCCCCATCTACCAAAGTATGAAGGTCAGTGGCCCAGCTCTGGGGGATTTCAGGGCATCTTTCCATTCTGGCTGTCTTTTACTTGGACACCTGTCACTGCACATTCTTCAGCCTTTGGAGTATCTGTAAAACAAATCGGATTCTTTTCCCCTTTCATTCATTTTCTTTACTTCTTTTTAAAATTGAGGTTCAATATAAAAAAACCCCAAAGTGCAGTTAATCTGAGGTGAAGTGCTTGAACAGGCAAATCTACCCTTAACCACCACTCATATCAGGATGGAGAACAGTTGCCACCTGCCAGAAAGCTCCCTCATCCTTCTTCTTCATCCGTAACCTTTCTCTCTCTCAGTTGGTTTTGCCTGTTCTTGAAATTCGTTAACTAGATCATACAGTATGTACTCTTCTGGCTTCTTGTACTGTATATAATATCTCCGATTCTTCCACCTTACTGTCTTTGTTACTGCAACACAGTATCCGTCTGATGATTGTATCACAATATACCCACCCATTCCACTACTGATGGATATCCGGGTCATTTCTCTTTGTGGACTCCTATGAATAATGCTGTTATGAACATTCTTACGTCTTTTATTAGACCTGTGCACTCCCTTCTTCGGGGACGGTCCTAGGAGTGGAATTGCTGGGTTGTCAGGAAAATGGAGGTTGAGTTTTGGTAAATCTCTCCAGAGGGTTTTCCATAGGGTTGCACCAAGCCAGTTGCTTTCTTAACTTTTCCCACTCTCAGTTGGCTATTTAACTTTCTGAGTGAGCTAAGCCCAGTTGTCCACCTGCTCTCCAGGTTCCATGTGGCTCTTCTATCCTCTCCTCTTATCTTTGTCCTGGAGAGTTTACTGTCTTTGCAGTATGTTGTGTGGAAGGAACAGAGCTAAGTGTGTTTCCAATCCGCCATCTTTAACTCTTAGGACCTGAAGATGGCTTTTAGCTTTCAGTCTCACCAAACATGATCACTCTCAGGTTTTCTCTGAGTCCTTTCTGCTTAAAGGTTTGAGAAAAACAAGGTTTCATTGCTCTCAGCCTCTCATAGCTACCCCAGACATTGTTTTCTGCATTCCTCATTTCCAGCAAAATGACAAGATGATTTCTGATTCCATGGCTTTATTAGACATAAAAATCAATAAAGAACACAGACTGAACGTATACTTTGTGGGGTTCTTTCCCTTAATTTTTTGTTTCCTGAGCTTGCTGTGTTCAAGTCCAGGCAAATCTGAGTACCCTAACATTTAACCTTGTAGTTTCCCAAGCCTGTGTTCCAGGTGTTCCCCACGCCCTGGGACTTCTAAAGCATTTTGGCCTAGGAGGCACAGTGGAACCTTAAGTTGGAAATTAGACTGTGTTTCCCCCAAAGAACTGAGGATGCATGTTGGCCCCCACCCACCCCCTGGGCTCCTTCTAGGGCCCCCTTTCAGTGCAGAGATGACAATAGGCTGGGTGGGGATGACGGTGAGGAGTCCTAGACACCCTCTTTGCTCACAGTGGTGGTGACCATAGCCAGCAGACAAGATGGCAGACAAGATGCTGCTGAGCTCCCAGACCTAGAATGTCCTATCCATTTACCACTCAGGCCCTTCCCCGGGAGAGCTGACCCTTTATCTTCTCCTTACCCCCTTTACCCATCCTTCTTGCATCACAGAACCAGCAAGACCATAGTACACTTCATTTGATGTGGTTTTACTCACTAGAAGAGTGTTAGCATGAGGAGGGGCCCCAATCACCTGGCCAGGCAGAAGCAGGTGTGTCAGGATGCAGTAATGCCAGTGCTTAGCACATGGTAAGAATTTCATGATAGCTGACATCATATTTATTACTTCTTCTCACAGAGTGAGCTTCTGAGTCTCCTAGGAGAGTTATTTGCTTTGCTTGGTCAAACTCAAACTGTGACCTTGGCTCACCTTACTCTTTCTTTGGGGTCCCAAGAATATATTCAACCTGAAGACCCTCCATCTTTATTTCCTCTGCTCCTTCATATATCAGAGATATGTTACCCTAAAACCATTAATTTAGTACATTTTCCTTCTATTAATGTAACAAATAATATTTCTGAGTATAGATAACCACATAATTATACCTCCACCGAACCTCTAATCAGATGCATTTAGTGTATTCATTACTTCACATAATACATTTCTCTCTTCTAGTATATTAAATTTCCTTGTAATCATTGTTACCTATGGGTATAAATAATGGTTAGGTTCTTATGCTAACTGGTAAGAGCATTTTTGAAAGGAAGGAAAGACGCAGAAACTGGCAATACTAACAGAAATCTCAAATATTTTGCTGGAAAGGTAAACATTGCAGCTGGGAAGAGAAGCATAATTGTAACTTTTATGTAGTTCAGTGAGTACATTCATCTGTGTTGGGGATTAACTGGGTTATTGTCAGCCTGAGATCTCATCGTCAGTTAAAATGTTATTATCTGTGACAGATCCTAGTTGAATTCCAAGCAGCCAGTTTATGAGCAAACTTTAGCACACAATACATTTGCAAAGTGAAAACTGTTCTAAGAGGTTTAAAAATTTTACAACTCTAGTGTCTTTACCCTCTTTTAAAAAAAATACTGCTGGATGCTACAAGGGGGACAATTTGCCAAACAACAAACCTTTGCGGGATAATACATCTGTGTTATAATGTTTCTAAGTACAGAATTGTGATGAACTCAGAAAGTGTAGAGCGTCCTCTTTATCGAGGAACTGACGTTACTCTGCCTGAGTGGAAGCCTTGAATAAAAGTGGCTTTGATATCCAGAGTCTCTCCTACAATTCCAGTGGCCTCCCTGATGCCTCTGGCAGCTCTGATGATTTGGTCAGAGAATTAGCTGCTCTGTACTCCCTGTTACCAGTGGCTGGGATGCCTGTCTGCATGATTCCCCTGGATACATTTCAACAAGTCGAGAACTCCCCGATATCTGACACACTTCTGGATGTCCTAGCCGTACCTCGTAAACCCAGGGGTCAAGTTGTTTGTTGTTGAAAGGCTGTGAGAGTTATTTGCTCTTTGCCATCAGTCAGTGGTTCCCTGACGGGGCCTGTGAGGACGGTCCTTAGCATCGAGTGGAAGTGTCCTCCCTTTCCCAGCACCGGCAGAAGCCTTGTGTACTCATTCAAAGCTCTGTGAAGAAGGGACCACGTTTGTCCCCTTCAGCGCACTACCCCGGGCCCATGCGACGTCGTCGTTTTAGTTCTCCATTCATTGAAAATAGGTACAGCAGGTTTCTACTTCTGCTTTATACCTGGACCGTTAAGTAAGAAGTGTCACGGTGACAGGACAGTGGTCATGTTGAAGTTCTTACGCTGGTGCCCTGGCGGATGGAAACTCACTAATGATAGCAAGGGGCATGTTCATAACTGATTGTTGCCAAAAAGAGCATGTCTGGTTGGTCACAGAGATTTAAGGCACCTGTCTCCCCACTCCCCAGATGCTCACTGTGAACACCCCCCAGATGAGTTCCCAGTTCCCAGGCCAGCCCTCCATGGCTTGGCCCTGGGCTCCATGCAGCTCAGCTCTGGGTCCCCATTCCCCATTGCCTTCCCTTTGACTGCAGTAAGCCCTGGTTTGCTCATCCGTAAACCATGGTAATAGAACAATGAATTGATGCTATGTGAATCCAAAATAGCATGATACCAAAAAAAAAAAAAAAAAGGAAAGGAAAGGAAAGAAAGAAAAGCCTCTCTATGCTTTAGCTTTGAAGTAATACAGATCCCTTCAAATTAAACATGTGTCAAGAATCATGTCATTTTAGAGCTGGTGAAGCTGGTGACGAGTAAATGCAAAACTTTTCACGCTCTTGCAAAACGTCAGGGACACTTCAGCTGCTAAGCCAATTACACCATTCTGCGGACCAGGCAAGTGTTATATTGGGCAGGGCTCTCAGAATGCGTCTGTTGCACAAGATGCCACACGGTCATCCATCCGTTGCACCATCACAGGGATTATGGGAGGATGAGATGGGATGAGGGCTAGGAATCTGAACCCTGGAGTAGTTTGTGATTGGGCGAGGTGGGCAGTTAGACAAACTGGAGACCTGGCTGCGAGGACGGATTGCAGAGGGGCACCCGTGGGAGCGAGGGGCCGGGCTGGAGGCCATTGTAGGCAGTGAGCTACAACCAGGGGAGAAGAACCGTGGTCCTGCCTTTGCTGTGACGCAGGAAGGATAGGTAAAGGGGAATTCAAGAAGACAGAGGGTCAGCTGTCCCAGGAAGGGCCTGTATACCGTATGCAGTTATCAAGTGTTAGGATTTCAACATACGAATTTGGGAGGAAGCATTTCAGCCCATAACAGGCAGATGCGGCGACCCATTGCAGCTTCACAGAGTAAGCAGTAAGCTGTGCCTTTACTTACCTCAAGTTTGGCTACAGCTCTGTTAGGAGAAGAGACTTTAGACACAGAGGAAGTGTGTGTGTGTGTGTGTGTGTGTGTGTGTGTGTGTGTGTGTGTGTGTGTGTGTAGTAGTAGTAGTAGTACTAGTAGTAGTACTAGTAGTAGTAGTTGGATTGCAGCTGGATGGAGAAGCTGCTGAACCTTCTTTTCTTCTCAGAAAGCCTGGACTGAGGAAGAAGAGTTCTGAGGTTGCCCAGCAGAAAACCCACTGCTCACATTAGGGAGAGAAGGGACAAGAGGGGGGTGTTCTGTGCCTATCCCAGTGTCTTCCTGGCAATTTCTGCACTCAGCCCATCCCAAATTAGACCAAATTCATACATATCTATCAAGTATCTTCACAGTGCAAAGAAAATGCTCCTGGAGACCGCTGTTCACCACACGGCCGGGCCTTGGGGCCGTGTGAAATCCCAGGCAGAAGCAAGCCCCAGGGAGCCGGGCCAGGCCAAGAAGACTGTGCAGGTGTCACGGGATCTGACCACCTTCCACACAGGAAATCCTTCCCCATCACACACTGGTTCGTCCTCGTCTCCTGCCCTGCCCTTGGCTGGAGGAATCATTTGGTTTGCGAGTGATTGCTCAGAGTGTGCTTACTCGAGGGCCATATTGATTTTGTTCTTTTCACTGCGGCCTGGGTCGAGCCCGGAAGTCTGCTCTAGGTGCCCCTGAATGAACAGCCTGTTACATCACCAGACGTGCCTGCTAAGGTTGCCCCGCTATTTAATTTAAATTTTCCTGACGGTGGTTGAGTAGGAGTATCATTGGCTCTCATTTGAGTTCTCGTGCCTACAGGGATTAGGGAATATAGAAGTCTTATTTTCTGTAAGCAACATCCGTCCTTGTCAGTTTGCTACAGAGAACATTGGTTTGCTTATTGAAAAAAAAAAAAAGGAGAAAAATCTTCCTGAACTAGTAAATAGATTCATAGCACTGTTGAAATCTATTTGCAGCATCTGTTATTTGGACAGCCTCCACAGAGAAGAGAAAATGTTGGGAAGGTCTCAGAGGTGGATGGTTTTCATCAGTAGTTTCCGGGTGGAATTCTGCCCTCACTGCATTTTGCTTGCCGGGATGGGGATGGTTGAAGGGGATTGGAAGCACGTGGGTTCACTGTTCGTTTCTTGTTCTGTTTTCTTCTGTAGCCGGGTTGTACTCTCTGAGGCTTGGAGGCAGCTTCTGTTCTCCTTAATCCCCAAAAGGGGAAACAAAATATGTTTATTATGGTGTTTTGTGCTTGGCAGGTAAGCACTCAGGTTTTATGGTATCTGCCTGCACTTCTCGCTGAGATGTACTCGAAGTGAAGCACCTTATTGTTTTCCCTTCAGAAGATGGAGCCCTAATCTGTTGTTGAACTTTAGGAGTTCTCTAGGTATTATGGATATTAATGCCTTACCTGATGTATGATTTGCAAATATTTTCTCCCATTCTGTGGTTGATACTCGCGTCTTACTATGCACAAAAGTTTTTAACTATCACAAAGTCCATTTTGTCTGCTTTTTCCTTTTGTTGCCTGTATCTATATCAGTCTGGCAAATTTTATATTGAAACAGAGCTTTCGATTTTTACTTCTAATCTATTTCTCCCCCAGTCTTTTCCACGTCAGTAAATGACATGACTAACCTCCCAGCTGCTGAGACATGGAGAATGATTTTCGAGTCCTTCCTCTCCTTGTAATGAATACGAGGACTCCCATTGTTTCTATCCCGAGTATCTTTCAAATATTTCTCTTTATACCTCCAATTCTCCATTGCCAGTCTATAGAAATACAGTTAATTTTTATATATTGACCTTGTGTCAAGCAACCAAGCCAATCCCCCTTATTAATCTAGAAACTTTATTTAAAAAATAGATTTTTCAGGGTTTTCTATGAAGACAGTTGTGTCTTCTGAGAACAAGCAGTTTTATTTTCTCTTTTCCAATCTGTATGCTTCTTATTTCTTTTTTCTTGCCTTACTGCACTGGCCACAACTTCTAGTGTGATGCTGAATGGAAATGGTAAGAGCAGACATCTTGGCTTTGTCCTCAGTCCTGGCAGGGGAAAGCATTCAGTCTTTTACCATTAAGCACGACATTAGCTACAAGGTTTTTGTGAATGTACTTTATCTAGTTAAGGGTGTTTACTTCTCTTCCAAGTTTGCCAAGAGATTTTATCAGACAATGTATTTTAAGGCTTTTCTCAAAACAAGAAGATAATCATCTCTGCCTTAATGAATATTGACAGTAATAGGTTACACATTCCATGTTACCCCATCTTATTGAAAATTCAAGGCTAATTATGATATAAATAACTATTTTGTAATTATCTTTATAATGATTTTTACCTCCTGGTTTTATTTTAAACTCCTCGCATTTAAAATTTTTTTTAAATAAATATTTTGAACACGTCACAGCTTTCCACACTGCCCCCATCAGACCCATCCAGGGTTCTTCTCATCAGTGAGCAGGTCCTCTGCCCATTTTGTATAAGTACCGCATGCTAACCAATTACGCCACTGGAGCTTCTCTCTGCCCATTTTGAATTGGATTATTTGGGAGGTTTTTTGGTGTTGTATAAGTTCTTATATAATTTGGATCTTAACCCCTTATCAGATGTATAATTTGCAAATATCTTCTCCCATTCAGTAGATCATCTTTTTGTTTTGTTGATGGTTTCCTTCACTGTGCAAAAGGTCTTTATTTTGACATGGTCCCAATAGTTTAATTTTGCTTTCTGTGTCCCTTGCCTCAGGAGACATATCCAGAAAAATATTTCTATGGCCAATGTCAAAAAAATTACTACTTGTGCTCTCTTCTAAGATTTTTATGGTTTTAGGTCTCACACTTAGGTCTTTAATCCATTTTGGGTTTATTTTTGTGTATGGTGTAAGAAGGGGGTCCAGTTTCATTCTCTTGCATGTAGCTGTCCAGTTTCCCCAACACCATTTGTTGAAAAGACTGTCTTTTTCCCATTGGATAGTCTTTCCTCCTTTGTCATGGATTAACTGACCATAGAAGTTTGTGTTTATTTCTGGGTTTTCTATTCTGTTCCATTAATCTATGTGTGTGTTTTGGGGCCAATTCCATACTGTTTTGATTACTACAGCTCTGTAATATAGCTTGAAGTCTGGGATTGTGATGCCTCCAGCTTTGTTCTTATTTCTCAAAATTGCTTTGGCTATTCAGGGTCTTTTGTGGATCTATATGAAGTTTAGGGTTATTTGTCCTAGTTCTGTGAAGTTCACACAAACAAATGGAAAGATATTCCACGCTCATGGATTGGAAGAACCAGTATTGTTAAAACATCCACACGACTCAAAGCAATCCCTATCAAAATACCAACATTTTTCACAGAACTAGAACATTATATATAATCCTAAAATGTTAACGGAATCACCTTTTCTGAGTCATTCTTCTCTTCTTTCCCTGCCTCTCTTTCTGTCCTTGCTGTGAAGTGCAGAGCCCCACTTGATCCATAAGAAACTCATGGAAACTCTATATCCTTGGCCAAGTTAACGTTTTTTCTATTCCTGATGCTACTTAGATTTGGTTTTGGCCTTCGCTATAGTATTATGACTTCTTTAGGAAGCGGTACTAAGATGTACTATCAGCTATGCTAATAAATACTAAGGGATTATTGATACTCTGACCTAAAGAAATCCTGATATACACAAATGAAAGTGTGTTGAAAATAATGCAAATGTTTTCCTTAAACTTGGCTTTTTGTAATCGAGAAGTTACTCCTTCACTTTTGAATTCTTACCTAAAAATTATTTATATCCCTGGGGAATGTTTTCTTTCCTTCAGAAATGATTTATTGATTGCTATGTGCACACTCTGAGTCACCGGTCAAAAAGGGAGAATTCAGTACATTTGGGTGTGGGGGTGGAAGGAAGACAACTAACATTTTTGCATCCCTGTTCATACTGAACTCTGGAAATCATTATCTTGGTATGAATCCTGACAGTTGCCCTCTGAGGTATGGAGCCTGTCATCCTCATCTCACACATGATGAGACCCAAGGCTCAGAGGAACCAAGTGACTCACCACTCACCAAGGCCACATGGCTTGTAAGGGGCAAGAGCCAAGGACCAAACCCAGGTTTCCTAGACTCCACCTCCAAACCATGCCTCCATGTGAGGGGTACAGAAAGTTCTGGAAAAGCCTCACTAGAGAGGCTCATATTCAACCGAGGGGATCCAGAGAAGGTGGGTTTCATCTTTTTTTAACAGGTTATTGGGGGATATTTGTGATTTCCCCTAAAGCAGGATCCCTCTGAAGTTTGGAAACAAACATCCTATTACTATGTGTAATTCACAGCTCTTCCCTGTAGATTGCTTGTAGATAAGGTCTCCTTTCCAAGTTTTGAGTAAGCCTTTCCTTTAAGGTGCTTTTTTCTATATGGTCATTAGCTAATTGAACATTCTTTGTGTCTGACTCAATCAGTATATGAAGCGTCGTGATGAAATGCCCTTTGAAATTCAGGAATGGGAGACACTGTGCACCCCAGTGTGTTGTAAATCCATGTTCTGTGGGTCAGGACAGCTGGGAGAAGTCACCCAGGGAACTAGGACCTTAATTTGTGACCAGGACCCTGTAATGAGAGGCATTACAGTGAGCTGGAACAGTGAGTTCAAATGCAGACGCCCCCACTGGCTGTGAAACCGAGGTAGTATGAGTACAGCTCTTAGAACAGTGCCTGGCGCATAGTAAGTGCCAGGTTAGTATTGGCTGCTCTTGAGTATCACAGTAACCCCAAGTAAGTATGAATGGAAAGAAGGGAACATTAGTGGCAGCTTTGGGGTTTCTAGAACGCTGGTTAAGGAAAGTAGTGATGAATTAGCCTTGGTTTATGGAGTCCCTTTGAAATGGTTTATCATGTTCAAGGCCATAAAGGATTCGTCCTCCCTGTTTGTTGACATGGGAAAAGAACTGACCAGTGGGGTCTTAGAGGGGATTATGTAAGTCAACACAGACGCCCACAGTCTGGGTTCAGCTAAAGAAGCAGCATCAGTCCATCACCCCTTCAAACCAGGAGCCCCAGGGCCAGCCCAGACCAGCGAGGAGGCAGATGCTGGAGGTGGGCAAATGCCCAGCACCACCGAGGGAGGGGCCTCCTAGTCCCTGGTGCCAGGCAGGACCTGCTTCTCCCCTCAGGACCTCTCCCTGTGCGGGCCAGCCAGCTGACACCTTCTCCAAGCAAATTCCACTGATCCTAGAAATTGGGATTGCTTGGAAATGCAGCTGCCTGACTGGCCTCTCCTGAATCTTCTTTAAACCTTGGGATCCTGGGGCTAAAAGCCCCTTTTTAAAAAAACAAACTAACAAACAAACCAAGAAAACACTTTAAGACAAAATGGAAATATTACATAAGCTTGGAAAAAGGAAGGAAGGAACTTTTAAAATGTAGTATTAAGGGTTTTGAACCAAATGTGGAAGTCCCCCTCCCTCCTGTTTCCCAGATTTAACCAGAGTTACAGTTCTCTTTATGTCTTTGGAGAAGTTTTATCCATAGTATATGAATATGTGTGAGCCTTTTAAAAATTTACATGTGTTTTTTTCCTCCATGTCTTACCTTTTTAACTTAATATATTAATGATTTTTCTAGTGTATCAATGTAGATCTACCTCTCTTTTATTTTTATTTATTTATTTTATTAGAATGAATTATAAAGCTATTTCAGTGAGATATGGAAATTCTAACCTCTTACACAATACCATAGCTACAAGTGAAATGCGCACCAAACTTGGCATAATTACAAGGAGAAATGGATCAGTTCACAGTTACAGCGGAGACTCAACCAAGATTCCCTGAAACTGACACGGATCAGTAGGCCAAAAGCAAGGAGTAACAAATGACACAGGAGACTTGAATTACACCATAAACAGGTTTGATTGAGGGGAGATACGAGGAGCTCCGTATTCAACATTTAGAGAATGTACATTCTCTACAAGCTCACACAGGACATTTAGAAAAATGGGCATATACTTGGCTATAAAGGAGATCTTGCCACTGTTAACTTTTTATAGTTGTAAGTTCTGAAACAGTTTTGTCTCTTGCCTCTGTTTCTTTCCTGAGTTAGTTCTACCCATTCCTGCTTCACGTCCGCCTATTTTATGACCATCTAGACTGAATTCCTCTCTGTTAGGTTTTCCTTCTTAACTGCAATTGCTTTGTAAGGACCCTTTTTGCTTTCTTTTAAATTCATGATGGACACGGACTATTGGGTATAATTTTCATCTGCTCATGGCAAGGTTTTTCAGGTGAGTTTTCATCATCTCTAGGGAGGTTGGGCTGCTCTTCTCTGTCATCCTTTTCCTTATGCTGTCTGTGCATAATGTTGAGCATGTTCCTCAGGACTAACGTGGTGCAGGAATCCTGTCGTTTCCCCACCTTGTTTTTCTCAATAATGCTTCATTAGCATCTGATACGGACAGTGTGCATCCATCATTTGCTGGGCCAGCTATCTGACTCTCCAGTTAGGAGGGAAGGATTTGTGTCTCTGGCTCACAGCTTGCCCCAGTAATGAAATCAGTGCCTTAGACATAGTCAGTACTCAATAAATATTTGTTGAATAAATTAGCACAGAGGAGCTCAAAAAACAAAACAAAGACAAAAAAGAAGACAGATCCCAAGGGCACCCGGGTGGCTCAGTCGTTAAGCATCTGCCTTCGGCTCGGGTCATGATCCCAGGGTCCTGGGATCGAGTCCCACATCGGGCTCCCTGCTCAGCAGGAAGCCTGTTCTCCCTCTCCCACTCCCCCTGCTTGTGTTCCCTCTCTCGCTGTGTCTCTCTCTGTCTGTGTCAAATAAATAAATAAAATCTTAAAAAAAAAAAGATCTGGAATTGAAGTGGTCATTTCAAATCCCATTCATTAAAGTTTTAATACATTATCTCCATACTGAATCCTGTGTGTTTGGGGTGGGGGAGTGGTGTGGGGAGACACACTTAAGACATTGAGCCCTTGCATTTTTACACACCGTTAGTGGAATATAAAGTACCTCTTCCCCTTATGGGCGGGGGGAGTGGGATTTGGCAAGATGCATTTGCCAGTTGATCTGGCCGTTCGGATTCTAATAATTCTCCCCGTAAGGGTGCTCGTGCAGTCTGCAAGGCCACAGGTATGGTAAGAATAACTATAAATAGCAGTTGGTTTGGGGCTAGTGTTCAAAGTTGGGTCCACACACATGATGACCCACTGAGATGGGACAGAAAAGCTACAACTATTTATATTTTTCATCTGAATAAAAGAAATGAAGCCTTACTAACATTTAATATTAGAATAACTCCATATCATCACTCAGTCAGCAGTGTTTGGTCACATGACCACTTGGACACTGAATTCCCAAGGCATCCTGAGAGAATGGGGGCAGACAGAGGCTCCCACCTAAGTTACTGATTTGCTTTTAACACACAGCTGCTGTTTGCAGTTTCCACACGCGGGTTGAGTGTGTTTCCAGACCGTGCTCTCTTACCTCATGTTTGTAAATGCATGGACAGCCGCGGCTGTCTCAGACGTGACCCTCACTCTTGCAGGGATGCCCTGGCGGAAGGAGCAGACCGCGGACCTGCAGCGGGTGCTCGCGCGCGTGGACAGCGACATCCCGCTGGTGCTGGTCAGCGGCAACCACGACGTGGGCAACACCCCCACGCCCGAGACAGTGGCGGAGTTCCAGCGGACCTGGGGGGACGACTACTTCAGCTTCTGGGTCGGGGGCGTCCTGTTCCTCGTCCTCAACTCTCAGTTCTGGTACGATGCCTCCCGATGCCCCGCCCTGAAGCAGGCGCAGGACCAGTGGCTGCACCAGCAGCTGAGTATCGCGGGCCAGCGCAAGTGCCAGCACGCCATTGTCTTCCAGCACATCCCGCTGTTCCTCCACAGCATCGACGAGGACAACGACTACTTCAACCTCACCAAGTCTGTGCGGAAGGAGGTGGCCGAGAAGTTCATCAGAGCAGGTAGTGACCCGGGGCCCTAGGGGCTGGCGGGGAGGGCCGGCTAGAGAGGAGGCTTCCAGATCCTTCTTCCACCTCCTGCAGCCTGGCGAAGGGTGGAGAGGATGGGGCTTTGGCCAGAACTAGGTTCTGTCCCCACCTCCACCCCCCACTGACAGTGTGGCCTCAGACCAGCCCTTCCAGCCTCAGTGTACTCATCTGTAAAGTGGGAGTAGCAGAAGGAGCTCTGTCATAGGGTGGTCATTAGGATTAAAGGACAGGGGGCCTGTAAATCATTACAGTAGCCCCTGGCCTACAGGTAGTAAAGTTGTGGCGGCTGCTGAGGATGGGGGTCCTGCAGGGAGGCAGTCATTGGGGGCAGAGGGGGTCTGACTGTGGCTGTACTGACTGCAGGAGAAGGGATGATGCCAGAGGCATCTTTTCTCATATCTCTGTTGAGCAGGAACTTGCTCAACGGCAGGTGATCTTTAAGAGCCCAGCTTTCCGCCGGTGTTAGATGTAACCCTGGGAAGTCCTGGGACATGGCAGGTCCTGGAGCCTCCTCATCAGTTTTCCTAGGATGAGGACTGAATTCTCCTCCAGAACCAGGAGAGAGAAATGTATTTAGTCTGGTTTAACCCACTGTCACTTATCAGCTGATGACATATTTGACACGCGTGTGCACACACACGTGCACACATGCACACACATGGTGTACTGGTCCGCACACCCTCCCTCTCCCCTCCTGGCAGCACCTGCAGTGTTGCTCTCATGAGAAATGGGTCATTCTAAGCCGCTTCCCTGCGTGGCCTGTGACTTGGCAGGATTCCGGTTCTGACAACTGCTGTGTCTCTTGTTTTGGTTTTAATGCCTCCTTTCAGATCCTTCCAGAGTGTACTTCATCAAACGCTTCTAACATTTAAATACATCCATTTATTTGTTAGGAGGTAGGGAGAGGGAGGTGGTGGCCTGACCTGGTAGCAAGCATTCGTTTAAAAAAAAAAAACACTCTTCATCTTTGAGCATTAAATGTGTTCGCATTTCCTTATGAAATGTACAATAGGCCCTTCTGTATTTTTGAGACATTTTACAAAAAGCTTGCATAATTGGAGACATTTTCCAACTGTTCCATGGAGATGAAGTTGGAAAACTTGTATTGAGGTCTTTGAAATTTCGTGCCATGCTTGAGTTGGTGCAGAAAACCATTTTGATGACAAGGAAATGAAGTGTCACGATAGCATCAGCACCACCATGGAGACTATTTTGTAACAGAGAATAATGCCAGAGAGAACATTTAATGGCAGTGAAAAGGTTCTTTTCATATCAAACGTTAAATGATGCAAATGCCATCCCCGTGACTGCTCTTTGTTCTCTGCTCCTGTCAGCCACATTCCTGAGTGGCATGTGGTTCTGGGTTTCCCATCGCTGGAGGACCACATGCAGCCCACACGCACCCCCAGATACGGAGACCTGTAGACCCTTAGAAAGAGAGAGCCCACAGCTGTAACAAGGCAGCCCCTCGGGGGACGCCTGCTGCCCACCCACCAGGAGCCTGGCGTTGTATTCAGGATGTGCCAGCCACCTCCGCTTCAGGCCTGCAGCTCTGCAAGCTCAGGAAGGATTTGTCAGCACAGCCAGAGCTGGTCTGTGTCTTGGAGGTGGGCTCCGGTTGCCCCAGCTCACAGATGGATAGCTACCTGCAGGATGCCAGGTGATTGATTTACAGCGAGACTGAAACCCTCCCCCTCAGCCCCAGCAGCAGTCTCTTCCCGTGGGCCGGCAACACGGGAAGCCAAGTGATAAGCAGGAGCTTGCTTGCTCAGCATGAGCCAGAGCAGAGGAGCTAGTCGTCTTGTTCCGCGCTCAATGGCTTCAGGCTCTGGAACGCTGACGGAGCCATCTCCAGTAGGGCCTCCTTGCCCAGAATACTCTGGATATTCCTAGTGCCTTTAGCATCTCTCCAGACTGTCCACTTCTTGAGGCCACCATCTGGGTCATAGCAGCAGCTCCACAGCGCCCCTCCCTTCTGGGGTCCCCCCACCCCCAGGACGCGGCCAGCTCCCCACTCTTCCCCATGGGGTCTGCCTCTTCCATTTCACCTGGCCGGCTACTCAACTTCGGCACCTTCTGTATGAGGCGCCCCCACCCCTCCTGGGTTCTTCCTCAGCTTTCCTTGATCCCAGCAGACTTGTATGTGTTGACTCATCTCAGTCGCCCAGTAGACCTGGCTCCTTGAGTGTGGGGATGCAGCTGTGGTCGTCTCTGCATTCAGGACACCTGGCTCCAGTCTTAGCTCATAATCAGCACTTCATTAGTATCTGTGGAGTGAGTGAAGAACCGACATGGCCCGTTTATTTGTTTAGCACCCACCGTATGCCGGGCACAGAGCAGCCCAGGTCCATGCTCTCACGGAGCTCCCAGGCCAGGCTTTTCCAAGGTGCGTTCCAAGTGCCGAGCACACGTCCCACAGCATCCGAGCCCCTCGTTCTGGGGTAAAGCCACTTGTGTGCCTCTGCCATGATCCACTTGCTGGCTTCCCAGGGCCACACAGCAGCCCATTTCTCTCTCCCCACTATACCCGCCACGCACCTTCATGTATGAGAAGGCATCCTCTTGGCCCTTGGCCTCAGGATCTTCACCTAAGCCAGCTTAACCAGGCAAAAGCAGAGAGATGGGTGCCCTTCCTGCTGTCACCTGTCAGTTTTAGTGGCTTATCAAACCAGGCCCTTTGCCCTATGGCCTTTCAGACCCACAACAAACCAGGGGCAGTATTGGGATGAGATCAGAGGCCAGATGTGGACCAGCTCGGTGGCGGGCTGAGTGACCTGCTTGGTTTGGCAGCACGGGTAGGTAGGCTCTCATGGGGAATGCATGCACCCATGACTCAGTAATGCAGAAGATTGCTCAGGTTACAGAATGTAATTCTTGGACTCATTTGGGAAAGCCAAAAGTTCAAGTGACATTTTGTAAAATTCATTAATAAAGGACCATGATAAAATTGGGGGTAATGGTGCTGTTTAATGTTGCCCCCAGCTTTTCCCCCAGAGCAGTATTATTCCCTAGTACTGTTGCAGTCTCATTTATCTCCTTGTGTTAAAATGCCAGCACTCAAAAATATGTCAAAAGCTCATCAGAATATCAGGGTAGCTTTTAATTATGATAATTGTGTTGTTATAAAATATCCTTTTAAAGAGCACATCCCTCCGCAAACCACCATGGAGGTAAAACCCAGCTTCCTTCCAGCAAGCTTAATGAATAATTCTGAATCATTGTGTGGGATGAATAAATGATTTAATAACGAGCATCAACAATCATCTCTCATTGTTGCATTAGTTTTTCAAATGGGATGAGGTAAATGAGGAGGAGGGGTGTTACCGTACAAATGGGCCACTGTGTGCATGGGGACGCATTCTATGAATCGAAGCCTGCGAGCTTCCCTGGTCAGGTTTCCCTAGAAACGGATGCATTCTGTTTCCACTTTTGAAGCTCAGTGAAAAACCTTCTTTGTGTGCTACAAAGGCGTTGTCAATAGCCGGTGCACATAAACAGTTATCAGGGCGGGACAGGTGCGCAGATGCTCAGCCGTACCCCTTATTGTCGGTCTTCCTCTGCTCTGCCCAAGGATAATCAATTTCATCACATCCACAGGAGGTAGAAATTGGTTTTCCCCTTAATTCACCTGATAGCTAGTTGAGTTGCAAAGACAGATAGTAGATAATGAAATCATGGCTAGACCCGGCCATTGTCTCTGTCCCTCATGCCTTTTTCAGCAAAAGGTTAATATGTGGCCCAATTAATAAGGATTCCAATTTAAAAACTCAATCTTAAAAAACAAAAGTCTGGCTCTTTAACTGACCCCATCTCCCTTGATGTCTCGATACGTTTTCCTTTTCCACTCTCAACATAGAGATGAGAACTGTGTAGCCAGGAGCCCAGAGCGAATCTGGCAATTATGGAAACTTCCAATAAGTTGATCTTTCCTGCAAAAGTTAATGAGTAATTTCACAGAAATAGTTTCATCTCCAGTATTTATGCTTAAAAAAAAAAAAAAAACTGGAGAGAAAAAGATCTTAGCCCATGGTTACAGTTTCAGAATTTCAAAGTTTCAAAGAACAAAAAGGTCAGGTTTCCAGGATCCACTTTATAGGAAAAAATAAAACATCAGATCCTACTCTAATGTCTTACTGAGTTGTACTGAAATTATTTGTTTATATCCTGATTCCTCCAGCTCTGTTCGCCTCTGTAAGCCTAGCCCCTCGCCGAGACTGTCGTGTAGGGCCCCGTCGATAAGTAAGTATTGGTTAAGTGGAATGGAATGAAATTTGATTCACATACTTATCAGCAGAATCGTAGGTAATGTCCATATTACCTATGGATTGGTGTTTGCCAACTGACTTTTGGATGGGAAATGTATCACCTCGAGTGGCGGTCAGTAAACGTTTTCTGCAAAGGGTCACACGGTAAACACTCTGGGCTGTGGTCTCTGTAGCGACCCAGTGCGGAGCTCTGCTTTTGTAGTGTGGAAGCACTTACGGACATATGTAAGCAAACGGGCATGGCTGTGTTCCCGCAAAACTCTATTTACAAGAGCAGGCCTGCAGACCGTATCTTTCCTGCCCTTGGCTTAGAGAAATCGTCATGTTACCATGCGGCGCCCACGCCCTCCCCTGAAGCCGTGTCCACGCTGTGCATGTGTCTAGCTCCAGCGTGCTTCTGGTGACCCCACTGTGGCAGCTGCCTGACTCACTGGAGGGTCTGCCCAGAGCAAGCCTCGGGGTCCTCAGTGGAGGGCACGCCTGGGTGAGGCCCGTTCTGTTGGAGGCCCGTGACATGAAGTGGGGGTACGGGGTGGGAGGTGACATGGGGCATTTAAAATCTAGTACTTCAACATGTGTTAGAAAAAATATAACTAGCTCTTCAAGTTAAAGAAAAATATTCAGTAAGTGATAGTACAGGTAGCCTGTGGGTAAGGCAGAACTTGTGGTGCAGGGGTGACTTGCGGTGTAGGGGTGACGTGCGGATGGGCGGGAGGGATGAGGCCCTATCACATCACAGGGCAGCAGGCAAGCTTGGGCTTCAGACAGACCTGGATTCAAATCCTTTGTTGCCACTCCCCCAGCCATGTGGCCTCACATAAGCTGCTGAACATCTTTCTGCCTTAGTTTTCTCACTTGTTAAATGAGGCTTCTGGTCCCAACCTCACAGGGTTAGTGTGAGAAGCAGATAAAGTGAGGCGGGGACAGGGTATGTGCTCCATGCAGGGTTGTTGGTTGTTACATGACCCAGTTGTTAGATCGCGAGCCCACAGCAGGCAAATCTGCTTTATGCAGGTCTGGCTTTATCCTCCCCGAAGCACTTCTCACCCTGGGGCGCCAGCAGGAGGGGTAGGGTCTTCTCGCAGGGGGGTGCTCGAGAATCTCCAAGCAAGAAGAGGCATGTTTGCTAACGAGACTTTGTAAGTTGAGGAAAAAAGGAATTAGCAACTCTTTTCATAATACAAACTGCAGGAAGTGAAGCTAGACAGAACGTCTCTTAGCTCCTGGGATGTGCAGGAAGACAGACTGTGTCTCAAGGAGTCTGAGATTTTTCAGGGCGGATGAGGAATACATGTTATTTTTAGTTTTATGAAAAGGGGGTACTAGTTTAAAAGGGGGGAAGTGCTCCACTCTATGGAAAATTCCTGTGGAATTTGGTGATAGAATTCGACTCCTCATTACTTTTCTAAAGCACATAGCACACCAGTTAATGTATTGGTAAACACACCTGTGAGGGCATAATTTCATACTCAGGTTTTCTGAATCTAGCCAATGTGTCCACAAGACCGTGGCGGTCATCTTTTGATGCCCTCTCTTTAAAGATTTTATTTATTTATTGAGAGAGAGAGAGCACCCGCGAGCACGGGGAGAGGCAGAGGAGGGAGAAAAGAGAGAGAATCCCGTGCAGACTCTGTGCTGAGCGTGGAGCACGACTCGGGGCTCGATCTCATGACTGTTAGATCACGACCTGAGCTGAAATCAGGAGTCAGATGCTCAATGACTGAGCCCCCCAGAGACCCCCACGATGCCCTCTGTTTAAAATGCATTTTAAAAAACTATCTTAGTGGTTGTTTTTTTAACCAATTCTCAAGCAAGACCTCATAAACTATCCTTTTTGAAGCATCCGTGGACTCCAGAGTTTCTGGGAGCCTATCTGCTTGAGGAATTTTATCCTCTTAAATTTAGATTTGGTCCCGAGTTCATGTTCCCAGGTTGGGTCTGTTTTCCATTTTGACCAATCCACCGTAAGACATCCTGCTCTAGTCATTTGATGTCTGTGCCTCATTCCCTGCAAACCCAGATAAAGGACCAACTGCCGAAGCTGCATCTGGCAGAAAGTGATGGGTTACATTTCTCGCTTCGGAGGTATCCTTAACAGTTGGGCTCATTAACGTCGAAATCAAGTCCTGCTTGTAAATATTTATAAACCGAGAATCTGGTGCGTGTCAGTGTTGTGCTGCCGGTTCCCATAGTTAAGTCCACATTTATTCTTTCAACACGTAGTGCGGGCCTGGGCGAGGCACTGAGGGTAGGAAGAAGTGGAGCAGACAGAGGTCCCCCCTCTGGTATCGTAGCTACCTTGCTCGAACTGGAAATGACCAGCCTTGTTGAAAACTCCCATTGCGACATTTCAGAAAGGAGGCTCAGCAACAGGAAACCGTAATGACTGTTTGAGTGTACGGAATCAAAATATTATAGCCTCTCTTTTTAGGTCATGCCTTAAAAATAGCAATTAGTGTCACTTTCAAATGAGCATTGGGATTCCTTTGTAAAATTGAAATATCCCTTGCTTAGCTAAACACTCTTACTTACTTCCAGTAGTAGTTCAAGTATTTTTAGTACTGGACTTGCTTGCATTTAAGAGACATCTGCCCCCACTATGGCCAATGATATAAGTGAGAACGTAGAATACTGTCATTTAAGCCGGAAGTCACTTTAGTTTTGTAGTTGTTTTTTGGGTTTTTTTTAATTTGACTTAACAAAAATGTTTGCGTATGGATGATTCATTTGGAAGTGAAAGAATGGCACCCCTTTGACAAGCCTCCTAGTGCAGGCATGGCGCTCCGTGCCCCTCGTCACAACGCCGAGGAGCCTATGACCCTGTGTGCAACGCAGGTGAGGAGCCCAGCACACAGACGCTTTCTGGCTCTGAGTCCATTCTAAATTTAACTTACAGACACATAAGAGGAAAGGAAAGAGCTTCTCGCAGCTGCTTCTTTTCCACAGGGCACTATTCTGTGCACCAGTGGGCAGCCAGGTGAGGAGCTCCCTGCAGTAACATTGCCCAGGTGGAAGGGGTCACGTCCAAGGGCAGGTGCGATGCCGCCTTGCCCACAAGCCTCCAACGGGGCCACCCTGCCTGGGTGGGGCCTCATGGTCTGCGCCTGTGTCTCCCTCGGGGCTGTAGCCTCCCTCCCTCCCAGAAGCCACGTCACAGGCACCAAGAAGAGCAGCTTTTCTCCTGAGAAAGGGAAAAGATGAACAAGGTTTTTGAGAAACGACTCATGTTCAGTTTTACTATTGCTCCTGGTCTGCCCGCGGCCATGCTCTTTGTCAGCACAGCCTCTGCACAAGCAACCCCCAACGAGCTGCCTGGAGTCACTTGTTGAGGTCACAGGGCTCGGAAGCAGGCATCAGGCGTGGTAGTATCTCCGGTTTTCATGGGGGATCGGGTAAGATAAGCCAGTACAGTGACACAGGGTCTGGTTCCTGGGGAGGGCTCAGTAAGAACAGTGCTATTAGTGGTGCCCGTCTTCCTGCCACTGTCGGGAGGATACCATATTTTATCCTAAAAATATGGTGACTTAACGTTAGAGAAATGGATCTATGAAGGAACATATTTTCTCCTTTCTGCAAGTTCACGCCTCTGACCCACGGCTAGGTGCTGGAGTATTGCCAGAGTTGGGACCCTCGTCTTTCTGACCATGTTGTTTCTGCTACTCCTGTGCCCACCACGCTGGGATCCCATGTCCCTGAGTCAGTCCCACGATATGCCACCAGTGGGTGCTGGAACCCACAGGGTCGCCGACTTCCTCCAGTATCAGTTTTACTTCCCTAGCCATTTAAAACACAATTAACATTACACTCATGTAATAACAATGACCACCTATTAAATATTATAGTACAGTACTATTAGACTAATAAACAGGACAGATACTGTTGCTCTGATTTTTAGACAAGGAAGAGAGACGCACAGCTGGGAAGCGGCCGAGCCGGGCTCCCGTTCTAGGGCTCTGACCTCTTAGACACGCTGCTGTCTGGGTAATGAGTAGAATGCACCTCTGGCGCGCGTGTGGACCTGACGGCAAGATGCAGGCTGCCAGGCCAGCTAGGGTGGGGGTAGGTCCCACCTGCTTATCCACCCCGTCCACCCCGCACCTGCCCTTCTGCAGGGGCCGCCTCAGCAATGAGCTGGTCCACCTTGCCAAGGAGGCTTAGAGCCACCGCGTCTGAGGGGTCTGTGGAGTGAGGCTGCAGGGAGCACACCCAGGGTGAGGGAGGCCCCTCTGGCCTCAGCACGCAGCAGCCTTTCTTTCAAAGTGAGCTCCTCAACTCGTCCTTTGATCTTGAGTGTGTAAATCACACCTTCTGCAGACAGATGCTGTTGGAAAGCAGGGAGGGATCTGTCCACCCCTGTAGACTCAAGTCCAGGGCGGCTCTTAGCCAAGGATAATGGGCACCAGAAAAAGCTTACTTAAAACATGGGGACTGTAGCTCTTAGCCAAGAGCGATGAAATAAAAATAAAGGTTGGCTTGGGGCACCTGGGTGGCTCAGTCGGTTGGGCATCCGAATCTCAATTTCAGCTCAGGGTCGTGGGATTGAGCCCACGCTGGGTGTGGAGCCTGCTTAGGATTCTGTCCCTCTGCCCCTTTCCCTTACAGAGTGCAGGCGTGCTCGAGCACGTGCTCTCGCTCTCTCTTTCTAAAATAAATAAATCTTTAAAAAAAAAAAAGGTTGGTTTGAGACCTTACCTTGCAAAAAGAGACAAATCATGGCAATCCATTTACATCAACTTGTATTTGATAAAACGTTGGTTGTTAGTGCAAACGTGCCCCAACTCTTAGAATGAATAAAGAATGAATCAAGCGTTAACTTGGTTTCCTTGGTCTAAACAGTCTAAAGTAATTGTTCGACAATTTGCATTTGACAGCAGCATCACCGAGGGCCATTTTTGCACGAAAGAAAAATAATTGGAGGTATCATCAGTTTTCCTAAGGGTCTCTTTTTGAATCCATCAGTAATTTGATTATTGCCCTTTTCGGGAACTCTCCTGTGTATACATCTGTGTGTTTCTTCTGCCAGAGCCTTCCATGTTGATGACTTTCCCTTCTCCCAATTCTGGCCATTCTCCAAGTGTCTTTTCATTGGCTTTCTGAAATCCCATGTCTTTAGCATGATTTGTGATTCAACACAAAGGTGCCTCTGCTGGGTTGTACAAGGTGGGCTTTGTTTTGTTTTGTTTTTCTTTCATAGGGGGCTTCATTTATTTTTTTATTTTTATTTTTTTTTAAGATTTTGTTTATTTGACAGAGAGAGACACAGTGAGAGAGGGAACACAAGCAGGGAGAGTGGGAGGGGGAGAAGCAGGCTTCCCGCGGAGCAGGGAGCCCGATGTGGGGCTCTATCCCAGGACCCTGGGATCATGACCTGAGCTGAAGGCAGATGCTTAATGACTGAGCCACCCAGGCGCCCTGGGGGGCTTCATTTATAAACAGTCTCTTCATTAACATTTTCTTGTTATTAAGGAGTTCCTTCTTTTCATACAGCTGAGATCTTATCCTATGAGCATTTTAGAAGCAGAAGATGATGTCTTACAGAGCATTATCATGTGTCGTTAAAAACGTTCCCCAGACCACCAATATTTTATACTACACATAGACATACCATGTTCATTGAACTCTTTTGCCTTTATTGGACACTTAAGTCTTTTCACTTTTTCTCTGTGTTAACAACTACTGTCTCGAACTTCTTTGTGCACAAACAGGTCCAAATCTTAAACTAAAAATGCTTTCCCATTTTTTATTTATGAAACCTGTGCCTAAAATTGGTCTTGCTAAAGCCAGATGTGACCTCCAGTCATATTTTGCTGAAGAGATTCAGCGTTCTGATTGGAAGACTTACTGGAACTCTTGACACTGGGGTCGGGTGCTTTGTCTATTGTCACATTCATCTTTACATGTTGAACCCTTAGAGCACACATTCTCTGCATTTGGAAACTACAGGAACACTGAATTGTAAGCATTGGTCCTACCCTCAAGAAGCTCAGTCTAGGGGGAAAAGTCAGGGAAGGAACCAGAGAATTACAGTCAATGTAGATGTCTTAGAGGGGACTTCATGATGCATGAGACATTTGTTTCTAATATTTAAATTCCTCTCTCCAGAAATCACATTTGAAGCCATGCAAATACTTGCCTTGCTACCTAGTTGATAGGGGCATGGTTTCCCATAAGAATGTGAGAATTGTGGCATACCTGTTGGATGGATAGCCAACATATCAGGGACATTTCTTCCCTTCTTCCTGTATCCTTTTTTTTTTTATCCTTCTTTTCGTTCATAACCGCCTTTACTTGATGGCTGCGTCTTTATGAAATCACTCCAAACGTTTGTTTTGATGGGGGCACCCATTCAACCCAGTAGGTGTTGGGGGTTGCCTACTCTGTGCCAAGCCCCTATATCATGACAGAGACAGCTTTCAAGGGAAAGAAGTCTTCTCTGTATGAATCACCCATCAGTACATAGAAGCACTGTGATCACTGTCCCCATTTCCTGTCTTCCGATCAACAGCTCTC
This sequence comes from Halichoerus grypus, assembly GCF_964656455.1. Taxonomy (NCBI): domain Eukaryota; kingdom Metazoa; phylum Chordata; class Mammalia; order Carnivora; family Phocidae; genus Halichoerus; species Halichoerus grypus. Next base: position 30,553,705 of record NC_135717.1, read on the forward strand.
TTAACCTTGTCAAGGTCGCTGATCCTCTGGCCAAAGGTACCCATCCTTAAAGCTAAAGCCAGGTGCCTCTGGTATAGCAGGTGGAGATCAAAGGGGACATGGGCTATAATTGTATAAAAATTATATAATTACAATTTTTTTCATTCTTAAAAACTGTGAAAGCAGATCTTACAAGATGTTATCTGTGGGTGGTGGGAATATAAATGTTATTTTTTGTATTCATCTGAATCTTCTAAGTTTTTCCAAAAAAAATGAAAAAATAATAAAAAAGAATCCCTACAATGACATCTAGGTTGGGGTTGGCAGACAGTTTCTGTAAATGGCCGGATAGCACATATTATTTGGCTTTATGGGCCAAGAGGCAAAATTAAGGGTATTACATAGGTGCTTATATAAACCTACCTGGAGGCATTTAAAAAGCTAAGAAGCATTCTTCATCCATACATCTTACAGGAAAACAGTGGACTGTAGTTTCCCAGCCCATGGTCCAGGTACTTAAGATCAGTCACCACTGACACTTATATTTAAGGATAATAGTTACAGAGCCATCAGTTTGTTTCAAAAAATTATGCCATGTAGCATTTTCCACATTTAATCTTCAATGTGCAAAGCTTGAAATCTAAGGGAGGAGAAGATTGCCCTTCTTTGTTTTTGATTGACCACATTTTGGGTCTTGTAATGACACACTCTGCCTCCAATGTGTGTTGTCTGTTTCTCACCTCCAAATTGCCTCTGAGTTGTCATACAGACGTGGCCTGAGGCGACCGAGCCCCCTTGCCCCTCTTCTGTGTCGCCGCACTGCCTTGGGTCCATGCCTCGGTCCCATTGAATGTGTGATGCTTGGGAAAGCAATTTCACTTATTTTATTTTATTTTATTTATTTATTTGACAGAGAGACAGTGAGAGAGGGAACACAAGCAGGGGGAGTGGGAAAGGGAGAAGCAGGCTTCCCGCTGAGCAGGGAGCCCAATGCGAGGCTCGATCCCAGGACCCTGGGATCATGACCTGAGCTGAAGGCAGACGCTTAACCGACTGAGCCATCCAGGCACCCCGAAAGCGATTTCACAAGCCCGAGAAGGGATGTCGAGAAAGTCACTGACAAAATAGTGCTCTCATGGAGTTCCACCCTATCCAGGAACCGTACTGGGACCTGCTGGAGAGCAAGTGAAGTCCATTCTTTTGTAAGAGCTTCCAAAAGCCAATTTATGTAGTGTTTAAAAGTGGATTATCAGTCACCCCAAAAGGAGAGTTACTGTTGTAAAAAGTGTAGGGTAGTATTAGTCCCTGTTGACTATACCAGGAAACTCTAGCCAACTCGCCCAGCACAGAGAATAAGGAGGTTTATCATCTCATCTCATAGAAGGCTAGCCTGGTTCAGGCTCTCAGCCAGGCCAACTCCAGGATCTGGATCTTGCTGTGAATCTGCTCGCTGCCCCCACACCCGCCACTCCACGTGGCCCTTTCCTCAGACTGGACCTTCTCAGATGGCTGCCATAGTCCTGGATTTGATGCTCAGAATTGACAGGGGGCTTTTTAAAAGAAATAAAACTTTCCCAGGATCCCAGCAGCTATCCTACCACAGTTCCATACCCAGACCTGTTCCCAGCTGGTGGCCTTACGAGGAAAATTGCCACAGCTGCCTCGATCCTGGCTCTGGGGATAAAGCCCATGACTTTCCAGAGCAGGACATTTCCCAGAACAAAATCGGGATTTTTTTTCAGCAAAAACAAAAAGGAAGAGCATGGGTATTAGAAGGCAGTCAGCATTGTCTGCCGCGGCCAGGAGGAAGAACCCCACATTCACGCCTTATTTCAGAAACAGTGTCGAAAAGCACTGTGTTCCCATTGTGCACTGAGCCTGTGCTGGGGGGTTACACACATCACCTCTGAAACTCACAGCAACTCCATGAGGGATCTATTATCATTCCTTCTTTAAAATCGAGGAAACGGATGTTCGGGGAGGTGGAGTAGAGTGTCTTGTGGCATTTGAGTAACAGATAGGATTCAGAGTCAGTGCTCATTTCTCTGTCTCTGTCTTCCACCCTCTTGTTAGTAACAACCAGGCCTTCATTAACAAGGAGTGTGGTAGTTCTTTTGCAGTATCAGAAAACACTGGAACTCTGCTTTTCCTTTGACAAAACGGGGAGATCGGAGTTTCTCCCCCACAGCACCTACTAACATAGAGCTTATGAGTTGCCTCAAGTTTCATATATTCATTCACTATCCATCTGTCCATCTGCCCGTCCATCCGTCTGTCCATCCGTCTGCCAACGGTCATTTATAGAGTAGCAGGTCTGTTCTCGTCATTCTGAGGATGGATATCCAGTTAAATAGATTTGCTCTCTGCCCTCACAGACCAGCAGGAGACACCAAGGTGGGAAGCAGGCAGCCCCAGGACAAAAGTAGAGGAATGTGCAAGAATCAGGAGGAAGGAGGCCCAGCTTGGTTCAGCTGGGCCAGGGATGATCTCCTCCAAGAGAGGAGCAGGCCGTGTCTTGAAGGGTGAAGGAGAGTGTGCCAGGCAGATGTGGGCAGGAAGGGAGCATTCAAGACACAGGGCAGAGCGTGAGCCCGGCGTGTGCCAGAGCCGGCCTTGAAACCACTCGTGGGTAGAGCAGGACTCTGGTGGTTAGATGGCAGGGAAGAGGAGCCAGATCCAGGACCCTCAGGTGTTAAAGAAGCATGTAAAGGTTTCTCGTCAATCAAGTTTTGCATTTTAGAAAGAACAACCTTGCTCAGTCTACCCAGGATGCATTTTCTCTTTCCCTTCAGGTTTTGTTCAGGATGTCAGTGTGACAGGCTGAAAACACTCCTTTCCAGCCCCCCTTACACCTGGTGTGGCTACTGGTCCCAGTCCTGGGATTTAGCAAGTGGGGCAGCTGCAAAGCTTTTTGTTGGCCCTTTCCTCTTGTTCCTGCTTGGAACTTGGACACAGTGCCTGGAAGCCCTGCAGCCGTCTTGGAATCCTGAGGACAAAGCCACAAACTGAGGATGGCAGAGCAGAAAAACAGAAGGAACCAGCATTCTTAGTGAAATCCTTGAGCAAAACTGTACCCACCCTGTCCACCTGCCTCCTTTCTTTATATGGGGTAGATAAATACAAATGCACCTTTTACTTGTTTGAGCCACTGACAGCTGACTGTTGTCCTGATACATCTAGGGGCAGAAAGGAGGGCAGCTGGGAAGGCAGGAGGGTAAGGAGGGTGGGCAGTCACAAAGACTGTCCTGAGGGCAGAGAGCTGAAAAGGCTATGAGCAGGCTCTAGCAGAAAAGCAGCGGGACGAACGGCCTGCATCCCTGGAGTGGGTGACTGGTGCGCTGGCCCAGGGAAGCCCACAGGAGGAGGAGGCACTGGGGGCGAAAGAGTTGAGTGAGTCAGGAGGGGAGGGCCTTGAAGCAGTCCAGGAGCTCTGGGAAGTGGAGTTGTCACGGGCGGTATGGCTCAGGTTAGGTGGAGGCAGTGGTCATCCCGCGGGAAGACAAGGGCGTGGACAGAGCCAGGGCCGACCACCGTCTTAAGGGGTGGACTGGAAAAGCGCACTGTTTGGCACGTGCCATACTGCAGTCTTGCCATCTTTCTTTCTCCAGTTCCTGAGATGGAAGCTGACTTTTCTAAGGTCCTCACGTTTCAGTGGCGACAGCTCCCCTCCCAGACCTCCCTGGCTCGAGTCCAAGCTAGAGCACTCTTTCCCCAGCACATTTCATCTTCGACACCCTGCAAAACGTCTCCCTTCCGCGGCTTGCTGCCACCTCTGTCTACCTCCCTCGAGTATTTTTGGACAGATTTCCAGTTTGATACATGAACATGCCGTCAGTCAAAACAATCTTTTTAATGAGCCTCTTGTCCTGACAGCTGTGTTTAAGATAGGGCATGGAAGCCGGGTAATGGAAATCTAGAAAATTGTCCATTCTGGATTGAAACCTTAATGTGTGCCCCGCTCTGCATCTCACACACAAGCCCACCATCTTCTTTTAAAAATAAAGAGGAAATTATGAATAGTGAAAAAGATGTAATTTGTGCAAATGAAAAAAAAGAAGATCTTCTGATCAGATACTTAGAGAAGGCTCAGAGGAAGGTCTAATTATTGAGCGGCATCCGAGTACGTCACATGCAGCTTCCTGCCACGCAACCTTGGGCATGGCTCTGAGTGTCCCTTGGTCTTCGAAGTAACCCTGGGGGTGGTCGATATTAGTCCTGCCTTCCACCCGGGGAAACTGAGGCTCAGGGAGTTTGATGGACATGCTACCCGCACAGAGACTGAGGTTCAAGCTTGCATTCCCCTGACCCCTGGCCCAGACTGCCACTGCTTTTTTGGCAACCAAATATTAGTATGAATAAAACACAGCCCTCCTCTTGCATTCCACACACGTTTTGAATCTCTGCGTCATCAGGAAGGGGAAAAATTAAATTACAAAGTTGAGCATAGCTTCCCCTGTAGATAAATAAGAAGTGAGTCTGAATTTTGTAGGAGCATAATTAATTCTTGAGTCCAAGTCGGGGAGTGGGGCTCCACTGCAGCCATACCCCCTGGGCTTTGGCTGTGCGGGCAGCCAGGCACCTGCAGGCCTCGGAGAGGAATGATTTCCCAGCAGCGCCGCTCTGTTCCCTGGATTGTCCAAGCTCAGGTGGTCCCAAAGGCAGGGGAGGCTCGTGTCCTATAAAAGTAAGTGGGTCCGGAGGTGTTCTAAACAGGACCTGGGCCCCTCTCGACTCCCCTGGGTGTTGGTGTGATGACTCCGACCAGCCGCTCTCTCCCCATCTGCTCTTCTTTGGGGCTTTTGTGGCAGAACCACTTACAACCTGATCAAGCTGAAAATGCACAGCCCTTGGTGCTCCCTGGGCCGCTTCTGTGCCATCGAGAATTACAGTTCCATCCCCCTCTCTCACCTTCTTGTAGTTTCAATTAAGAGGAGCCTTGAACCAGGAACAATATAATTTTTGTGGATTATTATGGAGTTGAGGCAAGAAAGGTGTAATTTCTTGAGGGGAGGAAATTTTTTTTAAAAGAAAAAAAATCTTGTGGTTATAGAGTATGAATGAGTTGGCCTTGAGTGAAGGTCATTTCAACAACTGGGCCATTAATAACTACCCAATCAAAAAAAGAGAGAGAGAGAGAGAAGAAAAGAAAGAATCCCAAGAGGAGGCTGTGGATCCTAAAGACAAGCCAGATGTTTCATGTCACGTGAACCAGACGTCTAGGCAAACGCCTGAGGTAACCCCATGTTTGCAAGCTCCGTAGTGCCCACAGGAGAGGGCGAGGCACAAACCCAGGGTTCCAGCAGAGGCCCCGCCCAGGAACGCCTGGTGCCGCGATAATTTAGTCCTCACCAGCCATCTGGGGCTGCTCACCCCCATCAGCAGGCTGGGTCCCAGCTCCTGTAGGAGACGATGCAGCCCTGGCCCCAGGTCAGGTTGCACAGAGGCAGGACCTCTTGGCTCAGGTGCTCCGTATACCTGGGAGTCTCTTCCTGTGCTAATGATCCTGCCCCAAACGGGTACAGATGGGCTTCTCCCCTGAGACCTGCCAGAGTGGCTGGGCTATGAGACTCCTTCCTCCCAGGAGTGGTTTGCTCCCAGGTCCCCGGGGCTCTTTGAGAAGCTCTGCTAACTCTGAGTTTCTCCTTGTACCTGAGCAGTGTGCAGAGCTGAAAGGTGCTGAACGCACCTGACCTCCCAGTTTAGAATGGTCATCTGACAGCCTAGATTTTTACATACTGGAAATAGAGTTTTCAGAATTCTATAGGGTGCTTCTGAGATAGAGCTGTATGTCCTGAGTGGAACAATGAAAAGATACAGTGTTAAGTGAATAAAAGCAAGTCGCACATCTATAGATAGCATATCCCATTTTTGTGAAATTGTGTGTGTTTGTATATACGTGTATTGCTATAGACTTATATCTAATACCTGTGTTATCAGTATAGACAATTTAAAATATCTGGACAGGGACGCCTGGGTGGCTCAGTTGGTTGAGCGACTGCCTTCGGCTCAGGTCATGGTCCTGGAGTCCTAGGATCGAGTCCCGCATCGGGCTCCCTGCTCAGCAGGGAGTCTGCTTCTCCCTCTGACCCTCCTCCCTCTCATGCTCTCTCTCTCTCTCATTCTCTCTCAAATAAATAAATAAAATCTTTAAAAAATAAAAAATAAAAAATAATAAAATAAAATAAAATATCTGGACAATACACACTGAACTGAAATGGGAAGAGAAAGTTCAAGAGATTTTCCTGCCCCTCTTTTTTTTTCATGCTCTGTATTTTTACAGCATTTGATTTTATTTTAGCAAGCATGCATTGCTTTTTTTTCTTCTGACTTTTTATTCAGAAATATTTTAAAGCTGACAGCAAAGTTGCAAGTAAAAAGAACACCTATATTCGTTTTACCCAGATTTATCTAGTGTTTTACCCCAGTTGCTTTATTTTTTTTATTATTTGTGAGAGAGATTGCAAATACATATATATTTTTCTGATCTATTTGAGGGTAAGCTGCATGCATCATGTGTGTTTGTTTTATTATACCTTGTTACACAAAAGGAAGGCTACTGTGTATGCTTTTTGCGCTTTATTCACATAATTTTTCTTGGCTGTCATTCCATATCTGTTCATGGAGATCTTCCTGACTTTCCCTTACAGCTGCACTGTGTGTGTACCATAGCTCATTCAGCTGCTGTCCTAAGGCAGGCATTACTTTTGAAGGCAGAAACACAATAAAGATAAAGAGTGGAAAGGAAATTTTAAAACCACCAAAAAGAGCAAGCTGAAGCTCTTAATAGAAAGTCTTTGTTATTTGTAAAGTGGGTGGAGCTGTGGGAGAAAGCGGCAGCCAGGAACCCTTGGGCAGCCCTTGGACTCACAAAGAGAGTAATAGAGGCGTCCAGAGGTCCAGCTGACCTCCTTAGGTCAGTGTCTGAGGGAGGCTCCCTGGAGCAGGGAAGTGAGGACACAGGACTGAGCCAGGAACAAAGCTAATAAGCAAGGATGTGTGCTCAGGATTTCAGCCAGATCCAGCTGGAGCTCCAGAGCATGAATCACACCACAGCGGTGGACAACCCCCCGCCTTGAGGCAGGGATGCCACGTCCTCCAGCCCCCACATACAATCATCCGTTTTAGGGATGTGGAAAAATTAAAAGTAATGCAATGAGGCTTGTTTACAGTGCCTGGTCCATAGCAGATCTTCAGAAGATGATAGCTATTACTATTATGGGTCATTATTCCCTTTCTTTCCCTCCCCCACCACACCATAACAGCTTTATTGACATGCCATTACCATTAACATACCATTACAATTCACTTACTTAAAGTGTACAGTTCGGCAGTTCTCAGTCTATTCAGAGAGTTGTGCGTTCACCATCATGGTCAATTTTAGAACATTTGCATGACGCTATAAAGAAGCCCTGCAAGGCGCCTGGGTTGCTCAGTCGTTACGCGTCTGCCTTCGGCTTGGGTCATGATCCCAGGGTCCTGGGATCAAGCCCCGCATGGGGCTCCCTGCTCAGTGGGGAGTCTGCTTCTCCCTCTTCCACTCCCCCTGCTTGTGTTCCCTCTCTCGCTGTCTCTCTGTCAAAAATAAATAAAATCTTTAAAAAAGAAAGAAAAGAAACGAAACACTGAACCCTTTTGCAGCCACTCCCCATTTCCTCCCTCCCTGCCCTAGAAATCTACTTTCGGTCACCATAGATGTGCCTGTCTATTCTGGGTATTTCGTATAATAGGAGTCCTATGCCACATGGTCTGGGGGCTGACCTTTTGCACTCTTGGGTCATTCATTCATTGGCTGTGCCCCCCACCACGGTGTTAGTTCAGTCGTTCAGGTCTCAGGAGCAGGGCACCTGTGAGCAGTTAGCAGCCAGCCCTCCCAGCAGCAGCTGGATGCACCAACCTGGAAAGGGGCCTGGTGAGGACACCGACAGCATCCACCAGCATAAATCATGTGAAAGGGCTTAGTTAAGAGTAAGAGGACAGGGATTATCCAGCATGACAATAGAAAAAAAAAAAAAACAGGGAGGATAGCACTTACTCAGAATTTCTGGATAAATGTGTGTTGTTCTGGAAGTCTCCCTTTTAATCTTTGAAAGGCTCTGTCTTGTAAGATCACCAAGGAATGAAATCTCAGTGACCAAACTCTCACACCCTTGGTTAGAATTTAAGTTGCTTTCTTTCCTTAAGGATAATTTGACAGTCATATCCAAACTCTAAAGTATGGGAATATGGAAGACTAAATTTTTCCCGAGATTAGGAATAAGGAAAGCTTGCCTGTTTTCACCATTCCTATGTAACAGCATATTGGAGGTTCCAATCATTACAAAAAGCAAGAAAAAGCATAGCAATCAGAGAAGAAGAAATAAAACTGTCCCTATTTGCAGATGATATGATTATTTACTTAGAGAATCCCAGGAATCTACAAAACAATTACTGGAATAAATGAATTTAGCAAGGTCTCAGGGTATCAAGTTGAGAGACACAGTGTATTTTTATATACCACCAACAAACACTTGTCAAATGAAATTGTAAAAATAATTCAATTTGCAATAGCATCAAAACCATAAAATACCCAGGAATCACAAAGGACATGTAAGACTTCTGCCCTAAAAACTATAAAACATTGCTGACATTAATTAAAGAAGACCTAAGTAAATGGAAAGATAGACCATGTTCATGGATTGGAAGACTGTTGTTAATATGGCATTTTCCCCAAATTGATCTGTAGATTCAACATAATCCCAATCAAAATTCCTGCAGTTTTATTTTGGGTAGAATCTGCAAGCTGATTCTAAAATTTCTGTGGAAATGCAAGTTACCAGGGCGCCTGGGTGACTCAGTTGGTTGGGCGTCTGCCTTCGGCTTGGGTCATGATCCTGGGGTCCTGGGATCAAGCCCCACTTCGGACTCCTGGCTCGGCGGGGAGCCTGCTTCTCCCTCTCCCTCTGCCTCTCCCCCTGCTCATGCTCTCTCTCTCTCTCTCTGTATCTCTGTCAAATGAATAAATTAAAAAAAAAAAATCTTTTAAAAAAGAAATGCAAGTTACCTAATAGCAAAATGATTTTGAAAAAGAAGAACAAAGTTGAAGGACCTACCCTACCTGATTTCAGAACTGTTAACCTACAGTGATCAAAGCTGGCATTTAGTATTAAAAGATAAACAGATTAATGGAACAGAAAATTGAGTTTAGAAATAAACCCAAATATATATGGTTAATCACTTTTCATCACACATGCTGAGGCAATTCTGGAAATAACCTCAGGGCCCATTAGCAGTTGAATGGGTAAACAAATTATAGGATATCCATACAATGAAATATTACTTAGCAATAAAAAGGGTGAACTCTTGATACATACAGTAATATGGAGGAATCTTTCAAAATCATGCCTTCATGATTCTTTCATGAAATATTTCAAAATCATGCTACGTGAAAGAAGCCAGACCAAAAAAGATTGCATACTATATGATTCCATTATATGAAATCCTATCAATCTGTAGAAACAGCAAACAGGTCAGACGTTGCCTGGACCAGGATAGAGGGAGAGAGTGTCTCCAAGGAGCGCGAGGAAACTTTTGGGAGTGGTGGGATGTGTTCATGATCTTGATCTTGGTGATGGTTTCCAGGTGTGTACATGTGTTAAAATTGATCAAAATATATGAAGTTTATGGTTCTTCAGTTATACTTGACACTGTACCAAAAAAGTGGAGGTATTCTTTGATCCAGTAGTTAAGCTTCCTTGTAAAATGTGGAAAATGTTGATCCTAGAGCTACCTTCTTTGTCTATTTGTACATGTGGTATGGTTATTTTTGCTCTGCCAAAGGGCCTTTGTGTTTGTCATATGATATTAATAATTCAGTGCTTCTGTTAAAGAAATATTCAGTGATTTAATAATTGATATTATAATGGCTTTCATTCATGAGGAGCCTACTCTGTGCCAGGCACAGTATAGCTATTTCTCATAGCAGCAGCCTCGCAAGGTTACCTGTGATTATCTCCATTTTTCAGATAGTGAAACTAAGGCCATTCAGTTAAAAAAGAGCCAACGCTGGGATTGGATTTCCACATCTGCCCCACTCCAAAATGGTGCTGCTGGGGCGCCTGGGTGGCTCAGTCGTTAAGCGACTGCCTTTGGCTCAGGTCATAATCTCGGGGTTCTGGGATCGAGCCCCGCATCGGGCTCCCTGCTCAGCGGGAAGCCTGCTTCTCCCTCTCCCACTCCCCCCGCTTGTGTTCCCTCTCTCACTGTGTCTCTCTCTGTCAAATAAATAAATAAAATCTTAAAAAAAAAAAAATGGCTCTGCTCAGTATAGTAGCCACATGTAGCTGGTCCAAATGGAGGTGGGATCTAAGTATAAAATACACACTGGATTTTCCAGACTTGGTATGAAAATAATGTAAAAATGGTAATATTTTATTTATTGATTATATATTGAAATAATATTTTAAATATTGGGTTAAAACACAACTAAAATTAATTTCACCTGTTACTGTTTACTTTTTAAAAGGCAGCTATTAGAAAATATAAAATTACACAAGAGGCTCACATTATGTTTCTCTTGAGCAGGACCACTTCAGAGCCCTTTCCACCTCACATTGTCTGTATAAAGGACAGCTAGAATGTTAATTCAGCAGCATAGATTTATATTTATTGAGTGTAAACTGTATGCTGGTTGAATTTTATAATCTCTCTTATGGGGGTACACTATAAGAGAGATTATAAACTATAAGCCCATTAGACATTTAATTTCAAGCAAAAATTGTCAGCACACAATTTTTTTTAATGTTTTAGATCTGAGTTAGTTTTTTAGATGGAAGGATGTGGACACTCTTCGTTTCAAGTAAATACAGAAGTCTCTTTCTGACCATTAGTACAAATGCTCTGAATTTTTATATAATTGAGTAATTGTTTATAGAATAATTTTGTGTTCATTAAAGCAATGTTCTCTGTTGGGCAAATACACTTGTCTCCCCTGGTCAGGATGGCATTCATAGTTTTACAAACTACAAATTACTGTTTTCTTTGTTGTTTTCTTTATTTGTGAGAAGTACAGAAAGACACTTCCTAATTTTTGAAGGATTGAGAAATTGTGGCTGAACTTTGATCACCCAAATGTATTTTTTTAAAAGATAATATGCTTTTTTTTTTTCTCCATTGACTGGGGGTGGCCCTCCTCTCATTTTTGTTAATAGAGTTTTATTGGATCGCAGCCATGCCCACATGTTTACGTAACTGTGAATGGTGGTTGTTCCCATGCTGTGAAAGAAAGCAGAGTTGAGTAGTTCCACAGAGATTGCATGGCCTTAAAATATTTACTTTCTGACCTCTTACAGAAAATGTTTGTAGACCCCAGGTCAATTAAGTTATGAGCAATCCTCGAAAGTTCCATGAAAATGTCTTTAAGACCCCACTTAAGTTAATGGGAATTTGGGGATGGGAAGGTTTGAATTCGTGAAAGGCTGACACTGGCAGTGATGGGATGCTTTGATGCTCTCCCCACGAGAAGGAGGAGGATGCAGACTTGAGCCTGGCACCTCAGTTGTCTCCATTCCAGCCAGTGGTCAGTCCAGCTGCCCTGCCCTCCAGCTGAACCACACTCCGATCTGGAATCCTGGTACCACCAGGCACTCCCCTGGAAAACTCACATAGGAATTTTTCCCATGTCACACAAAAGCACAGAGAAGGACTAGGGGGTGCCCGTGGGTGGTGGTAGGTCACAGAAGCTCTGTGGTGGTTACTTAGCTCCTGCCTCCTCAACACCCCTGACTCCTGTTCTTCTTTCTTCACTCACGCGGCCCGTCTCTCATGTGCTTTCAGTTTCCCTCCACTTGGCAGGAGTTTGGTTAAGAGCGCCAACTCGTGGGCCAGACCCCTGGGCTCTGATCGCAGCCCTGCCAGAGACAGGCCGAGCAGGGCAAACATGGAATGTGTCTACGTCTGTTTTCCTCATCTGCCAAACTGGGGTAATAACTATGCCTCCTTCATAGGGAAATTGTGGGGCTCACACGATTTAAAAACATGTGAAGTGCTCTTCTTCAGAACAATGTCTGATAGTGAGCACTTGTAAATACCACTTACTATCATTATTATTACCACAAGAATCACTATCCTACTTCAAGTCCCAGGGCAGATGTGAACAAAGAACTGGCAGAAGTGGAGGGTGTCACTTAGGTCAAAGCTGCCCCCTACAGGGCACGCCTTACTAGGCCTGCAGTGTGTGATCCTTGGCACTTCGTACCTCTAAGGTAATGGACAGAGAGCATCTGCTTCTGAGTCAGCCTGATCCAGGTATAAATCCTGGCTGGGTGACCCCAGGCAAGTCCCTTAACCTCTCTGTGGCAACTCAAAACCCTAACCCAATAGTTAAGAACCTCTTACTTAATGAGTCAGGTGGGCTGTACCCTGATTTTGGATTAGCAGCTGCTGGCTGTTGGCAGGGACCACCATCTCAGGGCCCTCCTCTTGGCGACCTGCCTATGAAATTCTTTACCTGCAGCACGGGTTATTTGTACCTATTTCCTCTCCGTTCACACCAATTTTTTTTTTCCCAGTGAGTCATGTTTTTTTCCTTACCACTGAGGCAGAATAATGTGAGTGACTAATGATTTACAACACAGTTTTCCCTGTCACAGTTGACGACGTAAAGATGCACACCATTGTCATAAATGTATACTCAGAATACAAACAAAAGTGGCCCAATTCAAACATGTTTGTACTTTCCAGGCTTAAGTAACACTAGCACATTAAGGAAGTCAGTTTTTAATATTAAAATTGCACTGGGGTACATCCCAATTTCCTGATTGATTTGAGGCAAGCTTCCAGTATTAGAATATCAAATTATATGGAGATTGCATTCCCATCCTCTGATTGATTTGAAATGAATTTGAATCACGACAGCTTAAAAATAGCTTTTATAGCATCTTTATGACTTGATACCATGGAGAAATAAATACGAAGCTCACGCCACAGAAGCTGTCCTCTGTTGATGCGCAGGGGCTGTCTTGTGCCGGGGAATTCTTCTGGTGGTAATTTAAGAAGATGCTTGTCATCTCCTTACAGCAGTTCATAATTCAGAAACAATCTATACGTAATACTCAATTAAGGAACCATAGAGGCATGTCGGCCCCAGATGACTAATGAACAGCCAGAATGGAAATTTGGCACGACTCGTGAAAACACCACTAAAATCAATCCCCCGTCAGGGAAACCACGATTTATTAATGCATTCCGTACCTGCACTGAGTTGCGAATCGATGCGTCCCCATCAGAAGCTAATAAAAAGCAGAGATGGGTCCTTGTGGCCTGTCGGCATAAAAGGGCAGGATTGTAACTCGGGCAGGAGACTGTGCATCGCAGGCCAGCACGTGGTGTCTGTGTCCCGCTCCAACAGTGAGCTGCCGGCCCTGCTCAGGCGGGAGCCCCAAGGGCTGATGAGCACCCGCCGTATGCTAGGTGCTTGCTGCCCGGTTCCATGCTCTCCTTCAAACCTCTCTGCCATCCGTGAGACAGGTGTTAATCATTATTCATCTCACAAGGGAGGGAGTGGAGGCCCGGAAAGGGCAGCGGCCTGCCCAAGGTCCCCAAAGAACAAAGCCAGAGTCTGCAAGGCCAGTTCAGCACTTGGGCTCTAACATGAGTTTTCCAGCTGCATAACTTTGTTTTTTCTCCCGGCCTCGGTTTTCTCATCTGTAAAATGGAGGTGATTCGAGTCTCTGTTGGGACGATTCAGTGAGATGATACTTGGAAAGTCCTTAGGGTCCTGCTGCTATCCTCCTTCCAAGCCATCCCCATTCCGCTTTGCCTCAATACTGCCCTTACTCGTGGGAGGACTTGGAGAACATAACCGGGTTCAGAACTGCTGGACTTCCCAGGAGGTGGGAGATAGAAACTCCCTCTATCATCCACCAGGCTGCTTCTGGCCCTGGTTCCAGCCCGGGAAGAGACTCTGTCACGTGCCTCCTCCTCCCTCTTCCAGCCAGGAATAGCCCAGAGCCCTGAACTCCGCACTAGAACCCGGCAGAATGGAGAGTTACTCGTACCCTCCTCCATTTGACAGACTTCAGCCTCCTGCCTGACCATCCCTTTGTGCACTTATTTCATGGCCATTCCACAGTGTCTTATTCAGGACTTCAAGATGTGAAGTTCCTGATTGTACTCGTGGGGGTGGCGGCGGGGGGGGGGGCTCTCCTTGCTGGGGTGGGGGGCTCTCCTTGCTAGAGGGGAGGCCATTCTCAACACCGTGGCCCTGCTCACTGACAGTCTCTTTCATCTTTATTGTTAGTCCTCTTAGGTATCCTTGCTAATGCCACACTCCTCATTCGGTCACACTTGCTGTGACTTAGGACATTAACAATAAACGGTGAGCCCTGAGGGGTTTGCAGTGGGAAGATGGATAGCACACGCACGGCCAACCAGCGCAGCTGTCCGGGGTCCACTGAGATCTGCTTGGAAAGTTCTGCAGGTCACTTGAACAGCCCCATTAATGCTTCTGTCTCTGTGGACGCCAATAAATATGGCGTGAAACTTGAACATAAATGAGTTTTTACAGCTAATTACGGCTAATGCGAGCCATTTTCAAAATTGCCAAGCATTCCTTCCAGAATATTAGTTTGCAACTATGAATTAGGCATGAAGAGCCAAATTCAATGCACATAATCTAGTACACAACAAAATAATAACAACACTAAGTGGCTTCTGTCTGGCCAAGAGGAACTCCCCGAGGCCAGTCTGATGGCACAAGCTCGCAGTGGGCCTCCGACTGCACAGGCCATGAAGCTTTGAAACCCCAGGAAGGCCATGAAGGAAGCAGTCACTTCTGTGGTCCTCCAGTCAGTGTGGCCAGGACTGTTCAATTCTCCAGTTGTGGCGAGGACCCTCTGGGCGCCCAACCTGGGGCTTCAGCTGCAAGCGTCTGACCTGAACAGCTCGGTCCCTGGTGTGGGGGCACCTCCATTCCATCTCTTCTCCCCTCCCCCCCGCCCCACTCAGTCCATCTGGCACATCACCCCCACGCTCTTCACAGCATCTTGATGTTCGTGTTCATGATCACTGATAACATTATACCACGGTACGGAAGAGTAGAAAATGATGTCCCCTCGCTAATCCCAGCCCCCAGCCTCCCCATGAAATCACCAGTGTGAGCAGTGCGAATGTATCCCAGTTCAGTTGGGGGCTACAAACATACGTGCACACCCTCTTATGCATACGCTGTCTATGTTTTACAAAGCCAGGATCACGTAATACTTATTTTAACATCTTATTCATATTTAATAATGTATTTGGTATCTTTCAATGCCAGCACATGTAAATCTACCTCTTTTTAAAAATACACCTACTGTAATTTATCCAGTCCTCCCATAAATGAACATCACACACAGTGCCTTGGTGAACACTGTACTGGGTATTTCTGAAGGATAAATTTCTACCAAAGTGGTGGTGTTGGGTCAGGGGGAACGCACAATGAAACGTGAGAGAATAGCACCAAATTACCCTCTGAAATGAGTTGTGTCTGTTTATATCCTAATAACAGTAAATGGAAATAGCTGTTTCCCGCCACCGTGTGGACACCTGGGTGTCCTTCCTTCCCATCCCTGGGTGTGGACCTCAGCCAGCAGATGGCCACACCTGCCCGCAGGTGTGTCCCTGTGCCCGCTTCGAGCCCTGACGGCTGTAGTCACAATGCTGTGTTCAGAGTCTCCCAGAAGCAGTTGCTGTAAACATTTTGAGCACATTCCCTTCAGACCTTTCTGAATCCTTGTCAAATGCAAACAGTTCCATCACCACAAGGATCTCTCCTGCCGTCCTCCTATAGCCGCATGCGCCCCCGATCCCCTCCACCGCTGCGCCTCACTCCTAGCAGCCATATCTATAATTTTGTCATTTCAGGAATGCTACATAAATGGAATCATACAGGATGGAACCTTTGGGGTTTGGCTTTTTTTAATGAGTATAATTTCCTTGAAATCTATTCCAGTTGTTGTGCGTATCGATCGGTTGTTCCTTTTTTTTATTGCTGGGTGGTATTCCGTGGCGTGGATGTACCACAGTGTAACCGTAGACCCCGCGGAAGGACATTTACGTTGCCTCCCATTCCTGGCTATTACAAATAAAGCTACTGTATACATCCATGTACAGATATTGGAACATAAGTTTTGGGAAACTGGGAAAAATCTCCAGGAGTTCTGTTGCTGGGTCATACAGTAAATGCAATTTCAACTATTACCAGACTGTTTACCAACCAGACTGTTTACCTTCCCACCAGCACTGCAGGCACGATCCAGTTTCTCTGCACCAGACCCAGCATTTGGTGTCAGGAACATTTTAAAATTTCGTGTTTGATTCTTTTTTTGTTTTGTTTTTTGTAGTCATTCTGATTTTTTCCCCCCGCCTCTTTGCTGATTGAAAGCTGCATATTCCATTCGGTTCTTTTGGAAATTATCCGTATGGTTTTTTTTTTAAATAAACTTTTTAATTTTAGAACAATTTCAAATCCACATAAAAATCGCTGGGATGATACAGACACTTCCCATGTACACCTGCCTCTAGTTTCCCGTTATTAGTATCTTACACTAATACGGTACATTTGCTATAATTAATGAAGTGATATTGGTGCACTTTTATTAATGAAAGCCCATAATCAGGTTCCCTTACTTTTTTACCTAATGTCCTCTTTCTGCTCCAGGATCCCATCTAGCATAGCACACCTCGCTTAGGCATCACACCTCCTTAGTCCCCTCTGTGCTGTGACAGTTTCTCAGACTGCCCTTGTTTTTGATGACTTTGACAGTTTCTCGAGAAGTACTGGTCAGGTGTTTGTAGAATGTCTCTCTATGGGGATTGGTCTGATGGTTTTCTCATGCTGGAGTCCTGGATTGGGAGGAGGAAGACCACACAGGTGTGCCGTTTTTATCACAGTCATCAAGGTGCATCAGGGGTGCAGACTAACAACCTGACTTCCCATCCCTGTTGATGTTTGGCCCGTGTCTCCACTGTTAAGTGACTCTGGGAAGGAAGTCCGTATGCATAGTCCACACATATAGGGAGCTCCACCTTCCTAAGGGCAGAAGATCGACATAAATTATTTGTTCTTCTGTATGGGAGATTTTGTCTCTTTTTCCCACATTTATTTATTTATATTAATTTGGACTAGTGGATTTATTTTTTATACTTTGGCACGAGTTTATTTTGTTGCTTAAGTTGTTAAGGTTTGGCTGTGGGGAGCTCTTTCTGTTGATTCCTGTGTCCCTCTGACACACCCCCCGTCAGCTCGAGCTTTTGAGCACTTCCTTCCTTTCTGGCCCAACAAGATGCTCCAGGCTCATCTTGTATATTTCCTGCCCCAGCCCCACAGTCAGCCAAGTCTCCGAGGATCCTTTTATTCGAGAATGGTATTAGAAACCAAGATCTGGACGCTAGGTGTGCTCGTGGCCAGTATGTGCCCCTGTTTCTAGGCACTGACAGCCAACAGAGCAAGGAAATACGTGTCTTTATACTAACCTGTGTCCGCACACATCTGTCAATGTCTCTCTGTGTCATTCTCTGTTTTTAACATGGTATTAAGGTAAACATGAGTTCATACTGATGTCTCCGCCTCCCATCACTGCCACACGGGTCATTCTGGCCTCCTTCCCTTCCCCTATATTTTTTTTTGCATTTTTTTTTTATTGAGCTATACCATAAAATTCACACTTTTAACATGAAAAAGTTCAGTGGTTTTTTTTTTTTTAAAGATTTTATATATTTATTTGACAGAGAGATACACAGCGAGAGAGGGAACACAAGCAGGGGGAGTGGGAGAGGGAGAAGCAGGCTTCCTGCCGAGCAGGGAGCCTGATGCGGGGCTCGATCCCAGGACCCCGGGATCATGACCTGAGCCGAAGGCAGACTCTCAATGACTAAGCCACCCAGGCGCCCCAAATTCAGTGGCTTTAATATAGTCATGAGGTTGTGCAGCCATCACCACTGTCTGATTCCATACCATCACCATTCCACAAAGAAACACTGTGCCCATTAGCAATCACTCCCGCTTCCCCTTGTCCCTCCCCCCCTCCCAGCCCTCGACAAACAATAATCTTCTTTCTGTCTCTGGAGTTGCCTATTCTGGACATTTCATATACATGGAATCATACAGTGCGAGGCCTTTTGCATCTGACTTCTTTCACTGACTGAGCATGGTGTTTTCGAGGTCGGTCCATGTTGGAGCATGTGACAGTACTCTTCAGTCCTTTTGACAGCTGGACAATCTTCCATCAAATGGATGTGCCACATTTTGTTTATTCATCAGTTCAAATGGACATTTAGGTTGTTTCTGCTCTTTTGGCTGCTATGAATAATGCTGTTGTGAACCTTCACAAACAAGTTTTTACATGGCTGTGTGTTTTCCTTTCTCCTGAGTAGATACCTAGGAGTGGAACTGCTGGGTCACGTGGTGGCTGTATGTTTAACATTTTAAGGAACTGCCAAAGTGTTTTCCAGAAAGGCTGCACCATTTTATATTTCCACCAGCACTCTACAAGGGTTCCAGTGTCTCCAGATCCCTGTGAACACTTGTTATTTTCCATCTTTTAATGATAGCCATCCTAGTGGATGTGAAGTGAAATCTCATTATGGTTTTGATTTTCATTGCACTGATGATTAGTGACATTGAACATTTTTCGTATTTTTCATATCCATCTCCATATTTTCTGGATGTTAGACCTTTATCAGATAGATGATTTGCAAATATTCACTCCCATTCCATGGGTTATCTTTTCATATTGTTGATGGTGTTCTTTGATGCACAAAAGTTTAAAATTTTGATGAAGTACAGTTTGCCTATTTTTAATTTGGTTGCTTGTGCCCAAACATTTTTAAGAAGCATGTTAATTATGCATTTTTTCTAGCAAAATATAATTATTTTCTTCTTCCTTCCAAACATGACAATAGCTTTTATG
The DNA here is from genome assembly GCF_964656455.1 of Halichoerus grypus. NCBI lineage: Eukaryota > Metazoa > Chordata > Mammalia > Carnivora > Phocidae > Halichoerus > Halichoerus grypus. Next base: position 30,572,610 of record NC_135717.1, read on the forward strand.
TGCTCTAATTATCCATTGAACTTCCCATCTTGACATTCTCGAGCTTTAGTTTTACTTTTACATTTTAAAAAAGAGGTTTTCAAAGAAAATCAGTAGTTAATTAAATTTACCAAAATATTTTTATCAGTGTTAGCTCATCATTGTTTTTTAATATTTCATCCCTTCCTTGCTGAAACATATCTCCTAATAATTCTTTCAGTGAAGGTTTGTAAGTGGTAAACTCTTCATCTTCGTATGCCCCAGCATGTATTTCTTTTGCCCTTTAACTTGAATGATGGTTTAGCTGGGTATAAAATTTGAGGTTCATAGTTGCTTCCCCTCAGCTCTGGAAGGCATTACTCTTTGATTCTGTTATTGCTGGGGTGCCTGCTATCTAATTGTCATTCCTTTATAGTATTTTTGCCATGATATATTTTTAGGGTTTTTTTGTTGGATGCTCCACAATATCCCCATGATACAAATTGATTTTTATTTATCCTACTTAGTACTTTATATATGAAGACCCATATATTCCTTCATTTTGGAAAATCCCCAACAATTGTTTCTTCAAGTTATTCTTACTATTATTTCCTCCTTTCTCCTGTTGCACCTCCTCTTAAGCATCCATAGATACCCCTTTATCCATTCTTTGGGTTCTTTGAACTGCATGTTCTTATTGCTTGTGTCTGAGTCTCTGTGTTGTCTTTTGGTTGGTTCAGTGCCTCCATTCTGTCTCTTAATTCACTGATTTCCTCTCTGATTAGTGTCCAGTTTAGAATTTATCCCATTTATTGAGAGTTGTCTTCATGTTCTGTTTTAATGGCTGTCTTTAATGGCCACTGTTTCTAAGCTTTCATTACCAGTTATTCTCATTGAATTCATGCCTGTTTTGTTTCATAATATCTGGTTCTTTTCCTTTATTAAGGACTTTTTGATGCCCTAAACATACTCATTTTAAATATTTTTCAGGCAGTTTTATATCATTCATTTCACCTGGAGTGAATTCATATTCCTGATTGAGGAGTCTGTAGACTGTCTTAGTTAGCATGAAATTTCTTCACAGGCGGTGGGATTTGTTTCAGATTCAATTTTATTAAGAGGTAATTTCAGCTTTGGTTTTCCACTTTCTCTCTTGAATAGCTTCTCCTTGTCTAGTGGTTTGGGTCACCTCCACCCCAGCCCCTACCCAGGGCCAGGTCTTATAGTAGAGCTTGAGGGCCCTTGCCCACAGTCACACTGAGAAAACATGTCTCATTTCCTAGACTTGAGCCTGTGTCTGTCCTTCATTCCTAGACCCATAGATTGCTACAAGCCCTAACCCAGTGCTGTGCTGCAGTCAGCTCCTACCCAGTTCATGAAAACCAATTATTAAATTTTAAGGAATTTTGTGAGCTCCTTGTTAAACAACCATTACTAAACATTAAATTCTACAAACTTGCCATTAAATAAATTATAATAAAAAGCAAAGGTAATAAATACTCAAAACTGATTATTTCCCAACTATCTTGCTATGTGTTGCTATTACCATGCCGGCAAGGTAGCTCACAGCTTCTGTGCCTGTGTGGTAGAAGCACTATATAATGATGCTACCAGGCATCTCTTCCCACGTCTGGGCGGTGACGTCACGTCATCGGTAATTTGAAATCAGCCACCATCAGAGTGTTCACCCCATGGAAATTAGTAAACATTACAGATTGGTTCTCTTTTATTTTCTGGAGGACTTGTTAGAAACACCTGCATACCACGACCCTAGCCCCAGGCAGCACGCTACAATGGTTTTTTGCATCCTCTTTCCATAAACAGAGGTTCCCACGCCAACTCTCTTTCAAATGGGGGCCGGGCTTTATTTCCTCCTATCACAGAAACTTCTTGCAGTCTCTGTCACCCTCCAGGAGCTTAACTCCCAGCAGCACTGTAACCCCACTCATTACTCTGCCTTTCTGCCTTGTTTCTCATCCACGGAGCTATTTGTTTTGATTTTGAAGCTACTTCTGTCCTTTGGTTTTCTTTTTTAGATTTTATCCATCATGGCTCTTGAGTGTGGAGCGGAGGAGGTACATTAAATGTTGAGCATGCTGTGCTGTCTTGAATAAAACTCCATAAACATTCTTTTTTCTAGACATTTAACTTCCATCATATGGCTGTTTATACAGGCCTCAAAATATTTCCTTCCGCTTCCTGTATCTCTCCCAAAGTCAGTCACTTCATCTTCTCTCTTCTTGTTCCCTAGCACTTTCTTGTACCACTTATGACAAATGTGTTAATATGTTGTATCGATGAATTATCCTTGCAAGGATTCTGGATGTGACATATGCAGTCTTCTCGTTTATTATGCACTGAGTAATATTAGCGCATTTAATTTCATAACATACTCTATTGCTCCCAGAAGGAAGCCGTGGAGCCCCCAGTTCCCTAAATGAAGATCCTTGGCCCCCTAATGTTTTGTTCCCTCCCCTGCAGGTGTCACAGCTGTGTTCTCAGGCCACTACCACCGGAATGCCGGGGGCATCTACCAAAACCTGGACATGGTGGTGTCATCGGCCATCGGGTGCCAGTTGGGCCAAGACACCCACGGGCTCCGAGTCGTGGTGGTCACCGCCGAGAAAATCGTTCATCGATACTACAGTTTGGATGAGCTGAGTGAGAAGGGGATAGACGACGATCTCATGGGCCTAATGGAGGGAAAGTGACTGCCCCTTGAGCCTGTGTCTGTCCTTCATTCCTAGACCCATAGATTGCTCCAAGTCCACGGTTCACTTCCACTGGTTTCTTACTTTGCCAGAAAGTGCAGCTGTGCACCGCCCCCTCTTGAAATATAAAAGTATTCCAGGCCGATTTGTGGATTTATGTCATTTTGCATAAATCAGAGAGCTGGGTCCTATCCTCCTATCCTAAGTTATATTCAAAATAGAGAGCTGCCCTCCCCTTATAAAAGAGGGGGGTGGGGAAAGCCTGAAAACAAAGGAATAAATGATATTAGAATCTTGCTGCCTCAGTGTTTGAGTCAGTTCTCCTAATGATGGGTTTCTCAGCTCTGCCTGTGAAATCGATTGCTTCCCGGTAGCGGATGGTAAAAGTCTACCTGTCACCCTCCATCCCACCTTGATATCCAAGCGCGGTCTTCGATAATTCCATGAACAAACCGCATTTGATTGTCTTAGATCGTGTTCACGACTCCCAAAATGCTAGGCAGAAACAAAGGTCATCGCCTTTCCTTCCTAACAAGGCAAATCATTATATCCCATTAGCAGAGATGCATGGGCTTCTTCTTTTTTTTTTTTTTTTTTTTTTTTGCACGGAACTGAGTAGACAACACTTGCTATTAAATTTTGAGGCTCCTACTATTGTCGACGATGCATTCGATGCTAGTCAAAGTTGAATTTGCCTTCTGGGTGATGAGAAAAGCCTCCTTGGCACACAAATTGGCCATCTCTATAAACCTCCCCCCCCCCCCCCCCGCCCACCCAGAGACTAGAACTGAAGCCCCAAAGCGCCGCCTCTCTGTCTGTTTTGAGTTTCTTCACGGTCCCTTCCGAGGGCACAGGAGCTCCGCAGATTGGCGTTCTTGTGTGATGGGGATGGCCCTCCATTTATGAGCCTCTTCGCTGTGTCTCCTTGGACAGAGCAAGCGGGAGTCGATGCTGAGTTCTGAAAAGAAACAAAGCAGGAACCCTGGCGGGCACAAAAACGGTACATTCAGCCCTGTGATCTAAATCGGCGCCAACTTGGATGAAATGAACAGGGGGCAGGATCCATTGGCAAAGGAGTGTGGGTGGTTTAAAATCAACACCGTTTTTATGTGAGCTCCTTTGCCACTGCTTCTGTGCGGCTGCCGACTGCGCAAGATCGTGTCTGTTGCCCCGTCCGATGGGGAGCCCCGGCACTCCGTCCCGCCCGAACAACCTCACGGCACCAGGTGGTGGCATCCGTCAGACCCAAACCAGCAGTTACAAATGAACTGCAAAGTTTATTAAATCAAAAGACTTTCTTGTTAAAAAGTTTTAGTCAGTGTAGCAAAACCGTGAAAAATTAAAGAGAAGGATAATTGCGTATGTAAATTCATAAGGCACAAAGACGAGAAGTTAATTATGCTACAGATCGGTGATGCACCATAGCTCGTTGTGTTGTGGCACAAGAAAATTAAAATCTTTCAAAATTAGAATGCTCCTGTTTTGGTATTTTGCCACAGAGTTGCTCTGTGTTCATTTTTCTCAACAACAGGTGTGGCTTGAAGAGGTCAGGAACAGGAGGTCAGTAAAAAGTAATAAGCAACGCGTCTGAGGCCTGGGATGTGCTGACTTTCAGAATCAGATGGCAGGGTCGTAAATGCAGGTGTGGGGCTGCTGGGAGCGCAGGGAACAGGAATCCTAACGGACCGCCGGAGCCCTCTCTGTTGTATGACATGTGCAAGATGCTCAGTAGGCTGGGGTGCCTGGAATGGGATGGGGAGTGGAGATAATTCAAAGTAATGGAAATGAAATTTCTAAATCTCCTTCCCCACAAACCTAATATGTAAAAGAAATGATTCAGAACACAGCAAAGATACGCGAAGAATAGGGAACCATACGAAATTCTCACCATTTTTTAGGTAACCAGCGGTATTCCCTGATGCTGGTTGGTTCAGAAAGAAATGATTTTGTAGATAAGCGTGTATTGTTCTGATAATAGCTATTTACCAATGCATTCACTATATTGCCTTTTCTTTTTAAAAAAGAAAAATCACATTAAAAAATAAGTGCCTTATGCTGTGGAAAACAATAAAATCCTCCATGATCCTAAGCGCTATGGTGTTGAATGTTTCTTATGTGCTAAGTACATTTTAAGTGCTTTGGCTCAGAGAGGTGGGGCCACTTGGCTGAGATCACACCGCTCATCAGTGGGGAAGCAAGGATTGAGAGGCAGGCAGTCCAGCTGTCCAGCCCATGCTCCTTAACACGATCCTCTCTTTCCTAGAAAACATTTTTCATGGATGAGAGCTTTGTACCAGCTCAGTGGCAACACTACTATTCAGCACCATTCAGCACCATTAACCACCTTTACTGGACAGCAACCCAATGTGAGCTGGAAGCCCTGGGACTTGATCCCAGGGTTTGCAAAGCCCAGACACACCCAGGTCCGGGGTGGCAAAGCCTGTCCAGATTGTTCGAGTCAGAGAATGTTCACCAGAGGAGACTGGATGACTGAGGTGGACCCATAATGGACCACGGGACACAGCTTTGCCCACATCAGTAAATGCTTCGTCACATGATGCTCACTCCTTGCTTACAGGTCCCTTCCCTGGGGGTAGGACACCTGCATCTCCCAAGGCAAGCAGTGCCACCCAACGCTCCCCATCTAATTCATCATTTTAATTGGGGGTGTTAATAGGGGGGCTACTAAAAGGAAAAGGTTATTTAAGGAAATCTAAAATTGAGTTGTCAAGACTCAAGTAGGTTTGTGGAGAGAGGTGGGGAGACACCTAATTGCATTCACCTTTTACAATAAGTAAGTTTATCTCTAGAATTCAGTCATGTTTCCCCTGAGGTTGGAGAATAGGGGGGAAGAGTCTTTAGTAAACTTTATGGAACTGAGCAAACAGAGAGAATGTTTCATAATATCTTGTGATTTCCAGCATTACAAGGTTGTCAGTCCCCGATAGAGTTACAAGGCAAACCCTAGTTTTAAGCCTGAATAAGAACACTAGGACCATTTCCCTTATGTACTGCAAAAGATACCGAGTTACAGATAACTGTAGAAACTATACACACATAATACAGCTTAATATTATAGTCTGTATTCTCATTGAAATCTTTTGAGAAAAAGTACCAAAAACATTATTTGCATTTACTTGAACTCTTAATACTTATTCCCCAAGTAGTGCCTAAAAACAGCTCTGCACAGTTGTGAAATTAAGTAGCAATATTGTATCGAGCTGGGGGGAAAAGGAAGATTTAGGAATCAGTTGTCAAGGCAAGTTCTATTAAAAGCTTTCTGTAATAGACACCAGGGATTTCTTGTTCACATAACCTTAGCAGTTTTGGTTGCACCTGCAAGAGATAGTACTTGACAGATAATATTGATTTTTTTTTATAACTTCATAAAATACTGTCTTATGTCATTGGAGAGTTCTTAGGGATTCTTGGAGTAATAATAATGATAATGACTTCTAACATCTTTCTAGAAAAGATGTTACTGACTAAATTCTCTTTTTCCTTCAATGGATTTTTATTGCCATTATTTCTTTACTATTAGACATTACACATAAACAGATATATACACATTGGATTTTTCTTTTAAATAAAACCTAAAGGACCTATGTAGATTTTTTTTTAAACCCTAGATAAATAAAGTTGACTGAACATGAATAATCAGAAGGTACCTTTCATTATCTGTTCTGATATTTGTCTTTAAGAAGTCATTTTCTTCACAAAAGGAACTTTGCACCTCCTGTAGAATAAAGTTCAGACTCCTTCCTATGACTGCCCAGGGCCCATTCACTCTGCCCCAGACCTCCTCTCAGCCTTGTCTGTATGGCCTCTCCTTGTAGAACATCCCACCACCCTTTGTACTGCTGTTTCCTCTGATGGGAACTGGCCTCCATCACATTTTGACCTTAGCTCAACGGTCACTCCCCACAGTGGCCTCTCACCACCTTCTCTGTTGTTATGCTGCTCATCCTCAGGTGTGGCCCTGTTTATTTTCTTAATAGCACACCATTAAGAGATTTGCTGGCTTCCTGATCCTCGTGTGTATTCCCTACCAGCATGCAAGCTTCAGAGCAGCAGGGACCTGGTCTGACTCGTTGGCCATTCTCCCCCCGATGCCTAGAACCATACCAGGGGCACAGGGTGGGGGTGGTGCTGCTCAGTGAATACTTGGCCGTGAATGTGGAATAATAAGGTAAGCAAGGACATATAGTAATACTTAATTATCCACATCAACACTCAACAGGGGAGGAAGGACGGAGAGGAGGCCACATTCCTAAGCCTGTGGTAGTTCTGTTGGGATTGTCCTCAACGTCAGGGATTGTCAACAGGCCAGCAAAAAACTGGCAGCATCACTGTTCTCTTTGGTTCCCCACTCACGGTGAAGGAATTGGGGTAATAATGATCAAGTGCCCTTGACTCTTAGTAATTCTAAACCCAGCTCACTGAATGAATACTCTGCCAGTAACCAAAACAAGTCAGCCCAGAGAAGGGTCTGATTCTAGATTAAAGGATATATGGGAATGTGTAAAAGAGATGGCCGAAAATATAAGTCTGGGACTCAGAAGAAGTGAAAAGTGCATCTTGGAAGTGCTGCCGGAAGAGGTTATGTTCTATGAATGACATTCCTGACAAAATTTGGCAGCACAGGAGGAGACCTAAGGACAGTACCCTAAAGCAGACTTTTAGGGAACATTTTTGTTTCCTGCAAAAGAAGTAAAAGATGGAAGCCAACAAGGAGTGAAAGGGAATCTTGCTGAAAAGTTCAGACTGGTGCACACTGAACAAACAGGGAAAGGAATTGGCTCCACTTGCAGTTTAATGCTTTAAGCGCCCCCCCCCCCTCCCCAGACCAGCGCTCTTGCACATAAGTACAGTCTCTAAAAAAACTACCTGGTAATTTGGAGAGTGAACAAAACTAGAACTCAAACCTTCCCCTCTCTCCTCCACCCCACACTTTGCCTTTGTAGAGCACCACATTAGGGATGGATAACGTTATTGAAAAATCCACCATCTACTTACCAGAGAAACCAGGGAGAGAATCCCGGGTCACTGGAGAGGGAGGAATCCCAGAGGGGATACAGCTGGTTAGGAATCTCCTAGTTCTGTATATGAGCTCACACAAATCTCTGGTTTACCCCTAAGTATGCACAAGCAGAACAAACAGGACAGCAAAAGCCCAAAAAGTTGAATGTGATTTAGACAGCTGCCCTGAGCAGAGAACGTACCACGGAAGTCTAATCAAGTTAACTGCCTGCTGATGCAAAAATAAAACCTCAACAATCTTCAGAGGAATATAACAGAATCCCAGTTCTCTACAACATAACATCCATGATGCCCAGAATGCAATCCAAAATCACTTGTGCAAAATAAACAAAAACAACAAGAATCTATGAGTTACTCTCAAAGGAAAAGACAACCAACCCCGCAATGCCCCAGATGCTGAAATTACCACACTGGAACAGGAAGCAGCTATGGTAATGCTCAATTGGAAATGGAACGTATGCTGACATTTCCAAAGCAAATGGAAAAATGTTGAATGACAAGGAAGTCTATCTCTTCTGAAAAATAGAACATATAAAAATAATCAAATGGAAATTTCAGAACTGAAAAAATACAGTATCTGAAACTTTAAAATTCCCTGGATGGGCTTAATATCAGAACAGGGATGAGCAAACATGAAGATAGATGAATAGAAATTAACTAATTTAAAGGCAAAGAGAAATAGAGTTGGGAAAAAAAAAACTCAGGGCCCTGTGGGACAATGTCAGAAGGTCTAATGTACAGGTTATATGTGTCCCAGGAAGGAAAGAAATAATGGAGCAGAAAAATATTTGAAGAAATTAAAGCCAACCACTTCCCTTACTTGGTAAAAGACAAAAATTCCAGATGCTCAATAAACACAGAAGACATGAGCCATAAAACAAAATATCCACCCAACTGGATTTTATAAAGACTCCGCTTTTCAAAAGACACCACTAAGAAAATGGAATGGAAGCCACGGGCTGAAAAATATATTTGCAACACATTTATCAAATAAAAGACTTGTATCCAGAATGTGTAAAGCTCTCACAATTCAATTTAAAAAATAGTTAATAAAAAAGTGGGAAAAATAGTTGCACAGATACTTAACAAAAGAAAATATATGATGAATGGCCAATAAGCACATGACAAATGCTCAACATCACAGCCTGCATGGAAGTGAAAATTAAAACTACAGTGAGACACCATCTGGCTCTCACTAGAACAGCTGAAATGGCAAAGACAAACAATACTCAGTGATGGCAAGGATTGGATACAACTCCAACTGCAATATCGGGATTTACAATAAGAAGTACATACTGGGTTTTCATCCTTGTCTCTGGCAGAGAGTTCCGAAAACTCTTGGAATCTCCTAAGTGCTAAGAAAGATGAAGGTGCCTTTTGCTATTGTTCACAAGCCCCTCCCAATGTCACCTGAGTTTATGTTAATGAGGTGACTTTTGGAAAGCTCCTAAGGATGGGGGCTGGTTGTGCAGAGAACGAACCATTTGATTGGAGTGTCCTCGGGGGAGTGCAGATTGGCTGGAGTTTGAATTAATCACCAAATGGCCTATGATTTAATCCATTGTGCTTATATAATGAAGCCTCCATAAAAAACCGAAGAGATGGGGTTCAGATCGCTTGCAGATATTACACATGGAGGTGCTGAGAGGGTGATGCACCCAGAGAGGGCATGGCAGCCCACTCCCCCTTCCACGTATCTTGCCCTATGCATCTCTCCCACCTGCCTGTTCCTGAGTTACATCCTCTTCTAATAAACTGGTAATCTAGTAAGTGAAATATTTCTCTGAGTTCTATGAGCCACTTTAGCAAATTAACCAAACCCGACGAGGGGGTGTGGGAACCTCTAGTTTATAACTGACCAGTCAGAAGCACAGGGGACAACCTGGGCAACCTGGACTTGCAGCTGAAGTGGGGAAGGGGACAGTCTTGTGGGACTGAGCCCTAGGCTGTGGAACCTGACACCATCTCCAGGTAGAGAGTGTCAGAATTGAGGTAACTTGTGGGACACCCAGCTGGGGTGGAATTGCTTGGTCATGGGCGAGTTGGGGGGGGCAGAGGAGGGAGGTGGGGACCCACACACTTGGTAACAGAAGTGTCAGGAGAGTAGTGAATAAAGGAAGAGTGTCTCCTGCACCTGTGCTCATATACATTCTTGTTGAGAATATTAAATGGTACAACCATGTTAGAATATAGTTTGGCAATTTCTTAAAAAATTCAGTTTCACCTGTGATGCTGCCATTCCACTCCTGGGGATTTGCCCAAGGAAAATGTAAACATATTTCCACATAGAAACTTGAGCCTAACAGCTTACTCGTAATAATAACCCAAAACTAGAAACAACCCAAATGCCCATCAGTAACCAAATGAACAAGCAAAATGTGGTACATTCATACAATGGGATACTACCCAGCACAAAAAGGAAGGAATTATCGATAGATGCAATAACGTGGGTGAATCTCAAAATTACCATGCTGAGTAGAAGAAGTCGCACTTTTTCCATACATTTAAGTCAGTTCCACTTACAGCAAAGTCTAGAAAATGCAGACTAACCTATAGTGACAGAAAGCAGATCAGTGGTTGCCTGGAAACGGGGGCGGAGCAAGGGATGGCCGGTAAAGGGGGCAAAAGGAAAGTTTTGCGGGGGATGGAAGTGTTCTGTATCCTTTTGTGTTTTTGTGACACAGGTGTATAATCTGCCAAAGCTCATGGAAGATTTTAAATGTGTGCAGCTTAGTAGTTTATTTTACAAAAACTGTTTCTCAATAAAGTTGAGGCATTTTGTCATGTGAGATGCTTGTTTCCAGAGCTCCTGTGCCTCTAAAGACAGACCCAGGTTTGAATCCAGGCTCTCAGGTTTTACCGTGAACATGGGTTCTCTCACAGGACTTGCTAACCTCCTATATCTCAGTTTCCTCATCAGTAAAAGCACACACTCCATCAGATGGAACGCTTCTAGCCAATGGTAACAATATCAGATCAGAAAGGGCTTGATAAGTAAGGGGGTTATTTTTCTCATACAACGTAAGTCCTGAGTCCTGATGTTGGTGGTTCTGGGACGTTCGAGCAGCTCAGTGGGTCAGCTCTGTGTCGACAGCTCCTTGATTCCTACCTACTGACAAGATGACGGCCCAGCTCCAAGCATCACCTCCACATGGAAATATGTTCCACGATGTGAAGAAAGGGCTGGTGGAGTGGGTCTCTACCTCCAGAGTCACTTTTTCTATCAAGAGGGAAATTATCACCCAGAGGCCCCCAACAGATCTCCATCCTAAGTCCCATTGGCCAGAACCAGAAATACCAACAATACAAACCAACAGCCGCTGCAGTCACCAAGAAAGACCCTAGGATGAGGGTTCAGGCCCACCCCAGCAATTGTGAAAGAGCACCTCGCTGTGTACGTGAAAGCCACTCTACAAGCTGCTAAAGAAATGAGTAGTGAGAAGGAAACGGGCATCAGCAGAGACCCGTCTTTCCAGGGAACTCGGGAGGGGAGTAGACTGAGAACAAGTGGAGAAAGTTGTGTGGGTCGAGCCATCTGGAGTGAGAACAGGGCTGAATGTGGACACGGAAAAGGACATTGGAGGGGGAAAGAAACGGGCTTGGGAGCACAGCCTTGGCCACGAGAGAAGAATGGGGAGGACGGAACAGGTGATAAGGCTGGGAGCGTGGATGGAGCCATGGGGCGACTGACGGGCAGGCATATCCCACTTCCCGCTGATGCATTTCTCGGAGGGGCTCCCAGGTTGTGCTTCACTGAGAAGCAAGGGAGACTCTGGACTAATGCACAGTTCACCTTCGTCTTGTCAGGCGAGAGCCACCATCTGGTCGCCATCTGGCTATCCCTGACTCTCTGCCTCCAGGTGGGCCATATGGGATGGGTTTTAGACGTCGAAGGAGAGCAATGCAGGGTGTGGCTTACGACCGTGCTGGAGAAAAGTCTCTCCTTGGGTTTTGAGACTCTTCTTTCCCAGCTTTCCCAAAGAAATTAGATGATTTCATCTCATATAACATCTTTGAAAGACTCCCTGGATTTGCTTTTTTTTTTTAAAGCTACCAAACTGGAACATTGTGTCCCTTAAGCACCTATTTTAGCTGTCACAGATTTTGAAAAGCCATTTAAATGAAATTGTACTGTACTGATCACGCAGTCCTGTACTTTCCCGATCTCCAGTGCTTGTCAGACAAGATCACAAGCTCCTGAGGACAGGAACAGTGTCTCGTTGGCCACTGTGTTCTCATCACCTGGCCCAGGGCCTGGTACCCGTTGTACATATGTGTTGGCATACTCCACTCAGCAACCCTCCGTACCAGGAACCCTCCCTCCAACTATTCATCCATCCCAAAGACGTTTGCCAAGTAGGGACCACACCCTGCGCCAAGCACCCCTGAACAGAAAGCAGCCTTCAACTTCAGCGAGACAATTTAAACATTGACGTTCCTTGCGTCCCAGACAGCCTGCTCTACTCCGTTCTGTCCTTGGCAAGCATCAGTACCCAGCTGTGCACCGCCCCCTGTTGAAATATAAAAGTATTCCAGGCCAATTTGTGGATTTATGTCCTTTTGCTCAGCGAGGAGCCTGCTTCTCCCTCTCCCCTTCCCCAGCTCATGCTCTCTCTCTCTCTCTCTCTCTCTCTCTCTCACTCTCTCTCTCAAATAAATAAATAAAATATTTTAAGAAATAGATTTATATTCCCAAATTTCTGGGATAACATGGTTGCTGATAATTACAACAGGTGGTGAGAACGGGTCTGGCAGCGGGAGCAGGGAAGAAGGAAGGCAGGTGTCACGAAGAGCAGAGTGGCAGTTGATGTTTTTATGACTCATCCTCAAAAGGAAACAAGAAACTGCCCTCTGGTCAGCTGTGGGGGTGGAGGGCAGGTAGCTGAGGCACGGGGGACATCAGCTACACAGCCGGCCACCCCTCGTGCGTGAGCTCACTGAACGCTGCCGACAGCCCCCCCAAGGTGAGTACTGTTATTATCCCCATTTTACAGAGGAGGAGACTGAAGCCCAGAGACATTAAGGAACTCGCCCAGGATCACACAGCTGGAGAGTGGCAGAGCTGAGTGTAACCCAAGCCGTGCGATCAGAGCCCAGAACCCCTACACTGTGCCCAGCCTCCAAGTGTCCTGCCAGGGCTCTGGCACGGGGGCAGGCCCCAGCCCCCTGTGCTGAAAGGGCTGAAAGCAACACGCATGGCCGCTTAGCTGCACAGGGTCGACCGTGTCACCAGACAGGACCCCAGCCTGTCCTCCATCCAACATGGAGGCCCCTCTTCTCCTCTCAGAGTCACAGACTGGAAAGGAAATTCTCTCCATCCCCAAATTATGTCTCCTCGGACAAATGGAATGCAGTTTATCTATTTAATTATTCAATCAAGTTTTTCTGTCTCCAAGGAATTCTGGCAGTAAAGTCACACATCCCCTGCAAGATCTCCAGCAGAGGGGTTTCTGGGCCAGCCTCACCTACAGAGACTCTAGCTCCCGTCACAGATGAAAAGAAAGTTTCATTAGCTTTATTTACTTCTCCTGACATAATTGGCCAGTGGAGTGTAAATGCTGATGTCATGTCTAATTAGCGGCGGCCTCTGCCCTCCTGGTCGCTGTACCCCGTCTGGCTTGTTTATATGGATGGAGCTGTTTCATAGGGAGCATCTTTATGAACTAGCCCCCCCATGGAGATGTTCTAATTATCATTCAAGAAAACAAGCTTTCTGATGTTGTGCAGACAGTTCAGCAACATCTTCCCAACAGGGCTGATAATTGTAACACCCTTTTGGTGCATGGTGGGCATTTCTGAAGGTGGTAACACTAGATCCTAGGGAACTAGAAATTTGGAACTCAGCTCTGCTTCTCTCTGTCCTGGACACCTTGCCATTCTTGGCTTCCGTTGGGTTCTTCATGGGCTCTAAGGCTAATTGTTTGCATTGGGATGAATTTTGCCAAGGATCAGAAATTCTGATTAAATCGCTAGTGCAATCATCATGCCCCTGGGCACAATTTACTGTCATGAAATCAAATCCAGCAGAAAGAAAAATGGTTCAATACCTAAAGGATTAGAGCAGATACAAATATTAAATGATTCTGATAAATTTCACAATGTGCTTTTGTTTCAAAAGGAAAAAGAGTAGGGGAATAATTTGATCCCCCCAGTGGCAGGATTCCACTGAGCTTTGGAGAAGTAAAGATCTTTAACAAAATTAATTACAGTCTGAAATCAGTCTGGCAACAATGCCGTCTTCCTGCTGCACGTTACCCAGTTCCAGGAAGTCTGTAAGAGAGAGGCCATGCACCGTCAGAGGACCAAGGAGGCTCATTACTAGTTTTCTTAATTGCTGTAATGTCGTTGCCTTTTTGACTCTCGTCTTTGCCACTCCTTAGCCCATCCCTGCTGTCATTCTCTGTACCTCCTCTCCCTCTCCCTCATTGTCTCCCCCTCTCTCTGTCAACATTTTTCGTCGAAGCCCCTGGTGCTCCCATTTCTCTTAAATAAATCTCTACATTTTCAACCACTAGTCTGGGCTCGGACACCCCATCTCCCCTTGGCCGTGGCTGACCAAGCAGGACCTTGCTTTGCCGGCAGATCTCTCTGAGGGTATGCTGTCCCTCCTCTCCAGTTCCAGAGGCCACAATTTCCCACAGGCAAGACTGGTATGCTCCCAGTTACCCACTTTGTATTCCAAACCCCTTCTCCTACATGGCCTTTCCCTCCTTTATGTATTCATTGCACGAATTCTTGGCTACACGCTCTGTGCTGGGGATACACCTCATGGCTCATTGTCATTGAAATCATCTACCAATCTTCTGGTAACTCATCCCTCTTTTATGGAAAGCTTTGGGACCTTCTTAACAGGTCTTCCTGTCCACCCCAAGTGTAACCTTCATCCAGGGCGACTTCGTGGCCGTGTGAACCACCCACATGCCACTAACATCTGTCACTTACCCTGTGCAGCATCCACTGCCCCTTCTGATTTTACTCTGTGGGAGCCTCCTCTCCCCCACTTTAGTTTGTGTTGAGCAGGTGGGGTTGGTCCCATTCCTGGACTTTGCCCATGGTGGAAGCAGGAGTGCCTGTGACAAATCAGAGTGCCACGAGGTTCTGGTGCCAGGGTGCTAGACAAGGCCACATGATCCAGATCAGATCAAGGAGATCAAGGAGCTATAATCCCAGGACTGTTGCTGGAATTACTGGGGGAGGGGCTCTCTTTCTGCTGGAGGCTTCACCTGTAACAGAACCTACCAGGAATGAAACATCATAATGGAAACTAGGGCACAGAAATGGGGGGGAAGGGTAGAGAGAACAAGAAAGAAGACCTAAGAAACCAAAATGAGCTCCTGGGTCCAGCCATGCCTGAAGCCACTCAATGCCTGGTGCCAGTCAATGCCTAGCTGCTCAATTAAATGAGCCAGCAACTCCCTTCTTTGCTTAAGTCAGTTTTCTGTTGTTTACAAATCAAAAGATACCATTCCTCCTATTGACCTCAACTCCCATTGTGTTCTCCATTCTAACTCTGTAGCTTATTCCCATAAATCAGAGCTGGAGGCTGAAGGATGGGATTATAAGCATGGCAAGGGAGTAATGCATCTTGACCGGTCAGAAGGCAGCACAGACTCATAGGAGAGTTACCAAAAATTCGGGACGAACCTATTTGGGAGGATGAGCCAGCACTTCATAGATGCACATTTGTGATGCTCAATTAATTCTGCAAATATTTATTGATCACCCACTACTCTCCAGGCCCACTTCCAGGTCCAGGACATAGCAGAGGAAAAGTAAGGTGGAATCCCTGTCCTCAGTGTCTGTTAAGTCAAGTCCACTGGCTTGTATGTCGGACCAAAAGTCTCATGTCATGTAACAGTTGCCAAATAGCCTCCCTGCCCTACTCAAGCATTAAAGAAAGATAAAAATCCCCAGGTACTTTAATTATGCCATGAGGTTGCCCCTTGGGTAGCCTTTATTCTGCCAAATATAATAGGCACTCTTGTATTTCTCAAAATCTATGCCATTTACAGCTTATGAGTTGTTGCCCTGGTTCATAATAAGCTATTTGATAGCTATTGACATCTTCCATCTGAGGAGAGCCAGATGGATTAGCCTGGCAGCTGAGTTTCACGAGATGTCTAGATATGGGAAGGAAGACCTTAGCGATTGCGCTACAGACTGAATGTGTCTCCCCAAAATTCACATGTTGACGCTCCAACGCCCAATGTGGTGGCATTAGGAGGTGGGGCCTTTGGTAGGTGATCGGGACACAGTGAGAACAGTCATCTCCGAGTCAGTAAGAAGAGAGCCCTCACCAGCAAACCAGCCACACCGGCACCCTGATCTCAGACTTCCAGCCTCCAGAACTCTGAGGAACTAAATTTGTTGTCTGAGTCACTCACTCCACGGTATTTTGTAAGGCAGCCCAAGCTGATCAATAGATGCTGTGATAGAAACTCATTGATTTGAATCCCAAAAACATTATGTCAAGAGAATAAGCCTTGCACAAAGGAGTGTGTGCTCTACGTATACTGCATTATCCCATGTGTATGAAATTGGAGAACAGGCAAAACTCATCTAGAATGAAGAATATCAGAACAGTAGTTTCTGGGGGTGGGGCCACGAATTGACTGGGTTGGGGCATGAGAGAATTTCTGTGGATAATAATGTTCCGTGTCTTGATAGGGGTTTAGATCACACAGGTGTATGCATTTGTCAGAACTCAGTGAAGGTACAGGCAAGATCTATGCATTTCACTGTATGTAGATCATACGTCGAAAGAGATAAAGACAGACATTGGACTCTAGTTAATGACATGCATGCCGAAGTATTTAGGGGTCAAGTATATGAAGTAGGTAATGCCCAAACTTTACTTCGAATTAAAACAAAAATAAGATATGTCAATGAATGGATAAAGGAACAGATGGGTGGACAGAAGGGTGATAGCAAATACAGCAAAACGTTAATGGTAGAATCTAGGTGGTGGGTATGTTTACAACCTTTCATTATATTTGAAATTTGTCATTTACAAGTATTAGGAAGGGGCGCCTGGGTGGCTCAGTCGGTTAAGCATCTGCCTTCAGCTCAGGTCATGATCCCAGGGTCCTCTACTCAGTGGGGAGCCTGTTTCTCCCTCTCCCTCTGCCCTTTTCCCTCACTTGTGCGTGCTCTCTCTCTCTCTCACTCTCAAATAAATAAATTTTAAAAAATAAAAATATTAGGAGAAAGCTATCAGAATTTAACAATCACTTTCACCACAATTAAGAAACTTATCAGCCATCAGTAGACACGTATGGAACATCAGGTTCTGTTCTCTGAACTTTACATACAGATCTTACTTCATTTTCCCTAGAATGCTATGCACTCGTTGTTTTATACTCCGTGCACAGGGGCAGAAACAGGCTTTAGATGATAGTGGGTCCAGAGTCCACAGATGGCATATGTCAGAGTGAGTATTTAAACCCCAAAGTCCAGTTTTCTCCCCACTCTGCTCTCCCGCCGTGGAGTACCGGGTGCCCCGCTGTCTCAGCTTGAGCTGCTGTCGCCATAGGCTGGAGGACTTAACAAATGATTTATTTCTGACATTTCTGGAGGCCAGGAAGTCCGAGGTCGAGGGACTGTCAGATCTGGTGTCTGGTGAGGGTCCCCTTCCTGGTTTGCCATCGGCCACCTTCTGGTGTCTCTCGTGGCAGAGAACAGAGAGGAAGCAAGCTTTCTCCTGTCTCTTTGTAAGGGCACCTGTCCCATTCATACCTCCAGTTTACACGTTGAAAAGATGACTCCGGCTCAGGTTGGAGAATGTTTCCTTTGCGGGGGTTGGGGGGAAGCCCAAATGCCTGTGGGGATGCCCCTGAGCTGTGTTAGGACCACGGTCTTAACTTTGACAGAGGATGAGGGCTTGGACTGAGGCAAGGACAGCAGCAGGTGACAGAACCGTGGCGAGCCAGGTCAAGAGCTGTATGTCACCAGTTCTTAGGATGCCATCAAAATACTTTATTTCACAAACGGGAAACCTTGTTCAAGGTAATCCAATCCTAGGAAAAAAGCAGAAGGAAGGAGAACTGAGTTGCCCCTAACAACCCAGGGTTGTGGTCTAAATGATAAAGAAGGCCAGAGAGGGGGCGCCTGGGTGGCTCAGTTGGTTAAGCATTCAACTCTTGGTATCAGCTCAGGTCATGATCCCGGGGTCGTGAGATCAAGCCCCCCGTCGGGCTCCACTTGAGAGCCTGCTTGAGGTTCTCTCTCTCCCTCTCCCTCTGCTCCTCCCCTCATTCATGCACTCTCTCGCCCCATCTCTAAAATAAATAAATAAAATCTTTATTAAAAAAAAAAAAAAGGCCAGAGAGGAAAGGAAAAGAAAATGATGATTAGAATATCAGGCTAAGACAAAAGACACATCTAAAACACACACGTGTTCCAACAAGATCAAAAGGTTACTGGTAAGTTGAAGAATAGTGTAATTATAAAGCTGTCTGAAATGCCCGTCAGGGTCAGCCCCGTGACCCATCCCTCCACGCCTGCCAGGGATGCTGGGGAGGGCTCTAGAAAAGCCGCCAGTCTTCCCGACACTCAGCTTCTGCTCCACACCCCTCCCTCCTTCCCCTGCAGCAGAACCTGTGGATTTCTCTCCAAGACAACCGAAGCCTGTTGACAGCCTGTCCCACCTCTGCGGTCACATGGTAAAAGGTTATTTCCAGCATCCCACTTTTAGCCACACATTAAGCAGAAGGGGTCCTTCCCTTTTCCGTTGGTAATGACCCCTTGCCTCTAAAGAGGTGGCTTTTCGATGTCTTTCTTGAGAAAAAGAGAAGGTGACTCACATCTCAGAAGCCTGAAATCATTAATTTCGAGGCAAATGCGTGTAGATATGGGTAAGTACTTTCAAGTTAATCCCTCTAATCAATAGTCTCTACATTTATCGGGAAAGGAACAGATGGTAGGAGGTTTTAAAAGGAACACAGAGACCAGAGAGAAATATTTCCATTACGTCCTGGGTTAGGCAGATCATTAAGCGGGTACTAAATTCTACTGAAGGTTTAGGGAAGAATATATAATTCTGGAATGTTAGAGCTAGAAAGACCCTCTAAGAAAATCAAGTATAGCGGCATGCTCACCATCACCTTCCTCTCACATCTGTACCAGACATCAATAATCAATCACAGCACTCTTGCCCTCTGAATCGCCCCTGAGACATGTTCCAGGCATTCATTGTCAATCTTGGTTGTCACCCTAGATCTGCATTGTCTTATGTGGTAAAATTTAAAATTAAATTAAAAATACAGTTCTCAGTCACACTAGTCACATGTCAAGTGCTCCGTAGCTACATGTGGCTAGTGGCTACCATACTGGACAGCACAGAATACAACATTTCAATCATTGCGGAAAGTTCCATTGGACAACACTGCCCTGGATCACTGTTTCCCAAGTGACAGGCATTCACATACCTTTACACTTTTTGCCACATTGACTCACTTTTTAAAAAGGTATTTATGGAAGGGGCGGAGCAAGATGGCGGAGGAGTAGGAGACCTGGATTTCGTCTCCTCTCAGGAATTCAGCTGGATAGGGATCAAACCATTCTGAACACCTACAAACTCAACAGGAGATCGAAGAAAAGAATAGCAACAACTCTCTGAACAGAAAAGCGACCACTTTCTGGAAGGTAGGACGTGCGGAGAAGTGAATCCGAGGCGATATTCGGGAGGATAGACGGCGGGGGAGGGGCCTCCGTCGGCCGCTTCTGGCAAGTGATAGAGCCGCGGAGCACAAAATCGGAACTTTTAGAAGTCTGCTCCGCTGAGGGACGTCACTCTGGTGGCGAAGTGGGGGGTGGAACCCTCGCGGGACAGTGTGGTCTCAGGACCCTCGGGGTCACAGAAAGACCGGGGGTGCCTGAGTGCGGCAGAGCTCCCAGGTATCGGAGCAGGGAAGCCGGCTGCAGAGACAGAGCCCAGGCGCGGACTCTCAGCTCGGGGTTGCTATAAACCGTGATCCGCCGCACAGTCGGGCCACTGCTCCTCCAGCAGGGACCCAACAAGCGGCAGATTCGGGGAGACTCACCTTCTTCCCCCGGGAGGAGAGGTGCGGGAGCGCACCGCGGGGATCTGCTGGGTTTGGAGACTCCACCCGGGGTCGGGTGCCAGATAGAAAGGCGCGGTCACAGGCCGGGTGAGCACGGAGTGTGGCCGGAGACCGGGGAGACGGGAGTGACTGACTGCTTTTCTCTGGGGGCTCGCTGAGGAGCGGGACCCCGAGTTCTCGGCTCCGCCGGGGCGGAGACTGGGAGGCCGCCATTTTCACTCTCCGCCTCCAAAGCTGTAGGGAAAGCTTGCAGGGAACAAAAGCTCGGAGAGCAAACCCGAGCAGATTACTTAGCCCGGACCGGCAAGGGCGGCGCAATTCCGCCTCCGGCAAAGACATTTGGGAACCACGGCAACAGGCCCCTCCCCCAGAAGATCAGCGAGAACAGCCAGCCAAGACCAAGTTTACCGATCAATGAGAACGGCAGAACTCCAGTGCTAGGGGAATACTGCACATAGAATTCATGGCTTTTTTACCATGATTCTTTAGTCTTTCAAAGTTAATTATTTTTTTTAACTGTCTTTTTTCTTTTTTTTTTTTTTTTTGAATTTTTCTTTTTCCCTTTTTCAACCAACATCTTATCAATCCCTTTTTTAAAAAAACAATTTTATTTTTCATTTTCAGAGTCATATTCTATCCCTTCATAGTAGTTACCCGTATTTTTGGCATATATATGTAAGTTGTTCTCTCTTTAAAATTTTGAGATAGTTTCTTCTAACAGATCAAAATATACTCTAAATCTCTAGTGTATGGTTTTTTTCTACTCCCCTGCCTGATCACATTCTCTCCCTTTTTTCTTTTTTTTTTTTTAATTTTTAAATCCTCTTCTTTCTTTTTTCAAACAACTTATCAATTCCTTTTATAAAATTTTTTATAATTTCCATCTTTACAGTCATATTCCATCCCTTCATCATATCAACCCTTATTTTTGTACATATATAAGTTTTTCTTTCTTTAAAATTTTGGGAGGCACTTTCTTTTAACAGACCAAAATACACCCAAAATCTAGTGTGTGGCACTGATCTATATACCAGCCTGATCATATTTGATCACATTCTGTTTTTGTTTTGTTTTGTTTTGTTCTGTTTTTGTTTGTTTTTATCTTTATCTTTACCTTTTTCTTTTTTCTTTTTTTCTTTCTTTTTCTTTTTTCTCTCTTTCCCTTTCTTTCCCCCTGCTTCAGGTCTTTTCTGATTTGTTTAGAGTATATTTTCTGGGGACGTTGTTACCCAGCTAGCATTTTGTTCTCTCATTAATCTATTCTCCTCTGCACAAAACGACAAGATGGAAAAAATCACCTCAACAAAAAGAACAAGAGGTAGTACCGACTGCCAGGGACCTACTCAATACGGACATTAGTATGATGTCAGATCTAGAGTTCAGAATCATCACTTTAAAGATACTAGCTGGGCTTGAAAAAAGCATGGAAGTTATTAGAGAAACCCTTTCTGGAGAAGTAAAAGAACTAAAATCTAACCAAGTAGAAATCAAAAAGGCTATTAATGAGGTGCAATCAAATATGGGGGCGCTAACTGCTAGGATAAATGAGGCAGAAGAAAGAATCAGTGAGATAGAAGACCAAATGATGGAAAATAAAGAAGCTGAGAAAAAGAGAGATAAACAACTACTGGATCACGAGGGCAGAATTCGAGAGATAAACGATACCATAAGACGAAACAACATTAGAATAATTGGGATCCCAGAAGAAGAAGAAAGACAGAGAGGGGCAGAAGGTATAATGGAGCAAATTATAGCAGAGAACTTCCCTAATTTGGGGAAGGAAACAGGCATCAAAATCCAGGAAGCACAGAGAACCCCTCTCAAAATCAATAAAAATAGGTCAACACCCCGACATCTAATAGTAAAACTTACGAGTCTCAGAGACAAAGAGAAAATCCTGAAAGCAGCTCGGGAGAAGAGATCTGTAACCTACAATGGTAGAAACATTAGATTGGCAACAGACTTATCCACAGAGACCTGGCAGGCCAGAAAGGACTGGCAGGACATATTCAGAGCACTAAATGAGAAAAATATGCAGCCAAGAATACTATATCCAGCTAGGCTGTCATTGAAAATAGAAGGAGAGATAAAAAGCTTCCAGGACAAACAAAAACTAAAGGAATTTGCAAACACGAAACCAGCCCTACAAGAAATCTTGAAAGGGGTCCTCTAAGCAAAGAGAGAGCCTAAAAGCAACATAGACCAGAAAGGAACACAAACAATATACAGTAACAGTCACTTTACAGGCAATACAATGGCACTAAATTCCTATCTTTCAATAGTTACCCTGAATGTAAATGGGCTAAATGCCCCAATCAAAAGACACAGGCTATCAGATTGGATTAAAAAACAAGACCCATCGATATGCTGTCTGCAAGAAACTCATTTTAGAACCAAAGACACCCCCAGATTGAAAGTGAGGGGGTGGAAAACCATTTACCATGCTAATGGACACCAAAAGAAAGCTGGGGTGGCAATCCTTATATCAGACAAATTAGATTTTAGAGATGAGGAAGGACACTATATCCTACTTAAAGGGTCTATCCAACAAGAAGATCTAACAATTGTAAATATCTATGCCCCTAACATGGGAGCAGCCAATTATATAAGGCAATTAATAACAAAAGCAAAGAAACACATTGACAACAATACAATAATCGTGGGGGACTTTAACATCCCCCTCACTGAAATGGACAGATCGTCTAAGCAAAAGATCAACAAGGAAATAAATACTTTAAATGACACACTGGACCAAATGGACTTCATAGACATATTCAGAACATTGCATCCCAAAGCAACGGAATACACATTCTTCTCTAGTGCCCAAGGAACATTCTCCAGAATAGATCACATCCTAGGTCATAAATCAGGTCTCAACCGGTACCAGAAGATTGGGATCATTCCCTGCATATTTTCAGACCACAATGCTTTGAAACTAGAACTCAATCACAAGAGGAAAGTCGGAAAGAACTCAAATACATGGAGGCTAAAGAGCATCCTACTGAAGAATGAATGGGTCAACCAGGAAATTAAAGAAGAATTAAAAAAATTCATGGAAACCAATGAAAATGAAAACACAACTATTCAAAATCTTTGGGATACAGCAAAGGCAGTCCTGAGAGGAAAGTATATAGCAATACAAGCCTTTCTCAAGAAACAAGAAAGGTCTCAAGTACACAACCTAACCCTACACCTAAAGGAGCTGGAGAAAGAACAGCAAATAAAGCCTAAACCCAGCAGGAGAAGAGAAATAATAAAGATCAGAGCAGAAATCAATGAAATAGAAACCAAAAGAACAGTAGAACAGATCAACGAAACTAGGAGCTGGTTCTTTGAAAGAATTAACAAGATTGATAAACCCCTGGCCAGACTTATCAAAAAGAAAAGAGAAATGACCCAAATCAACAAAATCATGAATGTAAGAGGAGAGATCACAACCAACACCAAAGAAATACAAACAATTATAAGAACATATTATAAGCAACTCTATGCCAGCAAATTAGATAACCTGGAAGAAATGGATGCATTCCTAGAGATGTATCAACTACCAAAACTGAACCAGGAAGAAATAGAAAACCTGAACAGACCTATAACCACTAAGGAAATTGAAGCAGTCATCAAAAATCTCCCAAAACACAAAAGCCCAGGGCCAGATGGCTTCCCAGGGGAATTCTACCAAACATTTCAAGAAGAATTAATACCTATTCTTCTGAAACTGTTCCAAAAAATAGAAATGGAAGGAAAACTTCCAAACTCATTTTATGAGGCCAGCATTACCTTGATCCCAAAACCAGACAAAGACCCCGTCAAAAAGGAGAATTACAGACCAATATCCCTGATGAACATGGATGCAAAAATTCTCACCAAAATACTAGCCAATAGGATCCAACAGTACATTAAAAGGATTATTCACCACGACCAAGTGGGATTTATCCCTGGGCTGCAAGGTTGGTTCAACATCCGCAAATCAATCAACGTGATACAATACATTAACAAAAGAAAGAACAAGAATCATATGATCCTCTCAATAGATGCAGAAAAAGCATTTGACAAAGTACAGCATCCTTTCTTGATCAAAACTCTTCAGAGTATAGGCATAGAGGGTACATACCTCAATATCATAAAAGCCATCTATGAAAAACCTACAGTGAATATCATTCTCAATGGGGAAAAACTGAGAGCTTTCCCCCTAAGGTCAGGAACGCGGCAGGGACGTCCACTATCACCACTGCTATTCAACATAGTATTGGAAGTCCTAGCCACAGCAATCAGACAACAAAAAGAAATAAAAGGCATCCAAATCGGCAAAGAAGAAGTCAAACTCTCACTCTTTGCAGATGATATGATACTTTATGTGGAAAATCCCAAAGACTCCACCCCAAAACTGCTAGAACTCATACAGGAATTCAGTAAAGTGGCAGGATAGAAAATCAATGCACAGAAGTCAGTGGCATTCCTATACACCAACAACAAGTCAGAAGAAAGAGAAATTAAGGAGTCGATCCCATTTACAATTGCACCCAAAACCATAAGATACCTAGGAATAAATCTAACCAAAGAGGCAAAGGATCTGTACTCAGAAAACTATAAAATACTCATGAAAGAAATTGAGGAAGACACAAAGAAATGGAAAAACGTTCCATGCTCATGGATTGGAAGAACAAATATTGTGAAGATGTCAATCCTACCTAGAGCAATCTACACATTCAATGCAATCCCCATCAAAATACCATCCACTTTCTTCAAAGAAATGGAACAAATAATCCTAAAATTTGTATGGAACCAGAAAAGACCCCGCATAGCCAGAGGAATGTTGAAAAAGAAAAGCAGAGCTGGCGGCATCACAATTCCGGACTTCCAGCTCTACTACAAAGCTGTCATCATCAAGACAGTATGGTACTGGCACAAAAACAGGCACATAGATCAATGGAACAGAATGGAGAGCCCAGAAATGGACCCTCAACTATATGGTCAACTAATCTTTGACAAAGCAGGAAAGAATGTCCAATGGAAAAAAGACAGTCTCTTCAACAAATGGTGTTGGGAAAATTGGACAGCCACATGCAGAAGAATGAAACTGGACCATTTCCTTACACCACACACAAAAATAGACTCCAAATGGTTGAAAGACCTCAATGTGAGACAGGAGTCCATCAAAATCCTAAAGGAGAGCACAGGCAGCAACCTCTTCGACCTCAGCCGCAGCAACTTCTTCCTAGAAACATCGCCAAAGGCAAGGGAAGCAAGGGCAAAAATGAACTATTGGGACTTCATCAAGATAAAAAGCTTTTGCAAAGCAAAGGAAACAGTCAACAAAACCAAAAGACAACTGACAGAATGGGAGAAGATATTTGCAAATGACATATCAGATAAAGGGCTAGTATCCAAAATCTATAAAGAACTCATCAAACTCAACACCAAAAGAACAAAGAATCCAATCAAGAAATGGGCAGAAGACCATGAACAGACATTTTTCCAAAGAAGACATCCAAATGGCCAACAGACACATAAAAAAGTGTTCAATATCGCTCGGCATCAGGGAAATCCAAATCAAAACCTCAATGAGATACCACCTCACACCAGTCAGAATGGCTAAAATTAACAAGTCAGGAAACGACAGATGTTGGCGGGGATGCGGAGAAAGGGGAACCCTCCTACACTGTTGGTGGGAATGCAAGCTGGTGCAGCCACTCTGGAAAACAGTATGGAGGTTCCTCAAAAAGTTGAAAATAGAGCTACCATATGATCCAGCGATTGCACTACTCGGTATTTACCCCAAAGATACAAAAGTAGGGACCCGAAAGGGTACGTGCACCCCGATGTTTATAGCAGCAATGTCCACAATAGCCAAACTGTGGAAAGAGCCAAGATGTCCATCGACAGATGAATGGATAAAGAAGAAGTGGTATATATATACAATGGAATATTATGCAGCCATCAAAAGGAATGAGCTCTTGCCATTTGCAATGACGTGGATGGAACTGGAGGGTATTATGCTGAGCGAAATAAGTCAAACAGAGAAAGACATGTATCATATGACCTCACTGATATGAGGAATTCTTAATCTCAGGAAACAAACTGAGGGTTGCTGGAGTGGGGGGTGGGGTGGGAGGGATGGGGTGACTGGGTGATGGACACTGGGGAGGGTATGTGCTCTGGTAAGCGCTGTGAATTGTGCAAGACTGTTGAATCTTAGATCTGTACCTCTGAAACAAATAATGCAATATATGTTAAGAAAGAAAAAAAGAAGAAGAAGAATGTAGCAGGAGGGGAAGAATGAAGGGGGGGAAATCGGAGGGGGAGAAGAACCATGAGAGACGATGGACTCTGAAAAACAAGCTGAGGGTTCTAGAGGGGAGGGGGGTGGGAGGATGGGTTAGCCTGGTGATGGGTATTGAGGAGGGCACGTTCTGCATGGAGCACTGGGTGTTATGCACAAACAATGAATCATGGAACACTATATCTAAAACTAATGATGTAATGTATGGGGATTAACATAACAATAAAAAAATTTTTTAAAAAAAAGGTATTTATTTAGAGGTACCTGGGTGGTATAGTCAGTTAAGCGAACTACTATTGGTTTCAGCTCAGGTCATGATCTCAGGGTCATGAGATCAACGCCTACAGCGGGTTCCACACTCATGCAGGGAGTCTGATTCCTCTCTGCCTCTGCAGCCTGCACTCTCTAATAAATAAATAAGTCTTTAAAATAAATAAATAATAAAAAGATATTTAATATGGAAATTTTATGTTACCAACTGAAATGGAAAGCCAGCATTGTTTACCATAAAGAGAAGCTCACAGTAGACAGAATCACTCTGAAAGCCAAACAATGTAACTTCATAGTGCTGAGATACTGTTGCTTCCAGAATGCTCTGGTCCTAAAGACGAGTATGGCAGTGACTTGCTAATGATTCAGCAGTATCAGTGTTCACTGTTAGGCCCTCCCCCCTAGTCCTCTTGCTTCTTGGTGAGGTCCTGTGGCAGTTTTGGCCAATAGAAAATGGGAAGAAGCAACACGTGCCATTTCCTGGTGCAGCTCTGAAACCCTCAAGCAATCCTCTGCTCACGCTACCTTTCTTCCTCTGCCTGCTAGCTGGAGTAAGAAACCTCTGGAAGCAGAGGTGTAAGTAAGAAGCCTGGGGTTTGATGGCGCCAGTAGGTTGGTTGGAGGTTGGCTCCTGAATGACTGGGTGGAGTGAAAAAGGAGCAAGAAGTAAGCCCGTATTGTGTTAAGACAGTAAGATTTTGTTTTCTCTTCTTTTTCTTTTTTATTAAGTTTTAATATAAATTCCAGTAGAGTTAATATACAGTGTAATATTAGTTTCAGGTGTACAATATAGTGATTCCTCACTTGCTTACGATACCCGGTCCTCATCACAACAGGTGCACTCCTTCATCCCCATCACCTATTTCCCCCCATCCCCCACCCACCTCCGCTCTGGTGACCCTCAGTGTGTTCTCTACAGTTCAGAGTCTCTGTCTTGGTTTTTCTCTCTCTTTTCCCTTTGCTCATTTGTGTTGTTTCTTAAATTCCACATATGAGTGAGATCATATGGTATTTGTCTTTTCTCTGACCTATTTCACTTAGCATTATACCCTCTAGCTCCATCCATGTTGTTGCAAACATAAGATTTCATTATTTTTTATGACTAATATTCCATTGTATATATACATCACCTCTTCTTTTTTTTTTTTTTTTTAATTTTTTTATTGTTATGTTAATCCCCATACATTACATCATTAGTTTTAGATTTAGTGTTCCATGATTCATTGTTTGTGCATAACACCCAGTGCTCCATGCAGAACGTGCCCTCCTCAATACCCATCACCAGGCTAACCCATCCTCCCAACCCCCTCCCCTCTAGAACCCTCAGTTTGTTTTTCAGAGTCCATCATCTCTCATGGTTCTTCTCCCCCTCCGATTTCCCCCCCTTCATTCTTCCCCTCCTGCTACATTCTTCTTCTTCTTTTTTTCTTTCTTAACATATATTGCATTATTTGTTTCAGAGGTACAGATCTGAGATTCAACAGTCTTGCACAATTCACAGCGCTTACCAGAACACATACCCTCCCCAGTGTCCATCACCCAGTCACCCCATCCCTCCCACCCCACCCCCCACTCCAGCAACCCTCAGTTTGTTTCCTGAGATTAAGAATTCCTCATATCAGTACATCACCTCTTCTTTATCCATTCATCTAGCCATGACACACTTGGGCTGCTTCCATACTTGGCTATTGTAAACAATGCTGCTATAAACATAGGGGTGCACATATCCCTTTGAATGAGTGTTTTTGTATTTTGGGGGGTAAATACCCAGTAGTCTGGTTGCTAGATCTTAAAGTAATTCTATTTTTAACTTTTAGAGGAACCTCCATACTGTTCTCCAGAGTAGGCTGCACCAGCTTTCGTTCCCACCAACAGTGCATGAGGGTTCCTTTTTCTCCACATCCTTGTCAACACCTGTTGTTTCCTAAGTTGTTGATTTTAGCCACTCTGACAGGTGGTTTTGATTTGCATTTCCCTGACGATGAGCGATGCCGAGCATCGTATCGTGTCTGTTGGCCATCCGGATGTAAGACAGAAAGATTCTGGAGTTGTTACAGCAGCTAGTCTTACTGGTCCTGATTACTCCCCCATGTGTTCGGGGTTAACGACATACCACAACCTGGGTGTGAGCAGAAGGACTGAAAAAGAATCTGAGATGAAGGAACTTAGTAAGTGAGGATATGATTTCATCTCACGTGGTGGTGCCACCTAAGATCATGAGATGTGGGACGAGAGATTATGTTCTGCCCCCTCTGGCGGGACAGGCCCCATATTGTGGGAAAAGCTGTCACAAAGGAAACCTATTTCCATCCCTTATGTAGTCCTACCCTTCTTCGTTTTCCAAGAGGAACAGCTTGTGCCCAGACACGGGAAGAGATTTCCCAAAGCTTTAGCTACTTAGTTGCCAAGTTGGGATTATCATCTACAACTCCTGACTCCTGTACCAGTGCTCTTTCACTATCACTGCTGGGGCTCGAGATCCCCTGCACCCCCGCCCCCCAAAAAAGAGAATAACCAGTTCTTTGAGTAAGATTTTAGAGTTGAACCCTTGTAAAGAAAAGATTAAGTTATTATTTTAGCTGTCTTCCTATATAAAATGGGCTTAGTGGGAATAGAACATTGTCCAGGGTTAGAAGAAATGTGAGTTTAGCACTTACTCATTTGGCTGCATGTGTCTTGTGATGCCAGTGAATTTAAGGGATTTTTTTTTTTTTTATCTGCCCTGGAAGCTACTGATTAGGTAGCCTGTTTAAATGATTCGGTAGCTAGTCTTCAAAGATAGCTCCCAGTGACCCATGCTTCTCAGGGTTCAGACCCTGCAGAGACCCCCCCTCCTTGAGTTTGGGGTGGTCCTGGGACTCATTTTAACCACGTGAAACAGGAAAGGATTGACATCATGCTAGCTCTGAACCCAAAAGCCTTCAGAAGACCTGAGATCTCCCACTTTTGTTCTTTTGGGATCCAAGCCCAAGTCCTATGAGGCGAGCCCGTGAGGCCCGGCCTTCCAGCTGCCCCTCCAGGGCACCAGCCATATGAGCGACACCATCTTTGTCACAGTGCCACCCACAGCCACCACCTGGTGCAGCCCATGTCACCCCCAGTGAGACCAAAGAACTGCCCCACGGAGCCGTCTCCCCACAGAAATATGAAAGATAAGTAATATGAATGCATTTTGCTGAGCTGGAAAGTAAGGCAGAGAGGTTCAGTAAATTCTTTAAAAAACTCAACCGAGATAGGAAGGGCACATTGGTATTAACAGGGGAGACCCGGAGGGAGCCATGTCATTCAAGGAGCTGCTGTGGGGATGGTGGCATCTGCTGAGGCTGGCCAGGGTGGCAGCACCCAGACCTTCTAGAACCTTCTAGATCACATTGGTGATTGGTGTAGGCTTGGGCATGGGACCCAGCTCGGGCCAGTGAGATGTAAGCGGAAGTCGGCTGGAGCTCTAGGGAACAATTTTTCCCTCCTGGTTCAAAGCCAGATATGTCCTCAGAGAACCCCTTCCTCACTGCCTGCTCTAGGGCATCATGAGGTTGTGGTGTCTGGGCAGCTCTAGGGGGAGGGTTAAAAATAAGTTGCAGAGAAACGGTCCCAGAACCCATATTGATATGATCGAGGGCTGAATTAAGCAACTTTGCAACCACCTGTAGCCATGTCTGACAGAAGCTGTGAGTACTGGGGACCCCGTTCCTTGGGGGTTGGCATCTGAAGTAGGGGACGGTCTCGCGGGACGGAGCCTTCGCCTTGTGGGGTCTGCACTCACTCTGAGGAGGGCCAGGCCCAAATCGCCAGACGCCCAGCTGCTTGCACGAGAGCCACAACTCTGGCATCAGAAGCGACGTCAGCAGCCCAGCCTCCCTGCTACCCCAGCCCATTGCTCCGTTCCTCTGTGAACCTTAATGCCGTCATCTATAAAACCTGAGTCCTAATAGCTACCTCATAGGGTTATAATGAAAGTTAAGGAAGATAATAAGTGTGGGAGCATTTTGAAAAATAACGATTAAATATTACATGATATCCTTTTCCTGTTAAACCCTGAGTCACCTAAGAACAAAGACTCTTTCACCTTTAAAGACATTTTTTAATCCCCAGTTCTTAGCAAAGGATTTAATATTGACTAGTGGGCTTGATGACTGTTTGTGAATGAAGTAAATAGCTGATACCTGGTGAGCTCTTACTACAGACTATCTCATTTAACACAGCCCCATGAGATGCATAGCTATGATTATTAACCCCGTCTTACAGATGAGGAAAGGAAGGCTCAGAGAAGTTGAGTAAGTTTCCCAAGGCCACACAGTAAGCGGTGGAAGCAGGCCTTGAACCCTGCTGCCTGCCCTCTGCACTGCCACTCCCAACCACCGCATTCGACTGGACATGGGCTGGGCTCCCCCGCCCAGGAGTCACTTCATAAACCCAGAAGGAGGGGGCCCCAGAGCTGCAAGGTCAGTTGGGCCACATGAAAGCAGTGGGAAGAAGCCTAAACGCCTGGGAGCTGATTTGGAAACCTGTGGATTGGACTCGAGCTTCCCCGCCCACAGGGCACGTGCCCCGCACTGCACATGCTCACACACAGACCTCCCACTGCAAAGGGGATGGGTGACAGGTGCATCTCAGACCCACCAGCCCAGTGCAATGAGGAGGAGGTGTCAGGACCCATTGGCATCACCTGGAGAGACATTAAACTTGGTTACAATGCATCATTGTGGACTGAATGTTTTCTACTAAAGAGCATCATCAGGCAATTATTAAAACTTGAATAAGGTCTCTGGGTAAGAAGCATATGGGAGTTCTTTGTTGTAATTTGCAACTTTCCTGGAAATTGGAAACTTCAAGACTTCATGGAAGCATGTCACCATCACCTTGGAGAGGTAATAAGGCTTTTCTGATGCTTGAATCCTAAAGCATCATAATATGCCTCTTAGCACTTAAAAAAAAAAGTCTACGGACCCCTGGGTGGCTCAGTCGTTAAGTGTCTGCCTTCGGCTCAGGTCATGATCCCGGGGTCCTGGGATCGAGCCCCACATTGGGCTTCCTGCTCCGCGGGGAAGCCTGCTTCTCCCTCTCCCACGCCCCCTGCTTGTGTTCCTTCTCTCGCTCTCTCTCTGTCAAATAAATAAAATCTTTTAATAAAAAATAATAAATTTTTAAAAGTCTAATGTTATCTCCAGAACACGTTACAGATGGAAGTCCACACTGCCTCCTCCATAAAAAAAACTTGTCAAAGTCAGGAAATTAACATTGATACAGTATTCTTATCTAATCTGTGGATCAATTTTCCGAAAAATGTCTTTTACATACTTTTTTTCCCCCAAAAAAGCTCTTTTTCAGCGATTCAGGATCCAGGCGAGGACTACATATTGCCTTTGGGGGTCATGTCTCTTTCATCTCCTTTCATCTAGAATGTTCCTCAGCTTCCCTTTGCCTTTCATGACCTTGACATTTTTGCAGAGTGCAGCCAATTATTGTGTAGAATGTTCCTCAGTTTGGGTCTGCCTGAAGTTTTCACGTTATTAGATTCAGGTAAAGCATCTGGGGCAGGAATGTCACAGATCGATCTTGCAGTGTCCTTTGCATGTCAGACAAGGGGGGCCTCAGGTGTTGGCCTGTGTCATTCCGAAGTCTTTAACTCCCACCACTCAATTAAGGTGGTGCCTGCCAGGTTTCTCCACTTAAAGCGGCTATTCTTTCCTTTGTAATCAAGGAGTAATATGTGGGGAGTTATTTTGAGATCATGTGAAGGATATCCCATTTCTCATCAAACCTTCACACTTTAATTTTAGCTTCCACTGATGACTCTGCACTGAAGGGAGGATCATCACGGTTGCCAAATCTTAGACTGCCTTCTGGAGAAGCCAAGAAGGAAGTATGTATCAAAGGACTTGGACCTCCTAGTTATATTTCAAGGAAAACAATCTTACATGTCAATTACATCTCAATTGACCCGAGGAGGGAGAGGAAGAAACCCCAAGGAAAACGACAAGATGCAAAGATTTAGGTGCAGAGATGTGCATGGCAACATCACTTACAAGAGCAAAACTTAGAAATCACCTACGTCAAGCAATAGGAAAAACTGCTATCAAGAAATATGAAGCAACCATTTAAAACAATGTTTTTGAAGGGTTTATTTTTTCAAGAGGGATAATGTTAAGTAACCAAAGATAAGCTATAAAGCTACATTTGGCCAAGTGCAGTTCAGCATCCTGAGTTGGATCCTAGAACAGAAAAGAGGGCACCGTGTGAAATTCAAATGAAATCCGTGGTTGAATTAATAGTAACGTACCAACATTCAAGTCTTGATTTTAATAAACGTACATGGTATGTGAGACATTCACATTAGGGTAAACTGGGTCTGGGTTATATCAGAACTCCCTTTGCAGCTTCTCTGTAAATCCAGAATTATTCCAAAATAAAAACTCCACTTAAAAAAATTTGACCTGGGTGACTCAGTCAGTTAAGCATCTGCTTTCAGCCCAGGGTCCTAGGATTGAATCCCACATCGGGCTGCCTGCTCAGCAGGGAGCCTGCTTCTCCCTCTGCCTCTCACCCCACCCGTGCTCTCTCTCTCTCTCAAATAAATAAAATCTTTTAAAAAAAATTTAACTTGGGAGTGATGGATATGTTCATCATCTTGACTGTGGTGATGTTTCATGAGTGTCAAAACATTAAATTATACAATTAAATTATACAAATTAAATATGTGCAGGTATTGTATGCCAATTAAACCTTAATTGAGCTGCTTTTTTATTTTTATTTTTTCCACAAGATAATTGTTTTTTTATTTTTTAAATTTTATTATATTATGTTATGTTAGTCACCGTACATTACATCATTAGTTTTCGATGTAGTGTTCCATGATCCATTGTTTGCGTATAACACCCAGTGCTCCATGCAGTACGTGCCCTCATTAATACCCATCACCGGGCTAACCCATCCCCCCACCCCCCTCCCCTCTAGAACCTTCAGTTTGTTTCTCAGAGTTTATAGGCTCTCATGGTTCATCTCCCCGTCCGGTTTCCCCCCCTGCATTTTTCCCTTCCTACTATCTTTTTTTTTTTTTTTTACATATAATGTATTATTTGTTTCAGAGGTACAGGTCTGTGATTCATCAGTCTCACACAATTCAGTGCTCACCATATGAGCTTTTTTAAAAAAAGAAAAACTAGGGGCACCTGGGTGGCTCAGTTAAGTGTAGAACTCTTGATTTCGCTCAGGTCATGAATCTCGGGGTCCTGGGATCAAGCCCCGTGTTGGGCTCTGCGCTCAGTGAGAAGTCTGCTTAAGATTCTCTCCCTCTGCCCCTCCCCCAGTCATGTGCTCTCTCGCTCTCTTTCTCTCTCCGTAAAATAAATAAGTAAATCTTGAAAAAAAACATTTGATGAGCTCCCAATTGTGCTAAATATATGTATAGAAAAAGCACTGGCTGGAATGTATCACAATGTCAACGGGTGTTGGTATCTGTCGCTGGGGGGATTACAGGCGATTATCATTTTTATGTTTATAATTTGTAACGTATTTTTATGGTTTCTCAGTGCCTTAAATGGCCGTGCAAGACATGAATAAACAGGGTGGGGAAGATGATATTTTTAAATGGGGTTATTTGTAATCATAAAGCTTTGCTTCCTTGTCTGTAAATTGTCCGGCTCATAGTGAGAACTGAGGGCTGTTAGTACCTCGGCTCATTAAGAGAACGCAAGTAAACAAAACCTGAAGAAAGCAGCAGACCCCTCACAGCTGAGGCCCCTCAGATGCCCTGATAATAAAGAAGCCTTGAAAATACACACCTAGGCATCCAGATCCCGGAGCAGGAATCCTCAGATTTTCCGTCGTGAGTGAGTGAGTGAGTGTGTGTGTGTACGTACGTGCGGGCACCTGCCAGAGTTTGCTTGTGAAAAGCAGATCCCCAGGCCCCCACCCACGTCAGCTGTGACTCATGGGTCTCGGGTGGGGCCGCCTTGGGTGAGTCTGACCAGATGCTGGAGATGGAGGCTCCCCCCTGGGGCCCGAGGGGCCTGCAGTGAATCTACATGAGGCTCTGCTGGAGGGCCGTCAGCTGTGGCCCAAGTTAATCCGCTTGGCCTTAAAGCCCCTCTGTTGCCCGCATACTCCCCAGAGCCAGCTCTTCTGCAGGTCCTCGACGATGTCCTGGGAGGCGGAGAGATGAGCGGCATCTTTCTTTCTTCTTTTGTCAGCCTTAGACCAGCCTTGGCCCAGGCCTCTGAGGCTTCGCTCAACTCCGGGGAGTCCCCTTTGCTGTTGGAGTTCGGGGAAGGGGCTAGCGGGGGGAAGCTGAGCACCGTGGGATAAGGGTGGAGGCGGAATGGCCAAGGGGACAGAGGCTGGGCTGTCTGGGGAACGGGGCAGCGTGCATAGGAGCCCCTGTGAGGGCTGCAGGGTTGGACAGCACCACTAGGTGAGGGAGGAAGGACCGGGCACCGGGGGCTGGATGAAGATCTGGCAATGGGCAGCTGTGAAGTAACTGACCATTACCCTATTATAGCTGGGAAACAAGGCCAGGATTAGGGTTACCCGGAGAAGGGGCCCCAAGCCCAAGCCTGGGCAGTCAGGGAGGGCTTCCTGGAAGGAGGTGGACAAGCAGGGCTTAGCCCCTTGGAGACAGAGGTCAAGGGTGATTACGGTCTGAGGGAACTTCTCTAGCTAAGTGAAGGTGGGGAATTAGGGTCATTAGGGGCAGGTGGAGGTAGGAAGAACGCTCCTAGAGCTGAGGTTCTCGCATTGTGATCCTGGACCCGCAGCAGCGTCCCCTGGGAGTTTGTGGAAATACACATCCTTGGGCTCTGCCCACATCTGCCTCCAACACTGAGGGTGGGTTTTAATCCACTGGATTTTAGTAATGACTCCTCGGGATGCTGATGCCCGGGGAAGTCTGAGAAACACCGTCGTGGTTACTGAGCAACTGAAATGTCTGTGCCCAGGTAATGTTCCCCTGCCTGTCCAGACGGCAGCAGGGGGAGGCGCTGCAGGGCCGGAAGTTGACCCAATCTGCCAGGTCTCTTTCGGAAATCACTGACCCTTACAAGGGGGAAAAAAAAAAAGGATACGAAATCAGTGACTGGGTCTTGGAAGGGGCCCTTGCCAGGGACGGAGGTGTGTGAGAAGTTTATCTACCGACAGCCAGGCCTCCGTGCTGTTAGCCGGGGAGCAGCAGGGACTGGGGGCAGCAGGCGCAGGGTCCTTGGTCCCACGCCCACCCTCCGCTGGCCCGTGGCCTTGCCCGAAGGGAGACCGTCTACGTGGCGTGTGTAGATGGCCGGGAAGATGCCCCCTGCTGCTGGCTTACGGCGGGCAGTGGGTCTCCCCCTGCAGTGTACGTCCCGCCTTTTAAACACAGCTCGCCGTGCCCCCACCCCCCACCCCCGTCTTTGCTTCAGCCCGATGCCAAAGCTTCTTTGTGTTCCCTGCTCGAGCGTGCTCCTCACCCCGGCAGGTCGTCGCCGTGTTCCTCCCACTTTGTAGCTGAGAACAGAGGTTCAGCGAACATCAAAGGAGCTGCCCGAGCCCCACAGTGAGGCCCTGGCCCGGGTGTCCTGGCTCTGGTGACCCCAGCATGCTGATTGCGTCCCATCCCAACACATTCTGGCCTCGAGTTGATGAATTGCAAGTGGCTGGGCAGGGCGTACACCTGCTACCCAATTCCGCACCCCCCACATGATCCCGCCAATTTCCTGGGCACCTGCTATGGGCCAGGCACTCTGTACGCTTTCACCTAAGCGGCACGTACAGCTGTTGTTTTCTATCCGAGCTGGAGGACGGGCTGCTGGGGTCCGGAGCAGCCCCCTGGTGCAGCTCTGGGGATGTCCCACCAAAGCACCTTGGCCGTTGGAAGTCAGAGTTGACTGGCGTCTGGTGGCCAGGACCCAACACCCAGGCCACTGGCCTCCTGAGCCACCTACAGCAGGGCGCTGTGCCTGGGGATTGTCAGTATTTAGACAGTGCCACGTGATCCCAGCAAGGGTGCAGAGGAGGCCTGGGTCCCTGGAGGCTCAGGGCTCCAGCCCAGCTGCCAGAATCTTATTTTCTCCGGCTCTGCAAGCTCATCTGCCTCATCTGCTCATCGGGGGCGGGGAGAGCATCCCCTCTCCTAACATCTGCACAGCCTCCCAGGGGTCTCTGCATTTGGTCCCTTCCCCCTTGGCAGCTTAGAGACCTTGAAGCGGTGAGCCCTCAAATGGCAGCCAGGTGCACTGAAAGTGAAATCTGAACTCTCACGTGGCTGCAGAACCCCTAGATTCTGCACCTCTTCCTACCTGTCCTGGTCCCTCTTCCTCCGCTTCCTCCACTCCCTCGCTCCAGCCCCACTGGTCTTCCTGCAGCTCGGCAAACAGGTGCACACTCCTGCCTCCGGGCCTTTGCATCCACAGTACGCCCTGCCTGGCACGTCTTCACCCCAGGTCTCCCAGCTGCCTGGAGTTCAGAGGTCTGCTCCCTGGAGAAGCTTCCCCAGCCACCCTCGATCAAGGTCTCTCTCAAACTGCAATAAGGGGGTGGTATCGCTACCAGAAATAACTGTTTTTTGGCTTCTCCGCCGCCTTTCCTTCCACTCAGTGCTAAGTGTCAATGAGGGCAGGGATTTTTAATGCCGGTTTCCCAGTCACGTACTAGGTGCTCAACTAACACTTTTACCATACAAAAGCCTCTTCTGTTGCTCTGTGAGCCTTGATGTTGTCCTTGACTTCTCCCTCTCGTTCCACTTCCAGTTTTCCAGAAACCTGTCCGCGGTTCCTTCTAAAAGCATCCAAAATCCAGTTTCTTGCCGCCCGGGTCCAAGCCACCACTTAATCTGAATTATTCAGTAGCCTAGCCAGGCTGCCCCTGCCGTGTTTCTGCAGTGTCTTCTCTAGCAAACCCTGACAGTGCTTGGGGCTGGATCGTCCTCTGCTCTGGGGCTGTCCTGGGCACCATGGGACATGGAGCAACATCCCCAGCCTCACCACTAGAAACACTTAGCATCCCCCGAGTTAGGACCGGTGTCCCCAGCCATTGTCAGATGTCCCCCAGAGACCCCCCCCCCCGCCCTTGGCTGAGCAGTCCTGTCACCAGAGAGTCTCTGGAAGCCTGAAGAGCATAATGTTCCTCCCATGCTCAGGACTCTGCAGACTTCCGCACGGTAGCAGCCCGAGCCTGTCTCTTGGATGGGATTCACTCTCCTTCACTCCTCTCTGCCCCTTACTGGGTCGCAAAGCCACTCTGGAATGTCTTCCTCTGGTCGGCTGTCCCTGTGCCCAGAGCTCCCCGTTCCCCTCCAGCCTTCTGCTCTGGTGACTCTGCCGAGAGGCTTTCCTGAGCGTTCCATCTCCACGAGCGGGTGGCTCAGGATCCAGGCTGGTTACCAGCTTGGTCTGTGACCAGGAAGAGCAGAATGTCTTGCCTCCCCCTGGAGAGGGCCCCCCTCCCTGCCACGGAGTGCTTACAGGCTGTGACCGGTGACCGTGTCCCAGCCACCTAACTGGAGGGGCCGGGAAATTGCAGGTGAGGGGGGTGGCAGATGGAAACATGGGCTCCGTGGAAGACCGCCCTTCCCCCCCCCCACTGGGGGCTGAACACTTGGGACCATGCATGACATTGGGTCCTGTGTGCCTCGTCCGTGCCTGACCCCCACTGTCCGGTAAATGATGCTTGCCCGAAGAATGCCCCTTCAGAGGGAACCCGGCTTACGGGATGTGGCTTCGTACCCCGACTCTGCTGTCAACTTGCTTTGTTGTCTTAGATGCGTCTCTTTGCCTTCATACCTTTGTTTTCTAAGGCCTGCAGGTGTTAGCCCCTAGCCTGCGGACATACGAGTCTTAGATGTAAAATACGGCTGAATGCTTAGCACAGAGCTATCGCATAGTGGGTGCCCGATGATCCACCCCCAACACGCTGGACTTCAAAATGTCCCATCGTATGTAGGACACACATGGAACTGATGAGAATGCTTTTGTCGGACACATTGTAGGTCTTCCTCAGCCCTGACTGCAGCCCCCTGAGACCGGTATTAGGTCATCTCAGAGCGGGGGACTGAGTTATGGGGGGGAACCCTGTCCCTGGTGGTCTTGCCCATATAGCACTAGTCCTCTGGGGAGAGCGTGGGGCGCACGTTCCGCAGTGAAATCCCAGCCCTCCTGCCTCTTGTTTGCCCTTGGGCAAGTCGGTTCTCTGTAAAATAGTAGAAAGGACCATTCCTCTTTCACAAGTTGCTGTGAGAATTGTTTGGTAAGGGTTTGGAATAGTGCCCAGCACAGAATAGGTTGTCTCGTGGTGGTTCCCTTCTTTGTGTTGGCTTAATGATGTTCTGGAAAGAAGCCATGCCCCTAGGGGATCCCAACATCCCCGATCCTGCAAGGACAGTTGGGAGCCCCTGCTGGTGACTGGGGGAGGGAGCGTTCACGCAGAGTAGGGAACAGCCTGGGAAGGGCTGGGGGCCGTGAGCTCTCGTCCCAACAATGGGTGGCTCTGCTCATAGGCTCGTACAGTGTGACCTGAACACACTGCTTTCTTGCGGGGAGCCTGCTTCCTGTCTGCAAACTGGAGGTGTGCAGACTGTTGAAAAATGGAAGGCATTTGGTACCATGGGCTGCTCAACAGGTGGGACCCACTGCTTTGTATTAGCCTTCTGATTCCTGTCATTATTGACCATTTATAGCCTGAGAACTTAAGATGTGCCCACCACTTGAGGACGGGGCTGGGGGCCTCCTAGAAAACCCATCCCGGCTGGTACAGATAAGGACAATGGGATGAGTCTGTCCTGTCCGGGGATTGGAAGGTAGAGGGGACGTCTTGAAATACTTGAAGGCTAGTGTTCCAAGTCCCTGTGTCCAGTTTCAGGAGTCTGAGCCAAGAGCTGCCTCTCCCAACTGCGGGGACAGGAAGCCAGTCAGGCAGACTTATTCCCGAACTCCAGAACTATGCTGCCCAGGACGGCCGCCACCAGCCGTGCCTGGTGCTCAGGCACCTGAAATGGGGCTAGTGGGGCCAAGGAACGGTTTGAATTTTAATTCCTCTAGAATGAACTTTAAAGCCTGATACTCGATTCAGTTCCTGGAAAACTTTAATACACTGGGAACAAAGTGGGTATGCGAATCTCTTCCTTTCGACGGAAAATCTTAGGAAACTTAAAACCCTTCCAACAAAAGTTTAGCATCTGGATTGAGAGATGGTGTAAGTCTAAAATACCAAATTTCAAAGAAGTACTACCTTTCCAAAAAAAGGAACGTAGCTTAATTTTATAGCGGGTTAAAATAACACTTCTGATATATTGGGTTAAAGATATTAAAATTTCACTTGGTTATTTTTGCCTCTATCACAGATCCTGGGAAAGTGTTAAATCACGTGTCTGGCGGACAGGTATTGGCTCAATGGCATGGCCTTGCCCTGGGGTCTGTCCTGCTCGATTGCTGGCAGCATTAAGTGTTCTTGGTATTTTGATTTTGGCCAATATGGTAGCCAAAAAAGTATCTCATTTGTTTTCTTTTTTTTTCTTTGAGTTTTCATTTTTTCATTTTCTTGGGTTTATTGGCTTAGAATTCTGGCACCTACTTTTCTATTAGAGAATTTGTGTTTTTCACACTGGTTTGTGGAAGGTCTTTCTGTACTAAATGCTGTCTTTTGCTTTTGAGGTTTGTTGCCTGCCTTATTTTTGCTTACAGTGCTTGATGTGAAGAAGTTTAAAATTTTTGTGTGACCGAATATTGTGTGATCGAACCCTTTCCTGTCTAGGAATGATATTGTTTGG
Source organism: Halichoerus grypus (assembly GCF_964656455.1). Taxonomy (NCBI): domain Eukaryota; kingdom Metazoa; phylum Chordata; class Mammalia; order Carnivora; family Phocidae; genus Halichoerus; species Halichoerus grypus. The sequence goes on from NC_135717.1 coordinate 30,612,660, forward strand.
ATTTGGGTCTTTTTTATGGTTTCGTTTTGATGTGATTGGATTATTTCATCTGGACTTTATTTGAGAATGTGGTGTGAGTTATTGAATGGATGAGAAATTTGGGGGGAAAACTATTTTAACCGTGTCTTTAATTACTCGATATGTACATTATCCTGCGAGTGTGTGTGTGTGTGTGTGTGTGTGTGTGTTGGGGAAAGAATCACTACTGTAGATATTTAATTTTTTATAGCCTTTAGAGCACTCCTGCTTATGTTTTGTGTCTGACTCCATCAGTAGAAAGAGTGGGTAGCATGGCATGCCCTTTTCCTGTGTATAGAAATCATAGACTCCGTGATATCAAATGCCTCGCCCAAAGATCCCCAGTTTAGAAGTAGTGGGGTTGGGACTTGAGTATGGAAATGCTGATTTTTGTAACGGACCACATGCTGTGTCCCTAGGGACCAGAAGAAATGCCACTTTCTTAGATCACGAACTTGATCAAGCAGAATGCTTTACTCCTGACGTTGCTTTATTGGAGTGAGGCAGACCCAACCTCGTGCATCTCCAAGTCGGGTTCCCTATTCCCATCCCTTGCCCATTCTCTTAGGATGCAAGTAGCTCTTTCTGGAGATCCTTGTCAAGGTCTTACATTTACTGACCAAGTGTGAGTTCTTCTCAGTCCTTTTAGACAAACACGTTCTTTACAACCTAGATGTTAGAAAGTTCTCTCTGACCACTAGCTACCATCCAGACCTGCCTCCTTTTCCCTCCTCTGTCCCTGGTTGAGTGTATGCCTTTCCAGACATTTTTCTGCACATGAATATCCATACCCTTAGAAAGGACAGTTTCTGGTTTGGGGGTCAACAATACCATCACGAATGTATAGTTCAATTTTTTTTTTTTTACCACTTGTATCAGAGGTCTACCAATACACTTAATTTCCTTCTTTCCAACTTCTGCACAGTAGATGATCATACAGATACCCCGAGGTTTATCCAGCTGTTCACCGAGCACTGGGCATTTGGGTTGTCTTCTAATTTTGCTTTTACGCACAACATGATGAACACCGTGTTCAGGCTTTCTTGCCAACTCGGGCAAATGCTTTTCCCCTGGGGGAGGACGGTGAAAAGTAGAATTGCTCCATCCCAGGTAGGCATGTAGGATACTGCCGATATGGTCTCCGGAACGGTTCTGGCAATTGACAACCAGCCATGTGTGGAAGTACTGTATTTCAGGTTTGGGCAATTTAGTAGGTAGAAGTATTATTTCATTGTTTCAATTTGCATTTCTCTGATGGCCAAGTAGGTTGAACCCCTCTTCATATGATCCCTGGGTACTTGTATTTCCTCTCTGAGTTGCATATTCATCACCACTACCCACTTTCCTTGTGGCTTATCTTTTAACATAAAGGGCTTTTTTGCCCCCTCAAATGAATCTATGTATAATCATTCTAGATAGCATGTCACATGTGTTACTATCTTCTGGAAAGTTGCTTGCCTTTGAACTTGATTTTTTTAACTTTTTAAGATTTTAAGATTTTATTAGCGCAAGTTGGGGCAAGGGGTGGGGGGGAGGTACAGAGAGAGAAGGAGAAGCAGACACTGTGCTGAGCAGGAAGCCCAATGGGGTGCTGGATCCCAGGACCCTGGGATCATGACCTGAGCCCAAGGCAGATGCTTAAATGCCTGAGCCACCCAGGTACCCCTTAAGGTTTTATTTTTAAGCAATGTCTACATCCAATGTGAGGCTTGAACTCAAACCCAAAGATCCAGATTCACACACCCTACTGACTGAGCCAGCCAGGTGCCCCCGATCTTTGCTTTTTTGAGGGAGGGAGGGAGAGAGAGAATCTGAAGCAGGCTCCATGCCCAGCACTGACCCACGCCAGGGGTGGGGGGAGGTGCAGGGGGCTGGATCTCACAACCTTGAGATTATGAGCAAAATCAGGAGTGGCACGTTCTCCTGACTGTGCCACCCAGCCGGCCTGAACTCTGCTTTTCTTATGTGGAACCCTAATGTCTTAGTATTATTCACATTTACCATTCATCTTTCATGTCTTTTAAAACCTCTTACTTGTAAAGGCCTTTAAAAAGACCCTCAAGTCAAACGTTCGCTTATATTTTATTGTAATAATTTAATAGCTTTTGTTTTTACTAAAATTTACTACTGTGGGTCATGAGGTAGGGCTCCAACCTTTGTGGGTTTTGTTTTTGTTTGTTTATTTTTTTAAATGTATGGCCAATTGTCCCAATACGAACCATGTAAGAGTCTTTATGGGAAATCTCTCCTTTCACACAATAAACAGTCTTCTCTACCTGGGTCTAGATTGTCCTTCATAGGCATGTTAATTTCTGCTCTGGTGTCCCATGGCTTCGTAATTTATTTTTTTAATTGGTCAGACAAGTCTCACTTAGTTTGTTTTCCCAAAATGGTCCCGGCTCTTGTTTTGAATTTCGGAGTAATCTTGTCAAACTCTATGAAAAATCTTACTGGGGCTTTGACAAGGGAGTTTATGACATTTATAAAATTTGGGAAGAAGTGACTTCCATTTTTATCACAGTCTTCTCCTTCATAAACCTGCAGCATCCCATTAATGAGTCTCTTATTAATCAGGAAAGATTTATATTCAACCACCTTTTTAATAAAGTTTTGTTGCTATCCAGTTTTTAAATTTCCTATTATATCTTTTTATGTGTGTCTACTGTCTGCCCACTTTGCTCTCATTTATAAACGGTATGTACATTTCTTCTTAGAATTTTCTAGGAAATACTTTGTATTCAATGATCTGTAGTTTTGTGTCTGTTTCTGCTATTTCCAGTTCTTTCTACATGTGCTGCAACCCCCAGCACCAGTCTGAACAGAGAGAGCATGAATTTTTGCATGGGTCCTAACTTTTACAAAATGCTACTGCAACCCATTTTAAAGCTATTAATTCAGTTCCATTGATGGGAGGGTTAATTCTTAGGTTGATCTCACACCGCTGCTTATTGCAGCTTGATATTGTGTTTTAATAGTTTCTTGGGAAAGCCATCCGTTCTAAGGCCCATTCTAATTTCTTCGCTTCCCTATTCATCATCTCCTTTGCTTTCTGGCCTCTTTGTTCTCTGTGGGACAAATGAACTGTCTAACATCAACTCTGCTGGTGACCACCATGTGGTGGATTCACTGAACCTCTTCGACTCCCCTCTGCTGTGATGAGGGACACTCTGGGCATGGATCTCTTTGGGCAAGAAAGATTGAAGGTCTTCTTCAGTGCCAAGAACTTCTGAAAACCAAGATGGAGGATTGACCACGGAATCTCTTCGCACCTCTCACGGATTGAGGGCTCTGCATCCCCTGATTCGCCACAGTCTTGCATTGGTGCGTCCTCTCCCTGTTTACACGGGAAGCAAACTAAGGATGCTCTGTAGCTACTCAAGAGGTCACAACTCGAAGGTGAAGGCGGAGCCTGTGTTTAACTCCTGGTTCTCCTCTTGGCAGATCCCTTAGGAAGGTGCCCGGAAAATTCAAAGTAGTGTTGCTGGGGCAACGTTCCTGCAGTCCACTTACAGGAAGTGTGCTGGTGCCCGGGGAAGGCAGGATCACCCCCCGGTCAGGAGCACGGGACCATTTTGGGAAAACAAACTGAGACTTGTCTCACCAAGTACCCACTGCATGCATACCTGAAGCCTCAGGTTCCACGTCTCTAAAATGTAAAATAAATAATACCTCCCTGTAAGATAGTGATGAGTAGGTGAATCCATGTGCTACGGACCAAACTGTGTCCCCACCCCCACCCCCAAACCCAACACAAACTCCTGTGTTGAAGTCCTAACTCCCAATGTGCCTGTATTTGGAGATAGGCCTTTAAGGAGGGAATTCAGCCTAAATGAGGTCATGAAGATGTGGGTCAAGTCAGTACACCCAGTGTCCTAAGAAGTGTGCCCAGGAGTGCACCGCACAAGGGAAGGGCCGGGTGAGCACGCATGAGGGGTTGCCTGTGGGTGAGACCAGGAGAGCAGCTTCTCCAGAAGGTCCTTGATCTTGGGCTTCCAGCCCTCCAGAACAATGAGAATTTCTGCTGTGAAGCCTCCCAGCCTGTGGTACGTGGTTAGGGCAGCCCTAGCGGGAGCCCCCTCACTCACAATACGTAACATACTGTATGCGCTCAACACATGTGGACTGCTTTTAGTGATCCTAGCTGTTGTCCTTACTCCATCTTGCAGGCCAGAACTAGACCAGTCACATTTGGACCACTTAGCACTTTCTGCCAGTTCTTCCCTGTCAAGTATCTCCCATTGAACAGCCTCCCGCATACATTGTAAAGTGACTTCTGTGTTCTGGATGACTTACCTGTGTTGTCAGAGGCCACACGGTCCTTGGTCATTTTCTGCTTGAAGTGAGCGAAGTTGGCCATGAAATGGGGAGATAGGAGCTATGTCCCTGGCAAAGTGGGGCTCACACATCCAGAGGTACTAGGACATACAGTGCCGCATGCGTGCATGGTCAGAATCCGGGTTCTCGGAGGCTGCAAGCTGTATTTCCCCACCTTGCTATGACCCACGTGGGTGCCCCAGGAGGAAACCAGTCAGCGTGCTTGCAGCTCTGCTCCTGAAGCTCCACGCTGCTTTGAAGTCTCTCCTTGGACAGTGGACGCCAAACACCGTGGCCATAGGAAGCTTTCTGGTGAGGCAAGGGGTGGTGCAAGTTGTGGGAAGAAAATGGGGCTCCTGTCTCTCCATCCTCGAGGGCAAGGGCACAGGCACCCAAGTACCTGTTGGGTTACAGAACTAACCTCTCCTGGTCTACACTGTTCTTGGGAGCATGATCTTCCTTGTTTCCTGCCTCTCCGGCTTCACCTGATCTTAGCCAAAAGACAGAGAAATGATCCTGCCCCTCTGGCTCTAGGGTGATTTTCATCTAAGATATAATTGGTATCCTAATGATTACATCTTCAGGTTAAAAGACTCAAACCCCAAGTACCATCTAGCCAGGGACTTTTGGAGGAGCTTCCTGGGTCTGTCCCCTCCCATTTCCACCAAGCAGCCCCCTTATCAGTTTTAAATAGTTAGGTGTGGCCCCTGAAGTCAGTTGGAAGTCTCTTTGCCCCTTAAGATCTAGGTTAGTTACTTTTTAAACCCCTATTCGATGTTTGGAAGTTCAAAGTACCCTATAGAACTTCCCTACATCTCCAGAGGCTTCATATGGGCTCAGCATAAGCTCTTCTGATTTTTGCCCCTCTATCACCTTCTCCCTGGGCTGACGTGTTCAGCAGGCAGCCCCGGCTACCTCGTGTCCCTTGTCCCCGAGGGTCTGTGCCCTGACAGGCCAGCAGGGACCTTGGAGGGCTGTCTCAGTGCTATGTAATCGGGGGCACCTTCCTTCTGAGCCTCTTTTTTTCTAACCTGGAAAATGGGGCTAAAACCTTCCTGAGTTGTTTCTGAGGATTACAGCTGATGAACATAAGATACCTGATCCTCAGAAGACCCCACTTTAAAAGTAGATATCCCTATTCTGTCTTCACAGAGTGTGTTCCTTGTCTTACAGGAAGGAGGAAGCATGTGAACCTCATTTTTTGGGATCTAATATCTACCCCCAAGCCTATATAGTGGTCTTTTAGTAAATTGTTCATAGTGTGTGGGGGTCAGCAAATTTAAACTTGTGGCCCAAATCTGGCCCGCCTCCTGTTGAGTAAATTTTGATTTTAACACAGCCATGCTCGGACCCCTAAGGTGAGTAGTTGCATTGAAGATCTGTCCTATGACACCTAGAATGTTTACTAACCGGCCCTTTACAGGGGAAAGCCAACCCCTGGCTGATGACCGTTTCTTTCTGAGCTAGGATTTGTGCTATTGGCTCATTCAGTCAGAGCTGGAACAGTTTCAAGGGACCAAATGGGCCAAGAGGGATTAATTGCTATGGCCTCAGTGTTGGGGGACAGGATGCACGTGTGGGTGGTCATAGACCCGTCACCTCAGCCCCGCTCCCAGGAAGGGGTGGGTGAACCAAGCATGCATGCACCACAGACCAGAACTTGAGTTTAGGCTTGTTCAGACTACCTTGGACCTCTCAATCTACCTGGGCCTCAGTTTCCCTACCTATCAAATGGCCATAATAGAACTTTTCCCCTCATAGGATTTTTGTAACCCCTTTAGTCTTCCTAAGGTTAACTTACCCCGTATTTGAGCTACATGAGCCCGTCCCCCCACCCTCCCGACTGTACCTGGAAATGGTGTCCATCTTGCTCAGAATGTGAAGGATCCCCACCCTGAATCCGTTTGTCCTGGAACCAGCTTCTGAGCCTTCGATCCTCTCCCCTGTACATACCATCTTCAGCCCAGCAGCCGCCCAGTCCCACCGCCATACCCCTACTTGGTCAAGGTCCCCACCCGGGTGCCCTTCCCATAGCCGCCCAGTGTGGACGGGCCATGGCAGGTGGGTCCTGCTCGGCGAGAAGGCCCAGGGCCACTTTCCAGGTGGGGACCACAGGCTGCCAGCCAAGGGCATCACCAAGGACACCTGGGTCCCTGAAGCTCCAACCTCGAGACGGCTATATTTGGAACTAAATTGGGGTCACCACTTCCATGTCCTCGTCCTTGTCCCCCGCCCCCCAAAGCACCAGAGCAGATGGTGGTCATTTTCTCCCTCGCCTGCGTCCCTCCTAATTAACACGCATCCTCTTCCGCCCGGGCCTGCTCAGCAGATGGTCAATGACACCCCTGTTCCCCGTTCACTGTTCCTCTGGGGACAGGGACGTGCGTCAGCTTCAAGGAGGACGGAGCAGCTGGTGGAGACTCATGGTAGGACATGGTAAAAGAGTTGTGGGCAAAGGGACGTGCCCAGTACCTCAAACACGACCCCGCCTACCTCCTTCATCCCTCTGCTCACCCCACGCCCGGGTGAGCGGTCACTGTGACTGCCACCCGCCCAGTCCATCAGTGAGCCTCCCCCTCTGCCAGAGCCTCCTCCAGGCCTGTCCCCTTCTGCTCAGAGGCTGCAGCAGCCTCTTGTGTGGTCTGGTTGCGTCCAGTGTCCCCTCCCATGCGCTCCCCACAGGGTGGGCTCCCCAAGGTAGATTGGAAGACCCTGAGGACTACCCAACTATACCCCCCACACACGCAGCCACTCTCGACTGCTGGGGAACAAAGTCCAAGACCCTGGATGTGGGCACCACCGCTGCCCCAGGCCCACTGCTCTCTCCTGCTGTGGAGAACCGACTGCATGCCCTTCTCCAAGCGCCATGTGCTGGCTCGGCTCTCCAGCGAGGTCTGAAAAGTAGAGTCCCTCCCGTGGCTTGCACATCCAGCTCCAGGTCACACGCTGCCGCCTCCAGCAAGTCCCCCTGATTCTACCCTGCCTTCTCCATCATGACTTCGGGAGTCTTGCACTCCCCTAGCATGCAGCACCAGGGTGCCAGGAAAGGTTCTGGGGGTGTTCGTGTTCTGTTGCTACTCTAACAAACTACCACCAGCCTAATGGCTTAAAACTACACGAACTTAGTATCTTCCAGTTCTGTTGTTCAGGAGCTTGAAGTAAGGTCCCACCTGGGTAAAAAGCCAGGTGCTGGCAGGGCCATCTTCTTAAGACTTGGGGGGCAGGGGGAGTTTGTTTTGTTACCTTTCCCTGCTTCTAGAAGCAGCCTGTATTTCTGGGCTTGTGGCCTCCCCTCTTCCAAGGCTCATACCAGCAGGTAGAATCTTCACCCGGCCTCTCTGTCCCCGTCTGGCTCCCTCTTCTGCTCTGAAGGACCCTGGGGATTACGTTGGGCCCATCTCCAATCAGCTTTAATTCCATCCGCATACTTGCCATGTGACAGGACCTACTCCTTGTTCAGGGATGAGAGTGTGGAGATCGTCAGGAACCATCTTTCAACCTATCCCAATTTGTTATTAGACTTCTTAATTTTGCCAGCCTGGCATGCATGAAATGGATCATTTTAATGTGGATTCATTGGAGGCATGTTTTGGGCTCAGTCAGCAATACCATGTTCTTAAGTGGTGTTGATATTTGGGGCGTCTTCCTGGCTTAGATCCCATGCATGGTGAGCATATGGGAAGAGCACCAGATGCGCAGTTGGCAACCCTGGGTTTGAAGTTGGATCCGTTAGCTGTGTGACCGTGGACACATACTTACTGAGTCCCCCTCGATCCCCTGTAGAGTGGTTTTAAAAAAGCGCGTGCGTGTGTGTGTTTAAAATGAATTAGTTGAACCAGGGAAGATGGGCAAGATCAGGTCAGAGTCTTGTGGGTGAGAATGAGGGCAGAAGGTCCCCGAGCTAAGCTATCACACATCCGAGAACCCCTAAAAACCAAGGCTAGCTCCTCAGCCTGGGCTTGGTGTCCCCTTGATTCTCAGCACAAAGGGAGTAAGTGCTGGGACAGCTGGAGATGGATCAGTTACTCATCCCTCGTGTCATCCACACAGCCACCTTAGTCCTTAGTCAAAAGGGGATTCTTCGTGGTCTAAATAGGGGTCTTGGGGCACCTGGGTGGTTCAGATGGTTAAGTGTCTATCTTCAGCTCAAGTCATGATCCCGGGGTCCTGGGATCGAGCCCCGCATCAGCGGGGAGCCTGCTTCTCCCTCTCCGTCTCCTGCTCCCCCTGCTTGTGCTCTCTCGCTCTGTCAAATACATAAAATCTTTTAAAAAATAAATAAAAATAAACAGGGGGCTTAGGTGAAGTGCAGTTTCAAAGAGGCATGCCTCCCATAGCCAAGGTCTGGATGGGAGACAGTCTTGATCCCTTTCATTAGCTCCCCTTGGGTGGAAATCCAGGGCGCCTCTAAGGGTTGCCCTGTGTGGTTCAGGAGATGGCACATGGCCCCAGGATGCCTTGGTGTGGTAGGTGGGAAATGGAGCCCAACCCATGTCCTGCTTGCCAAGCTTGTGCACGTGTGTGGGGGGCTGGGCTACCCCTGCCCAAGGGAAGAATTCTTCCTTCTTACTTGTACAAAGACCTGTTATGGGCACCCGAAGCTTTCCGTGCATGTGGGATAGTGAGAGGTTTTTTCCCCAATCTCCAACAGAAATGTAGAAGGCAAGCCTGCCCTACATCTACACAAATGGAGACCCAAAAGCACTGTGGTTCTTATTTTTGTCCATGTGTAGCCATGGACATGGACACTGATGTAACGTGCTTAAAAACAAAGGTCTCCGTTCATAATTCATCTGTTCCCAGAGAGAAGCGGAAAATTGATTTATCAAGGTCACTAGACTTGAGGGTTCTCCTAAATTCCTTCTGGCTAGAGTTCATCCCTCATGGGCTGGGGGGAGGGATGTGGGAAGACTCAACAGTCCCCAACGTGGCCCCTGGGTCCACAGGCAGGAGGGAGCCTTCCTCACCAAGTACGGGGTCCTGACCTCTCCCTCCCCCCAGGGGTGCAGCACAGCATGGGCTCCAGAAAACCTGGATTTCTGTCTAGGCTTGATCAGCTGTACGTCTATAGCTTTCACTCATGAACTTGATCCAAAATATAAAGTGTGGCATCACCTTGCCAGGAGTAAAGCCGTGTCACCCCAGGAATCAGGATCACGGCCACTAACTGAAATGCCTTTGTTAAGGGACTCCCAGGGGAGGCCATCAGTGTGAATGTGTGGGTCAGCTTTTTCTGTCCATAGAAGGAAAGTATTCTGAAGACCACTTGTGCATATTGGGTGGTTAATCTACCTAAAACATTTAGAATAGTGCCTCGTGCATAGTGCGTGCTCAAGAAGTGTAACCTGTCATGATGGGGATGAGGGTTCTAGGGTGTGGCGCTCTCTGTGCAGGAAGTTCTGCTCAAGACAACCTGAAATTTTAGGAGTGGCAACAATCGTTACTTTCAAATCAAGTCTTTAAAATTGAGACACCTACATACGAGGAAATGCGCAGATCTTCGAGCATCCAGTTCAGGGACCCACACATAGATCTGTATGACCCACACCCCTATTGAGCTACAGAATGGCTTCATCCCCCAAAGATGGCTCATGCCCTTTGCCTACCTACCTCCCACCCCTGCCCAAGTGGCTGCCACCGTCCTGATTTCTTTCTCTGTAGGTTGGTTTTGTCTCATCTGGAGTTGCGTGTGATGGAATCCAACAGTATGTCCTGGTTGGAGCCCAGCCCTTTCCATACACCAGTTTGCCGAAGTCCTTCCATGTTGGATTTATGGGCAATCCATTCTTTTTTTTTTTTTTTTTTAAGATTTTTTATTAGGACAAGAGCTGGGTGAGGAGCAGGGAGAAGCAGACTCCCCACTGAGCAGGGTACAAGCAATCCATTCTTTTTATTGCTGAACGGTATTGCAGTGTGTGAATGTAATGTATTTACCAGTTTGTGGACATTCTGGTTGTTCTCGGGTTTGGGTTACTAAAAGTAAAGTTGCTGCGACCATTCTGGATACATATTTTCATTTTTGGAGTGGATCTCTGGTCCTAGAGAAGGTTTCTGCTTGGATCGTTTTATACACCTGCACCGACCATGTGAGAGGTGCATGGCTGCATGTCCTTACCAGTATGTGATGGTTACCATCTTGAATTTAGCCATCTGATGGGTGCAAGATGGTAGCTCATTGACTTTAAATTACTCTTCTCTGATAAATAATTACTTTTGGTGCTTTTCCATGTGCTTAATGGACATTAGATCATTTGTAAAGGGGACTTCAGGTCTTTTCTCCATTTCTTTTTTCTCTTTTTGTTCAGATGTAATATTTGTTTACATACTATGGATGGAAGTCCTTGGTCAGGTACATGTATTAGGACTTTTTATTCTGGTTATTGGCTTACCCTTTTCTTACTGATGTCCTGACAAATGTCCAGGACATTTTACTCTGCTGAAGTATATCTTCACATCTTACAACTTCAGTGATTATTTCTTTCTGCCCCCCCATCTACTACAACTTTGCCTCTCTCAAGATCATGAGGGTATGTTCCTGTGTTTTCTAGAACCTCTCTAGATGGTCTTTGATCCATCTTATTCTAACTTTTGTGTATGAAATGATGTATGAATCAAAGTTCACTTTTGTTCTGCAGAAATATCTAGTTCTAGAATCATTTAATTTTCTTTTCCATAATGAATTGTCTGGCAACTTTTTTGTTTTTTGAAGCTTTATTTTGTAAGTGTGGGTCTATTACAAGGCTTGCTGTTCTATTCCTTTGATATGTTGGTCCCTATGTCAAAATCATACTTCCCAAAACTGTTTTTGGCTGTTTTAGGTCCTCTGTATGTTCATATAAAACTTACATTTATCTTGTCAGCTTCCACAATAAAATCTTGTTGAAGTTTTTGAGATAAAGTCTGCAGGTGAATTTGAGAAGAAATTGACATCTTAACATTGAATCCTCAAATCCTGAGTGTAATATACCTCTTCATTTAGATGTTCTCTAGTGATTGATGTTTTGTATTTTTCAGTGAGATTTCTTCTACTTGTTGAAATTTACCCGAGGTTTTTTTTTTTTTAAGATTTTATTTATTAGTGAGAGAGAGCACAAGCAGGGGGAGTGGCAGGCAGAGGGAGAAGCAGACTCCCCACTGAGCAAGGAGCCCGATGTGGGGGCTCGATCCAGGGACCCTGAGATCATGATTTGAGCTGAAGGCAGATGCTTAACGAATGAGCCACCCAGGCGCCCTGCTTAGGATTTTTTATATACAACATGTTGTAACTTATACAGCTTTAGCTTTTGCTGATTTTTGTGACATGGATGTATTTCTCTTTTTATTACATTGGCCACCATCTCCAGTAAATGTTAAATACAACTGGCCAGAGCAGACCTCTTTTACTTGTTCCCAATTTTAGGCGGCACAGTCTTTCACTGTTAAGATGGTAGCTATAAGTTGTTTGTGGGTACTTTATCAGGTTTTCTGAGACTTGTCATAGGTGTGTGTTGACTTTTTTTCAAAGCTTTTTTTCTGCATCTGTTGACCTCATTACATGGTTTTACTCCTTTATCTCCTAAACGTGATGAATTGTATTAATTTTCAGATGTTAAACCAATATTGCATTCCGGAATCAAGCTTCACCTGATGGCTAGATTTAATTTTCTGAATATTTTGTTCAAAATGTGTATATGTTCATGAGCAGGAATGGTCTGTAGTTTGTTTCTTGCAATGTCTTTGCTTGGTTTTGTGTGGCGAATGATGCTGGCCTCTTAGGATGAGTTGGGAATATTCTTTTATGAAAGACTTGGTGTAGCATTCCTGCTGTTAGATAAAACTCCTTACATGATGGATAAAATTGACCAGTGAAGGCCTCTCTGAAAGGAGTTTTCTTTGTGGGATGCTTTTAAATTAGGAATTCAATTATTTCAATAGACTCAAAACTGTTCAGATAGCCCATTTCCTCCTGGTCAGTGTTGGTAATTCATTTCATTCCAGAGATTTATTGACTTTTAAAAACTTGTCAAACTGAGTGAAATAATGGTTCATAAAATTCTTCATGTCTGTAAGACTGTAGTGACGTCCTTTCATTTGTAATGTTATTCCCTTTAGAGTTCTTAATCCTTCTAAGCTAGTGGCATATCAATGTGTACTTTTGCAAAGAACCAACTTAATCTTTGGCCAGTACCATGTTTTCTGTTTCACTGATTTGCATTCTTGTTTCCTTCCTTCTGCTAGCTTTGGGTTTAATTTACTCTTCTTTTTTAACTTAAGATTGAGACATAAATCCTTTCACAAATTCCCTCTTGAGTTATGTGTACGTTTGAATCTGAGCAGTGCTTGAGAATGGAAAGCCTGCCTGCATCCTGGTGGAACTGACACTCCCAAAGCACACATGTTACACTGATACTCTCCCACGGGTCTCCGAGATGGCTTTTGCTCTCCACTTTAGTTTGGATAATTTCTTTTATTCAACTGTAATTTACATCCAGTGCCATGTTAGTTTCAGGTGTACAACAGGATTCAAAAATTCTGTCCATTTCTCAGTGCTTGTCACAAGTGTAGTGTTCATCCCCTTCACCCCACTCTCTGCCCACCTCCCCTCTGGTAACCTCCAGTCTGGTCTCTGTATTTAACAGTCTGGTTTGTTTTCTTTTTTGTTTCTCTTTTTGTCTGAAGTTCATTTGTTCTGTTTCTAAAATGCCACATGGGAGTGAAATTCTTATAGGTATTTTTCTGACCTACTTCACTTAACATTATGCCTTAGAGGTCCATACATGTTGCAAATGGCAAGATTTCATTTTTTATGGCTGAGAAATATTCCGTTCTGTATTTTTTACTCATTGTGGATGGACACTTGTGTTGCATCCTTTATCTTGGCTATTGTAAATAAGGCTGCAATACACAAGAGGGTGCACATATCTTTTTGAGTTAGTGTTTTTGTTTTCTTCGGGTACCCCATAGTGGGATTACTGGATCATTCGGTAATTCTATTTGAACTCTCTGAGGAACCTCCATGGCTGCCTGCCATGCTGCCCGCACCAGCTTGCATGCCTACCCGTAGTGCAACAGTGTCCTTTTTTTTTTCTCCACATCCTCCCCAACAATTAGTTGTCTTTTTGATACCAGACATTCTGACAGGTGTGAGATGGTAACGCATTGTGGTTTTGATTTGCAGTTCCTTGAAAATTAGTCATGTTGAGCATCTTTTCATGTGTCGGCCATCTGGATGTCTTCTTTGGAGAAATGTCTATTCAGGTCCTCTGTCCATTTTTTTTAATTTTTAATTTTTTGGTGTTGTGTAATTTCTTGATGTACTTCCGATATTAACCCCTTAATTGGATATATTATTTGCAAATATCTTCACCTGTTCAGTAGGTTGCCTTGTTCTGTTGATCCCTTCACTGAGCCAAAATTTTTTTATTTTGGTCCAAACAGTTTAATTTTGCTTTTGTTTCCCTTGCCTGAGAAGACCTAGCTAGAAAACTGCTTCTGTGGCTAACGTCAAATTATCGCCTATGTTTTCTTCTGGGAGTTTTATGGGTTCAGGTCTCACATTGAGTTTTGTAACCCATTTGGGGTTTATTTCTGTGCATGGTGGAAGAAAGTGGTCCAGTTTCATTCTCTTGCATGTAGCTGTCCAGTTTTCCCAACACCATATGCTGAAGAGCCTTTTTCCCACTGTATGTTCTTACCTCCTTTGTCACAGATGAATTGACCATATAATCTTGGGTTTATTTCTGGGCTCTCTGTTTTGTTCCGCTGATGTGTGTCTGTTCTCATGCCAGTACCATACTGTTTCAATGACTATGGCTCTGTAATAGAACTTGAAGTCTGGAATTGTGATATCTCCAGATTTTTTGTTCTTAAGATTGCTTTGGCTATTCAGGGTCTTTTGTGGTTCCATATGAATTTTAGGATTGTTTGTTCTAGTTCTGTGAAAAATCCTGGTGGTATTTTGATGGGGATTACATTAAATCTGTAGATTGCTTTGGGAGTCTGTATGTTTTAATAATTTCCCAATACATGAGGATGGAATATCTTTCCATTTGTTGGTGTCATTTTCGATTTCTTTATCAATGTTACAGTTTTTGAAGTATAGGTCTTCCACCGTTTTTGGTTTTTTCCTAAGTATTTGAATCTTTCGGGGCAATTGTAAATGGGATTGTTTTCTTAATTTCTCTTTCTGTTACTTCATTATTAGTGTATAGAAAAGCAACAGATTTCTGTATATTGGCTTTGTATCCTTCAACTTCACTGACATGATTTGCCAGTTGTAATTATTTGGTGGAGTCTTCAGGGTTCTCTTTATAGAGTATCATGTTGTCTGCAAATAGTGGAAGTTTTACTTCTTCCTTACTAATTTGGATGCCTTTTTCTTGTCTGACTGCTATGGCTAGGATTTCCAATACTATGTTGAAGAAAAGTGGTGAGAATGCACATCCTTGTCTTGTTCCAGACATTAGGGGATAAGCTTTCAGTTTTTCACCTCTGAGTATGATGTTAGCTGTGGGTTTTTCATATAAGGACTTCATTATGTTGAGGTACATTTCCTCTAAACCTACTTTGTTGAAGTTTTTATCATGAATGGATGTTGTCAAATGCTTTTTCTACATCTATTGAAATGATCATGTGGGGTTTTTTTATCCTTTCTTAATTGATGTGATGAGGTATCACATTGATCTGTGAATATTGAACCACACTTGCATCCCTGTAAGAAATCCCACTTGATTGGGGTGAATGACTTTTAAAAACCTACTGTTGGATTTGGTTTGCTAACACTTTGTTGAGGGTGTTCCCATCTATGTTCATCACAGATACTGGCTTACAGTTTGTTTGCTTTTTTGTGTAGCGCCTTTATCTGGTTTTGTTATCAGGGTAATGCTGGCCTCCTACAATGAATTTGGAAGCTCTCCTTCCTCTTTTTTGAAATAGCTTAAGAAGAATAGCCTAAGGTGGTTGACCCATTCGTCATTTACTAGCATATTATTTAACCTCCACGTATTTGTGGTATTTCTAGTTTTTTTTCTTGTGGTTGATTGCTAGTTTCATACTGTTGTGGTTGGAAAAGATACATGACATGATTTCAATCTTGAATTTATTGATGTGTTTTGTGGCCTAACATGTGATCCTTTCTGGAGAATGTTCCATGTGCACCAAAAAGGTATGTATTCCACTGTTTTTGGATGGAACGTTCTGATTATCTATTATGTCCATCTGGGCCAGTGTGTTATTCAATCAAAGTCACTGTTTCCTTGTTTTTCTATCTGGATGATCTATCCATTGATGTGAGTGGGATGTTATAGAGTCCTACTACTTATTATTCTTCCTTGGTCAATAGTTGCTTTATGTATTTAAGTGCTCCAATGTTGGGTGCATAAATATTTACATTGTTACCTTGTCGGATTGTTTCCTTTATGATTATGTAGTGTCGTTCTTTGTCTCTTGTCATGGTCCTTGTTTTAAAGTCTTTTTTCTCATCTCAATATTGCTACCCCAGCTTTCTTTTTGCTTCTGTTTGCCTGATAAATGTGTTTTCATCCCTTCATTTTCAATTTGCATGTGTCTTAAGGCCTGAAGTGAGTCTCCTGTAGGCAGCATATAGGCAGTCACCCTATATCTTCGGATGAGAGCATTCAGTCCCCTTACCTTTAAAGTCACTATTGATAGGCAGGTACTTACCTCTCTTTTGTTACTTCTCTTATGGTTGTTTTGGTAGTGCTTTGTTCTTCTCCTCTTGCTCCCTTCCCTCATGGTTCAATGGCTTTCTTTAGTGATATGCCTGGATTCCCTTTTACTTTTTGTGTAACTATTAAGGGTTTTTGATTTGTGGTTACCATTAGGTTCACATGCAATATCTTATGCATGTTGCAGTCTTTAAGTTGATGGTTGCTTAAGTTTGAAACCATTCTAAAAGAACTAAATTATTACCACCACCGCCAACCCCCACTGCACATTTTATGTATCCTGTGTCATACTTTATATCCTTTTATTTTGTAAATCCTGCAAGTGATTTTTATAGATTGAATTGCTTTTGTGCTTTAACCTATGTACTGGTCTTATAAGCAATTTGTCTACATTATGTTTGCATTTACCTGTGGAATTTTTTCCTCTAATTTTATTCCTGCTTTATAAGGCTTCTTTCCACACAAAGAATTCCCTTCAATATTTCTTGTTGGGCTGGTTTAGTGATGAACTCCTTTTAACTTTTGTCTGGGAAATGATTTCTCTCCTTCTGTTCTGAAGGGCAGCCTTGCTGTGTAGAGCACTCTTGGTTATAGATGTTTCTCATTCAGCACTTTGACTCTATCCTGCCACACCCTCCTCAGCTGCAAAGTTTCTGCTGAACAGTCATCTCATAGCCTTATGGGATTTCCCTTATATGTAACTGTTTTCTTTTGCTGCTTTTAAAAATCTCCTTATTACTTTGGTTTTTTTCTTTGCCATTTTAATGAATACGTTTCTTGCTGTAGACCTTCTTGGGTTGATTTTATTGGGGTCTCTCTGTGCCTCCTGGATCTTGACATTGGTTTTCTTCCCCAGGTTAGAGAAGTTTTCAGCTGGTATTTCTTCAAATTTTCTTCCAACTTTTCTCTCCTTCTGGGACCCCTATACTGTGAATGTTATTCCCCTTGAATGTTCGTGGACTTCGTGTAATCTATTATTTTTTATTACTGTTTTCTTTTTGCTGTTCAGCTCAGTTGCTTTCCATTCTGTCTTCCACCTTTGCTGATCCACTGTTCTGTTTCCTCTAGTCTACTGTTGATTCCCTCTACTGTATTTTTAATCTCAGTTACTGAGTTCTTCATCTCTGGTTCTTTTTTATAATTTCTTTTTATTGAAGGTCTCCCTGAGATCATCCCCACTCTTAAGTCCATTGTCTTGATGATCGTAAGTTTGAATTCTTCATCAGATGTATTGTTGATCCATTTTACTGAGCGTTCTTGCTGTGGTTTTGTCGTCCTCTATCATTGGGGACCTACTCCTCTCTCTCCTCACTTTGTATAGCTCTGTGTTTCTATGTGTTAGGGAAGTCAACTACATCTCCTGATATTAAGAAGAGATCCTGTAGTGTCCTTTAGCACAATGTCCCCTACTCACCAGAACCAGGCACTTGAGAGGTTACGTGTGCCTTAGTGTTGTGGGTGAGCTGCATCTTGCCTTTCAGTCCAGTCATCTGCAGTGGCCCACTTTGTTGATACATCGGGCAGATTTTGGTCTCCGTGCTGTTAAGTAGCCAGTATGGGGCTGCTTTGGGCTTATAGTTGGGGAGTGCCAGCAGTCAGCCCAGTCCACCTGCTGGGGCTCTAGTCCCTAATCAGCGGAACACTTTCTCTGCACTGTCAGCTCTCAGGTGTGGCTGCTAGGACTGTGATTGCACTGGAGTGTGTCTCCATCTTCCCCTTTCCCTGGGGCAGGAGTCTTTAGAATGGTTCCCTTCCCCAGCTGCTTACAGAATGTGATGCAGAAGGAGGCACCTGAGAGGGACTCCTGCTGAGTGGGGTGGGTTGGGTGGGGTAGATCTGCACAGGAATGTAGGGGTGGGGGTGCATGTAGTGTTAGCAAGGTGGGTAGAGAGTGTTCATGCTGGTTCTGCAAGTGTCAGGCTATCTAGGTTGGGGTTGGTGGCAGTAGAAATGGAGCCTGCCAGCTCTCTTATTCTTGGAGAAATCTAAAGATACTTGTCCCTCCAGCACACATTCTGAGATTAGTAAATAAATCTCCTTCCTGTACCCTAGGCACAAACTGCTTTTTGCTGTATCTCAGCCCAGTTATTTGTTATGCTGGTTGGCTGGAACTCAAAACGACAACAACAAAAAAGGGGTGCCTGTGTGGCCCAGTCGGTTGAGCATCCAACTCTTGATTTCAACTCAGGTCATGATCTCAGGATCATGGGATCAACCCCCATGTTGGGCTCTAAGCTCAGTGTGGAGTCTGCTTAGGATTCTCTCTCCCTTTCCCGCTCTCCCTCCTGAAGTGCATGTTCACTCTATAAATACATAGTGATTGTTAATTGAGTCCTGGTCCTTTTTATTTTTCTATCACCCTCCAGCTCTCCCAGAGATAAGCCCACTGATTTTTAAAGTACCCAGAGGGTAAGCCCTCTTGGTTGTAAAAACTCAAAGTTAAGCTCTACTGGTTTTCAAAGCCAAATGTTCTGGGGACTCCCCTTCCCAGCACAGGTCCCCCATGTCTGGGATGCCTGGTGTTGAGTCTGTTCCTCTCCCTTCTCTGTGCTGGTGGTGTCCCTCCCATTTGTGGTTAGTCTCTCTGAGGGTTTGGTTCCCATCTCTGCCCCTTCTGCTCTTTTCAGTGTGGCCTCCTCCCTGCAGTTAACTAGTGGAAAGTCTACAATGCTAGTCCTCAAGTCGGTTTCTGGGTTGGTTGCGTTGATGAGGTTGTTGTCTCAGTGTGTCTGTGGGACGAAGTAAGCTTAGGATCCTCTATTTTGCTGTCTTCCCAGATGTCTGTAAAATTTCCTTTTTAAAACTTCCAGTGGCTTTAAAGGAAAATATTGAGTAAATAATGGTGCACATGGATATACATTAGGCAATAGGGCTGCTAAAGGATTTTTTTTTAAATCACTTTATTGAGGTAATCACATAAACTACAAATCACCTCCATATATTTCAGTCATTGGCCACACCATCTTTGTGAATACTATCACTATTACCTAGTTTTTTTTTTTTTTAAGATTTTTAAATTTATTTGACAGAGAGAGACACAGCAAGAGAGGGAACACAGCAGGGAGAGTGGAAGAGGGAGAAGCAGGCTTCCCACGGAGCAGAGAGCCTGATGTGGGGCTCGATCCAAGGACCCTGGGATCATGACCCGAGCCGAAGTTAGACGCTTAACGACTGAGCCACCCAGGCGCCCCCACCGCTATCTAGTTTTAAAATGTTTTCATTAGTCCAAGAAGACAGCTGATGCTCACTAGCTGTCGCTGTGCCCTCTCCAGCCCCTTCCCCTGGCAACCAGCAATTTGTTTTCTGTTTCCAAAGAAGTGCTTCTTGTGGATATTTCCATTGAAAGGAATCATGCCATATTTGTCCTTTGGCATCTGGCTTCTTCCATTTAGCTTGTTTTCAAGGTTCACTCATGCTGTAGCACATGTCCATGGTTCATTCCTTCTCATGGCCGACGAACGTTCTATTGCATGGATAGGCCATATTTTGTTTATGTTCATCAGCTTATGGACATGTAGGTTGTTTCTACTTTTTATTTTGGCTTCTTTGAATAATGCTATATGCGTTAGTGTGCAAATTTCACATGAGCATATATTTTCACTTCTCCTGGGCATATTCCTAGGTGATAATAGTTACGTTATAGAGAAACAATGTTGAACCTTGTGAGGAACTGCCAGACTGTTTTCCAAGCAGCCCGTTTCACAGTCCCACCAGTAAAGCATGAGCGTTCCTATTTGTCCAAATCCTTGTCCATACTTGCTGTTGTCTGTCTGTTCTACTTTTGCCATTCTCATAAGTGTGGAGTGGTTTTTCATGGTGGCTACAATTTGTATTTCCCTAATGATCAAAGATGTTGAGAATCTTCTCATGTGCTTATTGACCATTTGTCTACTTTGTCTACTTGAGAGAAATGGGGAAGGACTTTGAGGTGTACATGGGGAATGAACGTGTACTTGGGAATTCACACTGGATGGGATGGCCTCAGAAGTAGGACGCTGAGCACTTAACACTTCGCTTGGCATATGACAGCTCCTCAATTAAACATTACTTTTTCCCCATTCTTTCCTATTAACCTCAATTGTTCAAAAGGATTTTTATTTTGGAACCAAAATATGCCTTCCTGAAACTTCCACACATCAAGTCTTATCCATTCATTAACCAATTCAACAAATACTCTGGAGTGACCAGAGTAAGACCACCCTTTTCCTGGGGACAGCCTTTTGGGTGTCTGAAGCTAGTTGCCATGTTTTGCTTTAGTCTTCTCATCCCTGGGCTAAGCATCTGTTAGGCCTTCAAACACTGATTAAGACATAAGCCCCAGACCCCACATTATCTGCTGGACCTTTCCAGGATTTTCTCCAGTGTGTTAAGATCTTGTTACATAACTTCAGCTGCAAACAATAGACTAAGAGGAGCCTAAACAAGACTGAGACAACTCTGCTCTGCAAAGTTGGCAAGGGCCTCGGCTCTTGACATCCCTGAGGTATTGCTCTTGTCCTCATGGCCACATTTTAGCCAGGGGGAAGGGGAAGGCAAGCATCTTTCCCTTTAAAGAAACTAAACTTCACTGATGCTTATGTCCTATTGGCCAGAATTTAGAAAGCTCCAGAAGAGGGTGGAAGAAAAGGCCAAGGATGTTCAGATGAAAAGAAAGGATGGAAATGGTCCCAGATGTCTTCTGCCACATTCTCTTCTTAATTCCAAAGTCCCTGTCATGACAAAGTGTGGCTGGTGACAACTGAGGTTAATAACCCTCTTAGGACAAAACTTTTGCTGCTCAGGCTCCACATCATTTGCTATGATAGCTCTTATGGAGCCAGTTGAGAATTTTCATCTAATGCATTGGTTGCCAAGATGGAGTCCATGTCCCCAGAGGGCAGTGAAGACAAGTCACTGGGAAGAACAGCAAATACAAATAAAAGTTCCACTTCTGAAAATCTCAGTCTTTTAAAACGCTTCTTTTGGGATATGGATTATAAATAGCATATCATTTTAGAACACATTTATTTCATTTCTAAAGTTAAGAAACTTGCAAGTTCATGCTCAGAAATATGCAGACAAGTCATGTGATTGAGAACGTTTGGAAGCACTGCACCAAAGAGAAGTCGACATCATAGTCGTGCTCCTCAACCTGAGGCCCCTGTTAGACTCCACCCCTCCTCCTGTCCCTCAGAGCCAGCCCAGGCTCTCAGTGAGCCCCCTTCCCTAAAACTCACACATCAGAATCATGGAGGTGTTCATCTTCCATACCAGTGCTAAAGTGCTGACGTAGCTACTTCTCAGGCAGTCAGGATGAACAGCATTAGAAACAAAATCATTTGTGTGGTCAAATCATACCATCCTGCCTGAAGTTTCCCTCTCGGCCATCATAGGGTTTATATCCAAATAGGGTCACAATTCCCGAACATGTGTGGTCTTTGCCTCTGCTTTTCCCTTTTCCCCCTGAGTTTATGGACAGTAAGAACAAGTTGCCTTGAACCAAAAGTACAGTCTGATTTCAATAGTGAGGCGCAAGACCTTGAAAGCAAACTACTTGTAACAAGTAGAATATAGGCAGAGGAGAAGCCTTTCTTTCAAAGTGGTCTGTGTGGTTTATTGGGGTCTTAACAAGAGTTGCCTACCTACCTTTCAGTTTAATTTGGTCAGTGTAGGAGAGCAAATAAAATGGCGGGGCACATGGTAAAGTTTGGATGTTTTTCCTCATTTACTGTGCATTCCATCCATCCAACAAATGTTGACTGAGCACCTGTTCTAGGGGGCTAGGAATGCAGAGAAAAAGTAGACTGAAATCACTGTCTTAAGAAAGGGTACATTCTAGTGAGTGGAGAGAGACTGTAACAAGTAAAACGTACAGTCTGTAAGATGGGTGGTAACTATTATGGAGAAACAAAGGCAGAGATGTGGAGAAGGTGTGCCTTAGTGAAATGCCCTTTAAAATTGTAAATGGAGTGGTTTGGAAAGGCCTCCCTGGGAGAGTGGCATTCCAGCAGACTTGAGGGAAGTTGGCAACTGAGCCATAGTGATATGTAGGATGGATTTCTCAACCTCGGCACTGTGGACCTATTGTTGGGGAGACTGAATTGTTTTGGGGGGCTGTCCTGTGCATCGCACAATGTGTAGCAGCATCTGTGGTCCCTACTCACTAGATGATACTAGCAAACCCCCAGCTGTGGGGATCCAAGCTAATTCTGGACATTCCCAAATGTCCCCCAAGGGAGCAAGTCATACCACAGTTGAGAACTGCTCTAGGACAAGGGATTCTCATGTACAGGCCAGGGAATGGGTGGCTAGGTAAGGTCAGAAAGAGCTTGGAGAGCAGGACCACTGTAAGTGACTGTGAATGATGCCTGCGTGAGTAATCTTGTGCAAACTGCACTTATTTGTGTTGAGTATATTCATCTGGGAGCAGAATTGGTGGATCCCAGATTACACATAGGTTCGCGTTCAGTACATAGGCCAGTCTTCAAAGAGTGCGTTTGCCAATTTGCTCTCCACCAGCAGGGTAGGAGAATTCTAGCTGTACCATATCCTGGCCAACACTTGATATTTCTTCTCCTTCAAATTTGGGTTTTGGTGGGTTTGGAGAACTAGCTCATTTCAGTTTCAGTTGAACTTTTCCTGATGATGGATGACTAAAATTTTTTTCATGTTTATTAGCCACTTGGGTATCCTCTTTTATAAAGTGTTGATTCAGGTGTTTTGCTCATTTTTCTGTTGAGAGGTTTTTTGTTTTTTTTTTTTTTTGCAGGGTTTCTTTATATTCTTGATCTGAGCTTATAGGATATGTGAATTGAAAATAAATTCTCCCACCCTAAGGGTTTGAAGATTATCTGTATTTGTTCTGTGGCTGCGTAGAAAATTACCACAAACATGGCCACTCAAAACAACACACACATCTCCGCTCAGTTTTGTGGATTGGAAGTCTAGGATAGTCTGGCCAGGTTGTCATCCTCAGGGTACCCCCAAGCTAAATCGAAGTGTCCCCTGGGTTGAGTTTCCATCTGGAAGATTGGTGGGGTGGGGGTGGGAATCCCTTTGCAAGCTCATTCTCGTCACTGACAGGATTCAGTCCCTTGTTGGCTGCAGGACTAGGGTACCTGTTTCCTTGCTGACTGATTCGGGAGTTGCTCTGCATTCCTTCCCACATGGCCCCCTCCATCTGCAAAGCCAGTGATGGTGCAGCAACTCCTGCTCATGCTTTGAGTTTTTGGCTTCCTCCATCCCCGACCTGTACAGCCAGATTTAAAAGGTTTACCTGATGAAGCCAGGCCCACCAGATAATCTCCCTTTTAATTAACTCCAAGTCAGCTAATTAGGAATATTAATTAGATCTGACAATCCCTTTTGGCTTCATGCAAGATAATGTGGGAGTGATATCCCATCATTTCTTGTTGCACCCACTCTAGAAGGTCCCTGGCGTCTTAGAATTCTGCCCTACCACATTACTTAGCCTGGTCAGAGTGGGACTTACTGAGGTGACATTTGAGTGAAAACATGGGGTCAAAGTGACCTTAGCAAAAGGTACAGCAACTGCAAAGGCCCTGAGATGGGAGTGTGGCCCCCCAGGGGGTACGAGTGGCTGGAGGAACACAGGGAGAGTGTTGGGAAACAAGGCCAGGGCCTGTTGGGCTGGATGTTTCCTGCTGAATGGCTGTGGCTAAGGATTTTGGATTTTACTCAGAAATGGGTAACAGTGGAGGGAATTTAAGACAGTGACATTTTCTGATGGATTTTTTGAGGCTGCCGGGTTGAGAATGATCATTATAGTGGGTAAGGGTGGAAGCAGGGCTGGCCGGGAGGCTGAGTCACTAATCCAGGCAGCTTGGAGCAAGCAGGTAACCAAGGAGATGGTGAGAAGTGATGGGCTCCTGGAGATAGTTGGACAGGGATTGCTGAAAAATGAACTGTGTGAGGCAGGAAAGAAAGGAAGGAGTGAAAGATCATTCCAGAGTTTCTGACCTCTGTTCATCGTAGTCATTGAGGGACACTGAGTGGGGACACATTGGGTGGAGCACGTTTGAGGGGAAGATCAGGAGCTCTGTTTGGATGGGTCTGGTGTGATATGTCAAGAGTCCAGCAAGTGCAGTTGTCAAGTGAGCAGATGAAAACAAAATGCTGGCGTTCCGAGGAGCAGCAGGGACTACACACCTGCACTGGGAGTCACCAGCACAGGGCTGCTACCGAAAACCTGGAGACGGATGAAGCCACTAAGAAGTCGGGGGACAAGTGTGGGACTAAGCCCTGGGGTGCTCTGCATTAAAAGGTCAGGGAGATGAGGAGGACCCAGCAAGAGAGGCAGGACTGGAGTGTGCAGAGCGGTAGGGAGGAAGCCGGGAGGGCATGGCGTCCTGTAACCCAAGTGAAGAAAGTGTTGCAAGGAGACAGGGTGAGCAGCCTTCCCAGATATGTCAATGGTCAGGTCATGTGGGTGTTGGGCATTCAGTGTTGCTGTGTGATCTTCACAAAGCATGTTTTCAGGCCAGTGGTTGGGCAGCTGTCAAGTCAGGGGTGCCCAAGGGACTGGGAGGAGGGGAATGTGGAGAGTGCATACAGGAAGAACAGGACACTAGTCAGGATTGGGCAGGTTGCACTGTGGTGACAAGCATCCCCCAGATGTCACAGTTTCCACACAATACCATGATTTCTCATTCACAGTATGTGTTGAGTAGAGGTAAGCAAGAGGGCTCTGGTCATTGGAGTTACCCTGGGGCCCAGGCTGGTAGAGGGTCTCCTGCAACGTGAACATGGATAATCACCCCATGGAGGGACGGGGATGTGAATTGTGCACTGGACTCCTTTCAGAGCTCACTGGCCAAAGCAAATGCCCAGAAGGACCCAGGGATGTGGCAGAACAGCACTAATGGGTAACACATAAGCGTAAGCTGTGGTTGAACTTTCTCACAGATCACCTCATGTGTGCAACAAATATGGTTGAGGATATTCTCTAAGGGCTGAGATGCAGTGGTCGGCAGGGCTGAGTTTCCTCACTGAGCTCATGGGGCGGGGCGTGGACCAGTCACATGCACGTGCACAATAACATAACTGAGAATAAACTAGAACATGGCAGTGTGTGTGTGGGGGGGGCTGTGCTATTGGAGAGGGGATGGCCTAGGACTTGAGAACCGAGGATGAGAAGGGTTCAGGGACAGGAGAATTTGGCCAGGAGGAGCGGGGCGTGAGTAAGGAAGAGGGAGGAGGCCACTGTGCAGCGGGGCCGGTGCAGGAGGGGAGCGCAGGTCCCGCGAGGTCACCGGGGTCAGGGTGGTTGGTAGGAATCGGGGGCCACTCCCAAGGGCTGTGGTGCCTTCGTTCACTTGCGGACTGATTTATTGGCTGAACACACATCCATGTGTATATCCCAGGGATGAAGATGCAATGGTGCAGAAGACCAACCCACACTTAGACATCTGTACACATAATTCAGTGTACATACTACATAAGAAATTATCTGGGCTCCTGTGGGGAGAAAGTCTTGGGGGATACCATGGAGACCAGCCGGCCGGCTGTTGTGGAGTGTTCTGGATGAGGGCTGATGGGAACTTGGAGAACACGGGCGGAAGTCGAAGGGTTTGGATGGCGTACTCTTGTCTTCCCAGGGCTGCTGCAACCATTTTACCACAAACTTGATGGCTTAAAATAACAAGTTCCTCCAACAATTCTGGAGACTAGATGGCCCAAACTGAGGAATCTGCAAGCCCCATGCTCCCTCTGAAGGCTCTGGGGAAGAATCATTCCTAGCCTCTCTAGTTTCTGGTGGTTGCTGGCGATCCTTGGTGCTCCTTGGCATGTGGCTGCATCCCCGGCAACCTCTGCTTCCATTTGTTCCATGCCTTCTTGGTGTGTCCCTTTCTCCTCTTAGAAGGACACCACCCACTGGATTTAGAACACCCTAATCCAGTATGAACTCATTTAATAATTACACCTGCAAAGACCCTATTTCTTAATGAGGCCATTTTCTAAGCTTTGGATGGACCTGAATTTTAGGAGAACACTAATCAACCAGTATGGCTAGATTCTAGGAGCTGGAGTAGAAGGGACTTGCTGAAGTACTGAAGGCAGTGGAAGAAGAGAAAGTCAAGTGTGACTCAAGGTCTAGTTTCAGCAACTAGGGGAAGTTGCCCTTCATCATGAGGTGGGGCAACTGAAGGACTGAGTCTGGGGTTTGGGGCATCCTCAGGGTTCTGCTGGGGGCATGTTGACTTTGAGATGTCTATTAGACATTCCCATGGGAGACTCCGAATGAGCCAAATGGGGAGTCATGAGTGTGTACAGTGTCCCAAGCACTGGATGAGATCCCCTGGGCAAGGGGTGGCCACCCATCCTTGGGTTTCTAACACCGGGACCTATGGGAGAAATACAAGCAACATTTGTGAACCTTCAAATCTACAGAAGCAGAAATACAAGTTAGAGTAACAAAAAGAAAGGAGAATGTTAAGACCTTGCATTTGTACTGAGGAGATAAATCAGAATTATGTTCTACACATTCATGTAACTTGACAAATCAATCCACTTAAATTTATCTAATTCATTTCAAGTGGGACCAGGAAACACTAAAGTTTTTCCAAGAATGAAAAAGCTATTCCGTTAGTCAGCATCAGAAAATTTCCAGCCTCGGGTTGATGGAGGTTTTGCATTCCTCATCAGGGATCAGTAACCACCCGAGAACTTTCCAGGAGACCCACTCTGCATGGGACGTGGAATGCTCCTGGGACAAAATACAGGGAGCCCTCTGGAGGACTCTGGGCATGGAGATAAATGAAGGTTCATGGTCCAAATGAGGTTGGGGGGCCAGATGCACCCCATCCGTGGATCAGGGTTCATGACCACCTGACACAGGGTTCATGACAAGGTATTTAAAGACCAGTGAGCCTGAGAAAACCTCACAAACCAGCCCCCACAGAGCACCAGGCATGAGCTGAGACGGAGCAGTAAATTAGACCTAAATCAGAGCCTTCACTCCTACCCTTTTGCAACTTGGGACAAAGGTCTGGTGGGCATCTTCTTGGCCAGGTTTTCAGAAATCTGGGAGCAGGTAGATAATTGTGCCTTTTAACTAGGAGAGTTGAGGAGTTCCAGGTGGGAGTGGTCACTCATTTACTTAACCATTTACCTAACCAGTATCTCTTCAGTGCCGACTATGTTCTAGCAATGGGGATGCGACCTATTGCCTCAGCCCCACATGGTCCCTTCCCTCTAGAGCCAGGGGCAGCTGCCATGATTGTAAGTAAGCAAACTTACAAAGATCAAAGTATATACAGGCTCCAAGGTTTATGAGAGCGATGGAGAGGGCCCAGGAGGTGGGGGAGGGCTTCTCTGGAAAGCAGTGCTAAAGAGGTGCTCGATGCACTGAGCCAGGCAGGGAAGGCAGAAAGAGCAATGCAGGTGCTGGGACTGGCAGTGGGCAAAGGGCCTCGGGCAGGTGAGGGCTTGGCACACGAGTTCGGGAAAGGTCAGGAAGGTGGGTGCGAGGGAAGGTGAGAAAGGCACAGTCTTGGAAGGCTAGGCTGGAGCCAGAATCTGAACATAGCGGACTGACGTGGAGGGCAGGCACCAGGGATATGGGCCGCCAGTCTATGTGGGAACGCTGGTCACAAGTTCAGAGGTTCCCTAGGAGGCAAACACAGGCTCTGGAATTTCCAGGCCCTGCAGGGGTGACCTTGGGCAAGCCGCCTAACCTGTCTGATCACAGGAATCCTGCTGTGGACACGTGGAGGGATTTGGAGATTGTGACTGTGAAGTCCACAGCGTGTGCTTGTGCCTGGCACAGTGATGGCTGTGTCCTCGTCACGTGGGGCAGGGCTGAGTCCCCTGTCTCTGAAAGGGGGCGTGAGGGCAAAGGGTGCTAGTCACCCAGGTACTGAAATCCCAGCTTCAGTGGCTTCTGAGCCCGGCTCCTCCATCACACGCCTGAGAGCCCACAACTGCAGGGGATGGACGTTTCCCCTCCCAATCCCCGACCACCTTTGGGCTCTTTGGGCTCTGATCTTGGGGATTCTGTTACATCCGAGTCCCATGCAGCACCTGACCCTGATCCACACCCCCTCCCTCCGTCCAGTGCATCCAAGGAGTATCTCCTGGATGCCTGCTGTCTCCAGAAGACTTGTCTACTGAACTTGGCGAGTTTCCAGCTCCCTGGGCATCTGCTCACTGGCAGGCTGCTGTCATTGGCTGCCCCAGTGCAGGCCCCTCAGGCCCTTGCCCCTCCCTGCAGGTGGGTGTGGGGTAGAGGGTTGTGGCGGCCCCTCTGACCGTATATGGAGTATGTCTTTAATCAAGAACCTTGTGATGATAGGACATGTTGGGGACCCCTGAACCATGCAGGGCATGGGGGACCTCGGTGGTCGACTACCTGGGGATCAGAGTCCAGCTCCATCTCTTATGGCCTCATCTTCCTGGACTTGATTCAGCTTTTGTTAAACAGTACAGTGCCCCCCCCCCACACACGTACATACAGACACACAGACACACAGACACACACACACGGCTGCAAAGAGCATTACATGGGACGATGAAGAGCAAGCTTTTGCTCAGAGCAGGTGCCGGGGATGGCGACCCAGCCCCTGCCCCTCAGGCAGGTTACAGCTGGGGTACAGTGATCTTGAGAGTCTGGAAGACAAGGGCTGCAATCCCAGAGCCCCGCTTGCTAGCTGTGTGATCTCGGGCAAGTTGCCTGAACCCTCTGAGCCTCCCCTGCTCATCTGTAAAATGAGGAGTACTGTGCCTACCTCAGCTGTTTGTTGGAGGATTAAACAAAATCTGTACACAATGCTAAGAATGGGGTCTGGCACAATGACTACAGCGAGCTAGACAAAAGCTGAGAAACACTGACGACCTTCAAAGCTGGGAGGAAAAACTGTCCTCTCAAATCCGCGAGCAGACTTTTGCCCTTGCTAAATTTCCTGCCTGTGCTTTGGCACATGCTGTTCCCTCGGCCTGAATGCTGTTCCCTTCATTTTTACTGGACCAGTTCTACTTCCCCTCTGGGTCTCAGCTTCAATATTGCCACCGAGGAGACTTTCCCTGTCCTGGCTTAAATCCTCTGTGTCACATGAATGCAAAGCAAGTGTGCACCGGGGGAGAAGTGGGCTACGTCAGAACCCAGCCGTCTACTAATCCTCCTTCCCCTCCTTGCTCTCCAGCTCCAGTTCCTGGGGGACCTCCCACCCCAAGAGCTTGGCCTAAGTTTTTCACACAGACACCCCCGCCCCCTCCAGTGCCGAGCTCAGATAAATGAGGCTTGGAAGGAGGAGCTCAGGTTGAGAGACCAGATAGAATCTCCCTCCCCTAACCCCCACTGGCTGGGAACCAACTGGCCCTGAGCCCGAAGAGCCTGTGAACAGGGCAGAAAAAACCCAGAAGGACCTTTAGCCGGATGCCACTCTGGGAAAGGTGGCCCACTGCCTTGGAATAGGTGCCTTTGGGGAAGGAGGAAGCCTGAGTGCCCTTCCCCACCCCCCCACCCCCCCGGCCCCAGGAAGCCCCTCTCTCTGCTGGTTCGGAAAGTCTGAGGTCCCTGAAGCAAATACTCTTCGATTCTGCAGTAATGCCACTTAGCGTGGACTTCCTCTCCCCGGGCCTCAGTTTGCCCATCTGTGCGCTGGGGATAGTGATGGCACCTACCTCTCAGGGGTGTGGGGTCAGGGAAGGGGTGGTTTATGCAGAAGCTCATTACAAAGCCAGGATGTCACGGGCTTCCCTCACTACTGCTGTGACCGACCTCTGCTGCCCGGTTTCTCCGGCGTGCGCCCGGGTCTGGAGAAGGGGCCTTGTGGGAGCTGAGCAGAGATGCACGTTCTCAGGCCCCCTCCAGACCTCCGGGGTCAGGGTTCCCGGGGGCCGGCCCCGCCCTCTGGGTCTTAACCAGCCCTCTGAGTGGTGGCGATGCCCCCTTAAGAACCCCCCCACTTTGAGCACGGGGACGGGGGTGCTGGGGTTTTTGAGCGTCGTTCATGGGAGACAGGAAAGGGAGGGCCTCCTGCTGGCAGGACAGAAGGTGCGAGACCCCCACGGGGCCTCTGCCTCAGGGCTGCCTCTTCTAGGGGCCAGGAGCTGGACCCCACCCCCACCCCCCAGTGCTGGCGGCATCATTTGGTGCCTGCGTCCCGCACTGTGATGGGCCCGATGACAATGTTCCCGCAGCTGCGGGTGGGCCCTGAACCTCAGGTCCAGTTGGTGGCCCAGGGTGACCGCTTGTCCTGCTCCTCCAGGAACTTTGAAGTTTAAGCACCTGCAGGAAAAGCACCCCCTGCTGGGTGCATCCCTTTGCTCTTTCCCAAAAAGCTGATCTGTGAAGACCGCGCGAGTGATAAGAACTATGTGGAAAGTGAACAGGCTCGGGGGGTTGGTGGACAAATAATGCAGAAATCAGAACATTGACAGAGTAACGTGAGATGCGTAAATGCCTTTTTCCCAGAAAAAGCACGTCTCTGCTCATTTGCACAGGTGCCTAATAGCTCAGGGAGAGAGTTAGGGGCAGGGGTGCGGCTGGACATGGCGACCCCTGCTTTCCCCTGCCCTGCTGTGCTGTGTGACCTTGACACTTTCCAGCACCTCTCTGGTCCTCTCTTTCCTCTTCGGGTTACTGTTAGGCTTACAGGTCATAAAGTGCCTGAAGGGCTCAGCCCAGGCCTGGCTCACAGCAGGTGCTCAGTCCGCAGGAGTAATCATGAACTCAGGACCAATGCGGCCTGAGGGAACAGTCGGGGGGGCCTGGGCCTGCCGTGGGGGGCAGGTGGGTGGGGGCGCAAAGTGAGAAGCCAGGCCTGCCCACCCGGGCACATTGCTCCTTAAGGTGCACAGAGGCCCAGGGTACCGTGCAATACTTACCAGTTAATCGTGGGGACAGTTAGAAAGTCTCAGAACCCGAACCCCTCCAGTGGGGACATGCGGCCTTTCCCTGCCCGCCACCGTTACAGGGTTTCAGGACTTGGCCAGTTTCGGGGATGGCCCCCTGCCTCTCCAGCACACAAAAAGGTCCCGCAGTCGGAGTGGGAGGACAGGGATGCTGGCATAGGAAGAGCTTTGGGGACGGGGTGGTGGCGAGGGCTCTATTCCCTGCAGAGACGCAGAGGGCCCACGGGGATGTGAGCTTGTCCTCCTATGCCCCGCGGCTGGGAGGACACAAGGACCAAACCTGCCTCCTCCCCAAGTGCCGCCTCCAGCCTCTGAGGAGCTGGTCTCGTCTGAGGAGTCTGGGCAGCCTTGGCCGGGCCTTGATGGGTGGCTCCCGAAAGGATGAGTAACCCAGAGCTGGATGGCAGTGATGGGCCCCTTGCATGGTCCCCACAGTGCCAGGTGCCTCATTGACCTGTCACAGCCCAGAGCAGATCCGAGTTCGGGGCCCCCTTTCACGGATGAGGAAACGGAGGCCGGGGGAGGGGGGTTCCTGAACCAAGGCTCCACATCTCCTCTGTTGCAAACTCAAGTCTTAGTAATTTTAAAGCTCCTCTTTATTTCCAACATATCTATTTTTCACTGTGGTAAAGCACATAACGAAATTGAGTATTTGAACCATTTTTAAGTGTGGAGCATCTTTTCATGTGTGTTTTGGCCATTTGTATATCTTCTTGGGAGAAATGTCTGAGTCATTCTGCCCATTTTTGAATCAGCTGACTTGGTTTTTGATTGAATTTTAGGAGTTCTGTGTATTTTCTGAATACTAATCTGTTACCAGATACATGATCTACAAATATCTTCTGTTTTTTTTTATTCTGGTGATACTGTTTTTTGGTGCTCAATTTTTTTTATTCTTGTAAGTCCAATATGTCTATTTTTGCTTTTGTTGCTTATGCTTTTGAAGTCATAGCCAGGAAATCATTGCCAAGTCCAACGTCTTGAAGGTTTTGCCTTTTTTTTTTCTTCAAAAAGTTTTATAGTTTTAGGTCTTACATTTAGGTCTTTGATAAATTTTGAGTTAATTTTTGTGTACGGTGTGAGGTAAGGGTTGAACTTCATTCATTGGCATGTGGCTATCCAGGTTTCCCAGCACCATTTGTTGAAAAGACTCTCCTTTTCCCTGTGGAATGGGCTTGGCACCCTTGTAAAAAATCATTTGGCTGTATACATGACGGCGTATTTCTAGGTTCTCCATTTTGTTCTGTTTTTGTACCTGTCTTTATGCCAGAGTATAAAGGTTTGATGAATGTAGCTTTATAGTAAGTTTTGAAATCAGGGAGTGTGAGTCTCCCACATTTGTTCTTTTCAAACATGGCTTTAGCTATCAGGTTCTTTCGAGAATCTGTATGAACTTTAGGATGGGCTTCTCTATTTTTGCAAAAAGGGTCATTGGGATTTTAATAAGGGCTGAACTGAATTGGTGGATTGCTTTGGGTAGTGCTAAATAATAAATCTCAACCAAGTACATTTGAAGATCTAACTGGATGTATTAAATGATCATGAATTAGGTGGTGCCCTATGTAGCAAGGAGAGAGGTGCTCCCGGGAGTTGTATAAAATGAGAAGTTTTTATAGAAGGAGGGGAGGAGCAGAAAAGTCACTGGCAAAAGAAAAAGATTATTGCAGTTAAGGCCACTTTCTAGGGAGAAGAGCATGCATGGTGTCTTATTGCAGATTACCTCCTTCTTCTATAGGGGGATGGAAAGGGCTCAAGGGGCAGACTCACTGGCATGGATTGAAAAATTCCTAGGTGAGTGTTTAAGGCTACATTTCCGGGGGAGGTTGAGACTGCAGTTAGATTATGTATTAAGCACTGGTTTGGGAATTTTGTCTACATCACACCATTTTGGGCTCTGGGGTTTCTTTTTCTTTAATAGTAGTATCGATGTAACTTATATTGTCTTTCAATCCATGAACGTGCTTTTATTTATTTTTATCTTCTCTGTCTTTCACTTCTTTGGTTAGGTTAATTCCTAAGTATTTTATTCTTTAATGCTTTTGTACATGGGATTGCTTTCCTAATTTCTCTTTCGGGCTGTTCATGGTTAGGGTGTAGAAATGCAGCTGACTTGCATGTTGACTTCATATCCTGCACTGTGCTGAAGCTGTTCATCAGCTCTAACAGGTTTGTGTTTTTGTGTGTGGAATCCTTAGGGTTTCTACATATATTCTATCATCTGTGAACAGGGATAATTTTACTTCTTTCTTTCCAATTTGGAGGCTCTTACTTCTTTTTCTTGCCTAGTTGCTCCAGCTACCACTTCTAGTACCATGTTGAATAGAAGTGGTGAAGAATGGGCACCCTTGTCTTGTTGCTGATCTTAGAGGAGTAGCTTTCAGTCTTTCACCATTGAGTAAATACTAGGTTTGTTGTGGATTTTTCATACGTGGCTTTTATTACAGGGAGGCAGTTTCCTTTATTCTTACTTTACTGAGTGGTTTTTTTTTTTATCATAAAAGGGGTGTTGAATTTTGTCAAAAGCTATTTCTGCACCTGTTGAGATGATCCAGTGGTTTTTCCTTGTGTTCTGTTCATGTAGCACATTACGTTGGTCAATTTTCATGTGTTGAACCATTTTTGCATTCCAGGAATAAATCCCTCTTGGTCGTGGTGCATTGTTCTCTTAATATGCATCTGCATGTTTGCTAGTATTTTGTTGAGGAATTTTACATCTACATTTACCCAGGGATATTCGTTTGTAGTTTTCTTGTGGTGACTTGGTTTCAGGGAAACACTGCCCTCATAGAACTAGTTAGGAAGTGTACCCTTCATTTCAATTTTTTAGAGAAGCTTGGGGCTTAGCACTTGTTCATTAAATGTTTGGCAGAATTCACCAGTGAAGTCATTGGGTCTAGGCCTTCCCTTTGCCGGGAGACTTTTGAACACTGATTCAATTAAAGGTCTCTTCAAATTTTCTATTTTTGGATTTGGTCTTGGTAGGCTTTGTGTATTTTTTTTTTTTCAAGTTTTTATTTAAATTCCAGTTAACATATAGTGTAATATTAGTTTCAGGTGCAGAATTTAGTGATTCAAGGTTTTGTATTTCTTTGTCCGTTTCCCGTAGGTTATTCAACTTACAGCATGCAGTTGTTCACAGAGTGCTCGTAATCCTTTTTGTTTCAGACGAATCAGTAATAATGTCCCCATTTTAATTTCTGAATTTAATGAGTCTTTTTTCTTTTCTTAGTCCAACTAAAAATTGGTCAATTTTCTTGATCTTTTCAAAGAACCAACTTTTGGTTTCATTAATTTTCTCTCTTTTCTGTTTATTTCTGTTCTAATCTGTATTTTCTTCTTCCTGCTCACTTGCGGTTCAGTTTGTCCTTTTTCTAATTCCTTAAGGTGTGAAGTTAGGTGGTTGATTTTAGATCTTATTATTCAACATAAGCATTAATAGCTATACATTTCTTAGCACTGGTTTCGCTGGATCCTGTAAGTTTCAGTATTTTGTATTTTCATTTTCATTCATCTTGAAATATTTTCTAATATCCCTTGGGATTTCTTCTTTGATCCATTGGTTGTTTGAGTGTCTTAATTCCCACAAATAGGGGAATTTTTCAGTTTTCCTTCTGTTAATGATTTCCAACTTCATCCTTCTGTGGTTGGAGAAGTATTTTGTATGATACCAGTATTCTTAAATGAGACTGGTTTTGTGGCCTAACATATAGTGTGTCCTGGAAAATGTCCTTTGTGCACTTGAGAATTGTGTGTACATGGTCCCTGGGTAGAGTGTTCTGTGCATGTGTTGGGTTTATTGTGTTTACAACCTCTTTGCTTCTGTGTGGTGGCTCTATACATTACCAGGAAGGTGCATGGAGGTTTCCAGCTATAACTGTAGAATTGTCTTTTTCTCCCTTAATTCTTAGTTTTTACTTCCTAGAATTCGGTGATCCATCATTAAGTGTGCATTTATTTATAACTTCTTGCTGTCTCGAGCCTTGTATTATGTAACTGTCTCATGCAACCTTTTTTTTTTTTTTTTTTAATTTAACATCTAGTCTTATATTAGTATAGCTGCTCCTCTCTTTTGGTTACTATTGACGTGGAGTATCTCTTCCCATGCTTTCACTGTTTTTGTCTTTGGATCTAAAGTGAGTTCCCGTAGACAGCATATAGTTGGATCATGTGTTTTTATCCATTCTGCCAATCTCTGTCCTGACTGGAGAGTTTAATCCATTTACAAGTAATTACTGATAAGGAGGGACTTGTGTCATTTTGCTATTTGTTTTCAGTATGCCTTAAAAGCTTCTGTTTCCCATTTCTTGCTTTCCTTGTCTTTTGTGTTCATTTTTTTTTTGTAGTGAAATGTTGTAATTCCTTTGTCATTTCTTTTTGTGTATATAGTGATCTTCTTTGTTGTTACTGTGGGGGTTACACTGAACATCCTAAACTTAGAGCACTTGAATGTGTTTTTATCCAGCTCCCCTTCAGTAACCTACAAAATGCTACAGCTCTGTCCCTAACCCTTTCAGTTGCTGATGTTACAAAATTACATCTTTATGCATTGTGTGCCCCCAAACATAAACTAATAATTCTTTGAAATGCATTAGTCTCAAATTAATGGAAAACAAAGTGTGGAGTCACAAAGCAAAGTTACGGTAATACTGGCTTGTTGGTTGGGCTTGACTAGGGGTGTGTTTTTGCCAAGCAAGTAGAAAGATGGGCAAGAGAATGGAAATCTGGAAGGGAGGAATGATTGCTGTGCCCATGAAACCAATGCTGGGAAGGAGGGGGCTTGGCAAGAAAGTGAGGAGGACAGGGTTTTAAAAAATGACAGGTTGCAGGTCTTAAAGTATTTTGAAGAATTGTTGTGGTGGGGACATGGGAGTAATGCACCGGCAGGACGTAAGAGTAGAGAACCTAAAGTCAAGACTCCAGAGGTGGCCGGGTCAGGGCTGCTGCATGGGTCTGGAAGAGGAGCAAGTGGCCAAGAGGAAAAGCCTTCAGGGAGGGAGAAGCTGAGGAGTGAGATGCGGGGCATCAGCTGGGATGTAAATGCCCAGGGAGTGAGGAGAAGCCACACGGAGGTCAGAGAGGTGGCCAGCTTCCGTGTAGAGGCTGTTACCGGTAGCAGGCCCGAGGGCCACAGGGATTGATGCTTTTGAGGAGACAAAGTGGTTTGAAATAGGGAAACTGAGAATGAGCCTCCACTTGGGACAGCTCGAGGGAATACTGTTGGGGGGTGAGCTGTGCTTGGAGGTGGCCAAGAAGCTGAGCCCTCCCCGAGGAGAGGTTGCACGTGTCAGGGTGTGTTCAGTACACACATGGACATGAGGCATGGGCGGCTGGGACATTCTGGAGCATGGCCAAGACAATCCCGGCTGTGGGCTTGATGTGGACAGTCCCCCCAGTTTCTCCTCACCTTGGGCTGGGGGAGCCGGGACCAACACGCAGCCCGAGCTTAGTTTTCTTATCTGTTCAAATACACAGGAAGGTGCATGCTTCACGGGGTGGGAGTGAGGGGTGGAGGGTGGGAGCACAGGGTTGAGAACGCTGGAGGCCACAGCGTGTGGGTCGAGTGCTGTCCACACACACGTCCTTAACGACCAGCGTTTGTCCTCCTCCCATGTCATCAGTCTGGAGGGCACCCTCCTTGGAGCCCTGGTCAGATCCCCCCCCAGAGCCGATGGTAGGAGTTTCACAGAATGACCTCACACCTGGGCTCTCCTTAACCCAAGATTCCTTTTCTCCTCCGTTTCCTTAAGTAGGTCACACAGGCAAAGTCCCTGGCTGTGTGGTGTGGGTTTTCAAGGCAATGTCACTTGGGAGGGGCAGGGAAGGACAGTGTGGCGTTTTCTTCTCATCCTCCAGCTAAAGCTTAAATGCCACTTCTGCTGAAAGCACCCCTTGGCCTCACCCCATGGTTCTCAACCAGGGACTGTCACTCAGGAGGTACGTGGCCAAGTCTGGAGACCTTTCTGATGGTCACAGCTGCACGGTGCTACAGGCATCCCGTGGGTCGGGACCAGGGACACTGTAAACATCCTACGAGTGCCCCCCCCCCCCCAGCACCACGCCCAGTGTCGGCACGGCCACAGGGGAGACACCCTGGCCTCTGTGGTTCAAACCAGGTCCTGGCCCCATTCTAGGCTCCCCAAGCCCGGCTTATTCCTTCGTGGCACCTAACGCAGGCCGTAATTACGGCGGTGGCTGACTTCACAAATCTCTGTTGTCCACCCGTCTCACCTGGAACTTAAGTGCGAGACAGCCGGGGTGCCCTATGCCCACTCCAGGCAAGATGCCTGGTATACAGTAGGTGCCCACTATCTGGATGAGTAGGAACCTGTAACAAGGGTTTTTTTTCTGTACGGTATTTTGAATGTGCATCTCCAAGTTCTACAGGGCTCACAGCTCACAGTGGGATTTCTGTTCCTTTCAGCTCCAATCAAACTGAGGTTGGTCTAAGCCAATGCTGTTTTCTAGGATCTCCCATGAAATGGTGGATGAGCTTTCTGGAAATTTTTACAATGTGTGTATTGAAAGTTGCACTCATCCCTAATTGCTAAAAAAGAATGCACAGAAACAGACCATCAGTGGATTATCTAATTTATAAAACGTGACCATTTTTATTGTCATTGTAAAGAGGTGTATCTCAACCAGATTGTAACAAAATTACCACAGCTTATTCCAAAAGAAAATTTTGATACAAGAGATTTTAGAAAATTAAACACATTTGTTTAAAAATTCTATTGTGTAAACCTTAACATAAGAGGGCAGTTAACATAATACTACACGTTTCGGAGCAAATCTGCGGACTGCTAGGCCCCACGTACGTCCAGACGGTGGACTAGACTCTCCATGTGTTGCCATGTCCCCCCCCTCCCTGGCAGAGGGCTCACAGGGACCCGGTCAGCCAAGGGGGACTCTTCCAGGGAGGATGGCCTCCCCGCTGGGACACCAGAGGGCTCCTGCATTCACTGGTCTCCCTCCTCCAGGAAGTCCATATCTGCTAAGGTTAGCAAAGAGTTCTACCAAATGATGATGCCAGCAATGGTGAAGCTAAGGCTGCAGAGGCAAAGGCATTCTTTCCAGGCTGGATGCTAGATAAGAAAACATCCTAGTGAGCTCCACCAGCCCCTCACTCCGGGAAATGCGTGTTCTCCAGGCTCCTTTCAGCAACTCTGGGTACAAGTGTGTGGTCTGCTGTTCTGTATCCTTCTGTGGCCTCAGTCCCAATTTTTGCAAGGGCCTTCCCTACATAGTTTCTACTGAGGGTAGAAAGAGTCTTTCAAGGTGAACGAGTGGGCTCTCTGTATGCAGGTCAGGAAAGCAGGAAGGGGACCCGATCAGGCTCCGAGGAGAAGGGTGCTACCTGGGCATGTCAGCTAGTGGTTTTCCAGTCATGATGGAGAGGTACGCATGTGCCCTAAGAACTGAACCCCTGGACCTCAGAACAGTAGTGCATTCAGCATGTTCTGTGGTGGGGTGCTCCTCAATGCTATAAGCTCAACTGCCCTTTAGAGAAATCAGATTTTGTATTTTCCGGTAAAGAAATGGATTGGGTAGGTTAAGTAAAGCCCATTCACCGTGGTTGTGAGGATTTAGACACACAGGAGAGGCTCCTTGCCCTCCCGGAGAGCTGTCAACCGCAGGTCCGTACACCACAGTGGTTCGTGGCTGAGGGGAAGGTGAGACACACGGGGTTGAGCTGAGCAGGTGCATCTGGGCAGCGGCAGGCTGAGCCCAGAGCCAGTCGGCTGTGAGCACGCCCATGTTCCCCCCCCCCAACTGATCCAGTAGCTGGTTTTATTTTAGAAACCTAATCAAAACCACGTGTTACAGAAACAGGAAACTGAACTTTTTGGCACAGAAACGTTAGATAAAATATACAGTGCTACAATGGTGCGAAATGAGCACAGAAGCCAAACCCAACAGCAAATATTGAATGTTAGCTTTAATGAAACAATGCAAAATATTTAGAAAAATGATGGTTGTACAAGACCTTGCTCCTGAGCAGATGCCTGCCTGCCAGAAGCACCCTCTGCCGCGGCCCGGGCTGGGGACAGAGCCCAGCGTGTGGGGCACGGTCCCGCGCCAACCACAGAGGAGAGAAAGGTCAAGACAATTATTGCCTTTGGGGTTGACATCGGACAGGTGGTGTGCCCCTTCTGGGATGCCTCCACGCCGGTCTGATGTTCCTGGGCAGGTGGGGCCCTGGCAGGGTCACTCTAGGCTGAAAATGGAACCTGTCCTTTGCCCTCAGTTCTGCACCCAGGCAAGACGGCCCCTCAGGAGTGAGGCGCCTCCCTGGGAACGAGCTCTGGTGCATCCAAAGGTGCCAGGCTGAGGCATGAAGGCTTCTGGAGGAGACTGGTGGGGCGGGTGTCTGCGGGGACAAGGCCTGGCCTCCAAGTGGGGGGGCAGGCCGGTTCCCCCGGTGAAGGTGAGCATGTGGGGGGGGCATCGAGGCCTAGAAGCCTGCGCCTCAGGCGGGTGAACTTTCCCATGTGGAGCCGAGAGGGCAAGAGAACACTTGGTGCAGCCCGGCCACAGAGACCCTGGTTCGGGGTGCAGGGAAGCAAGCAGGGTGGTTTCTGATCAACAGGGCTGGCTGGCAGCTCTCCGTTCCCACTTCCTGACTCGGGGCCCGCAGACGCGATGTGTTATTAGGCTCCCGTGCCGGTTGGCTCTTGGCATGAGCTGCAGCTATCAGTCCGACGAGTGTCAACAGCTTTGATTGCTTGTCGTTTTTAAAGGCACAAGCCACACCCCGCCAATGCTGACAACTTGGAGTGGTCAGCCAAGAACTCGGGAGGTACCCAGCTGTGGAGCAGAGCCCAGCGCGTAACTACCTCCTGTCCACAGACCCCCGCCCCTCGCCCTCCCTCTCTGTTCCTGTCTCAACGACTCAACGGGGTGATCCCTTTGTAACCAGAGCCCTTGGGTGTACCTGGGTAGTGGTGCTAAAGGTGACCATCATGGGAGAGAATGCCCTCTCCCAGGTGGGCCCCGCTGCCTTCCTCGGGTGCCAACTTTGGAGGCGTCAAAGGATCTTACTGGATCTAGGAGATAGGAGCAACTTCTACTGGTTCTTTTCCATTGCACTGTGTTTATCTTTGATGGGTCACGAGGCCGAGCGGGTGTCGTGCAGGGCAAGGGCCAGCCAGCCCTCTGATTTGGATTCAACCAAACGGCAGCAGACGACATGGACATGGGGAGAAGGTGGCATTTTGTGCATCGGGTCTCAGTCTGCACCTGGCTGGGCCTGGGTCTGTGGTTCCTTCTCTAGGAACTGGAGGCCCACTGCTTCTCTGCATCCCAGCATGCCGGGGAGCAGGGCGGGGATCTGGAGCAGCGGTGGAGGTAACCACCGCCTAACGTGCTGTGACTCCAGAGTTAAGGCTTTGAGGAGTGGCTGTCATGTGTACGTCACACGCGGATCTGAGCTGAAATGAGGGGAGGTGGTCCGTATGCTGACAATGGTTCTAGGGTTTCTGCTCCATCACGGAAAGAGGGTGCATGTAGTCAGCAGCCTGGACGGGCTGTGTGTGGTCCCAGGAACAAGCTTTTCCATCTGTGTTTCAGGAAAGCAGGGCAAGTTTTCCATGAATAATTAAGCTTTAAAAAATAGAGTTTCTTCTTTTGTAAATACAGGCGGAGTTTGTAATTGTTTCTCAAGGCTTAGCATCTGTCCGTCGTAGTTCTGGGCACTTTTTTTTTTTTTCTTAACCTCTGCAGAATGTCAAAGGAGGTTCCTGGTGGGGATTTTGGAGAAGGTGAGGTCAGACTCACACTCAGACATGTCTTAGGCCCG
The DNA here is from genome assembly GCF_964656455.1 of Halichoerus grypus. Taxonomy (NCBI): domain Eukaryota; kingdom Metazoa; phylum Chordata; class Mammalia; order Carnivora; family Phocidae; genus Halichoerus; species Halichoerus grypus. The sequence continues at coordinate 30,653,307 of NC_135717.1, forward strand.
GTGCCCAAACAGGCTGCAGGAGGCTCCACTCCGTATCTGCTGCCAACCCTGCTTCCCAGACTGAGGGGGAGCAGGAACCTGCCCTGGGGAGGCAGGCCTGGGGCAGCTCATCTTCACCTGGTTCCCGCCTGCCAATGGGGCCTGCTCGGAGATTGGGGTGGGGGGGGGGCAGAGGGACACACACTGAGAGCACGGTGGGGGGCAGAGGGTACAGCGTGAACATGTCTTTAGGGAATGACCATGATCTGGTGCGAGTACACACTGTCCGAGTTCCCAGGGAGCCCCAAGTTCAGAGTTCTGCAGGGCTCCGGAGTGTGGTCTGCAAGCCTGAGGGCCTGTGGCCTCCTCCATTGTAGTTCCCAGAACAGAGTCTCTCTCACGACCTTGAGGCCTCTTGGCTTGTAAGGTCAAGGCCCCAGAATTCTGGACAGCCCAGGGCCCACCAAGCCTCACAAGGTGCATGTGGGCCCAGGCGGCCTCTGGTTTCCTGCAGGGGCTAGTACTTCCAGAAGCCAACCTCAGAAGGTTAGGGGAAGTGCTCTATGCACCCCAGTTTAGGGTCCTTAGTAGCTCCTTCACAAGGAGGCCACTAGCATGTCTTCCTCGAGGAGGCCACGTGAGCTACCACTGGCCACCGATTCTACAACCAGAGGGTTTTAGGACCCCTGGTAGAGAGTAAAAGGGGAAAGAACATGACCTCTCCCCCCAACCCCACGTGGCCATAGGTTACAGCAGGCAGTTATGAAAAAAGAAAAAAAAAAAAAAACCCAGGGTAACAGTCATTCTAATTCCCATGTGGAAAAGAGTCAAGAGGTGGTCTCTGACCCACCTCAGAGTTGTGCATCTCCACCACGGGGCTCTGCGCTCCCCCTGGTGCCCACCCTCCTGCCGGCCCCTGGGCTGGAGGGAGAGGAATGGGCAGGCCCTGGGAGGGCGCCCGTGTGTCCGGCGAGCAGCCGCCTTGCCCTCTGAGACTGCCCAGTTTAATCAGTGTCATGGGACTGGGGGGGGAAGGTGTGCTCTTGGGGCTTCACCAGGTGACGGGGGGCTCACTCCAGGGTGGAAGGGGCCGGCTGCTGGGGCCAGGTCAGATGCGGAGTGGCTGGGTGGAGGCAGCTGGTGCAGCACATAGGGCCCAAGTCTGGGATTCGGCAGAGGTCAGAGGTCGCCACTCTGGGGCTCCACGTTGCGGGTCTCTCTGGGGTGACCTCGGGACAGCTTGGGGAAGCGGGAAGCCACTTTGGGCCGGGTGTTCTTGGTCAGCGGTTCTCCAGGAGGGGTGACGTCACTGTAGGATAGAGCAGGGAAGAATCCGATTAAGTCAGGGCATCCAGCAGGGTGTGAGAAGGGCAGGAGTGGTCTCAGAGGGGACAGATGCTCCCCAGCTCCGACAGGCGAGCGCAAGGGGGGCCAGGGCTTTCTTCCCCATTGTCACTGATCCGTGCCCTTGCTGGAGGATCAAAGAAAACGCTTTGGAGAACATTGCATTTAAGGTCAAAAGAGGTGTAGCAAAAAGGGGGAGGGCCTTCTTGTGGAATTCATCCTAAAAGAATAACCAGGATGTAGGCCACCGTCTAATTAGAAGGACGTTCCCATGCAAAAGAGCCAAAAATAGCACAACCACTCAGCAGTCCAACGGAGGGGATGACCCACCTGGGTTTTAAATGGCCTGCGCCCCGGGACAGTGGGAGCGCTACGGGCCGCGCTGGAGGGGGCCCTGAGCGCCCAGGGAGGACGGACGAGGAGAACCCGAGATAAAATAGGGTGTGGGCCCCTGCCAGGCGTTCGGGAAAACCTGCGGGAGAAGGCGGTTTGTCCCTTCCTTCCATGCCATTCTTGAGCACCCGTGTGGGCCAAGCCCTGTTGGAGCCCCTGCAGATACAGCCACGAGCAAAACCGCTTCTCCCAGGCCTGGTGGAGACTCGCCGGCCACCGGGGAGATGAGGTTACCGGTGGGACACGTGATGAAGGCAGCCAGAGCGTCCCTGGGCAGAAGGTGCCCAAGAGTGCTGGTGGGTCAGGTCAGGAGGCCCTCGGTGCAGGAGGACAGGAGGGAGGCCTGTCAGGTGGTCCTGGCTGGGGGTGGGGGGGCCGGTAGTCATCCATGGTCCAGCTGCCATCTAAAGTGACCCCTGCCTGCCCTGGGGAGAAGGGCCTGGAGGGGTCTGGGCTGTGAACGCACAGTTGGTGAACTCTGCCTTATTTCCTACAGTTCTTGTAACCAATGACCCCACACTTAGTGGCTTGAATGCCAAACGTACCGTCTTGCAGTTGTGGGGGACCTTAAGTCCAAAATGGGTCTTATGGAGCTAAAGTCAGAATGTTGGCAGACCTGGTTCCTTCTGGAGGCTCCAGGGGAGAATGTTTCCCTGCTTTTCCCCGTTTCTGGCCACCTGCATTCCTCTCCCTCGTACCAGGACCTTCGTGATCACACGGGGCCCACCTGGGCCATCTGCCTTTTTCGAGATCCTTAACCACACCGGCCACACCCCCTGCGCCAGGTCAGGGGACACAGAGGGTCCGGGGACTGGGGCATGGACATTCTTAGCGTTATTCTGTGCGGCACAGAGATTGGAACAGTGGAATCAACAAGATTTGGTATTTGAACAACAATGGGCTCTAGAGCTGGCAGAAAATGCGAGTAAGAAATGGTAACTTCTACAAACAATATCTCACTGGGACAAAACGTGTCTAAAACACCAAGCTGAGGTGAACCTCATTCTCGTGTCTCGAGTGTCCCTGCGCCACTGACCTTCCAAACGTGCGGCCGCCAGACTGTGCCAGCAAAGACAGCCCCTCTGTCGATGAGCACTGAGGCTCAGCAGTACCCCGGCCACCTAGGGAGTAAGTGGCAGATCCAGAATCGTCCAAGCCCCTCTAGACGAGTTAGGGAATGAGCCACATTAAAAAAGAAATTGCCCCTGCCTCCCGGGGTCCCCGTGGGTTCCGTGGGACAGCCCACTTCCTTCCCGCATCTCAGCAGTGGTTCTGCTGACAGGGGTCGGATCTTTCCGCCTTTGCAGGGACACGGCCATCGTGCTCAGCGAGATGCCCCTTGTGCTGAGTTCAAGACAGCATCTCACTAACAAAATGAGAAACTCCTCTAGTGACGATCTCCTCCCCCCGAAGTCCGGCTGTGCTTCGCGTCCTGTTCCCGGAGGAGCGAGCGGTACCGTCCAGCCGAGAGCAAGTGGGAGCTGCTCCTCGTTCCCACCGTCCGTCCAGGTGCTTAGCCGCATGGTCCTCCTTCAGAAGGACACCTGGCCGTAGGCTACTGTTTCTTCTCTCGAAACTACCCAAGGTACCAAAAGCCTCTTTACCCTGAAGGCCCCTTACAGGATGGGCAGAAGATGCTGGAAGGCCTCACCCTCACACTGTGCAGGAGGCCTTGGATATAAATGTCACTGGAAAGCAACCCCTCCCTTCACTAGTCAGGATCCAGAGTGACCCCAACTCGGAGGCTGTCGCCCTCACTGGGCATGACGTGCCAGGTGGGCGTGGGTCCCGCCAGAGCCTGTCAGGCCCCGGGAGGGAGAGTTACAAGCCAGTCGGGACAGTTTGTTTTTCCACAGGTGGCAGCTGCGGAGGTGGAGGCGGCCTCGCCCTGAGCCAGAGCCCAGTCCTGCCACCCAGGGGCTGGGCGCCTTGCTCGTCGGGCGCAGGGAAAGGCCGAGTGCGCGGCCCTCAGCACGCTGCGGGGAGGAAAGGGGCCTGAACCCCACGTAAGGCCACCCGCTGGCTGCCTTTCTTCAGGCAAGTGCCTGGTTCTCCTTGAGCCCTGGCTTCCAAGACAGAAGGAAGATGGGGCTGTTTTGAGAGTTCAAGGGAGAGTCAGCCCCTCAGACTACGTGAGCTCTGTTGTCTGATACCGTGCTGGGCAGACGGGGGCCCACAGCCTCACTGGGGATGGGCAGCACAGACCCCAGGACAGACTGTTAGAGAGGAGCTTGGTAGTTGCCCTGACGGGGTAAACACAGGGTGTTCCGAGCAGGGCGCGAGACGTGCTCATCACGGTGGTTACAGGGCTTCCTGGAGGAGGAAGAGCGGAGAAGGATGAGCAGGACAGAGTTGTGTGGTTCACCGTGGCAAGGGCCCTGTGCTGGCCGACCTCGCCGGCTGCTTCACCTTCCCGGAAGGCAGGATTGGCCACACGGGTGGACCGCGATGTCACTGAGCTGATGCTTGGGGACTCTTGAGTGTCACTGCTGGGGCTGGGGGCCTGACCATGAAAGTAGCTGGTACGGGGTAGGGAGAGCTCCATCCTCAAGGCCCCAGCAAGCAGCGACAGTGAGCCTGGCCGCCGTGCTGGGGGAGATGGGCAGAAGCTGTTGCAGTAACTCCCGTAAACCCAGAGCAGTGGGGGCAGCACGGAGGCCCCTGGAGTTGAGCTGGTGGCATAGGGAGAGGGTAAGGGGGAGCAGGGAGCCATAGTAATGACTGGGTGGAGGTTAAAGGCAGCCGGACAAAGAGCTGCCAGCCCCGGGCCTGTGTAAGGCCCCACCCCAAGGAACTCTATGGGTTTTTTAGGTCAAGAACTATCCAACAGTTTCCTGTACCCATTGGCCATTTGCGTGTCGTCTCTGGAGAAATGCCTACTCCAGTCCTTAGATGGCTCTTTAATTGGGGAACTGCACATCCAAACCACAGGGAGCTCTCACCTCATACCTGTCAGGATGGTGATTCTCATAAAGCCACCACGTTTTGGGAAGGAAGCTGGAGCTTGGAAGCCTTGTACACTGTCGGTGGGGATGCAAGATGGTACAGCTGCTAAGGGAAACCACGTGGAGCTTCCGCAAACGATGACAAAGAGAACTACTGTATGATCCAGCAATCCCAGCTCTGGGCATTCCCCCCAAAGAATGGAAATCAGGATCCTGAAAAGGTATCTGCACCCCCATGTTCACTGCAGCATTATTCACAACAGTGGGGCCACGGAAACCAGCTAAGAGTCCGGGGACAGACGGATGGATACAGACAATGTGGTGTGTACATATAATGGAATCTTATTCAGCCTTCCAGGAAATTCTGAGCTAAGCAACCCCATGGATGAACCTGGAGGAGATTATGCTAAGTGAGCTCAGTCCGCAGAAGCTGTAAGTCTGTGGGATTCCACCTGCACGCGGTGTCTCAAATAGTCCAACTCCTAGAATCCAGAGTGGAACTCTGGTCATTAGAGTGGGGAGTTACGAATCAAGCAGCACAAAGCTTCAGTTACTCTGAAATCCTTTCTAGAGCCCTGCCGTACAACACTGTCCCTGTCGTCACCGAGAACGTAATACCCGCCCAGAAGGTAGCGGGTAGATGTCATGTTCTCACACTGTATGGCAAGTGAATCGTAGCAGAAGGCGTGAGCCTGTGGGTACGTGTCACTGGGAGGACAGAGCGGGTGGCGAGCTGGGAGCAGGGGCTGAGCCTGCTCTGAGCGGGCAGAGGTCACTGGCACCCCGGGGCTGGGCACAGGCCGTTCCAGGGAGGCGGGGACAGGTGTTCGCAAGGCCAGCCTAACATCAGGGAGATTTTCCTTAACTGAGGCTCCCTCGAGCCCCTACTGTAGCCACTGCCTCTGTTGCAGTCCCAGCTCTGTGTCCTCAGAAGGCAGTTCTCTCTGTCCTGGTGAGCCGGCGACCGTTTGCTCCCTGGCCCCGGCGATAGAGGGCGGGCCCCCGAGAAGCCAGCCGTCACTGCTCCGGCATGGCTGTGTTGTCTGATAAAGTGGGGGCCCGGGGGCTCGCGGGAGGGGGACTAAAGAGCAAGGTGGACCTACCTTCTTGATCCTCCCGCCTCCGTCCTGAGGTCGGGGCCGATCTGCCCCCTTCCCCAGATGAGAAAGGCCCCGCCTCCACCCTAAGCAGGGATTTCCTCCATAAACCATGTGAAGCACTGGACAGGTCTTCATTTTTGGAGTCCGAAAACCAGGGTTCATTCTGTTAGACACTAGAGAACCCTAGAGGAAGGTATGTTACCTTTCCCTGACCCAGTTTTCTGATCTGTGAAATGGGGATGCTACGGGTCTTTCCTACCATGCGTGAACCATTCAACACCTATTGATTGAGTCTGCTGCCCTTTGAGGTGGATGTGGCGCACTCAGGGCCCCAGACAATGGAGCTAAGAGTGCAAGAGCATGGGTGAAGTCCGGCAACCAAAAGCTTCGGCACTTTGGCAGCAAGGAACTGGGTAGAGGCTTTTAGAAAGATTTTGCAAAAAGACCAAACTATAGTAACTTCAACCCCTGCCATCCTCCACTCCCTCCCTCTGTCCAACCTGGGGGAGGGGGGAGGGACCCTCCTCTGCAGTGACCCTCCTTCTATTTTTGGAAAAGACCCGTGTGTTGAGTGGCAGACCGTAAGCTGCCTAGTCTCGACCCAGCGGAGGGCAGTCTCGACCCAGCGGAGGGCGGTCTCGTGTGCCGGCAGGCGCCCCGAGGACAGGTAGGGGGCAAGGACATGCACACGCTACTTAAACTGCCGGCCCAGCCTTCAGAGGTCAGGGAACCAGGGCCAAAGACTGCGGCCACTGTAGAGGGAAGACCAAACCTCTGAGAGATCATCATGGTCTCTCTCAGCCAGGGCCAGACCCTTGTGGGCTTCCGGGGCAGTGAAGACAAGACTTGGTTTCGACCCTGAGGTTGCTCAGACTGGGGCAGTGGGGGTGTAGTAAGTAACCAAAGAAAAGCCGTCCACCATGCCTGGGGGGAGGGAAGCTGGGGAGGGTCCCGGGGGCAGGGCCTGAGGCAAGCCCTGGGGCAGGAGTGAGGCCCCATGGGAGACAGGAGGAAGGGAGGGGCTTTCGGGCAGGAAGAACAGTGAGGGGCTCCAGGAAGAGGACGGGCTGCAGGCCCCAAGCTGTCCATAGACGCAGGGTGGCACGTGGATGTGTGCGGCAAAGGAAGGCTACAAGGTGATCTAGATCCATGCGGTCCTGGAGTTGTACTAACCTGCTTTCTGCAGGGATAGACCCGGGGGTGAGTGAAGACTTGGCAATGAAACCACCTCTTCTGGGCTGCGGCAGTGCTGTCCCCATCACTAGGCTGTACTGGATCTACTCCATTGATGGATAACGTACACCAACTGATAAGCTCTACTAAGGACAGAACACGTGAACATGATCCAACTTCCCTCTCGGTGCTCTCATCAACATGAATAGCCCTGAAGAGGAACGTGCTGAGGATGAGATTTTCTTCGCTCCAACACAGGCTGCAGCCCCCAGCCAGGACTCAGGCTCCAGACTCGGGGACCGTGCAGCTCCTCTCGGACCCAGGCTCAGTGGGGAAGGGGGAGGCCACCTTCGGGGTAGGATTCTGGGAGTCCCAGCATCGTTATCATAGGCAGGAACGGTCACTGAGGCCCAGAGTCGCCATGCCCAGAGCTGTCATGTTTCCCAGATTCCATCTTCATCATCATTTATACCTTCCCCATTTCCTCCTATCCGCATAGCTCCCCTATAAAACTCAAGATTTTTCTTTACCTCTATTTATAGGTTACTTTGGCTGATGAGAAAATACCCATAAAAATGGATTCAAGGCATCTTAAAACATTCTTTAAAAGTTTCCCCGTGTTACCAGAGGTTCGTTGGCCACCCCCACATACTACGTGAAGGTGGTCTTCTTCAAAATGCATGTTCTTGGCACGTCAGATAAATCTGAAAGGCATTATACTACGTGAAAGGAGCCGGGCTAGGGCACCTGGGTGGCCCCGTGGGCTGAGTGGCTGCCTGCGGCACGGGTCCTGGGATGGAGCCCGGCATCGGGCTCCCTGCTCAGTGGGGAGTCTGCTTTTCCCTCTGCCCTCCCCTACCCCCAACTCCTGCTCGCTCGCACTCTCTCAAATGTTTTTTTTTAAGGTTTTGTCAGAGACAGAGTGCGCACAAGCAGGGGGAGTGGTGGGCAGAAGCAGAGGGAGAAGCAGGCTCCCCGCTGAGCAGGCAGCCCGATGTGGGGCTCGATCCCAGGACCCTGGGATCATGACCTGAGCCGAAGGTCTGCAGACGCTTAACTGACTGAGCCACCCAGGTGTCCTTAAATTAACCACCCCCCCCCCCAAAAAAACGGCAGCCAGGCTCAAAAGCTATACCCTGATTTCATTCACAGGACATTTTGGAAAAGGCAAAACTATAGGGACAGATCCCAGGGTGCCAGGGGTTGACTACAGCGTGCTCTAGGGAATGCTGGGGCGTGAAGGGGCTGCTATTCTGTATCTTGATGATGGTGGTAGTTCTTGGATTCCATGCTTTTGTCAAAACTCCTAGAACCGTATAAGAGAAAGGGCAAGTTTTACCACATACAACTTATACCTCCATCTCACTAAGCCTGGCTGAGAAAGGCAGTCTTTTTAGGTCTACTTCAGCATGAAGGGGCATCTCTGTTCTGAGTTTCGTAGGAGACTGTGACCTTGTCCCCTTATCTGGGTAGAAAGAGCAGGGGTTCTGGGGACAGAAATCTTAGATTCTATCATTTACCAGCCGGGGTACCTGGATAGGTCACTGATGCGCTGGGGCCTCCCAGTCCTCCTCTGTAAGACGGATCATAGTAAAAAGACAACTGAATTAAATGAGCCAAGCGTCTGAACAGACCTTTCTCTGAGACAATATACAAACGACCAATCAGCGGTGAAAAGACGCTCAACATCATCAGCCATCAGGAAGCTGCTCTCTTCGCACCCCCTGGGATGGCCACTGTCCGGCAGAGCAAATGCTGGGGACAATGTGCAGAGAGCAGAACCGCACCACCCTGCCGGTGGGAATGGTGTGCAGGTTTGAAAGGCAGGCAGCTCCTCCGATGATTAAACAGTTGCCGTAACACCCGACAGCTCTAGATACACACCTGGGAGAAACGAAAATGCGTCCCACATAGGAACTTGGATGCTGAAAGCAGCATTAGTTCTAATGGCCCAAAAGCATGGACACCGCCCGTGTCCATCAGGACAATAGACGAGGTGCTCTGTCCGTACAATGGAGGAGGGGGACTCGGCTGTGGGCGTGCTGAGGCTCTGGGACGAGTCCCGGGGTGGGGGGCAGCACGCACCCCTGCGCCACACCACAGTCCGCAGACTACAAGGGGGTCAAGGCAGGTCAGAAGCAGCAAACGCAAGGAGAGGACTCTCCCTTCCCTTAAAAGCAGACCATCTAAAACTTCCACGGGAAAGCGGTCCTTTCTACGTTGGAAGTAAAGTAAGTCTTCTTGAGGGGAAGTGGGGGCCAAGAGCATTCTGTACAATCAGATCTTGTGAAAATAATTCTCCTCTTCTTGTGCCCCCCCACCCCCCATAACTTCAGTTTTCCACACTTGCCTTTGGTTTCCCCTTACGTAGAAGCAGGTAGGTCTTGGCAGTTGGGGGATCTTGTCTTCCTTATCACTCCCGTGTCACGGAGCACCAGTGACTCTGCTCTCTGCCCCGTTCCTCGGGCATACGCAGATTTCACTCCCAGGCCAGCCGGAAGCCCTCAGAGAGGGGGAGACGTTGCCAGCCCCCCCTGCCATGCCCTGGCGCGGGTAAGCCCTGCAAGCCCCGTGCTGGCCAAAACACACCAGGCTCATGGGTCCGCATACTCCGTGATTCCGTTCGTGGGAAGCTCCGGAATAGGGTCATCTGGAGAAATGGGAAGTGTGTGGTTGCTTGGGGCAGGGGAAACACGGGGCTCCTTTCTGTCGTGATGAAAATCTAAAGCGAGGTGGTGGCTGTATGTATCTCTGGACTCAAAGCTACTGATCTGGGCATGCTCTCCGTGGGCGAACTGTATGGCGTGTGCACTGTGTCGTAAGGAGGCTATTTGAAGAAGTGGCCCAAGCTGAAAAAACAAAGAGGAGGGACGGTGCAGGATCTTCCCTGGCAGGTCCCTGTGACATAGCGTGGCACCATGCTGGGTGCCTGGTAGCTTCCTTCCCCCACTGCTGAACTTGGCTTTGGTCCCCTTCCGCACGGCAACTACCTCCTCTGAGAAAACAGTTCCAGCGCTCTAACAGAGTCCTGTCCTTCGGGTCCTGTTAAAGCCATCTCGGCATCCACATGGGGATGGTCTCAGGCTTTGAACCAGGGGATAGGAAGTGAGGGACAGATGGATGCAGGGGCCTCCTTCCCCCAGGCCACGAGATACAGACTTCCTGGGCTCTAGGCACTCCCAGTCTTGGAGACGGGAGCGCTGTGGGGGAACGTCCCTTCCCCATGCCCGACACTGGGCATCTGGTTCTCAGCTGGAACCTGGCCTGGGCCCTCAGCTGGAAGGCGGTGGGAGAAGCCGCCTCCTGAGCATGGCTGCTCACCCAGGACACAGCCCACATGTCCCCCACGGACCTTCTCCTCGAGCTGCCGGGGGGTTCTCTCCCTGACAATTAGCTCGGCGGCCCTTACAGAAACTCGCCCTTGTCCCTCCTGCTACCTACCATCGGGGCGCCAGAGAAATCGGGTCTGTGGAAGCAGCACCTGCCAGGAGCCCCAGGGGTGACTGTTCTTTTTAATAAGCCTCTGGGGTGCACCTCCCTGGCATCCCAGTCCCCAGCACGTGGGTGACATCGATCCGATGGTCTCAGCCACTCAGCAGTGAAAAATGGCCATGGGGAGAGATTTACTTTCCATTTCGCTTGTAAACTGGGTGTAGAGAGCCGGTCAATACTCCATTTGCTGGGAGCCGCCTGCCGTGGCTTATGGGGGGCTGCGCATGGGTGATGCTGGCGGCCAGGCCAGGCCCCGGCGCACGGCTGGGACTGAGCTCTTTCCTACCGAAGCTGTGGCCACTGTCCTCTGAAACCTGGCTCCCTGGGGAGGTCTGTGTGTGCAGGAGTTGGGAGAACTGCGTTCTGCCTCCATGGTGTGCAAACCATGAAGAAGAGCTGCCCTCCCATCTGCGGGGTCGGGGGAGGCCCCACTCCACCCCCACGGCCAGTGGTGTCAGGGCTGCGAGCCTGTTGGTCCAGGTGTACCAGGCCACAGAGCCTTTGAACTCGCTTGTGGGCACGCTTCAGGGCTCCGGCCCCTACGATGGGGATCCAAAGGACCCGGCTGTACCTGTGCACCAGTCGTCAGCCCCAGTCCTGAAGGTTTCCCTCTGGGGAGACCATCCCTGTGAATTAGGGGAAGGCGGCCTCCATGCACTTCCTCGGTTTCCTGCCCCGTGGTTAGATCTGGAGCCCAAGAACAAAGTTCTGCTCTCACAGATTGACCCACAGATGGTTCTGGTGCTTCTTCAGATCCCCACAGTTCCTAACCCCAAAAGGTCTCTGGTGATTTCATGATTTTCAATATGATCTTTACGCGCTGGCCTCATGAGGGAGGTGCTGTGACGTTCTGTTCTTGGGATGCGGTGGCGGGCGACGCCGGCGCCGGTGCGCAGAGGTTACGGGCGACAGTCATAGGGTGCTTACTGGAGGGCGGGGGGGCCTGAGCACCAATCCTGTATCTGTGTCTGCCTCGCATCCACCTTGTTGCACGCACGGGGTCTAGAACAGAACGTCGAGTGTGGCATGCAGAGGTGCAGGGACTAGTGCAATGTCACGTGTCTCCTAGGTGACAGCAGGACGCAAGCCGGGGCCCATCTGACTAGAGCCAGTTCTTCTCATGCTCTGGGGAGGATGAGGGGCAGAGGACAGGAGATATTTGCAGAGAAAAAGATCTCAAGGGTCTGGGAAGACCGTATGAGGTGGGCTCTGAGGCTGGAAGGGGGGCTGGGTCGTGGACTGCCATGTGAGCCCCCCTGAGGATCAGGGGGAGCCCCGTTAGCATAACCCACTTCGGATGTAGTCTCTAAAGCTTACCACTGGGGCCGGGAGTGACGAGGACAGAGAGGAGCCCCCCAGCCAGGGTGCCCTGTAGGGCTGGTACAGCCCCCAGGAGAAGGATGCTGAGGTCAGAACCAAGATGGGGCAGCAGGAACAGAGCAGGGGTAGGGCTGACAGTACACGGGTGCTGGAGAGCGAGCCTCTGTGCGCACAGTGACCAATCAGAGGGAGGGAAAACAGGTTCCGGTTCTGTCTGGAGATTAGCCTGGGGTGTGGGGGGCAGCTGAGCTGGAGGGGAAGGTACAGCAAGTGCCAGGAGCATAGGGTACCAGAAGTGAAGGCATGTGTGTTGGGGGGTCCCCGTGGTAAGTGACACTGCTGGAGAAAGGATAACTGCATTAGACCTAGTGTGCGTAGGAGGATGGCTCGAGTCCGTAGAAACACTGTACTGCCTACTGCAGCCCCCAGAGACATCAGCTTTAATTATTTCATGGCCAGGAACCATGGAGGGACTTTTTTTTTTAATTTTTAATTTTATTTATTTATTTGACAGAGAGTGAGAGAAAGCACAAGTAGGGGGAGCAGCAGGCAGACGGGGAGGGAGAAGCAGGCTTCCCGCAGAGCAGGGAGCCCGATGCAGGGCTTGATCCCAGGACCCTGGGATCATGACCTGAGCTGAAGGCAGATGCTTAACTGCTGAGCCATCCAGGCGCCCCCATGGATGGGCTTCTGATCATTACAGACCACCTGATGCTGATGGGGTGACACTGGGCACCTGCCTGGGGGCCTCTTCAAGTAGAGCTCATTACCCCAAGTGGGTGTCCCACGGGTTCCTGAGCAGACTGAGACCAACATTCCAGAAGCTTTGCACCCCATCTGCCATGTTGGGACCTCCCCCTGAAAGGCTGCTTCGAAAAAGGGCTGGATGGTTCTCTCTCTCTGCCTCTAATTATCGCCCTACCCCTGGCCAATTCCTATGCTTATGCCAACCGGTGGTACAGACAGGGAGGAGAGGGCTGTGTGCCAGGTGGAGGGCCTAGAAAGTCAGGCCTGGAATGGTGCAGGACTAAGTCCCCTGGCCAATTCCTACTAGAGCCCCCACTCCCTGGATCCTGCCACTGCCCCTTCTCAGTCCCATCTCTCCTCCTTACCGGTAGGACTCTGGGCTCAATGGTAGCCACTGCCCGTCTCCTGGTCTTGAACTTGGCCAACACAGAAACTCTGAATTTCCCTTTCACACCTTTCTTCCTCCTCTGGTCTTCTCAGCTCTCCTAAATGGTACAACCATCTGCCTCCTTGCTCAAAGCCTGACCCACCACCTTGGTCTTTCTTCCTTTGATATTCCGTGTCGAAGGAAGGTCAAAGTGCCCCGTGGGCTCTCCGTCTGGACACGTGTGCAACACTTGCACTTCCCTCCATGCCAACGGTGACATCCCAGGTCCAGCCACCGTGGCCTCCAGTCTGGACTCCCAACAGATTTCTGAACGGTCTCCCTGAGTTCACGGATTCCTCTGCACCTCGCCTGAAGTCCTCCATTTCCCTCCTCTACAGCTTCTGGCTGCCCTTGGGTCCAGCCCACGCTGCCTCCGGCTCTGCTCAGTTGTCCCTGAGCTGCAGGTCTTGCTCCAAAGTCCCCTCCACTCATGGGCCACCCAGTCACTGTATTTTAGTTTCTTTTTTTTTTTTTTTTTAAAGATTTTATTTATTTATTCATGAGAGACAGAGATAGAGAGAGAGAGAAGCAGAGGGAGAAGCAGGCTCCCAAGGAGCAGGGAGCCCGATGCGGAACTCGATCCCAGGACCCTGGGATCATGACCTGAGCTGAAGGCAGACGCTTAACCGTCTGAGCCACCCAGGCGCCCTGTATTTTAGTTTCTTTATGGCAACTGGCACTCCAGCCCCTTCACCACCGTCTGCCCAGCACCTAGAATTACATCTGGCACATAGAATCATTCAGGCAGAACCACAGAGGCTGCCAACGGCAAGTTCATCTGCACTGAGCCTTGTCCTTCTGGTCGGACAAGACTCTGGACACGCCCAGCTTAGCAGAGGCGGCCCGTGTGTGATGCCAGAACACGGGCCTTGGAATCATGAGAGCCATGAACGCTCTTGAGGTTTACTTTGAGAAAACAGGAGTAATAATCCATATTCACTTCTCTCCTACAAAGGGGTGATAATAGGACTTTTGAGACTATTAATAAGGTGCCCCCTCTGAAGCATCACCCAGGTTTGTTCTATCCGTAAAAGCTCAGTGGTTTTAACAGGGCGGGTGCAGAGAACAAAAAGCATAGAAACCCCTAAGGGTGGTGTTACAAGCCAGCAGAAACACAGAAGAGAACGAGAGACGGGCGTCCCGCAGCCTGGGAGACAGCAGATCATGGAAGGCCCAGAGTGTCTGAAGGGCTCCTAAGACCCACCAAGAGCGAGCAGACAGTCCAACAGACACGCAGGGAAAGGATACGGTGAGTACTTCATTGGGGGGGGGGGGCGGGGATACACCGGTTTGTTAGTCATTCTGCTAATATTTGTTGAAGCCAGGGGAGCTGAGTCACGGCTGGAACCATCCAGCTAAAATAAGCCAGATCAGGATGCTCCTTGGCTCCAAACTCTCTCATCATCCACCCCCTCCATGAGTGAAACCCTTACGATACCCTGCACAACCACCCCTGATGCGGTCCTGCCTTCTCTCCTGCTACCCTCCCTTTCCTCCAGCCTTCAGGCTCCTCAGTGGGTGCTGGGCACACTCCTGGCCCGGTGCCTCTGGGGTTACTGGTACCCAAAGACAGAAAGGCCACCTGGCCTTCTCCCCTTTCTGTCCTCTCGTTCGGGTCTCGGTGCAGCCTCCCCTGCACGAGCCCTCGGCATGAGCTGCTGCCGTCAGTCTGGTTCACAGATGCAAAGCTGGCACGTCGGGGGCGCAGAACAGGCGCTCCGTAAAGACGTGTGGAATGAGCGAGTCCGCGGGGCATCCAGCACAGCCCCAGATCATTCTCAGGCAGCAGAAAAACGCAAGCTGGCAAAAGATGCTGTTGCCAAGCACTGGGATGGTGATCCTAGGTGGTTGCTGGACGTACAAACAGGGGACACCTTTTAGGAAAACCGAGGGAGCTGTGTGCGAAGGTGCACACGTATCCTACGCGAATCCTGACTCCAGAACTCCACTTCCAGGGGTCCCTTCGACACACATAGGGGAGCATTTTCACAAAGATGTGTGTGAGGATATTCAGTGCAGCCTGGCTTCTGATCGGGAAGCCTGCAGAGTACCTGCTTGTAGGTTGGGACGCTCATTAAATCCACAATGGCATATTCGCCATAAGCACCACTGCCTGCCATCACCAAGGATGACACCGTGTGCACGCACCTCCGCCAAATACAATTATGTGAGAACAACAGGTTACGGAAGATAGTGTAGGATCCGAACGTTATTAAAAACAAAACCTCAAATGAGAAAACAGCACATGCACGTAAACGCAGAGATCAGCAGGAGACACAGGGCAATGCGTTTGTTCTGTATTTTGACACTGATTAAATGTTTGTAACTAGGACTTACACGTTATTCATTTAATAAAACAAAAGGTTGCGTGAAGGAGCCCCTACACTGCTGCTTTGAGGCCCCCGAGGTGCAGTCTCCCTGGTCCCTCTCTGTGGTACGGTGACAGCAAGTACACGCCACCGGGGGGGCTCTGAGCGCGTCTGGTGCAGGCTCCACCGGCAGGAGTGAGTCTCCGCCGGGTCCAGCCGCTACACCTGCTCCGAACCATTGTCTCAGGAAGGAAGCACCCTTGTGCATGCACTGACTAGGGATTCAAAATCCCAGAAAGCTTGCAGAGCTGTGAGCCGGGGGTCCAAGGCTCCCCAGCCTTCAGTCACCACCTTCCCTACCAAGCCTTAACTACTCGTCAGTGGCTCTGAGGAAAGCACTAGTGGTGTTAGATCATTTCCTTTCATGTATCTTAAAACATAAAGCTGATCCCAGCCCAGTCCCCTGCTCACAGCCCTCCAGAGGCTGCCACTGCACAATGAACAGATTTCACTCCCTAAGACCTGCGGACAAGGCCGTGCTCCCTCCACCGGGGAGACTCCCCATGTGGCCACATTTGTTGCTCAGGGCTTCGTGTCGCTGCTTGCAAGTTGCCCCACTGGAGAAACTGTCCCTCATCTACCATGGTCCCTCACTTCTAAATCCCCTTCGTGGTACGTATCTCCCATCGCAGGGATTCAGTCTGTGTGATGTTTTGGTCTCCCCTCCACGAGACTGCATGCTCCCTGAGCCTGGTGCACAGCGGCGCCTGGTAAGCGGCTGAGGAACGAGCGGCTGCTCAACTGGTCATTCTGGAGCAAGATCCCTGGGGCACCACGGCGTGTGACCCAATGGCCGGAGGTGTATCACTTCTACGCTTGAACTACAACAACTAACCTTCACGTCGTGCTTGCTGTACACCAGACACTGTCCTCACTGCCCTGCATGTGTGCAGTAAACCACACCGAAGCCAGGGAGGGAGGGCCTGCTCGTACCCCCTTTCCAGGTGAGGACGCGGAGGCACGGAGAGGTTAACGGGCCCAGGGTTAAGAGCACAGTGGTGGCAGGTTCCTAGTTGTCCGAATCCCAGGTCTCCTCCCTCCCTTCCGATGTACTGTACTCTCCCCATCTTGGAGTTCTTGCCCTTTCCATAGAATTCCGTAAGAACATTCCCACCCTAGGGACGCCTGGGTGGCTCAGTCGGTGAAGCGTCTGCCTTAGGCTCAGGTGATGATCCCGGGGTCCTGGGATTGAGCCCTGCATCGGGCTCCCTGCTCAGTGGGGAGCCTGCTTCTCCCTCTCCCTCTCCCACTCCCCCTGCTTGTGCTTTGTCCAATAAAATCTTAAAAAAAAAAAAAAAAATCCCCACCCTAGCTTGCAAGGCTGGAGCTACAGAGAAAGGCGAAACTTGTGGGTGGACATGGAGCAGGGCCCTGCCTATTACCCGTGGTGCTTTCACACTACAAGGGCAGAGTTGAGTCCTTGCAGAGCTGAGTGGCCCGAGTGCAAAGCCAAGAACACTCCACTCTCTAGCCCGTAACTCCCAGCCTTCTCTAGAGCAACAGAGCCGGGCAAGAGCTTAGGCAGGGCACCACAGGCTGCTACTCTCTGCGCTGGGGAAGCTGGGGGTGGTCCCTGCGCTGGGTCCTCCAAGTCTCCCTACGGCTGGGTAGAAGGATCCCAGGGGCTCGGGAAGGGCACACGGCTTCCTGCAGCACCCAGCTGGGATAAGGACCTGCTCGTGTGACTCCAAGGTCTGTGTGCTACCCCACGGTAGACCCAGAACGCGGGGGTCCTTGGTTCTGGGTGAAGGGTGGCCCTGGGCTTACTCAGCTCTGTAAAGCAAGGGCCAGGCAGGTGGCGGGCCCTCCTGTCACACGGGAGTGGAGACCGAGGCTCAGGGACGACAACTGGGCCCACAGAGCACTGTAGGAGGCAGAGTTGTTCAGACCCGGCTCTGAGTCCAACATCTGATTGTTTTAAAATTTTAACCCCAATGTAGGTAACATATGCTGTTAAGTTTCAGGAGTACAGTATAGTGATTCAACACTTCATCCATCAGCTGGGGCTCATCATAAGTGCACTCCTTCATCCCCATCACCTGTTTCACCTATCCCCCCACCCCCGCCACTGGTGACCCTTGGTGTATTCTTTATGATTAAGCTGTTTTTTGGTTTGCTCTTTCCCCTCCCTCCTTCGTTCTGTTTCTTAAAATCCACATATAAGTGAAATATATGGTACTTCTCTTTGACTCATTTTGCTTAACATTATACTCTGTACATCCATAGATGTTGCAAATGGCAAGATTTCACTCTTATGGCTGAGTGATAATCTACTGTGTGTGTGTGAGTGTGTGTGTGTGTGTGTGTACATACACCACCTCTTCTTTATCCGTTCCTCTATGGATGGACACTTGGGCTGCTTACATAATTTGGCTATTGTAAATGATGCTGCTATAAACATAGGGTGCATATATCCCTTTGAATTAGTGTTTTTGTATTTTTTGGGTAAACAGCCAATAGTGCAACTACTGGATTAAATGGTAATTCTTTTTTTAATTTTTTGAGGAGCCTCCATATTGGTGTCCAGGGTGGCTGCACCAGTTTGCATTCACAAGTTAATAATGAAGCAGCAGAAAGAGAAATTAAGAAAACAAGCCCATTTACAATGGCAGCAAGAAGAATAAATTACCCACACAGTGCATAAGGGTTCCTATTTCTCTGCATCCTCGCCAACATTGGTTTCTTGTGTTGTTGGTTTTAGCCATTCCTACCCGTGTAAGATGGTATCTCATTGTGGTTTTGATTTGCATTTCCCTGATGATGAGTGATGTTGAGCATCTTTTCATCTGCTGGCCATCTGTATGTCTTCTTGGAGAAATGTCTGTTCATGTCTTCTGCCCATTTTTAAATTGGATTAGGGGTGTTTTTGGTGTTGACTTTACTAAGTTCTCTGTATTTTTGGATACTAACCCTTTATCACATATATCATTTGCAAATATTCTCTCCCACTCAGTAGGTGGTCTTCTAGTTTTGTTGACCGTTTCCTTTGCTGTGCAGGAGCTTTTTATTTTGATATAGTTCCAATAGGGTATTTTTGCTTCCCTTGCCTCAGGAGACATATCTAGAAATAAGTTGCTATGGCCAATGTCAAAGCAGTTACTGCCTGCGTTCTCTCCTAGGATTTTTATGGTTTCAGGTCTCACATTTAGATCTTTAATCCTTTTTGAATTTATTTTTGTGTATGGTGTGAAGAAGTGGTCCTTTTATACTCCTGCATGTAGCTGTCCAATTTTCCTAACACCATCTGTTGAAGGGATTGTCTTTTTTCCCACTGCATGTTTTCTCCTTTGCCAAAGATTACTTGACCATATAATTGTGGGTTTATTTGTGGGTTTCTATTCATTGATCTGTGTGTCTACTTTTTATGCCAGTACCATACTGTATTGATTACCACAGCTTTGTAATATAACTGGAAGGCTGGAATTGGGATACTTCCAGTTTTTTCTTTTTCAAAATTGTTTTGACTACTTGGGGTCTTTTGTGGCTCCATCCAAATTTTAGGATTGATTGTTCTACTTTTGTGCAAAATGTCATTGGTATTTTGATATGGATTGCATTAAATCTGTAGACTGCTATGGGTTTTACCAATATTCTTCCAATCCATGAGCATGGAATGTCTTTCCATTTCTTTGTGTCATCTTCAATTTCTTTCATCAGTGTTTCATAGTTTTCAAAGTAAGGTCTATGACATCATCAGTTAGGTTTATTCCTAGGTAATTTATTCTTCTTGGTGCCATTGTAAATGGGATTGTTTTCTTAATTTCTCTTTCTGCTGCTTCATTATTAACTTATAGGAATGTAACAGATTTCTGCATATTTTGTATCCTGCAACCTTACTGAATTCATGTATCAGTTCTAGCCATTTTTTTGGTGGAGTCTTTCAGGTTTTCTATATATAGTATCATGTCATCTGCAAATAGTATAAGTTTTATTTCTTCCTTACCAATTTGGATGCCTTTTCTTTCTTTTTGCTGTCTGATTGCTGTGGCTAGGACGCACAGTACTATGTTGAATAAAAGTGGTGAGTGGACATCCTTGTCTTGTTCCCGACCTTAGGAGGAAAGCTCTCAGTTTTGTCCCATTGAGTATGATGTTAGCTGTGCATTTTTCATACATGGCCTTCATTTTGTTGCAGTATGTTCCCTCTAGACTTCCTATGTTGAGAGTCTTCATCATAAATGGATGTTGTACATTGTCACATGCTTTTTCTACATCTACTGAGATGATCATATGGTCTTTATCCTCTTATTGATGTGATGTATCATGTTGATTGATTTGTAAATATTGAACCACCTTTGCATTCTAGGAATAAATCCCACTTGATTGTGGTAAGTGATTTAACATGTTGTTGGATTTGGTTTGCTAATATTTTGTGGAGGACTTTTGCATCTCTGATTATCAGAGATATTGGCCTATAGCTCTCTTTTTTGGTATGGTATCGTGGTATCTTTAGGTATTAATTTTTCCTTGTAAGTTTGGTAGACTTCACCTACCTGGTGACCAGCTATCTGGTCCTGGTCCTGGACTTTTGTTTGTTGGGAGTTTTTGATTACTGATTCACTTTCATTGCTGGTCATTAGCCTGTTCCAATTTTCTATTTATTCCTGCTTCAGTTTTGGTAGGTTATGTATTTCTAGGAATTTATCCATTTCATCTAGGTCATCCAATTCATTGGCATATAATTTTTTTTCTTTTTTCTTTTTTTTTTTAGAAAGAGAGCATGAGCAGGGGATGGGGGGGAGAGAAAGAAGGTTAAGAAGACTCCATGCTAAGCACAGAGCCTGACAAGGGGCTTCTCATGACCCTGAGATCATGACCTGAGCCAAAATTAAGACTTGGATACTTAACCAACTGAGCCACCCAGGTGCCTCTGGCATATAGTTTTTCTTATATTGATTGTACTTCTGTGGTGGTGGTTGTTATTTCTCCTCTTTCATTTGTGATTTTGAGTCCTTTTTAATGAATCTGGCTAGAGGTTTATCAATTTTGTTGATCTTTTCAAAGAACCATCTCTTCTGGTTTCACTGATCTGCTAGTCTTGGGTTTTCTTTTTCTAGCTCCTTTAGGTATAAGGTTAGGTTGAGATTTTTCTTGCTTCTTGAGGTAGGCCTGTATTGCTATAAACTTCCCTCTTAGAATTGCTTTTGCTATGTCCCAAAGATTTTGGACTGTTATGTTTCCACTTTCATTTCTTTCCATGTAATTTTTGATTTCTTCTTTGATTTCTTGGTTGACCCATTCATTGTTTAGTTTCAGGTTATTTAACCTCCCCGTATTTGTGGTCTTTCCAGATTTTTTCTTGGGTAGATTTCTAGTTTCATAGCATTGTGGTCAGAAAGATGTATGGTATGACTTCAGTCTTTTTGAGTTGGTTGGTACTTGTTTTATGGCCTAATATGTGATCTATTTTGGAGAGTGTTCCATGTGCACTTGAAAAAAATGTGTATTCTTCTGTTTTAGGATGGAATATTTTGAATATATCTGTTAAAGCCATCTGGTCCAGTGTGTCATTCAAAGCCACTGTTTCCTTGTTGATATTCTGCTTAGATGATCTGGCTGTGGATGTAAGTGGAGTGTTAAAGACCCTAATGTTATTGTATTACTATCCGTTGCTTTATGTTTGTTACTGTTTCACGTATTTGGGCGGTCCCATTTTGGGTGCATAAATATTTATAATTGTTATAGCTTCTTGTTGGATTGTCCCTTTTATTATATAGTGTTCTTTGTCTCTTGGGTATAGTCTTTGTTTTAAAGTCTATTCTGTCCAATATAAGTATTGCTACCCCAGCTTCCTTTTGACATCCATTTGCATGATAGAGGTTTCTCCATATCCCCTCACTTTCAATCTGCAGGTGTCTATAGGTCTGGTATGAGTCTCTGTGGGCAGCATATAGATGGGTCTTTTTTTTTTTTTTTTAATCCATTCTGTCACCCTATGTCTTTTGATTGGAATGCTTAATCCATTTACATTCAAAGTAATTATTGATAGATACATATTTATTGCCATTTTGTTACTTGTTTTGTGGTTGTCTTACAGTTTTTATCTGCTCCTTCTCTTACTCTCTTTTATGGCTTGCTTTCTTTAGTGATATACTTGGATTCCTTTCTCTTTATTCTTTGCCTGTTACTGGTTTTTTATTTGTGGTTACCATGAGGTTTATTGACACATCTCCTGAATATATTAAGTTGATGGTTGCTTAAGTTTGAATCCATTCTTTATTCCTCTCCCCATGTTTTAGGTATATTGTGTCATATTTTATATTTTTATTTTGTGAGTCCTTGAATGGATTTTTACAGATATACTTACTTTTACTATTTTTGTGTTTCCTACTGTTCATACTTACTGGTCCTTTCCACTCAAAGTCCCCTTTAACATTTTTTGTAGGGTTGGTTTAGTGGTTATGAATTCCTTTAGCTTTTGTTCGTCTGAGACACTCTATTTCTCCTTTTATTTTGGAATGATAGTCTTGCTGGATAGAGTATTCTTGGCTGCATATTTTTTTTCCTTTTAGCACTTTGAATATATTGTGCCACTTTCTTCTGGCCTGCAAAGTTTCTGCAGAAAAATCAGCTGATAGCCTTATGGGGTTTCCCCTTACATGTAAGTGTCTGTTCTCTTGTTGCTTTTAAAATTCTGTAAAGAGGGGCGCCTGGGTGGCTCAGTCGTTAAAGCGTCTGTCTTCGGCTCAGGTCATGATCCCAAGGTTCTGGGATCAAACCCCGCATCGGGCTCCCTGCTCCACGGGAAGCCTGCTTCTCCCTCTCCACTCCCCCTGCTTGTGTTCCCTCTTGCTCTGTGTCTCTCACTGTCGAATAAATAAATAAAATCAAATTCTCTAAAGAAAATCAATTATGACTACTTTTCCCCAGTTTAATTAATGTAGGTCTTGGTATGGACCTCCTTGGGTTGATTTTGTTGGAGGATCTCTGGGCCTCCTATATCTAGACATCTGTTTCCTTCTCCAGATTTGGAAAGTTTTCAGCTATTATTTTTTCAAGTTTTCTGCCCCACCCCTTCTCTCTTTTCTTCTTCTTGGATCACTTTAATATGAATGTTACTACATTTGATGAAGTCACAGAATCCCCTAAGTCTATTCTCATTTTGCATAATTTTTTTTTCTCTCACCTGCTCAGCTTGATTACTTTCCCTTACTCTGTCCTCCAGGTCACTAATTCATTCCTCTGCTTCCTCTAGCCTGCTGTTTATTCCATCCAGTGTTTTTTTAAAGATTTTTTTTTTATTTATTCATTCGAGACACAGAGATAGAGACAGAGAACATGAGCAGGTGGAGAAGCAGATGGAGGGGGAGAAGCAGGCTCCCCGCTGAGCAGGGAGCCCGACACGGGGCTTGATCCCAGGACCCCAGGATCATGACCTGAGCCAAATGCAGACGCTTAACCATCTGAGCCACCCAGGCGCCCCTCCATCCAGTGTTATTTTTAATTTCATTGTATTGTGCTATTTGTGACTGGTTCTTTTTTACCTCCTTGTTAAGGGTCTTGTTGCTGTCCTCCACTCTTTTTGCAAGTCTAGTGAGGACTTTTATGATCATTAAATTCTCTATAGACCTGTTACACTTGTATCCATTTTGCCTAGGTCTCTTGCTGTGATTTTGTCCTGTTCTTTCACTTAGGACATGTTCTTCTGTATCATTTTGTCTACCTCTGTGTTTCTGTGTGTCAGGAAAGTGAGCTACTGCTCCTGCTCTTGAAAGGAATGGCCTTAGGAAGAGGTCCTGTAGTGCCTTGCGGTGCGTGTCCCCTGTCCCCAGAGCCTGGTGCTTCAGGGGCTGTCACCTATGTGTGGTGCATGTACCCTGCTGCTTCTTCCTTCAGTCACCCACAGAGGCTCTCTTTGCCTGCTGTGGGCAGTGTTGGGTCCCTGGGTGGGGTATGCAATTTTAACCAAGTGCGCCTCTGGCTTCCGCAGGGTCTGCCACCACGGCTGCCGGGACGAGGCCCCGCAAAACGTGTGGGTAGGGAGCTGTGGTGTTGGCAAGGTTTGCACTGGTCTTCTGGGGGAGGGGACCCGTAGCACGGGGACTGAGGCAAGTGTGACTGGAAAGGGCACAGTCCCTTGGGGGCGGAGCTTGGTGTAAGCAAATTCCGTAGTACATGTTGGCATGGCACTGGTTCTGGCAGGTGACCCTGAGTTAATGCTGGGGGGTGGGGGAGGGAGATACACCTGCCAGCTCCTTTGTTTCTGGAGGAGTCTCCCTGGGACACCCTTTGAGTTGAGTAAATAACCCTCAGGCATTTTTCAACCGCTGCTTTTATGCTGTATCTCCATGGGCTGCCTGTCCTGCTGGCTCTTTAGGGGTGGGGATTCGGGACTATCTCCCAGAGCTGAGCTGAGCCTGCTAATTTTAAAATTCCAAGCTTTAAGTTTTAAGAACTCAGGAAATTTGGTCCTTCCCACTTTCAAAGCCAAGTGTTACTGGAATTTGTCTGGCTCCTACAGGCTCCCCAGTGTGGTAGTCCGTTTCTTGCTCTTCTCTGTAGCCGCCGCTCCCTCCTGACCGTGGATGGCCATGGTCTGTTTCACTCCCCACCACGTCTCTGCCCTTCCTACCCTCTTTCATGCATTCTCTTCTCTGCCTGTACTTGTGAAATTTGTTCTGACAGTCTTCAGGTCATTTTCTGGATTACTTATGCTGATGCGAGTGTTAACTAGTTCTATCCATGGGACAAGGTGAGCTTAGGGTCCCCTTACTCTGCCATCTTCCCAGCCTCTCCTCCAATCCTTTTTAAAGCTGGGGTTCTCAACCCTGGGTATACTTTAGAACCACCACCAGTGGGACTTAAAAAGAAGCAGCCCTATTGCACTGGGCAGGGCTTGGCCTCTGTACTACTCAGACTCCTGCCAGGTGATCCAGTGTGCAAGCCAGGGCTGAGAGCCAAAAAATTTAAAGCTACCCTATCACTTGGGGGCAGCTCTGCAGATTGGAAGACCAGTTAAAAGGAGAACAGTTCCGTTTATCTTTGAGCTCAGAGGCAGGTATTTGGGTGGACTGGCAAACTGGTTGAACACTGGATTGTATCAAACCTTCTTGAGAAACAATTTAATTTTTTAGAGAGGGGGACTGGAGAGAGAGAATCTAAGCAGGCTCCACACCCAGTCTCATAACCTGGAGATCATGACCTGAGCTGAAATCAAGAGTCAGGCACTTAACAGACCAAGCCACCCACGTACTCCTAGAGAAACAGTTTTAAACCCTCCTTGGAAGAGGGCAGATCTGAGCACAGTGTGTGAAGGTTGGCAGCTGTGGGATCTGCATGGATGACAGTGAAGATTTTCTAGTATTTTCCTGGCAGATATGTGCCCCGGTTTCACCATTCCAGACTAGATCAGACCTCATCCAAGAAAAAGACGACCGTCAGAGTATTTAAAAGTGCTGCTCCCCCCGCACCTTACTTAGAAGCATGGCTCACTCAGCTCAAGATGAAGACAGGCTTCATCATTTTCCACGGTGCCCCAAGCCTCTTCACCTCTAGGGTTCAACTGAAAATTTATTTCCATTTCAATTCTGAGTTTCTCTTGCAGCTTTCCCCCAAGTCATTCTTAGGAGATAACATACAAATAAGAAAGGTCCCATGTATAAAAAGACAAGAGTTCCATCTTCTTGAGAAAGTTAAGTAAGGCAAAAGAAATTACCCTCTCCATCTTCCTTTTTCTCCACTCTTAAGCCTCAATATACTTGTTGAACTAAATTATTTTCTTCAATAGAAAACAAAGTGGTGCAAAGTAAAAAAGCATGCCGAAAAAAATGTATGGAGTGAGTCTCCCTACCCCCACTTTCCTCCAGGCAACCATGGTGATTTTTCAATGTATCTTTCTAGAGCTCTCCATTGCATGTAGAGCATTTCCATAAACACAGGTGTGCGTATGTGCCCATCCATATTGTTTGCTGTTTCTAAAAGTGGAAATTTATGCACTGTGCCGCACCTTGCTCTTTCCTCTTAGAGCTGTACCATGGAGAGCTTTCCATACCACAACAGGCAGGTCAGCTCCAATATTTTAGGCTAGGGACCGGACTTCTGAAGGGGCCAAGAATACACATGCAACTCAGCCCTCATAGCCTGAAGACACCACATCAACGTGAATAAATGCGTGTAGCTGTGTTGCAACACAATTTACAAAAACAGGCAGTGGGTGGGATCTGGCCTGTGGACCACAGTTTGCTGACCACTGTGCTAGCCTGAACTCTGGCTATTCATCAGTTCTGTCAATGGCTGCGTGTGACACAGACAGCACGGCCTGCCGGTCCGAAGCACAAGGACCGGGAATGGGCTTTCTCCTTCACGAGTACTTGCCTGCACACACAAATCCTCCATCTGTTTATCACCCAACATAGCTCAAGCTAAATGCTGGAACAGATTTTGCCTGGTGACTCTCCTGGCCCCCTGAGCAGCATCCAGGACACCAACATGGCGGGCCCTGGGACCACTTCAAGGGGATTCAAGGAGCACGGTTTCCTTATTTTTAAATTATTAACATAGGCTGCATTATTTGTTTCAGGAGTACAGGTCTGTGATTCATCAGTCTTACACAACACACAGCGCTCCTCACAACACATGCCCTCCCCAATGTCCATCACCCAGCCACCCCATCCCCCGGCCCCCTCCCCTCCAGCAACCCTGTTTGTTTCCTGAGATTAAGAGTCTTTTATGGTTTGTCTCCCTCTCTGGTTTCATCTTGTTTCATTTTTTCCTCTCGTTCCCTATGATCCTCCGCCTTGTTTATTAAATTCCGCGTATCAGTGAGATCATACGATAATTGTCTGTCTCTGACTTACTTTGCTTGTTTTTGGTTTAGAGCTGTGGGTGGAGGTCGAGAGCGCTGTAGCTGCAGGAAGCAGGGGGCAGTAGACGCACAGGCCCTAGGGCTGGGGTCCTGGAGCCAAGAGCAAAGCCCTGCTCCAGCCCCTTACCAGCTGTGTGGGACCCAGAAGACACCAATGCAAAGTAGTGGCAGGGGGCCTGGCACACAGACATTCCATTATGGCCAATATGATGAAAATTGTTAAAAACAAGGTCAAAATTCTACCCCAGGATTTTCCATCTGCTATGTCCCCAAGAACCCATCATTTAACATAAAGCCAATGATTAATACACCAAGCTCCAAGTGTGGCCAGAAGTTTCAAGACTTCCCATGATCTGTCCATGCTCACGCCTCTGGGCCCACCTCTCCTTGCCCTGTCCTCTCTCAGCTCCATTTTGGATGGCCTGCCCAGGCACCCTTACCATGGCCCACTTCTCTCTCCTTCAGAGAAGTCTGCCCTGTTCCCTTGCCTACAGTTAGAATCACCTGCTCAATCTTCCGCCCCACCCCCACCCCCCAAACCACCAGAAGAGCAGGGCTGCCTATGTCCTGCCTGCTGAGCCCAAGCACCTGCTTGCCAATCGGTGCTGCCATCCTCAGGATACACACTGAGCACCATGGCTGGAGACTTGAGGAACTGAGAAGAGCTGGACAGACCCAAGCCCACTCTGGGCAGAGACAATACAGGTTTGTCCTCTGACCCAGAGTCCCCAGGGCTTGAGCTGAGGGCAAGGCTCATCGCAGTGCCGTGGAGTCCAGGAATGCCACCTCCACCCCAGCAGTGCCCCGTGGTGCTGGGACCCCATGTGCCCCGGGCCAAGCCCATGGTCCTGGCACAGTCATGGGGCTTAGGGCAGGGGGAGCTTCCATTCAAGCCATCTTTGAGAACTTAGAGCAGGCACCAGACAGAGGTAATTCCCAGAGGGCTCCTCCTGAAGGCACACAGATCAGAGGGGAGACAAGCCGTACCCAGCTGTCCCTACACACCCCGAGGAGCCACACAGTGACAGCATGGGCAAAGAGAAGTGCCTCACCTACCCCAGAGATGCAGCATGATGAGGAACCAGGCCCAAGGCCATGGGGGAAGACTACAACGGACAGGAGTGTCCTGGAAATGAGGCCACTCCTGGAGACAAATCTGGGCCACGGACAGGCCACCCTGCCCTCCCACCCTAGCCTTCAGGCACTTCAGCACACTCATGGAAGAGAAGCAAATTTCTAGCTGAGTCCCTCCAGTGTGGCTGGCACCACGCCTGGCCCTTAGATCTTGCTTCACTGAGAGACGGAGGGACCTGGGCCAGGTTCCTCAGCCTATTGTGCCTTCATCTGAGAGCAGACTCCGACCCTTTGAGAGATGAGGACACGGAGGGTCAGAGAGGCCCCAAGATGAGGAGTAGCAGAGCTGAAACTGATGGCCAGGTCCATCTGGGTGCAGCTCCTGCACACCCCACCTGGGCTTCCCTGTTCAGACAGCTCTTCTGGACGCACCCAGTCCACGCGGCCAGCCGAACACAGCTCAAGGAAGAGTAGCCACCACCCTGGGTTCAAATTCCAGCCCCGACACCTGCTGAGGGACCCCCCACAGGAGTCACTTCTGCAACCTGAGTGTCTGGTTCCTCATTTCTGAGACGGGATTAAAAGCCTACCTCGGTCCATGAGAGCAGGCAGAGCAGCCGGCCCCCTGGGCAGCCACGGCAGGTGCGCACGAGCCGCGCTTCCCCAGGCCCAGCTTCCGCGCATTCTGCGCTGGAGCCCGGGCCACAGAGGACTTGCTAGGTCCGGCGTGAGAGAAGCAGATTTCTCTGCACCAGGATGTCCCTGCCCAACCCCCTTCCTCCCTGCAGATCAGGCAGAACACAGTGCAGCCAGGATGCTACCTGTAGCCCGGACGCAACAGGACGGACCCGGCCGCCTCTGGGGGCACCCTGTGGAGGGGCGGGCCTACACTCTGCAGGCGGGGGTCTGGTTTGCAATCTCGGCAGCTCACTTCCTCGGCGCCTCCACAACCCGCTCACCTGTCCAACAGCAACGACAGTAGCTACGTTCCAGGGTCGAGGACCAGAGCCGAGAAGGCCTGTAACATGGTTCCCGTGGTTCCACACATCGGGGCCGGGGTGGCGGGGGGGGTCCCTTGCGAACTGACAGCCATGGGGACCGTGATCGCTGCTGTAATTATTTTGTGAGCGCCACAGATCCGTTCCATCTTCAGCACCAGCCCTGCTCCAACAGGAGTGGCGGCCCCGAGCCTGGGCTTGCAGAGCAGGCTGCGGTCCCCTCCGGGCTGACCAGACGGGCTGCGCTGCCGTGGCCGCAGCAGGGAAGGGGCAGCCAGGCCTGGCACGCAGGCTGCATAGCGGGCCCCAGATGCAGAAACACTCTGCCCGCTCGGTCCACGCGGCGGAGGGAAAGCCACCTCCCCCACGGAGCCCACCAGACCGGTGCATCAGCCCGTACATGGCCATCTCCTCTCACCTACCACAAGCCCTGCACCTGCTCCAGGTGGGGCCGGGAGGACGGTCCTGGAGCTCCTGAGCCCAGCACACCCATTTTAGAGGTGAGGAACTGAGGCTCAGGGTGGGGACCCGGGGCTCAGTCTCCACCCAGCGAGTTGTCTCCCTCCTGCTGCCTGGACTCAGCCAAGCCCAGGGCTCCTCCCCTGATATCAGATGGCCTCTGGGAGCACAACGCTCGTGGCAGACCATGCCAGGGGCCTGGTAGAGGGAGGGACGTTTCATGGCTGAGAGGCGGAAAAGGCATCACGTGGCCCCACGAGAGCCTGGTGCTGGTGACAACACCTCGTCTTACCGATAGGGCTGCCACCCTTCTAGAACCAAGGGTACCATTCTGACAAGGAGGACAGGCAGACCCCAGGCTGAGGCAGACCAAGCTCCTTGCAGGGGTGACCAAAGACGAAGCACACAGCTGTGGGAAAGGAGCTCTGCTCGGCCCTCATGACACCCTTCAGAGACTTCGGGAAGCATCTGCTGGAGGCCGCTGGCTATTCTAGAGGGTCAGGGATGGCCCCTGAATGGGTCCTGGGCAACAACAGCTATGGGGCATGGTCACCGAGGACCAAGCAAGTGGGGAAGGTTCCCAGAGTCCCCCTGAGAAGGGAGTCAGCATCCTGTTCCAGAAGAGACTCTCAGAGGGTGCGCAAGGGCCGCCTGACCCCCAAACATAGTCCTGTCCAGACAGCGCTGCGTCCTGGACAAAGATCAGAGGCTGCTCCCCATCCAAAGTGCCTAGGTCTCGGTTTGTCGGCTCTCCTGCCTGGCGCACATCCTCCTGGGGGTTTCCACGCTGGGATTTGTCTTGGAACTCCTGGCTCTTTTCCCTCCATTCTCCCTGCTGTTCCCTCTCGGGGACCAACTTCCACAAGGTGGGCAGGCCGGCCCCTGTCCCCCTCTCCGTCCTCACGCCCCTGCACCTGGCCCAGGCTCCTAGCATTAAGTGCCCATCCTCACGCCCCTGCACCTGGCCCTGGCTCCTAGCATTAAGTGCCGCCAACATGCAGGGACTCCTACTAGTCTGTTCCCAGCCCAGACCTCCATCCTGAAGGCCAGGCTCTTCGGCTCAGTGCCCCTCCCGCTTTCTGCCTGGATGTCTGACCCGCAGCTCCGAGGCAACATGTCCCAGGCCACCTCCTGCTTCCCCCACCGCCCGTGGCCAGGCCCACTTTATAAATGGCAACCGTCTCCTTCCTGTTCCTCACACCCACAACCAGAGCACCGTCCCAACTCCTCTCTTTTCATGCCCACATCGACCCTGTGGCACATCCTGTCCACTCCGACTTCCAGAGTACATCCAGAGTCAGACTACTGTTCACTATCACCGCCCAACCCAGACCGACCCAGCCACCATCTCCTCACGCCTGCGTGACCACATCATCCTCCACCTGACCTCTCTGCTTCCTTCCCAGTCCCCTATCTTCAGTCACAACAGAGCTCTTCCCTCTGATGGCTCCCATGTCACTGCAAGTGGCAGCCACAGTCTTCCCTTGGCTACACTGCCCTCTGGGATAGGGCCATTCTCCTTGCCTCCCCGACTTCCCCTCCTCTGCTCTT
This sequence comes from Halichoerus grypus, assembly GCF_964656455.1. Classification (NCBI taxonomy): domain Eukaryota; kingdom Metazoa; phylum Chordata; class Mammalia; order Carnivora; family Phocidae; genus Halichoerus; species Halichoerus grypus. The sequence goes on from NC_135717.1 coordinate 30,683,482, forward strand.
CCCTGCCCTTCCCTCTGCTTATGCTACACTGGCTTCCTGCTCTTTCTCAAGTGGGCTGAGCAAGCTCTGCCTCAGGACCTTTGCACTTGCTGCTTCCTCTACCTGACACATCCCTCCGGCCTCCGCACAGTGTACCAAACTATCCTGGTGGCCTTCCCCAGCCATAAACACCACACCGCCACCTGGCCCCTTCCCCTACACACCCCCATAGGGTGTCATTTGCTATTTTATTTTTCTCCATAGCAACCACCATCTGACCTACACACATTTACTTGCTCATTTAATGTCTGTCTACTTCACCAGAATGTCCAGAGGGCAGGGGTTTTATTCAGTGCTGAATAAATGCAATCAGAATCTGAAATGGAGCCTAGCACATAGTAGGTGCACACTAAGTATTTGCTGAGGGGTGGGTGGACGGACTGAGGAATTTTCCTCCATCCCTGCCCCATCCTCCTCCGGCCCCGCCCCAGATGAAGCAGCTGTGCCTGTCCCTGGGACTCTGACACATCCTGGGGAGAACTGCCTGAGCCTGGTCTTACCTTTTTGTGTTTAGACTCGTTTTAATCTCTTTATTTTTATGTATTTTGAAAGCAATCCTAATCATTTATATTTAAAATTTCTTTTAAAAAATGTACATGCATAGAAGGTAGGTGCTTAAATGTCTCTAATTTTCTCATCATGTTTTCTTAGTTTTCCAGTCAAAACAACAGCTTTAATTGCAGTGGTTCTATATGGATTAAGAAATAAAGGTTCTCCCCTCTTTGTTCCAATTGTTTATAACGATCAATTTGTATTTATATTCTACTCATGTTACGCTGCTTGGGTTGAACAAAGACTGGAAAGGGGAAATGCGTTTCTGCTCCAGAGTGTTGAGCACCTACTATGTGCCTCATGGTTTCGTATTCCCTGCGTCATTCCCCACCGCCATGTTGTGGGGTCTGGGTGATCAGCTCCTTTCTCAGGATGAAGAAATAGGAGGTGGAGAGCGGAGAACATATTGTCCGAGGTCCCCGAGCTAAGAGAGAGACTGGAAACCTGAGCCCGGGGCTGTCCTGCTTTCCATCGTGCACACGGAGATGGATTAGCTGGATGTCAAAACAAACTATAGTCCCCACCAAAGCTTAGGTCCTGCCCTTAGTTGCCAAATTCCCCCAAATACCTGGGATGCTCAGGCTCCCCTGAGATTCATCCCTTCCTTGCCCCCTAAGGTGGTCACATACCTCCAACCTCTGCCTCCAGGCAGCCCGAGTCTGGAGAGCCAGACCCAAGGGCCCCTGTCTCCTGCTGAGGCTGGAGGAGCAGAAGTATGGATTCGAGAAGCTGGATGGGGCAGCCAGGTGGAGTGGGAGAGGACCTGGCCTGGCATCAGCAGGACCTTGCTGGCTCAGCTGATGATGGTCTCCCCTGCCAGTTGCAGGCTGCACAGAGCGGGGGACCAATGTCTGATGAGGAAACCCGTCAAAGAGCCCCAGCTGCCGAATGAAGAAGGGAGCTTACCCTTCCCTGGGTGAGGGGCTTGTGGCATGCCCTCTGTGATGCTGGCTGTGCCAAGGGGCCACCCCCAAAACACCCACTCCCCGGTGGTGTCACAGCACTAGGCAGACAGACCCCTTCACTGACTGCTCCCCCTGCCTCAGCCAAGCCTCCAGGCTGACGGGGAAGCTCCCGGAGGCCAGAGACCGCTGGTTTTGTCTTCCCAGAGCCTAGCATGGTGCCTGGGGCCTGCAAGGGGAGAGGGGATGCAGTTAGTATTTTGTAAATGAAGGAATGGATCTCAAAGCAGGGGAACTACAAGTCTCATTTTCACCCTTGTGCCCTTGGCATGGCTGTACTAATATACGACAAAAAAGACTTTAAGTCAAAAAAAGTTACAAGAGACAAAGAAGAATGTTATATATTAAGAAGAATGTTATATATTAAGAAAAGGTTCAATACAGCAAAAAGAAAGGGCAATTATAAACATTTACCCACCACTAACTGCCCATCAAAATATATAATGCAAACATGGACAGAACTGAAAGGAGAAACAGTTCTAGGATTATAGCTGAAGACTTCAATACCTACTCTTAATAATGCACAGAACCAGCAAATAGAAGTAAGGGAATCGAGGACCTAACAAATCAGACAGACACACATAGAACACTCTACCCAACCACAGCATACACGTGATTGTCAAGGCCACAAAACGGGTCTCAACAGATTTAAAAAGTATCTTCTCTGACTGCAACAGGACGAAGTCAGAAATCATTAACAGAAGGAAAACTGGAAAATTCACCTATTTGTGGAAATTAACACCACTCTTCAACAACCAACAGATCAAAGAAGAAATCACAGGGGAAATTAGAAAATACTTAAAGCTGAACGAAAATGAACACACACCCTACCAGAACCAATGGGACCCAGTGAAACCAGTGCTAAGGGGAAAATTTCTAGCTGTAAATGCTTACCTTAAGAACAAAACAAAACACATCTAAAATCAACAACCTAACTTTATACTGTAAGGAGCTACAAAAAGAACAAACTGAACCCAAAGTGAGCAGGAGGAAGAACATGATAGAGAGCAGAGATAAAATAGAGCAGAAAAGCAAGAGAGAAAATGATGAAACCGGAAGTCAGTTCTTTAAAAGATGAGCAAAGTTGACAAGCCTTTAGCTCGATGGACTAAGGAATAAAAGACTCAATTTATTAAAATCAGAAGTGAAAATGGGGACGTTATTACAGATTCTACAGAAATAAGAAAGGATCATGAGAATGCTGTGAACAACTGCACACCTTAAGTTGGATGATCTACATGAAATGGAATAATTCTTAGAAACGTAAAACCTACCAAGACTGAGAAACAGGAAATCTCAAGAGACCTGTAACAAGGAAGGCGACTGAATCACTGATCAAAAGTCTCCTGACAAAAAAAGGGCCTGGACCTGATGGCCTCACTGGTGAATCCTGTCAAATATTTAAAGATCCTTCTCAAACTTTTCCCGAAAATCAAAGAGGAGGGGGGAATACCTCCTAACCCGTTCTATGAGGCCAGGATTGCCCTGGTACCAGGTCAAAAACAATACAAGAAAACTATAAACCCATATCCCTGACGAACACGGATGAAAATCCCTCAACAAAATTCTGGCCAACCAAATTCAGGAGCATATTAAAAGGATCATACACGGTGACCAAGTGTGATTTATTCCTGGACTGCAAGGATGGCTCAACATACAAAAGTCACTCAGTGTAACATATCACATTACCAGAATGAAGTGTGGGGGGGGGGGGTGATCCTCTCAATAGATGCAGAAAAAGGACTTGATAAAATTCAACACTTTACCATAAAACGACCCTCCCACCCTTGATTTCTGGAGCACAACCCTGGGCCTGGCCATGAGGCAAGCACCTTGCAGCATCTGTCCCGCTCAATCCTCCTGGCAACCCCAAGAGGGAGGAATGACAGTTGTGCCCATTTGATAGAGCAGATAACTGAGACCCAGAGTAAGGTCCCCAAGTTCACATCCCTGTTCAGCAACACAACTAGGACTTGGATCACACCTGGACACCATGCTGCGGTTAACAATAACCACAGAAGCAGCCACAGAGATGGCAGAAGTGTGTATCACGTTTACGATGGGCCAGGCACTGGTCTCGGGGCAATCCTCACTACCACCCAACAAGGCATTCGCCACTGTTAACTGCATTGGACAGACAAGGAATCTGAGACCAGAAGAGGTGAAGTAACTTGTTCAAGGTCTCATGGGTAGTTAGGGGCAGGGTCTCCAGGCCCTTGGTCACTGTCCTATACTGTGCCACAGTGGGAACCAAGCTCCATCTTTAACTTCCAGTCTGAATTATAAAGCTGTCCTTCCCTGCACTAACCACAGGGGAGGGCAGGGGTGCGAACTGTTTACTGCAGAGGTTGTTGGCAAGCTTTTTCTGTAAAGGGCCAGACGGTCAATATTTTAGGCTGTAAGAATCATACGGAGCGACTGTACTCTGCTGTTGCAAAGTAAAAGCAGATACAGACAGCACAGAATAGATGGGCATGGCTGTGCTCCAATTACACTGTATTTAAATAAGGAGCAAGCCAGGTCTGCCCCCCAGGCTATAATCTGTGGATTCCCTAGTTTAGACAATAACGGGGCCACTTTTGAACCATCCAATCTCCTTTATTTGGAGGCTACAAGCTGGGTAAGGGCCAGTCTGGGCTCAGAGAACAGAAGGAAACAGTCTGATCTTTGCTTTCTGTATGTATGGATTCTAGAGGAAAGGGGTTCCTCAGTCTGTTTCAAACTAGCTTCTCCAAAAATCCCCTGCTGCCAAAGGCCCTCATCACCTGCTGCAACTGGGAACTGAACACTGCTCTCTCAAAGCATAGTCTACAGGAGGGCAAGGTCTCGCTCAAGGTCGTGGATCAGTCCATGAGCCCTGGCAGGGAAGGTCCCAGCGGGAAGAAGCCAGGCAGGGCGGGGTGGGAAGGAGACTGAGCACCTGCTGTGTTACAGTGGGCTGCCGCCCCATGTCACCCCCTCTTTAGGGGGCTGCAGGTCGTCCATGTTTACAGGGATCCACATGGCAAGCCAGTTACTCAACGCAACTCCATGAAGCTACTTGACAGCAGGGTCTACCTCGTCATCCCCCCTTCTTTTTCTAGTCATTTTTATTTCTCTGACGGCTACCAGAGTATCTGCACTCAGTAACTCTTACAGGGAGGTGGGGAGAGTGTGCCTGGGCCCTGGAATCTCAGAGCTGGCTACTGAAACCCAGTTTGTTTGTTTTTTTAAAGATTTATTTGAGAGAGACACAGCGAGAGAGGGAACACAAGCAGGGGGAGTGGGAGAGGGAGAAGCAGGCTTCCCGCGGAGCTGGGAGCCCAATGTGGGGCTCAATCCCAGGACCCTGGGACCATGACCCGAGCTGAAGGCAGACACTTAATGACTAAGCTACCCAGGCGCCCCCTTAAACCCAAATCTGATGCTTCCTAGCTGTGTGAGCTTGGGCAAGTTGCTTGGCTTCTCTGAGCCTCAGTCTCATCTGTAAATAATACCCACAGAGGAGGACACTGATGATATCCAATAGCCATTCACTGATGGGCCAGGGACTGTGTACAAGGTGGCATCAGGATTATTCCCTGAGGAACCATCTGTTGTGACCTTCCTCATTGTCTGGATTTCTGAGCCCAACTGACACCCTTGCTACAGCTAATCCTTGGGACTTGTGCAGCTCTGAAATTCTTCACGAGGAATGCAAATGGGTTCATTACCACCCTTCCCTCGGAAGCTGTGGGCATCTGGCCAAGGAGGCCTTGCTGAATTCCCCAGCATGAGGCCCTGGTGTGGTGAAAAGCCTGAGCTCTGGAATCTCGGCTCTACCAACTCATCAGCTGTGTGACCCAGAGCAAGTCAATACACCTCTCTGGGCTTAGTCTTCAGGGCACCATCGAAAGGCTGGTAGGTGAAGATCATTATAGCCATAACTCTTTAAGAGCCATAATGACAAATAAATGGGATCTCTCATGAGCCACTGACCCCAGGGTCTGACACAGAATGAGGAATGGCAGTGGATTAATAAAAGCCTGTGGAACGAAAGAATCCCTTAATGGAATATCCTGGGACTGTGCCATAGAACTCCCCAAACAAAACGTCCATCGAGGGCCCCATAAGGGTATCAGCCTCTTCAGAACAAGACAAGGTACAGAAATGGAAGTTTACAGCCTCCACAGATGACCACTCTCCCCTGTCTTTGTAGTTACGGGAACTAATAAATACTTTCAGCTTAAGCTCATTTGTAGAGATTCTGCAAACCAGAGTCCCTCGTGACACACGATCTTCTGAGACCTTTAGAGACTCAGACGGGTAGCACTCTGCGTGCTTTCAGGGGCCCTGACAGCTTACTAGATGCCTTTACCCCATTTTGCCATTTAGCTACTAACTTACTTTCTACTAAAGGAGCAGGAACAGTAGCGTGCTTACAAACATGGATTTTAGCCAAAGAAACCTGGGACCAAGACCTGTCTGAGCTTGAAGGCTGTCCTCCCAACAACATGCTTCCAACGGCTGGAGTGTAGGGCTCAGGCCTGCGTTCAAATGCCAGCTATGAGACCCGACTGTGCCATCTTGGGCAAGTCCTTCCCTCCGTCTAGGCCCAAAGTTCTCCTCTAGGAAGTGGGAACACAGACACGTCCCACCTCTCTCAGACATGCTGATTCAATGAGCTCCATGTGTAAAATGCTAGGGAAAAGGCCTGACACACTTAGAAGGAGCCCCAGGTGACGCAGATGAATCTAAAATGGGGGTTTAGGTTAGGGAACGGTCTGGGAGGAGACAGTATTGCAGGACTGGAGCTAACGGGTGATTAGGTCTATCTTTACTATGCTTTACTAATTAAAGAAAAAAAAAATAAAAGGAAAAAAACCAAAGTGGAATTGTAAATATTTTTCAGACAAGCCATGTCTCTTTAAATGGATCAAAAAACATCCTGTCAGGGGCGTTCCCTGTCGTGAGGAATCCATGGAAAATGGCTGTGGTTCAGTATAGTAAGTGTTCACTGGGCATTCATTATTTCCCAGCACTGTGCTTCACGGAGGGACCAAAGGGGAAGACGCAGGGTTCCTGCCTCCTGGACATTCACATTCAAAGGAGCGAGAAACACACGTCCACACATCAAGTCAGCACAAGGCCCTGGCTTCCACTATGGAAGGAAGCGCGTGTGGTGACAGGAATCAAGACAGGGACGCACATTCCCATCTGATGCCAGTGGTAATGGGGTGTCAGGAGCCAAAGGAGACTCAGTGAATCCAGAGACGTAGCCAAGGTCTGCACTCAGGAGGGGGGTTAAAAACTGTAAGACTTTGTGGTTACGGCCTGCCCCCTCCCTGAGTCACATGATCTGGGTCTAAGAACCGGGCACCATCACTCACTAAGTATGGGGCCCCAGCCAAGTTCATTAGCCTCTCCAAGCCTCAGTTTCTTAATCTAAAATGTGCCTAAACACAGCAACTACTCTCTTAGGGAGAATAATAAGAATTAATAGCAGACAGAAAGTGCTCAATAAATGCTGACCATCATGACTAGCGATACCCGTTCCTGAGCCTTCACGCCCTGACATAATACCTCTTCACATAGCATATCCCTTCTCTGCATGCACCACTCTTCCGTAATACTTTGGGGTGGAAAACACGAAAGAAGGGATTCCAGATCTGAGTAAGAAGGCCTGAACACCATTAAATGCAGCGCTGCCACATGTGGAGAATGCATGAGGCAGCTACTAAGCGGCTCTGGAAAGGAAGGAAGTGGGGGATTGGGGAAGAAAATCAGAATTTGATGCACCATCAAAACCATAGTGAGTTTACCACTGTTCCCTCTAGGACCCTCTGGCCTGGAGTCAAGACAGCCTCACACCCAGAAATGGGCGGGAGGGACACATGGACAGGGCTCCAGGAGAGCTCTCTGGTTCTGGCCAAAGAGCAGGAAAGCGGCACGGATGGTGGGTACAGCGGTGGGGGAAGGGGAGCGGGTCTCTCTCTCTCTCCTCTCTGGTCTCTCGTGCCTCAGTCTGCAGCCGTCCTCAGCACCCAGGAGTCCAAGAGAGGCTGTGGTAAGAGGAAAAACTGCTCCCCAAAGATGTCCATGTGCTAATCCCTGTGACTCATAGGACAAGAAGGACTTTGCACATGGGATTCATTTCGATATTTGGGATGAGGAGATGATCCCAGATTTTCCGGAGAGGCCCACAGTGGTCACAAGGGTCCTTGTAAGAGGGAGGCAAGAGGGCAGAGTCACAGAGCAGATAACAGAAGTGGTGCAAGGAGGGGCCTCAATCTGACAGCTCCAGAAGCTGGAAGGGGCGAGGAAACTGATTCTGCCCAGCAGCCCCGGGGAGGAGCCAGCCCTGCAGACACCTTGACTTGAGTGTCCTGAGGCTGATCTTGGGACTTCTGGCCTCCAGGACTGCAAGAGGGCAGATCTGTGGGTTTGCAGTCATTAGTTCCAGCAGACACGGGAAGCTCACACAGGGGGGAATCTACCTCTCGCCTAAGAAGAGCTGTGTGGTCCCAAGACCATGGGGTAAACGCCCGGTGCTCTTTCCTCTCTGTGTCCCCTCCCCTCGGCTCTGGACACAGGAGCGGCCGCGGGGAGTCTGTTAACCTTGACCGCAAAGTTAACTCAAAATAAATCACAGATCTAAATGTAAAATTATAAAACTTTGAGAAGGAAACCTAAGAGAAGAATCTTTGTGACCCTGGTTTAGGCAAAGAGTTCTTAGGACACCAAAAGCATAATGGAAGAAACTGAGAAGCTGGATTTCATCAAAATTAAAAAGATTTGTTATACACAAGACCCTGTTGAGAAGTATGAAAAGACAAGCTACAGACTGGGAGGCATTATGTACAAATTACCAGCGGTTTACACAGAATATATTAAGAACCATCAAAACTTAACAGAAAAAAAAACCCAAAACACCTAATTTTTAAAAATGGGCCCAAGACTTGAAGAGACCTTCCCCAGAGAAAAGATACTGAAGCAAGAGTCGCACATGAAAAGATGCTCGCTATCACTGGCCGGTAGGGAGATGCCCGCTGAGACCACGGTAAGACCTACACACCCTTTAGAATGGCCGAGATGAACACTACGACAGGAGCACCTGAAACTCTCAGCCGCCCGGGAACCCAGGCTGCTGGTTTCTTACACTGACGGAGCCAGCTGTCCCCCTCTTCGGTATTTACCCCAAAGAAATGAGAGCTGTAGTCCACATAAAAAGCACACGCATGTTTACATTAGCTCGAAACTGTCAGCAGCTGGGACTAACGCACACGTCTCGTGAGGGGATCACGTGCGGCATGCCCGCGTAATGGAATGAATGCCCCTCACGCTGCTACGCCCAACTTGCACGAATCTCAAAGGAATGGCGAGGAGTGAAAGAAGCCAGTCTCCAGAGGTTACTGTGTGAGTCCACGTGGAGGACATTCTCGAAAAGACACAGCCGTAGTGATGGAGAAGAGAGCGGCGGTCGCCAGGGCTTAGGGCTAGGGAGAGCGTGTGACCATGAAGGGACAGCACGAGGGAGAGTTTTGGGGTGATGCAACTGTCTATATCCTCAATATGACAGTGCTGGGAGCTCAAATCTACACATGCATGAAAATTCACAGACCTCGACTCCAAACAAAAAAAAGGTACTTTTACTGTATGCTAATTTTAAAAAGAGGGTTTATGGTTTGTTTGTTTTATTGCAAAGTCAAGGCAAGCAGGACTCTAGTCAGAACATTAAAGGTCCTAACGTGGCCCTCCCTGGAGTACAGTGGAGTGAGCCCCCTACTGGTTCATGGACGGCCGGGGAGATCATCCCTGGCCTCCTACCCTTTGCCCTATAATCTCACAGGTGCGACCTGGACCCCCACCCCACTCCCCTGCTCACGCACTTCCACCTCCTACCTAGAACAAGTTACTTGTCTGTGCTAGTTGCAAAAATGGCCCCGATTATCCACCACTCTCTGCCTTGTCCTTAGCCCTGCGACTCTGCGGGCCCTTCCTGCTCTGACCCTGGCCTCCACATGGGGAACGCCAAGGCGGACGGGAGGTTAGCAGACAGGACGCAGTCAGGTCTTGGAATGTGCTACGGGGGCTGGGCTTTCCCTGTTCTCGCTCTGCCGCACACACCCTGGCAACCTCCCCGGCCCCTGCTGCCCCGTTATTCCCAGGCAAGGCCATCCTGGACCAGCCACCAGCCAGCGGATGCCCAGACGCGGAAGCTGGCCTCCTCGTCCATGGCCCGGGCCGCCGTGATTACTGAGTGCCGCCAGGGGACCGTGGGGGCTTGCCGCCCAGTACTGACGTGGCAGTCTATACCGGACACCTCACCCCACAGTCTCCATTCCCAGTTATCCCCACAGATCTCAGCTAACCAGTGCGGGCGGGAGTGCGGTGCGCTGGCCCACTGAGAAGACAGTGACAGCAGATGGACCACACTTTGTGCGACAGGACAACTGGGGAGGGGGGCAGAGAGCCGCCAACTTCCTGTGGGCTGCAGTCTCACCTCCTCGGTGTCAGAGAACTTTTATTACTTGTTATTTCTTTACTCACCCTAAAATAGGATGGAGGTTACTGTGCCCAAAATAACCTAATCTGCTTCCCTGGCTCCACACCGAATTTTCAGATGCTCCAATGTTTAAAAATAAAAGACAGGAAGTAGGACAGGCAACTGTAATACTATCTAAGCTGCCAACTGAAATCATTTTGGGACTGAAGTGAGAGTCTGAACAAAGGATTAAGTGAAATGCGACCAGAGCTAAAATAAGTCCCCTTGGAGAAGCTCCTACTGGGTGACACTGCATGGCATCCTCTTGCCAAACCCACGAGGCCCGTGCTACTGGCCCGTTTTACAGATGGGGAAACTGAGGCACAGAGCGGTCAAGGGCACAAGCCCACTAGGTGGTACAGGTCTTGTGACCTGTGACATGTGACCCAAGGTCTTGCTCTTTCAGTGAGGTACCACACTGCGGTTGTTCATCCTGTGAGCGTGGGCTTATCCATTATAAGTAAATCTGACCATCCATCAAACACAACAGTTTACCGGAGTGAAAAGAAGGTCTGCTGTACTGGGGTAACACAGCACCCGGCAGCCTGGTCACAGGGACGCCAACTTCACGCTGACAGGAACACAGAGCCTCAGCCTCCCAGATCAACTTGACTGATACCCGGAAAGAAAGGGAGTGACTGTGGCGGCAAGACTCATGAAGACTCCTGTCCCCCCCACATCCTCAGTGAATGTGCTTGCTGGGTGTTCCTCTGAAAGCCCCGGAGCTCCAAGGTCTGCGCACATGAGCTGTGTAGACTCCGCCAACAGCTGATGCAGCGATGAGTTTTCCAGTAGCCACAGCCGAGTGCTTACCATGCACCCGGCGTTCAGTGCTTCAGCCCTGTCTTGTCATCTCTCTGAATCAGCCCTCGGAAGGAGGACCCACTGTCAGTCCCATTTTACAGATGGGGAACTCGAGGCACAGACTCCTTAAAACGTCTAATGCAAGATCACTGAACTGGTAAGTGGCCGGGCCTCTAGGCCTGTGGGACTGCAGCCCTTTCTCCTAACGACGATGCCACTCTGCGCCTACCTTCAATGTGAAAATCCTAAAACAAGCTGCATCCCAAACTCCAACAGAATGCCTTGTTTCCTGTTGCATTAGTAATTTCTCAACCTGCCTTCCCAGAACGAGCTAGTGAGAAAAACACGACGCTACCACAGCAAGGTCTCTTGTGTGAAAAAGAGCAACTGAAACAAGGAATTCTGTTTTTCCTCCATCCATGAGCTGTCTTCTCTTCTGAGTGAGGCTTGCTAAGCCAGCTGATTGTGTGCTCAGAGGACAGTGTTTCTGGGGCCGAAGCAGGACGTAGGTTCTCCTTTCCAGTCCAGGTGAACACCCCGGGTACATTAGATTGATGAAGGACAGGAAGGGGCCGTGGCCCACGAGCAGCCCAGGGAGGAAGGAGATGGCTGGGAAGTGGGTGGTGGTCAGGTAGCTAAGACTGCTTTTCTCACCTGGGTTGGAGCCCTCCTTAGTGCTTTAACCCCTCTGGGACCCATCTCCAGGCCTTTCTGCAACATTTACGTGGGGAGTTAACCCCAAAGAGGGGGAGATGGGTAGGACCTGGGGCAGCACCCCCCAGGGGCCCTGTCACAGATGCGTGCCATGTGACCACAGCGGGAGCTGGTTTAAAGCCAGGGCCTGGAGCCCACACCACACACCCTCCGGAGGGGAGGCGGGGGTGACAGAGCCCAGGCTGCCCTTCCTGGGGACACTAGGACCCATAGTGGGGAACTCGGAAATCACCGGTCATGAAGAGATTGATGACCGTATTATATGCTTCATTGTGACCTAATGGTGACCAGGAGTAGAGACCGCAGAGCCACGTGAACCCAGCTCATGTCCCAGCTGCGAGACCATGGTCGGGTCCCGTCACGGGTGGGGGCTCAGTCTCCCTGTCTGACAGGAGGGCGCAGGAACGCCAACGGCAGAGGGGACATGAGAGCACTTAATGTCAGAAAACCTCCTGGCCTCACGCCTGCTTTCTTCTTGGCCGGGGAGCCACAGAGCTTTGCCGCGGGTTTTCTAAGAGCCAACGACAGAGCAGCTTCTCGAGCGGGATCAGGGCCCGCAGTGTTGGTGCTCCTCACACCGGGGGCCAGGACACTCTCTGTTGCGAGGGGCTGTCCTGCGCGCTCTAGCAGGTTTAGCAGCACCCCTGACCTGTACCCCACGAGATTCTAGTAGCATGCCCCCCCGCCTTGTGACAGCCCAAAATGTCTCCCTTCATTGTCCCTAGGGTTGGGAGGCACAGAAGCCCCAGCTGAGAACCCTGGGGCCCAGGGCACAAGGAAACCCAGCAGGGCTCAGGAGGGCAGGGCACCGAGCAGCGGAAACCTAGCAAACCTAGTGACACCAACAGAAACAAGAGAGGGGCCAACCCCGACTACTCTGCGTGAAACCCCTTGAGGCAAGTTTTACTTGTGACCAAGAGCTGTTTCTTGAACTTAGCAGGTGAAAATATCAGACTTCCTTTTCAACCCTCATAACCTGTGACCAATTCCCCGGAAAAGACCCAACTGCCCTCCCGGGACCCTCCGTTCTTGGTGAGCTTCTAGAAAGAAAACCCCATCATGACTGGCTGTGTTCGTTTTCTACAGGTCAACAGGCCCTGCCCGAGAGGCTCGCAGCGACGACGAGAAGCAGAAAGAACTGCCAAAGAGAAGAGGGGGACGACTCAGGCAGGCGGGCTGCCCGCCAGAGTCGGACACACGGCCGGTCGCAGAGCCCTCCCTGGGGGTCCAGAACCTGCCACACAGGGAGAGGGCGGGGCTGACGGGCTGCACCTGGATGCTGAGCAGGCACCTCCCGCCTGTGCACTGTGTCACCGAGGGGACCTCCGTCAGGACGGCGGGGGCTGCCGTGTCCTGAGAGCTGGCTGTCGAGCGACCCTGGTCAGTATGTGGTCATCATCGTCCCCTGGGATCAAAGGGGTGACCGCCTCCTTCCACCCTGCGTCTCTTCCTGTGCTCAACAGCTTCGTCTAACGCAGGTCCTGTTGGCCCTGGAAGCCTTTTGATAAACGGGCTGTACGCAGCCCCCACCCAAATTAGTTGACAGCTAATTCTAAAATCAGATTTTATACTGAGAGAAGGGATTTTGCCCTCTGGAGAATTCGAAGATCTGGCCACCTGCAGATCCACATACTAATAACCGCCCAGGGAGAGCAGCGGCTGACCTTCTCAGAGGGGACCCACACCCCTCCCTTGAGGTCACACCTCAAGGGCGTTCTCACTTAAGTGACCTGCGTGGACCTAAGGCATCTGAATTTGCCACCATCCCCCAGTCGGTAGGGGTAAACTTGGGGACGTTCGTTCTCCTGCTCTCCGGTTGGGGGGAAGGTGCCATCAAGAAGCAAGATGCTTAAAATAAATTAAAATAAAATACAAAAAAAAAAAAGAATAAGCAGCAAGATGCTGAGAGATCACAGAAACAAGTCAGGAAGGGGCCGCCCACCCACTAAGGGTGTCCGTCCCAGTGGCACTCTGCCTCTACCCCCAAACAACACACCTGGGGAATAATGACGGGGCAGGTGTGGAGGTGAAAACAGTGACAAAGGCTGTGGTGGGAAAGACTTTCTCCTCCATACAAGCCTGCTCGGGGTCCCCTGTGAACTTCGGGTGGGGGGCACGTTAGTGCTTTGCCCCCACTGCACTGGTGCTTTGTTGGGATGCAGCAGAAAAGGGGCCAAAGATTCCGCGAACCCCAGTGGCCTCTACGTAGGTTATTCCAGCAGCAAAGGGCATGGCTCCTGAAGAGGGGCGCCCGTCACTGAATTTCCAGGCGGAAGCTGTGATCTACATGTGAAGTGCTCTGCATCAGAAGCAACTGCCCCCTTGTGCGGGACCACCGCAAAGGGCCCTCCTCAGCCCCAGACCGCCGCCAGTTCCAGAGCCCAGCCTCCGCAGAGAGAGGCCTGTCGGAGGTGCCGCGTCTCCCCACAGGCTGTGGAGCTGGACCCCAGCCCCACCCGGAGGCACGACAGGCAGGCTGGGCGGAGGCAGGTGCCGCTTCCCCTTTGCTGTCCTGGAAGGCGCGTTCGCCCCACTCTCCCCGGCGAGGGTGACGGGGATGCCACCCCAGCTGTGCCGCACCACCTGCTCCGTGGGTCCGTGGCCAACTTGGCAGCCAACGAAGAGGACAGCTTGCTATCCTTCCTGCTCTGGGACTCGGGGCTCATTTTGCAGCTCCCGCATGCGGAGGGAGGCTTCTCTGGGCAACATGACCCTGACCCAGCTTTGTGCCTCCCTCTCCTGCTGCTTTGCTGGCCCCACAGGGTCTGCCCCGTCCTCCACGTCCATCCCTCGCTGTCACCGCCTCTCCTCTCCTGCTTCGCTGGGCACCCTTCTCCACGTCTGTGGTGACCAGTGCCAAGTTTGTGTCAGGAGACTGTCTCCCAAGGAGGATTCCCCAATTCCTGCAGGAGAGGACTCTCTAGGGTTTGAGAGCCAGAAAAGAAGATTCCTGGGCATTCTTGGCAATTTCCCAAATCACAGCTTGTTCCTCAAACATTCCTGACATTCTCTGTGCTGTTTATTACTTTGGAAATCTAAAAAGATTGCTTCCCTAAATAAGACACGGGAAGTTTGGTGGTTTTTATAAAGAACTGCAGCCTCGCGTGAACACCCCGACGCTGGACCCCACCAGTGCGCACTACTGGATACCATTCCCATAAGAACACGGCCCGCCGATGCCCCCACCAAGGTCGGCAGCACCACACAGGACTGGGGGTCGAAATCTCTCACTGTGCTTCCAAAACTTACTTCTGAGAAGACCATTCACATCAAGTATACTGTGCACATAAGGTTATTAGTATTTATTTTATTTGCAAGAATGACTCATTGTTTGCAGCACACAGAGCCATGGACACACACTTAAAAGGTGGCGGCAGCTAAAAGCAAGCCTGACTAATTCAATCGTGACCATCTCTCTCCTACCAGTTCCTGCCTTGGTTCCTGGAAATGTCGACCTTCACCACCTGCGTGTGTCAGCCCTTCCTGGTTTTCTGTCGCCTCCTCACTGTGGATTCCTTCACACGCGATGTTGATTACGGCACTTGAAATTTCCAGAAGAGAACTGCAATGCTTTCTCCCGATTTCTTGATGGATTTTTCTTGAGATGTGAATATGCAGGTTTCCTGAGAGATGCCAGGAAGGAGTTTCCAGTTGATGCGAGGCTCAGCAAGTGCAATCCTTGGAGACACTCATCCCTCCCTCTTACCTGGCTCCCAACTCACCTTCAGGACCCCATAGAGACCAGCTTCTGAACCCAGCACCTGGTTTTCCCCTCATCTGCTCCCACATGGGCTTCTCTTCTGTCCCCTTGGCCACATCATTTGCCTGGACATTCATCCTCAAACACTGGTCATCATCCGGTCCAGGCCCCACTGTTTCTCTGGGTTACCATGAAAGCACCCTGCCGTCCCTCACTGCTCCACTCCCTGCCACCCCAGCTGCTGGCATGGTCTTCCAAAAGCACAGACCTGAGCCCAAAGGCCTGCACGGGCACCTCTTCCAGAAACCCGGAAAGAAACTCCCTCGAGACCTTCCACCCCAGGTCCCAGGCTTGCTTTCCGGGGCATCCTGACTGCAGGAGCCAACCCCCTGTTCTCTAGGTACAGCGAAAAGAACCTCTTCCCCTTCTGCGCCTATCAAAATTCTGCATATCAAAGTGGCATGAGGATGGGGTTTAGCGACATCTGTCAAAATTTTTAAATGCACCTGCCCTCTGAGCCAGAATGGCTTCTAAAAATCAATCCTACAGACCTCTGTGCTGAATGTATACCTACTGCAACATTCCCAACAACACTGTTGGAGGAAGAAAAGTCTGGAAACCTCTGAAATGTTCCAAGAGAGCAAGGGCGGAATAAATTATCAAACAGGCCCTACAGTGGATACTATGTGGCTTTCGCCAGGAATGAGCCAGCTTTAGTCAATGAAAAAGGCAAACTACAGAACGCTGCGTAGAATCTGGCTCCGACTTACATAAGTATTAGCAATTTCTACAAGATTACAAAAGCAGCTTGATGCTGATCACGGGAGGGAGGGGTGGTCTGCATAATACTCAGTCGAGTGACGTTTACTTCTTAATCTCTTATCTTTCTGTAGCTTTTCATTTTTTTTTTAATATCTTAAGTTTATCACTTCCTCCAAAACGTCTGCTCCCCAGACTCTCCTTCCCCCGTGCTTCCTTTCTGCTGGTAAAAATAGTTCCACAAGTACATGCTTACTATGCGCCAGGCGCTGTTCTAAGGGCCTGACACATACGCGCTCATGGCGCCCTCAGGCCCCCCCCACGAGGTGGAGCTACGAATACCTCCATTGTACAGATGACGACACTGAGGCCCGGGAGAGCTTGTGACTTGCTCAAGACCACACAGCCCATCAGTGGCAGAGCTGGGATACAAACCGGGCAGCGTGACACATGATGAGGCACGCTGCAAGCTCCTATTGAATGAACGAATGAAAGACACGTGGCCTGGTAATATCATGCCCCGTACATGCCCCCGAGACCAGGTCCATGTCTTAGTCATCTGTCTAATACCCCTGCCAACCTCTCTGCTAGCCCAGGGGCCTATACAGAGGAGGCACTCAATAAACGTGTGTTGACTTGAATACAGAGATGGTCTACACGGAGTAGACTTGGGGCATCTCTCCACCTGCCTGGCCTGGCAGGATGCTGGGCGTGTCATCCAGGACTCTCATACCTGACAGCCGTCCTCAAACACACCGGGGTCCATTCACTCCTCACCTGCCCTTCTCATCACCTTGGCCAAGACACCAACTCTTCCCACCCAGACCCTATGAAAGCCTCGCCACCTACCCCTCTCCAATTTTATTCTCTCTCCCGCATCTAGAGTGAAATTTTAAAAATGCAAACCAGGTCATTATTGCACCCCTGCTCTAAACCCTTCAGTGGCTTCCCAACTCACTGAGAATAAAGCTCAAAGTCACTGTTAGGGCCTCCAAGGCCCCATACGGTCTGGCTCTATTGAGCTCTCCAGCCTCATTCCCTTGCTCTCTCTGTTCTGGCCACTCTGGCCTTAATCTGCCCCAGGGCCTTTGTACTTCCCTCTAACTGCACACCCTTCCCCCGGAAATTTGTAAGCTCTTCCCTCAGAGAGGCCCCTGAGGTCCTGATCATCTGATGGAAAACGTCACTGTGCAAATCTAGGTTCTGACTCTGCATTAACTGTCTTCAAAGACCTTATTACTTGACAGCCTATATGTTTGTCTGTTTTTCAACTCCCTTACTCCATAAAAGCAGAGGTGTTTTCTTTTTTTTAATCTTTTTTTCTGTTTTGCTCTCTACTAATAACCCCAGCGCTTGCTGAGTACTTAGTAGGTGCTCTGTTTCAGTGACCATATGAAAATGTTTGCTGAATGCAGGCTCCTTCGACAGGGCCATTCCATGTGTCCACCCAGCAGAGTGTCTGTTCTGGAGGTGTTCCAGAGTCCCCCATTTTCTCTGGAACTCGTTAAAGCTGTACCATCCTCTTCCTCCTCCCTTTTCTGCTTCCTCTGTGAACCTGACCTCGCCCCACTCCCCACCAAGCAGAAAGAGATGGCAGAGGTGGAACACGATTACTGCATGGTGGGATGCCTGGGGGACACGGAGGTTACCTGAGTATCAGAGAAGAGGAGCTGGTGCCCCTGTCAGTTTCAAACGGAGGGACTCATTCCCGTCCCCTGGGGCCAGAGCCCTGAGGCTCTGGAGGGCCAGCACCCTGGGGCGAGCACTTCCTCCACATCCCTTGGCAGGAGCCCTGGAAGGAACCTGGCTGGGCTGGGGGGGGGATCAGATGGCACTGAACCATCGCCTCTCCAGGAGAGCAACAGGGCAGCAGGTCCCCCAGGGCAGAGGCCCCTGGCAATGAGCTCCCAAGCGATGGGGTGCTTTCCTGGGGGAGAGGCCTGACCCCTACAGAAGGGCACTGCAACTTGGACCCAGGCTGACCTCTCCCGCTCCCTGAAGATCCAGAGCTCAGCTGCCGCACCCGGTTTCCCCAGGGCAGGCCCTAAGTCACTGGAGCGGGAGATCCCCAGTAGGGGAAGGAGGGACAGAGAGGCTGGCCTTAGGAATAATTCAGATGGACTGTGGGCAAATCACTTACATTTTCTGGGCCTCCAGTTTTTTACTTGTAGGGATAGATGGACATATGGCTGCATGAAGAGACAAATAGAGAAATGTCCATGGGGATTTTACGAGGATTCTCTCCTCCTCTTTCTCGTGAGTCTCATGATTAGCAGCCATCACAGAGCAGACACTGTGCGGGTTCTCTCACGTGCCCTCACTGAATAGCCCAACAGGTCAGCGGCCCTGGTACGACTCTTCCTGTTTTACCCTTTAGGACACAAGACACAGAGGTCAAATCCTTGCCCGAGGTCACCATCCTCCTCCGTGGTAGAGCTGGGGACTATCACGGACTCCAAACTCCCCGCCCTTTCTATTTGGCTACCGGGGATCTCAAACTCCTCTGCCTTTCAGGGCCCAGTAGCTGATGTAAATCAGCGAAGCCAGCCAAGGGGAGATGCAAGACCAGGTATTTGGGAAGGTGCCAAACTGGGGCATGCTCAACTTGCAAAGTCAAAGCTCTCAACCGGGGACCCAGGGTCTCCCTGGTGGCGCAGGACTGGGGCATTTCCTCCCTGAGCTAAACCCCTGCTGAATGGGAGAACATAGCAGCTCGAAGCTCAGCAAGAAATACATCCAACAGCATTAGGAGTGTAAACAGCAGCAGATGGGGGGGGGGGGCAAACATTGACCACATTTTCTGCTGAAAATTCAGTTGGGAATTTGTGCTGTGACCTACATGACCCCAGCCTCCGCCCCCAGCAACTTTTCCTGTCCCCTTCAGGAACAGCAGAACATGACATATTTCCCAAGGATGAATTACTCTGCAGAAAACATTTTAATAATGTGCTAAATGACAGCACAACAAATCATTTAAGCCTTCACCAATTTGTGGTCCAGTTCCGCGGAATGAATTCTTGGATTCCAAGCCTCCCTCATTAACAGGCTTTCAAAAGAGCACCTGACATCCCCCCCCAGTGTCTGGGGTAACATCTGCCACACACCACGTCTTGGCGCCCACCTTTCCCTGGAATGCCGGGAGGACGCAAACAACATGGGGCTCCGAAGGAGGCGGCTATTGGGGGCCGCTCTTCATCTGCCCACCATTCTGGGGGCAGACTCTGGTCTCCACCTGATACACAGAGTTCAAAATAGAAAAGAAATGGCCTGCTTTCTACCGTCCTGCTTTCTAATTCAGACTGTCGCTGGCATGGCAAGGAAGACAACGGGAGGCGGAGAGATTTGGAGAGTGAATTCAGCTGATTCTTCGACTCTCAAATTTGGGCAGATGGCAGAATACTTGGAAGTCATGATGCCCCTTGCAGAACACAGTGAAATCCGGACACATTAAAGTGAAAAAACAACACAGAAACATACGTGCAAAAGCAGGTCCTGTTGGATACTGGACTCTAGGCTGCACAAGCCTGAAGGTTTTAAGGAAGACTGATGAAGGAAAATGAGCAAATTCTACCCACTTGCTTCGATTCCCCTGCCCACCTTCCCTCTCCCACCCAAGATGGAACAGGACCACCTTTAGAAGTTCAGCAGCGGACCAGCCTCGTAGAACACGCGTGGGAGCAGAGTGTGAGGGGAATGAATTGTGAGTAACAGAGAGTCCGGTCCCCCATCCCGCCTAGATGGAGCGTGGGTAAGAGGCAGGACTGCAAACTCAAGCCTCTAGCGGGGGCCAGGCAGGTAACGCAAGTGAGTGTACGAGAAAAACAGCCGGGAAAGGCCTGCTCGGAGTCCAGAAGCCTACGGGAGCAGGCGGTCTCAGCGAGGGCAGGCCAGCACTGTTCCACTGCAGCCAAGGGAGGCTGAGGGGGAGGGGCCGAGGTGGGGATTCATCCGCCCCTGCTGCCCTAACACACAGTGATTTCTCACTGTTCTGGAGGCTAAAAGTCTAAGACCAAAGGGCGGGCAAATTGTGTTCCAGGTGAAGGTTCTCTTCCTGGCTTGTAGATGGCTGCCTTTCACTGTGTCCTCTCATGGGGGGAGGGGGGAGAGAGAGAACTCTAGTGCCTCTTCCCCTCTTCTTATAAGGGCACTAACCCCATCATGTCACCCTTATAACTTCCTCTAAACCTAATGACCTCTCTAAAGCCCTACTTTCAAATACGATCAGATTGGGGTTAGGGTTTCAACATAGGAATTTTGGGAGGACACAAGTGTTCAGCCCATAACAGGACATGACCAATTCTGATACCTGATTTTCTTTTTTTGACACCATCTAACAGACAAATAACACAAGCCCACTGTATTGGTCAAATGAAACAGGTCAGAGGGGCCGGCTCAATCCACAGGCTGCAGGTTTGTCCCGAAACATGGGATATGGCGCCAAATAGCCTGGGCTCCCCATGCGCTGGCTGGGTAACCCTGGGGTCAGCAGGTAACCTCTCTGGGCCTCACTCTCCTCAGCACTTTTGAGGGGAAGCTTATCAAATTGCCATGTTACTGGCAAGTTTATAAGGTTCCACCTAATAGGTTCTCAGGAAGACTGGATGAGATCAAGCAGGGGAAACACTCAGCCAGTGCCTAGAGTAAGTGCTCAATAAATGGAACGAGGCAGGCGGCACCATCCTTACACAAGTTCACTTCTGTTCAGTAGCTAAAAGGGGTTTTTAGAATCCTAAATTGGCATTTGAAAGAGCTGAGGAAATCTGCCAAGATTTATAAGAATAATTCTGCTTTGTGGGGTTTATCTCCTTAGACAAGAGAGTTTTTTTCAACTAGAAATTTCTTAGGGCGAGCTCTCGAGCACAAGGCCAGGCACACTGTTTTCTGCAGGCACACACAAAGAGGACATTACCATATGGAGATTCACCAGCATGGGCGCATTTGGCCAATGTTCATCTTCCATTGCCCCAAAATGAACCAATCTGCAAGCTCTGACCTGGAATCCCAACTCACTCAGAAAAGACAGAGGACAGGGCAGCGTAATGTGGACTGCGAGGAAAGCCAGAGGGGAAAAGTGGCTTAATCCCAACTGGAGTCTAGATTAGTGTTTACTCAGAAGTCTGGTGTCAATACTGTGTCATCTGCCACAGTCTCTTACTGAAATTCTTTGTATTTTTTAAAGCCCGTGACATCAAACCCTATGTTCTCTGTGCTAATTAGGCACAAAAGGTTTCTCCCGCAGCTCTGATGAATGGCAACCGGCACAGCCGAGCTCACCCCACACACTGAGATGCTCAGTGAACGTACAATTTCCACCGTCCCGCAGGCTGATGTTTGGTAAACACTCAGCCAGAGACGCTGGGGCTGCCCATACCCGGCAGGAAGGACACCAGCTTGCTGTGAACAGTCTTTCCTCCTTCTCAGATTCGGGCAGGTAGCCTTGCTTTGCATCAGGGTCTTAGGACCGACTCTCTAACTCGGTTTTCATCAGAAAATTTAGCCCAAACTCACAGGACTCAGTGACAGGTTAATTTCCCCAGCCAGGGGGCTGCCTTTAGAATAATGGAAATTCCCCTTGTGAGCTATTACAGCACTTTCAAAACAGTGAAGCCAAGGCCCCAGCATCACAAGTAAATGAGAGAAAAATGTAGTTTCCCATCTGGTGCATCCAGGAAAAAAGGTGCCTTTTACCTGAGGCAGAATACAGGCTTTGTCTTCTCACAAAAGCCCTGAAACAATGAGAAAAACATAAGCAAGCTGCAAGCAGTAAGAGGGGCAGTCAGGCCGATGTCTGTCTGGTTGGAAGTTCAACCCGGAAATGCTGGGAAATGTGACCCAAAGGCGCCCCTATGGACACAGGCAGGGTAAGCTTCTGGTCTGAAGTTAGAGCATCACTGGTAATGAGGACAGGCCCCCAAGCCCTTACGTGCCATTTTCGAGAGCTAGACTACAAAGCAACTCTTACTTACCCTGAGCCATCACACAGACCCAGACCAGTGCTTCTCAACTAACGAATCCCAATCTCGTTTTTGGGGATCCACAGGTTTGCCATATGGGGTTTTCCATCTCGTGTCCATATGATGCTAATACTCTAGAAATTATATGATTATGTTCTATAGCATCTGAAGGCTCAGTAAAAACCAAAGTCTGCTCCATCACCTCAGTCCCAATTCCAGGGTATAGATGGGTCAGGCTAGTAACAGACTTAACAGCACAGAGCGGACTCATCAGTGATCAAGTAGTGACACCAAGTGACGACCACCTGCCCCAAGGTGCCGCACAGACGCTCCCCAGCAATGGGATCAGAGAAGAGGGGGCACGGAGGCAGCACGGAGACACAGGGGCACCACGCGGGGCAAGCAAAAAGCATGTGCTGCGTACCATTGTGAGCAAAGCCTCAGTGTCAGAAAAACAGCGACATCCACTGTGTTGACAATTCTGAACGGTAATGATCTTGTAAGTGCTTGACACGTCAACCAACGGCTTTCGTTTTCACTTTTATGACATATAAGAACAAGAAATTTATACCTAATTTTAAGTTAGGTCACACTTAAATTATTTTCATATTAATACGAGTTAAGTCAGTAGCAGTGGGAGTCTGAGAATGTTTCCTTGCGTCCATTAGCCACTGAGGCAACAGTGACGGACCGATTTGGTTCTGGAACATTCTGTGAGCTGCAGAGAAAATTAATCTCTCCTTTGATCAGAAAGTAGGAAGTACAAACTGCAAAGGCCTGCATTTAGTTGCAAACCTCAGCTCAACCATGCTCATCTGCAGACTCGCGGTCTCGAAGCCCTTTCCGAGGTCTGCAGCATCCCGGCTCATGGCTCCGGGAACACCTGGGCCCCAGCGCGGCAAGGACACACACACACTTCGCTGGCCAACCTCGGGGGAGGGGAAGGACGAAGTGCTGGGCGGAGGGCCCACAGGAACCGTACTTACACAAAGAAGGGCATCAGCTGCACGAGGGTCTCCTTCTTGGGGCTGGCAGCGAACTCGGGGGCCACCTGGATGACCTTGTTCATGACGCTGCGCAGGTAATTCTGGAGCTGCTTCCTCCGCTCCTCCACAAACTTGGCATCCTGAAAAAACATACACACACAGGGATGCTCAGGCGTGCTCTCTTTGCCCATCCAAAAACCGCCCATAGAAGACACAGCAATCCATCACACCAGACAGACAGCTAGTGGACTGAGTAACTGCCACATGCAAATGGCGTCTAGGCTTTACATGGGCCATCCCACTGAAGGACAGGGAAGACGCTCATGATACTCTTACTAAGAGAGGCACAGCGGGTCCCTACAACCACCCACGGTGTGTTCCCACGAATGAATGAAGTCTTACAACTGTGGCCATTATGTATGCAGCACCTACAAGGAGCCAAGTATGCTGATGGGGAGTGAACCAAGAGCCCAATGCTCACACTGTGTCACTAGAGGAGGTCACAGGCCTGTGTGGGACACACCAACAGACCCAGGGACCACACAGGCCAAAGTAATTATTCATCCCCCTAAATGCTGCCTTCTAGAGACCATGCTTAATTTGCCAACATGGGAATTTTCCAAAATATGAATCAGTCACCGCTATTTAAGAAAGGTTTTATTGATAAACAAATTGCACCTCCTCTTAAAACACGAGGCTACGTGGCAGCAGAGGGCCCCCCAGGCTGTGGCTGGGCAGCAGGGCTCCTGCGGCAGGCACGGGCCCCCAGGTCCATGCAGTCTCTCCAGCCCTCCGCGCTCCAGGGCTCCGTGCTCCTTACCCTCCTCACTCACACCCCCCACTCCACCCCCGTGTGTGCCTGGCCCTCGGCAGCAGGGCCGGCCTCACACGTGTGTGCCTGCAGGGCACTAGAACTCGGACCTGTGTGATGATCTGCCGTCCCCGGGTCTATATCCTTAATAATTTTGAAATAAGGGGCCCCACCGATTCTGGAGCCTGCCCTGCTCATTCACATCTGCACTGGGGGCCCTGGCTTACCACAAAGACACCCTGGCCAGCATGGGGGCAGGGCAGGAAACTCTGAGAGCCACATGGGGTGAGCAAAGGAAGAGGAGAGAAAGGACAGGAGGAGGAATGGGGTCATCCATCCTCACGAGAGCACGAGAGGAGACGTACTCTGACTCATGTCACATGACAGATGAAGTGGCGGTGCCGAGAGGGTCTGGGTCGCATGTGCATGAATGAGGTCCCAGAGATGGAGCAGGGCACTCCCCCCTGCCCACCGCCCCCACCAGCACAGAGCCGTCCCTGGGAGGGGCTTGGCAACAGTCTGCTGAACACGGCTGTGCTCAGAGGCACTCAAGAACCTGCCCAGAACCTGCCCTGATATCAGGATTAGAGTCCCCACAAAGCCAAGGCCCTGAGCACGGCAGGGAGATTCTTTAAGTGTTGCCCGATTTAGCAAACAAAATTACAGGATGCTGGGTGATAGCTGAATTTCAGATAAACAATGCATAATTTTTCAGTATTCATAACTCAATATTCAATAATTCATGACTCAATAATTTCTCAGTATTCAACTACATACCACACAATATTGGGACATACTTGAACTAAGAAATTATTCATCGTTTATCTGAAATTCAAATTTCACCGGGCATCCTCTGTTTGCTCTGGCAGCCCTCCCGGAGCACCAGGACGGAGGAAGGGTCATGGAGCTGCGGCTGCCGCCAAGCCCCGCCCCGGGCCCTTTCCAGGTCCCAGCAAGGTCTTGCCCAGAGCCACCCCCGCTGCTGTCTCAGCGCGACCCTCCTCCGGAGGGTGAGAGCACTGAACGCGGCCGGCCCGGGCGGGGCGGGGGGGTGGGGGGTGCTTGGGTCCCCGCTGCCTGGAGGGGGCGCGCTGGGCGGGGAGAGCAGCAGGTCCTGGGTCCCCTGCTAGAGCCAGCCGCTCTGTGGTCCCGCATCACTGTGCAGGGAGAAGCTCCTCCCTGGGAAGGCTGTTAACGTGCCAGGTGAGCGCCGCATGGAGCTCATGAGGCCTGAGTGCTCAGCGGCACAAAAGCCCACAAGGCCCGCCTGAGAGCCCGTGGCGGGACAACAAAGGAGCCCATCAGCCCCAGGGGAGCTGGCAGAGGTCTCCCCCTTTCTGCAGCAGGGAGAGTCAGCATGCTCTTAGAGCAACACGCAGAGACGGCAGACGGCTCCTCACGCTGCCTGCAGGGATCGGATCCCAGGAAGGTGAGGACACGCAAAAGGGAAGGGGGAGGATGCCGCCCAGGGGTCGAAAACACCCGTTTTCACTTGTCTCAGAGCCTCCTCTCACCCAGGTCCCGGGGGCTGCAGTGATGTGGCAGAAAGGTTATCACCCTGGAAGAATCCCAAATCCCTGCATGTACTCATTCCTCCAGATGGCCGGTGCCTGGAAACCCAGCCAGCCCCTGAGAAGACCCCACATGGCAGCAATCTCACTTTGACAAGTGGGCAATTTTTACCAGAGCGATTCAGAATAAGCAAAGGTATTTGTGGAATCTTTATTCATGCTCTGTGCTCAGCGCGTTTCTTGCCTCGCATGCTTACAACCCGTCTGAGGCTGGAAACAGAAGCTGAGAATGGGTAAGGAACATGCCCGAGGGCTCAGAATCTGGAGGCAGATGAGCAGGGTCCCGGGTCTTCAACCCGTACAGAGTCGGAGCCGCCCTCCATCCAGAAGACATTCTTCAACTTATCAGAAGAAAAAGCTACGAGCCTTCCACAGCATAGGCTTCCCCAAACCAGGATTCAGTTCAGAGAAATTCCACTCGGGGGTCAGCACCAGCAGAAGCTGCTGACCATATGAAGAGAAGAAAGCCGTGTGTCACCTTGGTGCCCAGCGGCCAACCTCTGCCCAGGACATCGCTTCCCTCAGGTCTCAGTCTGATCTGGAGGTGCCGATACCCCGAGTCCCCAGAGAGATCACAGTGGGGCAGGGAAGACCTCAGAACTCTTTGTGGAAGACTGCATTTTTTCCTCTGTTTGTCATTTCATTTTTACTTTATTATGGAAATTTCAAAATATGGCAAAAAGCAGAGCAAATCATACCAGGAATCCCCATAACCCTTTACCTAATAAAGTCATAGCCCTTTTCTGTATTTGCTTCATCATTGCTACCTTTCTGCTGAGGTCTTTTACAGTAAATTATATAAAGTCATCGTGACATACCACGGGGGGCTTCGGCATGTCTTCCTAAAACATGAAGAACGCTTTCCTATTTAACCACAATACCATTAGCACCTCTAACAAAATGAATGCTGATTTGCTGGTGTTAGCTCATACGCAGGCCGCGTTTAAACATTTCCATTTTCAAATGTGTCTATTGCTTCTCCAATTTTTTAAAAAGGGGCTGTCATCCATCCCAGAAGGAAGCTGGTGACTCCAGTAGGCTGAACGCCAACACTGTCCAAAACAGACTCCCCCTCAGGGATCCGCCGGGTTCTGACCCTACTGGTGAAGAAGACTCTACTTTTACCACCACAAGCTGCTGGAGGCTTGTATGGCCTAAAAATATTAAAAACAGGATATTTCTGCAAAATCCAGATTCCTGGCCTCCCTTGAAAACTGAGCAATCTTGCTCTCATTAGCTGGAGGCACAGTGCCACCACCCCTCCCAGTCCGCCCCGCCTTGGTCCGATCCCCTGCCTGGCCTCTTGGGCCCCTATAAAACCAGCCAAGAGACCACACTGTGGGATGATCGCACCCGATGACGTTCCCTCAGGCAGGCAGAGCGACCTGTGTTGCCATTTACCAGCTCCACCATCAGGTGGCTAAACCAGGGGGCAGCCTCAGGCTTCTCATCCATAAAATGGGGATAAGGATGGAGCCTACCTCATTCGTGATAACCTAGGCTAAGCCCCTGGTAACGAACATCATCTGCCAGGCTGCGACAGATGATGATTCATAGATGTTCCGCCAGGACTTTTCCCTCAAGGCATTTCTATGTGGACAGGGGGGATAACAGGCAGGCAGATGGTGGATGTCGAGGCAGGGGTAAGTGCTATGAAGCGGTGATCCACTGGTGCTCAGGGAAGCTCGAAGAAGTTTGCAAGAGGAACGGAGAGAGGGTTTCAGTCAGAGGAAGTCACTCCTGAAAATACTGCTTTAGCATCTCTTGGAGAAAAGACACGTCAGTCAGAGGGTCTAGGTGGGTCCCCTCAGGTGGGGAACAGACCTGCTAAGGAGAGAGAAGAGCAAATGCAAAGCACAAAGACCCCATAGCTGGGCTCAGCCATGTGAGCGAGAGTAGACTAGTGGCAGCCGGGGTGGACCATGTACAGCCTCGGAGACCATCGGAGAAGGAAACCGGTCAGAGGAGGGAGGTAGGAGACCTGTGATCTCACAGGCATTTAGGAAGACCGCTCTGGGGGACATCGGCTGCAGGCTGCCTTCGACAGAGAGCTCTTTCAAAAGTCTGTCACGACACTGTCCTAGCTCAGAATTGTTCAATGGCTCCCTGTGAACTCTATCCACCTACCAGCAAGCATGTCTAAACTGTCAGCACGGCTCACAGGGAGCTGCACAACGTGGCCACAGCCAACCTCACTTCACGTCTCCCTGATGCCCCTTTAGCACCCACCCAACACTGTCAACGTATCTGCCCCCCCCCCCCGCCCCCACTCTCTCCCCGTGTCACACACACTCTCTCTTGGTGCCTTCTAGCCTTTCCAGAGCCGTTCCCTTGGCCTGGAATACCTCGCAATTTCGGTGTCTGCTCTTGGGCCACCACCTCCGAGAAGCCCTCCAGGACACACTAGCTAATGTTGCTCTGTTCTCTCTTCTTCGTGGTCCTCACGGCTGCCTGGAATGGTCTTGCTGACTCATCATGTGCCTTTTGTTCCCCCACTCCCCTCGTTGATCGTAAGTCCCAGGGAGGCAGGTCCATTACCTGTCTTGTTCCCCCCGTATCACCAGAGCCTAACACAGCGCCTGGAGATCACGAGAAGCCCCATAAACTCTGACTACAAGAACAAACACAGGGGATGAATTCAGGGGAGGAAAGGCAGGCCACCAGGCAGAACGGTTTGAAGGCTGTGGCCAAGTCCAAGGAGAGCGGACAAAGACCCCTGTGGGGAGTGGGATGGAGGAAAGGAGGCTGGCCTCCACACGGCCTTGGCCAGCAAGCTGAAGACAGGTAATAACTGCACAAGGACAGGGAGTTGGTCCTTCGGAGTGGGGCGCTCGGGAGGAGATCGGTGTCCTGTCGGAGCCTGCCCCACAGGGTTGGGTCAGCGCTCAAAGGGCCATGAGGTATTTCTGAGTTCACTGTTGGGCTCCGGGGCTGCAGCCTAAATGTGGCGCAAGAAGTGGCCACAGTGGATGGAAGCTTAGCTCACAGAACCTGCCAGACTCCTCCGGGGGCTGCTTGTGAGCCCTCGCGGCCGTGGCCCGTGGCCCTGCTGTCGTTTCTGTGATATTCCTATCACAAGGCTACTCTCACTCAGCATCTAGAGCCGTTAATAGTCCTGGGGGTCAGTCCTGCTGCAGAAAAGAACACTCAGGGCTCTCTGGATGGGAGTATTTTCTTCCCTCCAGAAAAGGGTCATTTTGTTTTGAGCCTCAAGAAGATAAAGGCGCCATGACGTTAAGAATGGCAACAGTCAAGGGGCGCCTGGGTGGCCCAGTCGGCTGAGCATCCGACTAGTGATTTCAAGCTCAGGTCATGATCTTGGGGTCAGGAGATTGAGCCGGGCTCGGCGCTCAGCAGGGAGTCTGCTTGTCCCTCTCCCTCTGCTCCCCTCCCTGCTCCCGCTTGCTCTCTCTTCAAATAAATAAAAATCTTTAAAAAAGAACAGCAATTTTAAGAAGAATGGAATACTGTAAACCAGGCCATGAGCCGTGCTTCCTAGAACAAATGCTTGGCCCCCGACCCCCCATGTTCTGACACCATCTCCCCGGGGCCGCCCTTCCTGTGAGCTGCCTGCCGGTGTGCAGAGGTGACTCTGTAATCCCGAGTTCCTTTTCATTCTCATCTAAGGACATCATGGTGTTTTATAAAATAAATTAGAGGTCTGGCTTCAGGAGCGGCGAGCGGCTCAGGCCCTGTCTAGAGACGGCTACTCCAGAGTCTGCTGACCTGACACTCTGTCCCTGGCTGGAGAATTCTGGAACACTGATTAGACTCCCAGGGAGCCCAGCAGGAGGATCCTCTGGCTACAAGATCCCCTCCCATGCCCAATTCTGAGCAGACTGGAACAAGGGAACA
The DNA here is from genome assembly GCF_964656455.1 of Halichoerus grypus. Taxonomy (NCBI): domain Eukaryota; kingdom Metazoa; phylum Chordata; class Mammalia; order Carnivora; family Phocidae; genus Halichoerus; species Halichoerus grypus. The sequence goes on from NC_135717.1 coordinate 30,712,692, forward strand.
AGGGAGACAAACTTCCCAGCACCCTTGTGAGGTGGGAGCCACGGGCCAGGCCTGGCAGATGCCACATGAGCCAACCACGTCCAGGCCTTGCCAGAAGAAGGCGAGTACCCTGCGACCCTCCCCTCTCCCTTCTCTTCCCTTCCTCTGGGACTGTGGAGGTCGTAGGGGGAGATGGCAGAGCCACTCACCAGGAAGCCATCCCCCCCCCCCCTGCACTGGGTGTGAGCTGAATGAGAACTTAACCTCGTTGCCGACAGCCAGGGACTTCCAGATTTGCACCACGCGCTGTCAGAGGTCCTCCTGCTAACTCTGCGGATTCCCACGGGGCACGTTCCCTGGAGATTTGCTGCAGCCCTGCCTATGTCCAAGGCAGCATGCTTTGAATGTACCCTGGTTAACAAATGTGGCCCCTGCCCTTGAGAAGCTTCCAGGCTGGTAGGGGAAGCGGACAAGAAGCAGGTACACGAACACATCACGGGAAGCGCTGTGGGAGAGCTGGGTGTGGGATGGACAGGAGGAAGGCAGACGGACTGGCCAGGGTTGGGCGGGGAAGGAAGGCCCCTGGGAGGGGGTACCTTCAAAGGTGAGACCGGAAGAGAGAGAGGAGGGCAGATCTAGAGGAAGGGGGATCAGTGGGGAGGCCGCTGGAGTCACCCAGGCAAGAGGCGCAGGTGGCGTGGGCCAGGCTGCCAACCTGGGAAGGGAAGCAAACGCACTCAAGTTCTCGGTCAGACGAGCCGAAGGGTGGGAATCATTCGCTTACTCATTCAATGATCCAGTCACTCCCTGGTTCATTCATTCATTCAACAGACATCGCTCGGGGCCTACTGTGAGCCAGGCACTGTGAATACAAAGGGAGAGCAGGCCTGGGTCCTGACTTCACAGAGCTTCCAGCTGGCTGGAAGAGGCAGGCGAGGCAGTGAGCACTGCACCCGTGACAGAGGTGTGTGCGGGGTCTGCTGTGGGGCACGGGGGGCTTCCCCAGGGGCTGGCACTCTTCACGCGTAGGGAGCAGCTCCTCCTCGGGCGCCAGGCTGAGCACACCTCGGCACAGTTTCACTGCGTTCTCAGAAGCCCACTGAGACAGGCACTTTCGAGAGAGGCCGTGGAGGCAGAGGCTGAAGCACCAGGGCCCACACGCTCACGACGACGGAGTCTGCTCCCTGGGCCAGTGCCCGTATCTGGCTGCCCCGAGACAGAGGGAGAGAGACGCGCTGGTCAGGGAACGGCCGATTTGTGCCAAGGGCCACAGTGGAGAGGACCCGGAGGCAGGAGCAGAGCGGGGGGAGCAGGAGGGGCAGACCTGGGAGGTCACCTTCGAGAACGTGGACTCTGCCCTCGGGGCAACGGGTATTTTTAAGCAGGACAGTAACAATCAGCTATTCCTTCCATAAGACAGAGAAGCTCTGACTCCGGTGTGCAAGAGCTCTGTTCGGTCCCTCTCACTCTGCTTTGTCTCGGAGTACTGACAACCAGCCTTTCTTCCTTCCAGGATGGGTCAGCTGCGAGGTGCGGACGCAGCTGATCTCAACCGCAGGCCCAGGCCCACCCTCCTGGGACGTGGGGACAGGCGGCACCGCACGCATGCTGCAAACCGGTGAGCTCTGTGAGCCCGCCCTGCTACGGGCATGATGGCCGAGCACTTGTTTCCAGGGAGACTGTTGTGTAATCGCTAATTGGGAAGCCAGAAAAGAAAACTCCCGCAGTTGCTGCTTCCAACACTCTCCACAGAGGCATCTGAGAGCAATGAATTGTCGGGCATGATGGACCCTCGCACCGCTTCCCAAACACCACTGAGCCCCTCGTATAAGCTTCTGATGGGGTAATTTTGGCAAAGCTGCACAAGGCATCTTCTCTTGATTAACTCAGGGAAATAATAAAGGTGCAAACTTAGAGGAGGAAACTGTGCTTCTAATCTTCACACCCAGAACAGGCTCCAAGCGGCCATGAGGGGGTCCTGAGGTTCACACCAGGGCTGGACAGCTGGATGAGTGACTGGCTTGTTTAAACAAATCTCATTTAACAAGCTTTTCTCCTGGGTGCTCACCAGCTGGAATGGACCAGATGTGAAGTGAAGAGGGGAAGGAGAAGGCTTTATCTGGAGAGTTTGGGGAGGGGAGGGAGAGGAAAGCCGGGATGTGTCTCTAAAGCGCCCTTAGTGAGAATTTCATGCCCTAAGTCTCTACAGACACCCCTGAATTCAGGAGCCAAAGTCACTGCCCTTCTGAAGGGACAAGGGAAGCAAAGTCCTCCTCATGACTTCACCCTGGCGGCTCTACCCGTCACCTTTCACCAAGCATGTAGTCGGTCATCAACTGAGAAGGACAGAGCAAGCCAGGAGGCAGGCGTGACCTTTCAGAGGTCACGGTCTCCCTCTCTGACATTACGGAGCCCACAAGATCGTATATGTTACACGTGTCGCTCACACATCCAAGGAGCCAGCAGGCACTAGGGTACAGAGTCCCTTCACCATCCGCATTCCCTGGATGCCAGGCTGCACCCAGGCCTGTGGAGAGCAGGTGCCAGAGGAGGGCACCACGAGGGCTGCCCCCGAGGGTTCCATGTAGAAGCCCTCCATTCTTCTAACAACATTTCCAGGAGGCTGATGGGCCAGGTGTTGTGCTGGGGGCCCGAGACTGATGACAAGTCACGGCAGCTCTCGGTCCAGGGGTGGATGACAGGCAGGCACATCAACAAAACTCTGGGGCAGAACAAGAGAAGAGCTTCTAGTGTGAAGTGGCTCTCCCTTCCAGCCGGGCTGGTGTGGGAGAGCATTAGCAGGAGGCACTACGGGCTTTGGTCCAGGGTGGAGGGGGCGTGGTGAGTAGGATGTCCACAGATGGTGGCAGGGGGGAGGCACTGGGATGGAGGGCCTGGGGACGGTGAGCAGGGCTGAGGGAGCTGGACAGAGGGGTGGACAGACTGCTTCTATCTCTGAGCCTTTGCACTTGCTCCAGATACCTGCATGACTCACGTCACTCACTGTCTGTCTCCCCATCTCGGCCCGATGTCCCTTCTGCTCCAATAAGAGACCTTCCGGTCCACTCTGCCACCCTCCTTACCCCTTTATTTTTTTGCAGTGATGACCATATGTGTCCCCAGTGCCTGGTGACAGTATCTGGCATTCGGCAGGTGTTTGCTAAGTGTTTACTGACTAAACAGACGCTGCTGAACATTGGATCTGTGTGTGCAGTTCCCTCTCCAGTCCCTTCTGCTCCTCTCCTACTTCACAGTGAGGGAAACTGAGGCACGGGGAAGCTAAGGAGTTTGCCTGAGCTCACAGAGCTAGTAAGTGAGCAGTCTGGAAGTGGCATCGAGGCCCATCTCCCGGCTCACTCTACAGCCCACACCCCAACCACTTAGCTGGGGTTTCGGAGTCCTTGTGAAAATGCAGATCTACTCCTGGAAGAGTAACCTGTTATCAACTCTCCGGCAATGGCCATTCGCGAGAGCTGGCCCCTAGGTTACCCAGAGGAACAGGTTCCTAGGGCCCTGGTGGGGACGTCGCAGGATGCAAACTGTATCCACACGTAGAGGTATCCCTGGCTCTACTATCATAGGTTTCTGGGCTGCCTTTTGGGTAAGCTCTGGTCTACCTTTTCTCCAGCCTGCACTTTTGAATGGATTTGTTTTGCAGACCCAGTTGGTTCTCAGACAAGACCCCTCCTTCCCACCCCCCATCCCCATCGCATCCCTGTCCTTCTATGGCACAGAGCTAGCATGAGCTCTAGGGGAAGGGGCATGGCAAACCCTCCAAGTTAATAGGCATGACAAATAGTGTGTAGACCTCTCCAGTTATGAGGTGACACCAGAGAGACCAGTTTCCTCACCTCGAGCCTGGAGCCATCCAACGTCACCTGTGCTTTGGTGCAGGTGAGGGGTCACGGGCTGGAGGCTGGGGCCCCGGGTCCTGGTCTCACACTCTCCCCCACCCCCATGCACGTCCCTGGGAAAGCCAGGCCCCTTCAGAGCCCAAGTTCTCTCACTTGCAAAGGGAGTGGGCAGGTCCAAGGGTCCCTCAGCTTCCTTCCTGGGCGGACACGTTAGGACCCCTGCTTTAGCGAGGCTGTAGCTCCTTTCATGCCAAGTGTCAAGACTGATTAAAGAAAAAAGTGACTTCCCTAAGTCACCTCATCCCACGTTACTCTCCCCAGTTGACAGGGCTCCTCCACAGCACGGCAGACACGTACACCCAGCCACAAATGGAGGCGACTCAGCTCGTGTGTGAAGGAAACTTGCATAACGATCGGTAGCCCCCAAAATCAATATGTCAAAGACCTGAAGAATCCTGCATTCCTGAGGGTCTTTCAATAGTTCCGACCTCTGTAGCAGGGGCCGCCCCTGGAGACGAAAAGGCACAAACTCGTCAATCAGTCCATTACCTCCTTTGAACCTTAGATCTGCCAGTGCCTTTTCATTATTTGGCTTATTTTAGTATTTGGGCCCAGGAGTCCCTTCTGTACCTCGCATCCATCCCACGTTGTTCTTACCAGCTTACAGGGAGATCGGACCCTGCTGCTGTTGCCTGGGGAAGGGAGGAAGTGGAAGGCCGAGGGACAGCAGCAGGGAGCCCAGGGTCATCAGCCGGTGGAGCCTAGGGGGAGCACCAGGCCCGCACTCAGTCCTCACAGGCCGGTGGCAAGGTGGGGTCATCGCCATCATCATCACCCCTTACACAGACAAGGAAACTGAGGCCAGAGATGTCACTCGCCAAGCCCGAAGGCAACAACTGGAAAGCAGTGATGCTGGGATCTGGACCTGGGTCTCAGAGGCAGGGAGCTGGACCCATGTGCAGCTGGGAGCTTGAAGAGACTGCCGAGCCCCATGGCAAAGGTAGGGACTGAGGACCCACAGGGTTATTTCCTTTCCCAAAACCATGTAAAACGTGGAGGGCCAGAATTTAAAATCTGGCCTCTCAGACCCAAACCGTACCTGTCTTTGCACTAAATTGCTAAACTGCCCTAAACTGCCTCCCCCTATTTTGCATAGAACTTGCACGTGGGGAAGGCAAAGGAAACCATGAACTCTGCCTATCTAATGGGTAACAGGAATTCCCAAGAAACTACAAACATGCGCACAGCAGATGCACACAGAACACCAGCAAGAATAATCATCACAGCTAACATCTCAGGGCTTAACTATGTGCCACTCTGGAGTAAGGTCTTTGTACCCGTTATCTGGTCTGCCCTCCAAATGAGCTTCTGAGGTAGGGTCTATCATGTGCCCATCTCAAATGAGGCATCAGAGGTGCGGGGGTGGGGGAGGAGGGGTCGTGCCCACGCTCCTGGACCCAGTGAATTACACGGCTGGGATTCGAACCAGGTCCTCTGACCCCGTCAACAGTGTATGCTGCCACCCCCACGGCAAGGCCAAGGGGCTTCAAACAGCCCGACGGCCGCCCCCACCACACTAAGTCAGGACTTCCCACACAACGCACGGGCAGATTCAGGACCCTGTTGGCAGCCCAAGGCTGGGTTCTGGTGGAAATGGGGTGAGGTATCGCCTGTGATGGAAGGAAAGGGAGGGCCAAAGAGGACTTCTCGGACCGGACTGATCCTGTCCATGCTTCGTTCATGGGAAAGGCCACAGGCTTGGTCCTCCCCTGGGTCCTCCTCTGGGTCCCCAAGACCCTCCTTCTCTGCACACACGGCTGAGGGGGGCTGTGGTGAGCCCCAAAGCGGATGAGACCTTACTCTAAACCGAGAGGCAGATCAGACCCCCAGGGCTGGGCAGCTCAAGGGCAAGTATAGCAGGTGCAGTGAGGAGGCTGTTGGTCAGCACTCACATGCCATCAGTGGGCAACACCAAGCGACAGAACAGCCAACAAACCCCGACCCCCACCTGCAGGGAGGCGTACCCGCGCCAGACCGTCACTGCAAATTCCGGAAAGAAAGCCAACTCTCTCTTTCAGAAAAGCAACAGAAAACCCACCCAGGCCCAAGCTACATCTACATTCTCTTCCCAGAGGTTTCTCACAGCAACAGTAACAACAGTAATTCTGTCACCCCTTCCTGTGAGCTTACTATGTGCCAAGCCCTGGCTGAAGCCTCTACTTGCATTATCTTACTCCGCCCCTGCAAGGGCTTTATGAATCGGGCCCTCATACCCCCATTTGGCAGATCAGAAAACGGAGGCTCCAAGACAGTAAGTGCCTTCTCTACAGGGACCCGCTGGTGGGGGATGGAGCTGGGCTTCACAGCCACCTGTGTCTGAGTTCAGCTCATAAGCACGATGCCATCCCTGCCGGTCAGGATCAATGTATTCACAACCGCAAGAGACCTACAGCTTTGCTGAAAACAGAAATACAAAACCAACGAGTCCCACAGTTCACACCGAGGAAACCAAATAGCATCATTCCCAACACTCCCCGCCCTGCCCCTGGCACAGTGAGAAGTATCTGGGACTGGATAAACTCTCATGGGTGGGAGGGTGGACTGCACAGAGGCTTCACCGCCACGTCTTCTGCTCAAGACAGGTCGGGAATGGTGGCCCGCCCCACCCCCCAGCATCTGCTAGGCCCTCTGCGGTGCCGGGCGCAGGCTGGGCCCCCGGCAGGACCCAACAGATGAGCTCTGGTGGGCAAGCAGCAGGCTCCACTGCGGCGAAAGCCCATTGGTCTCTGTTACTGACTCTGTAGCCAAGGGAAACTGCAAGCCCAACAGCTGGGGACGGGGGGGAAGGCCAGTTTACGAATTTAACAGGAAGAACTCAGAGGGGAAGAAGGGCATTGCCCACCCACAAAAATGTCTCTTTTACAAACTTCAGGGCCTCTGGAGCCACGGCGAACACTAGCCACTGGAGGGCAGCGTGGACAGGCCGACTGGGAAGGGGCACCACTCCTCTAATCCTGGAAGCTTGCCTCGTGCCAAAGCAGGCAGATCGCCCAGATTTTTAAGTGAAATCTCAGATTTTAAAATGCTGAAAGATAATTGTAAAAGGAAAGAGCAGGCCACACAAAGGTACCAATGTGAGAAGTATGATCTCATCAGATGCTCCTTAACTTAGAGCACGCTCCTCAAATTCACGGCAGCCAGACTGAAGCCTTGGCAAGGGACATGATGTATCCACAAGAGTCCCTCAGAGGCGGGCTCAGCTCCAACTGCTGCTTAGCTGAAGGATCGGGAACGAGTCTCTAGCTGCCTCTGGACCTCAGCGTCTTCAGCTGCACACTGCAGATATTAAGAATGGCAGACTCAGAAGATTATTGTGTGACCAAATGAAATAATGCCTGTAAAACAAAAACTGGGGCTGCTCTCAGGACACAGTGGACACTCAATACACAATGAATTTCCTCTTTAGAACGGAGCACACTTCAGCTTCCTTCTGCCTATAAAAGGGTTATATTTTTGAGCAATCTGGCAATATTTGGTCAAATTATATATAGTAGACTACACAACCAAGCAATTCCATTCTGAGCGTCTATCCCAGAGAAATGCTCATGCAGGATCATAAGGGTCACAGAGAGGGAAATTCATCGCTGCAAGGTTTTGGAGTCAGGAGCCACTTGGGGGCACCTCTGGGCGAGAGGAAGAGTGAGATGTGGTGGATGCACACCTGAAATTACAATCACCAGTTACAGAGGCAAAGCACAGGTGGACACGGCCCCATGAATGGAGCTGCAACAGGACACCGAGTATGCAAAGTACAGGAACGGAGACTAGAGCCCAGCACCGTGTAAGTAAATACAAAATACACACAGCGACGCAACACAGTCTAGAAGGAAACAAACATATTTGCAGCTCCAGCCAAACCCAGGAGCAGCTGCCCATGGCAGGCAGGGGGGACGGGAGCCGGACAGCATAGGAGATGAGCAACACAGGGCTGGAGGCTTCAGGGCGACCAATGGGGGCAGTTTATCGGGGCCAAAGAACAGCGCAAACCTGCTTTTTTTGTACCTGAGGTCCAAGGACGGAACACAGAAAGGGGAGCAGCAGTATTTTCTTGTCTGCTCCTGTCTACTGCCAGGACCTCCCTCCATCAGACCCAAAGACCCAAGCAGGACCACTTGGGTCCACAAGTGCTCTGCCCTGAAGAAGTTCCAAGTCCAGAAACTTCAGACACGGGGATGGAGCTATAACATTCCAACCGGAAATTCAGAGCGCTCTCCTGTATTTGATGTTCCAGTCTTCCCTTCCCATGGGAAGCACCCCCCCCCCCAGGGCCCCACTCCTCCATGCAACCCCGTGGCTGTGCCGGCCCTGGGCTGGCCCGGTGATGGCGGGGCTGACAGACGGCATGCACACAGCCATTCCCTCGGGAGCGGCAAGCAAGTGCCCTCTCCACGCCCTGGATCGTGTCACGGTCTGTTGCACATGTGATGGCCACATGGGCTCTGGTTTAGAGTCTCAAAGGTTTTAATAGCGGCGGCGGTGGCATTATGCGGGGCCATCTCTATCTTAATTGTAGCCTTTATGATAGGATCCCTTCTTCACCGCCAGTGGCCACGGGCTGCAACGGCTGGATGGGCAAAGGGAGGCATGATGAAGGCAAAATCTCTCAATTCTCAAATCAGTTGGCAGCTAATTCAAATGCTTGAATATCATGGCGCAGACCAAAGAAAATCTATCTGCAGGCCATCCAAAAACAGCAGAAAAAAATCAATAGGTCATCAAAAACAGATCTCTGCAAGACTGGCTCTCCCCCCTACCCCCACACCCCACCCCCTGGTCAGAGTCCATCAAGCTGGGCACATGCAAGGGGGCAGTTCCAGGCTTCTGCATGCCCAGTGCCTTTCTACACATACACTCCAGAAATACCCCGGAAACCCTGGGAGGGGGTGGGGCCCAGCTCGACCACCAGAACAGGGCTGGGGCTCTAACAGGTCACCACTTCCCATGACTCCGACCCTTGACTCTAAGCATTACACACTCAACAGCAAGCACACCCACATGAGGCTAAGTGTTCAGAATACGGCATTTCACTTAACCCTCAAAAACACACTTCTCAGCCAGGGGGTGGATCTGCCTTCTACAGGTAAGGCTGCTGAGACACAGAGATATGAGGTAACTTGTCCATGCTCATGCGAGAATGGTCCATCCAACTACCAGGCCCGGCCACTCTGCCGTCCCACACTGTCCCCTTGTTTATACAGGAGAAGTTGACAACCATTCCATTCAACTCAGAAAGCCTCTGAAGTGTGCCTGATACCATGCTGGGCACTGGAGGGATGAGAGAGGACAGGAGGCCTACCTTTTATGACATCTGAGTTTTGTTTTTTGGGTTCTTTTAAAGATTTTATTTATTTATTTGACAGAGAGAGACATAGCGAGAGAGGGAACACAAGCAGGGGGAGTGGGAGAGGGAGAAGCAGGCTTCCTGCTGAGCAGGGAGCCCGATGTGGGGCTTGATCCCAGGACCCTGGGACCATGACCTGAGCCGAAGGCAGACGCCTAACCGACTGAGCCACCCAGGTGCCCCAGGACATCTGAGTTTAATGCAAGCCTGAACTGTGTTTATCCGCACTGCTTCTGATATCAACAGCTTAGGTTTTTTTTTCCCACACCGACAACCAATTCTCCAACTTTCCAGACACAACCTCGTAGTCCAGGTTGTCTAATGATATCACAACATCAAAAAACCAAATGGATAAGACAAAGCATGAAGGATAAAGGGATTATTCTCATGTTTTATTCAGGAGCTTTATTTACCCTGGACAAGGACCCTGGAGTTTTTGTGTAGGAAAAAGAAAGTAAGAATAAAATCAGACTCAAATAAGGATCCAATCTAGCTAGAGCCAAGACATGCCCCAGCTGGGGGTCTCAGATGCTTTATCTGTAAGCGAGTGGCAGCTGACTTCATGCATCTATTCAATCCACAGGGTGCGCCAAGCATGCGCTAGGAGCTGGGATCCACAATGGTGCAGGAGACTACAGCACAGGAAGCTGGCACTTCCAACACAGCCGTAAGCTCCACTCCATTCCCAGTCAACTCTGCAGTGAGGTTGGGGTCAGAGGACCACTCTGGCCAATGGGCCCCAAGCAGAAGTGGTGCAGACGAGCTGGCTGGGCCACAGTTCAGGGCCGGTGTGTCTTTCCTGTCTCTCTCTGCAGGCCCTGCTGCAGAGACCTGGGAGCAGGACTGCCCCTTCCTCCTGCTTCTCTCAAAGCTCCTCCACAAAGTGCTCCCCCACCCCGCCCGCTGACCCTGGCCCCAAATGACCCGCTGATGGCAAGACGGCTACTGCCAACCCCACTGCACAGGTGGGGCCCCTGAAGCACAGACCTGCCTGGTAGCCAAGTTTGAACGCAGGTTCCTGGACCTCATCCCTCAGAACCAAAGGGACTTCTGACCTCATGTTGTTCTGGGGTTTTCAAAGGAGGTTCCTGCAAGGGCGCCTGCTGGCTCAGTCGGTTGAGCATGTGACTCTTGATCTTGGGGTTGTGAGTTTGAGCCCCACGTTAGGTGTAGAGATTACTTTTTAAGAAATCATTTCAAACGATGTTCCTGCAGAATTCCCTGGAAGTGTCTTGGGTGGGGGCTCCATCCAGGACATAACAGGAGGGGCTAATTCAACAAAGCAGCTCCCCTTTGTCTGTTTCAAGCACTGCAGATGGTGACCGTGATGACAGCAATGGTGGTCGTTTACTCAGAACCTACTTGGTGCTAGGCTGAGTGTGGTGGGCGCTATAACTAAACCCATTTTACAGATGAGGAAATTGAGGTACAGAGATGAAAAACTTGCCCAAGGTCAAACATCCTTTGGACAATGGGGCCTCAAGTCAAACCCTGGCCCCTCTGACTTTAGAATCCATGTATCCAACCACGCTCTCTGGTCCCATGGAGGTGCCACCGCCAAAATTAAGTTAAAATAAATCCGACTGTGATGCCCACCCTAGTCTTACAGAGGAAGAACCGAAAGCCCAGCATGGTTATGCCTTCCAATCCCCAGCCTGGAATTCCTTCCGCCAGGTCACACGGAACACACCTCAGTTGCTGAGTCAGCTGATGTCCACGGAGCCATTCTACAAAAAGAGCTCTTATTTCTAGTCAGCAAGTGAGTAGGTGATGCAAAAAAAATGTAAAAAAATTCAAGCTATTTGATGAAAATAGGCAAACCTCAAACATGGGCCCAGTGACATTCCCAATCTACTCATGGCAGCATGGGAAGGCACCTTGTGGGCATGCGGCAGAGACACCAGCAGGCTGACACCCACATGCATGCTCCCCTCCCAGGGGGCAGACGTGCTCCTGGACAGCAGCATCTGCCCAAAGGCTCAGTTTCCCAGACCCTCCTGCATCTAGGTGAGGCTACAGGATTCGTTCTATCCAGTCAAATTTAGGATGTGATGCTGCATTTCTGGGCTGAGGCATCTCAGAAGTGGATGTGTCTCTTCCATCCGCTCTCCTTCCCTCTCTCCCCTTGGTAAACAGTGTTCCAAGGCCCCAGGGCCAAATCTGGCCCGACAACATCGTCGGCCCGTTTTTGTGGATAAAGTTTTATTGGAACTCAGCCACACCCATGTGTTTCCGGGTCATCTGGCTGCTTTCACGGGCAGCAACAGAATGAGGTAGTTGCCACGGAGACCGTATGGTCTGTAAAGCCAGAAATATTTACTATCAGGTCCTTTACATAAAACATTTGCTGACCTCTGCCCTAAGGGATGGTGAAAGCTCAGGACATAAAGAGCTTGGGTCCACACGTAAGCCACTTACCGACCACAAACGTCAGACGACTACATCAACAAGGAACACACTCAAAGTCTGGGGTGTAAATTTGTTGCAGCAGCTAGCTCTACCCCAACTAACACGTGTGGAGAAATGGATGAGGGAGAGGACTCCATTCTGCACTGGTCACTGGTTGTCCAGACCTGGGACAACGGGGCCGAATATCAGCTACTCTGCCTGGTCAAGCTGCTTCTTCTCTGACTGCAAACGGCAGCTGACATTTACTGAGGGCTTGCTGTGTGCCCAGCACTGTGCTAACCGCTGTGATTTGCTGGTAAAGAGAATGAGCGGGGGAGTCAGACCACCCGGGTTTGGAGCCCAGCTCTACCCGTTCCTGGAGCTGTGGCCTTGGAAAAGTTACTTCATCTTACAGTCGCTACAAGAGGGATCACAATGGTGGGTGCGGGGCTGGCAGAGAGCAGGCACTCAGCCTGGGTCACCGTTCCCATCGCTGTTACCACTTTGCCAGGTCATTTCGTTCTCAGCATCACCTGTGGGCTTCGGACAGTCAAAATCTCCACTGGTGGAGAAGCACACGAGACACGGTATTGGCTTCTCCACGGCTTTGTCAGAAGAATGCAAAACTGAAGATGCCAAGGAGGAGACATGTGCTGCGTTAAGAAGCCCCAGGACAGGCACCTGAGGAATGGGGTTCCAGCGAAGGCGGTGGGTTGGTTGGGAGGGGGTGTGGTCAGTCCAGGTCATCTAGGCAGGGAGATCCCACTTCCCCAGCTAAGTCTTCTCTACCTCCATTCACTGACCAGACCTGATTCCCAAACCTGCCTTGCCTGAAATCCCTCACACGCTGCCTTTGGTAAATATAAGATTCCACAATCTCACTTCTGTATCCTAAGATGCTTACAGACCTCAGGGATTTCTTCTTATCTCTTCTTTTATGGGGTAACCAAGTGGACAAGAGCCTTTTAAACCTTGGCTCTACTGCCTCTACATCCCTTTAGATGCCTTTACTGAAGCCTTGATTTTAAGGTATTAGGACAGACAATTTCTTCTTTCTTATTTTTGCCTGCCCAGCGGCCATCCCCTCTATGCCACTGTTAAGAGCACTATAATAATCCCTTCAAAAATCTCGCGTTCCCCATTTTCAGTCCATATAGTTGGGGAGAGGCTACCCCCTGCAGCTGTAGAAGCAGACACGAGTCAGGTCCCCTACTGGAATGTTCCATCCCCCTGGCCAAAGAGAGTGGCTCAAGAATGGGCATATGAGCCAAGGAAGCACAAAACTCGTACACTAAAAACCACAAAATATTGTTGAGAGAATTAAAGATGACCTAAATACATTGAAAAACATCCCACGTTCATAAGCGTGAAGGCATTATAAAAATAACAATATTCCTGAAATTGATCTACAGATTCAATGTAATGCCTTAACAAAATCTCAGTTGCTGGTGGGGTTGTTGTTGTTGCTGTTTTTTTAACGTAATTTACAAGCTTATCTTAAAACTCATATGGAAATTTAAGGGACCCAGAGCAGCCAAACTAACCTTGAGTAGAGAACCAAGGTGGAAGACTCACTTCCCAATTCCCAAACCTACCACAAAAGCTACAGTAACTAAGACAGAATGGCCCTGGCCTAAGGATAGATTTAGATCACTGGGAAATAACTTCAAGTCCAGAAACAGGCTCTCACATTGATGGACAACTGATTTTCCACCGGGATGCCAGGTCAATTCAATGGTGGAAAAAACAACAAACAGTGCCGGGACTACTGGATATTCATGTATACAAAGGGAAGGTGGATCTCTTCCTTCATAACATACAGAAAAATTACCTCCAAATGAGTCCCAGAACTCAATCTAAGCACTGAAACTGTAAAACTATTAGAAGAAAATAGGAATAAATTTCAGCAACCCCGTATTAGGCAAAGCTTTCTTGCATACAGCATCAGAAAACTTAAGGAACCAAAGAAAAAATATGTACAATGGACTTTATCAATGTTAAAAACTCAGGCTCTACAAAGGACATCATCATGAAAGTGAAAAGACAATGCAGGGAATGAGAAAAAATATTTGTTAATCATTTATCTGATAAGAGACTTGTGTTGTATCCAGAACATATTAAAAAAAAACGATTACAGCTCAACAATAAAAAGACAACCCAATTTTAAAACGGACAAAGGATCTGAATCAACACATGAAAAGATGTTCAATCAGCATCGTTTGTCATTAGGGAAACAAAAATGAAAACCACCATGTGACACCACTTCACACCCACTACGGTGGCTGTAATTAAACACACACACACACACACACACACACACACACGGCTTTAACCAGCATTGGTAAGGATGTGAAATGAAATTAGAATCCTCATACCTGGCTGATGGGAATATAAAATGGGGCAGCTACTGTGGAAAACGGACAGTACTTCAAAATGCTCAACACAGAGTTATCCCATGACCCAACACCGCACTCCTAGGTGGAATGAAATCAAACAAAAGAAGGAAATGGAAGAAAAAGAGAAGTGTGTGTGTCCACACCAAAGACTGCACACAAATATCCACAGCAGAATGGCGCAAAAGAGTGACAACAGCCCAACCACTCATGGACAGACCAACGGACCAACAACACGTGGTCCACCTGTGTAATGGAACAGTACTTGGCAATAAAAAGGAATGCAGTTCTGATACGTACTACAGCACGGATGAACCCTGGAAACCACATGCTTCCGTGAGGCCACGTAAGACCACACAGTGTGCGAATCCACTCACGTGTACGAAATCCACTGCCAATCTACAGATACAAAAAGTAGATGACGCTGTTTCAAACAACAACAACAAAAGGGCACATGACTCTGGCAGAACAGTGAAATCTACTCCCAGACTTTCGCGGGAACTACTGGGAGAGGCAGTGCTTTCTTCTGTCAGGGTGACATAAACCTGGGACTGCCAGAGGCTCTGTCTTTGGAGAGAAAGCCTGTCTGAGAAAGCAGCCAGCCGGAGGAAAGCCGAGGAGGAAGGGAAGGAGGGGGAGATCAAGTTCTGACGGGACCGTGGGCCCTGGAGCCAGCTGTGCCTGAAGCCGCAATCCGTTCCTGCTTTTTTCAATCACGTCAATCCGATTCCTCTCAGAACTCTGCCAGTGTGGGAGGATTTTAGCTCAGTTCCTCACTGATTCTGATTCTTCCTTGGCATCTTTCACTCACTGTTCAGGTCACAGACCCCTCCTCAATTCCCCAGGCTTTCCACCCTAGAGCCCCCCACCCAACACCCGACCTTTCCCAGCACACAGGCTGTTCTGAAAATCCTCTCCCTCCTGCTGGCAGTGGCCTCCTCTCAACCTCAGAGCACCTCCTTTTAGCCAGAAACACTTTTCCCACCTGGAATGCACCTGGAGCAGGGCTCTATAACTCAGCTGCTTAAAAATAAACACGGACTGTGTTATTTCCAAGTTTTCCCACCCTATTAATTATTTATCTAGCACCTGCTTCACAAAAAAAGGAACTCAGCAGAGAAGGAATAGGGAGAAAAGTCTGGAAAGAGCAAGGCAGCCCAAAACAGCAGAGGTACATGGTAGCTCCCAGCCAGGGTGGGGAGCCATGTGATGTGGGGGGAGAGGGGTCCCCAGGGAAGGGCGCCAGCAGGGTTCTCTGTGTGGTCTTGCTGAAGGCTACCATCCCCTAATCAGAGCTTTTTATTTTTTTATTTTTATTTTTATTTTTTAAAGATTTTATTTATTTGACAAAGAGAGACACAGTGAGAGAGGGAACACAAGCAGGGGGAGTGGGAGAAGGAGAAGCAGGCTTCCTGCGGAGCAGGGAGCCCGATGCGGGGCTCGATCCCAGGACCCTGGGATCATGACCTGAGCCAAAGGCAGATGCTTAACGACTGAGCCACCCAGGCACCCCCAGAGCTGTCTTTTTAGATGCATGAAACAAGCTACACAGGATCAGAAAGAAAAGCACTTACATTTAAGCACAGTTATCAAAATGATGATAAAGCAGTACAAGCTTTTCTTGGCTGAGGCTTTAGATAACAAGATCTAGTGGCAGGTCTTATGACTGTAATTTCAAGGTAGTGATGAGCTTTGAGGATATTTGGAGTCTACGGCCATACCACCCTGAACGCAACTAATCTCGTCTGAGGATATTCGAAGCCATCTGTGGTGACTGTCATGGGATATGAAGATAAGCAGACTAATGTTTACTCGGGACAAAGTCATAGATACTAGGACTACTGTTACAGTTTGTGGCCAAAATTCATGTTTGAAGTTCATGTTTTAATTAGATGTTAGTGACAAGAAACGTGTAATTCTTGTTCATCGACCACCTGGACTTATCCTCAGACCCCAGAATAAGAACTCATGGGCTGCAGCAGGCTGAGCCCCCAAGCAGGGCCCTCTGGGCTGTAATGTGGGATTGAGAATGGTGCACTGCCCCCTGGGGGGAGGGGAGGAGCATGGAGGGGAAGGGGGAAGGGGGATGGCATTCACAGGGAAGTGTGGCCAGGAGACCCAGGGAATGGCCTCGTCACCACCAGTGGCTTCTGAGTACTCATTGTAGACCAGGCTGTGCTCTTAGCCTGTTCCCTGCATTTCCTCGCTGAATCCATACAGCAACCTCACTCGGGAGACACCAGGATATTCACATAGGAGGGCACCAAGGCACAGCGACATGACAGGCCGCTATACACTGGCGTCAGGATTCAAACCCAAGTATGCTGACCCCAGGACACATGCTGTCCTCCACAGCCTCTCACTGCCCTCCCCCACCCCAGAGTCCCAAGGGAGGTAAATGCCCAGAGGAGGCAAGAGAAGCTGAGTCAGACTTGATTTTGAGCTAGAGACCTCCGTTCCAAACCTTGCACATCTGTATGAAACATGTGTTCTGCCTGGGTGACAGGCAGTCCTGAGCCCGGAGACAAAGCAGACTCTGAGTTTGCACCGAGAATGAACATCTTTCCATTCGAACAAGATGA
Organism: Halichoerus grypus; assembly: GCF_964656455.1. Classification (NCBI taxonomy): domain Eukaryota; kingdom Metazoa; phylum Chordata; class Mammalia; order Carnivora; family Phocidae; genus Halichoerus; species Halichoerus grypus. The sequence goes on from NC_135717.1 coordinate 30,729,289, forward strand.
AAGGCCACAGGAGCCAAGGAGAGCGAGTGAGTGAGCATCTGGCCCGATATCCAGTGTGGAGCAGCCCAAAGGCCTGTCTTTGCCAGGAACATGCCTTCCAGGTTGTTTGCCAGCCCGCTACTGCACAGCCTCCTCCTCCCAGTTTCAACGTCCCTACCTGGATTCCTTCACTATGTCAGGTCCTCTTTGTTACGGCTTCTGTGCTTACGCAGAAACTGGGCCCTGTTTGAAGGTTACTTACGGCTGATTTCTTTAATGTCTGTCTCTGGTAACCCAAAGTTCCACGAGGGTGGGACCCACATCTGTTCTTCCTCCCCATCTTAAAAACAATTGTGTGAACTGAATAAATATAAATAAGTATCACACAGGAAGAAGGGAAAGCAGCAAGGGACTGAGCCAGCTGCTGCCAGGGAGCCTCCTGTTCCAGCCCAGGAGGTCGAGACCAGACACGGGCACATCCTGATGGACCAATTTAACACACGGTGACTCTGTCCATCAATAGGTGTGGCTCAAAGCCTGACTACCTGACAACCCGAGCATCCATCTTCACCCCTGGAGGGAATCAGGGTGAGCATGACAAGAAGGAGATGGGGAAGCGTGTTGTTCCGAGGGTCCAGTCAGATATGAACACAATAACAACACAGAACAGCGCTTCTTGACAGTTCAGGTGTGTACAACTCACCTGCATGTGAAACATGCAGAATATGATTCAGAAGAATGGGGGGGTGGGGGCTGAGATTCTGCATTTCTAACAAGTTCTCAGGTGAGGCTCATGGTGCCCGTCCAAACCACACTTTTAAGTGGGAAGACCTTTGGAAAGAATAGATAAAAGACAGAAATTTAAAAGCTTTCTTTGAGGTCCTATTTGATATTGTTAATCTCAAGCCAGATTTGGGCTAGAAAGCCTGGCACCAACTCATAAAAACATCCACCCCTGTGTTCTTTGCTCCTCTGCCTAACAGCACAAGATTGAGAGCAAATGAGCCTGCGGAGATCATAAAGAAGTGAACTCATTAGAGTTCCAGTCCTGGCTCTCTGAATACCTCACCATGTAATCCCAAGCAAGTCATTTCCTTTTCCTGGGCCTCTGGTCAGTGCCACCAATCACTGGTCTACAAACCAGCTGTGTCAGCGTTATCCAAGAATTTTACAAAAATACAGATTCTAGGGCTTCATCCATAGAGATTTTAGTTCACCAGGTCGGGGGTGTGGTCTGAGCATCTCATTTTGTTTAAACCCAATGATTCCCATCTGCATCCTGAGTGGGAAACCATCAGACAAATGGCAGGCGAGGTGGAACTGTCCATGGTGCTGACCAATGACTTGTAATGTGGCTTCAGCACACACTTAGGGGATCCCTGGGAGCCGATAATTCACCACATTGTTTGAGAATCTGAAAAAGATGCAGACATTTTTGCTCTGCTTAGGTGCCGGCATTATTGGCATACCCATCAGTCACCTGTAGCCTAGCAGTGAAGCCTAACCCATTGGCAAAGGGAAAACAGTTATGTCCAATTATTTCCAAAATCAATGCATCTGACGCCTCCGTAAGAGTCCCTGAAGCGGATGGTGAAAGGCCTGATTTACAGCTCTCCAGACCTGCTTGAACACTGATGGTATTACTGAGGGGAAGGCCCCGGACAGCAAAACCATTTCTTATTTGTTGCTCTAGTTTGAAGAATGCCTCTGCCAAACTCTGGTTTGTGCTTTCTGCAGGGGATTTCCTACTGTGGGAGGGAGGAAGGAACAGAGGGCGAGGGTGGGGGAGGACATAAAAGGTGGAAATGAAGATGAAGCAGAATGCCAGGTCGGCCAGGCTAGCCCATTTTTCTAGCTTCCCTAAAAGATTTATGCACCTGTCCAAAACAAACTACAGATCCATTACCCAGCACACACAGCCATTTCGAACATCAGGAAGCAGAAGGTCAAGCACAATGATGGTCCATTGCTAGCTGAAAACCCACCACCTCTCTATCTTTACCCTTGTCTTTCAAAGGGAGCAGAATCCTTTTACTTTTTGGTTGGCAACAGTGAGAAAAAAAAAAAATTTTTTTTTTTTTTAATTTGGAGGTCAAAGAAATTCTATACTGTTCACCTCGTAACTTGAAACCTCCCGTGATCTGGGTAACCCTTCCAGGACAGATCTAGAGTCAAATCTCTTACCTAGTTTATGTTACTTAGGCACTGTTAGAAATTGGCTGTATGTCTGCGTAAAGTACACATCTTCTGCCTCCCCCAGCCGCAAGTTGTGAGCCCTATGCGAACAGGACCTTATCCACTTAGCTCCCTGCTGTCTGCTCAGGGGCTGGCACATAGGAGGTGTTCAAGGGAGACTTGTGGAACGAATGGACGAGAGAGTGAATGACGCCCCTCATTCAATGATGCTTTGTATGCATGTAGCCCTCTGGGCCAGTCTCTCCTACTGATATTTATCCTCCATACTGCTTCCCAAGTGAGTTTTTTAAAAAAAAAAAATGCAAAACTTTTTTTTTTTTTTAAACCAAGTAATAACGCTTTTGGAATGAAAATCCGAACTCCTCAGCTGAGCATGCAAGGTAGCTGTCCCTGCCTGGCTCTTCTGAGCGATCTCCTCACATGCCATGCACCGTGTCACATGCACCCAGGGCACGCAGTGCCTGGCGTCTCTCAGGAGGCATCATGGGCCTGAGGAGGTGGAGCTGCTCCACAAACTGGGGCCCCACAAGGACTGTTTCCTCTGCCTAGAATTCCCCATCTCACTCAAGAGCTGGATCCTGCTCTGCCCTCAGTTCAGGTATTACCTCCATCCTGAAGTTTCTCTGGTGTCTCTCCTTCCCTTCTCCCCCTCACCCCACCCCAGGCTGGCTCCCCTTGTTTCTCCCACTCAGCCCCTGTACCCCCTTCACCTGGTGACGGAACTACCATCTTCCCCTGGGCAATCAACCTTTCCCACTCTCAGACCATGAGGTTGGGATGGGACTGATTCCACCCCTTGACCCAGGGCTCAGCACATGACCTGGCCAATCACAGTCATTATTATTGGTCCCAAGATGGGCACAGGACTCAAGGTAGGCCAGTGAGTGTCAGCACGGAGACTGGAACTACAGGGAAAGAGATTGGTTCTTTCTGCCAGAGCTGCTAGGAGTGATAGGGAGAAAGCCGAGGTATGTGACCATTCTTTGCCATGAAAGGGGTGTCTGTCTGAGAATGCAGCCAGCTCAGGAAAAAGGGTAAGTGGAGAGAGAAACAGATAGGCAGACAGATAAGCAAGAGAGTAATTGAGCAAAGGAGAAAGAGACTGGCTGAGATAATGACAATTTAAGATGTCACTGACTCCTGGATCCAGCCATTCGTGAAGTCAGACCTAAACTTCTCAGTTACACAAGCCAATTAATTCTCTTTTTAGAGTAAAAATAATTTGATTCTGGTTTTTATCATTTGCAGGGGAAAGCATCCCAGATGATATATTCCTCCCTGTGCTCCCACAGAACCCTGATTTAACCTCTCACAAACACCTAATGGTGGGGGGTGATCTGCCAATTGCCCTTAGACTGTGCACACCCTGAGGATAAGAAACACATCTCATTTGCCTGAATAGCCCTGAGACTTCTTGTATCATAAATACCCAAAGGGATTTGTGAAATTAAAAAATAATAATGATAAAGGTACGTCTATCTGGAAAAGAATGTTTATCTGGGAATTAATGAAGCCTTCCATTTACCTCATTATACTTTAATCAGAACTCTTAGACTCCTCAGGTTCTTGGCCATTGCCAGTATGCTCTACTCCCCTGAATGCTTGTTTTTCAGTTCTCCAAAGCTGGAGATCCCAGAGGTAACACGAAGGGGCAGGTCCAAGGTGTTGAGACAGCACATGACCCAGGGTCCAACTACGGCTGTGCCTTGCTCACCTGGACCTCAACCGAGGCCAGAGTCATTGCTAGACCCTGATGCCGCCCAGGTAAGGGGCTGGAGCACCAGGACATAAAGAAGCCAACACACACCTGAACCCACTAATTTGTCATGTTTCTGTTCCTCCACTGGTGCTTGCCCCCTAACTGGAATGCCCTTCCCTTTCTTCTCTACTTAATTCTTCAAAGCTCACATGAAAAATCATCCCCTCCAGGGAGTCTACCCTCAACTTCAGGGGTAAGAAATTCAAAAGCCTTCAGGGACTAGGAAATGAAGGAAGCAAGGGAGGCTGGTGATCTGGAGCGCACATGCCCCATGTAAGGGCCAGCTTCCATCCAGCTCCTATCCACTGTTGCCACAAGGAAATCTGAGATGAAGAGAAAGACCAGCCTCCCCTTGCTGGGGAGTGTGTGGACTCCAAGCTGCCGGCATGGGTTTATTATTATTGCTGTCACTGTGATTGTCATCATCCTCAAACACTTACCTCAGGCAGAATGTGATCCGTGGACTGCCTGCTGACCACCTCGGGGCTGGGGCTTTGCCCACGGCAGGATTATAGGACCACCACACCACAGAGAACAGTCAGCTATGCACGTGTCTGTCTTTTCTGCAAGACTCTGTCTCTGGTCAGACCCCGCATCTCCAGGTCTGCTAATGGTGCTCTCACAGTATTCAATGGCACTGCGCTAACCAAACCTGTTGGCACCAGGCACAGACATTCCGCCCACGCCCTGGCAAGGGTCTTCCTGCTTACCCCCTATCAAGCCATCCTCCACATGGCAGCAATGTCTCCAGAACACAAAGCTTGTCATTCCTTGCTTGAAATCCTTCAACGCCCCTCCCCCGCCATGCTTCAACAAATCACTAGAGCGGATGCTATAAAGGGAAAAAACGAGGGGCCAGGAAAGCCCAGAATGTGGGAGTTGGGGGGGGTCACTGACGCTGGGCAGTTGGGAAAGGGTTCTCTGAGGAGGGAGAATTTAAGCTGAGGCTGGACAGATGAGAAAGACTCTGCCCCAGCAAAGGGGGAGGATGCAGTATTCTAGAAGGAACTGTGTGAGCAAAGCCCCCAGGCAAGAAAGAGCTCAAGGGTTCAAGATCTAAAGGGGGACAGGCACAGTGGTGGCAGGAGGTGAGGCAGGGATAATAATTCCTCAGCCACCAGGATGCTGGGGGGATGAAATGAGCTCACAGGCAAAGTCCTTGGCACCTCGCCTGGCATGTAGTTAGCACTCAATAAACAGCCGCTATTCTTAGTAAGATGGCAGTGCTGATGTGAAGAAGGGCTTGTTTATTTTCTGCTGCTAGGAAGGCGGCTGCCCAACTCGCGAGGGAGAGCTAAAAGCCATTATCAAGGGCTCCTTTATAATACAAAACAGTTCCATTTTCATGAGCTTATGAGGATCAGGCACTTAACTCAAAAAAGCTTCTAAACTCATTAGAAAAAAGAACTTCACTTTCCCTCCAAAGGCAGAAGAGCCGAGAAATTAAACAGTGACAAAGTTCCAAAGGGGCAGCTAAGCTTAATGTAGTTGGTACTAACTGGCAGGGAAGAGTAGCTCTCCCAAGCAGGGCTCAAAGCCCTCGGGACCCCAGCTCAGAGAGAGGAGCCCTGGAGTGGGGGAACTCTGGGGCTACATTAGAGAACACAAGCTGGGGCCTAGTGTTCTCTCATGCAAATAACCACGGATGGGGCCTTCGCTGATCCACGACACCATGCCAGCGTCTTGTTGTGTTTCGTACAATGAGGGATTTCACTCCTCTGGAAAACTAGTCCAGCAAGGAAAGCCAGCATTTAGTGTACGCGCTGAAACCTTAGGGGGGCTGTGAAGGGAACAAGAAGCACATGGAAGGACAGGCAGGGCAGCTAGAGGGGTTTCTTGGAGGGAGAGGCAAGAGTTCCATCTTTGTAAAGGAACGCACAAAGGTTAGCATCAGGAAAACATAACGAGATCCAAAAACCAGTGAGACAAAAACTCCGGGGGAATAAAGCCCATACAACACAGACAGGCAAAAAAGGGAAGAGGAAATCTGAAGGGCCAAAAAGACACGAACCGATCATCAACCTCATCTGTAATCAGGCCAACAGGAATGGAAACCATGATGCGGTGACCCTCTGTACACACCGTGTTAGCCAAACATAAAGAAGTTGTAAGGCTAATGATGCCAAGTGTTGCTGAGAATGCCCCACCATGGGAATCCCTCGTCCATGTGTTTGGCAGAGAACAAGTGGGCCACCCCCTTCGAGAGCCAGAAGGACAGGAGAGGGCAAGCAGGCCCCGTGAGGCAGCAGTTCTCTTCATCGCAGCACAGCCTGGAGGAACGGAGCACAAAAGGTGCAAGGCCAGGACACAGGCATGGGGTATTCACCGCACACCGTCTGCACAGGCAAGAACTGTGAGCGGTCTGACTGCCCGCAGAAGGGAGAATACATCAACACAGCACTGAATATTCACCAACAGAATGGCAGTATGGCAGTCAAAGTTAATGAACTAGAAACGCTACGCCCCCGAGTATATCATTCTCTAAAAGATAATATTGGTGAAAAATACAAGGTATATATTTTTGGGACAGGAAGGTATACACAGGAAGGATATACAACTCCACTGAATGGTTCCCTCTTGGGGGGAAAGAAGAGGATTCAGCTACTACCCATCATGTTTAATTTCTAAAGACTACATTAAATGAGGATGATGTGTGTTCTTTCTATTTTTCCATGTATTCTGGGACACATTTGAAACATTTTAAAATACATTTTTAAGAGCTTAGATGCCAATATGACAAACTGGGAACAGCTGTTAATTCTAGGTGGTGGGGATATGGGTACTTGCTCTCTTACTCTTTGTATTTTTTCCCCTACCTTCACGAAATCATCACTGTGTGACCACTTTGGGAAGCTCTTCAGCACTTTCTGCTGAAGTAGAACATATGCACACCCTGTGATCCAGCAATTCCATTCCCACGGACAGACCCACAGAAACCAGCAACGATGGCCACAAGAGGACATTAATTACAGCAGTATGTGTAAGTGAGCCGAGCTGGAAGCCACCCAACATCCACCAACGGAAAAGAGAAACTGTGATAGATCCATACGATGGGAGAACCACACGGCAATGAAAAAGGCTAGAACAATCTGCTACTTGGAACAACGTGGTTGAATCTCACAGATGTAATGTGGAGAAAAAGAAGCCAGACACAAAGGAGTCCATGCTCTATGATCTGATTCTCATAAAGTCCTATAATGGGCAAAACAAATCCATGGATCAGGTAGGGAGGATGGTGGCCACCCTAGCGGGGAGACTTATGGAAGGAGGCCTAGAGTCCTGCTAATGATGTATTTCCTGCTGTCGGTGCTGTTCACTTAGATGCACTCCTGTTGTGCAAATCTATCGTGCTATACATGTAAGATTAGAAGCATTTCTAACCCAAATTTTAAAATAATAAAAAAAGGGCAGAAAACAAACACACACACCACGCCAAAGCAAGGAGAATGTAGAGGGGACGGAGGAGAGGGGAAGAAAGAAGAGCCAAGCATGCCCATGTCCGAGTTAAACAAATTACAAAAGAATGGAAACCAAATTGGCGAGCTTCCTCTGCAGACCCATTTTTTTTTTTTAAGCTAGCAGTTGAGGGTTCAGGATGTGCTGGATGGATTATCACGAGATCCCATGATGCAAGCACCCTCAACCCACGTGACAGCTGCGACAATGGAGCATCATGGGGGCCGGGTGACATGCGGAGGTCACGCAGCAGATGTGTACCAGAGACAGGGTCCAAAGGGAGGCCGGTGCAATGCCAAAGCCCAAACTCTTAACCTCTGTACTGTGGGCCTTCTAAAAATGCAAATGGCCTGTGAGGACGTCAAGGGGAAGGGGACCGCTTCCTCCATACACAAGGGATTCTGGAACCCCGCAGATCAATGGTGGCAACTTGAAAAACTACAAATGTTTTTTCTCTAGCTTGCTGAAGATGAATGAAGACTGCAGTACAGAGTTCTCACATATTAATGGCAATACTGAAGGGGGAGGTAGCAATTACTCTCAATTATTCAAGAAGAGATTAAGAGCTGACAAGTACTCTTCTAGGTTGTGATTTTAATCAGTTGTCCAAAAATGTGAGGGGAAAAAACAGATATAACATGGGTTAAGTATAATCGGAAGGCCTTCAGAGCTGGAAAGAGGGATTAAATAATGACATACAAGTAATTTAACAGCCCCGGAAATATTTTGGACAACACTTAATGCCCAGCAGAGAGTCAAGGGTCTTGTAATTCGTGTTGGTTTCCAAACCACTGGGTTCACCGCTGCGGCATGGGAGGCCGTGAGCTCAGCCTGAGATGGGCGAAGGACAGGGAGCCCGCCGCATCTGGCTGGCGAACTGGCAAGGCCAGATCCCAGGCGGGTCAAATAACTCCTTTCTGTCACCAGGCGTGGTGAATGGGAAGTCTCTTCAGAGCCTCACGCAGATATTCGCTGTGCTGTGTCCATCTTCCTCTGAACACTTACCAGAGACGTGAGAGGGAGGGAGGGAAGGGATGAGAAAGGGAACCAGGGACTGCACAACTCTGGTGTCTCCCAGCAGCCTTTAGGTGGCTTGAGTTCTTGTGTTCATCAAACACCTTTCACGCGGCACCCACCGTGCACCAGGCGCCGCGTGCGACGCTGAAAAGACCAAGACTCCCTAGGCCGGGTGCTGCTCTAATTCCACGGGGTTGGTGGGGAGAGAGAAGGCTGCCATCAGGCAGCCTGAGGAGGGACAGCTAACACTCAAGAGTTTGGGGAAGGCTTCCTGGAGGTGGTGGCACCTGCAAGGTCTATGGCCCGAGGTCACCAAAATGATCCACCTGGATGCAACCCCTCCACGTGCCACCTGCCGAAAACACGCAGGATGGGAACAGAGAGAAAATGCACTTCTTGTTGCTGGCTCTGGATTATTTGTTCATAAAATGACCTTGATTTTTTTAATTGGATTTTAATTTGGTACTACAAAGAAGTACTCCCAAGGAAGCCCCCCTTATTAAATACATACACATATTTGCCTATGTATGCATATACGCAGTCCAAGTCTGAGGCTTCTCAAAGTTTCTCTCCTGAGACCGCTTCTCTGGCAAGATGACTCTAGCAACCGCTCTCCTGGAAAATATCTTTAGAGGCTTTTACTGTATTAAAGCGAAACACAAATGTGTGATGTATAATGAGCCCAATTTCACTCTTCTTGCTTAATACATTAAGTACCAGGACTATTTACACAGTAGCTGGCAGAGTGTCAAGTGAGAAACAAGCGTGAGTTTATGGCTTCATTCAGCTGGAGCTTCTTTTTTCTCCCAAATTTGCAGTCTTCTGGATCCTCTTCCACATGACAGAACTTCGGGCAGAAACCCCCGAGATCTTGCATCTCCCCACAGAGATCTGTCGTCACGTGTCCCTTGGTGCACAACCACCTCCCAGACCTGGGGGTGGCTTCACGCGGCTTCCAGACCCAGGTGCAGGGGCGCGGCGGCGTTAGCAGGCGTCTCACTCAGTTCCTGAAGGGAGCTACAGGACCTTGGGCAGGATGCTTGCAGCCTCTGCGCCCGGCTTCCCCACCTCGAAGATATTTTGTATGGGACGTGGCAAGAATCCCACGGTGTAAGACTGAATACCAAGCCCCCGCCGTGCACTTGCGCGGCCCGCGATGGTTGGTATTACTGTCCGGGGAGGTGCAGGCTGGGAGGGCTGTGGACGGGCCCCTGTGTCAGGCTCGTCCAATGCACCCTCGGTGCCGACAACCTGCTTCTGTCGGCCAGTTCTGCCTCAGTACCAGCTGGTGTGCCCCTTTCACTAACACGTCCACAGCCCTTACCCTGCGGTAAGGTTACCATAAGGACCGCAAGTCCTTATGACCACACCAGAGGGAAGTGGGACGTAGGGGAGAAACTGAGGCAGAAAGAGTTCAAGGAACGTGCCCAAGGCCATACAGTGAGTGAAGCAGTAGGAACCTTTTTCTTTCTGGGTTTGATTCTCAGAGTTGGCAAAGTCCTGTTGAATGAATAAACGAATAAATGGGCAAATGAACGAGGGGCTAGCCCTCCATACGTTTAGGTTTACGAGCGAAGGTTATGTAAGCCTCTGGATCGACCATGAGGGCAGCAGTTCCTAGCTGTACAAGTGGCCCCTAAGTCAGTCAGGGTGGGCTGTGGGTGAGGGCGGCGGATCAGGAGAGGGAGAGGCAGATTTCTACACCACCGAGGTCGAGGGACTGACTTAAGGGAGTCAGTGTCCACCACAGGACAAGGGTTAAGTCATCTACACTCATCCGCCCTCCACGGTACTCCACGGCAGATCCCTGGAGACTGCCTGGGCCCATGTGTCACCTTGATGGTGCCGAGCGAGGTGGCCTTGTCACCTCCCTGTGCCTCCCTCTTCCCGTTTGTAAAGTAACACTCATCGTTCTTATACCCCAGACAAGGAAAGAGAGGTGTGAGGTGGGCAGAAACATGCCCCCCCACCCACCAATTTCCACACCCTAATCCCTGTGAATGTGCTCAGGGCAAAGGAGACTCTGCAGAGGTGATTCAGTTAAGGGTCCTCCGATGGGGAGATGACCCTGGGTTACCCAGGCATGCCCAATCTAATCCCACTCCTTCCAACGAGATCCGGCACATTCAGGGTGGTGTGGCCAGACTAATCCCACTCCTTCAAAGGGGAGAACCTTTCCCCACCACACAAGGATGGTCACAGAGTTGCAGCACTGAAGAGAGGAGGAGCCAGGAGATGTGGGAAGCCTCTAGAAGCTGGAAAAAGAAAAGGGATTCTCCCCGAGAGCCTCGAGAAAGAAACGCAGCCCTTGCTAACACCTTGCCTTCAAGCCAGTGATACCCGTGTCGACTTCTGGCCTCCTCGACTGTATGTAATATAATAGATGTGTACTGCTTAGAGCTGCTAGGTTTGCAGTAATTTCTTGCTAACACAGGGTACAGAGAAGGAAAGGCTAGCCCCTGACTCTGCTTTCCCACATGGAAGATTTATCGCCAGGATCCTGCTGTCCTGTTGAGCACTTCACCCCCCTGCAGAAGGCAGCCCTGCTCCCTGCCCCCTCTGGAGCGCACTAGGGACCCTCCCTCCCCTTGATCACAGGACTCTTCCATGAGAACCCATTTACTGGTCTTTGTCCCCACAAGGCCATGAACTTTGTGAAGACAGAGACCTTACTTTAGACCATCTTAGTCCCCTGACACCTAACATGACACCCCTACATTCCAGAAGTATTTCTAACTGGAAAAAACTCAGCAGCTTCGATGTTCCCACCACTGCAGGTACCTACTGCTGGGGGCCTGCTGCCCCCAGGGCTGCATTTAAGTCTTCCTCTCGAGCTGCCAAGGTGCTTTCCGTGGCTTGGTGAGCACCGGCTGGTTCCTCCAGCACACACTGGTGTATGTGTTTTTAATGAGGATTTTAATGCATAATTTCTCCAACAAGTTGAATTATCTGCAGCTCCAGGGAAAGCGATTTGCCTTGCCTTAATGCCAAATGAACTTTCAGACACTGACTCCATTATCCTAAGAAGAAATGACAGCCTCTCAAATCTATTTCTCACTGAGCAATCATGCAGACTTGGAGGAGCATCATCAAAAACGAGTCTTTTTCCCAATCCCTCATGCTGGCAAAGTCCATTTGGATGGGGAGCTTGCCAGGCAACTCCCCCAGATTGTCAGAGAGCCACCTTCCTGGTCGGCAAAGGCTTGCCGGCCTCTGGCCCATTCTGCAAAAAACACATTCACTCCAAGTGGAGTGAGAGCGACCCCTCAAGTCACCCTCAAAATTATTCCACCCACTTTGGGAATTCAGATTTTTTGAATTTGCACCGAGACCCAGTGACATGAAGAAGAAAATAGCAGGAAAATTTTCCCATTTAATGCCTGTTCACTTATTCCTTAATTCAGGCCACGAGTCTCTCTGGGCCTCCGGGTGCTATTCTAGGAGCTGCAGAGAGAGCAGTGAACAGACCAAGGCCCTGCTGTCCTGAGCTTCCATTCCAGGGCAGAGACAACACTATTCAAGGTCACAAGCCAATCACTTGGATGGATGGTCCGTGCCAGGAGACAATTAAAGCAGACTAATGGGTCATGGGTGGGAGGGTGACTGAAGGGGCAGCACTAATGAGGGCAGTCTGGAAACACTGCCCCGAGGGGTGGAATTCGAGCTGAGATCTACTGAACCGCAGGGGCCATCCATGCAGAGATTGGCTGGGGGGGGGGGCAGTTCTGGCAGAGGGAAGAGCAGGTGCAAAGGCCACAAGGTGAGAACAGCATGGAAGTCTTAGGAGGTCAGTGTGACTGGGTGTAGAGGAGGATAGGGCAGGAGATAAAGAAGGGGAGGAAGTGGGGGACAGATGGGGGGACATCTCAAAGGTCATGAAGAGTTCTGAATTTACCTGCCATGGCTGCCACTGGGAGGTTTTAATCAACAACAACACCATCTGATCTACGTCATACAAACCTCACTGCGGCTGCAGCATGGGGACTGGAGGGTAGGCAGGCAAGAGTGGAAAAAGGTGCAGATGCCCACACCAGGAAGGACCAGGCTTGGGTTGGGATGGAGGGGAGCTCCTGAACTATGACTCTATGGAAGGAGACCCACAGGACCTGGCATACCAGTCTTGAACTGGTGAGACTGTGCTCGCCTATCAACCCCACCTTACATCCCCAGAAATGTGGCTCAAGACAAGTGCCACCCCTGTGGGGGTCATGAGAGCTGATCGTAAAAATTCTAGTTCTGGCATTACGCCCCCTGGCATTATGCATGGCTGAGTCACTGGCTTTGGTCAATGAAATATGAGTGGAATGAACATGTATCACCTTTGCGCAGAAGCTTTAAGAGCCAGTTTCTGATTTGCCCCTGTCCTTAGCCTCCTGGTGTTATGATGAGCAGAGCTCCCAGCCAACCCACAATGGACATGAAACATGAGCCAAAAATACACTTTGGTTGGCTTAAGCTGCCAAGATCATGGAGTTGTTACTCCACCCTAATGAAGACTATCTTGAAACAAGCCCCACGCCTGTGATATTTTGAATTTAATGAGTAACTTTAATATATAACTACTGTGGCTTGCTTGACTCAGCTACAAAGGAATAAACTTCATCAAGTGGTGGACTGATATTCAGGAAATTACCTCAACATGATTTAGGCTCGATCTGGTACCTGAAGGCAGGGTAGCTCCAGTGAGCGCTCTGGGTATTTATAGTTAAACACATGCATGACATACTAAGGCAAAAGAAATTCTTCGCTAAAGACAAATCCTGCATCCACAAACTATAAAACGTGCTATTTTATCAATCAAAAGAAGTTCAAACTTGGGGGAACCTGGGTGGTTCAGGTGGCTCAGTGTCCGACTCTTGGTTTTGGCTCAGGTCATGGTCGTGGGATTGAGCCCCACATCGGGCTCCATGCGCAGCAAGGCGTCTGCTCGAGAATCTCTCGCTCTGCCCCTCCCTATCACTCATACACTTGCTCGCTCACTCTCTTCTCTCTCTTTTTCTCTCTAAAATAAATAAATAATTTTTTTAAAAAGTTAAAACTTGGATTAAGCTGCCATTTTAATTCTACAATTGGGAGATCACTAACCATGGAGACAGTGTTAGGAAAACACCTAGAAATTCAGGCTAGAAATATACTCATATGGCAATTTCAAAAAAACTAGACTCTGGTTAATATTTTCTTAAATACTATCCAGCTCTGTGGAGTGTGGATTGAATCACTTAATGGGTGCAAGGCTTACAGTAGCAAGGTCCACGTAACTCAATCCACACAGAGAAGTCATGTCTGTGTACCTTAATGGTACAAGTGGCAAGTGAGACGTTCTTGAAGTGACCCAATCAAGGAAAAGATGCTGACATGGTTGACTCTTCTGGGCCGATTTAGAATAAAAACTCACTAGAGAACTTGTCCTCGGGGTATCAAGGCAGGTACCTTGAGCCCATAGGCTTGGCTGGAGCCAGTGCGGGCTTTGTCTCTTAACAGACTTCATCAGTAGCTTTGCTGGATGTTGCAGTCCTGCAGGCTGACTCAAACTGCCCTTGAAAACCAGATAAACCCTCAGATCTGTCCTGGGTGGCAGCCAAAGGGAAGTGGGTATGTCTCAGCTAGCCAAACGTGCAGGGAGAGAGGGCATCAAAGTATAGTCATGGCTAACCAGCCAATTCGAAGGCAAAAGGCCACACAGGCTAGACAAGAGGCCCCATGACTGCTCATGAGCTGTCAGGTTCCTGAGCAACAGAGGAAACTATCAGGTCCACCCCTGACCATGGGGAGCAAGACTGACAATCTAGTAAAGGACCAGCAGGCGGGGGCATGTGTACAAGCCGGCCATCACTGGGCCACACCCAGCAAGTCGGTGCCTTTAATGCCCAAGCTCCTTTATTCACAAACGGTGTTGCACTGGGTATGGGGGTGGGGGCGGGGGCGGGGGGGATAGTACCCTACTGACACAGATTTCATGGGGCAAAAGCCCACTGCTGCTGAGAGTCAGTCCCAGGACTGACAAGGATGGGAGAACGTGAAGCAGGGCTGGGTACGGCCCACCTCAGAGGGGAATGTCAGTGCAGTCCCTGCTCCTGGGTGGTGGTGGTGGTGGGTAGGTTTGTCTTAAGTAAGTTTGCAGTAACTCCAAGGCTTGCCTCGAGATCCAAGGTGGGGAGGGAGTCGCTTTGGTCTGCAGAGAAAGCATGTGGCAATGTGTGGCCCCCAAAGATGCCTAATGCCAGAACCTGACAGTATCTCACCTTACTTGGCCAAAGGGACTCTGCGGATTTGATAAGGATCCTGAGCTAGAAGATTCTTGGGGCTTATTGGGTGGGCCCACCGTCACTGCCAGGGTCCTTAGAAGAGGGAGAGGAGTCACAAAAGGAGAGGGGACTCTGTGACAGAAGGCGAGGTCAGAGTCCTGTGGTTGCTGGCTTTGAAGACACAGGAGGCCACAAGCTAAGGAATGCGGGCAGCCTCCAGAAGCTAGAAAAGGAAAGGATTCCCCTCTGGAGCCTCCAAAAAGAACAAGCCCCTTCCCAACAACTTGAATTTAGCCCAGGGAGACGGATTCTGGACTTTCAACCGCCGCAACTGATAAGATAATAAATTTGTGTTTTTAGACCACGCAGTGGGTGCCACCTTGGTATGGCAGCCGCTAGAAACAAAAACACAACACAAGACGTCTCACCATCGGAATATCCCCAGCTCCCCCTTGTACTAATTTCCCTTAGTGAGATACAGACAGGCCGCGTTCCCCAGAGAAGGTGTCATGGAAAGTCTGCCTCGGTGTAATGCTTTCTGCAAATGAGACTATCTTATAATGATAATACGTTGGTTAGGCAGGGTTTTGTTTTATGACATTTTAAGATGTTCTGGATGGGTCCCAAGATTTGTATGAGCTTGCAAGTCATTAGATTAAATCAGTATATAATTTTTCCCCTCTTTTCATAAGAATTATTGTCCTTCTTGCTGTGAACAAGTGTAGAACTTCTCAGTCTTCCGTTTTTACGGGCTGAACTCCACTTATCTTCAGAAAAAAAGGGAATGACACATTTATTCTAGGCCTCAGATAAACCTGCTTTATAACAGTTTTAATTAAGATCTAACAGACCCTGACGTGATCAGGTTTCTAATCTGGTTTAAGCACAGAAATACTCGGACATGTGAACAGAACAGTCAGTAAGAGTTTTCCCCGTGGAACTCCCAAGTGTTGGCAGTGGATACGGCCACACTTGCTCTGGTTTTCTGCGAGAAAGATCCAAGGAGACCCTAGCCAGGTGCCTCTGTCTCGAGAGAAACTAGGAAATGCATCACATAGGGAAGCTGCCACACGGCTCTGTCAATGTGAGAGCACCACGGTCCTCATGCTTGCTCGTGCATCAGCACCACACAGATCAAAACCCAGATTTCTGGGCCGCCAGCCCCAGAGCTTGTATTTCAGTAGGCCAGGGACGGGGCCTGGAAGTCAGTATTTGTAATGACGCTGCTACTGCTGGTCAGGGGCCACACTCTGAGAACCACGGTCCCTAACAACAAGGCCCAGCTTCTCTCTCACCTGTCCTCAGCAGGGTCACGACCTCACCTCCTCTGGCCGAACTGCCCTTGCCAAGCCAGTTAATATACTGCAATTGTGCACCTGTCACCGTCTCCTACCGGACTCGAAGCCAGGGGTTCTCCAGCTGGGCTGCATGCTGGAACCGCCTGGAGACATCTGAAAGCCCTCAGGGCCCCTGCCTTACCCCAGACCTTAAATCCTAATGGGAGTGGGGGCCTACAGGTCTCAGAAGCTTTGAAAGCTCCCCATGTGATTCCAAGCGCAGCCAAGAGGGAGAACAGCTGCTCTAAGCTAATGTGAGGGATGACAAAATGATGCCACCGGGCTGAAGCAGACAATGCAAGGCCCCATGCCAGGCCCAGGCCTGTCTTCCTGGGCCCTGGGCTCCAGCCCCTTGTACCGCCTTCTGTAATGGTGCTCAGTAGACACCTGCTGGAGGAACGAGCCCTCATCAACCAGCAGCCTCGTGGAGGGCTAGCACCTCCCTTCTCCAGGGTGCCTGGATGAATACCTGGAAACAAATCAGGTCATTATCAATTCTCAACCTTCCTAAGGGAAGTAACCCTATACCAGAAGGAAGCTCCTCTGAGAAAGCTTTACTGGGAAATAACCCCACATCCATGAGTCCAAGTAAGTATCATAACTATGGATAAAAACCGGAAAACATCGTTTTGGCCCAGAACAGGGGTCAGCAAACTGTGACGCATCAGCCAAACCGAGCTGCCACCTATTCTTACAGATAAAGTTTTATTGACACACAGCCACGTCCATCTGTGCCCACACCAGCTGTGGCTGCTTTCACACTACAAGGGCACAACTGAGTACTTTCAGCCAAGGTGCTGTGGTCCACAAAGCCAAAAATTACTCCTCTCTGGCCCTTTAACAGGACGTGCTTGCCGACCCCTGCCCTAGAGAATTAAGAGGACGCCCACAAACAAAACATAACACGCTTGTCTTTAAGTGATGGAATTATGACTGTTTTCTCTGTCCCTGTTTTCTCTTGCATTCACCAACTTCTGAGTCACAGGCTACAGAAGCATGTGTGTGCAAATCAGGCACTGGTGCGTGAGCTGCCGGTCTCCCGCGGTGACAGTACCTTGTTTCCAATGGCCTTTTTGGGTGGGAAGTTGTAGCCCCTCACTTGAGGGTACTTGCTCTGTAACTTGTGGTGCAAACTCCTGAACTCTGTGTAGCGCCGATAGACATTCCACTCATCGTCTTTTATCCGGATGTAGACCTGGCAAGAAAGGGAAAGAGGAAGAAAATGTAAATCTCCCTTAAAGCTCTCGTTACAGGGGCACCTGGGGGGCTCAGTCGGTTGGGCGTCCAACTCTTGATTTCGGCTCAGGTCCTGATCTCGGGGTGGTGGGATCAAGCCCCACGCTGGGCTCTGCACTCAGCACGGAGTCTGCTTGGGATTCTGTCTCATTCTCCCTCTGCCCCCACCTCTCTAACATAAATAAATAAATCTTAAAAAAAAAAAAAAAAGCTCTCATTACAAAGGGGTGGGATTTTGGTCATGCTCTACTCATAAAAGAGCAGGGAGCCACATCCATCTTCCAAGCCACCAGATGCCCAGAGCCTAGTAGGGAAGGGCTTCAGTGGTACTCAGTCAACAAAGAGGTTGAAAGAATAAATCAGGCAGGTTACGGGAACAACACACTGTGTATCACTTCCCAGTATCTGCAGAGATAAACAGTCCAGCTGATCTCAGAGACAGTGCTCATACTTTTGTCACGTGCGTATTATAGCGGTGAGAGACTGCTGGTGAGAGTCTGCCTCCTCTCAGGCTATGCATTTCCTCATCTGTAAGATGCAGCTGATTAACAGCACCTCCTTCCAAGGAACACTGGGACATACAAGCAGCGCAGCTAGGCCTGGGATCACGCAGACCACCACACAGAGGAGGAGGAACTCAGTCTGGAGAGGGAGGAAGGGGCCAGGGTTGACATCAACCCAAACTGGATGGAAGGTCACGTCCAGATGGGATAAGCACCACTGGAGCATAAAACTTCCTTAGTTTCAATCAAGATGGGACTCTCGAGAGACCATTCTGGGGGTACACATTGTTAAGGGCTGTTTCTTCAGCTTTTCACAGGCCCTAACACCTTCCAGGGACACACAGCAATTACATCTCAAGGGAAAACAGAAGTGGGAGAGAGATCAATGCATTTTAAAAAAATATACAAGAATATCCCAGAGAGTAAAGTTCCCAATGATATATAGCTATTGTAATCTGTAATCAGTAAATGCCAAAACACATCTTAAAAACCTCTAATATAATAAAAAGAGGCATCTGTGATGTGAGTGATAATTCTGCATCTACATGAAAACCACCCAGTATTCCCAAATGCAGACATCACATATCTGAACTTTGGCAAGACAACCGTCACGGTCTCCTGTAATACTCTTGTCAACAAGATGAAGGACGGATGATTTAAACCAAAGAACTCCAATTAATGGACGGAAAGTTTCCAGGGGAATGAGATAGAGAAACAGAGGCATGTCAAGTTAGTTAGAAGCCTCCAAGCTGAGAGAGACAACACATATACTGGATGACAGATATCAAGTGATCTCAACTGGCCTGAGGGATGAATCTAATCCAACGTTGATGAAATTCAAAAAGATCAGTGTCAGGTTTTACAATAAAATCTGAAAAACCAACCCCATAAGTAAAAGATGGGGAAATACGGCACAGGGGTAGCCTGTGGGACAAAGACTTCCAGACTTTAGTAAATCTGAGCTAAGGAAATAACGTGGGAGAGCACCAAAAAAGCCTATGTCATCTTTAGACCTTGTTAAAAGGTATAGGATAACTTCTGGGATAAATGAGCTGAAAATCTTGCTCTATTCTACAATGACCATACCAACTTAGTTAGGTTTTGGTTGCCACCTACTAAAAGATGAATGGAAATACGTTCAGAAAGACCCAGATCACGTGCTCCTCAAAGGGCTGTCGGCAGGCCAGCAGCATCGGCATCCCGTGGGAAGATGTCAGGAAGGCTGCATCTCAGGCTCCACCCCAGATGCACTGCTCAGAACAAGAACCCAAGTGGTTCACACACTGTAAGGCCGAGCAGAGGGTCTGCAGCCAAATTACAAGGAAGACAGTGAAGGGTAACAATCTGAGCCTCAAGGTGGAGGGGGCAAAGATCTCAGAGGAAAGACCAAGTTGACGTTTTCTGGATGACCCCAGGAAGCAGACTTCCAGCAGATACAAAGTAGAGGAAGGCAGATTTCCAAAGGGAAAAAAAGCTGCCAAGAAAAAAAGGTTTAGCTCAAAAGGCTTCTTGGCACGGGGTGTCCAAGCAGTGGTATGATGACGGATGGGACTGTTAGCCCAATTATAAGACTTTAGAAGCATCTGGAAGGACCTGGCTAGTTGTGGAGAAAAGGGACTTCAGACTTTCAGTCTCTATAAACTGAGACACAATGGATCAGTTAGCAAATAAACCCAATGGACGGAGCTCAGGGGACTTTAATGCAGCACATTTGGGGCATTCTTTGGGTCCTCTTGGGTCACAGCAAGTGCTAGTTGCCCAGCCAGTCTCCATTTTCCCCCAGTACTTCTGGGGAGAGCAGTGTGTTCAGGAACAAAACAACAACAAAAACCCAAAACAAAAACTTAACTACATTTTCCTGCCTACCTCAAGGTAAGAGCAGGTAATGAGATGTAAGCAAAAATCACTGGGACTTCTAAGGAAGCCCTTAGGAGAGATCTGACTTAGCTAATAGTGCCTTTTTACCCTTCTTCCTTTCTTCTTTCTTTCCCACAAATGTGATGATGACTGGAGCTCCAACAGACATTTTGTATTCATGAGATCATCTCAATTATGGAAAAAGACAGAAGGGCCTGTGGGTCTCTGATATCATTATAGAGCCACCACAACAATTACTAGACTATCTACTCAAAAAATTTTTTCTAAAAAAATTCATCTTGAATTTAGAGGTCTTTGTCCCGGTGGCTGAATGCAGCTCCAACCTGCCACATCCTGAAGGGACTCTATCTGCCTGTAGTATATTGTTATACAAATCCGGTATCCCCTGGAGAATGGCAAGTTCAACTGCTTGTCTGATCATCATGCACAAGGTTAATTATCTAGATCAGTAGAGGTAAACTCCGGCCCATGAGCCAAATCCAGCCACATCCATTTATTTACCTATTGTTTATAGCTGCTTCTGAAATATAACGACAGAAGTGAGTGGTTCCAACAAAGACCATATGGCCTGCAAAGCTGAAAATATTTATTTTCTGGCCCTTTACAAAAAAACATGTTGCCAACCCCCGATCTAGATACACAGTACTCATTTCTGTTAGTTTCCCATGGACACATCCAAGATCTGGTGTGGAAAGGGGCAGTGCTTTCCAAATACTATCAGCCGCTGGCTGGGATGCATTAACCCTCTGGGACCCAGGAATCCGTCGTGCTCCAAAGCTTCCATAGCGATTCTGATGAGTGGACGTTAGGGACTGAAGGTCTATGTCCCCCTAGAATTCGTACCTTGAAATCCTAACGCCGGACGTGACTGTGTGAGGAGGTGGGCCTTTGGAAGGTCATGAGGTCATGAGGGTGGGGCCCTCATGAATGGGATTAGTGTCCTTGTAAGAGAGACCCCACAGAGCTCCCTCGCCCCCTCTACCACGTGAGGACACAGTGTAAAGATGCTGTGTTTGAATCAGAGAGCGGGCCCTCATCAGACACCAAACCTGCTGATGCTTGATCTTGGACTCCCCAGCCTCCAAACTAGGAGCAATAAAGTGTTTAAGCCCCTCAGGCTACCGTGGTTTGTGAGAGCAGACTGAATGGACTGAGATAGCGGGCCTCTTGGGGAACCCCTGAGGTAAAGCACAGACTTAGCACAGCCTCCTCTCTGACTATGGGTCTCCTCCCCTATAATATGGAACTGACTGACAGCGGTGCTGGGAACACTCGGACACACGAGCAGCGCAGCTAGGCCTGGGATCACGCAGACCCCCACACAGAGGACGTGGAAATCAATCCGGGGAAGGAGGGAGGGGCCGGGGTTGACATCAACCCAACTGGATGGAAGGTCACGTCCAGATGGGGTAGGCACAAGTGGAGCATAAAACTTCCTTAGTTTCATCAAGATGGGACTCTCGAGAGACCATTCTGGGGGTACACGTTGTGAGGGCTGTTTCTTCAGCTTTTTACAGGCCCTAACACCTTCCAGAAACACACAGCAACTACACTGGAAGGGAAAACAGTAGATTAATGCATTTTTAAAAACTGCATGAGTTAAGAAGAGCCTGGAGGGTAAAATCTCCGATGACAAGCAGCGAGTGTAACCTGCAAGTAGCAAATGTCAATGCACGTCTTAAAAACCTCTAACATAACGGTAAAAACAGGCATCTCTAACGTGACTGGTAAATTATGACTCTCGGTTCTTCATAATACATTCAAGAGCCTATGGCTTCCTTCCATGAAAGTGATGAGTCCCTGTTTCTCCGATGGCCCCTTCTTGCTCTTCCATGTGGGCACCTCCTCTTTTGCCCATGCCAGGGATGGAGGTTCTCACTCCCTACGCTCCTCTCCCCTACACGAACATCTGACTCCAACTTCCTTCTTAGGTCAAACCTGTATCTCTAGTTTGGACCTCTGATAGGGGCTCCAGATCCAGACTCGATAAAGCTCATCATGTCTACATCTGAACCCACGACCTCCACTGCAACTCCACTCCTCCCTCTTCTTGGGACCTTACTCTCAGGGAATGAACCAGAGTTGAGCCAGAGACCTGGGGATCACCTTTGACCAGTCCTGTTCTTTCACCCACATGTCCAAGTACTGAACAACAGGGCCTAACAACCCACCCCTCTGCCTGGGCCACTGCAACAGGCCTCTAGTTGCTCTTCTCAAAGCACCCATTCTCCATTTCTGCTGTTGTCTGGACGCTGGTCAAATCCGAACCTCCTCGGTTGGCAGTCGAAGTTATGACGCTCTATGAGAAATTCAGCAAGAGTGGAGTGGCCCACTGCCAGACCCAAGGGAGTAAAAAATTTTTTCAGAACTCCAATAAAATATAATTCTCTTCAACGCTCCTGCTTGCCATTCACAAAGCACCTACTGTGTGTTGGGTCCTGTGCCAGGCACTGCACACACCTCCTCCTCCATCCCCATCTCAATCTGCAAGGCAGATGGGGAGCCTGCTCCTTCTACAGTTGCTGACATGGGCTCAGAGAGGGTAGGTCACTTGCCTGGGAGAACTCGGGTCTGCCTGATGCCAAGGCCTGGCACTTTCCACTACAGCACAGTGCCGTAGTCCTCAAGGCTCCCCAGGGTCCCAGGAATCCCAAGCCAGCCATGCTGGCAGCTGGGAATAGCACCTGGCAAGGAAGGTCCCTACTCGATAGCTCTGTGTCCCATATGCCCCTTTCCTAGGCAGATCAGATGTCCTTGGAACAGTCCCTTTGGTACCACACGCCCCAATTGTGCCTTCACATGTCTCCTCCTAATGCCATCAAACCTAATGCCATCAAAACTGCCAAACTACCTCAACGGTCCATCCTCAACAGCAATGCTTTTAGCACCCACAATTGGAAAACTTTCTCTGAAAATTTAGTTGTCCCTGAATTACACTTAACCCAATTGTGCATTTATTTCACTGAAGAATTAAAAGTGCTTACGTCCAAAACTCTTCGGATTTTAGTTTTTATTTTAAGGGCTCCCCCCTCCAAATTAAGTTTGATAGGCCTCCATTCCTTCTGCTTGAGCCATAAAGATAATTCCTTAGAGGAATAACAAGAATTGACCTCTTCCAGCAAAAGCACGTTCCCTTCTAAAACAAGCAATAAAAAAGCCACTTCAGGTGTAATCTCCTCGACTCAGCAAAAGAAAAATAAAATAGGAGGGTAATATTTGCGATCAGGAATCAGGGCAAACCCTCTCTTCTATGTTTTAACAGGAAGTTTGAATCTGGAGGTTTCTTTCCTATTGGGAAGAATTACCCTCGCAATGCCTGTAATAACATGGGGTAAGGAGGGGGTGGGACTTTAGGCCCTCAATGAACTGAATCCACAACCAACACTTGTGTAGACAGGGCCTCCAGAAACACTTCCATTTAGAAGATTAGCAACATCTGCTGGAGCATTCCTACCTGCCCCCGCATGCCCCTCTTACTAGTCAATGCCACCGGCCTCCTTTGCTGAGCACTCTCTGCACACCGCCCCCCGCCCCGGTTTCTTCACCTGTTTTTGAACTTCATCTAATACGTAGCGTGCTCCTTTGTGTCTGGTTTCTTTCACTCCAAACGGTGTCTGTGTGGATCTCCATGCTACAGGGCACAGCACCCATGTGTCGTTCACCATCATGTAGTGCGTCCCACTGTAGGAACACACACCCCAGTCTGTCTACCTGTTCTGCTGGGGTGGGCATTCGGCTTGTTTCCAGTTGGGGCTGTTATGGGTAAGGCCGCTACGGGCATTCACGCGCTTGGCTTCTGCACTCATGTCTTTTGGGATCACAGATCTCAATGGGAAAGGTAAAATGATAAAGCTACGAGGAGAGAACATACGAGAGTAACTTCATGACCTTACACGCCGGCAAGTATTCTTACACAGAACCCAGAAAAAGGCACAAAGCACCTTCTGGCTGCTGGAAATGCCCTGTAACTCCGGGCAGTACTCACACGGATATATACAGAAGTAAAGATCCACTGAACGATAAACATGGGATTTATGCACCTGATATTTATATTAAACCTAGAATTCAAAGCAAAAGCCCTCCCACCCAAAGCCATGCCTTCACTATTCTCAGGAGATTGAGCTTTTACCCAAATTTACGTTCTCAGGAGGTCTTAACAAGACTGTAGTGGGTGAGCATCCATGAGGACCTGACACGTAATCAGAGGTCAGTGTTGAGGGGAGGAGTCCAGAGACTAGACTCTGGCCTTAGGCAGATGTGGGTTCGAATTCCAGCTCCATCTCTTGCTAGCCAAGTGGTCCTGGGTAAGTTAACTCACCTCTTCAAGCCTCGATTAAATATGGAGAGTCATGTACACACACACACACACACACACACACGTATGTATATACAGATACACACACATACATATAAAGGAGGACTAGGGGAGAGGCGGAATGAAGATTTAAAAACTGCTTTTCAGTGGCCTGAGGTTCCAGATCTACTTCAAGGCTCTGCCAAGCACAGGCACATGCTGACCTCAGGGACACCCGAGGCCGCCTCTGCAGAAGCAGAAGGACACAGCAGAAGGCCCGGGGCTGTGCAGGGAGACGGGCCTGTGTTCCAATTCCAGCCCTTCCCCTGGCTAGCTGTGCCCCTGCGGGCGGTACTCCACCTCAGGACTCAGCTTCTCCATCTGTGTAATGGGGGCAACAGTGTTTTGCAGTGTGGCTGTGAGACGCTGGGCCTGGCAGGCACTGCTCACATCGTGACACTGTCACCTTCGTCGCTGTCTGCCTTTGTGTACATGAACTTCCCTATTACAGAATTAGGGGTAATTATAGGATGTGCAATCACAAAATTACAGCAGGTAATTACCATGCCTAATTAATTGTCAAATGCTAGGCAGGCGAGGAAACGCAAACATAATGCAGAGCCTGTGGGTTGGGCAGTTAAGCCTCTCCTTTGCTTCCAAAAAACCGTCAACAGAAGCAGCAGTTCAGTGTGCGACCTTCCTGGGCGGGTCTTCAAGTCCTGCAGCACAGCCGGGGAAGCGACCTTGGGGCGGCTGATGCAGGAGGACCTCGGTACGCCGTCTCGGCAGGCTGCGGGCTGGCCTGCTGTTTACACGGCCCTTGTCACACCAGCACCAAGGGTCATGGACCAGAGTGCTATCTTAGGAGGAGGACCTCACAGGGGTCCTTCATGGTTACCGCGAGGATCAGACCCACACAGAAACTGCTGATGGGAGTGCAGCAAGAGCTCGGGGATGATGGCTCATTTATTTACACACAGCTGGTTTTGGAAACAAAACGCCAGGCTGCCCTGCTCTCTTCAGCATCAGCCCAATGCGTGCCTCTCCATTTCAAACTTCAGGCCCCTTTTTAATGGTCCAAACTCCCACACCAAGGCACTGAACGCTTCTTTATGTGTGATATTCAATGGGGTTAACTTCCTTGGACTTATAGGAAATGTAACATTTAGTGCCACGGATTTTACCTACAATTTTCACCAAAGCCCTGCAATTTTAGGCCCTAAAACAGAGACTCGGAACAACCAAGAGATGTGCCTAATGTGACCCGAGGAGGGGGAGGTGGGAGTCGAACAAGTCCTTGAGCTGATGCTACACCCAAGAGCCACGTCGTCTGTAACTGAGAGGAAGAACGTGCTATCAACTCTGAATTGCAATGCCCTTCTGCACATGCTTAAATGCAAAGACAGTCAGAGGATATTAGGATAACAAAGCTTCTTTTAAAAATGGTTTTAGGTCCCTAATTCATTTCGCTTCCTTAATATCCAAGGAATGAAATGATTTGTGTTTTGGTTGGCGGCCTGTGTTAATGTGTCCTAACAAAACTTCCCTTTTAATGAAATGGCTTCATGTGTTATTAACTATAAGTGTCCTCATTGCTAGAACCAAATGCCTGAATTACCATATGACCACGCTGATGGAGTGATATTACGGCAGCCAGATGCCAAGAATAAAATAAATAACTTGGCTGGAGAAAAACGACATTTTAGTGCCCGGGGTTATGTAAACTCGGCAGGCCAGTGAAGCAGGAATGGCAGTCTATGCTAAGAATTGCTGGCACAAGCCCCCACATACCTTTCCAAGAAGGAAAGCGAATGGGCACCTTCCAAGTGAACCGGACCCAGCCCAGTCTCTGCGCTACCCGGAACGCGACACCACGATCACGGACACCGGCCGAGCAGCAGACGGCTTCTTCAGGGAGAGGATTGTGGCGCACAGACCTTGCTCACTATGCTCCAGCTCAAGTTCTGCTGTCTCTGACACTGCAAAGCAGTCTCGACAGTTCCACAAGTGGAAGGGCTAGCAGTACCCAGAGATCAGCCTTCCTACCGGATTGCACCCGCGTGTTTTCTGCGGTGATGGGAACTGGACCCAGGGTTCAGGGCATCCACTCTCCCTTCGAGACCCTGCCTCCCCCCCTCAAGACCTAGGGTCACTAGTGAAAAAGGTGAGGACTCTGGTCCCCTTGACTGAGTTCCTGACCCTGCCAACTCACAACTTTGTCTCGAAAATAAAGCCTGGCACGAGATAAAATCATGGGCGGGACCACTTCAGATGAGGGCCAGATGCAGGACGGGCTCTCTCGGAGGACTCAGGGGCCCGGTCTCCACATCATGCCACCCCTGCTAAGGTAACGGACCTTCCAATCCCCTCAGAGCCCACCGAGGACCCTCCCCACCCCGCTCAGCAAGATGGCCCCTGCAGCTCCCTGCAGTTCCAACCACTGCTAAACCCAGCCTCTGCCAGAGAGTTAAGGAGACCCGTGTGAAGCTGCCCATGCTCTAGGGTTCATGGTTGCGGGCCTTGGGCGCCACATGGAAGCCTCCCATGGTGGGGCGGTAAGCGAGTCCTTTCAAGGAAGTCGGGCACCAGAAGCGAGGCAGGGAGACAGGCTTCAGAAAACCCTGAAGGTGGGCCTGGACTTGAGGAGAGCTCCATCTAGGAGCCGTGACTGAGAGTTCCCCTCGCGTCATATTTCTCGGCCATGATCCCTACACGGTTGGCACGCTTTTACTAAAAGTTCTAGCCTGGTGTTGGTTGTGCTGAAGGAACATAAGGAACAGCCCCAGCTGTCATATTTGGGTTTGAAGAGCAGGGAAGAGAAAGCACTGTACTCCCTCCCCTACCCCAAGCCGGAGCGGCAGTGATCCTTGGTGGGCAGCTGGGCACAGGAGCCTGGCCGCCTAAGGAAGGTCCTCTTTAGCACGGGCAGCGACATCAGGGACCACGGAGAAAATCACAAGGGGCAAGGCCCCGAGGGCACATGAGACAGTCCCTGGAAAACTCAGAAATAGCTGGAGCCATTTTGATGGGAGCTAATTTCCGGCAATCAAGCCACTGGGGGCTCCAATGATCATATTCAGGGAATTTTAAAAGGAAGTATGACTTCATCCGCTGGTCACATGTTGCAGTCTAGATATTTGAGTCATGCACATTGTACCCCCTTAGCCCTGTGCTCTGGGAGATACAGTCTCCTGCTGAAAGCTGGTTACTCTGTAGCAAAGTCTTCTGCTTCTTTCTTCCCAGATACTAATACTAGCCAAGTGTTCCTGGGGTAGGGGAAAGGGGGAAGCAGAAGCTGGATATCTGTTTATTCTGAAATAAGTTAATTTAGGGTCTACTTACGATGTACTGAAAAGTAAGATTCCAATCACATGTATGAATGTGTGCAATTATATCCCTGAAAATAAGACCAGAAGGATTCTAATCAAAACATTTGCAGTGGTTATTTCTTCACATTGATGGATTTTTATTATCTGTATGGTTTAATGTTTTCTGAGTTTTCCAAATTTCTTTCCTCTACTGAATACTGACTTTGGTAATAGAAAAATTAAGACATTTTTCAAGTAAGCGGGACTTCTGGTGGACACTGAAGACAGTGCAGAGCTGACCCTCCTTTTCTCCAAATACAATCGGACACAGTTTTAAATACAGACACAATCTGAAATGCATGGCCACCTCCGGAAACAAAAGGACTATCTCTGTCCTTTAGGAAGAAAGAGGTAACCTCCCCAGGGAACAGGGAACGGGCTGGGGAAGGAGGGGCCAGGAGCTGGGCCACAGAGCTGGCCCCGGGTGGGGAGGGGAGGGCTCACTGAAGACTGGGGAGCAGGCAGCTCTCCCTGGGGCAGGAGACCCAGCAGTGTGAAGCCAGAGCTGGGCCCAGGAGGCTTGCCTATTGATCTCCATACTGGCTGAATTCAATACAGGCCAATTTAAAGTAAAACCCTTTTGGAAGATCTGAGGCTCTAAACTTGTTTTGGCCCACAACAGGGGGTGATACTGCTGTGATAGATTGGAAGTTTTTTGTTTTTTGTTTGTTTGTTTGTTTTTACTCTGTATGCTCAGAACTAAAGCCTTGCAGAAAGCTGTCGGTGGGGGAAATAAGTTAAAACCAGAGTTGGTCTGTTTGTCCTGATGAGGGGAAGGGCTGTGATGAGAAGAGGCTCTCTGACTGTATGCCTCTACTCCAGTGGGCACCCAACCTGCCTCTCGCTCTCAGGAATAAAAACAGCAAAACCCCCTCAGACACTGTCCTTCCGTGCTGAGCAGGGCATTCATAGCACATCCGGCTCGGGGCACTCCTGTGGGCCACCCCGTGCTTGCTGAGCACCTACCACGCCCAGGCCCTGTGCCGGCTGCAAGCACAGACACAGAGGTGGGCCAATGGTTGGAGCGATGATTCTAATGCACGGTCTGGGGACAAGGACTGCCTAGATTCAAATACTGACTTCACCTTCTCCATTTACTATGTGGCCGTAAGTAATTTAGTAAGCCTCTCTGTGTGCCCTAATTTCTTAATGTAAAGTGAAGACAATTCTAGCACTTTCCTTCTAGAATTGTGTCTAAGATCAGCCACTCTGCTCGGCATGTAAATACTTAACAGAAGTTAGCTGTTATCAGCAAAAGCTAGGTGCCTGCTCTTAAGAAGGTCACATGTTTGTGAGGCAGACAGAAAAACAGAAACTGCAGTCTGGGGGAGTAAGTTATGACAAAGGGAAGCAAAGGAGACCAGGAGGCAAGAAGGGGCATATAATTCAGTGTGGAAGGCATCAAGGAAGGCTTCCTGGAGGGGGTGATAATGTCTAAGCAAAGCCTTGAAAGAGGAGGAAGAGCGGCCGAGGAAGAGGGAGGTGGGAGGGGCTATCTAGGCCAAAGCTACAAGAGGAGTTTTCTGCTTTGCTTGATTACACCAGGCCCTTCCCACATCAAATATTCTTGAGGAGATGAGTAAGAAAGAAATCGTTATAAGAGAATGTGGCGTCTGGACAAGCAGTGCACTCAACTCTGCAGGCAGCAAAGAAATGGCTACCCCCCGATGGTCTCAGGGCTTCTGAATGAAGAGCTTCAGCTCTGCTGGGACCACTGCATCTGGCCTCCAAGATGTGGGCTGTGTGACCAAGTGTCTTGCAGGCAAGCAGCTCTTGTATAAACGAATGGGGTAGGGAGGCCATCCATCAGCAAGGAAATGATTCAGCAAGGAAAGCATGTCACTTTCTAACGTGATTAAGAATGACCCTCCTTCTCCCACTGCTGCTAATTGTCCTTTAAGGAACTGATAGCTTCCTTCGGTATATACTCATACCAGACTTGGCTCTGTCTCATCGTGCTTCTGCTCTGGCACCTCCATCTCCCCCGAGACCAGGAGCTGGGCGCCTCTCTCCTGCAGAGAAACCCTGTGAGCTGGTCTAACGGTGTCCCTGGCCCTTGTCTTCCTAGTCATGGACTCTTCATGGCCAGGAAGAGAAACCGATTCATGATGCCTTCCAGGAAATGTGCACTTACTGGAAGGACACAAGGGCATCTCAGAGCGCCAAGGGCTGGCAGTGCTGCTGGGCCTCTGCGGGGCTGGACCAGGAGCCACAAAGCCATGCAGAAGGGGGCAGGTGGCTGCAGAGCCCACGCTTGCCCGCTCTGTGTGTGCGCCCACTCAATTCTGCTCAGTCTCTCCACAGCTTGCTTTCTCGACTTCTGAGCTCACGGTCCAAATAGGACACCTCTCAAACCCAGCCCCACAGACATTCAGAGCAGCCCAGTCAAGCCTGCCCAATCCTGAAGGTTCCAGGAGAGCGTGCCTGGGGTGAACATGGCTGTTCCTCACTGCCTACATCAACAGCTCAGTTCTCCTCCAGGGACCCATTCCCTACCCGACCTCAGTCTCTGTGCTTCCCATGAATCCCACGCCAGCTCTCAGCCTACAGGCAGGCACAAGAGGAAGGTGTGACCAGTCAAAGCCCACCTGCACCACAGTACAGGCATTTCGCCCACGCCAGGCCAATCTGGAGTGTGTGTGTGACTGGGAAAGAGCTGAGAGGGTTTTTTTAGTTATTCTTGGCCTGTAAGAATATGAGCTCAGAGCTGCTGATGACCACAAGAAGGGGAACCTACCAGAGAATAAAGCCATTACAGAGGGAAGGAGAACTGCGGGTAGTGGTGGGCGGGGGGGAGGCACACAGCCCCTGGATCAAGCCATACCTAAACCCTTCAGCTCAGAAGCCCATCAACTAACTGTTGTATTTAAGCCGCTTTAAGATGAAGTTTTTGCCATTACACGCAAAAGAATTCAAACCAAAAGAGAATGTGATTAGGCCACTATCCAGATAGTTTTCCCCTAGCTGGGTGTCCACTGTGGACCAGTGAGTGTATGTTGGGGCAATTCTCAGAGACGAAGGTTGGTAAAGCACTCTAAAGGACACTTCCTCCTTTTGCCCCAAAGTATTCCTCTTTCTGAGTTTAATGGGCCCTTTAACTCATTTGCACAACAATGCAAAGCTTTTCCTGTACCCTCCCCAGTGATCCTGGGACAACCTTGCAGCCAACACCAGGAGTACAAATACTTGCCTCCTCACTCAAGAAACAAGACTTTGTTTCTAACCACCACGAAAATATGTGGATAATGAATACCAGATCTCTAATTAGAGCTGATCCTTAGTCAAACAGCTACAAATTCTCAGGCAGTTGCTGAAGCAAAAGTATGCCTCAGCACCCTTCCCTTGGTACCATGAGGACCCGTCCCCCATTGAAATGCATTTAGGAGGCTTCAGTTACATCATGCCAAAAGGATGGCCGGGGAAGAAATGCCCCAAGATGCCAAGTGAGCTCCATGCAGGCCCGTGGGGGGAGCCTGGCAGACGCACTCCAGAGCCCCCACTGAGAGCCCAAGGTGAAGCTGCCCTACTCCACCCAAAGCCTCCCTGAGCAACACAGATGCAGGCTCCTTTTTACACAGCTGCAAGCCTCTGCTTATGGTCTTTAATCTTCTTCTTTGAAAAGCATCCAATTTAAGAATTTTTGCAGTAATCATTTCAGAGTAATGAAAAACAAACAACAATAGGACATCTCCGACGTGACGTGAGCACTCCGTGCACCTCTCTCTCAGGGACACTTAAGGAGACGTATTAGTCATCAGGAGGAACCCTCTTTTATCTCCCCACACAACCAAATTTTGCCTGCATGCCGACCAGGAACATCATCACACAGTTAATTTGCTTCATGTGCTCACTTCTCCCTCATAATGACACCCATAAGATGGCATTAAAACAAAGTTCCTGATGTCCAAGATGGGGCTGGGATGAACATTTCTTGGGGCTGGGATGAACATTTCTTCACGTCTCAGGAGAGAGCAACACTGGGTCAACAGCTCCCGGCCACCCCAAGTGGGTAGGGCCCTCTCCAGGGAACCAGAGTGAAAGCCCAGGGACTCCATCCAGCTCCGGCTGGGTGACTTGGGCCAAGCTGCTTAACCTTTCCGAGCCCTGGTTTTAGCACGTGTACAATGGGGTACACTGGCATCTCCTCACTGGTTGTTGTCACCACCCAGTGACTCAGTGCATGACGCATCTATCACATCAGTAGCAATCCAATGAGGGGCTGAATTCTTGTTGACTGTGAGACAGACACAGGCAAGACCGACTCTCCATGACTGCATGGCTATCTAGGGAGGGACGAAGAGGGAAAGCGGGCCTTGTCGGAGATGTTGGCCCACTGCCCAAAGAAGGTGGCACGAGGGCAAAGGATTTGTCACCATCAACTCCAGCAACTTGAGTCAAACACTCCCTTGGCCTACAGACATACAGAGCATCTTCTAGAAGCCATTGGCAGGTAAGATGGTGAAGGTCCCCGCCTTGCAGGAGTTTGCATGTGGGGGGAGCCCCTGAGCAGCTCCCCTATCCTGCCTTGTGTCCCAGCAGACCAGCATTCGGAAGCTTTCCACATTTCCTGGGGACAGACGCCCCCCCGCCCGAAAACACTCATTAAAGCCTATGGATTCTCTTCTGAAAAAAGATAATCACACACATGTCCCCACTAGGTGCACACACACACCCGTACAAATCATCTCAGAGCACTCCAGAAAGTCCTGGGGCCCAGCTGGCCACCACAGCCAGGAAGTCGCGACCGGCCGGATCTGACAACTAGCATTCCTGCTCAAACTCACACAGCTAGAAAGGTGCAGAGCAGAGATTCGACCTCCACCTGTCTGACCTTCAGAACCTGAGCTTTTAGCATGGTATGCTGACTTTCCTTTGGCCTCCATTATGGTGGCTGTGGAAGAGGAATGGAGAGATGATCTCTACTGTCACCATGGGATCCTGCGCAGGAAGGATGAGAAGTGACAACTAACAGTAATGTTTTGAGCGCCAACTGCATCCAGAACTCTGAGAGGTGCTGCAGAAATAAGGCACTAACTCTGATAACAACAGCTAGCACTTCCCGAGCCCTGACCCTGCACCCGGCTCTGGGACTAAGCGCCTCACTGTCGACCGTATTTAATCCTCATAACAACTCCAAGAGGAGTTATCCCTGTTTGACAGACAAACTGAGGCTCAGGAAGCCAGATCTGAGCGCAAAATCCCAGATGGCTAAGAACTACACTCAACCCAGAAAGCTTCTAGTATGTTAGCTTGCAAACATCCTCAAATTCTGAAAAAGGAATCTGGTAGCTGGGCCGCCACCATGCTCAGCTGTCCCCGGAGACCCCCCACCCGGGTTCTCCCTCCCCCACGCAGGTACTCCTCTCCATGTGGCCTTTTCTACGACAGGCCCTCTGCCTGCAATGCCTTTCCCTCTTCAGTCTGCCTGGCGAACCCTACACATCTCCCAAGACTCCATTCACCCAACTCCTGCTACTTTCCCCAACGGGTCCCCCCACTGGACTCTCTAGAGGTTTTATCAACTCCACGCCCCAAATTCATCCTCTGACATATTAGGTTTCTTACTAGCATACAGCCTAACTAGCAATCCTTTTGCATACTTATTGACTGCTCTCTGCCTCCTCTCAAGGAGAATGGAAGCTCCCAAGTCTCACTCACTATGCCGCAGCCCCAGACCCACGCCTGGAACACAGATGCCCAGTAAACTCTGTTCAGTGACTGAAGGAACAAATGGACGCCACCTGAATGTTTCCCTATATTTGGACCTTTACAAGTCTTTCTACCTCTACCAGGTGATACAGTTTTTGAGGGCAACAACCCATGACTGAGACGCTCCTGGGAATCCTCAGGGCCTCGAAGTGCTCAAAGGGCATAGTAGTGAATGGACAGAGGACTGGATGTTTGGATGGATGAACAGAAGGAAAAGAGACAAGGAGAAAGAAGGTGGGCAGGCACATTGTTCATCCTGTGCATCCTGTCACCTACCTACACGTAAACATGCCCATCCTCATCGGCGACTGTCTGACAGTGAGCAATGGATGGAGGTCTTTGACAGGCAGGACCAAAGTCTACATATGGAGGCTTTGTGGGATGCCCCGTCCAGCCCTCCTGACAAATAAAGACTTTGTAAAGAAGATACACGATATTAACAGCAGTGGAAACTGCAAAGTCAAAGGACAGCATGTAAGACAGAGAGAAACAGATGTGTGGATCCAAAACTCAGGGAGGAAAGAGACCAGCAACACTGGCTAATGGGGAGGAAAGAGGACTTCCGGTGACCATGGCCCGGAGCCGGAGCAGCACCGCCACCTAGAGGTCACTACCAGACAGAGCGGATGCTGGGCACACCGCCACTGTTTGGCTGGGGCGGACCAGGAAAGGATGAGCTTCTCAGTTAAAAGGCGTTCCACAGGGCCAGACCCAGGATCAAGAAGGCCCAGCCCACAATGTCCAGAGCTGTCCGTGTGTTAGAGGATGCCAGAAATATACCAAGGTCTGACTGGTCACTCAAGTAAGACTCGGGGCTCCAGTGTAGAAAAGGGAGAGGGGGGTCCTCATAGATGGCAGAGAGGCTCAGGTCTTCTAGCGGGGAGAAGGAACCCTCGTCTCAGCTCTCTCCCTTCCCGCCCCTTCTCCACGCCACAGCTAGAAAGGCGGTTCCAAAGCACACACTGGAGTCCTTCCGTGGCTCTCCATCGTGCTCAAGAGTGAGTCTAAATTCCTGCACGTGCTTTCAAGGGCACAGCATGATCTTCCCTTGCTCATCTCTCTTCTCAGACTCTTCCGTTGCCCCTCTTAAACCCAGCAGTGGGCCACACTGCCCAGCAGCACGTGGTACATGTAAGAACTCCTAAAGAGCTGTCAAATTTATTAATTAAACTCCAAGGTCCCTAAATATCATCTGCCTAGCACCTCTAGGGTTCTGGGCATGCAATTCTCTCAACCTCTTTTTAAGAAATCTTTGTAGAGACGCTTGGGTGGCTCAGATGGTTAAGCATCTGCCTTCGGCTCAGGTCATGATCCCAGGGTCCTGAGATCGAGCCCCGCATTGGGCTCTGTGCTCAGCCGGAAGCCTGCTTCTCCCTCTCCCTCTGCCTGCCTGTCTGCCTACTTGTGATCTCTCTCTCTCTGTGTCAAATAAATAAATAAAATCTTTAAAAAAAAAAGAAAGAGAAAAAGAAATCTTTGTAGCTGTTAGGAATTGCGTTTGGCTCCCAAACAGCAGGGGCGTATCATTTGGGGTTTATTTTCTCATGTCTGGAAGGAGGTAGTCCAGGATTGGTATGGCTAATCCACAAAGTCCCTGACCAAGTGCCTTCCATCCTGCTGCTCTGCCACCTACAAGATCCCCTCATGGGCCAAGATGGCTGCTGGAGCTCCAGCTATCATGTCTGAGTTCTAAGCAGCAGGAAGGAGGAAGAAGCAAAGGGCAAGGCATGTACCACCCAGATGAGGTTCCTCCCTTTGAGCAAGTCTCCTGGGAAGCCACACCCAATTTGTCTCTATCTGGTTGGCCAGATTTCAGTCACATGGCCAGCTGTAGTTGCAAGGGAAGCAGAGAAATGTAGTCTTTTCCACTTGGGCATATTGCCCAGGGCTCTGTTACTAAGAGGTAAGTGAGAAAAGGATATTTTGGATAAACAAAGAGCAGTCTCTGCCATATTCCTGTGCATCCAACTACCACATCTTGATGGAAGACCAGAAGATAAGACGAATCCTAAGACACCATCCCTGCTCTGTAAATGCCCCCAGTCTGACTCAGAACAAAAATACAGCGGAAAAGATAAATGACAGTATCAGGTGGGAATAAAATGGACCCCCAAGACCTGCTGCAGTCTGTGAAGCGTGTGTGATACAAACAGGAAGGCAGTTAACAATTATCAAGCACCTACTATGTACTAGGGAGCTATCCTAGGCACTTTAATCTATCTTTACCTCTTTCTAGTGTTCGTAACAACCATGCAACTTAGGTAATATTATCCACATTTTGCAGAGACAAACGTGGAGGGGTCCTATGATGTGCCCAGGGCCACATGGCCAGTAAGGAGCTAGAACAGGGATGGCAGATCTGCACATCTAGAGCTGCCGGCCTACTCTGATCCATTCGTGGGCCTGCCTGGGGAAGGGAGGGGCTGTGTGGAGGATACTGAGAATTTTCAGTGAGACTGAGCTCACTGAAAAAAGTGGTGATTGATTAGCTATGTCCGCCACGGACATGGCAATGGGGCGTGGTGGGCATGCCGTGTGCTGAAGGCTCCTGCTTGCGAGGCTACTGGTGGTGGGCTTGTCTGTGGAAACTGCATTTGAACTCCGGCATCCCCATCAGCAGAGGGTGGGAGGGGAGGCACAGGCTGCCACTAGGTGAGACGGCCCTGGGTCTTGCTGCTAAGAACCCTTTGTGCATCTAGGGCCCCTGTGCCTCGAGAAAGTGGGTGCCTAGCAACTTGCCAAAATGAAGGCCACCTCCAAGCCCTAAATTCTGTCTCTTCCTAACAGCCTCAAAGGTAACAAAAGAAGTGACAGCTAGTCAGAACAAGATGCTATTTTATTTTAAAACCCAACTTTAAAAGGACAGAGCCACAATCTTAGACTGGAACAGAGGTGACAGTTCCTGTCCTGAGTGCTATGCCGGCCTACACCCTCACCGCTGGGGCACTCCTCTCACTCCCCCAGGCCCACGGGACAGACAGAGGGGCCCAGGGTCACTCAGGCAGGCCACCTGTCCCCACACCCCAGTGCCCAGGGCTGGTGTCCCTCCTGTGACATCAGCCAGGCCAAATGGAGGAAGAGAAAAGGATTCATGCCAAGTTCAAGACTCAGCTCAAGTGCCCTTCCTCCAATAAGTGGTCCCCGAGCCCCTCCACTGCCCCAGGTGGTTTAGGTGACTCTCCTCTGAGCTCTGGCACTTTCCTCACCACCATCCAGGGGATGCCCATCTTCCGTCTCAGGTTGGTCAGATACATGATCTCCTTGTTTTAGGACAGGGAGAGGGGGAGGTGCTCGGCAAAGCCCTTTGGGTTGGAAACCATCTGTTCCTTGAAGCGAGATGATCGCTGCATGACGGCCTCTGGTAAGGCTCCTAGTGCCACAAGGCTGCCTCCTGGGATAGCTTTCGTTGGTAAATAAAACACAGAGGGTCATGGGTTGTCCTGCACACTGGGCCGCCACCACCACACGCTTGAATGATGGGTTACAGGAGGCGGCTACCACTCGGTGATTAGTCACTAAGACTTCTAACCTGAGGGTGCCTTTCTGCCCCCCACCAAGAACACGGCCGTCAAAGGAAATGCAATCTAAACCCAACGGGGCTGGCAGGGAAGCTAATTTTCTGTTACAGTGCATCTGCTTCTTCGCACAGAGCCCTGAAATTGTGTTTATGAACCTAATGTGTACTTTAGAGCAATGTGGTGAGGAGTAATGAGAACATAAATCTCAAGAGTTTGGGGGCCACTGGGTAGAGGATTGTTGAAGAAATAAAAATAGCAGCAAGTATCTCAGGAGATCTTCGATGCAAGGAGGAAGTGGCCATTGTTCTGGCAGCGCACGGACTCTCTCCCTTGCTTGCCTAAGATAAGCATTCAGCTTAAATTCCACGATCAAGAGCCTTACTTCCCAGGGCTAGGGCCGCCATGTGAGTGCTCGGGACAGCTCCCCTCTGTGTTCTCCCCGGTCACTTGAGCACACTGAGTGTGGCCCATTTTACCTCCTCCTGTGTTTTGGGTTTATTCCCTCTTCCCTACTCCTGAGCTCAGTCCTTCATCGACTCCTGCCAGGAACCCCCAACGGCCCGCAATCAACCCCACTTCTCCACTGCAACAACGACTGGCTTCCGTCACCAACCCTGTGCATCACTCCCCAGGATCCCCCTGACCTGCTGGGTAAAGGTCCCCGTGCCAGCCTGCACTGCGCGTGAGTTGTGTTAGGCCAGCTGTTTCATACGGCTCCCTCTGGTTATTGTGGCCTACCTGCTCTCTGAGAAGCTGCCATCCTCCTGTCTCATGTGGCATGCCCTGGAGGGTACCTGTGACCCAGGCGTAAGCCCATCAGCTCATGCCTTCAGTCCCCTGGCCACAGCAACTGGTTCAAGAATAGGCACGTTACTGCCTATGATTTGGTGAGGCTTTTACTGGGAACAATGGGAAAGAGATTCTTTCTCTTTTCTCACTGACCTGAAGTAGAGTATATTTGGAGCTGCCACAGTTGCCTTTTGCTGGTGAGAAGAATGTGCCCACAGAGAACACAAGAGATGCCGAGAGCAGGCAGACCTTGTCTGAGCCCCTGATCAACCTATGCCTGAAGCCAGCCCTACACCAAGGCTATTCAGTTACAGGGATTAATAAATTCCCTTTCTGCTTCAGCCAGTTTGGGTTGAGCTTTCTGCCATTTCCAAGTGAAAGTGCCAGATATAAACCTCGTTACCCATTCTGCGCTGCATAATCTAGCTGAACCGACTGATTTCAAGATCCCTACGTGGGCCACGTCCCCTTTCCTCAGCCCGTGTTCTCCACCTGTCCCCACCCTGCCTTCTTCGCCTGGTGAGCTCCTACTCATCTGGTAAGGTTTGCCCACAAGCATCTTCTCCTGGGAATAATCTGCCCTGCTCTCTCCTCCTGCTCGCAAGAGTATCCCATTTCCATTTCCCACGGTGCTCTAGGCTAACCTCTATCCCCGTCCCCCCCCGCTCCCCACCTGCTGCTGGGCCTGTGTCCTCTGTCTCCCCAGCTGGAATGAGCACCACCCAAGGGTAAGGAGATATGTTTCCTCATCTTTCTACCCCTTGTTTTGAACATCACACTCAGCAGTAAGTAGGTCACTCGGACAATGTCTTTTGAACCTGAACAGAGTTTTGCTCCACTAGGAGCAACCAGTAAGCACTTCAATACCCTGGGTTACTGATCACAGGGAATCAAACTCTGGGTAGAGTCCAGGGACTGTGAAAACCAAGCCAATCACTACTGTCTAGAAGGGAAAGGAAGATACTTACTTAGAAGTGAGATGATAGATAGGGTTGGATACAAGGGGTGAATATTCAAAGCACCTCATCAGAATGGCCTACTGTGTTGGCGAAAGACAGACAGACATGACTATGAACCAGACACTTAATGGAAAGTCTCAGCTGTGTCTCTGGGCACTGGGCAGCCACTGCTGAAATCAGCACCATGTACCAACGTCTGAATGAGTGGGATGAGGCCCTATGATGGAGTCAGGCTTTTCTAGGGAGCAATGTGGGCCAGAGGATTATCTGGAAAAATTACCTCCTTTCTCCCCATCACTGGCTCAGAACCTTAAGTATGTCCCAGATGTTGAGCTGCAACATCAACGGGAGATGTCACAGTAAAAGATACTCATAAGTCAAGTGGGATCACTGGCTGCTGGTTTAAGAAAAACGTGCCCAATCGCCATGAACAATTTTAATAATTGGCACTCTAAGAAAGATGTTCTGCAGCAATTGAAGAATCACATAAAAACATGGTCAAATGCTCAGTTGGCGTCTGCCACGGTCACTGTCACCTCTAACCAAGATGAGATTTCAGCAAGAGGAACTGGGGTGGCCCGCTGGAGTTGGGGTTGGGGGTGGGTGGTTCACAGGAAACGCACAAGCTTTGAAGTAAGACAGACTGGCTTCAAGCCCTGGTTTGGTCGCTTACAAGCTGTGTGGCTTTGCTCAGCTCACTTAACCTCTCTAAACCTCAGTGCTCTTCTCTGAAACGGAGATAATGATGTTCTTACTGCCGGTGCCCTGCAGAGATGTTTCAAGGCAAAGGGATCACATACTCATGATGACCAGCACGCTCTCAGGAACAACATCTTTGTCATCCTCAGGTCTCCTGAGCCCCAACCTTTGGGCTTCCCTGGGCTACCTGAGAGCAGCCTCAGCAATTACCATAGGAGTTGAGGGGTTTTTAATCTTAGGTAACCACATGAAGCACATTCTCTGGAAGCCCCCCTCCCCTCATCTCTTCCTGACAACTGTGCCCACACCAATGGAGACTCTCTGAAGTCTGTCGAGTGGGGCAGGAAAGGCCGGGCTCTGTGAGTGGCAGGGCTATTTTAGCTTTTGTTCAGTAAGATGAAGCATTGTAATTAGTCACATCACAAAAACAATCTCTGGAGTGAGCTCTGAAAAACAATGCAGGAACTGACAGCCTTGTCTGTTAACCTGCATTTCAACTCAGAATGGAGCATTTCCAAAACATCCAATTAGGCCTCCTGACCAACTTGTTTCCATGAATCTGCTGTAACAATAAGAGAAAATTGATTTTGCTTTAAGAGTGAGGAGAGCGGGCTATTGGTTTATACCACCTCTGTCCCATTTATGAAATCTCTGCCTCATCCAAGTGGCTTCTCCAAACTTTCATTTTCATGCCTTGAAAATGAGGTTTAATAAGAGGTAAAAACTGATCCATAAATTATCGATTGAGAGTCTTCAGGGTATCCAGGACCAGGCTGGGCACCAGGTTTTGATTTTTAGAATTCGCTAGCAACAAATAGCCACTAATCTGTATTTCTGCCCATCTCTAGAAAAAGGCCCAGTTGAAAGGTACCTGAGGCTCATGCTGATGCCCCTGTGGGCCTTCTTCACCTACCTGAATACTTCAGGAACCACAGTTGTTATTTGAAGGAAAGGTCCTAGTCTGTGGTACTTCAGATGTTTGTATCCTGCCCTATTAAAATAAAGAATGTATGGCAACTTGCAGTGATACATTTAATAAAGCAGGATATAATCAAGAGCCATTCCAAAGCTTAGTCCATACCAGCCCTGATTCAAAGTGCTTTCCATAGGGCACCTGGGTGGCTCAGTCAGTTAAGTGTCTATCTTGGGCTCAGGTCATGATTCCAGGGTCCTGGGATCGAGCCCCGCATCGGGCTCCCTGCTCCATGGGGAGCCTGCTTCTCCCTCTCCCTCTCCCTGCTGCTCCCCCTGCTTGTGTGCACATGCTTTCTCTCTCTGTCAAATAAATAAATAAAATCTTTAAAAAAAAAAAAAAGTGCTTTCCATAGCTTAATCCTCACAACCTGAGGTGCAGACAGGTGAAATCACTTGTCCAAGGTCACACAGCTAGAGAACCCCAGCAGTCAGGCCCCAAAGCCTGAACTCCTGTCCTGGCATACAGACCCAAATCAGTGCCATTTATGACTGATTGTGGGTCATGCTATGAGATGGGTCCAAACAGTCCCACGGGCATGGAGAGAAGGGCAAGGTGACATCTAGCCAGGCAAGAAGATTCTAGTTGAGTCTTAGAGGGCAGGCGGCAGACAGAGAGGGAGAAGGGGTAAGAAAATACAGGCAGAGTCAACATCTGAATTCTAAGGAGACCCAAGAGATGAGAGGAACTGTTTGAAGAATAGTTTGGCTAAAATGCAGAAGAATGAAGCACTGACGTTTCAGATGAATTTGGAGAACACGTGTTCTGTGCTCTGGCTCCCATCAAATACAGGAGACCATCAAATGTCAATGAAGTTGTCATTAGGTGGCAGGTGAAGGCAACATGAGACACTTTTCCTCAGGAACCCGGAGAGGTGGAGGTGGCGGCTGTCCTCCGAAGTTCAAGTGCACAAGGCGCACCTAACGGATCCAAACACGGGACACCTCCTTCAAGAAAGGGAGGTGCCACCAGCTTGTAAGATTAGCCTGGCACCTAAATACAGGCGTATGTTAAGGCTGGGTCACATTTTGTAGCTGTGACACAAAAACAGAATTTTCATGTCATTCAACCTAGTACTCCTCAAAGAAGTACTACGTGGAGCTTTAGGAAGCAGACACTGGCGCTGCCCCGCTCCCCAGCGTCCCAGGGAGACAGATTCTCCGCCAACAGAGTGGAGGTCCTTCCGACTGCACTGGGAAGACCTTCCCTACTGGGAGACGGCAACATCCAGCCATCCTAGCTTAGTCCCGTCACCGTGTAACTCACCCAGCCGGTACCTGGGGCCTGGCAGATGTAGCAGCCTTCTAACCCGCATCCGACTTCCTGGGTCACCCGCCACCAGGTTTCCCATGAAAGCAGTGGATGGGGGTCTCCTGCTCGTTGGCGTCTACTCAGCACCTAACACAGTGATCAGCCTAGTTACTGAATGAAAGAATGAATGGACAAAAGATAAGACTGTGAAGCGTGCCTGCCTGTTCCGATAACCAACAACAGGAGCCCGTTTTCTCGTTTGTTTGGCTCTTCTTTTTCTTCCCAGTATGTCCACGTTCTTATGGCCACAGCACCCTGATCTTGCTTTAAGGGTCCCTTCCCTTAACCTTACTTTAAGCCAACCTATGATGACACCTCCAGAAAGGGAAGATCAAAGCTCCTCAAGAAGTCTGAGGTGCTCCACCACCACGAAACCCTGCCAGGAACCTCCTCCACGGGGCCAGCTTCTTCAGATGCAAACATTTACTGCTAGCTCCTATTTTTGAGCATGTTCTTGACAAGTTCTTCCAACTCTCTCTTCTGTTCATCGAGCACACAATGGGTGCCTCTCGGAGTGCTAGATCAATCCTGAATTACTCATTCAATTAAAGAAGGTTAATGCATTAAATACGCCACCAGATGACGAAGAACAATTACCAACTGTGCTATGCTTTTAAGATCTGAAGGGGAGAAGCTGAAAGGAGCTCCTTGTCTTAAAACAAACAGAACAAGCAGGTACTGTTTTAACTGCACATTCGGGACTGCAGAAGAGGCAGGATGTGTACTGCAAGGAGCATGTACTCGAGAGCCCCACCACGTGGGTTGGAACGCAGCTCCCCCCGCCCCAAACACACACGCATTTACTAGCTGGCTACCCTGGGGAAGCTGCTTAGCTGCCCCAGTGTGCGACTTCCTCATTGCACAAGAGAAGCAGTGATAGAACCTCCTTCCAAGGACTGTCCTGAGGCTGGGCCTTGTTAATATCCATCAGGCTCTCAGTATAGGGTCAGGCTCATAGGAGGTACCGTGTTGGGTGTCAGCCGCTCTGATGGGTGACACCTACTCATTGTGAGAGTTGGGGAGGGAGTGATGGACGGCAGGCAGGCAATTTCTGGGCCAAGTCTACACCGAGGCCACATTTCTGCAGATGAGAAAGCTGAGCTTAGGTTCACCCAGGAAGACCTTGGTCTTGGTCCACTGTTTGCTGAGCTTGTTCCATTCACTCATTCCTTCAGCCAGGCATCTATGCATCTCACAGGCACGGAGCACCTGCTGTGTGTCTGTGTCATGAGAGACTGGGCCTGGGAAGAAAGAGCCACTGCCCTCAAGGAGCTCCCACCCAATCGGACACACCCAGAGGATCAGACCCTCAGCACACAGTGTGGACAGGACAGAATGGACGACGTCCTGGTGTGGGAGCATGCTAAAGGGGGACATCTAGAGCAGCCAGAGGCAGGTATTTTCTGTCAAGGGCCAGACAGTAAGTATTTTAGGCTTTGTGACAAATACGGGCTCTGTCCCAAAGCCAACTCTGCCGCTGTAGCAGGAAAGTAGCCGGAGACAGTATGGAATACCGTCACCTCCCTCCCCTGCATCCTGCCCCTCTTGACAGACTTGCGAGAGCGTCCGCTGGTGGCACAGTTTTCAGGAAGGGTCTAAGTGAAGGTTTCTAGAAAACCTAAGATAAACACCACAGACTAGCACCATTCTGTCCAATACAATCAAGGATTCCCAAAGCATTCAGGAAGTTCAAGGAGGCCCACGGGGCATCAGCATGAACTTCAGGTACCTTTCTGCCTGGCTTTTTCCTATAAATGGGCAGAAGTATGCATTCATGGGCGCTTGTTGTTAGTGGAATTCTAAAAGTCAAGAACAAAAGCTTTCTCGGTGCCTAGTCTAGTCCTGGATACCCTGAAGACTCAATCCATACTTTCTGGATCAAGTCTTACCTACATGAACAACAAAAGGGAAAAAAAACAGATAAATTGGACATCATCAAAATTAAGAACTTCTGTGTTTCAAAGGACACCATCAGCAAAGTGGAAAGATAACCACAGAACAGAGAAAATGTTTGCAAAATGTGTATCTGATAAGGACCTTGCATCCAGAATAGAGAAGAGGACTCTTACAACTCAAAAATAAAATTTTAAAAATGGCCCAATTTAAAAATGAGCAGAGGACTGGAACAGGCATTCCTCTAAAGAACTTATACAAATGGCCAGCAAGCACATGACAAGATGCTCAACATCATCAGCCATTAGGGACATGAAGTTCACAAGCATAACAAGAGGCTCCTTCAGACCACCAGGATGGCTATAACCAACGACAGTGACGCATGACCCGGGAACTCCATCCAGCCTTAGGTGTCGACCCCAGAGAACTGAACTAGAACCCACACAAAACTTGAATACAAACACAGGTCCATTGTTCATAGCAGCCAAAAAGGAGAAACCCAGAAGTCCACTCGTGGATGAGCCGATCAACAAAGTGCACTCACATCCACACAATGTTTTCAGCTGCAACAAGGAGTGAAGCTCTGACAGGCTATGATGCGGATGAACCCTGCAAGTTCTATGCAGAGTGCAAGAAGCCAGACACAAAAGGCGCATGATGTATGATTTACATGATTCCGCGTACGTGAAATGTCACGAAAAAGGGAAACCCTTATAGGTAAAGTCCAGATGCGCCTGGGTGGCTCAGCCGGTTAAGCGTCCGACTCGGTTTCGGCTCAGGTCACGATCTCAGGGTGGGGAGATCAAGCCCCGCATTGGGCTCCACGCTCCGAGTGAAGCCTGCTTGGGGTTCTCTCCCTCTCCCCCTGCTTGTTCATGCACTTTCTCTCTAAAATAAATAAAAATCTTAAAAAAAAAAGAAAGAAGGATGGGAAGAAAAGTTGGCTCCTGGTTTCCAGGAGTTCAGGGAAGGGGGAAGGGGGAGATTCGGTGATGGGGAGAGACTGCTAATGTGCCCAGGGTTTCTTTTGAGGCTGATGAAAATGGTGGGATGGTTTTGGACAATCTTGTGAATCTACAACAAAGTGGTTGACTGTCCACTTGAATAAGGTGAATGTCTGATACCTTCCTTTCATACAGGAAAGGCCAACCCTCACGTTCACAGACAAGGAAAGCAAAGCAAGGCCCAGGGAAGGGAAAGGGCCAGGCCAAGGTCACCCAAGCAGCAAGCAGCCTGGGCCAACAGCCTGGCCACGGCGGCCAGGGGCCAGAGACCCACCAGAGTCCCTGCAGGTCCAGCTGGAGCTCAGACGGGTCCCCGCAGCCTCCCCAAATCCCCAGCCAGGTCAGTGCCTAAGCAGTTGGGGGTGTGAACGCCTGTCTGAGCAACACGGGCGCCTTCCCAAAACGGCAGCTGGCTGGGAGGAAAGCAGCCAGGTGCTCGCTCCCCACCCCCCCTCCCCCCCCCCGCAGCAGTGCACCTTCCACGTGGAGCTGTCATGTCTCCTTGTCCTAAAAATGGTGCCGTGTTCCCATCTTCGTTCCTTTCCCGCCCTCTGAATAGAAACATCGGTCTGTGAGCTCCTGAACCCGCTGCCTCCTGTCCCGAGCCTGCTGCCCGGGCCCAGGCAGGAGATGGGGATCTTGACTGGGCCTACGCCGCTCACGGAGAGCTTGAGCTGAGCATGGCGGCACGCTCAGCCACTTCCCCGCCAAGTAGCCTTGGATCCTCTGGAAAACCTGTCTGGAGAGAGGGCTGCATCTCAATATACAACTCTTGGAGTGACGTGTGAGCCCTGGTTGAGCACCATGGACCCCTTTTTCACCTGA
Organism: Halichoerus grypus; assembly: GCF_964656455.1. NCBI lineage: Eukaryota > Metazoa > Chordata > Mammalia > Carnivora > Phocidae > Halichoerus > Halichoerus grypus. Next base: position 30,774,237 of record NC_135717.1, read on the forward strand.
TCCTAGTAGCTGCCCAATGAATAAGGCTGATGTGAAACTCCGTGACTAGCCCGGGGGCCTTGATTGCCGTGTCTTCACCAAAAGGTAGCTGACTCCACGCAGGGAGCCCCAAGAGCAGGTGACAACAGCAACCAAGGGTCCTCTAGTCTTCCATTCAGAGCCTCTGCAGAACAAAGTAAGAGAGAAACTCACGGCAGAGGACCCATGGCGATGTGCCTAAGTGGAAAATACTACATTTCTCTTCTCTCACTCCTGAATGCAGCCACTAGAAAGATCTGTGTTAATCAAGGCAGGTGGGGGGAATCTTTACCTCAACCAACGTCTTCTGAATAGTGCCCTGAATCAGCTGTGTCACAGAGACTCACAAAAATGGAAGGAATCCAAGCCATGCTCAGTGTCTCTAGCATGTTCCCAGAGCCTCGCCTATGCCTCTGGCCTCTAGAGGTTCCATGAGGGTCGTCCAGGAACGGGCAGGTCCCCAAATTACTTGATCAAGTAAATTCCCTGACCATCAACTTGCCACTCATCAGTTTAGTAAATGCGATCTTTCTCTAACCTAGAGAGCAAACAGTTCAGAATTCTAAGAAGCAGATGTAAGGCAGGCTATCTTCCTGCAAAGTCCCTTTACTCTGGGCCCCAGCTAACACAGGTTGAGTCCCATCGGCGGTTACCTGAGCTGATCTCACGGCGTGGAGGCTGGCATGGTGACTGAGGAGCTGCACAGGCCCCAGTGCAGACTGGACTCCTCCGACCCTAACCTGCGCCAAGGGACTGGAACCCAGCCACACACAGCCTCTCTCCCTTGAAAGGATCACCCTTAACCCCTTCTTACAGCCAATGGAATTGACAGCAAAGACCCTCAGGGATGGCTTCCTTTTCTGGGGGACCCCCTGGGCCTGACTTAATTCTCCAACAGAAATGTCCCTGGCACAGTGGAAAAGTCAAGCCTGGAGAGCACCCTGTTCCAGACCCTCCTTACAGGTTAATACAAATGTTCTCAGGGGCCTGGAGCAAATGGAACGCCCTGCTCTCTCCGGGTCAGGTCAGCAGGTCCCCCAACGCCAAGCGTAGAGAGCACTGTCACAGAGGGTAAAACACCCACAAAGCCCCGAGTACACTGTGGAGCTGTTCAAGGGTGTGCAGCAGGGGGGACCAGCTTTGTGGGGGTCATCACAAGACCTGGGGTGGGGGGGCACAGCAGGGCCCACTGCTCTCGCTCAGAGAGGGCACAAAAGAGTAAGCACGTAACAGCAGTAACTGCCCCCTCTGCATCCTGGTCCTACCCCCTTCCACCACCAAGCACCCTGCTCCGCAGTTCTCAGGGTACAGGGCTGTCCCCAGGACCCAGGTCTCTGATTTTGGGGCTCACGGATTCTTATTGTGGACAAACAAATGAAGGCAGTCCCTGAGAGCTTACATAGAAACTATGTTACACATTATCTTACATAACACTTTATATTATCTTACAAAGCTCTGGCATGTAGGAATGGAAGCTATGCCCCATTTTACAGAGAAGGGAAGTGAGGCCTAGAGCAGTCAAATAAGCTGCCCAAGGCCACTCAGGACCTGAAAGCAGGTGTCTTGCTGTCCCAGCATCTCAAAGCACATGAAGTAAATGGCGCCTGGAAGACTTGCCTATTACCCCTGAGCTGGGGAATGAGTCTAAGAGGTGTTAAAAAGGATGCCCAACAAGAGACCCTCAAATGGGGGGGGCGATACACACCCTGGCAGGTGAGTCAAGCAGAGGAGACAATCCTCAGAAATGAAACAGCTGTGGATGGAATCAAAGTCCTAAGAGTGTGTGTAATGGGGGTTGCTAAACATCAGTTTCTGGTCCGGGATGTGGGAATGTTTTCATGCAAATGCCAGAAAGTTGGACGGGGACTTTTTTTTTTTTTTTTTTGGACGGGGACTTTTGAGCTCTAACATTCTCATGACTTTGCTGCTAGAAGACCCACTAAGGGATGTATTCCAATGAGTGCACATGACAGCAGAGGGAGGAGGCTCATTTCGTAAACTGCTATTTCTCCTCAAGACATTCCACCCCACACCTTTCCTTTTTTCTTTTCTTTTCTTTCTTTCTTATTTTTTTTTAACTGATGAGAGCCCGCCCAGAACCATGGCTAACCGGGATGGGACACCTGCCATCCTCTATGGCAGGAGAGCAGATCTCTGCAATGGTCCGAAAGGAATGGGGCAAACACACTTTTCGGAAGAACATGGTGAGTTCTGACTACTTGGCACCCCTTCCTCCAAGAAACCCCTCCACACCATTCCAGGTCATCCCGGTGGTACTGCCAGAGCCCCTCCACTCACACCCTGGCCTCCAGGACATGGCCCCAGGCCCAGCCCACAATCCTGTGTCCTACATCCAGAGGCCAGCCAAGTTCACCCAAGAGGAGCCCCCCTAAGTCCTTCCCTGAAGTGATACACAGTCAAGCAGTGGATAGAGTTCTCTGCCCACTGGCCTTGCCAACCTGGAAAAGGGAATACAGAAACACACAGAAGCTGTAAGTAACAATAACCATCTGTTGAATTTCTGAATGGGGAGGACCAATTCACTCAGTTGCCAATAAGCTTAAGGACGTATACTCTGGGCCAACCAGTGACGAAAGCCTTCTGGGCTGACCCCATGTGCAACAGCTTCTATACACCCCAGTCCCCTCCCCAGAACATCCCTTTTATTGCTTCCTAGCACTAACTAGTGAATAAAACTACAGTGCTTGCTCATTTGCTAACTGAGCCTCTTCGCTAGAATGTGTGCTCTGTGGACACAGGGATCTTACCTGGTTGGGCTCCTTAGTATATCCCCAGGGCATAGGACAGAGTCTGGCACAGAAGGCGCTCAACAGATACTGTTGGTAGGTTCCTTGGTTGGTTACTTGAAGAAATGAATGAATGAACAAATGAATGGAACAAACTTCCATAAAGGAGCTTGCGAGCTATCCAGACATGGCGAGCATTAATGGATCTCATGGGGCCAGAGTTTAGGTCACAGCTCAGAAGACACTGGGCACTGAAATCTCAACAGTCTGAATCAGAAAATGTTTACGGGGGTGCCTGGGTGGCTCAGTTGGTTAAGCGACTGCCTTCGGCTCAGGTCATGATCCTGGAGTCCCGGGATCGAGCCCCGCATCGGGCTCCCTGCTCAGCGGGGAGTCTGCTTCTCCTTCTGACCCTCCCCCGTCTCATGCTCTATCTCATTCTCTCTCAAATAAATAAATAAAATCTTAAAAAAAAAAAAAAGAAAATGTTTACGTTCTTATTTTGTGACTTTGTTCAACTGAGGGAGAAAATAAGAGGGCGCTTTACATAACACAGATGAGATTTGTTTTCTGAAACTTTGCAAACCATCAGATTTCTTTTTAAGGAGGGCAGGAGAATTTTACTTTCCAAATGTGTTGCATCAAAGTTGAGTTATTCCATTACAGCACAGAGCTGGAGAGCATCACTAGTACACTGCAGATTAATAACAGCAATGTAAGAACCAGAGAAAGGCTCCAGCCCCTAAAAATAAAACCCTAACAATACTCTCCTCTTCCTCCCAAGCCCTTTTGGCTCAGTTCATTGGGGTGACATTCTCAGGGTCCGCACTGATTGGACACTTGTGTGGAGGGTCCTGGCCACGGCCTCTGGACCCCTTCTCCTAGCCATCCCCCTGTTGGCTCTCATCTGTGGGCTGGGGAGCCATTCTCACCCACCCAGCTTGTCCCAGCTCAGCGTGAAGGCCTGGTTCTGGAAGCTTCTATGACCTCACACCACCCTTTGCAAAGAGAATGAGGCATGTCCTTACTTTCCCCCAGCAGTTTCTGTAGAGCTCACTCACAGCACTGAAAGGAATGAGGATGAGAGAACAGTCGTAATGGCCATCATGCACCAAGCATGATCCAAGCACCATACAAAGTGTACATATAATCTCATTTTGTCAATTCCATGTAATCCTCCTAAGCCCTTTGTGAGCTTTGGACCACTATTCCCATTTTACAAATAAACTGAGCTGGGGCGCCTAGTGGTTCAGGATGTTAAGCGTCCGACTCTTGATCTCGGCTCAAGTCATGATCTCAGGGTTGAGAGACTGAGTCCCACAACAGGCTCTGCGCTCAGCGGGGCGTCTGCCTGAGATGTTCTCTCCCTCTGCTCCTCCCCACTCTCTCTCTCTCTAAAAGAAACAAAATCTTTTAAAAAATAAACTGAGCCTCAGGAGTGTTCTGTAACTTGCACAAGGTTACAGCTCTCTCAGGGCAGAACTGAGATGTAAACTCAGGAATGCCCTGATTCCAAAGCTGGTGTATCTGATCTCAAGGTCACGGCCAAGCAGGTCTTCTGTTCCTTGTGGCCGACAGCACATCAAGTTACCTAAGTGTCCCTTAGGTGGCCAGTACCTCATAGTCATTATTCTCAACCTCATGATGATCCCGCAAGTCGCTCGGTGACGGTGCCCCCCACTGTGCAGTTCACAAAGTTGCCCGTGGTCCCAGAGCAAGCGAACAGTAGGGTCAGGATTTGGAATCGGAATCCACCTGAATGAACTACTCCAGAAGGGTGCTGCCCCTCCTCCAACCACAGACCTATTTAGAAAATAGAATCTAAAATACCTAATAGGCCTGAAGGATAACGTGGTTCTCTATAATTGTTTAGGACAGTGAGAAATTAGAAAACACCTGAATGCTGAACAAGAGCATGTGTTAAATTAACGAAACAAGGAGGCCAGGAGACTGAGGTGGCCATAGCGCTTCGGTAGCCTGTCTAAGAAAACCAAAACCTATGCACCAGAGTCAACCCCTGAAAACCCTTCGAGGTTGACAACAACCAATCTCAAACAGCCAACCAGCCTTTCCCAAATGATGCAACCACTTAAGCTACAGCCAATCAAACAATTTCCCTGCTTTGCCTCTGCGTCTTCTCCCATAAAAACTTTGCCCCAGTTCCTGTCAGTGGGATGCTCCTGACCCCTCTGGTGTGGTGCTGCTCACTGGCATCCCCTTTTGCTCCAGTGGACTCTCAAAACTTTTTACAGGACACGGTTTATCTTCCAATGGAGGGATCCAAGAAAGTATATTACATCACTGTGGTGGAATATTACACAGTGGTGAGAGAGGATTTTGACATAAAGTCTAGAGTAATGTGGGCAAAATTTGTTAAAAAGCAGGACACAGATGTTCACACAAGGGATACTTCCATCTAGAGAGAATACATAGAGGAAAGACTAAAAAGACACATTAATTGTAATTGTATCTATATATTGGAGCGATGAGTCATTTGTTTTCCTTCCTTCTAACTTTGTTTTCCAATTTTTCTATAATGAGCATGTACTACTTTAAGCATTTTTTATAAGGTGTTTTTTTTTTTTTCTCTTTTAAAGAAACTGGCTATTATCAACTAGGGCTGAGTCCTGGCTTATTTTAATCCTTGGAATGGATGCCATTCTGAGTTCTGATTAAGGGTAATTCAATCCTTTCAAATGTCCAAATTGTCTCTGATTTTTTTTGAGGCGAATAATTGCATTTTATACTAAACTTATTTGCAGCTCAAATACAGCTCAAAACCTTGTTTTGATTACTTGTTTAGGGAAAGAGTAACACTTAGAAAATGCACAAGAATCACATTTGCATGATGGGTGGTGAGGCAGGGAATTACAGTTGGGGGAAAAGAGAAATGAAAGCCACTCCTGAATATTCAGCAGCCCCAACCTCCAGCCTACTCCCACATTCACATCCACACCCAACCAATCTCCTTTCCTGGCAGAAGGGTGGAGAGACTGTACTTGAAATCCCTGCCAAGCTGGAGTCCAGGGGTTTTCCCGACTCTCTTCAGCAACACCTCTGGGAGCTGGCCCGCACAGTGGGTCTCCTTCCTCCCACTAAGATAGCTGACACCCAAAGTCGGTGTCACCTTGGGCAAGACACATAGGACTGTGTTAACAGAAGCCAGCACAGAGAATCCTGATGCTTAAGGCCACCAAGAAGGACCCCAAGCTTTCTTCCCTGCAACCTCCTCCTGGGGTTTGACTTTTCCTGATCACAGACATGGGTCTTCAGCAGTTTTGTTTTGTTTTTAAAGATTCTTATTTATTTATTTAACAGAGATAGAGAAAGAGCACAAGTAGAGCAGCAGACAGAGGAAGAGGGAGAAGCAGGCTCTCCGCCGAGCAGGGAGCCCGATGTGGGGCTCGATCCCAGGACCCCAGGATCATGACCTGAGCCAAAGGCAGACGCTTAACCGACTGAGCCACTCAGGCGCCCCGTCTTCAGCAGTTTTATTAAAATCGAGCAGCTCCAAGGATGGCCCGTGCTTTAGGTCACTATTTTTTTTTTTTTTTTGGATTAACCACCAACTATCAGCTGAATAGAGAGTTAAAAGTCAAGAGCAATTCCTGTAGCTACAATGTATTTTTCCTTCTATTAATTATTTTGTTTTCCCATGATGTGTCACAAAGAAATAGCCAGTTTTGAAGTAAAGTTAGAAAACAGGTAAGGGAAAAGGAAAAAAATATGCAAAATCCCCACCACCCAGAAAAAATCATTTTTGGTTCATAGTGGAAACCGCAAAACTGGTCTATGCAGGTTAAAAATTTTCATTTTTTTGCCAACATTTAAAAATGAAGAGTTTTTAACAGCTAACTTCAGATTTCCATTTAAATTAAAAAGCCTGGAAGATGGGGAGAAACAAAGCCCCAATTCCCGTGTAGTGACATCAGCTGACATGGAGAAGCAGCTGACCTCATTCATTTCCTGCCTGGGCTCTGCAGATACCCAGGTTTGCTACAATTGGTCTAGATCTTTCCACTTCACATTCCTAAGCTAATGTACACATTTTTCCAGTTTTTGGTTAGGTTTTTAATGGCACTATATATTCTATTTAGTTATCTATTTTTCCCTATTTTATCGTATGATAAATAACCTTCCAAGCTGAGATATAAAATCTACATCATCATTTTTAATGGTTATATCATACTTATCTACCTTTCCTAATTTTTCCACAATAAGGGAGCATTACTTTTTGGGGTCTATCCTATTACTCCTCCACCAGATAACCCAGGTGTCCTCTCTGTGGAGCCCTTCTCTGTAAGAGGATTATTCTTCCAGTCCTTCCTGTGTCTTGCCACTTCTGAGCACAGGCTTCCAGAAGCAAGCATGGTCTGCTGTCCTCACTTCTCCCCTTGCCATGAGAAAAGGATGCCCCAGCTCAGGTGCTTCTTTGATTTGGATCAACAACATGGAGCATAACACACCGCATGTGACATGCGGCACAAATGGGAAATACAGATTCTCCTCAACTTATGATAGGGTTATGTCCCAATAAACCCATTCTAAGTTGAAAATATCTCAAGTGGAAAATGCATGGGACCTCAGTTTAGCTTAGCCTACGTGAAACATAGAACAGTTCTATCAGCCTATGGTAAGGGAAAACCATCTAACACAGAGCCTGTTTCATAATCAAGTGTTGACTGTGTCATGTAATTTAATGAATACTGCACTGAAAGTGACAAACAGGAGAGTTCTAGGGCTACAGAATGACTTTCAGTGTGTCGGCAGTTTACCCCCATGACTGTAGGGCTGACGGGGAGCTGTGGCTAGGTGCCCCCCCGCCTTGCAACACGAGAAATGATCATACCACCGATGACCAGCCCAAGAAAAGATCTAAGTACAAAATGCAAAGTATGGTTTCTACTGAATGCATATCGCTTTCACACCACCATAAAGTTGAAAAATCCCAAGTCAAACCATCCTAAGTCAAGGACCTCCATAGACATGTAATAAACTTAGTACTATAAGCTGCTGAGATTTGAGGATTGTTTGTTACAACAGCAGAAGTTAGCTCAGCTGACAGATATGCTAAAGTACTAAAACATTCTTTAAAATAACTTCAAATAAACCATTTACAAAGGTCTCTGGCCAGTGCCCAAGCCTTGCCCTGTAGGGCTTGGCAGGATGCGGCCGGGAGCAGTGGCTCTGTATGCCTGCTAGGGGCAGTATGTGAGGGGCCGGCTGGCCCTGCAGAAAACACACCCCATTGCAGGGCTAAGACCATTATCTGTGTCTGTGGCAACTGCTTATTGTGTCCAAGGGTACAAGAAAGCAGTATGAAAAACAAGTACCTTTAAGCAGCAAGATGCTCACGATATGAAAAGAACTCAGAAAGGGAGGACTGACCAAGGGAAGAGCAGATGCCTGCCCCCTGTGTGGTGCTCACACGCTCCAGGACACGCGCTCTTAGAGTACAGGAAGCAGCCTCCCTTGGGTTCACACTAGGCCAGAGGTCTCTCTCTCTCTCTCTCTCTACCGTACACCGGCTTACATTTTCCATTCTCCAACCCCTCTTTTAAAACAGTTTTGGTTGGGATGCCTGGGTGGCTCAGTTGGTTAAGCATCCGCCTTCGGCTCAGGTCATGATCCCAGGGTCCTGGGATCAAGTCCCATATCGGGCTCCCTGCTCAGCAGGGAGCCTGCTTCTCCCTCTCCCTGCCGCTCCCCCTGCTTGTGCTCGCTCTCTGACAAATAAATAAAATTAAAAAAAACAAAAACAAAAAAAACCCAAAAAACAGGGTTTTGGTCAATGAAACAGAGTGAACCTCATCTAACTGAAATTGTGCATCAGGGTGCACCAAGGCCCCTTGTTCTTCTCCTCCTCCATGGGCCTGTGGTCTCGGAGCCAAAACTACTTGCTGCTCCCTTGACTAAATAATAAATATACAGTGAAAATCCAGAGGCTGGAGTCCTCAAGGAGACCCTGTAACCTTAGGACATTTGTTGAGCTAATGACTATCAGGTTTCACTGTGCTTACCTCTCTGAAACCTGACACGCCCAGGCTTTGGTCTTGGTCTCTGGGCATGTGCTTGGCGATCCAGCTTTCTCCTCACTCCTAGGCCCCCCACTTTTACCCTGAGCCCCACTAACCTCAGTGACCCACATCAGCCACACCTTACCACCAAGACCCCAAAGGCCCTCTTTTGTTTTGTGTTTAATGGTGAAAAATTTTCTATTTCAAATTAGCCAGCTGGACTCAGTTTAGATGATCTCAATTTTGTTGGTAACGTCCAAAGCATCACTGTCAGGAACCAGTGGAATAAGGCCTGATCAGAATGCTGACCTCAGCCAGGTCAAGGTCATATAGCTCCCTCACAGCCCATTTGATCTGGTGCTTATTGGCCTTGACATCCACAGGGAACGCAAGCATGCTGTTGTCTTCTCTCCTCTTCATGGCTGACTCGGTGGTCGGGGAGCTGGATGATGGATGGCACACTTGTCAAGCTTGTTTCTCCTGCTAACCCCTGCACCTCCAACAGCATGGATTCATCCTTCCTGAGTTTGTATTCAGATAAATGCAAACACCTGATGTATACACTTCTTTCATTCTCTGCTATCTAGCTTCTTTCCTTCAACCGTGTTTGTGAGAGTGCTCTGTACTGTTGCAGTTAGAGAGCTTCATTCTTGCTGACCAGTGTTTCATTGTGTGAACATGCCACAGTTTACTTATCCATTCCTCTGTGGACAGACAGGTCATGCTTGTTATTTTGCACTTGTTTATGTGGTTGATGAATATTTGTTTTCCCCTCACTAGACTGTAACTCCATGATGACAAGAAGCTGGTCTACACTTTCTCATTACTGTAATTTAGTCGTTCACATAGTGCCTGATCCATAACAGGAGAGGAAAGAAGGAAGGGATAGAGGGAGGGAGGGAAGTACATAGGAAGGGAAAACAAGTTACAAGTGTGCCGAAGATAGGACCCCACTCCCACATTTAAGGTCTGTTTGAACAATCAAATAATTTCCCAATTCCTGCTTGCTATAAAAATTCCTCTCTCCCTACATATTTCACATTAAATTAAGCCCCTAGGCTCTTATATGATTCCTGTCTCTTACCGCCAATAAAGATATTTAGTTGTTATTAGTAAAAATTTACAGATACCAGAAGAGTCTGGCTCTTAAAATAGGGTGCTTATCAAGATTCTACTTGCCTGAGGATGGGCCCTAAGACAGAACACTATCATCTTCATGTTATCAGCACGTTCAAGAGATAAAACCATTCACAATTCAATTATCGCTTCAGTTTTCTTTGTAAAATATGCACTGGTAGGAACATAAAAACACAAAACCAAACTCCTGTATAAAGTAAAGTGCTAACAGGGCCTCCGGGCCAGGGACTCAAGCCTCGGGCAGCGACCACACCCTGAGTGACTCCATACTCAGTCTTGAAGAGCTCTTCCTTTTACCTCTGATAGAGGCTGACACTGCTCTGCCAAATGGGAACAGAAATTGGCTTCCAGAATCTGAAAAGTGCATGTCCTCCTTCCTTTTTAAAGTCATACCCATGAGGCTCTAGCTCAGATACATGCATGGCTGAGGCTGCCTGTGGTCCTTCTTCTCCCTAACCAACCAGTTCAGCAAAACATCTAGTAACTTCACTTTGGGAAGCTCACGCTCTATAGGGAAAGTTATGAACAGCACAGACACAAGCCCGCGTCCACCTCACCAGCTTCATCTTTTGCCGACATGCCTTGACTCTTCGTGCAAATGCTTATTTCCCCAATGTCTCTTCACTCATGTTATAAGTATTTCTTGATAGGCATTGGTCTAGGCACCAGGATACAGCAGGAAATGAAGACAGTGCTCATGGAGAAAGTGGGAGAGAAACAAGCAAGTCCATAAAAGAAGATTAAGCACGGCACTTCAACAGCAAGATGGCGACACAGAGACACAGGTCTCTCGAGCATCTACTGTGGGCCAGGTACCATGCTTGGCACTTTTCCTATATATCTCACTTACTTCTCATGCCAATCCCACACATGAGATGCTCAGTAGCTACATTTTACAGACGAGGAACACAGCTGGTAAACACACACAGCTGGTAAATAACAGAGGTGCGAAAAATCACATTCTGATCCTCAGGGCTCCAAAGGCCAAGGTGTTTGAAAAACAGACTGATGGAAGCCAAGCCAGCCACAACTTCTTTGTCATGAAAAGAGCTACAAGTCCAAAGTGTTGAGTGTTAGTCCTAAAAGCCAAGGGGATGGAAATTAGGAGTAGCGTGCTTTGTGCTTTTAGCAAGTCCGGGAAAAAATCTAGTCAGGAAGGTTTGGAGACTAACCACGGCTTTCAGTCCCCCAGGCACTGCTAGGCCCTTAATAAAGAATACTCGAAAACCAGCTGTAATGTGTAGAAAAATTTCTCTCGGCTGTGAAAAGACTCCAGGATCTTTCTTGATATGCTTTTCCTTAACATAAATGGGGTATTCAAGGAAAGCATGGGCCTCTTCATATTCCTACAGCTATAATTAGAACTCTTCCATCAGAGTTTTGTGAGAGTTTAAGGAGACAAAACATGGAGAGAACTTGGCACAATGTCTAGTACATGGGAAATACAGGTGCTGCCATCACCAACCACCATCCTCCTCCTCACCAACCATCCTCCTCCAACTTACCAACCATCCTCCTCCCTCACCAACCACCCATCTTCCTCCTCACCAACCATCCTCCCCCAACTCACCAACCACCATCCTCCTCCTCCTTTCCTCACAACCACCATCCTCACCAACCATCATCATCCACCTCACCAACCATCAACCACCATCCTCACCAACCATCATCATCCACCTCACAACCACCATTCTCACCATCAACAACCATCCTCAACCATCAACCTCAACCATCAACCTCTTCACCAACCATCAACCACCCTCTTCACTAACCATCATCATCCTCACCAACCTTCACTACCAACAATCAACCACCATCATCACATCATCAGCCACCAACTATCCTAACACCATCACCACTATCCTCATTGTCATTTTCTTTTCATTTTTTTTATTTTTATTTTTTCATTGTCATTTTCTTCATTTCACATTCTCCCTCTTTGGGAAACTCAGTTAACAAGAATAGAGCAGCATTCTTCTCTGAAAAAAACACAGAGCTGGAGGGTCATTTAGACCCAGGTTTGCAGTGTATTCCTGATACCCACCAGCTGTGCTACCTTAGGCAGTTTACTTCACTTCTCTGACCTCAATGTACCCATCTGTCAACAGGGGTGAAAATGCTTGCTCTCAGATCAGAACTGTATGGGAAAGGCTTAGTAGGTACCAGTGCTTACTATTCACAGTGGCCTTATGTATGTTTCCCATACTTAGTGTTTCATAAATAGATTAAAGTAAAAGCAGGCAGGGGAGGGGCAGACTTGGTAACATGACTCATTGACTTCCGCGGTCTAGCATGTGGCTTCCTCTCAATCACATGCTGCCAAGTGCAGCTTGTTTTCCTTTCCAGGATTCTGGCAACTGAGGTGTCAGAAGCTCACCTCCCTGTCAATCTTCTGTGGGCCCTCTGCCTCCATACCGGCCTCCGGTCATCTGGGCCACAGAGGACCAGCGGCAACATAACCCCAGAGGCCAGATTGCTGCTCCCCGTCTCCACCATGCTGTGCTCACAGTCCTAACATCGTCCTTCGAGACTTCCTGAGACCGCCATCCGCGCGCTACACCCTTGTCACACAGTCCTCTCTCCACTGGCGCCGAAGAGCAGCCTCCACGCGGCCGCCAGCTTGCACGTCTGCTTTCCCGCTCCGACAGCCAGGGCAGTCTGACAGAATTTCACTCCGCGGGCAAGTCTGGCAAGGAGCTGGGATTCACAGTCTCTCGGGAAGAGTCTGCTGGCGCCACAAGGAGATAACCTTTAAAGGTTGGATGCAAAATGCTTTTCTGTATCTGTATCTGCAAGGGGTAGGGAAAAATCCGAAGCTTAAAGCAGAAGCCCCCCCTTCCTACTTCATTCTGGGCCCAAGGCTACTGAAAGCCCAGCTCATGGGAAAACCAACAGTCCCTGCGTGGTGGGGGCACCCATGCAGGTGAACACTTGCGGGGATGTGAGAGCCCTCCCACACCAGCCCAATTCAAGTCCTGCAGATCCCAAGAGGGTTCACCTGTGCTAGGAAAGGCATTTACTCACCAATGCACAGACTTGGGCTTTCCACCCCACCCCCCGAGTTATTTCTTTAAACACAGAAATAAAAGAGTTATTATTCCCATGCCCTAGGTCCTGGGAAAACATTCATCACATAAACATAAATCATGACAGCTGACATTTGAGCAGCTGCCTAACTGCTCATCAGCTGTTTTCCCCGCACCACCTCCCTTCAACCTCAGCGTGTGTGGGGGGGGTGGGGGGCGAAGAGAAGCACCACCATGCCGTTTCCCAATGAGGCGCCTGCAGCGCAGCTTCCCCCTCTTGAGAAGCTCCGGTTCGGGTGTTCTAGTCTCAGCAAAATAGGGACCAGCAGACCCTGTGTTCAAATGCTCAACCAGGTGGAATGAAGGAGAGGGTGATACGGGTTCTGGATTCCTGCTGGAGAGGAACAGATTTCTAAGGCTGTGGGCCACCGTGTGAAGACTCACACCACAAACATTCATTTCAAATCCCAGGCACAGGTGTGTGCCAGAGGTGCACACTTGTTTGGCTGAGCAAACGGTAAGAATGGCTGCACTCTCTGGGTCCTTCCCATTCACCGAGTAGGCTAAGCAATGCACTAAGTACTTTAGAGACGTGTTCATTTAAAGCTCTCAACAACCTTAGGAAGGAAATAACATCCCTGAAGGTGAGAACATTGGGACTTGAGCAGAATGATAAAGACCCCACCATAAAAGGTCATCCAACTAGAAACTAAGAGGCAGATAGGGGATTTAAACTTGGACTGACTCTAGAATCCACATCTGAACTGCTAACTATCCCAAGTACCTGAAATCCTGATGAACTCACACCTCAGACACATCACCTGTTCTGCTCTCCATGGCTATTCTGCATGTCTCCACTACCATTCCCTTTCACCTGGGCTCCTGCAATAGTGATCAGGTGGGCAGGTGGGGGGGCTGGGGTGGATGAGTGGGTAGATGGGTGGATGGCTGGCTGGATTGATGGGTGGGTGGACAGATGGATGGATGGCTAGGCAAGCAAGCAGGCAGGCAGGCTTCACTAGAAAGCCTTGGAAGACCCAGCTGGCTGTAGCACCCTGAGCCTCTCTGCCTTCTCTCCCCCTCTCTCGCTCCACCCCAACCATACCAGCCTTCCAGCTCCTCTAAGGCACCAAGCTCTTTCCTGCCTCAAGGAAATTCCCTCAGCCTGGACTGTTCCTCTTCTGTTTACTTCATTAACTCCAAATTGTCCTTCAGGAATGAGCAGATGTTCTCAAAGAATCCCATTCTTACCCCAGTTTAAGTGGGCCCCTTCTTATAATCTCTGGAACCCTGTGTAGTATTTGTTCACAGCACATCCACAGTTTGTAATATATTTATCTCTGTGTTTTATGTACATTAACAGGTTTAAGGTCTCTTTTCTGGTAAAACTATGAACTCCAGTGGGGGTGGGGGGTGGGTATCATGTCCACAATGTTCACAGACCTAGCACAGTGCCTGATTCACAAGAATTCAATGAATCCTTATTGTCTGACCTTCTTTATGAAGGGCTTTATGCCCTTCCTTGCCAATCCTGAACTCTTACTCCCAGTACCTAAAGTGTTGGGGCAGGTGCTGGAACGGGGGCCCTGAGTGTGTATGGGTGATTATGGGAAAGTCTGGGGATTACAGGGGAAGGTGTAGGCCATCCTCGACTGCCAAACTCTAGAGAACTAAACCACTACTTCACTGTAAAACAGCATATTACCTGGGGAAGATAAAACTTCCTGAACCAGGGCTGGGCCAGTTATCAACATGGAGGAAAGTGGTTTCAATCAGCGAGAAAACTGAGGCAGGGCCGAGATAAATGACAAGAGAAATCATCCAGGAGGACCAAGTAGTTGAGTGAAAAGTTTGATAAACCAACAGTTTATCCATGGTGAGAACTCTGATGAGAGGGGCCTAGAAGAATATTACTTCGGGTGGAGAACCGGAGTCAGGATGGTTCGTTGATCCATCCATCCATCCATCATCATCCATCCATCATCATCCATCCATCCATCCATCGTGTAATGAGCCTGCTCCCCTATTCCTAAGCACTAGAGATACAACAGTAGGCAAAAATGACACACAGCTGTGACTTCGTGCAGCCGACCTTCTAGCAGGTGAACAACAGGTGTTCGGGTGAGCAGCAGGGCCTCCCAGAGCTGCAGGTCAGAGCCTCCAATGAGGGCCTGGGTCTAGACTTCAGGGGCAAGGTCCAGAAGAGATGTAACCATGGCAGCCATGGCCAGGAGGACCACATGAGAACCTGGCGAGAGCCTAGGCCCCTGGCTTCAGCTGAGCCCCCATGGCGTGGAATGGGGCTTTGGCACACGCCTGCCCTGCAGCACCTTGCTCTAGGGGCAAGTCTCAGTCTCTCGTCCTAACTCTGCCGGCCGTGAGGAGCCCAGATGGAGCTTCCTCCAAGAAATACAAGGCTGGGGGCAGTCACTATGTTGGCTGCTTCTTGCACGAGGGTCAGTCTCAAGATGGATGAGTAACTGTGTATCCACTTTTCATGCTGTGACTATAAAATCTCCCCCCCCCCAAAAAAAAGTCCTTTTTGCCCATGTAGACCAGAAATATGTGTCAGTTAAGTTCTTATAAACTTGGAAAGGGGCCTCAGAGATCATCCGGTCCCTCCCTCATAGAACAAGGTCAAATGTGGCAGGGGGCAGGGGTTTGTCAAGATCAGTACTTGATAAGACCACTCTGCCTTTGATCAGCTCTCCACATTCAATCTTCCTTATATCAAGAAGTCAATGACGAAGACTATGTCTCCATCATTCACAATATCCCCAGCACCCAGCCCACTGCAGGATGGCTGGATAGATAGAGAGATGAACAGACAGCTGGAGGGATCAATAAATGAACCAAAACCTACTCCTCTCCAATTTCCACTCACTGGTCTCCATTCTGTCCTCTGGAAGCAGTCTGGGAGTCCCGATAAAAACCCTAGACTTGGGGTGGGGAGACCAGTAGTGAACCTAGCTCTGATGCTTTTATTCTGAGACCTTGGAGGAATTATTTACTCACCATTGTGAACATATTCTTTCCATTTTAGAGGTAGGCAAAGACATCTATGAGATCTCAGGACTATTGTAACAACAAACAGAATAAGGTATAGTACACTCCAGCAGGTCAACCAAGAAACTCCTCGCTTCTCAAGGTTTGAAGGCCAGGTAACAGAAGAACACTCAGTAATTCTCATAAATCAAGCTAAAAGACAAGCCAAAGACTGAAATGTATAGTACGAAGGATTACTGTCCAAAGCACTCTTACATCTGGGTAATAAAGTAATGAATGATGCCATGAAACAACAGGGAAAGGCACCAACAGACAATTCACACACACACACAAAATACAAAGGGCAAATTAAAGCACAGACATATGCTCACCCTCCCGAGCAGTAAGGAAAATGCAAACTCAAATAGCAATGAAATGTAATTCTTTTCCCTCTATCAGAATGGTGAAATTTTCAAGACTGATAATAATACCCAATGATGGCAAGGCCATGGGGACAAAATATTCTTTCACCTTGTTGGTGTGACTGAAAATTGGTTCAGCCTTGGGACGAGCAATTTAGCGAGGCCTATTACAATAAAAAATGTATACATTCTCCCCCTCAGCAAATTCACTTCTAGCTATTTATCCTCGAGACATATCTACACTATGTACAAAGAGATCTGTACTAGAACAATCTGGCAGCTTTGTTTGCGATGGCCAGGAAAAGAAAATCTAAATGTCCATCATCAGAATACTAAGTAATGGTTGCCTCATTCTAGGAAAGAATGCACAGAAGTTTAAAAAGTGGAAGGAAGAGATCTGTGTACTCAAGAGGAAGGCATGTATCCTAGGATCCCATTTACGTTCAACAACATAAAACCGTAACAGCTTTCGATGGATCCATGTAGAGCGGCAGTTTCCGACCTGGAGCAATGATGCCCCCAGGGGACTTCTGGCAACGTCTGGAGAGCTCTTGGGTAGTCACAGCTTCGGAGAGGCAGTATGGGTGGCGACTGGGTAGTGGCCAGGAACACTGCTCAACAGCCTTCACTGCACAGGTGAGCCCCCCTACAAAGAATTATCCCATCCACAAGGTCAACTGTGCTGTGGTGGAGAAACTCTGGTACAAAGTTGTCTTCCACCCAACTGGCTCCAGAGGCGAGCCCGGGCTGGGTACAGCCTGAAGGCTTCCAAGGCACCGGTCCCCTTTCTGCTGGTAAGAGCACCCTCCTTGTCCTTGGGGGAAACACCCTGAATCCTACTGATAAGTTGTAGGAGTAGGTATAGAACCTGAAAGCACGCCATCCGCCCGGACGCAGCCGTCTGCACACAGGGCTAGGACCACACCACCACAAGTCTGCATCAGTTCCAGGAATGCTGCCGGCCTTGGAAGAGACCCAGGTCTGCTCCACTGGGGTCCGCTGAGCTGAGGGGGTGTCAGCCTGTCCGTGCACACAGACGGAGCCAACACAGGGAAAAAGCCACTTCCTCAAGAGATGGGAGACGGAGTCCTCAAGACACTGAATCCCTGAAATTCAAGCGTGTCTGCCCTTGGTGTTTTCCGTTAGGCAAGCTAATGAATACCCTTTGTTACGTTTTGTTAGGACTCCAGGCTGAGTTACTCAGAGGACAGAAAGCTGTCAGCAGGAGGGAGGAGGGGACAGGGACAAAAGCAGAAAAACAATGTGTCTGTTTTACAGAAACAGCAGCTCCCAAGCCCCCCGAGATGACCCCCAGTTACTGTTAGCTCATTACAATACTAAGATCTCCTCCTACGGGTGGGGTTTTCCACCACTGTTTTGAACATACGGTATATGCACTAGCATGTCGATGTGCTAAGAATGTTAAGCAAAGTGCCTACGTAGCAGAAAACGTAGAGATCACTTATGTATCAAGCCCCCTGCCCCCACCCTGATGTGCCGAATAAAAGCTTCTAGCACTAACCCCAAAGAGACACAGCGCTGTGAGCACTATCTCCCTGCTTCCTTACTTGTGACAATACAAATTCTTTGCTTTCAACACTTCTTTGGGTTGTGTTCCATGTAAGGCACCCCAAGTGGTGAACCCCTAGAGTTCTGCTCCAGTTTGGGCTGGTTCCCCTCTCCTACAACCAGGAAAGGGCAGGTGTATCTCGGGATTTAATGTCCTGGTCAGAAGAAGGGTGCTCAGCTCCTCTCCCACGTTGTCCCAGTTTGAGGAGCCCTGGCCTGGATGTGACCGGGATCACATCAGAGCATCAGGCTGGGTCTGGCTGAGGTGACAGCTACATCCTGAGGGCTCTGCCATCCAAGCCTCAGGGATTGCTGAGACTCAACTTCCACCACCGCCCTTGACCAAGACACGGTTCCCCATGTAAACATGCCCATGAGGGAAAAGCCTGGGGACCAGCGAACAGAAGGATCAGAATGGGGTGGGGGGCGCTGCCCACGTGAGGTTAGCCCCAACTGGAATTCCGGCAGCAAGAGAAACCGAAGACATACGTGTGTGAGTAATGCCACTGGTCCAATTCGGTAACTAACTTAAATCCAAAACAAGGCTAAATCCAGCACCAACTAGGCAGTTCCCAGCTGGCCAAACTCTCAGGTGCTGGGGCCTGGGCATTAAATATTTCGGGCCTTTATGGGGTCTCACTTAAACAATTCTGATGCAAATAGCAGGCCCTCGATAAACAGCTAAGCCTAGCATATAGCAGCCCTCAATAAAACAGCTTTGGGATGAAGAAAGGAATTATACTGTCAAAGAAAAAAATAGCTTTCCTGCTCGGGAAGATAAAAGCAGTAACAGAATAATGGTGACATATACGTCCAAAGGGAGGACAACAGCCTGTTTAGTTTTTGCTTTCTGTTTTCGCCTGTATCGGGCTCTCTCAGAAGCCCTCAGCATCCCCCCGACAGCTGGAGGCTAACGTGCTGTGAACCTCAGAGGCGCTCGGGTGCTGGACTTGGTGGAGTGTTAAGTTCTCCGGGAAACAGACAGCAGGAGCAAAGGCCCACAGTCCCGGGGGTTGCCCACCACACAGCACCGAAGCCCCCGCGGGCTGGGAGGACACCGGGCAATCCGAGGGCTCAGCTGCCTTTCCTGCCTGCCTCTGGCACAACGGGTGTGGCAGGAGGGACCGGACGCCAACAGAGAAGCACGTCCGCCTGCGAACCCATCCTTGTTTCCCCGGTCCCAGAGCCCACAGCGCTGCAGCTGTGGGGCTGGTTTCTGTTTCATCCTCCTCTACTTCCCGAATCCTCCCCTCTCTGCATCATTACCCACTGAGCAAGCCCAAGCACAGAGCTGCAGGTAACAGAACGGGAGGACCCGCGGGGGAAGCCTCTGAGGAAAGAGGATGAAAAGGAATGGCTGCGAAGCCCAGGGCCTCAAGTCCCACCACGTCACCCTCCTCCCCACCACCTGCAGCCTCACGCCGCCCACCTAGGCCCTGTGATCTATTATTAACAGGAGAAACAATGGATTCCCCGCATCACCTGTGAAACTGCGCTCCGTTGGAATAAACCTTCAGGATGGCTGCCCCGGGGACATGGTTTCCTTTTGGGCGGGTCTTCCCAGGGCACTGCCATTCCTTTAAGCCAAGGGGACACCCTGTGGTCTCTAGGAAAGGGGACGTATTCGAGAAAGGGAGAGCTTTGCTGAAACAAAGCAACATTTCTTTTTAATACAAAGGAGACCTAATTAGTTGGGCCGTGCAGATGGAATATTGTACACTGGCCAGTGTTTCTGGTGGCTAAGTTCAAAGGCTGAAATTAATCCCACATAGAGGACTGATTTCAGCTCTACTTAAAACAGTTCTTTTCAAAGGTTAAGATTTGAGGGTTCAGAAAATAAGTGTACTGATGGATTATTTCATACCAGTTTAGTGGCTGTAATATTTGCCTAAGGAAAAAAAAGGCAGTTTTGTTTTTGTTTTGGGGGGATCTAACATCCCTTTATACACACTACAGCAGGATATTAAAGACGGTGGACCTCAATCTTATTTGGAAGTGGGAGTATTTGGGAAATAAGATCAAACAATCACAAAGGTATAAACCAGGAACTAATTGATTAACAACAAATGTAACTCTATCACACAGAAGTGACAGAAAATCGAGCTCACAAGCTCAACGGTGTGTTAACACAGAGAGAAAGAGACAAAAACCCAGCAAGACCAGTTAGTAAATAGTTTTTCCCATTTTATTTGTTGCTGTTCAATCATTTTGTCCCTGGCTAGTGTCTGGGGGCAGCCAAGCATTAGCAGGAGCCAGAAGCATCAGAAATATTCATAAATGAAAACCTTAAATTGGGAAAGTTCTGGACATTGATTTTACTGGTGTTTTGAGAATTGTTCAAATGCTGCCATTTCCTCCAAGTGCCAGAGCACGCCTGGCCCCCATCTCAGACGTGGGGGCCGAGCGTAGAAACCACAGCACTCAAAGGCATAAACCATTTTTTAAGACCTTGCATTCAACCCTTTCCAGGGATGGCACCTCTTGCCAGAATCCCTTGCGCAAAATACAACTCCAGGCCCCTTCCCACAATATGAAGAATGAAAGCCCAAGCTCTGCCTGCAGCGGGTGAGCTAGCTTGGTTCCTCTTGGCATCCAGGAGCACCTTCTCCAAATCTCTGGGCAGGCTCTCCAGACCCTGACACTGCTCAAGGGAGCAGTTCTGAAGGAATACCCCTGAAACCCGTCTACGGCCCGAGCAGACACCACGAACCAGCACCTGCTCTGATAATTATCCAGAGCAAGAGCATCTCAGCCTGGCTTGGGGGTCTGGAAGCCTGGGTGGGTCACAAGATTGTGCCCTGCGGTGGGCCCCGAGCAGTTCGACAAGAACCAGCCAGCTGGGCTGCAGGCGTGCCCTCGGCCCATCAACTCCAGGGTGCAGGCCAGGCCCCTCCCTTCAGAATGAAGCCACCTGCCCCACTCGCCTCTTAGACATGTGACAAGCTCCACCCTCCTTCTCAGAACCTCTGCCAACTGGTACCTTGGGAGAAAATACTACTTGGGCTAAAAACGTGTTACTGAATGAGAGGCTTCTCGGTGCCTCTGTTGTCTCATCAATAAGATGGGGATAAGAAGAGTTTGTTCACAGGGCGGTTGTGAGGGCTGAGTGAGCTACTGGACAGAATGCACACAGACCAGACAGAGGCAGCGGCCGCTGTGGCTTCCCAGTGGGACTATCATGGTTACTGAGCTACCATTCGCCGTCTGTTCCCTCCGCCCAGCGAAGTTTCCTGAATGTTACTGGTCACGTTACGCTGTCCCAAACTCCTGCTGTTTGCATGATCGTTTACTTAGTGTTGTTGTTGTTGTTGTTTTAACAGGACTCACTTTCTTTCTTCTTAACTTTATTTTAAAAGGAACGTGCATCACCATGGTGGGTGGAAAACAGGATTCTGTGCCATAACTAGAAGGCAAATGTATAAATAAACACAATGAAAACAAAACAACGTGCATGATCAAGCTCAAGTCCGCTCCTGCCAAGGCACTCCTTCGGAGCCTCCCTGTCTCTGCTGAACAGCAAGATTTGAGGGCGCAGGCACACAGGGGCCACACTCGGGGTGTCCCTGCGCCCCCTGCCCGGTAACCCCAAGCCAGGGAAGAGCTGAAAAGTGAGTGGCTTCCTCCCTGCAGGATTTGGTAGCCATGTCCAGCCTCTGTCTTTCTAAAACCTGACCTGACACACAGAGTGGCCTGCTGTCCCACACTCCTGGAGACACCGTTCTAGCTGCCCACCGGCCCGGAGCACTTTCTGCAGCGACGGAAATGTGCTGCATCTGTGCTGCCCCGCACGGTGGCCTCTAGCTGCCTGTGGCTGTTAAAGACACAAAATGTGGCCAGTGGGCTTGAGGAACTGCCTTTTTAATTTCACTATATTTTAGTTCGTGTAAGTTTAAATGGCTACATGTAGCTAGTGGCTGTTGTACTGGGAAGCCCAGATCTAATGAGGCAACTACATGTACGGAGCCTTTCCTCTTGGCTCTTCCAATGAACTCTTTCCATTTGGAGGTTAGGCCCTTGGCTTCCTTTGAGGGCCATCTGATGAAGCGTGACAGCAATGTGTCACAGGGACGTAATGGGGGATTGCCTCCTGCATCCCTCAATATTGCCTAATCTAAGGCAATCTGTGTGGAATCTAATCTAATCTAAAGCCCTGTGTGGAAATTTCTCTTGGAGCTCCCTTTGAGGAGCTAACGTATTTTCTTCTCATTAGCCATGGTATTATCCAAAAGAGCCACATTTCCATTTTCACCCTGGCTGCCAGGAAGCCCATAGGAAATTCACAAACCAATGAGAACGGTCATACAGGAGCTCATGACAGATACGTGTGATTTTCACAGTTTCCTTAATTCAAGTTCTCCTAGTTTACCTTTTCCCGGACCCTGTTATTTGACTTTTTACTTCTATTTTATCATTCTTTTACAGGAGTTTCTCTAGAAATTATCTCAAATCTTTTGGGGAAATATACAGAATGCATTTGTTTAAACAAAGAAAAATAACGTCCAATGGTACCAGCATTTTAAGTGAGTCACCTTCTATCTGATATCGTTTATGATAAAAACACTGTAAAACAAAAGCTTTCTCCAACGTTTCCAAACACATGCTTGGATTTCGCTCTTGAGGGACTGACCAGAAGCACGGTTAGCGAAAAGGAGAGAGCTGCCTTCCAGAGGTGCAACATCAGCAAAGATGTTGGAGCACCCACAGTGTGAGACGAAGCTGCTCTGGCTGAGGCGGGTGACTCCGGGCCACGTCCTCCAGGCACCTACTGGACCACACCCAGGAAGGCTCTGAAGCCATGAAGGACAGGGACAGAGGGGCACAGATGCCACTGTGATCACCATGCCAACCATCTCCCGGGCAACAGCACATGGGCTGTGTCCGTCTCATTTTGTAACTGACTTCTAGACGTTACAACCTGCCAGATCACATCCTGGGCCGGCGCGGGGGGGGGGGGGGGGGGGGGGGTTCAGAAATGAAAGGTCAAGGAAACCTCTCGAGTGAGATCCCATTTTAATTTCGCTCTAAAATAAAGCTGTCGGCTTCACTTTTTCCATCCTCCAGGCAACACCTCCCAGCTTTCCGATGACCACAAAGCAGAACTCGAAGGACACTCAAGTAAGAGGGATTCTGGTTGGTTTGGCTTAAGAAGAGAAGGAAAACGAAGGGGACATGCAGAAATCTGTCCTGTCTGATTCTTCTCAAGCCCAAGCCGAGAGCATCATGAACACTCAGATTCTCCAACACTTAAGAACCTGCTACTAACTGCCGTTGCCCAGACGAACAAGTAAACTAAAGTCACTCTCTGGTGCAAGCTGCCGTGCCAAACCCTAGCTCATCTGTCCGTGAGATATTAAGATGCTGATACCCGTTCCTATAAAACACACACCTGCCACCAGGCCTGCCACCGAAGACCACAGAGGGCGGGCATTTGGGAAGATGAGAAGTACGAAGACGAGAATACGGAGTGTGCACGGGGTACCGGCCGCTCCTCGAGCTGACAAGAGCTTTGCAAGGTAAGTGGTAGGATTGTTTCCGTATTACAGATGAGGAAACAGAGATTCACTTAAGGTTACGAAATTGAAACCAGGGCTCCTATTTTCAAGTTCACTGTCCTTTTTTCACCACCCCAGGCTCTGGGAAAACATCTTAATGGCTGAGAAGACATCTTCAGTGGTCAATTCCCTACTGAAAAATAAAAAAAAAAAGTGGGGGGGGCAGCAAAACTCAAGGCTTTTCACAGAGCTGACAGGGAGTAAGAACAAAACCTAATGAAAGTTGTCATGATACAAGATGACAGACCCAGGAGACAGGTAAGAGTCAGACTTGAAAACAAAGCAGTCCAGGACAGGTGAACATCAACAGCTGGAGATCAGGATCCAAGATAAACAAAACAAAGAAAAATGACAACAAAAAAGATGGTAAGAAGGCAAGGCTGAAAGAGGTATCGGAAAATCAGAGAAAAGATGGAAAACTGGGGTCCCGGGTCCCCAAAGCAGACAAAGGCCCCACGGTCCTTAACACTCAAACCCCAGCCAGGGAGTGACCCTGACACACGCAGTGCTGGCTTTGTCAAGTAACTGCTGCCCCTTCTTTTGAGGAGAGGAGTCTGGTTTTCGTTTGGAGAACTGCTCTCCCCTCTCTCCGGCACACCCCAGGGCCAGCAGTGGTCATGTCCGAGCCTGGCCAATCACAGAAGTGCATCACCCAGCCTGGAGGGTCAGAAATGGGTTCCTGATCCAAGACAGGTCTGGGAGAAACGCTGAAATCTCCCAGACAGGCGGAGTGCCATCCATCAAGCTGCAGAGAGTGCCAGCCTGAAGAGGACACCTGAGCAGGGGATCCAGGCGACAGATCTGTGGCCACAGGTTCAACCACGCCCAAGGCCGCACCGACACCCAGACCTCATGGCTGCGACACAAGCCGACAGACTCCATCTCGGCTCCAGCAGTCCGCGCTGAGATCTGCAGTGGCCACACCATGAGGCCTGACCGGCATGAAGAGGCTCCACCCCAGTCCCTCCTGTGTGAATGAGGGAAGGACTCCTTCCTCAGGGAGGCGGGGCAGCCGGAAGGCCGTGGCCTCCTAAGTACAGCGCTCCATCACCAAGAGACAGACAGACCACAGCGCCACGAATAGCCGTCCGCTCCACCCGAGCGGGGACATCCAACTGAAAACCAGGGGCTCACCTGATACACATGGAAGGCGTTGGCCGCTTTGCCCCGGAGAAACACCGACGGGATCCAGACGTTGATCAGTGCCCGGTTTGATCTGACCAAAAAGAAAGATCAAAATTAGTCATTTTAATTTACCAAGAAAGAGAGAGGAAACCATCTTCTCTAAGAGGCATTACACACAAGCAATTGGTGACAACATCTGTCACGCACAGGAGTAAGCCCCGGGGCCAGTGTGAGCCTGCTCACCTAGCCCCCAGCATTATTCTGAAGGGACTTAATCCATGTGTGTTTGTTCTTTATATACACAGTTTGTACTTTGGAATGAGAAAGGGCTGCCCTTCCATTCTTACAACTGAGTCACCGTGACTCAGAATTTATCTAAACCTGTTTCCTCATCTGAAAAAGGGGTTGATAATTGGAAGCCCCCAGGCAGCTACGGAGGGTCACGTGCACTGATGACCACAGGGTACCTGGAGCACCCGGAGGAGTCACACCGCCTCCTTGCTGTGCTCGCTCTAGACCCTGGCACCCATTTTAAGATCAGATTCCACAAAAGGGCTCAGGAGGCCGACGTCCATGGCTAGGCAAGCAACAGCTATTTGGGGCGGGAAAGGGGAAACCAGGAAGGCAGGCACAAACACCCCTCTTGCAACTTTCGAAACACTGTGTTTGGCTCCAATAAACCAAGATTTAAATTCAAGTGCAAATCATTTACTGAGTACCTACAACATAGGACTCCGTGCTTTTATCTATAGTACTGCAGTTAATGCTCACAGGATATTTAAGGGGTCTTCAAGGGTCCCTTCAGTTCTGAGTTCTGTGAGTTTTGTCTTATGTGATGACCTTCACCTAACTGTGAATCTCTGGGCCCACATACCCGCCACCACCAATCTCCCACCGGCTGAATCCAAGGCATGCGGACAGACGGGCTGACTGTCGCTAATGCTTGAAGATCAATCCTGACGGTTACCAAAACGGTAATGCACAATTCTGGAAGGGCTGGGAGGTTCCAGTCCCGGCCTCTACTTAGAGTCGTCCCAGGGCTAAATGCTTTCTCCTGAACTTTCCTCCTCTCTCAAGAGCAGCTCATAGCCATGCGCCTGTGCTTAGAACACAATTGGAGACAATGGTGGAAGATCCCATGACTCAGTGGCCTCCCAATCTCTACAGTGGAGAGCAGTTTCGTTTCACAAAGAAATGGTTCTCTCCTGAAGCAGCATTTCTTCTAAGCTCTGAGATGAGGTGCTGACCTCCTTCATGGGGCAAAATAATTCATCACTTCCTCAGAGCTCCAAGTAAAAACTGCAATTCTGAGCCATCAAGTTGGTTTGTACATCTAATGGCATTCCTCCTGTAAAGGTCTCCCACTGTACTAGGGCCTAAGTGCTCCCCTTTCATTTCTGTCAAGGGGGTGGGTGCAGTGCAGAAATGTACCGAACAATCTGCTTTTCATTAACCTTCCTGATTGGTAAGGGCCAGACACCCCTGGCTGGCTTAGGCATTTCTCCCTTTCAGACCATTTCCCATACAGTGTTAGAATTGTTTACATGACTGGGGCTCCTGGGTGGCACAGTTGGTTAAGTGTCCGACTCTTGGTTTCAGCTCAGGTCATGATCTTAGGGTTGTGGGATCAAGCCCTGCATCAGGCTCCAGACTCAGTGCAGTCTGCTTGAGATTCTCTCCCTCTCCCTCTGCCTCGCCTATTTGTGTTCTCTCTCTAAAATAAATAATCTTAAAAAAAAAAAAATGAGGGGCACTTGGATGGCTCAGGTGGTTAAGCGTCTGCCTTCAGCTCAGGTCATGATCCCAGAGTCCTGGGATCAAGCTCTGCGTGGGCTCCCTGCTCAGCAAGGAATCAGCTTCTCCCTCTCCCTCTGACCCTCCCCTCTGCTCCTGCTCTTGCACTCTCTTTCCCTCTCTCAAAACAATATATTTTAAAAATCTTAAAAAAAAAAAAAAAAAAAAGAATTGCTGGAGTGCCTGGGTGGCTCAGTCGGTTAAGCATCTGCCTTCAGCTCACGTCATCTCAGGGTCCTGGGATCGAGTCCCACATCGGGCTCCCTGCTCAGCGGGGAGTCTGCTTCTCCCTCTGCCCCTGCTCATGCACTCTCTCTCTCTCTCTCTCTCAAATAAAATCTTAAAAGAATTATTTACATGACCATCTCTCTCCTAGATATTGATTCATTTGCTCACTCTTTTGTGACTACATGGCAGTCACTACTCTAGATCCTGGAGACAGAGCAAGGAAGCAAGCCGACACAGTCCCCGCCCTCAGGGAGTGAGAGAGAGACAACTCCCTTAACGATTATTCCACTAAGGCCCAAGAAGATGCTTTGTGTAATTTCCATGTTTTTAAGTTTACAGAGATTTGTATTGTGGCCTAATGTATGGTCTAGCCTAGAGAATGTTCCAGTACACTTAAGAAGAAAGTATACTCTGCTCAGGGATCTACGGATGCCTGTCGGATCTAACTGGTTTACAGATTGTTCGAGTCCTCTGTTTCCTCGCTGGTCTTCTCTCTAGTTGTTCTACCCAACATGGCAAGTGGGGTATTGAAATTTCCAACTATTACTGCAGAGCTACCTACTTCTTCTTTCATTTCTGTCAAGTTTCACATGCTAAGTTTTGGGGCTCGGTTGTTAGGTACACAGATATTTCCAACTGTTAAAGGACATTATTTAGTTATCACTGTTGTTAGTGCCACCAAGGAATATTGGATCTCAGGACAGTGAAAGGCGCTGGTGAGGGTGGGGGCAGGGTGGGGGGCTGAGGCATCACAGAGGCTAAGGAAACGGTCTTTGGGAGGGGCTTTGGGGAGTACTAGGAGTGAGCCAAGTTGGGGAGGGTAGGCTGAGGCTGGAAAGGTGCTTCAGGCAGGGAGATTAACATCTGTGAAGGGCACAGCCCAGATGAAGACTTCCTAGGTTTGAATCCTGCCTTCAGTGTGTTCTCTGGGAGGACGATACCCATGTCACAGGGTTGTCAAAGGGACTCAGTGGGTGAGAACAATGCCTGGCACGGAGGAAACAGTCTGGAAGTAATGATCCCGAGCAGGGAAGACCAGGTGAGTTAGAGGAGTCACGGTGGCCACGGGGGCTGTGTGCAGGGAGAAGACAGGGGACGGCTGAGGATGAAACCAGAGGTCAGCAAGGAAGGGCCTTCTGTGCAAACTACATGAGGGATGTGGGCCTCCATCTTGAGAGAGGAAAATGGCACTTCCCTCGGCTTTAGTGGAGATGCACAAACCCAAGGGAGGGGGTTGCAAACCTCTGGGACAGAGATGATGGAGCCGGACCAGGCAGTGGCTGCTTGAGGGCAGGGACTAAGTCTTATTCATGCCCTCCATCAAGGACCTGGCATGACCACCCCCGCCCCAGGAAGTGCCTGACTGCTTTCTGCTATAATGGTGAGCCTTCTGCCTCATGACGGCCTCTGAAACCCCTCCTCTACAGCTCTCACCTCTCTGCCCAGCTCCCCCCACAGGCCGCCACCCCATAACCCTCTTCACACTGTACCCCCGCTCCCCCCACAGGCCCACAGGGGGCAAGCTCACCTCCGATATCCATCCCTCATAGCTTTGCCTCACGTTGACCCCTCACCCTACACCAGCCTGACAGCCACCCAAGCACTGAGCGGCCTCCTGAACCCTCTGCATTTTTCATCACCTCCCTGTCATTGCCACCACTGCCCTGTGAGGTTGGCAGCGTGACCTTCACCGTATGAATGAGGAACTCAGGCCCAGCAAGGTCTAGAGGCTTGCCCAAGGTCATAGCAGTGTGAATCCTGTAGCTGGGACGGCAGGGAGGGTCAGCCTGGCTCTGATAAATGCTCTTTCTGATGCCCCACCCTAGCCCTCCAGAGGCGGGCTTTGCCCAGATGACACTTGCTCTCAGGGAGGCTGGGCCACCTTCTGCTCGGGACAACTGAATGAGAGCAGAGGGAGGCTCTGTGGGGCCCTAAGCTGGGACCCGCTCCACTGTCTTTACCAACCCAAGGGGATTACCTGTCCAAACCCCAAGGCAACCTGATCTGAAATAGTCTGAAGACCAACTAAGTGCTTCAGGAGTTTACTGTCAGAGGCACCAGACAGAATCACAGCCAGTAACCAATCAGACCCATGCCCTGAACCACTATGGTTTCCAGTAACTTCAGGGTTTATAAACTCATATTCCTCCAGGAGACACTCAGCTAATGAAATGAGAGCAGCAGGCCAGAGTCAGGCACCAGGGGTGGAGGTGGGGGGGACACGGGGACAGACAGACGACCGTGATCAGCAGAAGAGCACAGGCCCTGTGTGAGGGATGTAGCCGCGACTCAGCTCCCACTGTGGCCTGGTAGGGATCGGAGCCTTTTTTTTTTAATTTTTAAAATGAAATTTACATTCTTACATGATAGCTTCCAAATCCTAAATGTCGGCCAAAAAAAATTAATTGTTTTCCAATACCCAGGAACAGAAATTAAACACATTTGAAGGCCAGGCTCTGGCTGCAGGCGAACAACTTCTCACCTCCAAGATAACCAAATTGGCCCACGCAGATTTCAACAGTGATTTTAGTTTTCCCCTGTGGTCTTCTGGGGACACAAGCCCAACAACAGAGTCCTATTTCTAAAGGGCCCCTCGTGAGCAGATGCCGTGGACTTACATTTCAAAATCCGACAAACTCTGGTCTTCGGATGTTTGACTCAAATCTCCAGGCACCTGCCATCGGGAGAGGGGGAAGGGAGAGAGAAAAGCGCATCTTGGTTACCATGGTTTGCATAATCACCTAAGAATTCTGCCTCTCAAAGATCCCTTAACATTTCCTGTTCAGAATGAGGTGAAAAAGCAGTTACTGGGAAACAGTAAGAGATTTTGTGGAAGGATGGGTTAGAGACGGTGTTATGGTAATAAAAATATGCCACCATGAGGGATCTCAATTATCTTCACGGAGAACGGACTGTTAATCCTATTGAGATAATAGCAGGCCTGTAAAATCATGTAATTTTGGAGCTATAAAGGCCTAATTAGGATGGGAGATGCGAGATATCAAATGAGCAGTGGAAAAAATATCCACTGTCACCATGATGAACATCACACACACAGACACACCTAGTACGTAAACACAAAAGGCCAACGTCTGCCCCCACATGGCTCTATCCTTCCCGCCTCGTGATGCATGAGCAATTTAAGGCAGAACACAGCTGCTGCCGCTGACTCAGAAGGGCCCCGCGAGAACGTGATTGGGTAACAGAAACTGCACTGCCCCGCAGGATGGCAGGTTCTACGTAAAGCGGCTCGCAAAATGGTCAGCACTAGCAGCTGCCCCAGGAACAGTGACGTTACGTCCAGGGAAGGAGCTTCTGATCGAATGGAAGGATGCCAATGGAAACAGGGAAGACCAAGGGCAACAGGGGAGGGTGTGGGCTCATGAGGGCAAGAGCATTTATCATGTTCATCAATTTCCCTAACAAGCCCCCCCAACACACACACACACACACACACACACACACACACACACTCTTCACAGATGAGGAAACAGGTTCAGGGAGGCTGAGACCTTGCCCAAGGCCACACATGCAGGAACTGGATCTGAATTCAGGTCTGTCCAACTTCAAAGCAACTTCTGCTGCTATAAACCTGCAGCAAACACAGGGAAAACCAGCTACAAGGTGGAAGAAGCTACGACTTGAGCCCTTTCCAGGGGGCTGGAGACACAGAAGGTAACTCCCTCTGCGGCAGGAGAAGGCCATGGTTCTGGAGGCTCGGCTCTGGGGGCACACAGGTCAGGATAAACTCCCGCTCCACGGGTTCCCGGCCCTGTGGCCATGAGCCAATCCCTGGGCTGCTCTGTGCCACACTGTCCTCACGTGTAGAGCAAGTAGGCTAGTCCCACACCTCAGAGGGTCGTCTCGAACACAAGACCTGCTGCCTGCAGGGCGTGCACAAGAGTGCCTGGCAGGTGGCAAGTTCCCAGGAACTGTGCCCTGTACGGATAACGTGGCAATTACTGAGAGAGGCAGGGTGTTCTGCTATCCTTGCACCAACACAGGATCTGTCCCGCCAGCCCCAGGGCTCTCTCTCACGCCACACGTGGCAGCTCGCAGGGAGAACCACCCCACCTGGGCCCTTGGCAGGTGTGTGGAGCTAAGCAGTTACCATGGGCTCTACAGCAGCTTTTGCTAGGAAGTTGCTATTGAGAGATTCCTTCAAACCCAATAGGGAGAAACCTGTCTACCGCCGACCTGAGAAAACCTTGGTTTCAAAAAACCAGGCACTCCCTGGGCTGGGTCTGAGTGTGGCCCTGCTGTGAGGGTGAGCGTCATTTTCCTATGGATGGCTGGGAAGAGGGGCGGTATAATCTACTAGGGAAGCCATGAGGCTGTGTCCCACAGTCCCTACAAATGTCACATCCTCTGACCCAGAGAGCTCACTCCCAGGATTTATCTACACGAAATAATCAAAGACATGGGCCAGAATTTACATCAAAGATCATTCCTCTTTCCATTGCTTAGACAAGTTGAAAAAATTTTTTTCAAACAACCTAAAGGTCCAACTATACAGAAATGATTTGGGAAATTATGACATGTCCGTATGAGATGACCTGATTTCTTTTTTTAAAAAGCAGTTACACATGCACACTCATGAGAGTACAAGCATAGTAATAATTCTGGAGAAATATATAGGAAAACTAACAGTGGCTATCATTGATAATGCAGTAGGAGTGGGAATGGGGAAAAAAAGAGGCTGAATTTTCATTTGCTGTATTTCCATTAAGATTAAAAAAATGTATCTTTTGAATCAATTGCTTTAGAAAAATATTTTAAATGTGCTTTTGAAGAACAAAATAGCTTTCCATGTGCTGTAATGAAAAGATCTCCAGGACAGATCAAGTAAGAGCCGAAGCAGGGTGCACCTGGGGAGCAAAAGTGGAGAGTTAAGACTATCAAGTTGTATTTGGTTTTGCATCAAGAAGCATCAGCAGTGAACTTGAAGACACCTAGAAAAGGGGCACCCTGTGGGCACCAGGAGGTGGGAGTGGGGGCCTGCGCAGCTGGTGCACAGACTAGAAAGGCTTTTTATTAAGCACTCCTTTACATCGTTGGAGCTTTGAAATAATGTACTGCCAATTAAACATTTAAATAAAAACTTATTATCCTGGGGCGGCTGGGTGGCTCAGTCATTAAGTGTCTGCCTTCGGCTCAGGCCATGATCCCGGGGTCCTGGGATCGAGCCCCGCATCGAGCTCCCTGCTCAGCAGGAAGCCTGCTTCTCCCTCTCCCACTCCCCCTGCTTGTGTTCCCTCTCTTGCTGTGTCTCTGTCAAATAAATAAATAAAATCTTTAAAAAAATAACCTTATTATCCCACCAAAAGAGTGCTTCTGATAAATTTTTCATGGCACAGAAAACAGCTCCTGGTATCTGTGGGAGCTGCAAATGCCCAGTCTGGGTAACAACATGACTTAGGACGTCCACGTATCAGGTCAGAACGAAGCAGGTCAGAAAGATGACCCTGGCAGAGCTCGGGGAGGGAGAAGACAGATGGATCTGTGTTATGTATTTGAACTTTCCTGTACTGTCTCCAATGAAGGTGCATTACCCATGTAACCATAAACAGACACGTATTACATATTAAGAGTCACTCATATTACTGTGTGAAGTAAATAAGATACTCTTTCCAATCCACCCACCACAAAAATGCATTTGGCTAAAATGCAGAAAGCCAGAAAATAGAGACTTTGCCTTCCATCGTTCTTCTCTTACGCACGTGGGATGGAAAAGGACAAGAGGAGGCTCGGAAGGCACATCACCGTGCAGACACCACTCTCCCCTCGGCGCTTCCGCACGGAGCCCTGTGGACACGGCTAGGACTCTAGCGCCTTCTCCAGCAGCTGTGGGGCGGCTCTTGGCCTCTCTTCCCTGAGCCTCCCCCTCCACACCTGGGTCTGGGGAAGGCTATTCTGGCATGATGGGAGAAACAGGTAAGCAGACTGGAGGAGGGGCTCTCAGGCTATGAAGACACCTGCCACACCATTACATGCGTCACGCCGCCGCCTTTAAATCAACCTCATTTCAGACTGGAAGTGCACAGAGCTTGGACCCAGGGAACCGGGTGAGGGAACAGGGAAGGTTCTGACTGGGTTGAGCCCACCAAGCTGAAGGGAAAAGGTGACCAGAGGACTCAAGTAAAAGAGAAGGTGAGGGCTTTAAGGAAAGACATCACTTTACAATGCTAAGAATAAAAAAGCTTCTTCTAAAACAATCGATTCTCGAAAGGCATTTTCTTCACGGATAAGTTAACCCTCAGGGATGTTGGTTTTTAGGAAGCATTTTGGACAATGGATCTATGTAGCTGGGCGGTGTTAAACTCTTCCGAATTAGGAGCTTTTCTTCTCATTATGTGGCCGTATTGGTATCAGCAAGCCGGGAGACATTTACATGTGTCCGTGAGTTCCGGAGACTCCGCTGGAAAAGGATCTGTCAACTTTCCGACCTCTGTGGAATGTATCCTGCAAATCAGGCCAAGCTCGACAGCACCTGCATGCTGATCACCGATGCCCAAACTTACGCAATTTTAACATTTTGTCTTTTCATGCTGTCTATCCAGACTGGTACCAGATATCATCTGGGGTTTACAGACCTCATCCAGAAAGCTCATTTTACTCCACAGCCTGGCAATGAAAAAAGTGTGGGGCAGGGAGTATTTTGCAAGAAAAATCAACTTTCTATTGCCACTGGCCACAAACATCCCTTGTAACACCCCCTGAAGCTACAGGCAATCCTGGAGGACGGATCTCTGAGATACAGCCTGTTTGGTTCACCCTCAACAGGGCGCATAAAAAAGCGATCAGCAGCATGGATGCCCTCATTCCCTTCTCCCTGGCCCTGCAGACAAGGCAGGTGCACATGCGGCCTGTGGTCTGGGGAACCACGCAGCAGTAGGCGGGGGGCAGGAAAGGCAGAGCCCGTTACTGGAGAAACACAGCAGCCCTGATCCCTGGATCCTCCTGGACAAACAGCCCAGGTGCTACAGATACATGGATCGGGAGAGAATCCGCTTCCGGGGTGCATCAGCAAAGAAGCTTCCCCCACCTCTCCTGACTCAGGATTTCCTGGTTTTTTGGGGGGGGGGGCTGGGGAGCAGGAACAGGCCAGTTTCCTGGGTTTCGGAGGGGGTGCTGGGGAGCAGGGACGGGCCAGCTAACCACAGCCCCTCACATTCAGAATTCAGATACTGGTTCACCCTGGTGCTCTGACTGGGATTCTTCAAGCCTAGGATAAGGGCTCAGATAAAAGAGATTCTGCCAGAAAGAATAACACATGTGCTGCATAAATGTTTATTTAAATACAAAGGGAAGGAGGGAGGAAGAGAGGAGACAACTAATCAGCCAACTGCCAGAGCCACAGGAAAAACTCTACCTCCTTCTACTTCCAGAATCAGGATCCAAGCAGGGGCAGCAAAGGGGGACACAGCATACTCCCCTTGCTTGCAGCTGCCCTCGCTTCCAGTCCTGGGGGGGCTGCAAACATACACACACCACCACCAAGCATCGTCAAAGGCTTCCTGCTTTACGAAGCGCGTTCGCATCACAACTCTTCCCACATCCTCCTCCTCCTCACAGCCCTGTGGGCACAGGCATCACGCCCATTTCCCAGGCAAGGACAAGAGGATTCGGTGTGGATAAACAGAAGAATCAGAGACGCCATGAGGCCAGCACCAACCGCCAGAAGAATGAGTGTGCCATCTTGGATGTCCAGCTCAGTGGAGCCCCAGATGACTGCAGCCCCAGCCGACAGAGCAAAACCACTGAGCACCATCAACCCACAGAATCATGAAGTGTAAGAAAAGGGTTGTGTTTTGATGGGCGCCTGGGTGGCTCAGTCGTTAAGCGTCTGCCTTCCGCTCAGGTCATGATCCCAGGGTCCTGGGATCGAGCCCCACATCGGGCTCCCTGCTCGGCTGGAAGCCTGCTTCTCCCTCTCCCACTCCCCCTGCTTGTGTTCCCTCTCTCGCTGTCTCTCTCTCTGTCAGATAAATAAATAAAATCTTTAAAAAAAAAAAAAAAGAAAAGGGTTGTGTTTTGAAGTCATCAGGTTTTGGTGTGGTTTGACATACAGCAAGAGGTATCCCAAAAAGTAACTTTCTCAGGGCCATTCAGCTAGTAAGTGACAGAGGTGGGAGTCAAATGCAGGTGGGTCTGGCTCCAGAGTCTACACTTGTTATCACCAAGCTATGCTGCCTCCCACTATAAAGTCCCCAGTCTTTGCATTTTGCTTCTGTATAAGGGGAGGCCTGGAAGAAGGAACCCAGATCCACAATGAAGAGGCTGTGCTGGTATAGAGACCTCTGATGGAGTGAAGAAGGTCCGTAAAGACTCAACCGCTCAAGAGCAGATGTGCACAGGTATACACATGGGTCTAAAACCCTAAGCCTTTCTTACAGCCCGTCTTCTTTGATGCCACACCGGACCTAGAGGAGCAAGGCATAGGCCTTACCCAGTCCGAGGTGGCTGGCTTTCACCCCAGGAAATCCCAGGTCCTTTCCCATCTTTGGATACACAAGTCAGCCCAAAGACTCCAAGCAGAACACATCAAGTCTCAATGGACTAGCAGAAAATCGGGCATTCTGACGGTTAGAGAAGCCTCCTCCTGCCTGTTAGAGAAGTTTCTTCCTCCCTTACCTGTCTCCGACAACCTGTCTCTGAGTGCCCTATGAGAAAGAATCCACAAAGACGCGGGGACCCCGCCCAACATGTGTTCCACACCTACTATGTGCCGGTGTATTCGCACCTTTAATGCTCAAATAACGTTTGAAGCAAGAATTATGTCAAGTCATGTTCCCCTACTCTCTTCCCCCAACCTGTTTGTACAGCTGGCCCTTTTCTTACCCTTCAAGACTTGGCTAAAATACGCATTCCTAGGAGTGCCCTGACCGCCAAAACTAAGTGGCCCTCCAGTGCCACATCTCTGGATCATGCCACACAGCTGGCCACGGCGGCATTCCAGCTTGTCTGTGCACCGGCCCCACCCTGGGAGCAGGAGGACACTGCCCTGTGACACGTGGCAGCCTGGCCCAGCACCTGGCCCAGCGCGGACACTGAATTAGTATTTGTGACGGAAGAAATGGTTGATAATATAAGCTGTATTTCCACACTGAAATGTCAATCTATTTTGAAACTGCTTTGTAGCGAATTCGCAATCTTCACGCATGATAAGGATAACTTGGTCTGGAGATAAGAAAAATCAAAGGAAGAGAATTGTATTCTCTCTCTTCTAATTACACGGCTTTCAGATTTACCGCTCAGAAGAAAAGGCAAAAGGCAGATATTATGGAGCAGCCAATCTTTGTCCCAATCATGAAATGACACCCATGATTTATGTTTTCCAGAGTCACTTTCTCCCTCATCGAACTTTTCAAATAGCCTTCCCTTAAGCAATTAACCCTCACTTTGCACTGCCAAAAACAACCACTATTTCCCGGCCCCCCCTACAACCCTACTTTCTAATTTTTTAAAATAAGGAACAAAACATGCAACGGCACAGCTGTCTTCCAGCATGGCTGGCCAAGGCCCTGGCCTGCGCCCTGAGCACGAGGTCAGCCTGGGCTTTCTGGGCCCGCCGGAGGCAGCCAGCCCAGGTCTGGACCACTTTCAGGCTTCTGGGTTTATCTGTTCATTTGTTGTTTTGTTCTACGAACAATGAGAGGCATTCATGCGGTTTAAAAAAATCAGCTGAGGTCAAAGACTCTCCGTGGCGAGTAAAGCATTGGCAACGAAGAGCTTTCAGGAGATTTTTAGGCTATCGTCTGGGAAGCCCTGGAAACTTGAACCAGTGCAGACTAGGACACTTCTGTGAATTAGGTTTTGATGGGTCAGTTTCTCCAAAAAGACTATGAGGGTCCCAAGGACAGTATTTCCAGAGCCCACAATGGTATCAGGCAAACACTAGTTGCTCAGTGAATGTTCCCACTGGATGGAGAGATGAACAGATAGAGAAATGGATACATGGAGCAAAGGAATTTCAGGGAAGGGGCACGAGGAAAGTATTTAGTCGACTAAGAATGAACATCACGTTTCTCTGCAAGTAATGAAGATGCACGGACAACAGACGTGCACCCAGCTCTACTGGGACATACACCCAATACCACTGACGGCAGTAAGAGCCAGGAAACCAGCAATGAAATAGCTCCATAAAATGGTACCATCAGAGCCCAACTGCACAAGGACTAGAACAGCACAGACATCCTCTGCTAACAAGAAACGACCTCCAGCATATGATGTCAGGTGACAAGAGCAAGACCCAAAACAACAGGTCAGGTAAAGTACTAGTTTCACCAAGAAGCTGGAAGATAGACACGCATCTGTATTAACCATTTCCAGAAAGACACACAAGAAACAGCCAACCGTGGACGCCTTTACGGGAAGAGCTCTGAAAAGCAAGGGCGTGAGGAAGATAGAGTTGTTTTTTTTTTTACTGTACAACTTTATACCTTATCAAGTTCTACTACATTCAAGAGTAGTCACCCTTTCAAAAAATAAATGTATCAACCTTGAAATTTTAAACTAAGGGGAAAACTTATTATGTCTATGTTGAGGGGGAAAGCAGGATAGTGACTAACTCTGAGGTAGGTGGTGGGGACTGACTGGGAAAGGGTATCAAGGAACATTCTGGGGTGATAGCAAAGTTCTGGGTCTTATGCTACACAGGTGCAGGCACTTGTCAGAACTCAGTGAGCATGCAATGAAGACGGGCTAATACCTGCAATTTGCTTTGAAATGCATTTTGAAAAAAGATGAATTGAGGGGATATAAAAGGGAAGGAGAGAAAGCAATGGATGGAAGGATGCAAGATAAAGTAAGTACAGTAAGCTGTTAATGGCAGAATCTATGTGGTGGGTACACAGGTGTTCCTGGTAAAATTCTTTAACACAGCTGTTTTAAAATTTTCAAGTAGAATGTTGGAAAAAATAAGTTTTGATCAACCAAATGATCAAATGAATGACCAAATTACCTTTCTAGTCTCTGCACAGGAAATGACATTACGTCACTGTCTTATAAAGAGGCTATCACAGTATACAGCTTAAAAGTGTAAAAGAGAAAGTATTATAGAAGTGTGTCAGATGGTTAATAGAACTGCTTTGCGTTTCTGGATTCTGAGATATTAGCGGTATTTATCAGCTTTTTTTTTTTTTAAAGATTTTATTTATTTGACAGAGAGAGACACAGCGAGAGAGGGAACACAAGCAGGGGGAGTGGGAGAGGGAGAAGCAGGCCTCCAGCCGAGCAGGGAGCCCGATGCGGGGCTCGATCCCAGGACCCTGGGATCATGACCTGAGCCGAAGGCAGACGCTTAACGACTGAGCCACCCAGGCGCCCCTATTTATCAGCTCTTGACAAATGAAAACATGTTGTGATTTCTTCATCAATAAATAATTTTTTAAGAAGGGCTGGGCTGGGACTTCGGTGAGCTGGGACTGAGTTCTGACTTCATAATGTCGCCTCGAACAAGCCACTACCCTTCTGAGCCCGCCTTCCTCCAGTACAACGGGGCAACAGAAGCTGCCCCGCGGGACAGCTGTGAGGGACCACTCAGGACCCCTCAGGACCACTCCGCCAGCGTCTGGTGGAGATCAAGAGCCTGCTATGCGGCAATCACTCCCATCAATCCTGGGTGGAGTTCAAGGGTGCTGCAAGGACAGAAGGCTGGGGCCCGGCAGCCCTCCCCTACGAGTGAAGGGCCAACTGCTCCATTCCACAGATGCAAACACCTGCCAGCCATCCAGACACTGAGTCCACAAACCCGAACTAAGTTCCTCTTAAGGGCCAGACACCTTAGCGCCAGGGAGGCGGCAGTGAACAGGAGAGATGAAGCCTGGGGCTCACGTAGCATATAATCCAGCTGGGGAGACCCGTCTTCAGACAACCTACCAACACCGTTATGGTGTGCAAGTCCACAGAAAAGAAAAAGGAGAGCTAAGGCGTCTGAGAGAGGGACAGGGCAAAGTGGCGTGGAGGGAGGCTGGCTGGAGAGGAGGTTGAAGTACCTAGGGAAAACAGCAGGACTCTGGTCCGTGCTCAAACAGCGAGAAGCCCCCAAGGGGAAGTAAGCAAGGGAGAGCCTGGGCTAGCTGGCATTTTGCTTAGTCTCTCTGGCTGGAGAGTAGTGCCTGGGAGGCAGGCAAGGGGGAAGAGCCAGGAGACACACACACCCCATCTCGACGGTAAGCACGAGGAGATTTGCCAACCTCTCTGCTCACCGCCTTTCCACCGACAGAGGTAAGGCTCACCTGTAAGAAAGTATAAATCAGCGACTGTCTCCCGTTTCTCTAGGCTTAACTTACTAAGATGTAAAGCAGTTCTCAAGAATCCTCAGCCAATCTCGAGGGAAAGATGTAGGCCCATCATCACGAGCTGGGAGCACCAACTAATCCAAGTTTACTCCTGCTACAGACGAGGACCATGAGGCCTGAGGAGGAACAGCCCCGTGAGGGCTGCCCCTCCTGGCTGTGGGCTCCGACCACCTCATACCTTACACGGGGTTCTTACCCGCTCCTGGCAGGTTCCCAGGATTTTAGTAGCTGTCCCTGGAGTTTTGTGGCCACAGGCCCCTCTCCCCCCGCCCAACACACACTCTCCAGCAGGAACAGGATCTACTCTGATCCGATCCCCATTTCGAGTTTCCAAGGAAGAGCGCCTCTTAAACAAAGGGTTACACATGCTGGATTTGTTAAAAAAAAAAGAAAAAAGTTTAGCAAACACTGAACAAATGGCCTCATTCATTCTCATCTCACCCTTGACTCCCACTCAACAACCAGAGAAAAGGAGGCACAGAGCAACCAGAAGATGCCAAAGCAAATATGGGGTTTGGGCAAACATCCAGAGCCACTCTCGCTAGGACCGCGGTCTAAGTGGCGTGCACGTGTAGGATTTCCCAAAGTGCCTGCCAACACAACCGAAACGGCCACTTAGAACCTAGCCAGGGGCCACCAAGCAGCATTTAATAGCAGTAAAAGGCACTGTGGATGTTTAAACGACAGGTCTAAGCAGTTCGTTACTGCCAGCAGGAGTAGATGGGGGTGCATGTGGGTTGACCTGCTGGAGACATCAGGCTGCAAAGCAAACAGAAGGTACCTGCCCTGTCTGTCACCTCCAGTACTGTCTCCTTGCCAACAGGACACCCCCCGCGAGCATGCAACGGTAGGAGTGTCGCTGGGGAAACCCTCCACGCTGGCACTTCCAGCCCTGAACCCAGCACCTCCCCCTACTATAGGATCAGAGGTCGGCCAACCACGGCCCACGGGCCAAATCCAGCTTGCTTTTGTGAATGAACATCACCGGAACACAGGGACGCTTGTACATCATTTATCACCTGTGGCTGCTTTCACATTCCATCAACAAAGCTGAGGATGCAAGACAGCGGCAGTATGGCCCACCTTCCTAAAACACGTACTACCTGTGCATTTACGGAGGAACTCGGCGAACTCCTGCTCCAACTGATGGCGGAGCAGCTACAGAAAAATTATTGGTGATTTCAGGGCAACATTCACTTCCTCTTGGTGGGGAGGAAGAAATGTTTGAGTTCCACAGCCTCGTGGGGTGATGCTCAGAGGCTGAAGAATAAAAGGAGGCCCCAGATCGTGATGGAGAAGGGGTGATAAGAAATGGCATTTGAAGAGCCAGGCCTTTATTTGTGTGTATCCATGAAATGCACAGCAACCCTTTAGTAGGAGCGTGTGTCCCATATTCTGCGAAAGGCTAAGTGATGTGCCAGGCCTGGCTGGGTCCCAAGCCGTGTTCTTTCTACTACACCTGCTGCCTCTCCACCAAGAAACGTGGGTCCCACAACAAGATTCCAGGCTCCTCTCTGAAGGAGGGAGCCCGTAAAACCGAGCGCCTCTGGAAGGCCACTTCTTGGAATGAGCAATGAAGACACTCCAGTAATTAGAGCACGGGTAGGCCTGGGCCATCAGCTAACACCATGCAGGGACTGTTTTTTTTTTACCATTACAAATGCAACGATTACCTTTGCAGATGAGCAGGCTCACTCATTCTCAAAGTGAAGTGGCTCTGGATTGTTTCCTCCCAGGATTCTCCCCAGGGGTTTAATTTCTACTGCTTACCAGTAAAAAAGCCACATCCCGGATGCTGCTTTAGGCACCCAGGGTAGATGGGGAGGGGGTTTGCTTCTCAAGAAGCTCTATAGTGATTAGTCTTGGCCACGGAGGTTCAAGAAGCTCTATACTGATTGTCTTGGCCGCGAGGTCCTCGGGGAAAGACACAGGGTCTGCTGCCTTAAGGTCAGGCAGACCTGGGTCTCAGCACTTACTAACAGCGAATCCTTACGCCTCGGTTTTCCTCATCCACAAAATGGGGCCAGTGCTCGCAACCTCACCCTGTCTGCAAGCTGCCCAGCATACTGCCCACCCTGCTTAGTAAGCGCTCAGGGACTGCTGCTCGTCCCCCTCCCGCCTCCCGCTGCCTGCCCCCTCCCGCCTCCCACTGCCTGTCCCCTCCCTCCACTGAGACAACAGGAAGGCAGGTGCAGGCAGCTCCCGAACTTTACAGTCGCCCCTTCAGCTCATGTTTGATCAGGACCCATTTCCACTTGTGAGAATCCACCCTGTCTCCTCCTTTCTCCGGGACATCTCGACCTCTGCTCACCAGCCACTGCAAACACAACAGGCTGGCCCCCGTGGGGAGGTCGGGATGCTCCAGCAGGCTCTCTCCCAGGTCCCTGCATCTTCTCGAGCCCCTCAGCCCTGCCGTGAGAAGCAGAGAACAGACATGGCCCGGCT
Source organism: Halichoerus grypus (assembly GCF_964656455.1). NCBI lineage: Eukaryota > Metazoa > Chordata > Mammalia > Carnivora > Phocidae > Halichoerus > Halichoerus grypus. Next base: position 30,815,604 of record NC_135717.1, read on the forward strand.
TCCCCTGTTGGGGCCAGGGCACTGAGGACCGCACTCCTTCTCTATGCGTCAAAACGCAGACTCAGGCACTGCTCCCCTTTCTTTGACCTGTCCTCATTTCTGGAATGAAGGCTTTTTATTTTCTTTCTCATTCTTCATCTCTGTTATTTACAATGAGCTGACATCTGCCCCATGTTTGGGAATGATTTATCCCAGGCTACAAATGTACCGGTGCATTTTCCATTCCTTATAGTTTCAAGGTTTCCATCGGTTTTAAAGCAGACCCCACTTTCTGAACGGCGGGGTTTTTTTAAGATTTCTTTATTTGAGAGAGAGAGAGAAAGAGAGAGAGAGAGCAGGGAGAGGGGTAGAAGGGAAGAGAAAATCCCAAGCAGACTCCCGGCTGAGCACAGAGCCTGACGTGGGGCTCCATCTCACGTCCCTGAGATCATGACCCAAGCCAAAACCAAGAGTCAGACACTTAACCAACTGCGCCCCCCAGAAGCCCCCTGAATGGCATTTTACCAAGAACCCCAACATTAGCACCAGCACCACAGCTGCTTGACCAGACGGCAATCTGGTGGCCGTGGGCTGAGGGGCTCAGTGCGGAGCAGAAGGAATGAACGGCGGGGACAGGAGAGCCAGCTGCCCCAGACGCATGGAGGAAGGATCCTCCCCCAGAGCCTCCAGAGGGAGCAAGGCCCCATCGCTGCCGACACCTTGCTTGCAGGCTTCTGGCCTCCAGGACGGTCAGAGAAAAACGTGCGTTGTATTGTTTTAAGTCACCAGATTTGTGGTCATCTGTTACACGTATTGACCTCTCGCTCCATGCCAGGCTCTGTGGGACGCATTTTACGTACAGATGGGGAAGCAGATTCCGAGAGGTGGCCTGACTTGTGTAAGGGCACAGGGTTGTAAGGGGCAGAGCTGGGAGTGGAACCAGGTAGCGTGGGGTCCCGAGTCCACAGCAGGATAGGACGCCGTCTCCAAAGAGCATGGCTTTGGGGTTAGACAGGTCCAAGCTTGCACTGCGACCCTGCTATCCCACCCAAGCTCTGGCCTCTCCAGCCTCGCGTTTCTCTGTGATAAAGCACACAGATACTACTTCCCTGCTAGGCTTACTACGGAGTAAGGGAAAGAAACTGAATACTGCTGTGTTGTATCCCAGCACCCAACACAGAGGCAGCACTCCGAAGTATCTCCTGAAGGACTAAGTAAGGGAGAGTGACGGTGTCATTCCCTGGTAGGGATGGTCGTTTCAGAAGACTGAGGGTAGGGGCTGGCTGAAGACATGTTCTTCCACGAGGAACATGGTGACTATAGGGGCAAATCATTTCCTAAATTCACTCACCTAACCTGCCCCACTGTGCTGTCAGCTCTTGGAAATGCCAGATGGGTGGGAGGATTGGGGGCGGGGAGTAAATAAATCCCACTGAAGAGTTTAGGCACTTGATAAGCCTTAGACGCTCCAGGCTGCAGGACTCCAAGATTATGGCACTGAAGAGCAGCAACTGAGAAAGAATTCCTGAAGCTGAGCTCTCTGTCCTCCAATACCCAAACAGCACATTCCAGAACCTGCCTCCTGGACAACTTGCGTCGTGATGTTCAGCAGTGGAGACTAGCAAGAACTCCAGAACAGCACCTTCCAGAAATCTCACTCATAAAAGTTAACTGCCCCCACCCCCGCCCCCAACACACACCACTGCCTCCCAGGACCAGCTACACAATGGCCTCATTACCACTGGGCAGCGCCCACTCGCTGGTGTTGATGACTGAGGAAGCCAATCAGCAAAACCCTCAATTAGAGCCCCAAACTGTCACCACAGAAATCGGACACAAGAAACAGTCCTGCCAGGGAGAAATCGGCCTGATTTTCAATCTGTCTCTTATCAATAGGCAGTAAATAATGAAGTTTGGCTAATGAACAGACACCAGGCACAGAGCCATTGAAAATCCACTTTATGATCACATCTCCCAACGTGGGATGTTTCCCCAACACCCTTTGATGGAATCCTCACAACCACCCTGAGAAGTAAGGTGCCACCTCTGGAGGTCACCAAGGCCACTCACAAATAACTCTGCTCTTTCCAGATGCCTAGCAAGGCTGCACTCCCCCTCCCACCTGCAGTGAGATGCGTCTGTGGGACTTACTTTCCCAAGGAAATGAGAGAGAAGTGATGCGTGTCCTATCTGGGTGGAGGCCTTAAGACAGAGCGAGTGTGCGTGGCCAGGCTCTCTTGTTCGTCCCCCACCGTCTGGGTCTGGGTGTGAAGATGGTGAGGAGATGGGGCAGATGCCCAGCCTACCCGCGAGGGACAGGTAAGGTGAATGAGACATAATATTTTGTGTTTTCTGTACTGACATTTTGGAGCTGTTTGTCACTACAACATAACCCAGCATACTCTAGAATTCTACACCCCATTTTACAGATGGGAAAACTGAGGCTGACAGAGATGACACACCTTGTCCAAAACCATGCTGTTACAAAAGCAGAGAGGCATGGAGAACACAGGAAACGTTGGCCATTATACCTCAGGCTCTGAGGAGCTGTGACTGCCCTACAAGCCAGCTAGCTTGGGGCTCTCCATGCCAGCCTTGCCCACATGGCTCCTGGCTGGAAACTGCAGGTACCCGGAGAACAAAGGTGCTGGTCACCTCTGCATCTCAAAAACCTACAGTCCACCCTGAAGCAGTACAAAATCTCAGATACCTAGCTCCCCCAACCCCAAGACACGTGAAGTTACAGGCTCGGGAGAGTATTTCCAACGGGGTAGAATAAAGCAAGCAACAAGGATGGAGGGAAGAGCTGAAGACAGAAATAGGATTTAAGGCCCAGACCAGGGAGGCCCTACACATAAAGCCCCACCACAGAAGTTCCGTATGATACATTTCTACACAGTCAATTGCTTATTTCTATACCATCAAGTCAACAGAAGCAGTAATTTTTACTCAGATGCCTCGTGACCACAAAGTAAAATAAACCCAGTTACAAGGTCCTCTTTGTCCACAAAATAACCCATGATTATTTAGAAGCAGCGTGATCATTTAGAAGTCCTTCTCCTGGCGTTAGGACCTACGGGAGCTCTCCCCCATGGGTGCCCCTCAAGGGGACAGGGATGTGAAGGAGTCCATGTGTTCGGCCACTTTCCTGTGCTAAGCAGCCTTCTCAAATACATCCTGGTGGTCCCCATCTCCTGGCCTTCCTGCCCTAGTGTGGTCCCCTTTCCCCAGTGTTAGTGGCCCCAGTGACCTGCTCTACTGAAGAGGTAGGGCCGAAGTGATGGGGTGCCACTCCCAAGGTTAGTCCAGGGTCCGATGTCACCAGTGCCCAGGTCAGCCCCTGACACCCAGAGAACATGAATACGCATCCGGTGAATCCATCAACGAGGTGTCATCCACACCGGATCGGGGGGATGGGCCAGACAGAGACCACCATCCAGGCGAGAGGCGGTGTTCTACATGTGGGCCCGGGACGGAGGGGGCACATCTCCCCCAACTAGCCCTTGCTCTTCCAACAACTGTTCCTACAATTAAGCTCTGGCTTGTTCTGACAGCCACCGAGGAAAGCACGAGTTCTCTCTGTGACTGACGGATAATTTCATACTCAAATTGGAAACTGTTTAAATCAAGACTCCAGGAAAATCAGGGGCGGGAGACATATGATAGCTCCTTACACATGACAGCAAATAAAAAAAAGCAAACAGCAATGTTGATCGTCTTGCGACACACAAATCCGTGGTCCCTCGGTGGCGTCTGGAGCCGGCACAGAATGTTTAGCATCGGTCACATCCACCTAGTATTTTCCGGGCACCCATACTCAGGACACTCCAGTGAGAAGTGGGAACGAACAGTCCTTCGTGCAGCAAGTGTTTCACCTGGCACTGGGGACACAGTCAAGTACAAAAGGATGAAGGAGGGAGACGGCAAATCAACACCTCTATGCCAACTAGTGGTCAGTGCTGGGAAGAAAAAGAAAGCATGGGGGTGCTATTTTATCAGGGTTATGATAAGGTGGTATCTGACCCCCGACTCTGGGAATTTAGAAGCAGTATCTCATTTAATTCAAACCTCATACAACTCTCTCTGGTGGGCACCCCCAGTCCTGTTTCCAGATGAGCACGTGAGGACTGGAAAAGGAAGCTGCTTACCCACCCCGTCACTTCCTGCTCACAAGGGCCTGGGGACGGTACCTATTGTACTGGTGTACTGGTGCCTTAGCCCCTCATCCCTAAAGTGGACACGAGAGTACCTACTCCATGGGCTTGCGCTGCACATGAAATACTGGGGAAGAATTTGGTATACAGTAAGTGCTCAATAAATGTAACTTGCTCTTGTAGGTTGGAGTATAAACGCCACTCCCATTTATTTTAAGGACTTCATTATCTGATGCCGAAGCAGAAAGACACTCCCACCAAACCAGTGAATAATATCCATAAAGGAACCATGCTGACTTACACCACCATTCCCTCGGCCTAGCAGGCCCGTCCTCCTGACCAGCCTTGACTCATCCTTCAAAACCCAACTCCAACAGTTCCTCTCTGAAGCCCTCCCTGCCAATCCCATCAGTCCCTTAACCCACCACTGTGCTACCATTACAACCATTCTACAGAACTCCGTCTTTTGTTCGCTCATTCATTCAACAAACTCGTCTTGAGAGCCAACCATGTGTCACACATAACCATACTCCATCACAATTATGTGTGAACATACCTCTGGGTCCCCTCCACTGCACAACAAACTTGGGTCCAGCGGCAGAAAAACTTAACTGGGTAGAGTTCAACAGAACAAATTCGTTAACAAAGGATGGCATGAGAAAAGCAGACAAAAGGGGCGGCCCAGTGGGGAAAGAAGGATTACAGGAATTCAGAGGCAGTCACGAATAAAAACAACTCAGTCCTGACAGGGCCACAAAGGGCTGGAGAACAAGCTGGACTTCGAGGGCTGGAAAAGACTTGGAAGAGAGGGAAGGAAGGAGATGCCAACTCATGCTCATGAATGGAGAAAGCCAAGCCTCAGCCAGTTGGTAAAAATAGGGAAGTATATGTATATACCTCTGTCTTTCTGTAAATGCATAAGCATATCTGGAAGGACAGATACCAAACCTCCTCATAGGAGAGATCTCTGGGAGAGGGACACTTGTATTTTGTACTCTCTTCAACTATGGCTTATGTCTATATTATTTAATTTCTTGCAAAAATATATTCTTGTTTACGTAATTTAGGAAAAAACATGAAGCATGTCTTCTGAAAGACAAAAGGCAGAGAAGCAAGGCACGGCACATAGTCTGAAGAGCAAGAGCAAATGCAGGGGGCAGAACTCCGTGACCCAAGAGCCAACAGTAAGAGGGGAGGAAGAAGGTGAGAGTCAGGTGCTGCTTCAGCATCTGCCAGATTCTTTTCACAACAAAGCTAAAAGAAACATCAGCTCTGTCTCAAGGTGCTGGGAGCAACAGATGGCTGTGGGCCTTGCTGTAATGGGAGGGAGATGATTCTCAGTAGAGGTGCCCACACTCATGCTGCCAAAGGCAGGGATACTCAAGGACAGCAAAGAGGTAAGAAAACCACTTTCCCAGGGAGAAAAAAAAAATCTAAGGGGACCTGGGTTTTTCCAACTTCATCAGAAACCTTGGCCAAGTCAGATCTCCCATGCCCAGACACCTCAAACCACAACCACCCATTTTGGTGTGCACAAGTTCCTCAGTTTTTGAGTATCTGGTAGAAAACCATTTGAATCCTGGTCAATAAAATCATTTTCCTTGAAAGTAAGCAGCCACTCTGCAGTCCCCATGGGCCAAGGGGCTCAGGAACCCGGTGGGCAAGTCCAAGATGGCGCCTGTCCTTCAAGAAGAGGTCATTTCCAAAAGAACAGATCAAGGGAGCCCACAGTTCCGCTTTTTTCAAATTCATGAGGGATCCCTTTACCAAGATGTAACTGTTCCAATACAACCACATAATCTGTTGGGTCTCCCAGAAGAGAGAGAGCACAATATATCTAGGCAAAATCTACTCTGGATTCCACAAACCAGCTGGCCAGGGACTCAACTTCCATGAAACATAGAACAAAAACAGTATTCGTTTTTCTGGAAGAACATAAATCTACTTTAATAATATGGGGAAAGAGGGGCGCCTGGGTGGCTCAGTCGTTAAGCGTCTGCCTTCGGCTCAGGTCATGATCCCAGGGTCCTGGGATCGAGCCCTGCATCGGGCTCCCTGCTCCTCGGGAAGCCTGCTTCTCCCTCTCCCATTCCCCCTGCTTGTGTTCCCTCTCTCACTATGTCTCTATCTGTCAAATAAATAAATAAAATCTTAAAAAAAAAAAATATGGGGAAAGATTCCAGAGCAAACTGTAAGGTCATTTTGATATCAAGATGCCCCTGAGTTAAAACTGCTCACTGCCCAACACAGCAGTCCTAAGTTTATAAAGGGCCAGGAGAGGAGAAGTAGAGATGGTCCTTTATTTTTTTATTTTTTATTTATTTTTTTAAAGATTTTATTTATTTGACAGAGAGAGACACAGCGAGAGAAGGAACACAAGCAGGGGGAGTAGGAGAGGGAGAAGCAGGCTTCCCGCGGAGCAGGGAGCCTGACGCGGGGCTCGATCCCAGGACCCTGGGATCATGACCTGAGCCAAAGGCAGACGCTTAACGACTGAGCCACCCAGGTGCCCCGGTCCTTTATTTTTTTAAAAAAAAGATTATAAAAATTGGGAAGAAACCTAAAAAAAAAAAAATGGAGAAAGTCACATGCAGTTGGTAGGGAAAGTAGAACTAATTAGAAGCACAGAGAAAAATTTATTAAATTAAGGAATAAATACATATAATTTATTTAGTTACAGGGTTTGTACAAGTATTATCACGTGGTTATGTATCCTTAGAAATACTGTGTGTGTCAATTTAGCAGAAACAGATTAAGTTAGGAATCAATGGACAGGTCTTGGTTGGAAAGACTTCTAAGACATGGGAGTGACAGAACGGAACAGGTTGGGGCTGTCTACGTTTTGAGGTTGACAAAAAGCAGTCCAGACAGTGGTGCAGTCTGACCACATGGGACAGAGGTCCTAGCCCAGACCAACCTCTACCGGAATCCCACCAGACGCCTCGATCACAGGAACCCCTTTTCCATGCTAACGACATCATACTGAGAAACCTACGAGCCAATAAAACACACAATGGTCGGGAACAAAGTCACACCAAGGTCTTGAGCTTGCTACCCTTTTTGGGAGAAGCAGGAGTGTAGTCTGGGAGCAGCTTCCACAGAAGGCAGAGTGAGATCACAGCTACCTTATTACATAAATAAGAATGGGAGTCGCTGGCACCAACAGTGTGTGTGGGTCTTGAGCACGGGACTTTGGTTCATCCAAATATGAGCACCGGGGGCAGGTGAAAACAAACATGGAAGAACAGGCTCATTTCAGGAAGGACCTGGTAGTAAATAAAAAAAGGGGCAAAGGGCCTGTGAGCACCAGAGCATCTTGGCTACCACTGCCTGCCTATTCAGCTGGTGGAGCCAGTGGGGCTGTGAGCAGCCGACTCAAAGGAGCCGTTCACAAAGCTGTGCTGGGGAAGCGAGAATAGGTAAAATGCGGGGGCGGGGGGTGGGGGTCAAAGGCTGGCTCATGATCTTGGCTTCTCTTTCTTTAGAATCAGGGGCAGGAAAGGTGTCAAAGTTATCCTGTCTAGACCTCGATCTCCAACCAAATCACAAAGCAGTCAAACCAGAGAGACGCAAGTCACGTCAAACCAGATTCTAGTCTTTGACCTCTGCAAGGGCACAGCCCGTATCTTCCACGTCCACCACACCCCTGCAATGTGCCCACACTCTTGTATAAAGACAGCCACACAGAACACGTGACTGACAGGCAGCCTAAGCCAGGGCAGCAAATCCCTCTCTGGATGCACAGCTGAAATCATCACAGAGCACGAGGTGTATAAATCCTGACTATTCTGTACCTCGCCAGTGTTTCCTATTCGCATCGATATGAGACCCACTTGGGGACAAAGCTTGCACATGCTGCACGTGCCAACAGACACAAAACTCTCATCTTCATGAAAACGTATTTTCAAAGTTCGGCACCCATAAACCCTGGGTAGCCAGGCGCTGCCAACCCGAACCGTCAGCTGTAGCCCCCCGGGGCTTTCCCATGAAACCCAACTACCCATGGTGATGAGCAAACCAACCACAGACCAGGGACCAGAGTTTAACCCAGGCACATGTGGGGAGATAGACTTGCGATTTGGAGAGCCCTCTGCTTTAACAGCAAGGAGCGTGAGATCACTCGGAGTATTTGCCTATGGACAGGAAAAGGTGCTGGGCCCAAAGAGGGGCTTTTATTCTGGAGCCCAGAGAGGTCTGAAGCAGGTTCTGCAAGCATCTTTCTGGATGATTTCGTGTCAAAAACTAACATTTCTAAGCTAAGCGTCTATGTGAGACATATTTTTAGTAGCCTCTCTTAAATGGCACTTTTAAAAATAATCTCCTTCAAGACGGTAGACGATTAAAACACTGATGGTCCAAGTACTGAATTTAAAAGCCTCTTATAATTTGGAACACGATGTTTAGAGCTGCTGTGGGGCCGCAGACAATTTGGTCCTTGATCATTAGATATTCTGCAAGTGCCACCCAGCTGAAAAATATATTTCTTATTAAGCTTCTCTACTTAAATAGCATCAGCCCCCAAATGAGATCACTCCTCTGAAGGCTTTAACGATACCAAGAAAGTCCCAGGAAGCATTTCATTTCAAAGTGAGCCATATTAAAAAACTTGGGATGAGTTTTTTTCCATCCATCTCACCCCTGAATTTTAAATTACTTGTCTTCCTCTCCCACCAGTTCAGTCATTTCCACAGTAGAGGAAGGTGTCCCGTGGAAACACCAAGCAGCTTAGAGCAAGGATTAACAGCAGGTCTGTTATCCAGCAGGATCCAGGAAGGCACCTTAATGGATAATCACGTATCCTGGTTAACAGAGTGTTACCATGGATACCACAGGTGCGCGCTCAGATTTACACATCAAATGCTCCATGAGTGACACCATGCACCACCCCAAGAAGAGGGAGAGGAACATGGGGCCGCTGTCTCAGGGAAGCTAGCAGTCTGCAGAGGAAACAAAGTTCAACACAAAGTGGTAAGACAGCGTGCCAAATGCTGGAGCCCCAAGCACCATGGAAAGCCCGATTAGGGGCCTGCCAAGGGCTCGGGAGGGGAGCGGCCGAGAGGGGAGAGTCCACACAGGCTTTCAGGGAACTTGATCCTAGGGTAAGTCACTTCACAGGGGGAGGCCGTGCAAAGCACGCCAGTGGGACGAGGAAGAGGAAGAGGAAGTGGAAGGGACGTGAGTTTGTCAAGGCGGCTTCAGTGAACAGCGAGCATCTCCACACCACACAGCAACGTGAATGCTCACAGAAGGAGAGCACGTGGGAAGGAGCGGGGAAGGCAGAGACAGAGCGAGCCAGCTGCAGACAAAGATTCAGGCATGGGCATGAGACAGGTAGGCAGACAGAGACCAAGGCATACACAGGAAGTGGAGAGAAAGAGAACAGCAGAAAAAGACAGGCAGAGGCCAAGGGACAAAGAGAGGAGCAGAGAGGGAGAGAGAAAAGTAGAGAAGTAGATACAGGCCCAGGAACGAAGAAAGAGAAGCTCAAAGGGACAGAAGAAACAGAGAGAGAGAGAGAGACTGAAGAACAAACTGAAAGAGCAGGAGAGCGAGCGAGAACGAGGACCACCTGCTCTCGGAGGGCCATGGTGTAGGAGGCCGTGAGTGCCTGAGCTATGGTGCTGCTCACATGGCCGAGGCCCCGGCCGGCTGGGGGTACGAGGAAGGCCGGTTGGAGCCAGCCCGCCGCACCCCACAGCCACACGGCGTCACCGCCTCCCCTCCAGCCCCTACGGACGGCGTGCCAGGGCAGGCCCATGAGACAAACCAGGCTTCCATGCTCCCCTTGCCAGCTAGTGCATGGGTAAAGTGGCCCTAACTCTCCCAAATGCATTCCTCCAAAAACATCTTAGAAAAGATGCTCCCTGGGGAAATAATTTTAGGAGATAATGCATAAAGTACGTGTTCTATCTACCTCCTTTGGAGAGCTAGGAGGCACCATCGTGAGAAGCGCTACAGCCAAGAAACCCATCGAACATGCTCTAGGCTAACATTTTTCAAGATAATTACATCACCACGGTCTTCTTTTCTACAGGCACCAACTCGGCACACCCTCTGAATCATTGTTCTGCTTTTGGGAAACTGCCTCCTCTCGATTCCAAGTTTCCAGAAGAGCCCTTTTGATATCGGGATGAACTGATTAGGAGGCTTAAAAAAAGAAACCACTTTGATGTACAAAGTGAGATGGGGAGACAAGAAAGGGAGAGATTCATTTTGCAGGAAGGCAGTGGGAATGTGTGAGAGCTTCACCACAGAGGAATGGGAGTCTTTAGAACCACCCAGTGTGGTGGCCTAGAGCACAACAGACACATTTTGCTTGAAATGAACAAAACAAAAAAGTAAAATAAAAGAGTAAGCGGCATGGTATTTAAAAAATGAGAAAGGACTGGATCCGCATTCGGTTCTATCACGAAGCTGTGTGCCCCGGGCTGAGTCATGAAATCTCTCTGCGCGGTGCGCGCGCGCGCGCACACACACACCCCCCCCCCCGCACACACACACCCCCGCACACACACACCCCCCACACACACACCCCCCACACACACACCCCCAGTTAGCTCGGCGGAAACCGGATCTCTCAGGGGGAGAGGATTCAAATGCACACCAACACCAATCACAAGGTCAATGGCTAACAAAGGGGGAGTCCCCTCCCCAAACAGACAAGGGAGGGTACAGGTAAGAGTGCAGTGATGGGGTGGGTGGGGGGAGCGGGGGCAGACAAGCTACTGGGGCTAATGCTCTGAGTCAAGGCAGTGATTTCACAGGCCTCCAGTCAGACTAAGTGGGCCATCTCTTCCGCCTCAGGGGAGGGGATCCAATTAAAAGGTGCTTGGGACAAAAGAAACAGAGACCCACCATGGGAGCCGAAAAAAAGAGGAATCCAGCTTTAATTATGTAAAGTGAGACCAAGTTTGCTTCCCAAGCGGGGACAAACTCACAGGTAATGAGTCGCTTAGCCTTCAGCTCTCCCCGCTGAGGACTTTAATTGACCTCCATGCCTTACAATCTTACAAGGTTCTATTTCTCTGTCTCCATTTATTATTCAAAACAGGAGCTGTGCTCCCAGAGAACTCTCAGGGCTGTAATCAAATCCTGCTAAAGGAAAAAAATAAAGAAAAAGAAAAAACTCGGGCATTCATTCACATCTTACACCAGAGGGGGAAAAAGAATAATGAGCAGAGTCCTAAAAATACTTACATTCAAAAAAAGAAAATGAAAAAACTTCAACCCCTAATCCCAAACTCATTCTTAAAATAAGTGAGTTGGCTTAAAAGTCTATAATATCACAAAAGATAGCACTGAGAGCAAACCATTTTCCCGGCTCCTATCTTTTAAAAAAATGATTTGGTCCATACAGTCCTCACGGACTCCATGCAAATGAAATTCTCGAGCAGCAACATTCACTGAGTGCCTACTATGTGCGCCGTGGTGCTAGGCACTGGGGATCGGAGATGAAAATGCTCAGGCCCCTGCCACGTTCCCACCACTGAGCGGTTTTACTGGCAGTCTCTCACTGAGTCACCCAGAGATGCCACATTACTCCCCACTTGAGAGAAGAGCAAATTGGGGTTTCTAAATAAGGCAAACTCCGTGCTGCCCTTGAGGCCCTCCAACACTCCAGTGGTGTGGGAGGAAGTCTAATCCAGGGGCAGCAGAGAGCCAGACCGGGTGGAAATGAGGGGAGGAGAGGCTGAGATTCCCTAACAGATGCCTCTCACTAAGAGAAGCCTCCAGAACTGAAACTGAGCTTCGAACTTCCTCCTTTCTTTGGCCCCCCGCTGTCTGACTCTGGGGAACCAACCAGAGCAGCCCTGAGGCAATGATGACAAGGTCAAGGCGTCCTCTGGGGGCCACTGCCGAAAGGGCCAGCCTTCCCACAGCCTTCAGGCCCTTAATGACCACTTTCCTCTCTCCTCCCTCTGGCCATCACAACCTGCCCCCAGGAAAGGACCCCCTGACAGTCCGGGACGCCTCTGTGTGAACAGACGTCACTGCCCTAAAGGGCATTCAGACTTGAAGCAAAAGGAGCATGGCCTGGCAGAGAGCAGGTGGGTGTGCACATCAAAGGGGCCCAGGGAAAATCTGGACTCCACCCTCCTACCTGTGACTTTCACTCATTCACCCAATTTTCTACTCAGTGAGCCCACCCACCTTAACTCCGTGCCCACCACATGAATCACTGAGCCTCAAAGAGAGCAGGAGACAGACATTTTGCTCTCATGGAGCAGAGAAGACAGATAACGATCAGTGCGGTACACCATAATGAGGCATTGGGGCGGGGGGGAGTGCCTCAACCCTTCTGTGTCTCAGTTGCCATATTTTTTTAAAGACTTTATTTGCCAGAGAGAGAGAGCGAGCAACCACAAGTGGGTAGAGGGACAGAGGGAGAGGTAGACTCCCCGCTGAGCAGGGAGCCCAATGCGGGGCTCGATCCTAGGACGCTGAGATGATGACCTGAGCTGAAGGCAGATGCTTAACCAACTGAGCCACCCAGGCATCCCCCAGTTGCCATATTTATAAAAGAGGATAACACCCTCGCTTGATTCACAGGCTCCTCTTCAAAATTAACTGAGAGAATGAACGTGAAGACCCAGTGGGTGCCTAACACATTGTCAAGAACTTGATAAATCGTGAGCTGGTGATGGATGCTGGCCCCCCAGAAGGGTTTCCTCCAACAGGTGGAGGAGAATGGAAGGTGGTGATGGTCCTCCCCAGTGCCCTGGAAATCTTTTAAGGCACAATCTCTGGGGCTTCACCTAGCCAAGCTGAGTCCCACGGACTGCCAGACAATCTTCTAATCCAAATGTAGGGTTTCATAAGAGTGTTATGCTACCCGTTGTCATAAAAATAAAAATGAGAAACTCAATATCCATCAGTAGGGGTCTGGTTAAATAAATTACGGTATTGCCAGTTCAAAGGAACACAATGTAGCTCTTAAAAAGAATGAGGTATATCTGTATGTAAAATAAAATAAAAAGATCTCTTAACTACATTGTTAAGTAGGGGGAAAGTCATATTGTGAACAGTGAATAGAAGAGGCAACCAGTTACTAAAACATGTGGGAGTGTGCATGCAACTTACTCGGGCATCCATTTCTGGAAAGACAAACCCAACACTGGGGGGTCATTACTGACTCCAGGGAGGAAGGCTAGGGGCCCGCGATAGGAGGGAGATTCACTCACTTTTCACTGCATGCTCTTTTAGACTACTTGCCTTTCTAGCATGGGTCTAACAAGATTTGTCAAGAGTCCAAAATTTTACAAGTTCCAACTGTTTAAAGAAAACTCCAGTCTTTCAAGGCACACAGATCTGTCACTTCTCACTGTAGGACCTTGGCTGAGTTAGTCCATATCCGAGCCTCAGTTTTCTCTTATGCAAAATGATATCATAATAGTAATTACTGCTAGGGTCTTGGAGGATTAAATGGAGTACTAAAACTTTAAAAGTGTTTAAATTTGGGGCAGACATCAATACATGCTACCTATTAAAATCGGAGTTGTTGACTTAGAGCAGCTGGTTCATCGTTTCCATCATCCACAAGGAGAATAATGCACTGAAGGTGCTCCCTGAAGATGCACCTGCACTGAAAGGAGTCACTGATCTTGTCTTCAGCATAGAGGACACACAGGCACTTCTCCAGGATCCACAATGAACCTCTCCTAAGGGACGGGACCACTCCTTGGTCCTCACCTGCTATCAAGTCCCCCTCCAGTAAGGCGGCCTTGGAGTATGCCAGGACGCAGGGATACGGGAGCCACTTGCCTGTCCCCCACACCAGGTCCACTCACACTCTGAAACACAAGTCAGCACAGCGAGTTCCCCATTCCTGCAACCCCACTGTCCTTTCTCAGCGAGGGGGGCCACAGATGGCAGTAAGATGAGAGCCATATTGCCTAAGTCTTTAACGTGGGACACAGCCGGGAAGGACACAAAGAGGGACCCTTGGGACCTTGCCTGGAAGGGCAATGGGTAACACAAGGGAACCCACCCATACCTGCTCTCCCCAAATCCCCAGAGTTGGTGGAGCTTAAGAAAGAAAACAGACTTTGTGGATTAAAGCGGAGTTTGAATCCAACTCCATGACATACTCATTGAAAGATTCAGGACCTCTCGGAGCCTCAGTCAAGCTATAAAACAAAGATGAAATCACCTCCCACAGAGGGTTCTTAGTGCACAACAGGTACCTGCTGTGTTTCCCTCGTAGGAAAACCTGTATCTCAGTAATGAATGAAATCCACAAAGATCTTGTACACATCTTGAACACGTAAGGAGTGAGGGAAACCAACTCAATTGGGGACTGCACTGTGGGTCTTTAAGCACAGGAGGTAACATTCACATGCTGACATCATATAAAGGAAGTACACACCACCACCTGTGAGGGCAAGGTATCCAAAAAAAAAAATGAAACCTGAAACTCATCTACACTCTACAGCTAATGACCAATTCAAAGGAAAGGCAAGGAACAGAGAAACATGGTAAGGATTACCATGGGGTTGCTATCAACAAAATCCTAAATAGGAGACCGTTCAAAAGGCCAGGTTTTTCAATAGTAACAAAAGGGGGGGGGGTAGATATGGAGGCTAATGTACAAATTAAGACGCTAAAAAAGACCTAGCACCCAACTGCACTGTTGGCACTGCACTAAGACCCTGATTAGAGCAAATAAATAAAAAAAAATTTTTGAGATAACTGGAGAACATTGAATACTGATTGGACATTTGAGGATACTAAGGAATTATCATTAATTTTTTAGGGATGATGATGGTACTATAAATATCTTTTAGTGATAAATACTGAAATATTTGTGCCTGAAATAATATCATGACTTGGATATGCATCCAAATAATCTGAGTTGGGAAGGGACTGAACTGAGTAAGAATGAGTCAAAAACGACCCTGAGGAGATTACTGCAAAGGTGAGTGATGGGGTTTCATTAAATGACTGTCCCTTTGCCACAGGCTTAAAATTTTCCACTTTTATTAAAAAGCTTGTAAGTAAGCCATAGGCTGGAATATTGACAACATGCATAACTGAAAAGACAGGCAAAGAACCACTAGAAATCAGCAAGAAAACACATGCAATCCAACAGGAAACTGGCACAGGCTGCAAGTCATCACAGAAGTGGAAACCGAAATAACAAGCTGGCAAATGGCAAGATGGTCCGCTTCGCTTGCGATCATAAAAACACAAGTTAAAACCCGCCTCGTGCCCAGAAGTGTTGGTAGGGATGTCAAAGTGTTGGCAGGAACTCCTGCACACTGACTGAGAGATCATAAACAGGTATTAAAATTAAAAAAAAGTAAAACTCAGTAACGTTTAAAATACCAAACCACACAATTTGGCAAGTTCGCCCTCGGGCGCAGATCTCAAGGAAACGCTTGTGTAGTGGATGCAGGAAGTGCTAATACAGGACTGCTAGGATCGGAAGGAGAGACAGGCAGACCTGGTGTGCTTCCGGATGGAAAACACCGCCCCAGCGACAGCGATGTTCGCAGGAAAATTAAACCTCCATCCCAACCCCCAGACCCAAGTGCCAATTCAAGAAAATACAAGCAAAAGAGGGGCCTGAGAAGAACGCTGCAGAGGTGCCATAAGCCAGGTTCAGGTGGTGACACAACCCAGGGTCTTCCACAAACACATGGTAAGGAAAAGAGAGAGGAGGAGGACGCGACGGATGGACAGAAACATCAGCGAGTGCTTCGATTCACGGACAAAGGGAGCAAAACGGTGGTGGGCAGGGGCTGGAGGAGGGAGGAATGGGGCGTCAGGGTTCCATGGGGCAGAGATCTGGCTGGGGAAAAGGACAAGCTTCAGGAGACGGAGGGAGGTGAGGGTTTCACCTGAGGCCACCCCACCACATAATGAAGACTGACTAAGATGGTACATTTCAGCTTCTATTTTACTCAAGTCAAAACAACTGTGTTAAAATGAAAAAAGAAACACAAGAGACATAACCAATGACGACACATGGACCTCACGTGGATCCTAATTTTTAAAAACTCTAAAAAATTATGGAACAGTGAGAAATCTGAACACATTTGATGGTATAAAAGAACAAAGGGTAATGGAGGGATGATGATGATATCATATTTATGGTTTCCTATTTTATTTTTTTTAAAGATTTTAAGATCTATACAGAGTGGTCTATAAATGAAGTAACACCTAGTATCTGAATCAAAATAATACATAAGGAGAAGCAGGTGCAGGTAACTTCAAACAAGACTGACCACCACTGAGGACAGTTCTATTGATGAATTTGCCTAAGATTCTTTAATCTATGGACATCTAACATTGGACACGATAAACCTTTGAAAAGAAGAAGCTATTGTGAACATGTACAAGAGGACAAAATGCTCTCAGCATCGTGGTTTGCAATAGCAAAATAATGCAAACAACCTAACTGTCCAGTAAAATGCGACTGGATTAAAATTATCATGGTACTTCGCTCAAGAGAGAACTCAAGAGTCAAGGAAGTGAATGAACCAGACCAGGCCCCCCGCCCAACCATGGTGGTTTGGCCAGGGAATGTCTGGCAATGTCTGGAGGCATTCTTGGATGTCGTGACTGGGTGGGGTGCTACTGGCCTCTAGTGGGTAGAAATCAGGGGTGCTGCTAAACATCCTACACAAAGCACAGGACAGCCCCCACAACATGTAATTACAATCTTCCCCCTTAACTGTGGGGGATACATTCCAAGACTCAGTGGATGCCGGAAGCTCGGGACAGTCCTGAACCCTACATATACTCTGCTTTTTCCTTTATGTGATGCCTATAACAAAGTTTAATTTATAAATTCGGCACCTAAGAGATTAGCAACAGCAGCAAATAGAATAATTTTAACAATATACTGTAATGAAAGATGTGAATGCATCCTCTCTCTCAAAATATCTTATTGTCCTTTATTCCCCCTTCTTTCTTGTGACAATGTGAAAGGAAACAACGCCCACATGAGGAGATGGAGGAGGTGAGTGACGGAGGCGTTGTCATGTGGCATTCGACTACCAATGACCTCCTAACAACTCGCCAGAAGGACGGTCATCTGCTTCCAGACCATGGCAAAGTGGAACCGCAGATATGGGGGGACTACCCTGAGGGGGCCAAAGTATCAAGAGAGCCACAGCTTGAAAATCCTCTACTAGACCTGTGTGAGATACTCCTCAAACCACAATACTGACTTAAAAACAAACAAAAACAAGGGGCAAGGAGATATATACAGGTAGCATCATCTAAGTAAAGGTTACACAAAACCAAGACTGTCGCTCATGGAAATTTATGTAGTGAAGTATAAAAACAGGAAGGAGAAGGCTATACACCGATTTCAGGATACTGACTATGGGGTGCGGGGGCATGAAATGTTGCCAGGGGGAGGCTTCAAATAGAATTGGTATCACCGTGTTTATTCTACCCCTTCCCACCCGAAGCAAAGTGTAGGGAAGGTTAGTGCACATGAAATCTGGACGGTGGGTACATGCCAGCTCACTCTTTGGTCTCCGTACTTTTCTACACCCTTGGCACTGCCACCGATGAACAAACTCAACAGCGTGGTTGTGGGCAGCAGAGGCTGGGAAGACAGACAAAGCAGGCAGAAGAGCGAGGCTGGGACCTTCCCAAGGGGGGAGCACTCACCGGTCCCCGCAGGTCAATGAGCTCCTGCCTCATCTGGGACACGAGGGCCTCCTTGGCCACCAGGGCCCTGTGCAGGCGCTCGTTGAACTCAATCAGCTCGCCGTGCATCTCCGCCACCTGGAACACACAAGCACCAAACAGTCAGGCTCAGAGGGCAGACCCGCGCGCCACCCCCCAGCACGCGTCCCACCTTCTCCAGGCCTGCCACTCGTCAGCAAGGCACCAGGAGGTTGTCAGGCCGGAGACACAACAGTGCTTACCTATGAACTGCGCAAACCCGCCTCTAAGTCGAACACATCTGTGACTGGGTTGACGTGAACACTACAGAATCAACGGTCTGCAGTTTATGGTCAGGACAGGGCCCTATCAGGTCATTTTGGGCCTTTGGTTTCTATCCTTCACGGACACTTTTCTAGCCAAGGCTTTCTTCCTCACCTGAGTTGTGCCTGCCAAGAATCACCCGGCTAATGGCACAGGTGGAGTAACTGACCACTTCTGTTCCTCGGGGCCTTGGTTCTGAAAACCAGGAACACAGAGCCAGAGCCTCGGGGCGATGGCGACGGTGACAGATCCTACTGCAGCGGCACAACGAGCCCTCAGTCACCGCTTCATCTTTGCCAGGGACAGCCCTTCCGAGTGCTCCTCGCATCTTCGTGACACTGGCTTTGTGAAGCAGGTGTTAGCATTCCCGCCTTACGGAGGGCAACGGTGTCACAGAGTAGAAGCAGCTAGTTCAAGGTCATACCGCCAACGAAGGGCTGACTCTGGGGCCCTGGCTCTCGACCACGGGGCCAAACGCCACGATTCTACCACTTGCACCGTGCGCACGTGCAGCCCACTTGGGCCTGCCGTGAGAGCCCTCGAATGTATCCTCGGCTCATCCCAAAGAAATAAAAAGAGGTTGTCATAAAGTAGTCTATGACTCATGTACAGAATGAACCACAGGTCTTTCCAGCTATCAACTTACAAAAAGCAGTGATATCCTATATGGTCAAAACAGAGTAATTTCTCTGATTACATGAGCGATCTTGTGCGGTCTTAAGATCAAATTTGACTACAATTTATTTGAACATTTTAGAGAAACTTGCAATGTCATCTTGCCATGCTTTTCAGGAACCTTGAAAGAAGAATGCTGCAACCATCTTAAAGAGAACCCCTCGAGAATTGAGACGTCAAGAGACCTTCCCCCAGCCCTGTCCTCACGCTTTTCCCAAGAGATCGCCCCTCCCTTATACTCTAAGACAAAATTAATATCAGACCACTTGTAATAAGTAGTACATATTAAAAATAAAACATACTCAGAATCAAGAAGGGATATAGGGAGACATTCTATAGGAAAAGAAAGGATCATTAACCTAAGTCTTGGGGCCTCAGGAGTAAGGCGGGCCCTCCTTTTTTTTAATATGTTGTTATATAAAAGGTAAAAGGCATAAAAGGAAATACACAAGATATTAACATTAGTCAAGGGACAGATTTTCTTCCCATCATTTCTATTTTTCCTTACTTTTTAGTTTGCTAACAATGAACACTCTTCCATTTATCGGTGGGTAGAACCACTTGGGCTCTTTAAAAGAATTAAAACTATTCACCTGAAAACTAAAGGCAGCCATGGTACAAGCAACACAAAATGCACCGGGCCCCCAATCACATCCTGATTCTTTCAACTTGCTCTGTCCGTGGCAGCCCCCTGTGCCCCAGGTGCTCACCTCTTTCAAACCAGAGTGAAATGCAAAGTGAGAACAGCACAGAAGACATTCCAAGGACTATGCAATTAACAACGGGAGAATAAGTCACTGAGCCTTTAACCAGCTTCTTTTTGTACAGACCTAAAATTAATATTTCCCACTTGCGTTATTCCTTTTGTATAGTAAAAGCTTAGGACGATCTTCTTTTGGCCCTTCACAAACAAATACAATACCGCTAATACCGCTTCTGCAGATCCTCCACACAGCAATCACCCAAATCCTCCATGAGCTTCCCCGGGGCGGAGAATCCGTTTACCACACAGTAAGCAGGAAACACACAACGGCCAATATTACTGCTAAATACCTGCTACTGTACCCCCACAAGACAGACCTTTAAATAAATGCCACCGGCATTTCCAAAGCAAAGCAAGGTTTTGCTTTGTTTTTGTTTTGCTTTGCTTTGCAGTGGGAGCCAGAGTGTTAAAACGATTTTCCATAAATGCATAAAACAGCAGAACATCCCAGCTTGCAATGGTATTTATCAGGAGCTGTCAAAACCCTGGTTCTCTTTTGCAGCCAGAAGAGTGACGTGACCAAGTCCGACAAAGCTTTAATTTCCCTAGGGAATTGGGGGGGGGCTGGAATCGGGGGAACTGAGGAGATAAACTGATGAAATAATTTTGAGTAACCATTAGAACTGCATTATTCATTGTTACTAAGCTAAGCTCTGAAACTCTGAGTTTCTAGATTAGATATCCCTACATACAGCCATTGAGACCAACAGCTTTGATCTTACATAAACCATGCTGAGCTTACTGTTCCTTGAATAACTCTTTCCAAGTCTAGTGTAACTAGAAATGGATTCAAGACTCCGAGAGCCTCAGAACAGGAAGTGGAGATTATAGAAACAAAAGCAGGCAGCAGAACCACTGGCTGGAGCTTCTTATTAGGCTCTGAGGGCACTCAACAGGTCTTGCCTGACCAGTCCCTGTTTTCAGCAGCCACAGAGAGTCGCAGGGAATGGGACAGACAGACAGGCAGACAGACACTGGCTACCCTTCAGTCCATTCTCAGCCAAGCAAGACCGAGTGATCCTCCCAAAGCAACATCCGATATCACCTGCTGTTTAAGACCTTCATTGCTTCCCACTGCTCTTAAGGATAAATAAAACCCAAACACACTCGTGATCAGCCTCTCTAACGCCATCACCTGCCCCCCTCCCCAGCATCTCAAGTCACTCAGACCCACAGGTCTTCTATGTCCCATAAACAGGCTGAGCTCTAGAAGGTCACCCTGAGATAGGAAGAAGAAAGGCATATCCAGCAGGAGAAACCGCAGGCGCACAGGCCCAGAGGTTGCTGGGGCTGGGGCGGCGGGGAGGAGTAGCTGAGACAGGCAGTTAAGGGCTCAGATTCTGGGGCAAAACAGGCCTGCACTTGATCCCTTACAGTGTGCTCTGGTGCCAGGCTCTTAATCTTGAGGATCCTAAAGCCATTCGCCTACAAAACAGCGATTCAAAACCCTACCTACTGCATGGGGCCACTGTGCGGCCAGAATGAGCTGCCGCACTTAACCAGCTCTGCACTGTGTCTGTGCGTGTGGCAAGTGCTCAGTGGAGGAGAGCTGGTTGTGCAGGGTGGGTGATCACATCAAAGGGAAACGGAGGATAGGGCTATCTGCAGAAGCCAGATGGAAAGGGGCCACATGTGCTATACCAAGGAACTCAGCTGTGGAGAGAGACTCATTGTTCCCCAGTAAGGAAATGTCACCAACAGAATTGCTAACCATGTGCCAGGCCTGGTTCTGGGGGGGCGGGGGAGCCCAGGAAGGTCATGGGGTTCACACCCTAGAGATCAGACAAACTTGGAGCTCACCGAGAGAGGAGGACTGGGAAAGAGGATGGGGCATAAGGGAAGGCCTCCCCCAGAGAGAACATTCAGGAGTCCCTCACTTCTCCCCTCAGCCTTGGCACAAGCTGGGCAGCCTCCCCCTCACCCCCACGCACAATGCCCAGGGCCATTTGGAGAGGCAGCCTCTCAAAGTGCACAACTCATGAATTAATAAAGTGCAGGCACTTCTCAGTCACGTTTTGGGTTTTGCCCTTTACAGTGGAGAGAAGACAGTAGACTTCTTGACTCTTTCTAAGTCAGAGGCTGTTTGGCAACATCTATCAAACTTTTAAAATCACTCACCTGTGACTTGGCAAATCTCTGTTGGGGAGTTACCCAGCCCCTCTACTTGCACCTGTGCCCCAAACACCAGTTTAGCTCCAAATGGCTGGAACCTACCTAAATGCTCAGCCACACGGGATCAGTAAAATTTATCGGCTCTCCCACCTCTGGCCCCCCGGCAGACACGACTAGTCGCTGGCTGCACTCCTTCCTGAAGGAAACACTCAGGCAGCCACACCCAACTGATCAGAGACTTGGCCTATGGATGACACCGACTTGGCATCCCTGGCATAAGGGATGGGGGAAAGCGTCATCAGGAAGGTGACATTTGAGTTGGGCTTTGGAAGACGAAAGCTTTGGAAGTTCAGGAGACTGAGCAATCCATTCCAGCTGGAGCATCAGAGAAGACGATTTCCAAAAATAATGTGGCTGTGAAAAAGCTTTTAAGTCTGTGAAAATCCCAGGAATTATCATAATTACCTGCCAAATCACGAAAGAATTATAAATTAAAAAAAAAAAAGCCTCTGGCATTTCCTTTGATATCAGAATGTTCTATCTAATCACATTCAAGCAAACCATGCTTCTCCCTCCCTCATCTACCTAATTAGACACTTCCCTGATTAACTAAACCAAGACAACCCCCAAATTTCAACGGCAACTGAGGCTCTTCTGGTCACATACCCCAAACTATCTGAGAACATTCACTCTGAAGTCTCAGCATCGTAAGTTTTATAAAATGCACAAGCTGTTCTTTGGTCCCACATACACAAGCTGCAGGGAGGGATCTAGACCCTCTTTCCGTGATGAGGACATTGCACCCAGGTAAAGACAAAGACCCTGCCAATGCCCATCTGTCTTAATCCACTTTTGAGCACCAACTATGCTCCAGGCCTTTTCCAGGTATTACATGTATCTGCTCACATGACCCTCGCTTGCATCCCTCCTGCAGGCTGGGCATGCCTCCCTTAGGATGAGCCTCAAGGCTCCGAGAGGCCAGGCTGTGAGACTAAGCTGTGGGGGTCAGGAAGTGGCAGGGCGGGATGGCCACGGTCTCTGCTCTCTGCACGCCATCTTGTGCTAGAGGAGACAAGCTGAGCCCTTCAGGGGTTAAGGAGAGGAGTGTCCCCACAGAGTGAAGGGAAGTAGCGCAGTGTGGACCAGTGGCTCCCAAAACAAGCTGGTCATTAGCCACTTGGAGGCCTTTTGAAAAATACAGATTTCTGGCCCTCACTCTCAGGAACTGACTCAGCGAGGGGCAGGCAGTCCGAAAAAGTACTTTTTAAAAGATCCCACTGGCCATGATGATCCCTCAGATTTGGGAGTCACCAGCAAAGACCAAGGGGAAGCATTTCACAGGTTGAGGTATGAATTGCAGGTGGGCTAGTCCCTAGTTGCAGAAAACCTAGTGTTTCAGCCCAAATTTGCACAACAGCGATGTCCCAGAAGTTTCTCCACTTGTCAGCCGTCTACTTCCACCTTCTCACTGAGGTGAACAAAGCCACAAGCCAGAGAAAAACTACCTCAAGCCGCCAGCTGACAACAGACAGCAGACATCGCCTCACATGGCGGGGTGCTGGTTAATGGTGCGGTTAGTCTGCAGCCGGGCTGCCCGGAGGGGCCCGGGCACAGGGGCCGAGAGGCAGAAGGGGGGCTCCGAGCTACCCGTCTGGGACAAAGGAAGAACAGGACTTGACAGTAAAGGTCTACAAATATTTAACACAATTTCATATTGCTATGAAATCAGGAATTCCATGGTTTTTCTAGACTTTTTTTTTTTTGTACACATGTCAGTCTGCAATGAAATGGAAATGGTGCTCTTCACCGCAGGTAGTCTGAAAGGCACCTATCTACAACACATAGGCTGTATTTGAAACAATGTCTTACGCTAATTATCAGAAACAATGATGAATGATGACGAAAAGAGAAAGCCAAAATAGGATCGTTTTTAGATAAGACTTTTTTTTTAAAAACAAGATAGAACCGATGCCATCAATACCTGTCCTTCTTTCAGACTGTGTTCTTGCACAGTGTCAATCTGGGCTTGAAAACTAAGACAATCAGGAACAGTAACTAAAATACTGAGTATCCACACCCAGGCCAGGACACACAGGTCTCAGAAGTCCTGGAAAAGTTATAGCTGCCACCACCCTCTTTGACCCAGTATGTTGAGTCTCTCCTACAGTTGCCTGAACGTGCCCATTTCCCAGGGGAGGAAGGTGAGGCTCGGGGGCTGAGGAAGTCTCAGGTCCCAAAGCTCACAAGTGACAGCTGAGATCTGAACCCAGTCATCAGGGCTCCAAAGCCGGTATTCTTTCCACCACGCAAGCCCTCAGGTGATGGATCAATCACGAAGCAAGGGAAATCCTGGGACCGTTTGGGGTGAGAGGAAGCCTGGGCTCAGAGAGGCTGAGAGCCCTGTGCAAGGTGTCCTGCTGCTAAAGCCAGCCTGTTCCTCCAGTGGGGGCAGGAGACTCGCAAGGATGAGCAGTGCTCGTGGGGAGGGCGAGTCAGGAGCACTTACTCTGCTCTACCACTGCTCCCCCCCTCCCTCCAGGAAGCACTTCATCGGATGCTGTGCCTCCCTAGGACATGAACACTCTTACCTTTCCTCATCTCAGAGCTGAGGGGATGGAGTCCCAGAAAGGGTAAGCACCTTGCCCATGGCCACACAGGAAGCCAGCAGCACCGGAAGCAAGAGTCAAAGTTCCGAGTCCATGTTTTGGACTCTTGTGCCTGGCCTCTCCACCCAGCATCACCAGGATGCTGAGCCACTGTCTCAACAGCACAGCACAGGGCCTGCCAGGGCTGATGAACCTGGGCTCAAGGACTCAGAGCACTGCCCCAGGCAAGGAACACCGGCACACTCACACCTCCCCCCCGGACGACGCACTGTCACCCATACACAGGTGCACACGTTAACATACACGCACTCCAGGAAAGGAACGGTCACACACACGGGTGCACACAGCCCCTAGGAAAGGGCATGGTTGCACATGCACGCGCCCACACACACATACACACCAGGGAAAAGGCACCATCAACCCTTCAGGGCATGGCTGCCATCAGCAGGCAGAGAAAGACCGCCATCTGGGCTCTGGCTGATCCCACTGCCCTCTGAGCCCCCAGAGGCCCAGCCTCAGACCGTTTTACAGACACCCACCCTGAGGAGACCCTGGTGGCACAGGAAAGAGCACCCAGAGTAAGTAAGAACCTCTGCTAAGGCAGGCCCTACCCTGGAATTCAGGGTCCAAAGGAGAGCCCCAGAGAACGTTCTAGGAGTGCACAGGCACCAGGAAGAGCCTTCCGCAAAGTGGTTTTTGCTTCATGTGAAGACATTTTGGAAACCAGTTTCTAAGTGACAATTTCAACATGAAGACATCCCAAGGGACTCTCAGGTATTACTTCAGGATGGTTCAAATCAGGATGGGATATAGAAAAACAAGGGATGTGGAGGCCCAATCCAAGCTCTGTCTACTCCCCGCTCTGTGACCATGAGTATGTAATTTCATATCTCTGATTCACACTATCTTCTTTGTCAAATGAGGACACTGTCCCTTATTGTCCAGGTGTGTCATGAGGAGCAAAGAGAAAGAGTTTAGTAGTTCCCAGCCCACCCCAGTGAACGATCCTTCAGTAACCATGACGAGCACTTTCTAGAGTCCGGCAGCGTTCCAAGGGCTCTCCACGCTTGCACAAAGTACAAGCCTGGGAAGTACAGCTCTATGCCCATTTTACAGAAGGCGAAACCAAGTTTCAAAAAGGGCAAGTGATTGTCCAAAGTTACAGTCTATTGGGGAGGGTCAGTAACCCCAAAGCTCACAACCCTGCGTCACCTGTCTTCTGAGTCTCCCCAGTTTCCTCCTTCTTTCCAGGCCACCTTTTGCTGTGATCCTGCTGGGCGGAGGACAGAGCTGGGAGGGGGGTATTGCTGAGCCCAGGAGCTTCTCAGGTTTCCCCCCACTTCCCCCCACCCCACCCCCCGATGAGGCAGCAGCTCTGCGATCTCGGGACTGGTCCTCCTCGACATCACATTATAAAGCTGTCAAGTGACACGCTCAGCCAAAGCCTGAGACAGACCCATCCTCAAGTGCCACCGAGATAGACTGTGTGGGCTCTGTCTGAGATAAGTAGAGGCTTGTTAGGAAACCCTGCTGATAAGTTCAATTTGAAAGAGCCTCCCTTAATCTCCTCCGTAGCTAGCCCCTGTGTGTTCAGAACCGCCGAGCTTGAGCGAAGTCATACTTGAAAACATTCGGCTGGGATTACGATTTAATGGGGGGAAAGAAACACCCAAAAAGAACAACAGCTCAATTAATAACGGGATGCCTCTGAGAGACAGATGTTTTGGTAACTGTGCCAGCCCCGACACGGAGCTGCTGGGTTCCAGTCCCCAGTGCTGGTCCTCATTTCTCCTGACGCGTGACCTTTCGGAGAATACACAGGGCGAGTCGTGGAGAAAGGTTACACGGAGCAGCTGTGAACAGCCCAGATAACACCTTTTCTTTCCTGCCTCAGCTAATGGCCCTTGAAGAGCAAAGGCAGAATATACAGAAAGCATGATAATCAAGCAGCAGCCAACACCTTCCCAGCGGCTGAGACAAATGAGCAATGACGGGAGAGGAAAAAAAAGAAAACACAAAACAGAACCATGAGTTCCAGCCCTCTGCTGAATGATGCGCTCACACAAGAGCAACACACAGGCAAGAGGCAGCTGTGAAGCTCCCCAACAGGTCCCGTCACCTGCTACCCTCCTGCTGGAGCCCCAGCAGAGAGGCCGCCTGGCGCTATGTCCAAGGTGCGTGCCTGGGCTCAGCAGACGATGCCCCGTTCCTAGCAGAGCCTTTGGCCAAATCGCTTTTACCTCTCCGGGCCTCAGTTTCTCCTCCATAATGTGAGGGCTGCTAACAGTGTAAATCTCACAGGGCTTCTGTGAGATTAAATGAGTTAAGAGGTAAGAAGTGCTTAGCTTAGAGCGTGGCATGCACCAAGCACTCCGTACTGTTACAGCCATTATTTATTAACCAGGCGCCCACAAAACATCCGGTGCCACAGGCCTGTACCATCTACAGCGTTAACCTCTCTCAGATACGCTCCCTCTCCTCCAACGGGTCACCCAAGACTTGGGTCAGAAGGGCCCCCATCTCCCACCTGAACAAACATGACAGCCCCTGTTGTCCATCTTGTTCTCCACCCCACTCCCAAGCTGATGCTCAAACAGCCCCCCTGAAACCCAAACCAGATCACACCCAGTTCTGCCTAACACCTGTCAATGATGTTGACAAATACGGTGACATGCCATCTGCAACTGACCTCAAGATAATATGGAGGAGGGGGCAGAGGAGGGTTAGCACGCAGTGGGACTGGTCTTGGAGAAGGAGCTGGGTGGGGCCTGTAACGGGCACAGAGACATAACGTGACACTGTTTTTGTCTACACTGAAATTTCTCCAGAAC
Source organism: Halichoerus grypus (assembly GCF_964656455.1). Taxonomy (NCBI): domain Eukaryota; kingdom Metazoa; phylum Chordata; class Mammalia; order Carnivora; family Phocidae; genus Halichoerus; species Halichoerus grypus. The sequence goes on from NC_135717.1 coordinate 30,842,671, forward strand.
CCCCAATTTAAAAACAGCTTTCAGTGGCATCCCGTTCATTTCCTTGACACAGGATTCAAGCAATGGAAAGAGAGGTGAGGTAGAAGGAGGGGCGGGGTGGGAAGAGGAGGGGAGGCAACATTTCAAGGGAAAGACTGACACTGACCAGACTATGAGCTCCTCCTGCAACTCCTTCCCTCGCACACCTCCTAAAACCCCCATCTGCCCTTCAAAGCTTAACTCAAATCTCAGTTTACCTCCCTCCCCAACTTCTTTGAGCCATTCACGCATCGTCTCCATAAAGGATGCATCAGCAGTAGTTGGAACAGCTGCTGTTTTCTGAACACCTAATACAGATCAAGCATCTGGAGGGCCACAGATAAAGGATCTTTTGCACAAATAACAAAAAGGTGTGCATTCTGGGTAGCTACAGCCTCGTGGGGCCTAGGCTCAGTGGGTGGGGCAGGGGCTGGATAAAGCTCCTGTTGGACTCCGAGTACATGCCTTTGTGCAGTGAACAACCTGCACAACTGTACACAGTGGCCTTAGACATCCTTCTAGGTGCTACTGTTGCTCCCATTTCACAGGGGAGGAAAATGAGATCCAAAGAGTCTAGAACCCTTGCCCATGATCACAGAGAGGTTATTGAGATAGCTAACACCCAGACCCACATTCTTTTTGTTACACAAAGCTCCTACAGGAGGTGGCACGGCAATGCCACGGCCAGCCTTCGTGCACCCAGCAGACAATGCTGTCTCCCACACAGTTCACAGTCCTGGACTGGAGCACAGGATCTCGCCCATCTCCACACATCTTACTTGGAATCACTGCCAATGCTGGCAACAAAACCAGACACTTCTGGGCTTTTCTTTGCTGGATCGATTATGGGAGGGTCAATGGTGGAAGAGGACCAAGTCTCCTTTCTGTTAACACCAGAGATAATGCAGTTTACCTGGCATCATACAATGGTTGTAATTATAAGCCATCACAAGTACAAAATACGGTGTTCAGCTGAGCTTGTGAAAAGGGGTCAAGAATTACTTTAGAAAGCTTTGCTGGCCTCTCCTTTCAAAAGCATTGCTGTTTCAGGCTGGCTCATGGGGGACGACTACTGATTCCTGAGGATCCGAGTTGGAAGGCAGCTGCACCTCAACCACCTCCCAGCAGAGAAAGGCTTCTCCAGCCTGCAGGGCCAGCACTGAAGGAGGAGGAAGAAGAGGGGAGCCCTCATCACCAGGAACCAACCCTGAGCACGCACTCTGTGTCAGACCTAGTTCTCAGCATTACCCACACATCAGCTCACTCGCAGGCAACCTGTTGAGGCCCGGCCACAGCAGATTCCCTTCTTTGAAAACTCCTCTGCAAGAGCTAAAAATGCTCACACTCATCCATTCGACAAGTTTCGATGGAGCATCTACCACCCACCAAGCCCTGTAATTCAGCACTGCGGATACAGCGGCCCACAAAAGGGATAAAACCCTGGCCCTGGCGGTTTCTGCATTCTAGCTACCATCCCCAGGGAACAGGGGAGGACACGGAGGCTTACAGAGGGGAAGTCCTAGTCAGGATTTACCAACAGAGAACTTGGGATCCGAACCCAGAGCCCATGCTCCTAACTACCACGGGGTATATACGATCTCTTGCAGCTCTGGAGTCATTATTTTATAAAGCTCCTCCTGAGGCCAAATGTGCCTCCCTGCACACTTCCGGAACGACTACTTCATCTGCCTCTTTGGCCCTTCGCTGGTATGCCAGGCACTGTCCTGGGGCTGGGCATCAGCGGTGACCCTCAGGGAACTCCCTGTCTCCACGGGATTCAGACTCTGACGGTCCCCACACAGTGTGGCCACTGGCGCTGCAGGAACATGGAGGGGAGACCCCGACTCAGCCTGGGCCCAGGGGAGAGGTCCAGAAGTTCTACCAAGTTGAAGCTTGCAGGGCAGGAGGAGGCTAGGCAGCCGAAGGCAGGAGAACAAGTTAACACCCAGGCCCCACCTCCAAGCCCCTGCACTCTGTCTCCTCAGCTACTGAGTGGGGATCTGTCACAGAGAAGGCAGGGCTGCAGGGAGAACCAAACGGGACAGGAAGAGACCTCAGAGCACCCAGGGTGGCACACGGGAGGTGCTCACCATGGGACAGCTGCTTCTCGTTCCGCAGAACTGGTTGCCAGACCCAGGAAGTTATATAATATCACGTATCCAACACCCACTCCCCATTCCAGAGGTTTCTTCAAAAATTATTTCACCCTGGAGTGTTCCTTTTACATTTATTGTGCAGAATGCTGGAAAGCACAGAATTTCATATCAAGATGTAAATTCTGAAATTATATGGCTCTCTGTCATATTCCAATGTCTTCTAGAAATGAGGGGAGGCCAGCATGCATTCTTAATCATGTTCCATCAGAAGGAATACAGAGACCCCCTGAATATTTCAAACACGGCTCACTATATTATGCCCAAGTTTCAAAAGAAAGACAGCAAATGAAAACATTAAATCTTATGATCAAAAAAATGTTTTTCTCCTTGGAGAGTCCCCTTCTCGTATCACACAGCACTTGCCTCAAGCTGAGAGGGGGTCCCCTTGGGGTAACGATCATGTGGCTTCTCCCTGGGGGGGGAGCCAAGCGGTGAGCAGGGGACACAGACACCCATACAGAAGGAAGGTCATGCTCAAGTTTAAGCAGGCACTGTAGGGTAGTGGTCTGGAGGATGAACTTAGAACTGGACGGCCAGGATGGGGAACCCCATCAGCCAGTCACTTGCTAGGTGACCTTGGACAAGTCATTCAGCCTCTCTGGGCCCAGCTTCTGCATCAATAAAATGGCAACCACAGAAGCACTTACATCACAGGGTCGCTAGTAACGGAGTCCATACACAACTAGGGCTCAACGGACAGTGCCCCAACTATGACGATGATTCTTGTAGCTCCTGGTAACACACGAAAAAGTGTACACCTGTAATGTTTCTTGAAGCCCCAGGGTCATTAGGATACAAAGACAGGATAAAATGGGTTAGAAAACAAACCAACAAAAAGCATGCAATTTAGAAGCAGACAGACTGGGTCTGATCCTGGGGTCACCCTTGGCCGGTTGCGTCCCATGAAGAGGAGTGGCTACCATTTCTCCCCAGTTCTGAACATTTCCAAGTCCCACTGTTGAGACAGTACCCTCCTCCCTGCAAGGGGCACTGTGCCATGTAACTAAGATGCAACGGATGCGTCAGTACCGAGAATACGGCCCGGCCCTCAGCAGGCATTCCACAAACATCACTCACCTCTCTTCCTTCCACAGAGGGCCATGGAAACAACTTTTTCTCTGGGTCACTGAAGCCCCATGACGTATTAGTGAGGATAAATGCAACAGTATCACAGTGGTTCCCCACGATCGACCCCTATAGAGGGGCTCATCAAATGTGACTTTCCTCTGTCTTCTAGGACTCGAGCAGCTCATGCTGGACACATAGCATGGGAAATCAACTTTTATTGTGTTACATCACTGGGATTGGGGAGTGCTTGTTACTGCAGCAGAACCAAGCCTATCCTGACAAACACAATCCTTCAGTGCAACCACCTTGTATCTCCCGGACTCTCACAATGGGCCTGGAAGTCTGCAGAATGGCACAGAGCCCAAAGAAGTTTGGGAGAGGCCGTCTTACAACACCCATGGGAAGGTGGGATCCCGTTCTCCATTCATCAAAGTGGAAACTAGACTTGGACAAGTTAAATCATGTGTTCAAGGCCACACAAATACCAAGGGGTGAAGCCACAATGTGAAAGTAGATCTACCAGCCCCAAGGTCTGTGTTGTGTCTGCTACACGGGCCCACCAGCAAGTGTTTTCCATCTATTTCTCGCATGCGGTGAGGGCCCTGAATGCAATGCAGGTCCTCCCTGGGCTCCGGTGAGAACTGTAACCGCAGGCTGCACACATTCTGTGTTCCACTGTCCAAGGCCCTTCACCAACATTCCTTCACTGCAATACTCACCTCTCTTCGAGACATATTCCCATTTTACAGGTAAGGAAACAGAGGCTTCCAGAGACTACAGGAGAGCTCTCACAAAGAGATGCTGCTATAAATAAAGGAAAGATGCAGACAGAGATGGGCAAAGGATACAGGTTCCTTTAATGGAGGGCAAGAAAGATATTCCACACCAACAGCTACAGAATGAGAGATTCAGGAACACTCTTTATTGGAGGAGGATCCTTGGCCCTCATGGGCCCACATGGTCAGACTCTGAGACACGTTCCTTCCTAGAGGAGGGAGAGAGGCTGCGGAGAGATAACCCCTTCTGGGCCCTCCCAACTGTGCGGGAGCTTTGGGCCTCTCGTCTCTTGGCCACCTGTGATGATAGCAGCTGCCAGGTCCCCGAGTCATCATGTCCCCGAGTCATCCCTGGGCACCAGGTGGATAAAAGATCACTCCCTCCAGAACTTCAAATTCAAACCCAGATCTGTCCAGTTTCAAATGATGCTCTTCCCACTGCCTCCCAAACCCACCCACCGACCCACCCAGTATTTACTGAGCACCTACTATGTGCCAAGCACCATGTAGACACTGGGGACACAGCAGTGAACAGACCGCCCAAAATCTCTGCCTCCCGTGAGCTTGCCTCCTAGTGCCCAAGGTTACAAGTGCTTACTGACCACGGGACGGTGTGTTTGTGCCCTGTCACAGGGAATGGGACTACAAACAAGAGGCCTGGCTTCCAGTGAGATCCTGCAGGGTCCTGACTGCGCATCGGAGGCAGTGAGCAGGTCTCGCTGCAGCCGGACTCCGTTCTTGTTAGTGATCCCAGGAAAGGAGGAGGAGATGGACGTGACAAAGACAAAAGCAAAGACAGAAAAGGGGCAGCAGCAGTGAATGCTTTCTGGCTAAGAAATCAAGCTGATCATTACGTCTTAGATTAAAAATAGTTTTTTCAAAAGCGATCATCTGCAATATTCCCCGTTTGATGCTCAAAGACCTCTTGCCAGAGGCCCTCATGTTGAACAGTCCCCGGTTTTCTCTGCCCACAATCCACTCCCCTCTTCTTCAGCTAATGGAACCCTGCGTTTTCTTGGGAAACGACCCCTCTTCCGCTCTGAGGTCAAGCAGCTTTGGGGGGCTGACCATACACCCCTGGTCCCAGTCAGCATGTGCCCTGACCTCACCCATCGGTACCTACCACCCCGTTGGCCACAGTGACTGGTTCAGGGATGGCGGGAGGCTCGATTCCAAGACTCTTGGTGGAGTTAATGAAAAAAAAAAAAAAAAAACCCTCTCATCACCAGAATTGCTAAGCTCATAGGATGTAAGATGAACCTGCTAGAAACCATCAGACAGACAGACAGACAGAGAGCGTGCACCTGCCTGAGAACAAAGACCATAAAGAAGAAAACAAAGATAAGCAAGAGAAGAGGAGCACACCCACATTTGATCATTTGACCCCTGGAAGTTGTCTGGCCCAAGTCAGATGAACCCCTGGGTGGGCACCCGATGTTTCCATGAACCACAAGACTTCATTTTTTGTTAAAACCCAGTTTGCACTGGGTCTTCTGTCTTTTAGCTTAATGTCCTGACTACCAGAGCCACCAAGTCATGTCTAGTCTCTGCTTGAACACCCCCAATCGCAAGCAATTCGCTACCATTCATCTTCACACAGTGATGATGGCATGTTTCTCCTTTCTGCCTAGAGTCCTAGGACTGGCCCATGAGGATCAGGTTGGAAACAAGCGCCATCCCTCCATCCACAACATCCTTTTATTTAAGGGGACTCGCTAAGCTGCGGGACAGCATCACGAATTCTCTCCTGGGAAATGCTGTATGATCTTGGGCCACACATGTGGGCCTCCCATGTGTAAGGTGAAGGGTCTGGGGTACAAAGAATTAGATACACTCCCATCTCCCAGGCCCTTGCCACTGGGTAAATCAAGAGGTTTTGGATGATGTCCCCTTATCCAGGTACAATGTGGGCTGGGGGTTCAAGCAGACCTCATACTGTGAGACCCCACACAAATTACATGGCTTCATCTGAGACTTGGTTTTTCCACCTGTCCAATGGGATGTCAATGATACTGATTTTCCAGAGCCGTTAAGAGAACGTGGGGCCCAGTGAACAGCACATGATACCTAACGACAAAAACAGAGAGTGAGTGTCGTTATTAGGAACATGTCACAGCGGGAAGGCAGCCAAGGCAGGATGGCTCCTTTGCTGGCCTGTTCTAGAAATGACGAAACAGCCTGAGGATTTATGAGCAAGCTGCTGAAGAGGGCACACCTCCTTCCCTGTTACCCCAGGCCTCACGCGCACCTCCACCCTGGTTAAGGACACGGGCGGCACACCAACACTCTCCCTTGCAAAGGAAACTGAGGCCTCGTGAGCACGTGAAAAAAGGCAATGTCTGGCCCGAACAGCTGGTCAGCCTCCGACCCTTACCATGACTCAGCCCCTGCAAACACCTCTGAGACATGTGGGTGGAGCTCTGCCTAGGCCAAGAAGACAAATCCATCACGGGACAGACTGGAGGCTCTCCAGGGGCAAGTGCCTTCTGGTGAAGCGCTGCGGAGAGAACAGGACTTTGGCTCCAGGATGCTGCACGTCCCAGTTGACGCGGCTGCAGCTGAGGGTGGGCGTGGAAGCATGAATCAGCAGTTACTCAGCCCCCAAAACTTCCACTCTGTATGGGCTCCGGGGCAAACCCTGCATGCTCATGGTGCTTTCATTCCTAGGACCGGAGAGGGATCAGGCCAGCCCCGGGATGGCAAGGGAAGGCGCTGAACTCGGTAGCTGACGGCTAGGGAAGGCCAGGTCCCAGGGGTCCTCCGGGAGCCAGGCCGTCCCTCACTGCCACACTGAGACGGGCTATCAACCCCTCCACTCAACATCTGGCGAATGGGCGGGGAGATGCTTGCAAGCTTTCTTCTCAGACATGGATCATTAAAACCTCTTTACGTGCCCTCAGCCAGTCCTGTGGTTTTAAACACCATGTGTACACGGAGGACCAATAAATTTCTATCTACTTCTGGGAACCCCAGATGTGCATATTCCACTGCTCACTCATTTACTTCAAAGTAAATGGCCTGAAAACCAAACTTGATTTTCCTCCCCTTGCAGCTGCCCCTGTCATACCAGATGACAATTCAATGCCTTCCATTTGCACGGGCCAGAAACTCTGGAATCCTCCCAGACTCTTCCTTCTCTCATAGCCTGCATGCAACCCATAGCAAAATCTGATGGCCCTCCTTCCCTGGCAAATCTAGATGCCGGCCACCCTCTCACAGCTTCCCACCAGCGTGCTGGTCCAAGACACCATGCTATCTCACCCGGACTCCTGCAAGAGTCCCAGGAGGTGCCCACCACGCGCCTGCTTTCAACAGAATGGCCAGCGCACCGGCCCTGCCTGTCCCTGCTCAAAATCCACCAGCGGCTCCCATGTCACTCAGAGTCAAAGCCATGTCCCTACAAAGGCCTAGGAGGCCCAACCTGACCAGGCCCTTACGTCTCTGCCCTTAACACCATCACCAGCCTTTCACCGGCCTCATTTTTGTTCTTTAAACATACAGGCCTTTGCACTTGCTGTGCCCTTTGCATAGGACTTTTCTCCCCCAGATAACTAACCACACCTGGCTCATTCTCTCTCCCACCTGTGGGTCTTCATTCCTGGCTTGTGTCACTGTGAACTTGCACGTTCACACTGTACAAACTATTTCTCCCTACCCCAATGCTCCCCCACCTTGTTCTGATTTCAGTATCATCTTTCCTATCAGCTGACTACTTTTCTTCATACTCACTCAAACCCCACAAGAAGTAAGCAAGAGGAGGGCAGCGATTTTGGTCTTGTGTCCACTGCCATACCCCCAGTGATCCTAACAGTGGCTCTAGCACACAGTAAGTGCTCAATAAATGTATGGAGCATGTGGGGAGAGAGGAATATAAATCACCTCTAAGCACTTTTTAGATGTTATGTTCAATGCTTACATGTTAGAAAAGCAAACATTAGAACCCCAGGACTTATTTCCACAGTGAATGATCTGCACCTGCGACCTCTGGCCGAGATGTAAGTTGGCGCATGGCGTGAATGTGTCCCCTGGCCCAGATTCACATGTTCAAGTCTACCCATAATGTGACGGGATTAGGAGACTGGGCCTTAGGGAGGTGATCAGGTCACCAGGGTGGAGCCCCCATGAACGCAATTCGTGCCTTTGTCTCTTCAGGCTGCTATAACAAAATGTGGGTCAATCATAAAAAATAAATGTACTTCTCAACTGTTCTGGAGGCCGGAAATCCCAGATCAGGGTGACAGCATGGCTGGGCTCTGGTGACGGCCCTACTCCAGGTGGCAGTTGTGTGTGCACACGGGGAAGGGGGCTGGGGCTTCCCACTCCTGAGGACTCTGTCCTTGTGACCCCACTTCCTAACACCATCACCTTGGGCACGAGGTTTCCAACATACGGGTTTGGTGGGGACACAAACATTCAGACCACAGTAGTGCCCTTCTAAGAGGAGACCAGAACGCTTACTCTCTCTCCACCATGTGAGGATACAGGAAGACGGCCGTCTGCTAAGCAGGAGGTGGGCCCTCACCGAGGCATGGATCTGCTGGCCCTCAGATCTGGGACTTTCCAGCTCCCAGTGTCCACTGCCCACATGGTGCCACCGTTTCAGCCACCTGAACAGACCCAGACAGACCCCTCACTCAGGGGCAGAGGAGAGTCTTATGGGTGATGGGAACCATGAGCCTCAGGCCATGGCCATGCTTCTCCTCTCTGGCTGACCTGGCTCACACTGGCCCCGCTGATGGTGCTGGGACTCCTGGGTCCTGTCCTGCTCACCAAATGTCAGCTCAGCTCACTGAATCACCAGCAGGAATGCAGAGGGGGGCCCTATTCTACCGTCCAGATGCCTTCAGGGCACTTTCCTCCAGAAGCCTCTACACACCCATCCACTGGCCATCATCAGTCTGCCTTTAACCCTTAGTGGGCCCCGCGCCTCCAACAAAACGCTCCTACCACCTCTGCTTGAGCCTGGGCCCTTCTCTCCAGCCCCGAAGGCTCCCCGAGCTCCGGAACACTGTGACGTGACGTCAGTAGAAATGTTGTGATGCCCAGTCCACTGCACCCCACACGGGGGCCCCCGCTGTGTCCAGGAAGTTTCATGGCTCAAGTACAGAGAACCGGGACCAAGGACCTGTGGCCAGTGCAAGACGACCGGTCCCAGCAGAAGTCCTGGGGTTGACATTTAACCTTCAATAGGACAGGCTGCTCTGTACGGTGGTGAGCTCCCCAGAAGCACAAGATCTCAACAAGCAAAGACCGGTCCCTGCCAACCCTTCCAGCCTCATTTCACACTTTTGTTTTGACCCTCACTCCGCCCTGATACAATGCTCTCCTAGTTCCTCCCGATGAGCCCTGCCCCATTTCAGAGTCTCCACTGACCTTCCTTGCTCTTCCTTCTCATCACTCAGAACTCAGCTCCAATGTTACCTTCTCAGGGTGGTGTTCCTGGACCGCCCTGTCCACACAGGCTCTGCCCAGCCCCCGCTTTTGCTCACCTCATGCCTGCGTGTAATCCCTTCCCCTCATGGGTGGGCTCGACCCCGCAACTACATGTGAACCAAGTGGCAAAAGCACTGAGACACCATGGTTAAGATGAGTCACAAGAGACCGACGCGCCTCAGAGGGGGTCCGCTGCCATGTGACAGGGAACCGGGGGCTGCCCACAGCCCCAGCCGGCGGGGACCTGAGGCCCGGGGGGAACCGGCCTGTGATGTGGCAGCGACAGACTGACACATCCACACGTGGGATTTCAACTTTTACCACAAATCCACACAATGTTGTTTTCAACCACTACATTTAGGAGTCTTTTTTTTTTTTTTTTTCTAAAACACAGAAACCACAACTAATGTGCCTAGACTAACTTCTTCAGCTTATTTTTAGTCTGTTCCCTTTGCTAGAACATAAGCTCCATAAAGGCAGGGCCAGTCCGTCTTGCGTGCTCGTGGGCACACGGGTGCACACACCAGTGCCCGGCAGGAGCTCGGTGCTCGTGAAATGAAAAACACAGCATCAGCAGAACTTCCATGTGAGTTAGGTCAGAGCAGGGGGGCTCCAGATCCTACTCCCTCCAGTTTTAGCGTTCCGTGACATCAGCCACACTGGGAAACTGTCCCCTGGGAGGCTCCTCAGGGGGGCTCCACACTGAAGAGGACACTCGTACGTTATGAGCCAATGGGACCAGCTGATGCTGGTGGAAACGTGCCAGTCTTGCACGAGCCGTCTCACCTAAACCTGTCACCATCGGGTAGGCATTACTCCCCCTCATTTTACGGATGAGAAAACGGAGACCCCTACATTGCTGAAGGAAGTGGCCAAAGCCACCAGGCTGCTCAGATTCAAAGCCGTCTGATTCCCAAAGTGGGGCGCTGCCCTCCACACTACTCTGAACGTCGAACTACTGCTTTGGCCAAATGAGTCTGAAGAGCTGGGACAACTCAGCAGATGTCCCCTGTCTCTGAGCAGTTTATTCCGGAGAAGGAACTGGCGTGTGATTTCAGTACTGACAGACTAGTACTATGCATATGTTGCTTTGTAAATTTAGGCAGAAATTAACAATAAAACAGATCTTTAAAAACAACTTGCTGCTCTGCCAGGAGCATTAACACATAAACTCACTGTCTTCAGTATAGGAAAAGGAAGTCATCACAAGGAGAGACGGGGGATGGGCTGGGGTGGGGATGTGGCTGGAGATGCCCGCACCTGGATGCTGGGGCAGGCCGAGCAGGAGAGGGAGGGGGCATGGGACACACTGTTCTTCACTTTCCATCGGGGCCCCTGCCTGAAGGGAAGGTGTTATAGGAGCCCAGGAATGTGCTGGGCCGGGCTAGCTGTCTACTTTCTCAGTTGCAAAGGGAGGTGGGAGCTTCTCTCCACTGAAAGGATGGAGAGTCTCAAGTAAAAAGAACAGGCTGTAGTCAAAGAAAATACTCACTGTGCCAAGGACCAAGCCTTCGGGGGGACGGTGTTCAACTGAAATAGGCACGTCTGAGCTAGTGTGGTGGCAAGAGCCAACAACCCCATGTCTCACCCATTCCTTGACGACACCACACACACACACACACACACACACACACTCTCTCTCTCTCTCTCTCTCTCTCTCTCTCTCTCTCTCTCTCTCTCTCTCTAACCTTCCAAAGCAATCTCCTTGCAGTGGACTCTGCTACTTACTGCCCGGCACAGACTCCTCCTTCCAATAGAACCTTGAGCTGCCTTTGCAAAATCCAGCAACTAAAATGAAAGGTGACTGTGTTTAACTTTACATGGAAATGACCATACCCAAAGTCAACAGTCTAGGGCCAGCTTCATGGGTTTGTGATTGGTGTGGTCACACAGACCTGTGCTCAAAGAGGTGGCCCTGCCACTGGGGCTGAATGCTCCGTGCTCACCGTCTTGAAACCCTTCATAATTTTACCTTGGAATCAGTGCTTTCTAAGCGAGGTGTGATGGGCAATGGGGTGTGTGCATGAGCAGAGGACACACAGGTTCTCTGCTGCCCGCTTTCCTGCCCCTACCTAGGAAGTGCTGCCGCACTCCACTCCGGACCAGGGCCTGGTGTGCACATGCCCGCACAGGTCACGTCGTGGCAAAGGCTCCTGGTGCCTGTGAGGGTGTGCACTTGCCCGGCAACTATCCCCATGCCCAAGGAAACATGACATTAAAGAGCAAGTAAAAAATTTTAAAAACACCCTGACAGGACAAGAAAGAGACTGGAAGGGAGGAAGACGCTTTAATCCTATTTTTTCAACAAAGAGCAGCATTTTCATTCTGCACTGGGCCCTGCAAATGATGCAGCCAGCCATGTGACAGGCAAATGACAGATCTAAGGGAAATATTTCTATAACACAGATGACAACGAGCTCTTACAAATTATCAAATGAAAGGGTCCCTCTCCCATTTCTCACCACAGGCATTTGGCATGACTGATGCCACTCCCATCCCAAGTGACTGGTTCGGGGACAGCCACATCAGAGTGTACAAGAAGGGAGGAGATGCCTGTAGAGGCTTCTGGAAAGAGAGGTTGGTTCTGCCTCGTCGTGGGTGGTACGACCAGAGCTGCTGAGGGGGAGCCTAACAGAGACGGAGATGCACACTGTGGGAGCTCAATGGACAGGAGGGAGGATATGGTCCTCCGGGACCACTTCTGAGCTGCTGGGCTGTGCCTCATCTGCAGCTGCCTTTTCCAGGACAGTGATGAAAGCCAAGAGTCAAACTAGTGCCTAGGAAAGGAGGACCCTCAGTGGGTACCTTAAAAGATCTCCATTTAATAGCTTTGGGGACAATGTGGCACTGTGCCACGAACAGGACTCCTACAGAGAAGACAAATCTAGATCTGCATCCCAGCTCCATCACCTACAAGCTGACCCTGAACAGGTAACATAACTTATGTTCAGTGTCACGTACTCTGTGTTCCTATCTGTAAAACAGTCTACTTCTCCCTGCTGCCTAGGGTGGTTAAAAAGGCAACATGGCGGGGAGGGGCCTGGGAGGCTCAAGTCAGTTAAGCGTCCGACTACTGATTTCGGCTCAGGTCATGATCTCAGGGTCGAGAGATGCTCCAAAGGGGTGGGCTTTGCTTAGGATGCTCTCCCCACCCTGCCCCTCCCCCAATGCTTGCATGGTCTCTCTAAAAAAAATAAAAGAAAAAGAAGAAGAAGGTAAAACTGAGAAAAAATTCTCAAGAGCCTAGCCAATGCTGGTATTCAATTAATGTTCAGCCCCTTTGCCTCCCGTGGCTTCCTCCAGCGCCAGCCTCAGGGGATGGCTGCAGGACACAGGGCTTCCTTGTACCTTGGTCTTCCATCTCTAAAATGGGAGAAGCAACGGTTTGTCACTCACCACCCCTTCAGAAGACCCATAGTACAAAGGTCACCGGTTTTAGTGCAAGCCCTAGACAGACGGAAATCACAGTATCCCTATCATTTTCCACTTAGAGAACAGAACTTGAAGGTGACAGCATCACCACAAGCAGCAACCAGTGGGGCATGCCAACGTGCCCAGGCCCGTCTAAACAGCGTCACGACAGATACAGGGCAGTGCGAACAGAGCTTGATGTCACCCACTACAAGTTGTGTTTTTTGGTTTTTTGTGTGTGTGTGTGGTTTTTTTTTTTTAAGTCCTGCCAAGAACAGCTCTGCAGTCAAATTTATTTATGGTTCCCATGCCACCGTGGCATGCTGAGCAGAGACTCTGCTTTGAATATCTCAGCCCTACCTGTGTTATAGTGAGTTCCAAACCAAAACTTTCTCCCTAAAAGCTGCAAGATGGCAACATTAAGTAATCTCAACCTTCTGCTACCTACGCTAGGAACAATCAGTGCCTCTGGGTCTCTGGTGATGGTCTCACTGAGCTTGATTGGAAATGTGAATATTATGTTTTCCTACCTTCCTGAATGCCAACTGGTTCTTCTTTGAATATAATGGTTCAACCAAGACAAAGTGTCCTGACCTGACCACTGTTAATGCATACAGACCCAGAACTACGGTGTGTGTTCTCGGATATTCCCTGATCCTTGGGAGGCAGGAGAGGGCGGAGGCGGCAGGTCCCACTGTGGGGTTAAAACCTTGATCCTGCCAGCTCCAAGCTGTATGAGCTTGAGCACGACTGATCCGTGCTGGGCCCTGACATCCTCCCTTGTAAAACCTCTGTAAAAAGAAATGGACACAACCTGGATACGGAGTCTAGCATGCTGCCCGGCACACAGGACAAATGCAGGGAGCATTAGCCTTCTTTGATTGATGAAGTGAATTCATTTACTCCACACAATGACAGTTTCAAGTAAAATTGCAGATTCTTCTCCACGTCTGGAAGCAGCTTCCCCTGTGCCCCAGCCCTGCCTGGAGTCCAAGGCTCTCAGAGATCTATGACCTATGACCCAGCCCACGTAAGACAACAGCCAAACAGAAATGGGTACAGAGACGCCCACAGAAACCACGCTTTCACGGGACATCACTGTGGGAAGTGCTGCTGTGGGTCCCGCTGGCCTCTCCCCATTGCAATTTAAGTCACTCCCGACAGGAAAAATCAGGAAGCAATAGTCCATCTCCCCTTATGTGCATCTTGGCAGATTCCATTTTCTGGCACATAATTGCTGAATGAAAGCTGAATGAATGACACACCTCGAAGTCTGTATATGAAATCAAATCTGAGAAACTATTGCTTTACAGTGAATAGTTGATCATTTAAAGCAGAGGGGCCAACACAAATGCCTGTAGGGCCCGGGCAGGTAAACCGTGAGAGAGACAGGCTAGGCAGGGACACATCTAGAAAAGGGGCGACCGCTACCCAGGCCCGGGTAAGCACAGACCCAGTGCTGATGGATCTTTTTTTTTTTTTTCCCCCAAGACAAACTGGAAATAAAAGATTTTATTATGGGAAATGTCTTGGTTGTTTAACACTGTCCATAAAATCAATTAAAAAAATTTGTCAAATGAAACAGATCTGGGGGCCAGATGCAGACAACTTTCCCAGATTTGAATCTCTGATTGAAGGGAGTCCCACAAATGAGTTCATCTTGAAGGGGAAGAACCCTATGTCACCAGAGTAACAGCTTCTTTAGCCATCTGTTTCGGAACGGACACTGCCTTTGAAGTGTGATTTTGTCCTTATTTCCTTTTCCCTGAAAGGGAAGATCCTTTGTTTTTATCTTTCCTAAAAGGCAGTCCAAAAAATGAATGTCCCAAATGTTGAACAAATGGACCCACCAGCTCCAGAAGGAAACCAGCATTCCCAGGAAGCTGCATCAAGTGCAGTGAAGTGACAAAGAAAAGCATGGGACACAGAAAGGCTGGACACATGCAGGTCAGCAGCTGCTGTCCCGACGCTCAGGCGGGTCTCTGGGGACAACCAGACTGGATTTGGCTAACCATGCTCTTTCCTCAATCAGTCATGCAACCTTATGGGGGCTCCCCACTCCTCTGCAGTCCCCGAAATGCAGGCTCTGTGCGGGATGCAGATAGTGGTCCAAGTAGGACCTTATTACCTGCTTGGGAAGAAATCCTCCCGAGATGATATGGTGACAAAAACATACAGACACGGAGTCAGACAGAACTGGGTTTGGATCTGGACTGTGAGCCCCCCAGAGCACAGAAGCTCTTGTTTACAGCCACAAGCCCAGCACCTGGAACAAGACCAGACCCACCACAGGCGCTTGACGAAAAGCTGGGAATGAACGAATGAATGAACAAAGCCTGAATTCAACGCTTCATCATCTCACGTCACTGGCCAAATAACATCCTCTCTCTGAGCTTCAGGTTTCTTCTCTCTCCAACAGGAAAAACGCTGCCACCGCACTCCGAGTTGTGGTAACCTTAGGTGACTATACAGCACGGCGCCCAGTCCTTCACGGGTGTCACAGACTCACGTCCCTCCTTCCTGCCTCCTTCCTTCCGTTCCCTCCCGTGTGAACATCAGCTGCACACGTGCGTAAGCACACACCAACAACAGGAGAGGAGCTGCCGGGAGGGTCTCCGGAGTTGGCCCGGGACAGGAGCTCTGCTGGGTAGAACTGAAGCTTGAAGGACCAGAGCAGATATGGTGAGGAGGAAGGAGGACGACGGAAGCCAATGGAAAAATCCCAGGAAAGCAGACAGGACTGTGAGGGCTGAGCAAGAGTCTGCAGGAAAAAGCTCGACAACGGGGAAGTGACACTGGTCAGGCTGGGCGAGTAATGCAGAGGCAGGGTGTCCATCCAGGGGCTGCCGATGCAGATGAACCTGGAAAGCAGGCCTCAAGATGGGGTCTTCGTGAACCAGAAGCATCTGCTGAAGGATCCTGGGGGAACCCACAGCCACCCCACCAAGCGCCAGGTCTTTCTCAAGCTTTTAGACCATGGCCTTAAACATGATCGGGACAGGAGACGATCTGAGGGCATCACTCCAACAGGCATAAGAGATACACGGAGAGTAACACACATTTTTTAAAGTATCGCCAATACAGCTGCTTTAACCAGACATTCCTAACAGGCGTGACTACTAACGAGCTACCTTGGCTACAATCAAAAGGTAAATGTCGCTCAGAATCCAAGGAAAGTGATGGTGCTTCATCAAGGAAAAACCAGATGCAACCGTTTGGCATGAGGTCGGGACGCACACGTGCGCACACGCACCTGTACACAAGCATGCACGCGCGCGCACACTCATCCCTCGTTCTCAGCCAGACTAAAAGTTCATCTTCCTTCACCATCATGTTTTTTCCTGAGGTGAACAGTAATAATGTTGACAGCAGCAGTAACAGCAAAAATAACTAATGTTGATGCTATAAATTATTTACATCCTGCAACAGGTCTTCTGTTGTTCCCATTTCAAAGATGGGGAAACCGAGGCTGGAGGAAGCTAAGGAACATGCCCACAAGGACACAGCACATCTGATGTGACAGTCCAGGCTTCCGGCACCTGTATGTACGAGATGCTGCTTCAAATGCTTTTCAGGATAAGACAGAGGATGAACGGATGAATCAAGTTTCAGGCAGCCTCCAGTCCAGTTTTGGCACCGCAAGGCCATGGCAATTTGTGCCCAAGGAGACCGACCTGGAGCACGGAGAGAAGGTGCTAGTCTTTCTTCGGTCCTGTTACCTCCATCTCCATGTAGGAGGTCCTGAGAATCAAGCACAGCCAAGTCCAGCCGCCTGGGAAGCTGGCCCCGAGCAGCTGAGGCCAAGATGCTCTCTCTTTCTGGAGAAGGGCCGGGCAGGCCTGGGCATGTGAGCCCTACCCCTACCCAGCTCGCATGAGCCCAGGATCCGTGCTGGGAGCCTGTGGGGTGATGCCACAGCCCTCTGCCAAGTACAGATGCAGCTGTGGACCAAGGAGGAGCTGTAGTTGGCTCCACAGGGCTAAAAAAGGTAAGAAACGGACTTGCTCTCAGCTTGTGGAGGGTGGCTAAGGAATTCTCTGGTGGCATTTAAGTGAGAAGAGGTGGCAGGCATGGAGTGGACAACCATGCTCTATATCCAAGATGTGGCCCCAGGAATCTTATGAAGCAAACACAGGGAGAACAAGCTTTTCCTTTTGAACATGAATCTGCCCCCAAAATGTATCACTGGGCTAAGTGAGCAACTAGAATCCATGGCTCTAAGTATTTATGTGACTTACTGAGAGCCAGGGTGTTGACCGCTCTGGAACGTGCCACAGGTACAGACGCTGAGAGCCGGAACTTGGGCCTGATTCAGAACCAAGGCTCTGGGCTGCAGCTGCCCGGCTCAACTACCTGCTGGCAGGTCACCTTAGGCCACCATTTAAACTCCCCAGGACTGGGCGCCTGAGTGGCTCAGTTGGTTAAGCGACTGCCTTCGGCTCCAGTCGTGATCCTGGAGTCCTGGGATCAAGTCCCGCATCAGGCTCCCTGCTCGGCAGGGAGTCTGCTTCTCCCTCCGACCCTCCCCCCTCTCATGTTCTCTCTCTCCCTCTCATTCTCTCTCTCTCAAATTAAAAAAAAAAAAATCTTTGAACTCCCCAGGACTCAGTTTCTCGCTCTGTAAGATGGTGATGGCAGCGCCCGCTTAGCTGACAGAGCTGTCGGAAGGACTCAACGGTCCGCTTCTTGCAGAAAGCCCAGCTCAGAGATGGCCTGCAGGAACGGGAGTCACTATCGTCTGTCGCCACCAAGCCCTTCCAGAGGTGCGGCAAGTGAGGCTCGGGGAGTCCAGTCACCTGCTCAAGGCCACGAGGAGGTCCCCGTTTCCAGAGCAACACCTCTGTCCCAGGTCACGCCACGTGAGCTCAGCGATACTGTCCCCATTCTACAGACACGGACTGGGATCTGGGACACTGAGTGACACAGTCACAACTTCACCTGCATTTCTTTCAAACAAAATCTACGTTCTTCTGACTATCACGCGCTCTCTAACCATGAAGGACCCCAAAATCGAGAAACGCCACGTACAACCACGTAGAACGGGATCGGCAAACTACACATCACAGGCCACATCCAGCCTGTGGCCAGCTTCTCTACACAAAGTTTTACTGGAACTCAGCCACGGCCATTCCTTTACATACGGTTTCCAGCTGCTTCTGCATCACAATGACCACAAAGCCTAAGATACTTCCTATCGGGCTCCTCACGGGCAAAGTTTATCAACCTCCGGCTCAGAGTACCAGGTAGGAGGTGGCTGAAGCAGTCACGACGGCCCCCCCGGGCCAGCACGGCAGGAGATGGCAGGAACTCGGCCACCAGGCTGACCCTGAGCCCAGTCTGGGTTCTGCTACTCACGCTGCGTGACCAGAGGGAAAGGACTCATCATGTCATCGTCCTGCACCGTTTCTTCAATAGGCAACAGGGGTAAGACTGGCCAAGGGGGTCCCTGCCTTGGCACCACTGACATTTAGGGCTCAAAAGTTCATTGCTTAGGGGTGTCCTGTGCACTGCAGGATGTTAGCAGCATCCCTGGCCTCCACTCACAGAGCCAGGAGCACCCCTCCTAGCTGTGACAACCACAAATGTGTCCCAACACTGCCGGATGTCCCCTGGGAGTACACTACCCCCCCCCCCACCACCACCACATGGAGAACCCCCAGGCTGGCCTGTCGCAGGTCTCGGGGTGCGCTAGAGCCCCCTGCACAGGCCCCGACCCCGGAGTCCTTCATCTGCGGCAGCGCGTGACGGGGAAGTTCAGCAAAGGTGGCGTCTGAGGACAAGAAGCCAGTACCACTGGAGGCCTTCACTGGTGGCATTTTTACCCCTTTTCGTTAGGAGACAGAGCAGACATATTTTCTCTCAGTTTTGTTAGTGCTTCTCAGTGAAATCTACTCGGGTCCGAAGAGTGAGGTGGGCCAGCCTGGGAACCGGACCACACGTTTACACCCGTCTGTGGGAAAAGGCACGGCCTACACGACAGCCCACAAAGCCGACTCCGGACGACACGCGGCACACAATCTGTTCCCAAACGGCAGCCCCGCGGTACCCACAGACACACACAGGACTGCATACATCTCCATCCCTTTGGGAAGAGAGTCCTTTGTCGAAGGGTAAGAAGGACAAAAGAAAAGCACCAGCTAAGTCATTCAATGTTGGCCGAACAGAGAAGGGCCACTTCACATGTGTACAAACATGTCTATTCCGCCTCTCGAGGGACATAAAGCAGGACTCGGTACCAGTGAACCGTGAACTCAAGAAGGCCCACACCCGGCCAGGAAATGGGCTCTGTCTTCAGCGAGGGCCGACACCAACATAATACACGTCCCCACTTACTGCGCAGGCCTGTACACAGTACAGATGACTCTCGGGTCACTCGTACCCTAAAATAACCACAAGAACCATTGGGAGAGCGAGGTCCAATTGAGGATCCCAATTATCTTCACGTGACAATTCTGTTCAATGCCTTTGACTGATTCGCCAGGCACTCTGCAAGGGGCTGGGACAACAAGCCCCAGGGAGCCAGAGTTCCCTGCTCTTAGGGGTTAGAGAGGCTGCCAGGTGCTGTGGCAGGCCGGCATCTCCTTCCCGTCCACTCAAACAGCTCAACGACTTTGCTTCGGGAAACCATTATTTGTCCACCTCTGGTGGGTATGCGCCAGGCTCTCACCAGTCACCTGCCACCAAGCGGCTACTGAGACGCCACCCCAGGCCTTCAGCTGCAGTTGCTGAGCTTCCAGGATGGAAGTCTGCGGAGAATGAAGCCAGGGTAGGGGAGCCAGCTGGAGAAGCAGGGAGGTGGCATCCACATCCATCACCTTGGCGCCCATATCCAGCCACCACCCTTCGAAGAACCTGTTTTGTGGGCCAATCAAGTGGGCTAAAACGATGCCCGAATCACATTAAGATGGGTCTCTGGCAATCCTAACGAAAAGAAGCCTGACGAGTGAGAAGCAACCGTAAAGAGTAAGATACAAGCACAGTCGGCTGAGCTGTTTTAGAAAGGGATTCTGATTCAGAGGATACCCAAGGGAAGGGATCGACAATCCTGCTCAAGAGAAGTTTGGGTGTGGCAAGACTAAGGAGGGTGACTGACGGATGAGTCAGAGAGCTGGGTCCTCTGGGGACAGAGAGCCACAAATCTCAGGCACCAGGGCATCAGTCACGCTGCACAAAGCCTTGCTGTCTGCAGTCTCCCCCTCCCCCCGCCCCCCAGCCAAGAGCGAAGTGCTTTAGGGCCAGGCTCACAGCCCGTGCTTGTTTTCTGAGAGCTGCTGCCAGCACACAAGATACGGTCCCTGGGGCTATGAGGGGCAAAAGCTTGCTGTTTCACTTCTCGAAGAACTTTCTTTACATTTGCTAAGATACTTGGAACCATCACTGAGTCTGTTCTAGGGTTAGCTGCTTTAATAAACACTTACCTGAAAGACCAAGGTTATACCAGCAAGCCAGAAATGTCTTTGGTTGAGAGAAAACAGCAAAAGTAGTGAAACTATAAAAGCAGTAGTTACAACAAAAAAGCTAACGTTTATGGAGGTGTTCTCTGTGGGAGGCACGGAGGTACACACTTCCCATGGAGATTTTCTCTCCGTCTCCCCAGTACTGTAAGGTAGATAGGGAACGGGAGGCTCAGCCAAGGGGTGGCCTGCCCCAGGGCATTGAGCAAGCCACAGTCCAGCCGCTCCGACCCCAGGACGCTCACTCCTCATGCCACTACATGACAGGGTCTGAATGAGGTCCCTGGGTGGTGCTGCACTCCACAGAGAGGTGCTGGGGAAATCGGGAGGATAATGCCATGACCCAGGCTGGTGGCATGAAGGGCTCGATCTACCTGGCATTCAGTGAGTGTTGCTCAGACCCAATCCCAAATGGTCACCTCACTGGAGTGAGTCCAGCAGGTGGCCCAGCTGAGGACCTTTCCTCCCCGTCCTCCCTGCACACATGAATAGGCCTGCATTCTCAGATTTCTGTGCACTTTCTCTCCCCTACTGTTTTTATGCACTTAGAGTTTCCACCTGTTGTGGGCTGAAATGTGTGTACCCTCAGCTCAAATCTTATGTTGAAATCCTAAGCCCCATAACTGCAGAATGTGAGTGCGTTTGCAGACATTACCTTTAAAGAGGTGATTAAGGTAAAAAGAGATCACTGGGCTGGGCCCTAATCCACTATGACCAGTGTCCTTATGCGAGATGAGGACACGGACATGCACAGGGATGACCACGAGGAGAAGGTGGCCATCTAAAGCCAAGGCAAGAGGCCTCACAGGAAACTGGCTTGGCTGGCGCCTTGATCTTGGACTTCCTAGCCTCGAGAGTTGGTAGAAAATGAATGCCTATTGTTTAAGCCACCCAGTCTGTGGTACTTTGTCATGGCGACCTGAGCAGACGAATCCATCATCCCATCTCCTCAGCTGGAGGAGCTCCCATCCTGCTGTGAAGGCTGATGGCTGCTCAGAAACATGGAAAGAGCCATTGTCTTTGAAGACAGCTGTAGAGGAAAGGGCTGTTCTGTTATCATCAACACCAACCAAGGGAAATTGCAACCACCACAGGAGCTGACCTGCGCCAGGGAGCTGCTGGGCTGACGGGCTGGGGACGGGCCTATAGGATCAGCCCTCCAGTTCACCAACGCAGCGCCCAGAGCTCGGTCAGCCCAGCAGGGAGCTGCCAGGCTTTCCCCAACCCTCAGCAGCCACTGCCACCCCCAATCCAGCATTTCCCCCATGTCCCTGACAACGGCTCCCGGTGACAAACACACTGGGCTCCACCTAAATGGGGCTGCCCCCCGGACCCCTGCCAGCAGGCACCATCACCCACACACGGCCCCCCGCACTGCTTCGGGCCTCCGTGCCTCCTTCACTGCACCGCCACGACCTTAGGTGCTAGTATAACCCCATTTTCCTCCAAGAAACCAAAAGCACTTCTCCAGGGTCGCAGACTCGGGAGTGACCTCAATCGTAACCCAGGCCCCCAGAGTTCAGACTCTCTGGCGGAGATTGGCAAACCAAATCCAGCCCTCCTGCCTGTGTTTGCACGTGCCCGTTTGTTTCTGTGTGGTCTATGACCCCGTCCATGCATTGAGGGGCATGCAACAGAGCCCTTTTGTCCATAGAGCTGAACTTACTCATCATCTGGCCCTTTTCATGAAGTCCACTGACCTCGTTCTAAACAACTGACCCCACGCCCTGCCCAACCAATTCAACCCTTCCAGGACTCTCCCCAACCCTGATTGCCCCTCACACCGAGAAAGGGGAGAGAAAAAAAAAGACAAAAAATTCTACTTAAATATAATCCTACCGATGAAATAAAGAGCAAACCAATTTTTCTGTGGATTCTTTTGTTCTCAGAAATTGCCAAGATGTCAACCTCGCACAAGATAATAAATAAGAACAACCAGCAAAGTGCCTCCCAAATATTTAATTAAAGCATTTTATCTGCTTCACCACCTGGGAACAATGGGCCACAGGTTGGAAGATCAAGTCTAAACCTTAATGTTGAATTCTTGGTTTTATAAAGTACTTGTCACAACCTTAATATTACTTAAGTGTAGTTTTTTTTTTCTCTGTTATTATTAATTAGGTTTTCCCTAACAGTCAGTATCACAATTACCCTTCAAAGAAGAGCTGCCAGAATGCATTTAACTAATTTTTGCAAAGCAAACCTTTTCCGAATCACCTCGCGCTGGCTTCCCAATCCCTCCTGGTAGGCACAGGCTCCTTGTCAGATTGAAATCTGCTACGAAACTGTGCAAATATACGCTCCGCGGCCTTCCAATGGTGCGGCTCCTTCTGGCACCTTTCAGAGGGGCCGACAGGAATGGCTACACTCAAAATGTAGGCATTTCAGCTTTTCACTCCCCTCTTCTCATCAGAGAGGGGCCTGCAGGAGTGTAGAAACGGGACAAACTGCCCATGTGGGGCAAAATCGGGCAAGGGAAACGCAGTTAAAACTTTGGAGTCCTTGCATGTTTTCTGTCCCTTTTGCAAGGCAGTCATTCTGCACCAGCGCTGTCACCTGCCTACCGTTACAGGGGCTCATATAGAGGGCGGGGGGCGTGGGGAGAGCCTTCTGGGTGACAGCGCTCTGAGCTTATGTCCTGGCTGAGACTCTGCAGCTGCTATTTCTGGTGTTCTAATTCCCTTCAGTATCTTTCATCACCTGACGGAGTTACTGGGGCTTTAGAAAAAGGTGTCTAAGTTGCTTGGGGCGGGGGGGGGGGGGGGGGGGTCATTTCCCAGACAGATGGATTGCTAAGTCAGGAGGAACATTGGCCGGCTCTGAGTTATGTTCATGGCAGTGGTTACCATCAGAGGGGCTAGGAGATGGGCAAGGAGCCAAGATTTGAGCTTCAAGGTCAACGATGTGGGGGCAATGAGGTGGGATGGAACCCAGATGGACAGATGGGCCCAGGCCAGAGACTGCAAGCTTCAAGAAAGAGAACACAAGCCAGGTGCCGAAATGCCAATAGCATCCCCACAGAGCAAGAATCAGCTGGAGCTGAGGGAGGACCACCTTCTTGGGACACTCCTGTCTCCCCCTGTCCTCCACCCTTCCTGAATGCTGCTAGCCTGGACCTCGGCATTACTGGTCCTGCTCTCCCAGCACCCCGCGAACAGCTGGTGAGGGGCTGCTTTGTTTCCTGAGGCTCCAAGGATGTAATTCTCAAGTCAACCAAGGGCACCCCCAAAGACCCATGAAACACTGGTTTCCCCTGAGAAAGTTATACTCACACGGGAAAAAAAAACAGACACCTGTGATGGCTTGAGTTGGGGTTGTTGGAGACCAGTGTGATCTCGGGCCCTATGGGGAAACCAAGGAAGTTCGCTGGATTCTTCGATGGGGTTAGTTTGCTCAAAAAGCACTTAAAATCCATCTCTATTTTAATATTTTTAAACTAAAAGTTGCTCTTAAAAAGCATGGGACAGCTCAAGTAATTCAAACCAATAATAATAAAAGCTTGCATTTATCAACTGCATACTACATGAAAGAGATTTCAAACTAGGATTCCATTTAATCCAACAACCCTGGAGGGAGACTCATGTTACAGAGGGAGAAACTGAGGCACAGTGGTGAAATGATACTGCACTCACACTCATGTCCATCCCTCTCCAGAGCTCCTAACCTACCCGCAGGTGTCCTCCCCGCCCCGCCCCCAGCACAGATCCCGGCACGGAGAAGCATGCGCTGTGCTGCCTGGACACCAGAGGCCCATGCTGAGTCCCAGAGACAAAGTTCTTCTCTTCCTCATACGTGCCCAGTCTCTCTGAGGATTCAGGAACACAATCTTGGTTTGGTGCTCGTCTCCCTTTTCACCTTGGGGCAGCCGACAGCTTCTGGCTGCAAACTAACTGTTGTTTTGTCTTCATCATGGTGCTTCTGCTGGTATTTTCTCCCAGTGACAAACCACACTGCTTTTCTTTATAAATAAATTGACTTCAGGTAAAAAACGGGAGCCAATTTAAGGAAAATATTCCATCAGCACTGGTGGGCAGACACAGCAAAAGTCCTGACAGGAGCATAGGAATGACTCAAGGGAACGGCATGACACATGGGGGTGTGAGAACGACTCAGCCCTCGTCACTGCACACGACGGGGTCCCGTAGAGCAGGGTGCTCCCGACAGTTCTCTGGGGCACTGAAAAGTAGCAGAGCTCCAATTTAGAGTTATTCTTACTCATCGTCTTTAAGTTTCTGGTTTTTGCCTTATATGTTATACATAATCTAACTAGGTAGATTGCAAATGGACACATATACTGAGGATTCTTGTTCTCAAGTGGGATTTGCGATCAAGGAAGCCTGTCCACCCCAGGACAAGACTCCCTGCATTTTCCCATGGGCCAGAACCCCAGTGAACCTGTAGTGGTCACTTGGTGGCATCCATTCCTTGCCCTTCTTGGGATGGCCTCTGATTCCCAGCAGGACACCGTGTAATTCCAGGCTAGTGACCTCACCCAGCTCTGGGGTGGAATGCAGGATTAGGTCAAGCCAATGAGGGAAGTCTCCCTCACTGCCACCACCAGCATGACTGGCCTTAGGGGTTCTATCTCAGGTCCTCTGCTGGAAATGCAGGGACAGATACTCATCCACTGTGTCTGCTCCACCAGAAAGTATGCTCTACCCACCTGCTTTATGCACGGGTCAAATATTGCACTGAATACAAGGGTTTTCCCACCAATGAGTCAGCCTGGAGCCACTGTGCTGACCCAGGGTCACAGCCCCCGTTTTGGGGGCAGGTACTGACTACAGGTATCGGCTCCTGGAGAGCAGGGGAGGCCGGTGCAGAGAGAGAGGCCTGGCACTGGCAGGAAGGTGCACCTTCAGACACTACGCTTTGAGTTCTCCTATGTGGGAGGTTAAAGAAACCCGCCACCAAGAAGCTAATTAGGGCTGAGCCCTAGCAGTCCTTGCTGTCCAGGAAACTTCCAAGAGAAAGAAGGTTCTTCCTGACTTCATGCCTCCACCACTCACAAAACAAGCGAGGACACTGATCTCTCAGCTTTCTTGCGGGTATCTGAGCTCCCACATGGGAAGAGCAGAGCAGAGCCTTCGTATGGCCGCTGCCAATATTATTTCCTCTTCTCCTGCGGCATCGGTTTCATCTATAAAATGGGTACCCAATCACCACCTCTCTTGATTCCGGGGTGGGTAGAAGCAGCATCACAGACCAACTGTCGCCCTGATTCTCAGAACAATGGCACTCAACAGATGAGACAGCTAAAACATTGCTGTTACTCTTATGAGGGTCCCTCTGAAGCAGTGGGATGGGGTCCCTCAACTTTTAAACCCTGTGCCTTCTGAAATGCCCTGGGAGAAAGTGCACATCCTGAGAAGTTAGATTCTCACCACTGGATCCCATGTCTTCTCTAACAAGTAACAGGAACAGAGCTCCACCACAGCTCTGCCTTCCCAGTTCAATCCTCTCTGCACTGGAAGGAGCTCTTCTCCCCTCCACCCCCACCTCCTAGCGGTCACCTGATCACATCACCCATGCAGGAAGCAGCTTGGTAAATAAATAGATAAATAAAGCTTGCCTTTATTTCTGTGCATGTGTTGGCTGTGCTTCGGGTCTCCCCCATGAGAATGTCAACTCCATCCCAGCAGAGAACTTGTGCTTCATCTATTACCCCCTCAGGTCCCCAGCACCTGGCTCCGAATGTGTGCTCAGAACCTTCTTACTGATTTCTTCAGTGCTGACAGCGCCCTAGACCAGGGTCAGCCAACTACAGACGGTGGGCCAAATCCAGCTCCGTTTGACTGGGACTGCAGTAAGTCTCCCACGGGCGCCATAAAAAAGTACTACAGGCTGGGTGCCTTCAACAGCACAAATGTACTGCTCCCGGCTCTGGAGGCTAGAAGCCCAAGATGCAAGCATGAGCAGCGTTGGTTTCTCTGTGGACTGCAGATGGCCACCTTCTTGCTGGATGCTCGTGTGGCCCTTCCTTCGGGAGCACACAGCCCTGATGGCTCTTTCTGTAGCCAAATGTGCCCTATGGTCACCAGTCCTACTGACTCAGGGCCCCACTCTTAGGACCTCATTTAACCTTCATTACCCCCCTGAAGGCCCTAGCTGCTCACACAGTCACACAGGGGGTTAGGGATTCAACATAAGCTCACGTTGGGGGTGGGGGGCAGTTCACACAATTCAGAGAGTTGAGTCCACACAGAACACAGCCACACACGAGCGTTTAAATACGGTCTCTGGCTGCTTCTGTGCTAGAGCAGCAGAGCCGAGTGACTGTCACACAGAGCATCAGACGCGCAAAGCACAAAAATCCACCAGCCAGGCTTTCATAGAAGTTTGTGGATGTCTGGTCCAGAACAAAGCCCCATCATATTTAACGTATCACGGTGAGCCTCCTTTTCCCCCAGGATTCTTGATCAGAGGACGCCACCTAAAGCCCCGTCCACAGCACCTGGGTACTGTCGCTTTGCTTCACGATCACCGGGAGCTGTGCCCCTCCCCAGTCACCCTAGTAAGGCTCCCGAGATTCTGGAGTATGAAACCCAAGATTATAAATTCAAGCCCACAAAGTCAGAATGGAGATATACCCAGGGCGTTAGGGAACTTAATCACCTGCCAGGTGCCAGCCCCACAGCGCTTTGGTAGGTCACAGGTCTGCTAACACCACGTTCATAATTTAGAAACCACTCAAGAACTGTTCCTAAGACAAGGGACTTTGGTGTTCCAGGCCTTCTGGTATGAGACAGAGTGATGTCCTATGTGTCACTTTTTACCCACCAAGATCCATTAAGGGCCACAGACATGACTAGCTTCTAGTCCTCTTGTGGCTTTTTCTTTCTACTCAACCACAATTTCAATTAGTGTCAAAGAGCCTTGGTTTCAAAAGCTCACAGGGAAGATGCCGAAGACCTGATTTTAGTTTTTTTAAAACAAAGACTTAAACAGCGCTTCCTGGGCACCAGGCACTGTCGTAAACCTCTTCATGTCCATTAACTCATTTAGTGCTCGCTGAGAGGGCTGCTCTTATGATCTTCATTTCATAGGTGAGCAAAGGGAGAATCGGACAAACTAAGTAGCTCAGCGAAGGTCACACAGCTCCAAGGAGTGAAAATTCCAACCCAGGCTGTCTGACTCTAGCAACCCAACCATCACTTCCTTCTTCCCTATCAGGCGCAAGTGACATGGACAGGTCACATTTCTGGTCCGCTCGTCCACCACCTATTTCTAGAACTAATACAGTAGTGAGGGGTGAAAGAACAGGATAAGCTTAGACACACTAATGGCCTCTGAGCCTCAGCTGCTATAAACTAAGATCATAACTACTCTATGTTATAGGAAGCCACTGTTGTGGGATTCAATTCACACGGCTACAATTTACTGAGCACCTGTGACTCACGGACTCATTCTCTCAACCAACAGTAACAGGGGACTCAGTGAAGTGGGGCTTGCAGTCCAGCAGGACAACGGACAGAAAACCAAATGCTCACACAAACCACCACAGATTAAGACCTGAGATAATGGGCAAGGGGAAAGGACAGGGCACCACAGGAGGTACGCCGGGCACGGTCCCAGTGTATACCGTGGGTCACGGAAGGCAATCAGGAGATGATACCCCCTGAGCCTTCAGTTCCTGTTCCCCTTGTAACGGAACCCGGTGGCCAACACCGTGGCATGTGTCCAGCAACCTCGGGGAGGACCAACACTGAAGAGCACGGAAGGAAGTCGCCTCGCCCAGGAGTCTTGAAAACAACTCCTCCACGTCCCCAACAGCGTTTCAGATGAACAGCCTGATTTCCTAACCACAGAGCTTTGTCCCAAAGTGGTGATTATTAATGACCAACCCTCACAACTTTCTCAAGGAAGCCTTGTTTACTTTCTTTTCACTGCAATTTATCACTAGGTTACGGTCCTCCCAGGGATGCCTCATCCCATTATCTCCCTCCTCCTTCCCTCCTTGCACTGGGGTTATTTAATAATGGGCTCTCCTCCGGGGGATGAGCTGCTGGCTCCCCAAGATGTCTCCCCGAACCAGGGCTCTTGAGGAAGGCGCTCCTGCAGTGGGGCCACTGCTCCCCAACGTGCAGGGACAGCTGAGGCCATTCCAGCCTCACCATTTCTTCCCCTAAAGCAGGTTTACTGACATACAACTGACAATCAACATGTAATTCAAGTGTGTAACTGGGGAGTACCGACTTAGGTTGACACGTGCAAAATCACCGCCACAATCCAAGTGGTGAATGTATCCAACACCTCCAAAAGGTCCCTTTGGCAATCCCTCCCATCCACCCCTTCACCACCCCCTAACTGAACCACTGATCTGCTTTCTAGCTCTGCAGGTTAGTTTGCCTTTTCTAGAGTTTTCCACAAATGGAATCATACAATATATTCTCTTTTTGGTCTGATTTTTTAATTTTTACTCAGCATAACTGGGACTCACCGTGTTATGCATACCACTGGTTCATTCCCCCTTTATTGTATAGGCACACCACATTTTGTGTATCTACCTATTAGTGATGGCTATTGGGGTGTTTGTAGCTTTGGGCTACCACACGTGAAGGTGCTCTGAACATTTGTGCACAAGTCTTTGCATGGACACCTATTTCCTTTTCTCATGGATAAAAACCTCAGAGTGGAAGGACAACCTTGTCTTTGAAGGTGGAGCATGATCCCTTTGGTATATCTTTTCAGGCTCAAATACTGGGATTAGCATTTAGCAGAGTCTCTCCAAATGCAGCACAACTATGATCTTGGACATGAGAGGGAACCTGGATTCAAGAGAGTGCAAAGGTAAATGTTTTCACCCTGTTCTTACTATTAACATTTTGAGCACTTAATGTGTATCTCAGGTTGTGATAAGCATTTTCCAGTTATGCCGTGAACTAATCCTCTCCAAGTCCTATGAAGAGGTGTGACTCTCATTGCCACACTGAGGACAAGGAGGCCAGTCTGGAGTGACCTACCCCAGGTGACTGATACAGCAGGTGCATGGTAGAGGCAGGATCTGAACCCACCACCTGGCTTGTGGGGCCACATTCTCCATCAGTATGCTCAGCTGCCTCTCAGGGCTTTCTTTTAATACTATGTATTTTGTGCGCATACTCCTGCAAGTACTCCACCTTCTGGTCTACTTCTCCTGTGTCTACCTCCTTGAGGAAGGGGCCGGCTGTTTCAGTACACCCACAGCACCAAGGGGAAGGCAATGAGAATTGGCCTGGGCCTCAGCTCATGTGTGCCTTCCAGGTGGCTCTCGCTGTCCCCACCGTACATCCCTCTACCCTCCGTGACGGCCTGCCCTGAGGACTTTCCACTCCAGCATCAGACGGGAAGACAACGGCCCTAGGAAATCTGCTTAACCAGTTCCCACAAGTGTGTGAGGCCAATGCCTAAATATATGTGGACAGATCTCTTGATAGTTCTGCTTCTCTGACTAAACCCTGACTCCTGCATATTTAGCTCAAGAAGTCCGAAGACAAAGCATCAACCGGCACTGAGCTGTGACTTAAGCCACGTAGTTCAAGGGGATGCACATCAATTTCAGGCCAATGGCAGGCATGGTCAGAGCCTTCAACTCCCCTGCCCTTTCGAAGGGCAATCTTCCAGTTTTCTCCAAACCACACAACACCTCCAGCACCATAAACACTGGTAAGAGGGATTTAAGTTGTGACTCAGCTCCCAGGCCCCAATGTCCCTGAAGACAGTGGAACCCACCCACGGGAGTCCATGTGAGCGTGCGTTCATTCAGTCCACGGCTACCAAGTACCTACTACGTGGCGGGAACTGAGGCGGGCTCTGGGACACCACAGTGAACAAAGCAGTCCCCATGCACACCAAGGAGACAGGCGAGCTGATGAAGACAGAGGGGACACAGGTAAATGTACGTGCCAGGTGTGGGGACAAAAAAACGGGGAGTGTGTGGCAGGGGTAAAGAAGGCAGGTTATTTTGGAGAGGAGGATCAAGAAGGACCTCCTGAGAGGCAGAAATCTGAGCAGAGACCACGCCATGCCTGCCACACTGTGAACCCTCCTGTAGGCCACTGTTACTGTCAGCTAGAAACGTGTGTAGGGATGTGTGGATGCCTGGACTTGAGTTAGTGTGGGTCTCCGCAACCCCCCATTCGAGCGCCTTGGGGGAGGCTCAGGGGTTAACATACCCTTTGTTCACACCGAAGGGCCTGGGAGCCAAACCCGACTCCCATGGCCCCTCAACTCCTGGGGGAAGCACTCGTCTTCTCCACCCTCCCACCCCCCTCTTGGGATACACAGAAATCACAGCAGGGCCTCCAAAAACAAGATCACTCCCAAACACACTTGGTGGATAATCTTATCTTAGAGCAGTTTCTGTCAATGCTAAGGGCGGAAAGAAAGACAACCTTTCCATCACAGTAAGGCTTCCTTTTAAATAGTCTGCTATAAGCATTCATGTTGGTCCCATTATCCCCAGCCAACCGTGACCTGCATTTCCCTGATTGACTCCTCTCTTCTCTACATGCAAAAGGTTTAATAGGTTCCTAATGTATCTTGACATAATCGACAGCTTACGTAATCACACTTAGGATTGCCATACCTTGTAGGCATCTTTATTGCTTCTGCTCATTAGGTAAATAAATCCTTACATGTTATCAAGACTCTCCAGCTGACAAATTGATGGAATGGTCTATAATTTGTACTCATCTAGAACATCACTTATGTGTAAATAGCCATAGGGAATATTACACATGCATTGCAACAATCTGCCTTCTACCTATGAAGTCAAGGATCTTTTTCTGTTTTGCTCATTTTATCCCTGATACCCAGAACAGAGACTTGCACACCATAAGCACCAAGTGTTCGTACAGTAAGTCAACAAATACAAAGAAGACCCAATGACGGTACCTAACCCAGGAGTGTCTGAGATGAAGAATATCCTCTGCACAGTACAGGGCCCAGGAATAGTGCTAGGTCATAGCAATCACCTAGCACATGGATAATATACAACCTGAGGCCTATATTAAGCCTATATTAAGCCTGGGACCAGGGGCACCTGGGTGGCTCAGTCGTTAAGCGTCTGCCTTCTGCTCAGGTCATGATCCCAGGGTCCTGGGATCGAGCCCAACATCGGGCTCCCTGCTCAGCGGGGAGCCTGCTTCTCCCTCTCCCTCTGTCTGCCGCTCTGCCTGCTTGTGCCCTTTCTCTCTGTGCCAAATAAATAAAATCTTAAAAAAAAAATTAAAAATTAAAAAATAAACCTGGGGCCATCCCAGGCCCTGTGGGGAACAATCGGTATAGGACAGAGCAGAGGCTGCAGGTCCCAAAAGCCACTACGAAAGGAGACGGCGTAGACTGTCAGCTGGTGGGACAGATGAGCCGTGGGGATGTGCCTGCCAGGGGCCAGCACAGCCAGCGAGGGCTCACTTCTGCTGCTGACCGTAAAACACCCTCAGAGCAGAGGCAGCTGGTAGGCCAAGAGTCCAGAGAGTCAAGGTCACTGGGGAAGGGAAGGATGACATGGGAAGTTCCTGGCAGCACTTTGCCAACAGGTGGAGGACGTATTTCACCATCTTAACGACCAGCACGGCCACCTCAGTGCCTGACAGAAGGCAGCCGGCACGGACTATCATGCAGGCAGGCCTCTGGGATTCCCAGAGCCACTCCACACTCGAACACACTCAGGAGCCCATGGAGCCTCCAAGGATTTCACCACTGATGGCTCCTGGCCTACATGGCATCTGGCCGATGTTTACACCTACTAAGCTGCCCCACTCTGCCAGACACATGGGATAAAACAGACAGTGGATAAAAACGGACCCGGACCGGCCCCTCACGAGGCAGGGACTTCACACACCCGCTCCCTGATCCAACATTCATGCAACGTGTGTGCGGGGTAATTCCACACGCCTGGCACTGCTCTTCACATCAAGACACCACCCCACGTAGTGACAGGAAATGCATCCTTGTTGCACCCAAGAGCAGTTCCCTAAGTCCCAACAACAGAACACCCTGTCCACCCCATACCCTGTCTGCCAGGCACCTGACACACAGAATCACTCATCCTCATGACAATATGCACTTGGCATCACTACTCTCTTTGATGGAGGAGAAAATTCTGACTCCAAGCAGTTTAGAGTACCCAGAATTTGAACTTGTATCTTTCTGTTACAGCTTAGAGAGCTCCCTTCTGCAATCCATTCTTAGAAGGGCCCATTCATCAACTACTTAAGGATGAGGAAACAGGCGCAGAGAAGGGGAGGGACTTGATTCTGGTCACCTAAACACCCACCCCTGGAAGGGCCAGGGCTAAGAATCCAGCCTGGGTCCCTCTGAACGTCATGCTCTCTCTAGGACACCACTCTGCTCTACCCCCCACTGCCGCCGCCTCTCCCCCCATGGACACAGGTGGCCCGTGGGGCGTGTTCCCATAATCCCCAATGCTGTCTTAAGACAAAGCTTTGAAGAGCAGTGATTCTACCTACCCCCAACACCAAGACAAACCTTCTGCCTCAACTAGGGGCTCCCACTCCCAGTGAGTTCAACAGGACAGCTCGCCCAACAAGTCTACCCTTTGCTGTCAGACCCATAATAACTTTTTTGAAGAATTTCCAAAGTGCTAGAGAAGTGAAAAGGAACATTCTGCCATTATCCCTGAAGGCCAGGCCCTGCAACAGGAGCTCTGCCATTAGCAGTGGGCTAACTCAGAGCAATCATCATTAAATACAGAAATTGCCTTCACTTTCAGCTGGAGGGAACATGGTTGTAAAGGCGGCGAAATATGCATTCAAAGACATTCACACACTCAGCCTTTGCCAGAACAGGACAAAGATTTCAAACATTCCATAATAATCTCATTCTCCAGCCAACAATTTTGCTCTTTCAACAAATCACAAAATGTATTTCAAGGCCTACCATAAATCTGGACAGGTTATAAGGCTTGGTGGTACCCCACCTTGCCACATCAAAGGACAAGTGAGTTGACAAAATTCTAGGTGGAAACGCTGTCTCTTCCTCTTCAAAGCCCAGAGAGCCATAATTAGAAAACCGTAATTGTACTGTGTCAGAGGTTTCAGAGCCCCGATGGGCCCCAACGTCAAAAGCAATCTGCTTTTGCTTTTTGGGGTGGGACTGGGGTGAGTAGGGGCCAGGTGCAAATTTTAAGGAGGTGCCAAAAAACTCACTCATCATGATAAATAATGTTTTCATGTAATATTCTGAAGAACCAAAATTAATGCAAAAAATCTCTAACGAACAAAATAGCCAAATTATAAATAAAGACAGGATCAGTATAACTGTTTTCTCCTCTGGCTAAGCTCAGGCTCTGACATGGCTGGGCTCTGCACCGTTCCTCTTTCTGAAGACTGTAAGACACACCCAGAAAAGGGCAGTGACTTGCCAGAGTCACCAAGTCACCAGTAACTAAAATGCCCAGGTCTCGAGGCCCTCCACACGGTGCTGTCGGGAGCCCCCTCACCGGGGGTGGGGTTACCACACCAGCCTCCCTGGCCCCACTCCAATCCTGATGTCACAGCGCTGCCGGCAAACCTCGTCCGATCACACCTCTGCTTCTCCTGGACTGACAGAGGGGGCAAGCGGGCAGCCTCTAAATCGAATTCAGCAAGCAACTGGATTCTGTCAGACTCCCTGGGTACTTAACAATTAAAATCGGTCACCAACATTTTGAAATTAAGCTTTCAGAAAAACCCAGATGCGTCTGAGTCCTCTTAAAGAAGTGTTTTTGGGACAGCAGGCCCAGCTTCCCCCAAGGAGGTGAGGAAAGCAAGAGCTGTGCGGCAAGCATCAGCCCTTCCGCATGTGGGCACTCTTTAAGGCCCTGGGCACAAAGCAATGGACAGAAGAGATCATACATCCTGTCACACACCAACAGTAATTACGTGAGGGGATGGAGGTGTTAACTAACCTTATCGTGCTGATCATTGCACGATATACACGTGTATCAAATCATCACACTGTACGCCTCTTACACAAACCTAAGGTATACGTCACCATGACCTCAATAAAGCTGAGGCAACAGCAGGGTGTTCCGAGAGAGGGGCTCTCGAAGTAGTGGATGCCCGAGTGAACATCCGAAGGACATGAGGAAATGAGCCCCTACACACACCCCCGGTCACTCCCGTCTCCTGAGGAATGGACTTCGCTTCTTCGCCTCCAAAATGGAGAATACAAAAAATACCTACCCTCATAGGGTCGCTATGGGGACTGAATGAGACGGTATGTGTAGAGCGCACAGCCTAGTGCCTGGCCCAGCAATGTTCAATCAATGCTGAAACCAGCCTCCCACGTCCCACACCACCCCCTCCCCATCAGGAACCCCTCCGCCACCTTTGCCTCCACCACCTGCTTATCACCGTTAGGGTAAGGATGAATAAAGAGGTAAGCCCCTGAAACAAACCGGGTTGTTTTCGGTCTTCTTAGATCCTTCCACACCCCGATCCACCCACATTCTGCCTCCCAGCGGACATGATACTTCCCAGCACAGTGACTCCTTTCACCACTCCTTTCAGGCTCAGGTAAGAGAGCAATCTGCGCCACCAAGGTATTCACCACTTCTAACAAATACACCTATTGACATTCTTACCTAGTGCATCGTAGCGAAAGGCAAGGATTTTTCCAGCACTCGGGTAGGCACTACCTAGTATGTCTGGAGAACTGAACCCTTTCCACTGGGACCCACGTGCCTCCCCTTTCCTAATACTCATGGGCATGAAATCACACCGGAACTATTCCTAGGTGGGCGCTCAAAAGACCTACACATACACTGCACACAGACTCTCAACTCTAGTTCCTACAGATTTCAAATAATCAGAAAGCTGATATAACCAGATTTTTTTGGTAGTCTCACACTATGATAACTGATGTTTGTAATTATGGCCTTGACGCAAGGCAAGTTCCTTAACTGCCTTCTAAATTATTGAAGATCAAATTATGTTCAGTTGCATTTTAGTGTTAAGTGTATTTTAATTATATTCTCATCTGGAAAATTAGTAACCCACACAGCTGAAATAAATCATCAAGGAAGCTTTGTGAATAAAACATTCTGGATAAAGCTCAGATTTCCAGAATGTCCTCATAAACCCATATTCTGCCATCACTCTAAGTGAGAATTTATAATTTATATCCTTTTTTTTCCCCCAAAAAAAGAATTTGGCCGCTTATGAACAGGTATATTATGGAATCTTAATTTTACATTAAGTGAGGAGATATAGTAGGCAGGAAAACAGATGAAGCCAATATAAGGTTAGAATCAAAAACAGGCCTCAACGCTTCCGTTTTAGGTAGGGATGAGCCCACATTTGCCTCCGAGCTTCCTAGCAGCCAAGGCAAAGAAGGAAACATCATCAGTGACAACATTCATAGCACCCATAAGAACTGACTACTTAGTCAAGAAAATCATGCCTGGTACCTTATACCTAAGAGCAATTTCTGTCACATAGAAATTACACACAATGTGAGCGACCCACGACATCCTTACCTATGTGTTGCAGAAAAAAACGATGACGATTTTCAGAAGGCTGTATTATCCAAACACCCCAAGCAAGGACACAGATCAAAATTCAAGTGCCAGTGAAAACAGACAGGGGATGCTGAGCCAGGGGAATAATAGGGAGACAGAAGGTAGTTAGGGACTATCTGCTAGGAAGTTTGTGTAGCAGCTGAAAAAGGAAGGTCTAACTCCACTCCAGCCAACTGCCACTGTGTGGGAATATGGGCCCAGAGCTTCCACAGATTCCAATTTTTCAATTATGGAATATTCCAAGCTTACAAGAACACATAGCTCTAGGAAATAAGAACTGTAATAAAGCAAACACCTGTATACCAACTCCCTGCTTGTATCACTTAAGATGCTGAACCTTCTGGTACTTTTGACACCCTCTCCCCCATTATCACTGCCCTGATTTTTAAATGTGTCCTCCCTTCGGTTTTCTGTATAGTGTACCCCAAGTGTGAATTCCTAATCTATCTCCTGTTCCATTCTCCACTTTTCTGATCTTTATAGAAACAGGCTCTGCAGCAACTTGCCTTCTTCAGGCCACATAATATTCATGAAACCCACTCTCATGATGTACACGGCTGACGATCACCCACTTTCATCGCTACATTGATTTCTAGGCTACATTTCACTTCTTTTTAAATCTATTCTCTTGTTGATGGATATTTGAGTTGTACTGAATGTCTTGCCATTATAAGCAATACAATGGACATGGCTGCATGTATCTTTCCTGGTGCGTGTGGGCAAGTGCTTCTTTAGGGTGGAGCTAAAATCTAGGTTTTAGTTACAGCCAAACTAATTCCAATCAAAAAAGAACATTATGTAGACTGACTCTCTACGGGCTAGACGGTGTCTATCAGCTGCTGGCCTGCAGCATTCAACTCAGGCCAACAGCTCCGTGGTGAACTGTAAGATGATTCTCTAGGCAGTAAAGCAATTCAGAACCCATGTGCTCCTGCCCATGATCTAGCTTAATTCAAGGATGGAAGGGTCTCACGTGGAGAGACCATATGACCCTCGGGCAGGTGTTGGTGAATGCCACTTCTTGCTTTCGAAGACTTCTAGACAGCAGAAAGTTTGACCTTATGCTCATTCCCACAAACCCAGAGGGAAGACACACGTGCTACTGACTGAGGACAGATCCCAACACCCTTTCAAAGCCAGATGAGCTGGAAGGCAATCTGACAGCCTGTTAGGAGGTCACATTATGCACTCAGAAATGGCACTATTAATACACCGACTACTGGTAATGCCTCCAGAGAAGGGATTTGATTTCAATGATAAAAGTTCTACAACTCTGCAGAGAGGAGGATCCCAAGTTGGAAAAATTCAATACCTTCTAGTCAAAAATAAGTGTATTATGTGACAGAGAATACCTCTATTTATAGATCTATACATGGATTCAGGTAACTGTATCTATACATGGAAATAAAATGTTGTCACAACAAACCCCCAAGTGTCTACAGTGACTATCTCTGGGATGAACTGCAGTGAATTTTCTTTTTTAAAGTTTTACTCTTCTGTACTTTTTTTTTTTCCCCCATGATCATGTTACTTCTCTTCCTAGTGACAAGAGAATGTGACTTATCAAATTACCCTTCATTTGTGATGGCTTTTCTCCTCAAGAGCCCAAAATGGATCCTCTCCAACTAGAAATACTTTTTAAGAAAATGGTGAGAGGTCTTTCAAAATGAGTATGTGTCTCCAAGATACTCCACTGTGCTGGGCAAAAGGTACTACACCTGACAGAAAGTTTCCAGAATGATAGCAGAGCAGACAACACAATCAACACCAATGGAAAATTCTAGTGTCCGTGCACAAGCTATACAAGAGTAAGTCTCTGAAATGCACTTTTTCGTGGTTCTCATAAAGTTTTATTAGAACATAGATGAGCCTCCCTTTATTCCTGTCAAGTGGCAATAATCGTCCCCTCCCTTCAAGCATTTAAGAGCATTAAATACGCCTACTGCCTGACCATGACGGTAGGCAATTCTAACACATGAGCTCCGCATCACCACCAGCACCGTCATCATGAAGGAGCAGAACCATCTAGATCCGGGACAAGCACACTGCCACCTGACTTCGTAAATCAAGTCTCACTGGTACAACCACACCCACTTGCTTACATACCAGGCAGGACTTCCCTGGTACGCAATGCAGGGCTAAGCAGCTGCAAGACAGACTACGTGGCCTGCAATGCCTAAAATACTTCATATTTGGTCCTTTATAGAAAAAGTTGTACAGACCCATGGTCTAGAAATTGTCAAGTGCTATACACACACACCAACTTATAACTGTGATGTGTCAAAAAATTGTGGAAAACTTACATTTCTTTCCCTACATCCA
The DNA here is from genome assembly GCF_964656455.1 of Halichoerus grypus. Taxonomy (NCBI): domain Eukaryota; kingdom Metazoa; phylum Chordata; class Mammalia; order Carnivora; family Phocidae; genus Halichoerus; species Halichoerus grypus. The sequence goes on from NC_135717.1 coordinate 30,880,814, forward strand.
TGAAGGCTATTGGCACAGAGTTTCAGAGGCAAAATGGCTTTTTAACGGCTGACAGCCAATTTAATCCACTCAATTTGATCACTTTTCATCCAAATTGACCACCGCCTTGCTTTAAAATATATGCCGTCGAAGCAATTCAAACCTCAAACGCCAGGAAGGCAGCTGTTATGTTATTTACAGAGAAGCCAGAATCTTGCTCTCCTCCTGAGCTCCAGCAAATGGATGGAGGAATTTTCCATTAATTTTAAAAGCTTTTCCTACCAAAGGCAGAGAAGATCTTTCAAGAAAACAAAAAAGTAATGTCCTAGCATTTAAATCCAGTTTTCCTCGCAAAGGGAAAATAATTTCTACATATTACATAGTAGGAACTGGGTCGTTCCCACCGAACACATTCCATTTAGAAGAGGAGAACTGAATTTTAAAGGCTCCTCTTTAGAAGCATTCGTCTCAGACACCTGGAAATCAAAGAGCTGGTGCACAGAAGTTGTTCCTTGTAGAAAAAAAGTTTAAGTTTCTCTAAGACTGATCTCCCTTCGCTAGACTGTTAAAAAATGCATTTTTTTAAACCACCTGAGAAGGTTCAGGGCAGGGGGAGAAATCAACAAAACCCAATTTCAGTCTCCTTTGCTCAAGTATCCTTGTTTGCGCAAAGCAGGCCATGGAGTTGCGTACACGGCCCAGGGAAGTATGTGAACTGGGGCATTCTAAAGGCTCCGTGAAGGGGAAAAAGGTCTTTTAAAAAGGACTTGTCACTGTGCAAAAGGGGCTGAGAGTCTGCCCGGGCGAAGCGGGGTTGGCCGCCCTGGAAACAGAGCCTGCAGCTCACATGGAGGAAGACAGGAGGCAGGGCGCACGCAGCTCCTCGCTGCACCTGTGCCAGAGGTAACATTGACCTTCGTCAGCAGGATCTGCGGAGAAAGCAGGGTGCTGGTGGGAAAAATCAGCCACCAGAGAAGCTGTGAGACAGAGCTGTTGGGTGAAAAGCAGAACTCAGCAAGCACTGGGCAGCTTGGCGAGCGAAGGTGCTTAGGTTGGTAGGAAGAGAAGGACTGGCCGGGGATTTGGGCAGCCTGTCCCAGAACAAGCGTGGTGAGGGATCTGGCAAACGCAAGCTCTGGGGAAGCTGTAACGGGGGCAGTGTGGGAAGAAAAGCAGGAGGAAGGCCTTGCTGCCCTGTGGAGGAGCCCAGGGACCCCACCGCTCTTCATTCTGTTCATGTCAATGCCTGGACAGGAGAGGCGGAGAACTGAGGAGGTGGGGATGTCTTCTCCTGGGGACTCCCCCTGTACCAGGCCTGGAATCAAAGACCCAGAGAGGCGCAGAGCAGTTCCAGGGGCAAAACATGTGGCCCACAGCTACGTGAGGGCAAGCTGGGGCGGGGAAGCGGGGGGGGGGGGGGGGGGGCTAGCCTGGAGACCAGCCGTGACGGGGTCTCATCTCCTACGAGAGGACGGGGCGGGGAGCCAGGACCCGCTCTCAGGGAGCAGAGATGATGCTTTCTGCTGTGCAATGGCTGCAGCATGAGCCCAAAGCCACCCAGATCCTGCACAGACTACAGAGAGGTGAGCACTGTGGACGTCCCTGGCCTCAGGGGGAGGGGTGTGTCCTCAGAAACCAGCAACAGCTCACTGTCCCTGAGTAAGCAAGCACATGGGTCATTCCCAACCCATCAGTAGAGACAAGCCCAAGAGAAGACTAGACTCACAGCTACTCCCTGACTGGTGGGGCTCACGGCTGTTCAGCTCAGGAGGGACACCGTCGGTCCCCCACCAAGTAAATGAGATGAGTCTCCTTCGCCACCCACGGAGAAGAGGGAACAGCAGGAAGCGATGCCTACCATTCCTCGTTTGATGTGTAAATACTACACATCAGACATGATGATTCCCAGGCCATAGATGAGGACAGTCAAGGCTCCCAGAAGCTAGGTCAGAGGGCCAAGGCACACACCTAATGCCATGTTGGAACCCTCACACTCTGGCCAACCTGGGGACAGACCAGCTCCACCATCACCTGTAGTTAAGATTCAAGAAGGATTCTTTCCAGCAGGGATGGGTTACAAGCCTTGAGTCTGGAATTTAGGTCCCAACTCTGCCACCAAGTATCCATGTGACCTTAAACATGAGTCGTGTTTCACCACGCCTCAGTTTCCTACTCTAGAAAATGTGGGTAAGAGTAATATCGCTACGGTGAGCGACCGTAGGGGTCAAATGAGATAAAGTGCTCAGAAAAACACCCAGCACAGTATAGACACTGAATACATGTAAGCTAGCCAGCCTGACAAAGATCTTAACAATTATGAAGAAAGACACCGCCCAGAAGAACAGAAAGGCTCAAAATTAATGCATAAAAAGGATTCTTTATGCTTTTAATTTTTTTAATCCACTCAACTATGCCCCCAAAGTGGATTAAACAAATATGTTCAACTCGTTCTTTCTACAGAGCTGTTGGATCAAAGCAAGTTATTAGCTGAGCTACATAATTCATTTGATTAATTTGCACTGGAATGAGCAAGAAGCGGCCAGCAAACCTCAAAGCCACGCCAGTCCAATTTCAGGTCTATTTCAAGTTTTAGGAAAGTATTCCACTAGAAGACAGTCATAAAATGTGTCAGAAAACAAATGGTAAGCTGAACCTCCAACAAGGGCCGTCAAACCCCAGGGATACCTTCGTCCACAAAGGCACCGTCTGACGGCGAGGTGGGTGGGGGGATCACAACCCCTGCTGGCCTTGGAGCCAAGTTAAAATGTCAGTTCTGCCACTTCCCAAGTGGTGTGACTCAGGACAGTCTGCTCAACCTTCCTGAGCCTGCTTCCTGACCTGCTGCTTACTGTTTAAATGAGAGAATGCGTGTGATGCTCCAGTCCAGCTTTTGACACATGATAGGTGTTTATTAAGTGATATCAACTGTATTCATTTCTTTTAACCTTTCGTTCATTTACTCCTCCACTTCTAGGTGAGTGAGCCACTTTGGGGAAAACCGCTACTTATTCCACACGGGAAAGTTGCTCAGATGAACGTTAGCAGCACTTCTGACATAAAAGCTCGAACATGCAGGCTTTTGCAAACCTATCACCAGAGCCCCCTGGCTGTGTCAGCCTCTCAGTCAAAGAGAACAGGCAGGTGATAGAAAGTTTTAGTTCCTTTAAACAAACGAGAACATCAAGCCGTTAGAAGCCGAGTCCCATGTCTAAAATGACAGGGCGCCCTCAGGCAACATTTTTCACCAAATGTTTCCCAATTACACCCGCCGAGCCAGACCACTACAAACTCTTCAAGCTAGGAGTCTTCAGGTGTCATCCCTTAGGACCAAATTGCAGGGGTTTTTATGAAACCGAAGTCTCTGCACACCACTGACTTGACCCATAAAACTACCATCTTCCCCAACAGGTCAGCAATGGCTGGCTGGGCTTTACAAGGGACTTCAATCAAAGGGCCAAGAGCGGCCAGGGGGTGGGAGGCATGGCAGGCCCTGGACACCTGTGTCGGGGGAAGCAGACCGGAGAAGGCCAAGGAAAGAGAACATTTTCCAATCATACTGCTTTTGGAAAAACAGACATTCACTGTTGCAAGTGAACGGAGGAAGACTCTAACAGGCACGACCAATGGATAGTGCTAGTAAAGAAACTCTGACGATGCTCAGCTTCTGCCCCCATCGCCTGGTTCCTCAGTGTCCTCCTCACAACCTGGTCAGACGTCTGGACCTACTCTTCAGACTGCCCTTCTGCCCTCTGGCTCTCTGGCAAACTCCTGCTCTGCCTTTAAAACCCAGCTTAGAAATAAAGAGTTGTGGAGTATCTTCTCTAGAATACGCCAAACCACATACCCTCCACTACCGGATCTCAAAGCTAACCCCCTCTTCTCTGTATTCCGTCTTTTGGTTTCACTGACCCCTTGCTGCTGGAAATTACAGTTTTACTCCCCTAGTAGGCTCTGAGCCCCTCAGGCAAGAACGAGGGTTTATGCATCCATGTGTCGACTCGTCTGGCGCTCAGTCATTCATTCTTTCATACGTTCATTCAAAACCTGACTGAGCACTGACGTTGGTGCCGGCATCCGCCTCTCTGGCACCCACTTCCTGTCTAGCAATGGCCTCAGTTTTCACTTGCCGTCCCCCCCCGCCTTCATTCTACATGTGTGAATGGGGCCCCCCCTCAGCCTAGCCCATGAAGGAGACCCTGTGGTTGGCTGAAAAGGGACACTGGGATCTAAGCCGGCTCTATCAGAGTCAGTCAAGGCTCTTGTCGGGAATGCAAACAGACTCTTGCTTTGTCCTCTGAATGTGAACCTGGCAGAAGAACATTTATCCAGGAATTATCACAGCCTCGTGTGACTGGGGCGAGGGGGCAGGGGGCGGCAGGGGCACTGAAGATGAGGCCAACCCAGAAACGACAGAGGCAGGAGCCAGAGAGTACAACGGGAGCCTGATATCACAGCTCACAGCCCCCAATTCAGCCACACCTAAAGCCACGCAGTCCCTTGGGGCAAGGACTTCTCTTCCTGGGGACAGTCAGGGTGGGCGGGGCTCTGATGCAGTGACAGGCACACCCTGACAGTCCGAGACTGAACACACCTCGGCCTGCTCCTGCTGTCACCCAGCCTGTAGTGGCCCCAGCAGGACGACCGGGCAGCACCTCCAAGCTGGTGTCATCCTATAGCTAGCCCACACGGAACATACTGCTTCCAAGGCCACCATGGCAGGAGAAGTGAGAATTAATTCACACCCCCTCTTCTTGGATGACATCATCACCTCCGCTGACAGCCCAGCAGCCAGCAGCACCCACAGGGTCCAGACCTGACCACAAGGGATGTGGGGAAACGCCCTGTCCTCTTGGTCCCGGAAGAGAGCAGTGAGACAGGCCTGATAAACGCACAGCACAGTCACTACCACCTGCAGCCCAAAGACTCCTCTGTGCGCTAAGCACCAGCCAGGTGGCAGGGATCACGGCCCACACCAGGACTACAACCGTGAACAAACGAGGGGGAATGAGGGCAACAAAGACACGGACGGGACAGGCCGCAGCAACACAGCACTGACGGGACCGGGAGCGGGGACACGGGCTGCAACAAGGCCCCCCGAGGAACCGAACCTGGCCTTCAGCAGGGCGGCGGGGTGACCGGGGAAAGCTTGTGGGGGGACATCTCAAGGATCAAAGGCAGCAGCCAGGGAAAACGGGGAGGGAAGATGGAGAAAGAACAGGGATCCACGTAAAGACCAGTCCGTGGGCAGGCCTGGAAAGAATACGTGCATCTGGGAACAGAAACAAACCCGGAAGGAGGGGAGACCTGTGTCTGAAGAGGGAGGCAAAGAGCTCGAACATGCAGTGTCTTATATTAAATATAAAAAATGGGTCACGTTCCCATGAATCTAAGTGCAAAGGTGAGCCGTTCAAGTTTTATGCAGAAAAGTGGTCTGGACCGACTGGGCTGTTTTTCACCATGCCGACCTTGAGGATTAAAGTCAATGCCTCCCTCCTCCCGGTCTCAGCCCTCAGCCTCCACCCCGTCCCCCCAGCTGCTAGAGCTCCATCTGCTAGTGACAACTAGCATCTACAACATGTAGATGTTACGGGTAGGCTGGGACACTCCTGTGCCTTCACCTGGCACATTCTCAACACTGAACCCAACCCCGACAGGACAGCACCTCCCATACCCACTGCTATAAAGACAATTCTTTCTGAGACCCAGAAGTAGCTTCAAGAAGCCACTTCCCACTTTAGAAGAGGAAAGCAAATATAAAACAGGCCCAAAATAGCGTGGGTCTGAAAAGCTAAAAAGCAGCCACCCTAATTACAACTATTTTTATCTACTGCCCAGAAAGGACTAGTGGATCATTTTCCTTGGTGTTTAAGGAAGTTCATCTGTTCGTTGTCAAGTCTTCCAGGCTCCCAGATCAGAGACACAGGCGGAAATGAGACTTTAAGAGAATCGGAAGCCAAACGGAACATGCAGGGTGGAGACACTGAGCCAACAGCAGGGCCCATAGCACCATCACCAGAGGGAGGCGAATCCACCTTGAAATGGGAAACAAGAGATCCAAAGATCTACCAGAGAGATCGGAAGACGGGCAAAGACAGAGGCTAACGAGTCTGGAGCAGGTGCATGCCACAAGAGGAACACCAGTGTCACCTGAGGCTGGACATGCCCCTCCCAGAGCAACGTGTGACCAAAAGGCCAGAGGGACGGAGGGAAGAAGGAAGGTCTGCGGGTGAGCAGGGGCGCTGAGAAAAGTGGAACTTCTCCTTTGTTGCACCGGGTGGACAACCGACACACACACGGGCAGACTGGAGCCATCTGATGGGCACGAGACACCCGGGGTCGAGACACTCGGGTTTGTTCATGTCGCTAAGGCTTACATCAGGGACCGTGTGTGTCAGTTAGAATTTATTTCTATTATCCCTCCTTCTCCCTTCCATAAGTCCCCCAGGTCTGACAAGCTCATGGCTGGCGTGCTTGTCACTGCCTTCCATCCCCCTGGCTCCAGCTCAGAGCTAAGTGACAGCCTGCCGGCCAGGAAGGCCTGGTTCCGGTTTCTGGCCAGGCCGCAGGAGGCATCGTGGCGAGCACGCTGGCTCGGGAGTCGGCCGGCCAGGGCTGCATGCTAGCTCTACACGCGCAAGCCCTGTGACCTTGGAGAGGGGTCTTCTAAGCCTCCAGTTTCCTCATCTGTAAGGATGCACCAAACATGCGATGATCCATCAGCACATGGCCTAGAAACAAGAGCAAGCCCTCAATGTATGCTAACTGCTATCATCACCATTGTTTGCTGGTTGCTTTTCTGTACATAAATGTCACCAAAAGCCCAAGATCACAGAGTGTACCAGCTTTATGCTGGAACTTACTTCCCATTAATAGTAACCTGCCATCATAATGAGAATGAATGTTGCTGATATGCCATTTATTTCACTCATGAGCAAAAATTCAGGGAATAACTACACTCACACAGTAAATGATAAACATCCTATAATTTGAAAAATCAAGGTACATTATAAACCCTCAAAAAACACTGACGGGAGAAATTCTCCAGTTTCTGCAACTAATAAATTACAAGTAAAGAAGAAAAGGGTCTGGGGAAGATGCAGGTCCTGTAGATTGAGAGAGAATACAGGGGTCTATGAGCCAATCACAATGCGTGGATGGACCCCATTTGGACCTTACACAAACATCTGTCTGGACTGAAAATTTGAACACTCAGCAGATACTTGATGATATTAAGGAATTATTGCTGGCTTGTAGGTATGAGAGCGATATTATAGGGTGTTTTCCTTTTAAAAAATAAAGGACCCTTATGTTTTATTTGAGATACATCCCAAAGGATTGGCTTCCCATACTGTGAGAAGCTGTACGGGTGAAGCAAGACTAGCCGTGAGTTCATGACGGTTTAAGTTGGGTGATGGGTTCGTGGAAGCTCGTATGTTGTTCTGTCTACTCTTACATATATTTCAAGTGTCCACAGTAAGAATATCCTTTAAAAAAAACACTGATGGACTGGGTGCCTGGGTGGCTCAGTTGGTTAAGCGACTGCCTTCGGCTCAGGTCATGATCCTGGAGTCCCTGATCGAGTTCCGCATCAGGCTCCCTGCTCGGCGGGGAGCCTGCTTCTCCCTCTGACCCTCCCCCTTCTCATGTGCTCTCTCTCTCATTCTCTCTGTCTCAAATAAATAAATAAAATCTTTAAAAAAAAACACTGATGGAGGGCGCCTGGGTGGCTCAGTTGGTTAAGCGACTGCCTTCGGCTCAGGTCATGATCCTGGAGTCCCGGGATCGAGTCCCGCATCGGGCTCCCTGCTCAGCAGGGAGTCGGCTTCTCCCTCTGACCCTCCCCCCTCTCATGCTCTATCTCATTCTCTCTCTCAAATAAATAAATAAAATCTTTAAAAAATAATAAAAAAAAACCACTGATGGAGCCGCCTGTGGGAGGCAGCCTGCCCCTCCTGAGAACATCATGAGGGAAGGAGTTCACTCATCAACAACAGCACACGGGAGGTCTGGAAACCCATGGCGCCAGGGAGAACTTGCGAGCTGTCATCACTCCTCCTCATCTCCAAATTCCTCAACCCCCAAGGACCAGGGCAGCTGTGTTGGTGACAGGGCTCATACACTGGAATCAGTGTATGAGCCAAGCCAAGGGCAGAATAGAGAAGAAGAGACGACCTGAGCTAGACCACCTGGCATGACCTAGAGGTTAAGGTTCCTTCTCCCCTGAGAAGGGGGATCTGTAAAAGCAAGGGGCCCCCTGAAAGGTGCCCTGTTCGAAGAAGTCCCTTTATCTGATATTTCCATCTGAGATTCACCGAGACCGGCAGAGGCCTCCTTTATAAGACTTTTTAATGGTACTGTGTGGGTTTGTTTGGGGTTTTTTTTTTTTTTTTTCTTTAAGAGCTCTTAGCTTTTACAAATATATTCTGAAATACTTAGGAATGAAACTGGGTTTGCTTCAAAATACCATGAGAGACTAGGGAGTAGACTGGGATCAAGATGAAGTAAGAATGGTCAACAGTTACACCTAACTGGTGAAGAGAGGTAAGGAGTACAGAGGCTCATTAGACTGTTCTGGCTTTGTACGTTTTGACTTTTCCATTATAAAAAGATTTTAAGAAGTCCTTGGAGGTTTAGTCTTGTTAGTTGTTCATGCTTTAGTGAGAATTACACCTACCCCAACTCCTCACCAGTTTTCACTCATACCTAACAAGCCCTTCAACTGTTTTGCTTCCTGAGAAAACATCTTTCCCCCTCCCAAGGAGGTGAGAGCCTGCTCTCCATCACTCAGCATCTTGTGACTAAAATAATAAAAACAAAGTCACACCACACTTCTCATTTTGAGCATCAGTTTAATGTAGATCTCAACCCAGAGTTCTTTATCCCGAGTCCTTACATGGAATACAATACTTTATTTAAAAGCTCATCTTTCTTTTGCATAAAAATGACTCTCAGATACATCAAGCATGCTGGATACTTCTGGTGCCAACTTATGAAGCAACTGCTGGTGGTATTACTGCTCCCAAGGTCCCGGCTGCCTCAAGAACTTCGACATTTTATTGAAATGATGATCACATTCACAGTTATCTACAACATGTGATTATGAATGTTTTTTACCAGCTTGAGCTTACTTTTCCATTAATAGTAACCTGCCATTATAATGAGAATAAATGTTGCTAATATACCATTTATTTCACCCATGAGCAAAAATTCAGGGACTAACTACACTCATACAGTAAATGATAAGTATCCTGTAATTTGAAAAATCAATCAACAGCTAGCTGAGTCCTGACACATGGGAGGAAGTGAAGATCTGTTTGCAGAGGATGGACTGGCAGTACTCAAGCACGGGACCCACAGGCAACTGACAGCGAGGGTGCGCGGCTGTAAGTCAAAACTTAGGTACAAAGAAGGCAGGTGTAAAGGAGCCCTGGGAGCAGACGACGGAAGGAGAAATGGCATCATCTACTGATCATATTCTCTCTCTCTGTCTCTCTCTCTCACACACACACACACACACTTGACCCTTGAACAATGTGGAGGTTCGGGGTACAACCTCTGCACCATCAAAAATCCGCATGTGACTTTTGACTCCCCCAAAACTTAACTAATAGCCTACTCTTGACCAGAAGCCTCATCAAGAACAGAGTCAACTAACACGTGTTGTGTATGTTACATGTACTATATACTTAAAGTAATCTGAAGAAAAGAAAATGTTGAGAAAAATACCTTTACAGTACTATACTGTATTTATTGAAAAAATCCCCAATGTAAGTGGACCCACACAGTTCAAGCCCATGTTGTTCAAGGGTCAACTGTATAAATAAAGCTTCCTATGAGCTAGGGCACTTTGGACATTAGTAAAAGAAACAGATTCTAACCTAACAAAAAAATAATTCCTGTAAACAGAGAAGTGGGAGAAACTGGCTCAGAGAAGGGACTGGAACCAGAACAGCTCCGGCAAGTTCAGCAGGAACCACAGGAGTAAGCAGGAGGTTGCTACTGAATGAACAGCCCTCCCGCATACTGCTGCTGTCCACGCAGGACTAACAGCCCTGTTGGCCTTGGCTCAGGCACCCTCTGCCCCTGGGCCAAAGAAGGGCCGAGAACTGGGATTTACGCCCCCCAAGAGAGCAAGCTGTGGTGAGGGGTCATTCAAATCATCATCATCATCATCATCATCCGAAGGGAGGAAAGAAGGCACAAAATTACCTCCTGTCTACTACAGGCACTGAACTAGATTCTTAATATTCGATCCTCAAAGTAACCCTGCCAGCACGTATCCTTAGCTGCATTTTACTGATGGAGAAACGGAGGCTTCGAGAGGATAGGAGCGCCACCCCCACCCCCCCCCGCCAGAACACAGGGCAGTAAGCGACAAATCTGCACGCGGTCTGTTGGATGGGGACAGGTGTGCTCGTCAAGCCACAAGGCTGTAGAAGGCAGGCTGAAGAGATGCGGGATCAAAGTCCAAATGCCACCAGCATTTTACATTTTTCTTGACAACAATGGCTGGAGAAGAATGGGAAAATCTCTACAGGAGAGTCTAAACCAAAGGAATCATACTTAAAAGAAGTAAAGAAGAATCTTAGATCTTTCTTGGACATGTCCGTTATCTTTTTATCTTCAAAACCCTTGGTGACAAGAAATCCATTTCCCCTGATGTCTAGATCTTCAAGACAGATGGGAAGTTTACAGAAGAAATTCCAAGCTTCATTACCAACAGTCCCAAAGAAAAAGGGAGGAACATATTCTAGAAGCTCCCATAAAGTGCCTGAGCTCTGCAGAACTGTTGGTAAGGACATGGCCCTAGGAACCCATGAGGCCTAACTCTACATCTGTGCTTCAACCCTGCTCCCTGATGATCCCAGGAGATGTGCCTGCCTCACCCCCCAGGCTGGGAGCTTCCCAAAGACAGGCACTGCATCTTACTCCTGTTTGTGACCAAGGACCAGGCTGAGGGGCAATGAAGAGCTAATGCTACCCACTGATGAAACATCAATGACGCTGCCATCAAAAAAGAAGGAAAAGTCAATCTAGGGAAGTAAACGCCTTTTCGGGACCATCTCTGCTTTGACTCACATCTCCCATGAATCACCTCCTAGAACCATCAACTCTACTGCTCCTGGGGGTGGGAAAACCGTGAGAGAAGGAGGATGGAAGATGAAGCCTGGCCACCTAGAAGGTCCTCAATAAACACATGCTGAAGTTGTTGGAATTATCCATCTGTCCCTCTAGGTCCTCTCTAGACTCTCCAGGCTAAAACTCCTCCAGAAATTAAATGTTAGAAGAGTCTGCCTTCTCTAAAGAACCCATGTTATCTCCCACTAGCCCTCTATCCTGAGCTACAGTGGTGCCCCGTACTACGCACGCTCCATCCGGGACTTCCCAAGTCACACCTACCACTTTATTTATAAACACTATACTGAACAGCTGAATCCTCTCCGTAGACTGACATTCTGTTCAATATTTATGGAGCTCCTACTGGACGCTGGAATCGTGTTAGGCAATTAATACACAATTAAAAAGGTATCATCTACAGTTCCCTCGAGGAGCTCCCAGCCTGGCGTTCTATTACATTTGCTTCGGAAGCAGGTAATTCCTGCCCAGAGGCGCTGGCTCCCTTCTGCTGTAACTAAGAGTGTGGGGTGTGCCCCTCCCAGCGCTGCTGCAAACAGCTCGTGCCGCACCCTCCCTCTTCTCTACTGCTTGTTTTCTTCCTGCCACCCATTCTCTCCACCGGGACCAGGGGCAGTCCCTACTCCTCTGCCAGGTCCACCTTTGGTTTCTTCCGTGAGCATGGCCTTCTGGAGCAGGCAGACAGAATACAGGTTTGTGCTGCTGGACGGCCTGCGTAATTCGAATCCAGCCCTGCTTCCTACCAAGCTGAGAAATCTTGGGCACCTTACTCAGTTTCTCAAAGCTCCATCTGGGAATGGCATCCTCCTCGAGAAAGGCTGCTGAGGATCATGTGAGTTGATCTCCGTGTAAGCCTTAGCACAGTGCTTGGGCATAAGTGTGCACCTGACAGCTAGCTGCCCGTATCACAGTGGCTGTTGGGTAATTCGTGCTTTTATATTCAGGTTTCTCCCCTGCCAGATGAACCTACACCTGCCAGCATTTTGCTTTCCTTCTCGTTTTCAAGGGTGTCAGAACAATCTCTCCATCTCCAGTCCTTGGTCCCCGATGCTCTCCAGCCACTGAAAGATAGCTTACAACGTTGACTTTGGGTACTGAGCTGTCGGCAGTGCAGGTGTCGGGTCCCTGAGCACTCATGTGTCGTGTGCAGCATATGTGTGTGCAGGTGGACGAGGTGGTTTTTTTTTTTTTTTTTTTTTTTAAAGATTTTATTTATTTATTTGAGAGAGAGAGAATGAGAGAGAGAGCACATGAGAGGGGGGAGGGTCAGAGGGAGGAGCAGACTCCCCGCAGAGCAGGGAGCCCGATGCGGGACTCGATCCCGGGACTCCAGGATCATGACCTGAGCCGAAGGCAGTCGCTTAACCAACTGAGCCACCCAGGCGCCCATGGACGAGGTGGTTTTAAGGCTCTGAGAGACAACTAGAGAAAGAATGTTCAGGAACTCCTTTTTCATTGGGATGAATCACAAAAGAGTAATTCAACCGTGGGGGTTCTTTGAATAGTCCTATTACATAAAATGAAATGCCTCTTCTTCTGCCCTTCTGAAATGGAAGGAAGTGCATCAACTCTTCCCCCACATGCTTTCATTACTCCAGTCGACATGTGTTTAGAACTCCTTGGTAAAAACCAACCACTGACAAAATGACAGATGAGCATCACAAAGAATGTTGTAAAGCGCTTGATTACTGCTAACCTAAAGGGTTCAGCAAAGGTCTTGGCGTAATGACATGCTATTAATACTCACAGAGGAAAGATGACTGGCCACTCACTCTGCCATCAGAAAATAATGAAAAATCAGCCTGGGGCAGTAAATGCCGAAGGAGAACATCTCTGCTTCAAGCTCACATCTCTCTCAGCTCCTCAACAACAGCCACCCGCTCTACTACTGGGTAAGGGAGTCACGGAGGACCAGACAGGAAGTTAAGGCTGACAAGAGATCCTTACACCCCAACCGCCACTCCCTCTGATGTGACAGCTAACAACAACAACAATCCCAGTGAACCGGACAGTAACTTCGCATCACGCCGTCGTCTTCCCTGCATATCACTCAAGTCTGTGCAGTGAGACAGTGAGACTCTTGTCACCACCAAAGCGGGTGGTGGCACGGCCACGACATGGCCTGTCATCTGGCCCACCAACTTCAGCAGCCACAGCGCCACCGCTCTCCCTGTCTGCTCTGGGACAAACCTGGGGTCTCCTTTCTGGTCCTCGAACCTGCCAACTCTTTCCCTGTGCAGGACCTTTGTCCTTGCCATCCCCTATGCAAAAAGCAGGGACTCAAAAAACACTCCATCAACCACCCCACCTCCCACCCAACCAATGAACTATGGTGCTTTGTTCAGTGGGTCAAGTGGCCAGTCACAGTCTTCTTGAACCCTCCAGAGCTGGAGTTACTGATGAGCAGGTCAGCTTTCTAGCTGATAGAACCTACATGTAGAACACTGCCCCCTCCCACCCCTGCCCAGTGCTCAGCATGCTCACCGGAGCCCCGGGACATGAGCACCAGCCTCTAAAGTATGTGCAGGTCTGACAAAGTCCTTACAACCAAACACCTTGCCCTGGGTTTCCTGAAGGAACACAGGCTACCAACCTACTTTCACTCTGCTAAGAACCCTGCCACCCTCCCTAGTTCATCAGCTCTTCATTCAACAAAACAGACACATCCATGTCCTAGGAGAACTTAAAATACTTGCATTCAAGGGTTATTTAGCATTTACCATTTGCCAAGAAATGGTAGCTAAGTATACACAGATGAAAAAGACATGGTCTCTGCCCTCCAGGGACCTGAGGTCCTAGAGGAGACAAACACACAGGCTGACACAACCCTGAGGGTACACGGCCCATTCTCCTCTCTCCACCCAGGCTTTCTGAGAATGGAATAATGGCCCAGCACCTGGCACCACCACCAGCCAACTCTGGTCAATCACCTCACTGCATGAGACTGCGAGAATGGGCACTAGGGTGAGGAAAGGCCCTGAGGGGACAGTCCCTGCCCCAACCTCCAGGCACTTCCACCCTGGTTTATAACTCTTGCCCTATCAGCCTATTATGCTAAGACCCCAGCTCATCCCCCCTTTGAGCTCCCTTCAGTTAGAATTCAAACTGTTTCTCACCACCCTTCTTTAGAGGTCATTAGGAACTAGGTGAAACAGACCGCAAGATGGTCAGCCTGAACCAGGAACAAGCTAGGGGGCTCCTCCTCAAAGGGCTCGACTTCTAAAACCTACCCTGAGGTCAGGCATGTCTCCATGGCAATGGTGGTGTTTTTCTGATTCCAAAAATAAAATGTAATGTAGAATATTCACAAAGCACTGCAAGTATAGTCGTATACTTATATGCACGTATGTATACAAAAAACAGTATTCGTAATAAATACCACCATCACATGACCACAACATATACACACACCTACATATATGTATTTTATCTATTAGTTGCCTATTTGAAAACTTGGCCTTCCAGCTTTACCACTGAGTATGGTGGTAATTAATGATTTCTGATAAAAAAAAAAAAAAAAAACATACACACACATACACTTTATCCTATCAAAGAAGTACCCTTCTTCTTGATCAAGAGTATTTTTATCATGGAGTTGTTAAATTACTCTGTTGTGTACCTAAAACTAATGTAACATTGTGTGTCAACTCTACTTCAATAAAAAGTATTTTCGTTAGATATGGATGATGAATGTTTGGTACCAAACAAGATCTGTATCTGGTGTTTAGCCTGCAGTCTATCAGTAAGCTGACTCGATGAATTTCCTAACATGAAGTCATCCTTGAGATCCTAAATTAATCCCAATTTCACGTGGATTGGTCCTTTCATATACAACTGGGTTTGACTGGGCAATACCTTTCTAGAATTTTTATTGATGCACAACTGAGACAAGTCTGTAGTTTCTTTTTAGGCTGTCTTTGTCAGCTTCTGTGACATTGGAGTAATGCACACTGGAGCCAACATACAGAGATACAGATATACATAAAGATAGAGAGAAGGCTTTAAGGAAGTACAAAGAGCAAAGGGCTGTTTGTACGTTCCTTGAAAGGCTTCCTACAAACCACTATGAAACCATCCAGGTTTGCTACCTCCTAGGGCACCTCCTTTATTTTTACAACTTTCTTCCGGTTTTTGGATGCCCTCCAGATAAGTAGGCTGCATCGTCAATTAATTTTGATAATAAACATTATCCTAGGAAATAGTCCATGTCATCCACATTTGCACATTTATCAGCATCAAAGTTGTTTGTGATGGTCTCTCCCGCTTTTAATCTCCTCCAAATCCAAAAGTACATTTTTCCTATTTTTAACATGACATATTTGTGTTTTCTCTATTTCCTTGCCATAGGCATCAAAAGTGTCTAATTTAAGATTTCTGAAGAACCAGCTCTTAGTTTTCTTCAACAAGTACAATGCTTTTACCATTTTGTGTTTTGTCTTGTTGGCAGTGGGAGGGGAGTGGCGTCAGATTGTGCTGCTAACATCTGCGTAAGAGGCTGGCCCTGTCCCCGCAATGTCCCCAGGGCAGCCGACACCAGGAGTAAACGCAGAGGCCTCCAGCCTTACCTCGATGAGCTTTCTTTCGTAGGAGCTCGCCAGCTCCTCGGCCACTTCGCCCGGCTTCTGCTCGGTGACTGCAACTTCTCCATCAACGTTCCAAAGATTTGGTACAACTTTAGGGAAAGAAAGAAACCCCATAAACGTTTTAGCAGTAATTGAAAGTTATCCTCCCAGTTAAAATTTTTTTTCTTCTTGCCGATGGCTTCTCCAAAGAGAAGCTTGTTTTAGGCCGGGGCGGGGGGGGGGGTTGGCCCAGGGATCACACCACAACATTTTCACAGGAGTACGATGAAGTGAATAATAAGCTGTATTTAAAAACGGTGGGGCGCCTGGGTGGCTCAGTCGTTGAACATCTGCCTTCGGCTCAGGTCATGGTCCCAGGGTCCTGGGATCAAGCCCTGCAGGGCCTGCTTCTCCCTCTCCCACTCCCCCTGCTTGTGTTCCCTCACTCACTGTGTCTCTCTCTCTGTCAAATAAATAAATAAATAAATCTTAAAAAAAAAAAAACAAACGGAACAACAGGGGCACCTGGGTGGCTCAGTCGTTAAGCGTCTGCGTTTGGCTCAGGTCATGATCCCAGGGTCCTGGGATGGAGCCCCGCATCGGGCTCCCTGCTCAGCAGGAAACCTGCTTCTCCCTCTCCCACTCCCCCTGCTTGTGTTCCCTCTCTCACTGTCTCTCTCTCTCTGTCAAATAAATAAATAAAATCTTTAAAAATAAAAACGGAACAGTCACAGAGACAGATGCACCTGAGTCTGGGGAATAATCTTGTTACTACTTCCCGTTCGGGGGCAAAACAGACAACACGTTGACAAAAGAGCCTGCGCTTCCGTCTTTTAGCATGGTCACATTTCTTTTTCTCTAACAAAAAAGTTCCCCAGGGCAGCATCATCTGCCTACAGCTCAACGTCAGTGGCAGAGGGGGTCAGAGTACAGGAAGAGCCGCTAAGAATTGCCATTTATAAACCGTATGTAGAGCGGAAGCTAGGCAGCTTTGGGAAAAGCTCTGAAATCGATGCATAATGACAATGCAAGGACATCCTAACAAGAGACTGGCTTCCAGATCAATGCAAGAATTAGTAGCACAGTAGATACCAGTGGGTGTTGTTCCTCCTTTCAGGGACATGTCCATAAATGCTCACTTTGTGGGGAAGAGCAGGAAGTTAGGACTGGGAATGAGCAGGCGAATTCCAAGAAAATCAGGGGAACACGAGCAGGAAGGAAATCCCCCAATGGCGTGTATCAGGAATACAGATTTGCCCCAAAGTCTGAAAACAAACATCGACTAAGCAGATTTTGTTCTCTGTGTGTTCCAGGACAGCAAAGTCGAGGATGCCCCCCAGGGCGGGAGCAGATGGTAATGAAGGCCAGCCCCCCGGCAACTGGGATTTGAGAGCCTGGGGAGAATGGGCAAGTGGGCAAAGGCTGAGCAAAAATGGGGGTCCTGTACCTGCGCTGCCTGCATCTCTGCCGTCAGCCCCCCCCCCCGCCTAAGCCACAGCGAGCTCGAGCCCCAGAGGCAGCACGGCCCTGAATGACAACACCCAACACGCTGGAATGAACCCGAAGATGCTCCCATCCCAGGAGTCACAACGGCTCCAGCCACCGCTGCAGACGGTGACCCAGTAACCCTCCGCAACCTGAAATAGGTATTAAGAGAAAACTTCCAGGGCTTCCAGTTAAAGGTGACAGATTGAATACATTAATTTACATTCACATGCTCTCAGAGTCCCATTAAAATGCCCATTTTTAAAAATTCTAGTAGCACCACCCTTGAGAAAAACAAGAATGAGAGAGGAAACCAGATGACAAAATTCGAGAAGCTGAGAAGCAGGCAGATCACTGGCGAGGAGCATGACAGGCCTGAGAAAGCTTCCTTCTTGGCTGTAATGGGGTCAGAGGAACAATCAACCTGATTAACTTGCCAACGGCTGATAAACCGCTAATACGAGACACTTCCAGAACTGGGGGTAAGCATGGGGCTGGCAGTGAAGAAATACAAAGTCTGTTTAAGCAGCAATCTGCAGGAAACTAAGGGTTTATTCTCCGAAGAAGGTAAATCTGTAGCTCAGACCAAGGGGAAGGTCGGGGTACCCGGCGGGAAATAGAAGAAATAATACTGAACTTCTTCCATTCTTTGCCCATTCCCAGAGAAGCCAGCAGCCAACATAGACCTACCTCTAAGCAGGGAGTAAACAATATTGTCCTGGGAATCTAAGAGACTGAAGAAAAAGCCCTCAAGGGACCCATGTGAGGGGCTCTCCAGTGAAACGGCAGAGCCGGCTCGCCCCACCAGGAGCCGAGCACTGCGCACCATTAGCTGTTCCGTGTCCCACTCCTACTCATGTGGGGCCAGCCGGAAGGCACCTCACAGCTGAGACAAGCTCTTAAGATGGAAAACAGGGACCAGAATCAACAGACAGAGAAAACAACTTTTAAGGAAAAGACCCCCAGGTTAGGGAAAAAGAAGACTCGAAAAGCAAACTATCAGTAATAATCCCAGAGAGAGAAGATGGTACAGTTGAAAACAGGAACAGGGGGGTATTTAAAAAGAAGAAAAAGCAGAACACATAAAGGAAAAAAAAAAAAAAGCTCTTTTGTAAAGCAAAACTGTGACAAAAGAAATGGAACACTGGATACAAAGCAGAGAAGGTAAGAAAATTTCCAGAAAACAGAGCCAAAGGATAACAAAAAGGAAAACAAAAAAGGAAATGGAGAGTTACCATTTGAGAAGAACCCAAGAAAGTGGGGGGGGGGGGCGGTCAGAGACAAGGAAATCAAAGACTTAATTCAAGAAAACGCCCCAGAACCAAGAGACAGGCATGTGGGGACGAAGGAGCTTGCTGAGCACACCTCGCGGGGGGGGGGGGGGGGGGGCCATGCTCAGACACCTCCCAAGGGATTTCAGAACACAAGGGACAAGAGGAAGAGGACACTACTGTTTGGAGTGGAAGGAGAACTTTCACAAAGGATAGACAATTAGAAATGACACAGCATCTCTGAACAGCAACACAGCAAGCTAGAAAGCAAATAAGTGATCCTGTCAACATCCTAAATTATGTACCAAGCCAAGCCCTCTGGTAAGAAGGTGAAAACATCCTCAGACACGCCACCTTTCAAAAATCTTAACCTGGCCCCCAACCAAAACAGGAGGAGAAGAAATCTAAGAAAAAAGCAGAGCTTCTAGGAAATAGAGGATACAACACAGAAGTGAGAAAATTATTAATAATAACCAAAAAGTGGACAGAACCCACACAGCCATCACAGATGCGGCTGCACCCTGAAAGCGTCCTGCGAAGGGAAAGACGCCCGGACAGACACGAAAGGCCACAGACAGCAGGATCCCACTTATACACAATGTCAAAAACACCTACTGGTTTCCAGGGACCAGGAGGAAGGAGGGATGGGGTGCTAATGGGTATAGGGCTCCTCTTTGGGGTGACGAAACACGCTGGATTCAGAGAGAGGTGAAGACCGTGCACTTCCTAAGGGTGAACTGTATGGCACGTGAATTTTCTCTGAATAAAGGAGCAGCAGTGGGAGTAGCAAACTGGAGGAAACAGGCCCTCAGAGCAGCCAGGCTTCCTCCGGCCACAACGGGTCCCAGCACCGCAGGAGAGACGGTCTCAGGATCAAATGGACAGGTGCCCAGTTTTTAACATACAGCAATCTCCGTGAGACAGCACTTGCATTTGGGTTAGTAAGGAGTTCACACAACAAGAACCAATTTTTTTTTTTTTTTTCAGATATTAACTCAAAAGGAATTTTAAAGTTGTGTGAAAATAATGATCATGTACCTCACAGCTCAGCTGGATAGCATTTTCAGAGTCCTAATAATGTATTCGTGGCCCAGGAATCAAACCAGAAAGATGGCGTGTCTGTGCTGGGGGTCGGGGGGGAGAGGGGAGCTAAGGGCTGGAAAAGCTCTCCTTCCCGTTCCACGGTGAGGAATCAAGGGAGAACAAGTCCAGCTGAGCAATCAACAAGCAGCGGGAGACCGTACTATTCAGAGGCATCAAGGTAATTCCCAGAACAATACGTTAAAAGGTTTGAAGCAGCTGCTTGTGGGGAGAGGGAAATGGCAGAGGGTGTGGTGGCTAGAAGCGCCAGGTCTTCCATGGTAAGGCTACGTGCAAACGCTGGATTTCAACAACAAAACACCGAAGTTGATCTTAAGTAAGAAAACAGCATGTGAGAGGAGGCTGCACTTAGACAAGTTGGACCAGCAGTAGCAGTGCCTAAGGCAGGGCAGACACCCCCAGCATGAAGCTGGATGTGGCTGATTAGCAGAGCCCGGCGCTAGGACACATCTAAGGCGTGATGGATGTGTGAACAGCACGGCCTGCTGGTGCGCTCCCAATGACCTGATCTTTGCATGAGTGAGGCTGTTTTCCTCCACAAGGAGATCCTGCTGATCAGAAACATATGGCCATCCAAACTGATTGATGTCTGCACAGCTCTTCAGAAATCCAACCACTGGCCTTCCCTCCTCAGATACCAGGCCCTCCGGAGGTGCATCTAAGAGCATGCCACAATGTTCCACACTGAAGGAGAAAGATGCATGAATAAGCTTCTGAACCTTCAAGACGAGGGAACAGACCTTGGACAGTCATGAATTTATAAAAGGTCTCTTAAAAACTAACCAGCCGACCTTCCCCTGCAACTATCTGACCTCCCATTGCCCTGGTTCAGTTCCCACAGCTTTAACAAGCAAGTCAGAAACTTCTACCCCATGTATAAAATCATAGATAACGAATCCCAGCTATACCATGCTTTCCTCCCTGGTAGGCAGCCTCTAAGATGGCTCCCGGGGATCCCTCCCTCCTGGTATTCACCCTGTTTTATTGTCTCTACCCCTGAGTATGGGCTGGACTCACTCACCGCAAATGAGCACCATGTGGCACAAGGGATGGCATGTCGTTTCTGAGATCAAGTTTTACAAGACTGTGGCTTCTGTCTTGGGTACCCGCACCCACGCACTGAGGAAAGCCAGTTGCCATCTTGGGAACTGCCTTATGGAGAGACCCATGATGTATCCACCCAGAGCCTGGGGTCGCCAGCAGCCACTCGAGGGGACATGGATCCTCGTCCCGTCAAGCCTTCAGATGACAACCGCAACTCTGTCAGAGACCCTGAGCCAGAACACGCAGCTGAGCCACACCGGGATTCCTCTGCCACACAAACTGAAGTCAGTCAGCGTCTGTTGTTTTAAGCAGCTGAATTTTGGGGTCATTTGTTACACAGCAAGAGATTAACAATACAGTACCTTTAATCATTCAACAGGTACTTCCTCAGAGAGCACTCTGGGTAGGACTACTGAGTTAGGCCCCGGAGTCATAAGGACGATGGTACGGTTCCACATGGATGACGTTTATGAAAAGGACAACACAGAATTGGACTTGGCTGAACTATCTCTACGGCTTAAGGGTTATAAGGAAAGTGAAGGGAGCCATTTCATCGGTCAGACCTTTCCACCTCTCCACTGGCAAGGCGAACACAAGGCGAGGCATGAGAGGCCAGTCATTCCGTCAGTTTAAATTTTACAAGCACCGTGTCTCAATTGTTTATTTTCAAGCCAGAAAGACTTCATCTGCCTTCGGAACAAGGGAACATTTGGGTCTTCAAGGAAGGTAGCACAATCAAAGCCCAAGTAAAATCAAGTTGTTTGAGAGCTAAAAATAGCACGTTACATCCCCATTCCATACTTTCTGCACATCCCCCAAAAAACCCAGCAGCAGGGCGAGGATCAATTGTGATTGAACTCGGAAAGTCCAATCTACCCAACTAATACAAACATTTGTGACGGATCCAGCTGGAGGTTGGTGATGGGGTTTTTAAATATGCACATCTCCTATGAGTGATCTATTAGACTGAAATGGAGGGAACGCCAACTTAACAGCCCAAGAGGAAAACATGGTTCTGTATTCCTATCAATTACAGGTGCTCCTGAATTTAGGAACCCAAGGTCTGAAAACTGGTTAGCAATGCAGTCTTCAGCCTACAGTTCCAGCATTAACATTTCCAGTCCATAATCTGAGTTATCAGACAGTGTTCAGGCCTCCACAGCCTGCCCTGGTCAAGGACTATGAGCCAAGTGTAGCTGCCAGGACCCAACAAGACAGAAACTTCCATCTATGGGGTCGGGTATTTCCATTTTGGATAAGGAACTTAAGCTGTACTGAAAAAGCCAAAGCACAGAGATAGGCCCAAAAGCAAAAAGAAGAACCGTATTTAATGTGCTGAACAAAATTGGAGAGCTGCATCCACGTACGGCAGGTGCTCACAAAAACTCTACAGTAACAGTGCTTTATGTGATGCAGCACTTGAGAATTCACAATGCATCTTCAAATGCACCATCTCATTGTGGCCTCCATTCACAAGTCCATCTGGCTGTCTCAAGCCTGGGCCGAAGGGGAAGAGGTCTATGTCCTTTGTGTAGCCAAGGATGTCCCATTAGCCCAGGCAACCTGCTTAAGAGCCACACTGTTCAGAGGAAAATCTACACTTGGTTTACTTGCATATACTCTGAGTGGTCAGCAATTTCCTCTGGTATTTCCATGACGGCCTCATTATAGAGCTTAGACTCCAAATGGAAAAATTTGGCCCAACCAGTAAGCCTTCTCTTTTTAAATCCAAACAGACACTGAAACTGTGTTTGGGAGGAGCACAGAAACGCTTACTTTCAATCAGAACTATTTTTCATGTTCCAGAAAAGCTGTGGGTTTGTTAGCACCGTTAGCAGGTCATTTAAACTGAGCGAATACGACACAGTTTCTCACCTCCTTGCAGCCTGCCATTACTGTTTGGAGGTGTCTGTGATAAGTCATCTGAAAGCAGCAGACACTATGCTGGCCTCGCTAGCAGGCACCAGAGAACACATGGGGTTTTCTGCCTAAATTGGTTTAAGCAAAACTTCAAAGACCATGGAGAGCAGCACGGCAAACAGTATGATAAGGTTACTGTTTTGCTTTCAATTTCAACAAGCTTAGCATGACCCCAGATGCAAACAGTGTGAGACGCCGGTGGCAAAAGAGGATAAAGAACCACTTTAAATGCAGAGATGGCTCCCTTGAACGTCCTGATGGACACAAGGCAGTGTGCCAGGCCCTGGAGGAGCAGCCCCGGTTTGGTGGGATGGGAAATCTGGGCCACCCAAAGGTTCTAACAAAGAAAGGTCCCTCCTGAGTAAAGCGACGATGACCCCGAAAGCCAGCAGGTATCCGCAGTTGCTCCAGCAAAGGAAACAGTCTTCATAACAACAGCATCCACCGCTTTCCATGTGCTGGCTGTGGCAAGCAGAGAGCAAGCTCAAGAAGACAGTGTGGGCTCTGCAATCAGACCAGTGCCACGTCTGGCTGCACCACTCCCCAGTGAGTGACCCTGAGCAAGTCTTTTCTTTATTCATTCAATGACTAGCTACAGAAGATTCGTTCTACGCCAGGTGCTAGGCACCAGACATAGAGGGATGTAGTAAGGGGGAAACCGTGAATGCCAGCATGAAGCTCACCCTTGAGTGGGGCCTCAAAAAATAAACAACTGTTTAATGTATCAGGTTGTGAGAAGGGCTGACGGGGGTGGTGAAAGCATGAGCACTCAGGGTGGTGAGTGTTAATTAAGTACGGTGCAAGGAAAGGTTCACTTAAGAGATGCCATCTGAGCCGAGACCAGAATAAAGTGGGGGTGTGAGCCACGCAAGCCCTGGAGGACAGCATTCCTGGGAAGAGCAAGTACAAAGGCCCTGGGGTGCTCCAGAAACAGCAAGGATGCCAGCATGGCTGAAGGATAATGGATTCGAGAGAGAACAGGAAATGAGGTCACAGAGAAGGTGGCGGGCTAGGATATTCTTTTTTTTTTTTTTTTTTTTTTTAAGATTTTATTTATTTATTTGACAGAGAGATAGAGAGAGAGCCCAAGTAGGGAGAGAAGCAGGCAGATGGAGAGGGAGAAGCAGGCTCCCCGCAGAGCAGGGAGCCCGATGCGGGACTCGATCCCAGGACCCTGGGATCATGACCTGAGCCGAAGGCAGCCGCTTAACTGACTGAGCCACCCAGGCGCCCGGGCTAGGATATTCTATTCTGAGTAAAACAGGAAGCCCCTGAAAGGTTCAGAACAAAAGACAGGATGACCAGACCTTTTTTTAAAGATCATTCTACCAGCCATATGAAGGGGTAAGCAGGGACGCTGAAAGGGCAGGTGTGGTGACTGGGGGCAGGGGGCATGGCTCAGGTCTCCCTTCAAGGAAGAACCTACCATTCTTTGCAAGGAGCGCAGTTAGCAGACCACCTCCAGCTACAGCACCCCCCAGACATAGATGATGCTAATATATTTGATGGGATTAGAGTGAAGATAGGAGGCACGCTAACGCCAACATTTTTGGCCTCAGGAACAGAGCTATCATTTTACTGAGCTGGGCAAGGGGCGGGTGTGACAGGGAAGAGTGAATGACCACCAGGAGTCTGGTTTTCAGAGAAGTAAGGTTTGACACAACCACCTGAGAAAACGCAACATGAACGCAGTAGCATGGGAGTCTGGAGTTCCAAGGAGAGGGAGGTTGGGGATATCCAGGCAACAGGCAATAGGGCAGAGATGATAGAACCACAGGACTGGATGGGATCACCCACCCTGTGGGAGCTGAGTCTCCTCCTGCTGTAAGACAGTAACAGGCCAACCCCAGAGGGCCGTGGGTGAGCCACCTGATGCAGGTGAACGCGCAGCACAAGGCGGCTGGGGGCATGACACTCGGACGGCTGGCACTCATCAGCTAACCGTGAGGCTCACCTGCCAGCCTCACGACTGGAGCTTCACTACAGTATCTCCTCTCCTCACCGTAAACATGCGAGAGGGAGATTAACAACCCCCAAAACTGAGTTTCCGGGGGGTTTCAGGACTTGCTCAAGGTCAGACAGCTGTCAAGTGACAGAAAAACTCCCCCATCAGCGGCTGAGTGACGGAGAATCCCTCACTCTGTCGCTCAGACCCTGGTCCAGCAGGCATTCAGGAGGCCCAAAAGCTAAGGAGAACTCGGGCAAGACGGTGGCGAGGGGCACAGTGCTCCTCTCCCTGGCCCAGGGCTGCAACACAGACAGAAGACAGAGACACTGCCACCGGCCCCCGCACGGCTCCAGCGTCACCAAACCCAGTGCCGGCCAGGCCGCAAACTTCGGGAATCTCTGAGGAGAGAGAGGGCTTGACCCACTCAGCACTCAACATGTTACAGTTTTCCAGGGATGGGGCAAGAGACGGACCATGCCTGCTGTTCAGCTACTTTCGATCTTGGGGTAGAACGTCCCCAAAAGCTAAGAAATCTTTATCCCGTGTAGAATCTCTCACGAGATATCATGTCACAGTACCTGGGGAAGAAGGTGGCATCAGACAGACGGGCAATGTCGCACAGAAAAGGAATGGCTGCTCCATTCAGGTGTGGGAGCAGGCTCTATCGTGTGGACACGGTCACAGGCGCAGGACACGCCACCTGCGGGCAGCCATGAAGAGCCCAACGGGCTCCTGTTAGCTGAGCCCCAACACACCCCACTTCCCAGAGGAAGGACATCCTCTCACTTAAGGCTCAAAATACCACCGCACAGGGGCGCCTGGGTGGCTCAGTCATTGACTGTCTGCCTTCGGCTCAGGTCGTGATCCCGGGGTCCTGGGATCGAGCCCCACATCGGGCTCCCTGCTCTGCGGGAAGCCTGCTTCTCCCTCTCCCACTCCCCCTGCTTGTGTTCCCTCTCTCGCTGTGTCTGTCTCTGTCAAATACATAATTAAAATCTTAAAAAAAAAAAAAATACCACTGCACAAAATTTCCATTTCAGAGATGAGAAAATAGAGGTTGGGGTGGGTTGCTTTTTTTATTTTTAACACTGTAAATGAGGGACCCAGTTATACAGACCCCAGTCTGCCTGGTTTCAAAATCCCATACTGTTCCCCCACTCACCACACTGTCTCCCTGCCATCCGGAGCCTACTCACCAAGGCGGTACCAATTTCCATGGATGTCAGAATTCCAAGACCATGTGCCAAAACTCCAAAGGAGACCTACTTCGCTATATGCAAACACACACCCCCTGACATTTTTGGTTGCCTCATGGTGTAAGAACACTATAAATTTCCAGCTCTCCAGAAAGTTGAAACCAAATTGTTCAAAAACCTGATATAAACCCACCCACCTCACAGAGGATTCTCTGGTTTAAAAAAAAAAAAAAAAAAAAAAAGCAGGGGGCTTGTGTGGTGATAGTCAAGCTAAGAGCATGTTATCCAAAGAATGCCCTACTATGAGATATCCATGCCAACGAGATCTATCGAAAGAGCACAGAGTCCTTTGTATCCCTCAATATAAGGACCAAGAACCAAGGGATCAAGAGGGATATTGTTCCTAATAACAGATGAGGAATTTTGTGCGATTAGAAGTGTGGGCAGACACACAGGGCATCCCTAGGTTCGAATCTTGGCTCTGCCACCAAGGAGAGCGAGACCTTAGACTCATTACTTCATTTCTATGAGTCTGTTTCCTCCTCTGTAAAATGGGGGGGGGGGGGGGCGACACCTCTTGTGAGGATTCAACAAGAGAAAACTCTCAAGTATTTTACATTCTCACTCTAAGCATTAAAAATAGGGTAACTTTTTAAGACAAATGTTAAGTAAGAACGTGCCTTTTTTTTTCCCCAAGACAGAAAAGTCTCTTTATGAGAGGCTCCCATCTCAAATAGGTCTTTCCAGAGAAAGATGCTCACCTGTTCAAACGCCGTGGCTCTCTTCTGAGAGATCATCTAAATATATAACGCATGCACGGGGACAGCTGGGAATGACGGCGGCGGAAACCAGAACTGTCTTCACACCCTTCGCCGAGCACATTTTCACCTGCTCATGTGATGGAGCCCAGCAGAGGCTCTGGTAGAAACTTGAGAGTTGTGTTTTTTCCCCTTAAGTGAAAAGCAGCTTGACAGTGAAAACCACTTCTTCTGCTGGAATGAAACATGCAGCTAGGCATTCCAGACACAGGGATTTCTTGCCCTGATCTAAGTGGTGCGAGTATTTGCTCAACACAACTTTTGGGCCAGACCGTACTCTGTGGAGGTTCATCAAGGGTCAACTTGTCAACAATGAGACAAGGTGACATGGACAGCTCCAAAGGATTTCAAATGTTTCATTTCAAAATGCAAATGTGTTGAGGTTCAAGTATTAATTTAGTCACAGAAATATGTGTGGCTCTGTTTTGGTAGAAGGGAGGGTGGAAGGAACGGCAAGAAAGGACAGCATCTAGGTGTGTACCTGGTTGTCCGAGCGAGGACAAAGGGTACACCCAAGCTGTCAACCTTGGAAACCTGGGCTGTAGGAGCAGTAGAGAACAATCAGTATTTTCATTCTAAGCTTTTAAATCATTTTATTTCAAACAAACACGTGTGACTTCTGCAATTTCTTCTTAAAACAGCACAGCTATATACATCAGAGGCAGAAATGGGTTACCTGTAAACCATGGATTTATGGGAATGAAAACTTCCTTGGGTAATCACTGTACAACGCGCTCTTCAGAAGAGACTCCTGGAATTTCAAAAGCCCGTGTGGACGAATCTTGGAACTGCCTCAATCCCAGGACTTGGTGTCATACCCTAAGCCATTCCATGTTGTGCAGTTAGAAAAGGACACACTTCAATACAGTAAGAGAGACGTAACAGAGCAAAAGGCACAGGAGCTGCGATCAGATGCCCCTGGTTTCCGAACCCAGCTTGGCCACTTTCTGCAAGATGCTTAGCTGACCAAAGCCAGCCTTCTGGTTGGTAAAGAGGGGGATCATCACACCCATCTTGCAGGGGACCATTGGAGGACCCAAGGAAGCAGGTGAAGCAACCAGCAGGGGCCTGTGTGAGAAAGCAGGCTCTAAATGTGGCAAGGGTGTGTGACCTTGTCTGTCTACCTAGACTAGAAGCTCCTTCAAGATTCCGTCTTGTTTCTCTCAACTCACTAAATGTTCAAAATCAGACGGGGCACAAGTCAGATTCTCAATACTTCCTGCCTGGCTGACCGACACCTCTTTGAGTCTTAATGTACCAACTGACCAAGATTTTCGGTCAACCAACATTGGCCACTCTTACTGGAGAAGCCATCTAACTGACAAGGCACATTTAGCATGGCTTTCAGATCTTGGTCTGTGTTTCCTCTCCATTTCTTCAATAAGTTTATTTTCTCAAATTATAAAAGTAACACATGTTCACTACAGGGAAAAAAAAATCCATTTTTGTATTTTCATGCCCCTGTTGTAGATAGCACTAGACCTCAGCCAATTAAGGTACAGGAACATGGTATAAGGCCCAACCCAGCCAATAGGTCATAGGATGACCCACTGTATTTCTCGACAGTTCATATTCTCTCAAAGGAGTGCACACACCCACTCCCGCTTGGCCCACACAATTACTCGTGGATTGGCACCTATCCAAGAAGAGAAGACACAATAGTAACTTCACAGCAGTTAACAGTCAGGGGATGCTTACTGAGTGCCCAGCACTATTGTAAGCGCTTTACAAGAACTAACATACTCATCCTCCTTCCCCATCTGCAAGTGAGGGAAGCACTTGACCACTTATAACCCTGTATCACACCACTCCACAGGAACTCCATCCCCTCCCTGTGACCCCATCAGTCTGGCCTGGTGGAGATTGACAGGATTCCTGATTCCAGAGGGAAGACCTGAGCAAGCTTCAGACAAACTGAGAATGCTATTCCCAGGATGGTTTTTTGTCCTCATGCCAGCGCCCCACACCAGGAAAGACACTCAGAATCCAGAAACATTTAATTTCTGTATGTGACCACTTATTTTCTACTTCCCATTTCATTATAAATTCAAAATACATGAGCACAAATGTGTTAAGAAAATTCAACCCAAGAGAATGTGTATGTTTATTGCAGCCTTATTTACAATAGCCAAAACATGGAAGCACCCCAAGTGTCCATCAGTAGATGAATGGATAAGCAAAATACGGTCTACACATCCAATGGAGTACTATTCAGCCTTTAGGAACACTCTGGAAGGAAGTTGAGCATAACATCCTACAGCATGGATGAACCTGGGGGACATCAGGCTCGGTGAAATAAGCCAGCCACTGTCATAAAAAGACAAATACTGTAGGAGTCTACTTATATGAAGTACCTGGAGAAGTCAGATTCATGGGGACAGAAAGTGGAAAGGTGATCTCTGGGGACTAGAGAAGGAAGAGTGGAGAGTTATTGTTCAATGGGTACAGAGTTCCACTCTGGGATGATTAAAAACAGTCTGGAGATGCACAGTGGGGAAGGTGGCACAACTGAAAATATTTAATACCACCCAACTGTACATTTCAAAGTGCTTTAAGGTCAATTTTGTTGTATTTTACCACAAATAAAAATTAAAAAAATTTTTTTCAACGAATTAAGTACTGATACATGCCACCACAAGGATAAACCTTAGAAACATTACTCTAAGTGAAAAAAACCAGATACCAGAGGCCACATACAGCCTGGTTCCACTTACAGTTGCCCCCACTTTCCCCAAGTTTGCATTATGCCACTTCACTTCCACAAAAGACTTACATTACTACCTGTTTTTGCTAACAAAAAGAAATCCATAGGTCTTCCCTTTTACAAAAAAAAAAAAGCTGTCACGGTACTTGTGCAGGTCTGCTGTGAATGCCAAGGGGCAGGACACAAACTTCTAGAAAGCAGGGAATGCTCTTCCCCTGACACCACTTCGGCTTACGGAAGGCTTCCCAGGAACACCCTGCTCTCAGATAGTGGGGGGGGGGGGATATATGAAATGTCCAGAATTGGCAAATCCACAGACCAGAAAGTAGTTTCGTAGTTGCCATGGGTGGGAAGTGACTGCTAATGGGTTCAGGATTTCTTTTTGGGGTAATGGAAATGTTCTGGGGTTTGAGAGTAGTGATGGTCACATGGGCACACCTTGGTGAATATACTGGAAGTATATTGTGCACTTAAGACAGGCAAACTGTATGTGACATGAATTCTAGGTCAATAAAAAAATTCAAACGCCTAAGTATAGAGCACAGCAAGAGTCATGCACCCCTCATGGCAGCCGCACCCTCAGCACCCCAGCCCAGCCCCGACGCCCATTCCCTCGCTGTTGTTCCCTGACTATATGCACAGATACACACATGCGGATGTACTCTTGCAGGTTTATCACCTAAATGACACGCGCTGCAGAGCCACCTGTCACTCCACAGCCAGCCTGGGTGACCACACCCCACCAGCACAGGCGGACCGGCTTCCTTCCTCATCACAGCGCCACCAGAGGGCACAACCACCATCCCTTCCACCAGGCTCTGGAACGGATCCCAAGTCCAATAAGGCCACAGTCCACAGCCTGCTGCCTGTCTTTGTGCATGCACAGATTTTTCTTTGAACTCCTGGGAACGGAGCTGCTGGGTTGAAGGGTATGCAAAGCTTATGTTGTCATACCTAACAAAGGCTTCCTGCACACCACCACCAACCCCCCCCCCCCCCCCCCGGATTGCCAGAGTGTTCTGTGACCTTGAAATGCCACCTCACTGCCATGGGCCTCAGTGTCCTCGCGGATGAAACTGAGAAGATTTCGTGTCAATTTCAGCTCTACAGTTCCTTTTGTAGCCCACAAGATCCAGAGGACGCTCACCACACCTGAAGCCGGAAGTACAAAGCCGGTCAACAAAAGCCAGCAGTAACAAAAGATTTAAGAAAGAGAACTTTGTCAAGGGGAGATTTTTTTCAAGCTCACACAATTTATGTTGAAAGCTCAAAATCTGTCTCTGCTCTAGGCACCCACAACAGAGCAATGTCAAGGCTGAAACAGGAACACCCAGAACACAAGCATGAAAAAAAAATCCTTATCCCTGAGACTCAAGGTCATGGCTGATGTTTTGAGAATGGAGGGCAGGGGGTGGGAGTAGGGGGACATGACTGATTGGTTTAGAAAAGAAATCCTGTTGAAAAAGCTCATATCCCTGATGAATTCTAAAGAATACCATATGGTCAAGTCACCATGAAAAGAAAAAAGGGGCCACAGAGAAGCACAGAAGGAGTCTCAACATGGCAGTTGCCTCCGAAGGGGACAGAACAACAAGGAAGATGGATGCTTGTGGGGAAGAGCAAAGGTCCAAGCGGGACAGAGGCAAATGCAGCAAGGGCAGAAGAGGCTGCTAACTCTGGGAGGGAGGACGGTGGGGTGCTCACGGACATCATAGTGACCCCACAGGCAGGTCCATTAGCTCGGCGCCACTCTAAGGGTGGACCATGGGCCACCCTCATCAGCATCACCCAGACAGGGACGGGATGGGAGCAGAAAGTGTTAAAATGCAGGTTCCAAGGCCGCTTTCCCAGATTTAATTCAATAGGTCTGAGGGGAGGATCAGAAAGCTGCATTTTAATAAGTACTCCAGTAATTTCAATGCACACACTAAGTTTGAGAACCAGTGCATTAAGCAACGACAGAGTGTCCTCTAGACAGTAACTAGTTATCAGGAGAACAAGCACATCCAAGTGCTCACCCCCAGGAGCCACACGTGACCCTCCAGGGCTAGCCCCAATAATCCCACTCCCCAGGGCTCCATGAAGCTCACCAGGCAGGGGGCCTTCAGTCACGGCTCTTAGCAAGGCTGCTGGGTGAGGGAAGCCAGGGCACCGTGGCACTCCCCACACGTGGCATAATTCAAGCTTGTTCTAGCTGAAGGCAGGCAGAAAGAGGGAGGGTGCCACGTCCGCCAGTGACCCCACCAACCCGACCCAAGCTGGGAGGGAATCCACGCAGCCTCGGCTCAGATGGGGCAGAAGGCCCAGGTGGCCTGGCCGTGATCACTCCATGCTCTGAACAATTCCCTGGACACCTGGAAGCTGAGTGTGCTTCCTTCCCCTGTGAGAAACAGACTTTGACATATTTGGAACAACATGATAATATATGACAAACCAGGAGGCTATTTCAAAAGGCCCACAGAGATGTTCTGCAACCCTGACAACTTCCCAGAAAATCTTAACTATATCTAAGAACCCAAAGCAAGGAAGATTTGGGGGAAGCAGAGGACAGAAGGGAGAGGAGGAGGAATCTGGGGAAGGAATTGGAACACTCCAAGCCAGAGGGCTGAATCCACCTCTCTGTACTGGTGGGATGTTTCTGGTCTGCTTACAGTTGTCTCTTTGTACTTGACTATTACAGTCAGATAATGACATAAGAATGAAGTCCTACCCCTACCGAGAGTCAAGGAAATTTCCCAAGGGAGGCTAGAAGTCCCCTAAGGTGTCTGATGGTATATTAGATTAAAAAAATAACCACCCTCTCCACACTTGGCACCTCTGAGGAGATGTTAGATGCATGAACTAACTCCCAAACTATTACAAGTCCCATGTAACATGGGCAGTATGGGCAGATAAAAAGTAGTTCTTCCTCCTAGCTAGTAAGGTGGAAAGGCAGATAAATTGTGTAATAATAAGCAATATAAAATACACACACACACACACACACACACACGTGTCTTGGACCCCAGTTCCTGACACAGAGCTCCCAAGTCCCTTGGAATTTCCTGACAGAAATATCTTTTGTTTTCATGAGGTGACTCTTGGTGGGCTGCAGGATGGGGGCGGCCACCAAAAGGACCAAGGTATGATTAGAAGCTTGAAACCTTCAGTCCCACCCCCTATCCTTGGTGGAGGGGAGAGGGGTTGGAGACTGAGTTCATGATCCATCATGTCTATGTGATCAATTATCTATAAAAATCCCTAACCTATAGGGTTCAGAGAGCTCCAGGATTGGTGAACATATCCACATATCAGCAAAGGGGTGCACCCCAACTTCACAGGGACAGAAGCTCTTGTGCTCAGGACCTAAGAAAACCTCATTTTGTGTACCTCTTCATCTAGCTGTTCACTGTAGACTTCATAATATTTTTTATAATAAAACCAGTAAATGTAAATAAATGTTTCCCTGAATCCTATGAGCCATTCTAGCAAATTACTGAACCCGAGGAAGGGGTGGTAGGAACTCCAATTCATAGCCGGCTGGTCAGAAGCACAGGTAGAGACCTAGGGCTGAGATTGGTATCTGAAAGGGAGGCCATCTGCTGGGACCGTGCCCTGAGGCTGTGTTGTCTGTACGAACTCCAGTTTATCAGAACTGAATTACACTGTAGGACACCCGGTTGGTGTCCCCAAATTTGGGGACTGGTTGGTACAGAGAAAATCCCCATACATTTGGTGTTAGAAGTGTTGTGAGTCAAGTAGAAAAAAGCATTTTTTCTTTTAGAGACACAACTCATTCTCCAAAAGCATTCTAGAATTCTAATGCTGCAACCTCACGTTCTCACACAGCACATACACGCTGAATGGTGGCCATAGGTCAGATGCTCTTAATCC
This sequence comes from Halichoerus grypus, assembly GCF_964656455.1. NCBI lineage: Eukaryota > Metazoa > Chordata > Mammalia > Carnivora > Phocidae > Halichoerus > Halichoerus grypus. Next base: position 30,913,851 of record NC_135717.1, read on the forward strand.
CACGGGGAGCAGGACAGGCTAGGCTACTGCCTTCCCAGAACTTACATCTGGTTCATGGCAAATGAACAAACAAAGGAGATAATTTCTGACGATAACAACTGCCATGCAAAAATCTAATAACCAGGAGGAAGTGACTTGGGGGAAGAGCTCTTTAGACAAGGGGAGATCAGGCCCCTCTGAGGAGACAAGATCAGTGAGGAACTACTATAGGGGAGAATATTCTGGCAAAGGAACAGTGAATGCTGTGGCTTCTCCAAGAACAGAAAGAAGGCCGGTGTGGCTGAAGCATGATCAACAAGGAGCACGGTGACAGAGAAGCACAGAAAGTAGATGTCAGCTGGATCCCACAGGGCCCTCTGGGGCTGTGAGAAGAGTTTTCCATCTTCTTCTCGTGAGCAGGCGAAGCCAGTGGAGGATCTGAAGCAGAGAAGTCATATAATGCAATTTGCTTGCTTATTTTTCAGTCACTCTGACCGCCATGTGAATCATGGACAGCAAAAGAACACAACAGGAAGAAAGGAGACCCATTAGGAGCTACTACAACATTCTAGCAAGGGATGGTGGTGGCCTGAGCCAGTCTCATGGCAGCGAGATCAGAAACCACTGGTTCTCTCTGACGTGTAATTTGGAGCACACAAGACCTCCTTACAGAAATGGGAGGTGAAGTATGCAGAGGAACTAAGGTTGACTCGCAAGATCTCTCATCTGAGCAACCAGTTGGTAGCACTTACTGAGACAAGCGTGGGAGGCTGAATGGCTCCGCACAGGGACCACACGCGAATCCCCAGCAGCTGTGGATGCATTACCCAGCACAGCACCCACAGACCTTGAGGTGGGGAGATTACCTTGGATGACCTGAGTGGGCCCCCTCTCATCACACAGACCCTTAGAAGAGGAGAAGTTTCTCCGGCTGGAAGGCAGAGGAGATGCTGCAGCAGAAGTCAGACTGCACGTGTGACAAGCAGTCGGTGGGCCGCTGCTGGTCCAGAGATGCAGGGGCCGTGCTCCAGGCCTGGAAGAGGGCCGCAGAGCTAGGGCTGCCCCCACTGACAGCCAGCAAAGCAGTGGGGACCTCAGTCCAACAATCACTTGGAAATGATTGCTGCAACATCCGAACGAGCAAGGAAATGGGTTCTCCCCTAGAGCTTCCGGAAAAGAACACAATCCTGCCGAAATCTCAACTTCACTCCAGAAAGACTGTGTCAAATTTCTGACCTCCAGAAGTGTAAAATAATAAATTTGCACGGCTTTAAAGCACTAAGGTCCTGACCGTTTGTTACCGCGGCAAGAGAAAACTAACACAACTGGGAAGATAGAGGAAGAACTGAAGGCCAGGCAGGAAGAGCAAGTGCTCTGGCTCTGTCATCAGAAACCCAGCGGAGCAGGCCAGAAGGCAGATGGTCACGCCCGCACGGAGAGGTCAAGGGTCACACCTGCCTCCTCCACCATCAACTCTAGTAGATGTAAAGCCCATGTACTCAGAAAGTGGGTCTTGCTCCCCACTCTAAGTCAGACAGCAGCGCAGCAGGTGGAGTGAATAAACAACGGTGGGGTGAATGTTGATTGTCCTATTTAAAAAAAAAAAAAAATTCTCAGGATGCCTGGGTGACTCTGACCTTTGAGCAACCAACTCTTGATCTCAGCTGACATCTTGATCTCAGGCTCGTGAGTTCGAAACCCTCACTGGGCTCCATGCTGGGTGTGGAGCCTACTAAAAGCAAGCTCTCATTCCACATCCCTGCCCTCATTGCCACAACTCCTTGTTCTCATCCGTGGCCAACCTCCTCCAGAGAGCTGCCTACACCAGCTGTTGCCAGTTCCCTTCCCCAACGCTCTCCCACCAGGCTTTCCCCCATCTGCTCTACTGACCTGCTCTTGTCAGTGTCACCACCAGCTGCTGCTAGATTATTCCAATCCACTAGATTATTCTCATCTGATCCATCAGCAGCATCTGACACTGTTGTTCACAGTCTCCACCTTCAAGCATCTTCTTCACTGGGCTTCCAGGACCCCCCACTCTCTCGGGGTCCCCCTTCCTCCCAGGCCCTCCCTTTTCCAACACCTCTGCTGGTACCTCCTCCTCCTTCCTACAAGCTCCGAACGTGGGAGGCCCAGGGCTCAGTCCTGGCCCATCTATACTCACTCTCCCAGGCATCTCCTCCAGTCTTGGGGCTTTAAGTGTCTTGATTTGTCCATGCCTTCCATGTCTGTACTTCCAGCTCAGGACAGACAGGTCTCCTTCCTGTCTCCTCTAACATGTCCCGTTATCTCCAACTCAGCAATGTCTTCACCAGAACTCCTGTTTGGCCCCCACAAAGCCTGCTCTGCCCAAAGCCATCCCCATTCCAGTGAACGGCAACGGCATCCTTCTGGTTGCTCAGGCCAAATTCCTTGCAGCCATCCTTTGCTGTTCTCACTCACACACTGCGGCCCAAGTTCCAGGAAATCCTTTTAGCTCCACTGTCAATGCCCAGCCACTTCCCACCACTCTGACCATCCACCGAGCTCTCGGCCATCACCTCCCACCTGGATTCCTGTGATAACGTCCTTGCTATCTCCCTGCTTCCCCCCTTGCTCCCCTGCACTCTAGTCTCCTCAGCAGCCAAAGTGACCCCCAAAAACCTAAGTCAGATGACAGTGGTCTCTCGAAATCCTCCAAGTGGCTCCCCATTCCACAAAGAGAAAAACATAGCCTTCTCACAGCAGCTCATAAGGCCCTGCAGGATCTGACCCACCGGAAGCTTCTGTGACTTCATCTCCTCCTAGTCACCCTTCACTGCCCCTGGGACATGCCAGGCACACTCATCAGGCTACCCCCTCTGCCTCAAGCGTTCTCCTACCTGATGGCCACTGCTCCTTCCTTCAAGCCGGGGCTCAAACACCACCTTCTCAATGAAGCTCATCCTCCTGTGTTTAACGTCAGACTCTCCCACACTGCCGGTCCCCCCCTTAGCCTGCTCTATTGTTACTTTTCCTCCACAGCAATTATCACATTCTGACATACCTTTTTTATCCTATTTCTTGATGACTGGGTGTCTCCCCCAACAAGAACGTAACTCCACAAGGTCAAGGTCTGTATCTGTTTTGTTCAGTTAGCCCAAATTCCAGGAGGAGTGGCCTATGATAGCCAGCTAATGAATGTTTTTTTTAAAAAAAGGAATAAATGAATGAAAGACGAATAAAAGAATAAACGAGTACCTCCAAGTAAATGCCCAGTCATGAAGGGCTTACGGCCCAAATGACTGTGTCCGCCATCTCTGTTTCGCTCACCTCACGACTTGCCCAGCACGTGGCAGGGTTAGAGGGCACCAGCTGAATGAACACTGAACACATGCCCATTTCTTCGGGATCGCCAGACCCAGAGAGAGGACCCAGAGACCCCAATACCACCAGCTTTCCATCTGGGTCTGAGAATTCCTTAAACCCAACACACAAACTCCCCTCTCCACCCTCACCCCCAGCCAGCAGTCCAGACCCTAAGAAAGATGGCTGGGGATGAAGGGGTAAGATTTGCTATGCTGGTGCTCAAGTGCATCTGATGAGCAATTAGACAGCTGCTCCCCTCACTGCGGGCACCATGCCACCTGGAGAAGCAGCTGGTGGCCCAAAGGCTGTGTGGCTGGGCACCCAGAGCCCCTCAAGTGTCTGCTGCCTCTTAGAGGTGTGAGCCAGGGAAGCAAAGAGCTTTCCCAGAGATGCCGAAGGGCCAAGGCATGGCTGCCAGCACCCGAAGGCGGCTCTGAGGCAGGCGTGGGAGGTTGCCCTCTATGGACAGGTGTGACACACAGCACTGGTGGAACCAGAGGGGAGCCCCTGTTCAGACAGCCGGTAAACACAAATCATAGTGCGATTACATTACCTGATTTAATGCTCTCATCACTCCTATCAAGTACGTACACTCCCCCGTTTTGAAGATGGGAAGACCAAATTCCCGAGAAGTCAAGAAGCCAGCGGGTGGGGAAGGGGACCCAGTATGGCTGAGGCTTCCAGAGGACATTGGAGAAGGTCGCCAAAGGGGCACCCCATTCCAGACTTTCTTGGCAGCTCCCAGTTTTCCAGCTGACAGCTAGGAAGTTCCAACGCTTTGGGACGTGGTGGGACCAGGGGTGTCAAAGTTTCCTTTATATCTGTCACTTTGAGGTTTGAGGATGGGGCTTGTGGACAGTTTTCTGTGTCACTGAACTCTTTCTGGAAATCTTTACGGATCATCTGTAACAACAAGTGGGAACTAGGGGCGTGCTGGCTCCTGCATCATCAAGTTTAGCCATGAAAAACCCTAAAAAGCTATCTAAGGACTTGTAATATCAACGGCCATGATAACAACTCCATTTATTAAGTTCTTATTGCTGTTCTAAGTCCTTGCCATACATTGTCGCATTTAAACCCAAGCAAAGCTCCATGACACAGGAACTCTTACTGCCCCCACTTTACAGATGGGCAAGGGCCTGGAGGTCAGGCGGGGGCTCGGGGGCTCTCAAGAGGAGCAGCACGCAAGCCCCCCACTGCACCATTTTCCCCAGCAGTTCCCTAGCTCAGCTGTCCATGCACCAAGCCAAGGCAAGAGTAACCCCGAGTGCTCCTGGGAACCTCCCACCATGTCACTGGATGCAGACTGGACTCCCAGATGTCACCTCTTCCAGGAAGCTGGCCCTGAAACACCCCAAACAGCCCATCTCTCTGCCCTCTCCACCTCCCATGCGCTATAACTGGGTCAACTGCAACCTAATGATTCAACCGTCTGTACGAGGATCTGCTTTGATCACAACAAGTGAGGATTTTCAGAATGGAAACAAACAACTGTTCCCCAAATACAGCCCAAGGACGTGTGTCAGGCCCTTTGCTGTTCCCTTAAGAGCCTGCACCCAGCAGATCAAGTGAGCAGGCAGTGCATAGAGACATAACCCGGTGGGCACAAGGAGCCTCAGAACGAGCTCCCCAACCACCTGATCCATCTGTACTTTAGGTGAGCTCTTGGCTAACTGACATCTACTTCCACTCCTAGAAACTGTCTTCTCTCTGCCAGGCCCTTCTAGCTTGAGGGCCAACTGACCACCTGCAGCTTCTCTCCCAGGGCTCTCACCAGCATCTCTTCTTCTCACGCCTCACCTCTATGGACTGAGAAGTAACGAACCACAGCTATGTCGGGGACGGGACCAATGGCCCCTCCTGCCCCGATTCTTTCAGTTCCTCTGTCTACTCCCATTTACCCCCCTCCTATCTCTGGGCCTTTGCACATGCCCTTCCACCTACCTGAACCTTTTGCCCACCGACATCTACCTTATCCTGCCAGAATTGTTTTACGTGATTCCCTGCAGGAAGCCTTCCCTGACCATCCTTACTACCACCCAGGAGAGGGTCTCCCACTTTGGGCTCCCCAAGCTCTGGAGCTCTCCAACCCGGCTCACCTCACACTTTGAGGTGGCTTCTTGACCTCCTCATCTGCCCTCCCCACCCTCCTGCAAGCTCCACGAGGATCTCCTGCATCCCAGAGCCCAAGCACGGAGCTGGTATACTCAGCAGGTGCTTAATAAACTTCTGACAAATAAAATGAAGAGTGAGCCAAGAAAAGAATGGGCAAATGGGAGCACAGAACAGTCGAGCACATAGACGGGTGCTGGGCACCCCCTGGCTTATCTAGTGTTTACTACGGGCCAGGAGGCATGCTCAGATTCTACACAGATTATTCAAACTCAGTAACAACCCTGTGAAGTAGCCTCTGCCCCATTTATAGATGAGAAAAACAAGCACAGAAAAATCAGGTGACTTACCTAAAGTCCTGCCACTGGCGAGTAGATAAATACAGATGCCAACCCAGCAGGCTGGTTCTAACTCTGTCCCTTCAGCTGCACATTACACAGCCAGCAGCAGCCTGTGTGCAGAGAGCCCACACGAACCACCCCTCCCGATATCCCTGCGCTTGTGCGGTCACTTTCCACGTGGACTTGGCCATGAGACTTGCTCCAGCCAATGCAGCATTAGCAGGCATGAGACAAGGAGAGGCCTGACAGCCTTGCACATGGGCTTGTCCTTTGGGAATGCTCCCCAAGAAGTCTGAGATGCCCAGGTGTGCCTGAGCCCAAGTGAGGCACGTGGAGACTTCACGTGAAGGAGGACCAAGGGACTCGGCCACCAGCCAGAATGCTGGCAACGACACAGAGGCCTTAGCTGAACTGGCCCAGAGCCCACCCCCGCCCCCCGCCCCCCAAGTCCTCTGAGGCACTTGAGCTGAGGCCTCAGGAGACAGGCAGCAGACAGGAGTCTTCCTGGCTGTGCCCCACCTAAACCTCTGCCTCGAAGCAACGTGAGCAAATAAAATGGTGGTCGTTTTAAGCCACTAACTTTTGGGGTGGTTTGTTAAGCAAAAACAGGTAACAGAAACATTGCCTTGCCTTCACAGACAGGATCATGCAGTGATCACACAGTACCCAGTGGGGTACTTCTCAAGGGCTTACTCATTCAGCAACATTCACAGAGCATACTGTGTACCAGTCACTGTCTGGGCCCGGGATCCGGCCGAGAGGAAAAGAGAAAAAGCCCCAGTTCCCAGGGAGCTTACATTCTAGTGGGGGAGTCAGACAAGCCAACAAATAAATTAGTGTTTATGTCAAGCAGGGCCAAGAGCTACATAGAAAAATGAAGCTATGTCAGGGGTGCTTGGACGGACAGAACAGCCTCTGGGTCAAGTGATACTTAAGTGAAGACATGAAGGAAAAGGGGAGAAGGGCACACAAAAGTAGAACATCCAGGCCAAAGGGCCAGCAAGGACAAGTGTCTTAAGAGTGAAACACGGCAGAGAGGAAGGAGGGGGGGAGGTGTCTGGGGCAGGACAGTGGAAGGAAAGAGAGGAAGAGGAGGGAAGGGCCAGACCACGTGGGGCTGTGAGGGCCATGCTCAGGGCCTAACTGTGTCCTAAGTATGAAGGGAAGCCCAAGAGCCCAGAGGGGACGGCACCCAACCTCTCTTCTCAAAGGCGCCCCCTGGCTGCAGCAAAGGTGCGACCATAGGGCAGGCCTGGCCAGGGTGGAAGCAGGGTCCCCAGCAGGCTCAGAGCTGCTGCTCTCGCCCTTGTCTACCTTTCTCGGAGATGAAAATTAGCTTGTCACTCTTCCACCCCCTCGAGGGTGAAACAGGAACGGACCGTGGCTGCCGTGACCGGTAAGACAGGCTCTAACGGCACCTCCTGAGCCTACCCCCTAAGGACCTCCATCTACAGAAAAGCAAACCTAGTCTGGAGACCGCTTGCAAGGGGGACTTGTTCAGCCTTAACTGAGCCTGACAATAAACTAAACAGTACTGTGAACGCGGGCCCTGCTGCGCGGTTTGTAAACGGACCGCGGGGCCCACTGCTCTCCAAATGGGATGCTGCACCTGTCAATCACGGACCACTGGCTCCCTTCTCATTACAACTCGCAGCGCATTTCCGTCGCTCGTTTATTCGCTTCATCTGGAAGAGGAGCTGCTCAAAGTTGGAAGGTATTTATTTTTACCCACAGAATCATTTCCAGGGAAAAGCGGAAGGAAATGGACTGCGCAGGCCACAGGGAGATGAAGCAAAGGCGGAGAGGCTAAAGGAAGAATATAGTCTGATAAAAGAGAGCTCTATCTCAAAATGCAAGGCTGGGACTCCCGGTCCTGACCGTTTCAGCTACCAAATCCTCTGCTGTTCCCTTCCCTCCCCGCGTCCCCACCCCAAGTGCCAACCACGGTAGCTGCTGGGGCTGACAGCTGGTGTGGCTGCAGGGGCCAGCAACTCACCCCACAAAGGCCTTCGCCCCGCTCAGTTCTCTCTCCATGGTGGGGAGGGTCGGGCAAACTTAAAATGCAGATCGGATCCCTATTTAGGACTCTTCAAAGACTTTCCCTTCTTCTTAAAATAAAGACCAAACCCTTTCCTGGGCCCTAGGAGGGAGGCCCAGGGTGCTCGGGGCCCCACCCCATCCCCCCACTCTCCTCAGTCCTTCTGACACCCGTCCCCCGTCGTGCCTCGGGCTCTCTCCACCCAGGAGGCAACTCCTCCAGGCCCGAGCTCCAACATCTCCTCCTCTCAGGAGCCAGGCCGGACCCGTGCCCCAACCCGCACGCGGGAGTGGATCCTTTGCAGCCATCATCTTTGACAGTGACCGCGGTGGGCTGGGGTCATCTTTCTCAGAACACCAGCAATTGGCTCTTCTGTGCTGGTGATACTGAAAGGCTACCCTTTGACTCCAAGACTCAATTATTAATGATCAAGCTTAGCACTGTTTTTGATCCAGACTCCTCCCAGCTATGACCCACCCCAAAAGGAGAAGGGATTAGCTGTAACCAATTATTATTAGTTCTCTCCCCACCAGCATCCTGTCCCTTCCTCAGCCCATCCAAAGTCATAGGTCAGAACTTCAGCAAGCCACCTCTTCTTGGAGACATCAAGAGATGTGCCCTTCTCGGAAATAAGGGTACCACCTTTTTTAACATCTAACTTATTTCAGTATTAACCTGTATCAGTCCAAACTCCCAACTCCAAGGAAAAGGATGACAAGGTGAACACATGTAGCCACCCTCTCGGTCACCATTAGAGCTTTACAAGGAAAGTAAGAACAGAAATACAAACACAACTACCGTTTAAGGAGTTCTTACTACACGTCAGGCAGTGTTCATTCCCTTTTGCAGGCTCATCTAAGTTTGCACAAAAACTCTATAAAGTGAACGTTGTTAATAACATCCTTATTTCACAGATGAGAAAGGTGAGGCTTAAGGAAATTACTAACCCAAGGTCAGAGGGCTGGGAAGTCCAGACAGGTAACCCCTCCACTGTCCATCAAGACCATCAGCTCCTGCAGCAGAAACTCTGGGTCCCCCTGACTGACCCCCCTCTCCAGAACACACTGTCAACCACAAAACCAGCCTACCCCAGAGCAGCCAACTCACTGCTTCCAACAAAAGGAAAGCTACTGCTCCCACAGGAAACAGTAGGAAACAAAAACAATTTATTGCAGAATTCATTGACCAGGGTCCACGTCACCATTAACTAGGGGCAGGGAGGACAGAACATTGATGTCAGCTAAATGTCAACCACTGGTTTCAGTTTGGGGGAAAATTTTTTTTTTAAGAGGTAAAATGTCTTTAAGCACTGTACTTTTCAAAACATTCAAGAGAAATCTTCCTTTAAATTTAACTAGGAAAATCAGCAACTCCTATGCTAAAAGAAACTTAAGAAGTTGTCACTGTCATTCAAAATTCAAGCAAATGGGAAGAATTACAACAAAGTAATCATCAGAGTAGTGACACGTACTGGGCAGTTTCTAGGGAGGTGGAGGCTACCCTACTCAGTGCTTGACACCCACTGTCACAGCATATCCCAAGGAAGGAAATGAGGAGCTCCTCTTATTACACCATTTCACAGACAGTGAAACTGAGGCTGGGCCATGTCACATCCCAGTCAAGGGCATGCAGCTAATAAGGAGGAGTGCCAGGATTTGGCCTTAAGACTAACAGTTTCCAACACTCAAGCCCTCAACCACCACATACATGATCCACAAAAAAGCAAAACATTTTTCAATTTAAGTTTACTATTTAGGAGAATTTTTATTGGGGGGAAAAATCAATGTTCTGTATCAGAAGAAAAACATGCCCTTTCAGACTAATTTTCAAAGCAGTGCTGTTACCACTTAGGTGGGTCCTCACCTGAGGCTGCACCAAACAAATGTTATAATTAGATCTGCTAATAAATTGCCACAACAAATCTGGAAGGAGAAACGTGACTGTTCTTTTGAGAACACAAAACTGTCATTTCAAATTAAGTAACAGTAACAAATGGTGAGACCTGGGGCTCTGGCAGCTAGGCACATGTGTTTGAACATTAACCAGCCATCCTCTGTGTGAACCCATCTGCATCACTCCCGCCAGCCGCAGCCTGTTCTCAGAGACGGGGAACGGTTTTTCAAAAATGGTAAACCATCTTCCATTTAGATAATACTGTCCCCATCAGTACTGAGAAGAGGATTTGCTTCTAGGAAGGCTAAGAAACTCTGTTTAGCATGTATGATTTATGTGAAGATACGAAGGAGAAAACAGAATCTTCTTCCATTCTCAGAATTCTAGACCCACTTTATCACCCTGAGGGAACAAGACTAACCACCACCAGGATCGTGGTCAAGTTACCCAATGACCTCACATCCCCTGAGACCCTCAGCCCGATGTGCTCACCTTCACCCATTAATAAACTCATCACAAGGCATCAGATGATACTACCAACTGCAAAAGGAGATGCCAGGCAGGTAAAGACCAACAGCCAGGTAACAAAGCAGGAGAAGCTGGGGCTGGGAGGTCAGCCAGGCCAGACAGGAAACCTGCTCCCAGCACTCACCCCACAAGGTGCGTGACCGCCTGGGTGAGGGGACCAGGCTTTGGTTCCGTGCAGCACATGCCCTAGAGAAGCATCAAATGCACACTTAGTTCGTCCATGTTCACCTAGGTGCATGGACCAGTGTGGACGTGCGACACCAGGCCTGAACTGAAAGATAAAGGCAAAAACAAGCCCAATACTGGTGTCACCCCACAATCCCGCTCATCGAGCCTGCGTGCCAGGACACACACAAAGGAGACGTGCGCACTGCCGCTCCTGGGAGTGTCCGCAGCCACGTGTCTCTCCCAGTGCGAGGCTCCTACTCAACAGAGAGGCTGTAGGGTTTAACAAAGAGTGTGGGTGTTTATCAACAACCTCGCTCTTACATGCCCATCAGCTACTTGGTGCGAGGTTTGACCTCACAAGCAACAGTCCGTTCCACTGCTGGAAGCAGGAGCACCCATGAAATGCTACCTTCCCCAAGGCATTTTCCAGAATAACTCTAACTACTGGGGACTCTCACCATCCATGCTGGTGAGAGCCCAACCTCTACAAGAGCCACAACGGACTCTGTGACATGAGGTAATAGACACGGACGTGCTGGATTTATACAGAGATACGAAGTCTTCACACATAGTAGCCTACCTCACCCACATGACTCATGGATGCACCTGTCACCGGCGGCCCTTCTGTTTCAGCAGACAAAAAAGTAGTACCTATGGATGTTGGAGATCCTGCCCAGATCCCATGAGGACAGACACAAAGCCTTTGGTGTCTTCTAAATGGATAGACCCAAAACCCAACCACACAACTATTTAACTCAATTAAATGCCCTTCTGGGCCAGCATGAAGGTCCAAACAGGATTATCATTTCATTCTTGACCAGACAAGAGGCATCCCCTGAGCCCACCAACGACTCAATTATGGAGCTCCTTACTGAAAAGCTTGGCAAGACCTGTCACAGAAACACAAAGGCCATGGAACTATGTGTTGGAGAAACACAAGTGACAAGAAAAAAAGCATAAAAATTAACTTTGCTTTTTGACAATGTGACAAATTTCCATTAAACCTCTTGCTTTATCTTATACTGACTGCCTTCTTCAAAGCGCCTGTTCTTCCTCCTCCTAAATACACCCATAACCTAATAGGTTCTGCTGGGATTTCATGCTGACCATCCACCAGCAGCTTGCTTTGCACCAACCAACACCATCATTCATGACTGCTCTGCTTCACCCCTATGTGAAATCAGCTGCTGGAGAGCTACAAAAATGCCATGAGTGTCTTCATTATCTGGTGGGCTACCTGTGATATGGAGTCTCTGGTACTAACGGAAGGCAGCCAAAGCAGACCTAAGTGAATTCTTAGGACTGATGCTGTTCTTCGTGAAACCTAGCAACCTCGTGCTCCTCTAGCCAGGACCACAGAAGAGACAGCAGCTTTCCAGAGAGAAGACAAGAGGGCTGCAAATATCAGCACTCACAGGATTTGGGGTCAGGACTGAAAGTAACCCCCTGTCCTGAAAAAGTCAGGATGCTGCTAGCTCCCTCTGACATGCCCTTGCCTGCCCTCTGCTCTCTCAAGGTACACTAACGGTGAATGCCCCACCACTCACGAAATTACTGTAGCCCTGTGCTACACAGTGGAGGCCTAGACTCCATTTCCTCAACTTCTGGGAAAGAGCACCCCACTTTTGTTCAAGAAGCCAATTCTCCCCAACCTTCAGTCACCGCTGACACCACCCAAGGGCTGACCCTAGCCCGGCTCCAGGGCTGGCATGTGACATAGGGCCGGGCCAACCAGAGCCTTGCAGTCTCCCTCACCAGTTCTTGTAAACAGGAAGCACAACCAGATCAAAAATAGGAAAGCCTAAAAATCTGGTAGGAAAAAAAAAAAAACAGCAAGACTGACAACAAATGGACTCTTCATAGCAACAAGCAAACCACAAATGGTTAACACCTGGGAAAAAAATCCCACCACTACAGAAACTTAGCACTTGTCATCCAATTAGCAGAGAGCAAAGATGTTACCACTCAGTCCCAGCAGGGGTGAAGCTAAATGGGGGCACCCACAAAGCCACCATGGACGCGATCCTGCTGGGAAGCGTGTTGGCTGTCTTTGCCAAGAGCCTCAAATGGCCTAGTGATTCTCTTTGTAGGAGTGGACTCTAGAGAAACCATTAGAATCACATACGTACATGCACATGAAGATGGTCACCACAGCCGTGGTAACAAAGAAACACACGCTCATGCTTGGCCCTGGCAAGGAGAGGACATAGTTATGTGGCCACAAAGACTAAGAAGCAAAAGTGTTTAACGACATGCAAAAATGCTCATGATGTAATCCCAAGTGAAATGGGAGAAAGCAAAATGATATTCATAGAATGATCCAAATGTGTTTTACACAGACACACAAAGATAAAAGACTGAAAATAAGTACTTTGAAAATCTTAACAGTGGCTACATCTGAGTGATGAGATCATATATATTTTTTTCCCTTTCTCCATCCTAGTGCTAGCTTTTAAAATTCATCTCTAATAAACACACAGTTCTTTATAGTTAGAAAATCCACACACGTCAATAGAAATAGCCTTGGTTTAGTGCGTCCACATTCAGTGGACATTTTCTAGGCACACAGCACTGAGCTAGCTGTGCTTTGCGGGAACAAATGCGAGAAGACTCCTGTCCTCAAGGAGTTTCCTGTCCAGTGAGCTAGAGACAACCCAGGAGATGGTGCTGAACAATGAAAAAGTCTACTAGCCAACCAAACGCTAAATGCAGGGGCAGATGTCAGCTCCATCTGGTTACGCACATGCCGCACACTTCCCGTGCTTGGTGGACTTCTTGGCCTGTGGCATCGCTCAGTGACCATGACCTACTCTAGCATGACCTCTACAGCCCGGGCAGGGCGGCCTGCCTGGCATTCACTGCCTCGTTCTTCACGGCAGAAGCCCAGTCGTATTCAGGAAGGCCATGCTCCAGGCCAAAAGCCCAATGTACGCCTCCCTCACCTAAGACCAGACAGGAAGCTGTAAACCCAGGTTGTTAGATGGGGCGTCAGAGAAAGCTCCTTAACCAAAGGACAGACAGTAGCCATCAGCCCTGTTCGTGCAGACACACATTCAAATGAAGATGTTTTAAATAAATACTCGCAGACTGAAACTGATCGCCTTTCTTTCTCCTGTCCAGTCTTTCGGTTAAACCAACAGCGTGTAGTAATTGCTGGAACACAGCTGATGGACACTTATTTAATGAGATTTGTGTCAGACTGATGTGAAGAAACTAGACATATAAAATCAAAACGTGTAGTACTGGGAAATATATATATAAAGCAGTTCTGGGTTATCTATGCAACCAGAGACAGCATATATTAAAAAAAGAGAGATCAGGTTTTAAGTCACACGTATTCCCCCCCTCTTACTCCCCCAGAGCAGGAAACAAGTCCTACAGAAATAGAAAACTGTACTTTTCCAATAACCCCTAAATTGTTATTTATTTCCAAATCCTTACCTGCTTCTCTTCAGTTCCCTAAGGCTTCTATATCCTGCCAAAAAGAACCGTGATTATAAATCAGAATCTATACTCCAAACATATACATATACACCCAGATCAAATTTACAACCTAGGTTTTCATCCACCTCTTATTGTGTTTAAGTTTTTCTGTTCCAAACACTGATTAATTTTCCTTTCAATAAAAGAAGCATGGAGTGCAAATCTATTTTACCCAGAGGTTTTTCCATTTCTTTCCCCTGTGTTATTTTGAGGCTTGCCACTCAGTCAGAAAGCAAGAGCCCTGAAGAATATCCCAACGTTGCGCACGTGAAAATATACCATTTTCCCGAGTAACTCGGGAAAATGGAAAGGCAGAAAGGGTGATTTCCATAATAAAGCTCTCCACTCCAACAGTGGTGCCCAGGGGAAAATTTGCCTACACTGCTCCCATCCGACATGCCAAAGATGTACCTCGCGATGTGCAAGTGCTTCACTGCGGCTTCCTAACCAAATTTCAAATTAAGTACTGTGGGCCTAGGGGACAGGCTCGCACATGGCACGCTGCAGACCTGAGCACTGTGCCAGCAAGTTCCGGAGCAACACCTGCCAACCCAGCGGCAGAGCTGGGACGAGGAGTTCAACAGTGTCTACATTCCCCAAACTCACACAACACTAGAGACAATCCAAACCAGAAAGGACAGGAAGGGAGAAAGAGGTCTGCTTCCAATCACCTGCCCAAACAATCGGATGGGGTAAACTGGAAGAAAAAGCAGAAGAAAAATGAAGAAAGAAGAGAGAAAGAGATTCAAGGGAAATAAAGAGACCAAGCCAGAGGGACCTAAAGAGAGTGAGAGACAGATGAGGAAGGAGAAGCCAAAGGGCAGGGGGGAGGGGGGTGCGAACGGCACCTGAGGAACAGAGAGGGGAGAGACACAGGCTGGGTGGGGAACCGAGAACCAGAGTAAGCAGCTCAGCATCCGGTCACGCGCTCAGCTGCTGTTTTCCGGGCACCCGCTACACTGAGCAGTGGGGACATGGCCGTGCCTGAAACAGGCCCGAGTGTGAAAGGTGTGTCAATGTAGCACAGTGGTGAGTCCAGAGGGGAGATGAACAATTCTCCATCCAGAATAACCCCAAACCGCTGGGCCAGAGCCAAAGAGTATTTAATCCTCAACAGGAAATCATTCTGAGGCATGAAATGGACAGAAACACTGGTTATCAAAAGAAACTCAATTAGGTAGGACACCCAAAATGCATGTGCTCCAACAACATAAGTAAGAATAACTCAACTTCACCAAAATTAACAACAGCTGTGCTTCAAGGGCATCAGCAAGAAAGTGAAAAGGCAACCTAGAGAGTGGGAGAAAATATTTGCACATCACATATCTGATAAGGGTCTTGTGTCCAGAACATACAAATAACACACAATAAAAAGGACAACCAATTCGACCCAAGGGAAAAGGTCTGAAGGGAGAGCTCTCTAAAGAAGATGCGCAAATGGCCAGGGGGCATGTGAAAAATCATCAACATCACCCGTCGTCAGGAAAATGCAAAGCAAAACTACAATGAGGTATCATTTCGCTTCCACTAGGACAGCTGTAATAAGAGGGAAAGATGGTAACACACACTGGTAGAGATGGGGAGTAACTGCAGTCCTCATTTGCTGCTAGTGGGAGGCGCCCTTCAGAAAATAGTGCAGCAGGTCCTCACAAAGTTAGTTACATACGACCCAGCAATGCCAGTCCTAAGTACATACCCAAGAGAAAGGACATGTCCACAAGACAACTGGTATGTGAACATCTAAAGCAGCATTATTTACAATAGTCAAAGATAGCACCAGTGTCCCTCAACAGAAGACTGGATGGACGGAATGTGGTCCATGCATACAATGGAGTATTATTCAGTCCTAAAAAGGAATCAAGTACTGATATGCACTACAATTTCAATGAATCTTGAAAATGCTATGCTAAATGAAAAGAAGCCAGTTACATATCATACCATTCACTTCATAGGACATGGCCAGCATAGGCAAGTCCAGAGAGACAGAGAATAGATGAGTGGCTGGCTGGGGGGAGGGGAAGGAGTGGCTGCTTCCAGTAAGGAAGACAGATCTGGAGCACAGAATTACATAAATGGCTTAACTGCAATCCAGCTAAGTGTAAGCAAAAACCAACCCACATGCTGGAGAAATAATCTGTCCCCACACCGTCTCACTGCCCAGTCCCCATACCCCTTAGGCCTTGTACCCTTGGCTGGGGCCTAAAGGCCAATCAGAAAGGGTAAGGAGTTGGCTGGTTTTTATTTCCTGGGGGGGGGGGGAGGGAGGGTGGTTCAAGCAAAGGAAATGGTCAGTGCAAAGGCCCTAAGAGGAAAAGGGCTATGCTCCTGCAAACTAGAAGAACAGACAAGCCCAGGTGCCTAGAGCACAGAGAGAAGGTGAAGAGGTGCATGGATGTGGGGAGGGAGCTGCAGAGACCACAGGCCGGTCTATGCTGAAGAGAGGGGACATCAAGAGCAATGAGGGGACTTCCAGCTCTATTACAAAGCTGTCATCATCAAGACAGTATGGTACTGGCACAAAAACAGACACATAGATCAATGGAGCAGAATAGAGAGCCCAGAAATGGACCCTCAACTCTATGGTCAACTAATCTTTGACAAAGCAGGAAAGAATGTCCAATGGAAAAAAGACAGTCTCTTCAACAAATGGTGTTGGGAAAATTGGACAGCCACATGCAGAAGAATGAAACTGGACCATTTCCTTACACCACACACAAAAATAGATTCAAAATGGATGAAAGACCTAAATGTGAGACAGGAGTCCATCAAAATCCTAAAGGAGAACACAGGCAGCAACCTCTTCGACCTTAGCCACAGCAACTTCTTCCTAGAAACATCGCCAAAGGCAAGGGAAGCAAGGGCAAAAATGAACTATTGGGATTTCATCAAGATAAAAAGCTTTTGCACAGCAAAAGAAACAGTCAACAAAACCAAAAGACAACCGACAGAATGGGAGAAGATATTTGCAAATGACATATCAGATAAAGGGCTAGTATCCAAAATCTATAAAGAATTTATCAAACTCAACACCCAAAGAACAAATGATCCAATCAAGAAATGGGCAGAAGACATGAACGACATTTTTCCAAAGACGACATCCAAATGGCCAACAGACACATGAGAAAGTGCTCAACATCGCTCGGCATCAGGGAAATCCAAATCAAAACCTCAATGAGATATTACCTTACACCAGTCAGAATGGCTAAAATTAACAAGTCAGGAAATGACAGATGTTGGCGGGAATGCGGAGAAAGAGGAACCCTCCTACGCTGTTGGTGGGAATGCAAGCTGGTGCAGCCACTCTGGAAAACAGTATGGAGGTTCCTCAAAAAGTTGAAAATAGTGCTACCATACGATCCAGCAACTGCACTACTGGGTATTTACCCCAAAGATACAAATGTAGGGACCCGAAGGGGTACGTGCACCCCGATGTTTATAGCAGCAACGTCCACAATAGCCAAACTGTAGAAAGAGCCAAGATGTCCATCGACAGATGAATGGATAAAGAAGGTGTGGTATATATATACAATGGAATATTATGCAGCCATCAAAAGGAATGAAATCTTGCCATTTGCAACGACATGGATGGAACTTGAGGGTATTATGCTGAGTGAAATAAGTCAATCAGAGAAAGACATGTATCATATGACCTCACTGATATGAGGAATTCTTAATCTCAGGAAACAAACTGAGGGTTGCTGGAGTGGTGGGGGGTGGGAGGGATGGGGTGGCTGGGTGATAAGACACTGGGGAGGGCATATGCTATGGTGAGCGCTGTGAATTGCGCAAGACTGTTGAATCACAGATCTGTACCTCTGAAACAAATAATACAATGTATGTAAAAAAAAAAAAAAAAAAAAGAAGAAGAAGAAGAAGATAGCAGGAGGGGAAGAATGAAGGGGGGGAAATCGGAGGGGGAGACGAACCATGAGAGACGATGGACTCTGAGAAACAAACTGAGGGTTCTAGAGGGGAGGGGGGTGGGGGGATGGGTTAGCCCGGTGATGGGTATTAAAGAGGGCACGTTCTGCACGGAGCACTGGGTGTTATACGCAAACAATGAATCATGGAACACTACATCAAAAACTAATGATGTAATGTATGGGGATTAACATAACAATAAAAAATTTTTTTAAAAAAAGAGCAATGAGGGGCCACGAAGGGTTTGACACGGTGACAGGATGGTCTGCTTTGATCTGCATGTTAAAGAGACCAGAACCCGTGAAGTTATTTGAACTATGCGAACAGATGGTAGATATGAAGGCACTTCGTACACCCTAGGCAGGTCAGTATGAGATGGACCAAGGAAGGAAACAAACAGCAGAGTCCCTCCTAGGTGGTACAGGGCAGGAAGTGGCTCATCTCACTGGATCTTGGCAGGGACAGTTCTCAGGCAACTATTACCATGCCCACTCTGCAGATGAGGAATATAAAGCTCAGAACAGCGGCTTGCCTAAGGCACACAGCTCAAAAAAGGGTATGGCCGGAGCACCTGGCTGGCTCAGTCAGTTGGGGGTCTCTTTTTTTTTTTTAAGATTTTATTTATTCTTTTGAGAGAGAGAGAGAGAGAAAGAAGCAGACTCCCCGCTGAGCCGGGAGCCCAATGTGGGGCTCGATCCCAGGACCCTGAGATCATGACCTGAACCGAAGGCAGATGTTCAACCAACTTGAGCCACCCAGGTGCCCCAGGCATTCGTTCGACTCTTGATTTCAGCTCGGGTCATGATTTCGGGGTCTTGAGATCGAGCCCCACATTGGGCTCTGCACTGAGCATGGATTCTGCTGCTTGGGATTCTCTCTCTCTCTCTCCCTCTCTACCCACCCCCCCACCCCGGCTCACACACTCACTCTCTTGCTCTCTTCAAAAGAAGGGGGGGAGGTGGTATGGCCAGGACCCACTGGACAGCCAGCCTGATCCCGGAGCTTCTTCCCCAGTACCCCCAGGGCTCACACAGCAAGTGCTCCTCCAAGACTGTCAGCCATCCACACTCCTCCTGCAGAGGCTGCTCAAAGCCCTGCTTTGTTCCTAGGGTAATGGGTCCCACACAGTAACTGAGTATCGGCATGCTCATAGCTTAGGAAGAATGAGACCCTTATTAACAGCCAGATTTCCCACTGTAAGGCTCATTGGGAGAGTAAGAACCAGAGCTGTTCTTTCCTTTACCAAAGGATAGGTAAGCCCAGGACTCAAGTTTTTAAACCACATCCACTACCAAAGCAATTATACCATGGGAAAGATGGCAGGGGAATTTCAACATGGTATTACAGGTGCTTTTCCACCTTAGTGACCATAAGCCCTTGTAATTACCTTCCAACCAAGGCTTGAAGGTTTCATTCTCAAAATATGGACTGTCAGAGTGCCTACACTGGGCCAACTACTCAACACCCAAACCGAGGACACTAGAGAAGGAGAGGAGAATTTAGAACTATGCCAAGACAATTTAACTGGGAACCCACTAAAACAAAGCCAGCTACTATTGTGCTATAGGGTTCATGAACAGAAGAGGCATGGCTGGTTAAAAAACAGGCCAGCATGTTTACTGATGCCAAGCCCTCATATAACCCACAGGAAAAATTCTTACATATGCCAAAAAAATGGGCTGATAATTCACCAAAAGGAAATTCAATTTATAAATATAGAAAAAAAGTATTCCATCTCCATAGCAACTGAGGAAATACAAATCAAATACAACCAGCTAGATTTTTGCCTAGTGGTGTTTAAATGGTAACCATTCATTAATGCTGAAGAGAGTGGCCAACCGGCCCCATTTGCTGAGGACACTTTCAAATGAACACAACCCTGAGGAGCAACAGGATAATCTATCACAGAAGTCAGAAAAAACATAGCACTTCACCCCGCAATTATATTTACGGCACCACATCCTCTGAAGTAACTAGAAACATGGGAAAATTCTGTATACGAAAGACATTCCCTGCAGCATTTTTCAGTAAAATAACATTTATTTTAAAAAAAGAAAAAAGTCTAACAAGAGAAAATGGACTAAATAAACTCTGGTCTCTGTCCTAGATATAGTATCATGCAGTTGTTACAAATTGGGAGTTATGCAGTCTTGAAAGAATTTAAAGTCTTGAGATGGACGATTACGGGGAAAAGTGAGCTACAAAAATGCATACACAGCATGAGTTCAACATTTTTTTAAGTGTTAATAGGGGGAAAACACTTCTGAAGGAAACCCTGTTTTATTTTCTCTAATGAACTGGTATAGTGTGATGGAAAGACACCAAGCTTTGGAGCCCGAGAGAATCAACTTTGTACCCTATTTAAGCGACCTGGTTAAATAGTGTCCTCCTCAGCCAGTTTAACTTTTAAACTACTTGCTCTAAGGGAAAATAAACGCTTATTCTAAAAAAACTTAAAAAACAAAACAAAAAACCCACAAACAAGCAAAACAAAACAAAAACAAAAAAACACTGTTACTTATAGCCCAAATCATTTCTAGGGGAATGAGTAACCGTAATTCTCACTTCGGGTTTGAGGTTCTATGTTTCCCCAACCTGACTCAAAGACTGTTCATTAGTCAAAAACACAAATGCTGACATTTGTCCACCTGTAGTTTTTATTTTTTTGCTCTACCTAAAAGGAGACTGGCATTTCCACTAATTGTTGAATGGGCCCTCCCAGCCTTTGGGCAAAGATGAT
This sequence comes from Halichoerus grypus, assembly GCF_964656455.1. NCBI lineage: Eukaryota > Metazoa > Chordata > Mammalia > Carnivora > Phocidae > Halichoerus > Halichoerus grypus. The sequence goes on from NC_135717.1 coordinate 30,934,381, forward strand.
GGACCCATTTGCAAAGCAGTCCAGTTTCCGAAACTGGGCCGTCACTCAAGAATGAGGGTTAGTTGGATGATGCAATCCTGCTCCCTACCATGTTTATGAAGGAATCTTTCCTCAATACTGCTGATGGCCCGGCAGATGGGTTACTAATGAGGAGAATGAGATTGTTTATTTGAAAAATAAAAACTATTTTTGCAACTGATAAATCACTGCTTGACTCTTTGCCCAAACAGAAAGCCAAAAACAACCATGTTTCTCAAGTTTTAGAACCTGTTCCCGATCTCAAAGCCATCTCAAGGTACTTCACAAATTTGAACAAATGAAAGCTAACTTTCAAAGTTCTTTGGTTTTGATTTTTTATTTTGGACATCCTCAAACAGAGGTCTGCAAACTATGGCCCTCAGACCAAATCTAGGCTGACACTGTTTTTGTAAATAAAGTTTTATTGATATGCAACTCCGACCACACATTTATAGAATGTCTAGGGCTGCTTCTGTGCTCTGACAGCAGGGGTGAGTAGTTTTCACAGAGGTTCAAGTAGCCATCAAAGCTGAAAATATGTACTAACTGGCCTTTAGAGAAAAAGTTTGGTGAACCCTGTCCTACAAAGAATGAAGGCAATTCATGTGACTCACCTTATAGGTCCAAAGAGACTTCGTATGAGACAGGATGAGCTACCTGTCAAGATCTCAGCATGGGACAGGGATGACTGCAGAAGTCACAGGCAGCAAGCACAGCTCATCCCTTCTGATTTGGCTCGGGGACCACCCCACGGAGACTGTTCATCCAAGGAAAGCAAACCCCCCACTTCAACTGCTACATAATTCACTCTGATGGAACATCTCTGCACAAGACAAAGTATCTTGATTGAGGAAAAGGTCATGTGACAGTCTAAAAAGACACCATTCTTCAAAGGAAATAAGATAAAAAGGGCACAGAGGCACCTGGGTGGCACAGTCGGTTGAGCGTCCAACTCTTGGTTTCAACTCAGGTCGTAATCTCAGGGTCATGGGATCGAGCCCTGCATTGCGCTCCATGCTCAGCGTGGAGTCTGCTTGAGGATTCTCTCTCACTTGCCCTCGGTCCCTCCTGCTCATGCTCACTCGTGTGCTCTCTCTCAAATAAATAAATCTTTTTTTAAAAAGGGTATGAAGCAACTTCATAGCAGATCTATTTAATAATGAAATACATCTGAATGCTTTCAATTCTTATCTTTGGATGAGTGTTCTTTTGGAGCTCTTGGTGAGGTTTGAGATTTCCCTATCTATAAAACCTCCACCAAGCTCTCAAATACCATGCCATCAGATAATATTTACACAAATGTTTTGTTGCTTCTATGGCAGTCTTTATATAAATATACTGCATATATGTGAAAATTAAAATGTTATGAAAGTTTGTGTAAAAAATAAATAATTAAAAAGGGTATGAACAACAGGGTATTTATTTGGGGCTGTTATGGTCCACTGGGAGTAGGTAACTTTCAAAAGTATCCTTGTATTTAAATAAAATAGCTCTGGATCTGATTAGCTCAGATCCACCTGACCTCAGGAAGGTCAGACCTCTGTTTCTCAGCTTTAACATCTGCATAATGCAGAGATTGGGTTAGACGTACTCTTGGGTCCAAACCAAGCCTAAAATTTTAGGACTGTCCTCCCACTTCCCTAATTCATTCAAGCCTAAGCCCAAATTATATTTACTGAATACTGACTATGTGCCAGGCACAGCTTTGGGTGTGGGGCCAATAACAGTAACAGAATTCCTGCCACCATGGAGAGACTGAAAACAAGCCAAAGAACAGATAAATAAAACTCATCATGAATTTTGACAAGTGCTCTCGAGAACACTAGTGGGATGCTGAGATGTAACTGTGGCGGCTGCCTGACTAGAATAGCCAGAGAGGGCATCTCTAGGAAGGTGACAGGCCCAAGGCCAGCCCTGCCAGATAAGGAGGGGCCAGCCACACAAGGCATCAGGGAGGAGGGAGAGAGGAGCATTCTGGACACTGCAGACACAGGAAGCACGGAAGACTCAGAGGACTTGCTGACAGCTCCCTGGTGTGGTCCAGTGAGCGTGGTAACTTCCACAAGTAGCTCAGGCTTTGAAATGAGCCTGCTGGGGCTCTGGCTATGTGGCCTCAGGCAGATCAGAACTCTGTGCTCCTCAGCTTTCTCACGTGGACAATGGGGAGACAAAGGGAGACAGTGACTTGCCTACATCCCAGCCCTGCCGTGCAAAGAGTGGGGCATGCTCCGCAAACAGATACAAGGCCAGAGGAGCAGTACAGAGCAGGCAAGGGGGCCGAGGGGACACAAGACAGGGCCAGAAGGCCTAGTCAGGCACGGTTTTATTTTAACTGCAATGGGAAGCCACTAGAGGGTTTTAAGCAGGGCCGTTTTGTATTTTTAGAAGAGGACTCTGCTGTGGACAGGGCGGACAAGGGCAGAAGCGGGGGGGGGGGGGGGGGGGCGGGGAACAGGATGTTGCTATTGTCCAGGGACAGATAATTGTGGACCGTGCTGGAGGTAGGCTAAAGCGGCCAAGCTTGATCTCAGGGGCCTGCTCTGAGCAACAGCAAGTGGCTGCGTCCACCACTGTGTTGAGAAGGAATGTGAAGCACAGACAGGGAAGAAGACTGGGAAGAAGCGTCCAGTTGGATTAGTGATGCCTGCCCCAGGCAGAGGAGAAGGAGTAATGGCAACACGTGTCAGTATCTGTCCTCCAATTACAGAAACTTCAAGCAGTGCTTCTTCTCACGTTGTAACATGTGGGCAACTTGCTGAGATATCTTTAATGAAAGTGCAGATTCTGCAAGAATGGGGCCAGAGGAGGGCCTGAGCCTCTGCACCTCTAACCTGTTCCCAGGTGACGCCAGTACTGCTGGTCCAGAGGCCTCACTGCAAACAGCAAGGATCTAGACAACTTACTCTTTTTTGTCCCCACAGATTTATACGGAGTGAGCACCAGCTCCTAAGACTTGACACAGGACAGTCGAGAAAGGCTGATTGAATTGGGGCGTGCGTGTGCGTGTGTGTGTGTGTGTGTGAGAGAGAGAGAGAGAGAGAGAGAGAGAGACTTTCAGCCCTCACCCATTACAAAAAGAACTTCCTAAGATTCCAGGGATAGCTTACCCAAAAAAGCATCCCTCTAGAATACGGCCAGCATTGCATGTATGTAGCGTCCATCTTCTGTGGAGCTGCTGCATCCTTACCAAGTTGAAGATCGTTTGGTTGGGGTTGGGGGAGAGGGGTCCAAAAAAAGCAGCAATGAAAGCGCAAGGCCAGAAATCTGCCTAACACGGATGATTCTAACCACAGGGTTATTACTTGAACTCGAAGCAACGTAAATGCCGGGATATACAGTAAGGCAAGAAAGAGGAGGAGCACCGCGCCCCCTGCTGGACCGCTAGCTGGCACTGCATTGTGAGAGCAAAGCCGGCTCCTACAGAAGCCCCAAAGGGGAGCTTGTATCCCTGGTTTGCACCCCGCCACACTCCTGGTCCATAATCCTATTATGAACATTAGCTAAAGTCCAAATTTCCCTCCTGAAGACAGATCCAAATCAGCTCAGAATCAGGGGTTGTAGCTAGACCCAGCTGCCTGCAGAAGGAATAAGCTGGCCAGTGGACTTGGTGTTACAAAAATATTCCCAAAACCTGCAGGCTCAGTCCAAGGCATTCAGCTTCCCTGGAAACCAAGGCCCCTTTCTAAAATAAACAGAGCCCCTACGGCTCTGTGCAGTCACAGGCAGCCCCAAGAGCTGCCTCTCACGCTTCGTATAGTCTACACTCTTTTCTCTCTCCCTCTCTCCCTTTTAAACTCACAGAATTACAAAAGCTTTAATTTTTAACGAGTTTGCCTTAATAGTGCACATTCGTTTTCGGAGGGCCATTAAAAAATCATGAGAACATTCTCCTGTTGCGGAGAGGTGATTCATGGTTTCTACTAGCACACACCTCACTTTTGGGCCTCTGCTGGTTCCATCATCCCAAACTCTCAGACAGTATTAATCCCATTTATTTTGCACCTTTCTGAGTGGCTGCATATTAACATTAAACCCACAGAGCATTTTTCAGGTCTCCCAAACACTGAACAAGACTGCTTGTTAGATAATGCAAGACTAAAAAGATTAATCATTACCAGAATTAATTGTCAGTAAGGGGTGGGACGACAAAGAAATCATTTGTATGCGAGGGATTTCGTACGTGGATGAAGTTGCCTCTTGCCAGGCTGCCGAAGGAGGAGGACTGTATGCTGGCTAGCTTCCAAGAGTAAAACACAGGGCTCGATTGCTTCATCTGTCTAACTAGTGTTAGTTAAAAGGCAGGAGGGCCTCTTCATTAGCTCCAGTGTATTACTGTAGGCTTAACTAAAATCAGGACGGCAAGGTAGCTGTGGGGCTGGATGGTGGAGAGACAATGCTTTTAACAGATCAAGGAAAGCTTGTGGAGTTCAGACCTAAGGATGAAACTTGTTTACGGTTTGGCTAAGATCTGGGCAGAACCTACATCAGCTCCTCAAATCCTCCAACAACTCGGGGGAAGGAACCTAAACTTTCCATGCTGCCTCTACCCTGCATCCCGGGCCAGGCCTGGGCAGATCCGGACACCGACTGCAACTTTATGAAACCTCCACAACCACATACAAAACAGGCCTTTTACAGATAGATATATTAAGACTTAGGCCATCTTTATCTCTGGGCACCAACAAAGGCTGTGTGAATTAGAATAATGGGGGCTCATCAAGATTTTTCACTGAAGGAAGTGGGGGTCCAGTTTACAGATGAGCTAGAAAAGTTGTATGTACACGTCCTTGCTTGATGAGAGTCCAGCATCCAGGAGCCCGACAGCATTCACCCTTCCCGAAACGCCCAGGCCAAATTCTGAGCTGGCCTTGTGGACAAGCCCCCGATGGGAATCCCTAGTTAATGCTACCAGATCCTGCCCCCAGAATACGGTCCCTGGGCTCTTTTATGAAGAACCGTGGAAGCAACTAGAAGGACACAGGGCTGGGACGCCATTAAGCAGGTCTGGTTCCTTGCCCGCTTGCTACATTAAAAATATATACATATTTATCTTTTGGCTAGACAAAGATCAAGTGGGAAGCTGCAATAATCCTCCCACTTTTACACATGCAGTTTCTTCAAAATTCCTCGTCCACTTCACCCATCCGTTTTCCACCTGGAAGAACTCCTACGCAAGCTTCAACCCTCACAACAGACGGCACTTTCTCCAAGAACCCTTCTTGTCACACCTGGCCTTTCCTTAGGGCCACCTCAAGAGACGTGGCCTGCCGTACCGTGACCTCCCCACTTCTTGTCTATGAGCTCTGGGGACAGGGACCGTGTCTCGTGTCCACAGCCCAGCACCCGCACCAGGCCTGGTGTGCTGCAGGCCCTCGGTACCCACGTCAGAGAGCTCGATGACGCGAGGAGAGGGGGCTAAGGCTCAGGAAAGAGGAGAAGGAGGGAACAAGGGAGGAAGGAGCAGTAGGGAGGGAGGCACACTCCTCGGTCTTTGAGTCTGATGCAGATGCCCCGATCACCTACTAAGCGGACTGGTGCTTCACAGACCAAGGGAAAAAATGAGAAATAAATCTCACCACAGCTCTCTGACAACAACAGATAGGGTAGGGATGAGAAGCCCGAAAAAGCAAAGCCACTCCCCCGGGGGAGGGTGAATAGCTTTAGCTCTCCCGCTCTGTCCCTCTGCCCTCTGTCAGCCACAGTCCCTCCGAGAGGCCACTTCTGCAGATGCAAAGCAGGGGAACTGTACCAACACGCTGGAAAGCCCTGTGTGAGGGCCTGCGCTAGACTCGGCCCACGAGGGACTCAGCCCACGGCCTGGGAGGAGTAGGCACTCACAGGGAGGCTCCAGGACAGCCGGGCAGGGAGACACCCCCTCGGCCACGGCCTTGCCCCACAGCACAACCACCAGCCAGAGACTGCAGAGCTGTCTTCAATTCCATTGAGGGCACCCTGCCTGTGTGTTTGTTTTGTTTTGTTTTTAAAGCACAGCAAGAAAAATAAAATAAAAATTAAAAAATTAAAAGCACAGCAAGGACCTGGGGGAAGAAGGGAATGGGGAGTTGGTTAGTGGGTTTAGAGTTTTGGTTTTGTAAGCTGAAGAGAATTCCAGAGATTGGTTGCAAAACAGCGTGACTGTGTCTGAAGCTATCCGAGTGCACACCTAACAATGGTTAAGCCGGTAAATTTTGTTACACATATTTTACACAATTAAAAATAAAAATTATAGAAGGAAAGAGCAGTGACAGTGCTGTTTACAGGGCATGATCTCACTGATTTTATCCCAAAGTCACAACAACCCCATAAGGGCAGTACTAGTATTATCTCCAATTTTATGCATCGGAAAGCAGAGGTCCAGGGAGGAGAAGTGGCTTAACCAACACCACACAGCTGCTGAGCTGTAGGGCAGGGCGCACCTCCACACGGTCGGACTCCCAAACCCCTCCTCTCAGCCCTGACCCACACTGAGAAAGAGCGTTCCAGAACTACTCAGGTCTGGAGGAGGCAATGGCCGAAACCCCAGATGTGGAACCCCAAGACCTCAACTCGCTTTCCAGCTGTGCCACTGGCCAGTTGGGAGACCCCTGTGCCTCCGTTTTCTCACAGTCAGAGGAAGAACACCGACCCTGGTGACTTCACAAGGCTGCCGAAGGATCGATAAGAGCACAACCCTCTGCAGCCCGTAAAGCTTCATTCCCCAGGGAGCGGGCCAACCCCACTCCACTTCCCGCCTACGCTGGAAGCTCAGGGAGAAGCCGCCCCAAATGAATATCCCTTTGATGCCAACACAGAGGCTGGGGGGTTACCTTTTCATCAAGTGGACTTTTTTCTGATATAAGCAATGCATGTCTACCATGGAAACTACAGAAAGAAACTATGAAGAAGAATCACTAATACCCTTCATCCCACCAGCACTCGATCGCTGAGAAATTTCCAGAGCACCAGTGTGGCTGGAGCAAAGCAAGGACAGGCCAGAGGGGCAGGAGATAAATGGGCAATGGCGGAAAATATAAAAGTGGGTCCACAGCACTTCAGAAAAAAAGGCAACGTGATAAGGGTGAGAAGAAAAACCTGAGGCAAAAATCAGACCCACAAGGACAAGGACAGTTCAGTTTTTTAAAAGAGGCAGTTTAACACCAATGTCCGTAACAAAGGTTGACAAAATACACCCTGTGGGTGAAATCCAGCCTGCAGTCTATTTTGTTGTAAACACTGCACATTTTAGGAGGAGGAGGAGGGAAAAAAGTGGGAGAGGACAAGGAGACACACCACCCACAAGGCCTAAAATATTTGCTTCTGGGCCTTTATCTCTGGTCTAAGATACATCGGAGAGTGAACATCTAACTCTCATCATCTGAAAGCAGAAGGAGGTTGGTGCACATTTTGGAAGAAACCCGAACAGCAAGGAGGGGTGCTCAGCTGTAAGGTAAGGAGGACACCAAGCCATCTGCATCCTACAAGGCCATACAAGAGGCAGCGTGAGCAGAGTGGGTGCTCACAGCCTTGATGGGAGACTGGATGAAGACAAACGAGAGGAGCAGAGAAAGAAGAAATCTAGAAGACGTGTCTCCTTGAATTAACCCAAGCTTGTCTGCAAACCTTTTGGGTGGGCAGGTCAGGGGTTTCTCCCCATGCTCCCACCCCCAGTCAATGGAAATTCACCAGCGTTACTTAGCCTTCCTAATTTGCTGTGTGATCTTGAGCAAGTGACTTAAGCCCTCTGTTTATTTTCCTTATTTGCAGAACCAAGATGGTAATAGCATCTACCATCTAAGATAAGAAGATTAAGTGGACAGTTCTTCAAACAGTGCCTGACACAGAGTAAGCACTACTTAAATGTTTGCTTTTTTTTTTTTTTTTTTAATCACTCTCTCTACCCACGTTTTGGTGAATGGTCCAATTTAAAGATGCAGAATTAAGGGTTCACTCCATGGGCTTTACTTAAGAATTGGATGGAGATCGTACAGTCCGTGATGGTGCCCTGCTAACCACCCCCTCTCTCAGGGGTTCTGCCACAGAGCACCCAACAACGGTTGGGGCCACCCGGAAAAGGGGTATAAAGGTGGCACTACCAACAGAGTCCTCAGAGAGGCAGGAAGGGCCAGGTCAAGCGGGACGCTGCAGTTTTAGAACAGATGCAACTGGCCGCTCAGTGCTTTCCCTGCCCAGTGTTTCCCTACAGAGTGGCCACGGTTCGTTCCAAGAAGCAGGTGGATCCCTACAAAAGCCATGAACATCCCATTTGGCCATCCTCGGGACCCGAATGAGAGGAGGTCGTGATTTCTCAGGCTCCATCAGCCCGAGGGCCATCCTGGGGCCCGGGATCTTCCTGCCCCCATTCTCCCATCTCTCCCCCTCCCCATTCAGCTCCCTGTCTCAGCGACAAGCCTTTCCTTGCAAGCGTCAGAATACTACAGGGTGCCTTGCAGAAAATGCTGAGTGGAAGGAAGGAGGAAGGGGAGAAAAAAAAAATTCTCCTTTGTGCGATTCATATATGGGCAGGAGCTACAAACAATTCAGGGCGCTAAAATTAATTCGCTCCCTTGCCGATGAGGAAAGGATAAGCATGGAGGCAGACTGTAATAAAAACGTACTTAATGTGTACAGCACATATTTATTCCTTTTTAGAAAATTTGCAGAGCTGCCACCCTGCCCTCCCCTCCCCCGCTCCCATAAAATCTGACCATCCTACTCAGCTTCTATTCTTATCCCTTGCTCATTTGCGTAATTTTAACACTGCAGAATATAGCTAGCCTAAGAATATTTTTTTATAATTACACCCATCACAGGACCTGTCAGTATCTAATGAAGGATAATTTCAGCTATTATAAGAAGCTTAAAAGATCATTTTCATGAATAATTCGTAATATGAATCATTAAATTCAAACAATGTCAGAAAATTCAAAAAAAAAAAAAAGGAAAAGAAAAATATTTTAGGTGTCTAAAAGTAACCAGCCCTCTTAACAGCAGAATCATTTGTGTCGTGCACAGAAACAACACAACACGTGGGGCAGATCTTCGTCTGAGGGGAGGAAACAGGGAAATTGGCTCATGTCACTTCCTGCTTTTTTCACCACACCCCCCAAGCCTGAGGATAAAATCCACACCTCTCAGCACATCAAAGGGGTGCTCCTGACTCTGACCCCTGTATATCTCTTCCCTCTTCCTCCCTCCAGGAGAGAACACCTGTCTGAAAATGACACAAACCTACACTGCAAGCAGAACCAAGGGGCAGAGAGATACATGCTCCTGGTGACTGTTTGCATACCTGGATCCAGCCATACCTGCACCGTAGACCTACTTCTACTCGATAATGTACTTTCTTGCTGGCTTCAGTTGGTTTCTATTGTTTGCCAAAGGGGGAAATTTCTATTACTAAAACAAGGCTGGAGGCCTCCCCAGACCTGAGAGAAGAGCAAAATCACAGCGCTCACAGCTGGTCCAGGCCAAAACTCAGAGTACTCAGCAGGGGGCAGCAGGTGGGAGGGGGTGGTGTGTGTGTGTGTGTGTGTGTGTGTGTGTGTGTATGTGCGTGCGCGCGCGCGCGCGCGCGCTGGGCTCAGAGGGTGGTCAGGATGTATGTAGGAGGGACTGGGCGAGATCCAAGGAAGGACAGTTACCTGTGAGGTGGCCTGGCTAACAGGAACCCACAATGCATGGCAGCAAAGCCCCTAAGTCACTCTCTTCAGGGAACCATGAAGACCAAAGGACAATTCCCATTTCCAAAGGGAACTGGTCTGTGCCCACCTTGAAACTAAGGATAAAGACATCATGAGCTAAAATATGTAAGGTTTTTCAGTAAGAGAAATAATGTTTATACCTTAAAATAAGGGAAGGGGGGAGGAATGGCCTTAAACACAGAAGATATTGAATGTGTTAACTAGATTACTAGATTCTGGAGTATTATCCCCTTCTATAATTTGATGTTTCTCAAACTACAGGTTGCATCCCTTTCGTGGGGTGGGGAAGATAATTCACTGGGTCACATCTACTTGTTAAGATGGGAACAGAATAGGGGCACCTGGGTGGCTCAGTTGATTGAGCGTCTGCATTTGGCTCAGGTCATGATCCCGGGGTCCTGGGATCAAGCCCCACATCGGGCTCCCTGCTCAGTGGGGAGCTTGCTTCTCCCTCTCCCTCTGTCCTCCCCCCGCTCGCGCTCTCTCAAAATAAATATATTCCTTAAAAAAAAAAGACGGAATAGAATAGGATACAAAACCTAAAAATGTTTTGCACATAGTAAAGGTTAAGTATTGTTCTAGGAAGGTACTGTTTCAATTCCTTAACACAAGAAGGTGTGCGCTTACAAGCACCTTTCTTATCATGAGTCATAGTCAAAAAGGACTGGAAAACCTCTTTTGTTATTGGTTTTAAACCAAAAGGCAACTGACAGGTGTAGAAGTCAGGCTTACACCTAGTGATTGGACTTCTGTCAATCTTCCCCATCAACGTGAAGCCCCCTGGACATAAGGACACGTATGTGGCATTAACTTCAACACCGTTTGTGGTGGCAAAAACCTGGAAACAACCTAAATGTCTTCTATATGCCTAATGATCTTTAAAATTCTATCACAGCTGGGGAGCCTAGATGGCGCAGTCAGTTGAATATCAGACTCTTGGTTTCGGCTCAGGTCGTGATCTTAGGGTCCTGGGATGCAGCCCTGCATCTGGCTCTGTGCTCAGGGTGGAGTCCATTCGAGACTCTCTCTCCCTCTGCCCCTCCCCACCTCGGTCACACGATCGCTCTTCCCTCTCAAATAAATCTTTAAAAATAATTTAAAAATAATAAAATTTTATCACAGCTGCATGATGGACTCTAATAAAAAGATATTAAGAAGACAGATTTAGGGGTGCCTGGGTGGCTCTGTCGGTTAAGCGTCTGCCTTCGGCTCGGGTCATGATCCCAGGGCCCTGGGATGGAGCCCCGCCTCGAGCTCCCTGCTCAGCAGAGAGCCTCTCCCTCTGCCTGCAGCTCTGCCTACTTGTGTTCTGTCAAATAAATAAATAAAATCTCCAAAAAAAAAACCTCTTTAAAAAAATTTTAAAAAGACGGATTTAGATCTGCATCAATTGATCTGGAGCAAGATTCGTTGACTATTAAGTGATGTAACAGTAGAACAAGGGTCAGCAAAACTTCCTCAAAGGGCCAGACAGAACCTATTTTCAGGTTTTCAGGCCTTATTGTTCTCTGTTGTACTACTCAACATTCTGTTCTTTTTTTCTTTTTTTTTTTAAGATCTTTCATTTATTTATCTGAGAGGGAGAACGGGAGACAGAGAGCATGAGAGGGGGAGGATCAGAGGGAGAAGCAGACTCCCCACTGAGCAGGGAGTCCGATGCGGGACTCGATCCCGGGACTCCAGGATCATGACCTGAGCCGAAGGCAGTTGCTTAACCAACTGAGCCACCCAGGCGCCCCTCAACATTCTGTTCTACTGAGAAATCACACACAGACAATACATAAAAACTGGGTGTGGCTGAGTGGCAATAAAAGTTTATTTACACAAACAGACGGCATGCCCATGGACCAGAGTGTGCCAATTTCTGATAGAGACCGTAATCCCATTCTTGTGGGGTGGGAGGATACATGTTTGTCAAGATCTGTGTAAGGTGACATACGTCAATTAATTCTGGTTGTTTAAAATGGGTAGCATTGGGCGACTAACTTCATACATCTCTGTATTGTTGGATTTCTTACAAAAAGTATATATAACTCAATTTTAAGATTTCAAAAAATATTCAATTATTAAAAAACAAGGTATGAAATACAAGGTATGTAGTGATTGATTTCACTAAAATCAATTCTCTAATACATTTAACCATTTTTTTATTATTGCAAGTAACAGAAGGGATTCTGTTATTCATATTTAATTGGATGCCAAGGGTCCCAGAAAGAACTCTCCAGCTACAAATTTCAATTAAAAAAAAAAAAAAAAGGTGGAAAGAGTAATACCAAGTCATGAGAAACCAAGCAGATTTTCTTCTCCCCTCCCAATGGGAGACCAAAGGATATCGAAAGGGTAGTTTCAGACTTAAGCATGTGAAACTGTTCACTGTACCAGGCGGTTACTGTCCACATCTTACAGATGGAAAGGCTGAGGGAAAGCCGTCCCAAAAGGACACCAGTTGAGCATTAAGTCAGGACTCACACCTGGGTCTCAATTCTAGTTTAATCCCATTTTCACAGCACTGACCAGTAGCTGATCAATAGGCCCTTTGTCCAAGGTCAATCCAATCTTGCACGTTACAAGGGCACCCTAGATTCACAGCACAAATAAGCACGGGACACAAAGAGATTGGCACCTTATTGCCTGAACATCAAGAGAAGGAGGACTCCTGTTCCTCCTGGTTCACTCTGACAGGGACAGTTTCACAAGTGTTGGGCAGAAAGCACCTTTCACACTTCACTTTTCCCCAGTCCCCTCCTGCAGCTGCCCCGTTACTGCCGCAGCAGGCAAAGCCAGGACCACCACCTCCCCCGCAGCAAAGCAAAGGAGCTGCTAGCTCAGAAGCCTGGCAGAAACGGCTTGGGTGCCCTAACAGCCATTCTTCTTTCTTTAGCAAGAAAAACACCAATGTTTCTTGCCGGGCACCTGACCATCGGGATGGAAAACAAAGACTACTTCCCAGTTATCTCCCGCAGCTCGGTGTAGCCCCATGAACATGTCATAGGGAAAGTGCAGAAGAAAAGGTTTGTGAACTTGAAGACTTACCAACAGAAACTACCCAAACTGAAACACAATGGCAGAGAAACAAAGGCCAAGTAACCTGCCCATGGTCACACTGCCAGCGGAAGGGCAAAGCTAGGACTTTCTGGGCCAAACCCATGGTCTCACCTTCATGTTCTAACACTTTCCAGTACTGGCTGCCTTCATGAACACTGTCCCGCTCTACTCTGGAAAAGAGGCGAGAGAGGAGGAAAGACAGCAAGCAGCCAGCCTGCACCCCATCAAACCCCGTTCCCTGGCACTCGGCACTCATGTGACCGGTTGCTGACAGACATTTGATGTAATTCACGTTCGTACCGTACTGCTGCCTGACTTTACTGTTAAATTATTTATCGTGTGTGGTTTTTCTAATGCCATCAGTTTTTCTCTTAGCCCATAAGGTCCATGTGTCGTACGGGGTCAGAGATCACTAAAATCTTCAGGTGGGGGAGGGTTTCTCCCATGAGAGGTCACATGGCAAGGTGCCGCACCTATCTAGAAGGATATGCTCCCGATTATTAGTGACGCCTGACAGGTTGTGATTTTTCTTTTTCGTTCCCTTTCTGCTTATCTTTTCTTCTTACCCGCTCTACAATGCAAATGGTTTCTTTTTTAACAAGAAAACACAAACTGCTGTTCAAACCATAAAGTTGCTGAAAAACAATTTTTAGGCAAGCTACCAGGTCAGCAGACTGCTTTTGGCCCATGGGTGTACGTTTGCTTACTGTCTATTCCAAATCCTTCATTTTACTCCTCAGAAGGAAACCAAGAGCACAGAAGCAAGGCCTCAAACTGTGCAGGCACCTTTCCTGGTTGCCCAGGTGGGACCCCTGCACTCAGCTCATAGCTGGACAATGAGACAAACCGGATGCAAATGAAGGCACAAGTAATTAAAGATCGAGCTGAGTTTGGCCTAATTGGCTCCACCTGCAGAGAAGGAGGGTGTGTTTTTGGAGGGACTGGGTCCCAGGAAAAGGGAGATTATGAATCCGAGAGAAATGCAAGAGTAATGGGGAGAGCAGCAAGGTGAGAAGTTTCAGGTACAGCACGTACCCAGAATGCGTCCCAATTACTGCGGTCGAGCGCACCCAGGAAACCTGGCGCATGGCTCCATGTCCATAGCCCGTCCTGTCCTGCCCACTGGCTTGGAAGGCTGGAAGAAATTCGGGTGCCCCCTCTCCTGGGGCCCACCCAGTCACCCCAGTCTGTGGGCTCCAGAGGGGTGCACACTGTGCGTCATTCACTTCTGTGTCGGGACACCAATGATCCGCCCCAGCATCTACCCGCCGTGCACCCTGAGCAAAGCCCCGGACCGTGCTGCTGACAGTAACAACAATCAAGTGCTTACACGGGGACAGCAGGGGCTTTCCTCCACTGTGGCCCCACCGCATGTTCTGACCTTTTAAAGATTCAGTTTCCTCCACCCGTACGGGGGGATGGGAATAGTACTGGCCTCACAGGAAGGTTGCCTATCAAGCAGTTAGAGCAGGGCCAGCCATAGGATGCCTGATCCACGCTAGCTATTATTCTAAGGGGCTCAACGACATTCATTCCTTCACTCGCTCATCAACCAGCTGCTCCCCACCTACCAGGGGTCAGGCATCTGTTTCCAAAGCTGGCTGCACAACGGCATCAGAACCAAGTCTGTCCCTACTCTGGAGGAGTACACACCCTGGTTTATGGAATGGGTCACTAAAGAAAGGAAGAAATAAAAATTTTAAAGTACAAAATAGGCAGCAATACTACAGAGCTGGAGGGACTGACGGTGGGGCGGTGATGCCCGTGAATGGGGGTGTGCGGGCAGCAGGGAGATTCTAGACAGAGTGAATAGAAGGCACACAGGTGAGAAGGCACTCCATGGAGGACGTGGGGGGAGGGAGTGTATTTCTACAGAAACGCAGAGTGAAACTGAGGCTGTAAACCAGTGAAATAACCCCAGATCGGGAGATCAGCTTTCTCTCTTTACAACATGTCTATTTTTCTATTCAGTCCGAGAAAAAAAACACTTAGACAACTCACTCTCATCTGAGGTACAAGGCATCATTACCCACTCAAGCAAAGCACAATGACCAGATGCCTGATGAAAGCTGTAATTAGAAACTTCTAACAGCAGCTTTCAGAACCAAAGTGGCGTTTAACAGAACAAGCCACCTGTCAGCTTCCTGGAAGGAGAGGACGTGGACACCAAACAAGACGCTGACTGACAAACGGCACAACAATCGCAACATCAAGGCAGCCCTAAAAAGGGACAGCGACAATGATAAATACACGTCTGGCCTGGGCCTCCGCCTCCGCAGGGGGAGCTGAGGCCCCGCGAGTGCTCCTGCTCTGTTTCTGGGCCTTCATTTCCCACCAAACAATAAAAAAGAAACGAACAAAAATCACGAATCGATACTTGGTATTTCCAGGCAATTGCTCTTGCAATGATTTAGGAGGGGAAAGCATCCTGCAGAGGATGAAATCAAGTTGAGCAAATAAAACGTTATCCCGTTATCCTTTATGGCAGTCCCCAGAGAAACACGGGCACTTCTAGAAACCGGGACCAGATCCTCTTGCAATGATGACCTCTGTACCTCTGATGAAGCTTTTCTCAATAGTGACAGCACTGAGGGCTGGTTTGGGGGGTGGGAGGAGCCTTGGCAAGCTCCCTCCCCCAACTTCTCCCACAGAGTTTCCATCAGCCTCACCTTCCCCAAAGCCACCTGGGGCAGGGACTACCGCTGCCTACCCAATATTCATGATCCCTCCTTTATGTGCCAATTAAGCCATCACATTTCTCAGCCTTCCTTGCAATTAGGGGAGGCCCAAGAGTTGTAAGTACAAGTTATGGAGGGGGGGGGTATCCGGAGAAGTTCCTTAAAGCAAGATTATCCTTCAAGCTTTAAATCCTTATAGAATTCGGCTGTGAAATGCACGTTCTGCCCTTATCCACTTCCTCCTTCTACCTGCCTGAAATACAGATGTAATGGCTGGAACACCAGCCACCATATGGGTACCATGAGGCAATCAAGAAGATAAAACACTGTGTACTGAAGGTGGTTGAGCACAAAGAAAAAGCAGTCTGCATTTCTGATGATCATAAAAGCCTCACACTAGCCCTAGATGAGACTTTGTTTCCAGACTTGTGTTAGATAAGAGAAAAATCTTGTGGAAGTCACTGTTGACTGGGTTTGTTTTTTTAATGCAGCCAAACCTAGTCCACCTGATACACTAGCCCAAATGAACATACAAATTCAACCAAAACAGAGCTCATGCTATGCGGATGCAGTGTCAAGACAAAACCACCAAACCTCTCCTAAACAACAATTCCGGAGATGCTCCATTTCCCATGTCTCTCCAGCTGCACAGCCCTCGGTGTTCTTGCTCCCTAACATCAGTATCCATCCCTATTTCAGGGGTGTACCTCCCCCATTCTCAACCCCGTATGTTAGGAGAAGTTGCTCCCACCTCACCCCCTTCCACAAGTGGGCATGTGAGGAGCTTGGCTTGGCTCATCCAAGTTCTAACCCTCCTCTGAAATTCTCAGGATTAGCTTAAGTGAGGCAGGTCACCCAAGCCGGGCCACCCACCAGTGTTCATGTGGAAACACATGGATGTCATCATAAGGATATCCCAAATGACACTTAAAACTTATTTTTATTGATCTGAAATAAATCTGGAAAATTATCTGTTAAATCTGGGTGGTGAGTACACTGGGTGTTGGGTATCTTGTTCCCCAGACTTTTCTAGTAAGTTGTCATTTAAAAAAAAAAAAAAATTCAGAATTTGGGCCACTGTCCCAGGAATGGCTCCCTGGGTGCTGCCGTACTGAGCACTGCCTAAGGGGCCAGAAACCGAGCTATCGGTTCAGATAGTGATTTAAAGGTCAGTAAACCAGCTCATCACACAAATTTTGTTTTACCAGGACTGCAAAGCTTTCAAGGAGATTTACTCTACAATTATCACCACAATTATTCACCCACTTTCAGAAATTAACATACAGGTGTTCTGCTAATGTGCCTTGACCTTCTGTAGCCTGGACGCCCTTCAGAATGCATCTCCAATCCAAAATAACGTCAACAGTTGCCTGGCACTTGACATATGTCATCCCTTTGAAACTTCAAATGCTTGCATCAAGTCAACATTATCATCTCTGCTCCTCAAATGAACACACAGAAGCTCTGCGATAAAAACTTATTCCCAGGGGTGCCTGGGAGGCTCAGTCAGTTAAGCATCTGCCTTCTGCTCACGTCATGATCCCAGGGTCCTGGATCGAGTCTGGCACCGGACTCCTTGCTCGGCGGGGAGCCTACTTCTCCCTCTGCCTGCCACTCCCCCTGCTTGTGCTGACAAATAAATAAAATCTTAAAAAAAAAAAAAAAACTTATTCCAAGAATTTGGAACTAGTCAAAGTGTGGCGGTTCAACCCAGATCCCACCAGCTGGAAAACCTACAGCTGCCCTCCCCTCAATGTTCTACAGTGGCCTCCCTCCACGCATCTCCTCTCCTTTCGTTGTAGAAGGAGGAGCCTTCACTGAAGGAGGAAAGAAGTGCAGGTAGCATGCGTGGTCTCCACCGCTCCGGAGAAGTGGTGTCTCCCCGAGTCTGATGGCCAGTTCCAAGGCCCCCCTGTTCTGAGCCGGCTCCCCCTGTGGCTGGCGGCCCACAAACAGGTTTCAGTCTTCCAGGAAGAAGAGGGGAAGGGAGCAGAGCTTTCCCTGAATAAAGTGAAGGGGTAGATGCCACGCCGCCCCAGGCCGCCCCACACAGGCAGGCAGCTCCTGGTCAGCGCCTACACACCACCACCTTTGAGGCCCAGGACAATGCAACAGATCTTACCACGCAGGACACTGCCAAGAGAACAGAGGTGTAGGGGTGCGGGGAAAGCAAGCACTGAGCCTAGACCTGGCTAGAACCTTGGCCTGGCCTTTTCCTAGGCAGAAGACTGGCATGTTCATTTCACGTATCCACATGTCCGGGCCATGGCACCCAGGTACTTGGTCAAACATTAGTCTGAATGCCACTATGATGGTATTTTTTTTTTTTTAGAGGAGATTAACATTTTAATAGTAGGCTTTGAGTAAAGCAAATTCCTCTCCATAATGTGGGTGCACCTCAACCAATGGAAGGGGAGCAGGCCTTAAGCTGAAGACCTTAAGAGAAAAGACTGAGCTCCCCAGAAGGAATCCCGCCTCCAGATGGCCTCAGACTCAGGACTGCAACAACCCCGCCCTGGGTCTCCAGCCTGCCAGCCTCCAAATTTTCGAGTTCCCAGACTCTACAATAGCATGAGCCAGTTCCTTAAATCAACCCAATCTAGATAGGCAGATATGTAGGCAGGTCCGTGTACATAGACCTGTATACGGATACACATCTCTACATGTGCATATCTGCATGTATGTGTGTATGCACATACACATGTGCTTACAGAAGTAAGTGTGTATGCAATAGCTTCTCTGGAGAACCCTAATACGGTGGCCTTGACCACATCCATCTCTCAGAGCCTTGGTTTCTCCACATCTATAAAATGGGGATAACAAGAACATCAACCTTGCAGAGATGCTGTAGCTAAGAACCTGGCACAGGGTCTAGGACCTTCCAGGTACACAATGGATGGGACCTTTTCTTCCACTGTCAACCAAAGATTTCTCTAGGTGATTCCTAGAGAATCATTTATAAAGATCTATTTTGCCTACCTTCTTACAGTCTCCCCCACTAAGCTGTCAGCTCAGGGGCAGACCTTGTACCGGCCATTCACAGAATTCCCAGAACTGTGCCTGGCGCATGGTCAGTGTTCAATTAATATCTGTTGAGTGAATCCAAGGGCATCTTTTCTAACCATCAACAAGCCAAGACGTGAAGCGGACACCAAAAACATCTTTCAACAACGGGTAGGTACAACATGGTCTCTTCATCCCAATTAATGACTGATAAAGGAATCTATTTCTTACAGACACGTCTTTGCCACATTTTTGCCCCCCCCCTTTTTTGAAGGTTTTATGTATAAGAGAAAGAGCATGAGCAAGGGGAGGGGCAGAGGCAGAGGGAGAAGCAGGCTTCCCGCTGAGCAGGGAGCCCGACACGGGGCTTGATCCCGGGACCCTGAGATCATGACCTGAGCCAAAGGCAGATGCTTAACCAACTGAGCCACCCAGGTGCCCCTGGACACTCTTTCTACTGCAGACCTTTACAAGCACTCCTTTCTGGACTCCAAAGGGTGTAAGCCCCAAAATAAGCATATTGGGTATGAGGTCTATTTTAAGGAACCACACAACTGGCTTTGAAAACAGACACCACAGGCCTCAAATGAGTACCCAGCATGACTGGCACAGGCCCCTGCTCCCCTTCCCTTGTAGGGAAGCAGCCGCCCAGCCAGAGAGGACAGTCCCCAGACCCCTCTGCATCTGGGTGGGACCACCCATGGGCCATGGGCAGAGTGGTGTGGGTCAGTCCTGGAAAAAGGGAGAACAACAATTCTTCTCTTCCTCTTCAAGTAAAATCACTTCCCCAAACTTTTCTTCTTCCTCAGATAATGCTGTTCCCGTCTATACCAATGTGCCTATTACTCTGAAATCACTCCTAAGATTACTTGGGTGGAGTCTGGCAACAAAGTTTTATCCCATACCTATCGTGCACTTGGTCAACACACACCACAACAAAAGGAAGTCTCTATGATCCTCTGTGTGGTCAGACAGACTACACACCCAGAAGACAGGATTACAAACTCATGAGAGTGAGCAATCAAATGCCAGACCTTGGCTGTTGCTTTTAAGTGCAACAGTTTAACAAACTCAAGGATCGGTGGAATTAGATTTCTTTATGTTGACAGGAGTAGAGCAGGTTCTTAGAATAAATGCAACATCTGGCCTGACCAGGGAGAAGGGAAATGGCACTTCCCGAAAAGGGAAACTGGATGAGCCAAGAGCAGAGATCAGGAAGTGGTCAGGATGGGGGCACATGGCCAGAATGCACTGAAGCTTCATGAGCAGTGCCCACAGGGAGGGCACTCTGGGCACAAAGGAGAACAGCCAAGATTGCAGGGGAAGGAAAGACTACAGAAAGAAAGGAGATGTGCTTGACACCCACCGTGGATCCCAGGGGTGGGCACGGTACTAGTATCGTGTGAACTCAACAGCGGTGAACACCTTCCATTGCACCCCTGCCCCCTATCCACCCACCATCTTCTTAAGTGGTGGAACCTCTGTGGAGACAGGTTCTGAGGCCAAACCTGGATGAGAGATCAAAGACAGAGCCTCAGTTGGTCTGAGACCTCTCCCGCTGGTCAGGAATCAGACTGGTGGCACATGTGTAGCACAGTGGCTGACCTTGAACTTCACTAATTTGAGAGCAGTATCCTCCCAAGGCAGTGGTTCCCAGGGGCCAAGCAGGGGAGTGTTTACAACTCCCCAGGGGATTCAATGTGTCGCCAAGACTGAGAACCACGGCTCCGCTCTAAGTGGGAGAAAGCTGGCAGAGCTGTTTACAAGGAAACTGGTGGGGAAGAGAAGCACGCTCTTCTGCTGGTTTGCTGAGATTATACCTGGAGCTTCAGGCAGCCTCTTGCCAGCGTGAGAACGCCTGCCTGAGATCGGACAGCCAGTGGGGCGCGGGGGCTGGGGCACGGCGGCTCACAGGAGCCCAGCGCGGCCCTCAGGGACACAGTGCTGGCAGCCGGGAATCAGCCACAGTGGGAGCACTTACACCACGACAATCAGCAAGCACCCTAAATCACGCCCCTTTCCCCCAGACGACTGGTGGTTAAACACATACCAGTATACACCGCCAACACTGGGGAGAGCAAGGAATAGACTTGAGAAGTGGTGGGGGGGGGGGATCTCCTTTTATTGTTGGAACCCCTGGATCAAGACATCTCTGAAGACAGGCACTTCAACATTTTTTTAGGCCAGATAAAACTGGATTTTATGACTCTTGTAGTCAAGAACTCCGAATGATGAAACCATAGGAAAGGGGAAGCCATACGTGAACTGTAGTTACAAAAAACAAAACTGCGTGTGATGAGAAGAATCTGCTTCGAGGCGCAAGCGTAGGAAGAGTCATATGGGGTCTCGCACATGCCTGGTGTGCCGCTGGAATGAAGCCCCTTCAACTTGCCCACGGCTGTGCTCTCCAGAGCTGCCATGGGTCTTCCATCACCTACGTGCCATGCGGCCGGGTCCTACAACAGCTCCTCTGAAATGTCTCTTCATTCATGTCATGACCATTTGTGGAGCACATACCACGGGTCAAGGACTGCTCAAGGCACTTTGAACACAGCAGGGAAAAGAGCAGATAAGGTCCCTGCTCTTGTGGTTTGTAGAGGGCAGTGCAGGGCACAGACAGCAAACACCAAAGGGGGCGAACCATCGAGATACTCCGACATACCGATAAGCTCTGTGAAGATAAAGTAACATAAAAAATGAGCAAGAAGATTCAACATGACACAAGGCGGTCAGAGAAGGTGACTGCTGAGCAAAGACTTGCCTGAAAGGCTGGGATCAGCCATGTAGACACCAGGAAAGAGCATTCCAGCAGAGGGACTGAGGCACTTGCGTTAAGAACCAGTCTGGTGCATCTGAGGAAAAGCCTGATGGCCAGGGTGAAATGAGGAGGTGGGGATGGAACATGGCAAGAGCCAGACCACAGCCAGCACTAGAGGCCATCATCAAAAGGTCCAGAGTGGGTTTTAAAAAGCAGACTGATGTGATCTTATGTTTCCATGAGGTTCCATGTTTACCCTACTGCAACCAGAGAGGAGCACATACAGAGTCATGAGCTTCCTTGCAACCCAAGAAGCCTACCTCAGACCAAGACAGCTTTGCCTCTGTCACCAGGGGCAGGAATGTGAGGCCACTCAAGTGGAGATGGCCCAAACCTGCAATGGTTTAGTCCACAGGACACAAAGTTACACCCCACATGCCCAAGACACATGAAGGCTCTAGGAACCCCCTCACCCACGGCCATCCATCTCCACCGAATCAGGGGGTCTCAACTGTCCTGCCCTATCTTCTTGGAGCCCAGGTAAACAGAAGCCCGTGAGGACAGGAAGCACATACAGTGTTGAACAGCGGATCAGTTTGTTTTGGTTTTTTTTTTTTAAACTTCTTCTGTTTCTTAGAGTCAACTTTGTTTAAATTGCTCCCAAGCTTCTCTCATCTGTCAGGTTCCTCCCACTGTGCCCCCTGCCTTGCCGCTGATGACTCCGCTAGCCACCAGCAACAGGCCATTTTCTTCTCCCTCTATCCCTGAACCCACAACAGATTAATTAAATGGAGCCACTGACAGGAGCGTGCCGCCTTAAATCCATCCCCAGGGAATAAGATACGGTGGCCAAGGCAGAGGAGGACAGCAGAAGGTACCTAACGAGAGGGAGGGCAGGGGCAAGAGCCTCACGAGACACACCAGACACTTTAGCATCCAGAAAAACCGACTCCAACAAATAAGAGCCCCTCATAAGGACAGGATTGACTCCATAGCCAGTAAAGAGCTAACGGTTTGCCATGAGCATATGAACTACGGAAACCCAAACTCAAGCTTGAAAGCAGGCAGGGGAGATTGGCTGAATTACTGTCTTAGTAACAGACAGCTCCAGGCTAGGCTGCCCTGTCTAGCACAGCTGCATTCAGAGGCTCCAACACCTCGGCTCCTGTCCGCCACCCAGCTCGGCTCCTCCCTCCACGCGACATCCTCACATGGACACAAGAGAACGACAGCAGCCCCAGCCTTCCCAGCCCAACAGGAAAGAACTGTGTCCCCGGCAGCACCAGCCCTCTCCCCCAGTCCCGAGAGCCAGCTCCGATTCCCAGGTAAACACTCCCCAGGTGAGCCCAAGAGAAGCCAACACCAAGCAAGGTTCTGTTGAGCAGGAGACGTGGTAAGAAGGTCCTCCTGTGGGACATGGAGACACTGGCCTCCGCAGCTGCGCACCCCACCACCACCGGCCACCCCACCACCACTGACCACCCCACCACCGACCACACCAAGAAACAGTAACACCAACGGTCCCCCAGACAGCGAGGCCCCACCATGCAGCGTGGAGGCCTCACCTCCCGTGTCCAGAGCAGGTGGTGACAGCGATCACCCACAGGGGCTGGTGACGGCAACCCCAGGGTGGGGCAAGTGTGTGCCTGGGGTAAGGGCTCCTGTTGCCAGGCCAGACAAGCACGCCATGCACAGGCACGTGTCAGGACAGTGGGCTTTCCTGTCCCACGTGTGCTGCCACTCAAAGGCCACAGATCTCCCTGAGGTCCCATTTCGTCCATCTGGGGACCCCTTACTCAACACCCAACCTTCGAAACCTCAACCTCCCACTACAAGTGGACTAAGACATTGATGACGATGGTCCCCATACCCATCAGGGGTGAAATTAATACCTCAGTTCAACTCACCCCCCGTGTTGGTTTCCCACGGCTGCTCCAATGACCATGAACTTCGTGGCTTAGAACAACACAAATTTCTTACCTTAGAGCTCAGGATGCCACAAGTCTCGAATGTCTCACAGTCTACAGTCAGGCCGTCGGGCAGGGCTGTGCTCCTTCTAGAGGCTCGAGGGGAGAACCTGATCTTCCCAGTTTCTGGAAGACGCCCACACTCCTTGGCTTGGGGCCCGGCCTCGCTCCAGCCTCTGTTGTCACATCTTCTCCCTCCCTGGCCCTCCTCCTCCCTTTTGTAGGACCCTTGTGATTGCACTGGGGCCATCTGGATAGGGTAGGATCATCTCCCCTCATCAAAACCCTTAACTCACCCACATCCAGTAAGTCCCTTCTGCTTAAGGCCCTTAAGGCAGCATATCCACAGGTCCTGGGCAGCAGGCATGGACGTCCCTAGGGGACCTTCTGTCTACCAGAGCATCTTCTAGATCCCAGAGCCAGACACGGGCTTGTTCTCTTCACTACCTCATTTAATTACTATTGATCTTCACAACAGCCCATGAAGTACATACTCTTTTCATCCTAATTTTAGGATCGTACAAAAGGGCTGAGAGAGGCAGAGGTAGTGACCATAGCATCAGTGGCCAGTATGTACGGAGTGCCTGGTGTCAGACAGGATGCTAACCGCTTCCTGTGTACTAACCCACCTCCATCTTCCCTAAAACCCCGTAAGGAAGTCACTACTGCAATTCCCGTTTTACAGAGGAAGAAACGGAGTCACAGAAAGGTCACGCGGCCCCTGTCAGTTGTGCAGGGGAGTCCACAGTGTACTTCCACAGAAGTCATTCACCCACCCACATCCATCGTGAGCTGCTAGGACCATGTGGAGTGCCGGTTTCCCCAGTGTTGTGGCTGTGAGCGTCTTGTTCATGGGCCACACACAGGGCCACTTGCTCAGGAGGAAATGGCACCTTGGACAAAGACGCACGGACCCTGACGGAACAAGCCTTATTTCTCCAGATGGTCGATGCAGTGCAGGAGGTGCCACTCGCCACACCACGCCGACGCAGCCCTGCCGGGATTTCCCCCTCAAGAGGCCTCTCCCCAGCTGCGGTCCTCACGGCTCTCAGCACAGCGCCTCCATCCAGGGACTGTGTTTCCCCGTGGAGACTTCCACCAGCCAAATACGCTCAGCCTCACTCCCCACGCCTCAGAGCTGGTTGGTGAGATTCTCAGTTGGGTGGAGTTGATTAAAAGGTCAACTACCTACCCCCATGGACTTTCTTCTCTGTCGGTCCACACTGGGTGAGAATTCTACAGACCCAACAACCCCTCACAAGGGGCGTCCCTGGGTCTACACCCGGGTGGAAGTCTGTTAGGGAAGGGGGACTGTGGCTACAGGTCAAGCTGGAGTTTCCTGGAGAGTCCTGTGTCTATGTCTTACAGGGAACTAGAGGGGAAAGGAGACAAGCAAAGATTAATGATATCTCTAAAGTGAAACAAAGTTATCTGCTGACTACTGGTTATGAGACAAGTACAAAATATCTAAATATCTCACAGAAGAGCCCCACACGCACATTCTCTCTCTCACCATCAACTACCATCTGAAAGAACTAGCACAGAACCCTGTTAAACCACAAGCCGGAGAAAAAGAAAAAGGACCATGTAAAGAGCCAGGTAACATCATCTCTATGGGCTTGCAGCGCCAAGACCTTTCCCTCACCCAGTGTGGGAGCCATCAGGATGCTCAACAGATGAAGCACCGAACTAGTTCCCCCTTCTCGGACTCAACAGGCCACCATCAGGGGAAACTCCAGCTCCCCAAATTGGTAAGCCCAAAGGAATGACGGGCCTGAGCATCAGATTTGGGCTCCTGGTTTACTTGCCATCTGCTTTCTCACTAACCACTGAATGAACTGCTCTTCTGATTACACATCATTCTCTGCGTGCTTGGCCAATTTGAGTCCACTCTTGAGAGAAGGAGCCAGTCTTGTCCACACACCCTAGCAAGTATCTGAGTGGGTTTGCCGGCTCCTCAGGCCCCTCAGGGAGCTGCCAAAAGGCCTTCTCCAGGCAAGAAGCCAACTCGACTTATTAGGTTTCAAACTTCAGAGAAGCCACAGATGGAAACATGAGTCTGGAGAGCCATCTCCTGCTCTCCCTCAGTAAGGGAAAGTGCCCTGTGCTGAAGAGGAAAATTGTCTGAATTCCTTAACAGAACCGATTAAACACCAAGTAAGAGACGCACTGCAAGCTTAACGGTCAAGCCAGTTCACTGTGGACATGGCAGCCCTCATGCCACAGCTCAAAGGCTAGATGGGGAGCAGACAGTACACGCGAGGATGACAGAGATCCAAATATTCAACGGAAGGCATAAGCTTCTGGGAAATCAGATCTCAGCAAGGCCAACTAGCACTCGAGTGGTGAATAACCCAACCTCACACTTCTGGACCACATTAGGAAAAAAAATACCTTCAGTTAGTTAATGAGGCC
Source organism: Halichoerus grypus (assembly GCF_964656455.1). Lineage (NCBI taxonomy): Eukaryota > Metazoa > Chordata > Mammalia > Carnivora > Phocidae > Halichoerus > Halichoerus grypus. The sequence continues at coordinate 30,959,945 of NC_135717.1, forward strand.
ACCCAAAATCCTATTCAGTATTTTGCTGATTAAACCTTAACTTTTGGGGCACCTGGGTGGCTCAGTCAGTTAAGCATCTGCCTTCAGCTCGGGTCATGACCCCAGGTACCGGGATCCAGCCCCCCACTGGGCTCCCTGCTCCATGGAGAGTCTGCTTCTCCCTCTCCCTCTGCCGCTCCCCCTGCTTGTGCACACACGCTCTCTCTCAAATGAATAAATAATCTTAAAAAAAAAAAGAAAAAAACAACTCCATTTTCTTAGAGGGAAAATACTGTTCTTTAAAAAAAAAAAAAGGACAACAATGGGAATCAGATCTACAAAATTAAATGTTGTAACAATCTATTCTAATGGTCCATTATTAATTTTTTTTTTAATCCTGAAGGCATTTTTCCACAACAATGAAGGTGGGGGTCCCAACACAAGCCACAGCAATAAATTCAACCCTGAAGGTATTTGGGGCTTCAAATTATTTTTTCACTCTTTTCTCTACTGATGAGAGCTCACACCTTCATAAAGAAGTTGTTGCTAAACGATAAAAAGAATCTTTATAACCTCAAACTAAAAGGCTTATATTGTGGAAAATGCATTCTGAACTCCCACCTAGAATTTAGAAAGCTGGTATACATCTCCATGTCCACCCCTGTAACACCAGGAGCCAAGGAAATCACGAATGGGAAAGGCCTCTCTCCCTCCCCCTACTCCTCCAACTCCCCAGACAGCCCTGGCCGTCCCAGCCTGGCCAAGACACCCCAAGCTCCCACAGCCTGACAAGGGCACACACTCAGTAGTTCAATATGAGTCAGCAACTAGCTGGGGAGGAGGAGTGAGCCCCAATTTGCTTGACTAACAGAGGACGTCACGTGAAAATTAGGTTGAAGCTCTTTGAAAGAGTACCTTTTCATGAGACTGCTCCGCGGTGCCTGGCACAGAGCAGGCGCTCACTAGTGTTTCTGAGCGAAAGGTGTGAACTACAGGGCCTCCGTCACATCAGAGCAGCCACCAGTTCACGCCCACACTCGAGGACTTTCAGATAAACCTTGCAGTGACAGATCACCCACTGAGAAGGTAGACGGTCTTGAATTTCACAGTGATGAACAGCAGTAAGGACTGCTGTCACAAGGAGTACAGGACCCTCCACACGGTCTCTGCTCCGATCCATTCCAGGGTGGTCTCAGCATCCTGAAGGCGCATCCCCAACTTGGGCTCAGAACATCCAGGCTCTGTCTCAGGACGGGCAACTACAGCTGCCGCAGAAAGCTATTCTGTACGTGTGGGTTCCAGGTACCCACGTGCCGGGGGAAGGACTCTAATAGTGCTCATACTCGGAAATGTATTTTAGAGTGTTGATGTTTTTCAATCAAACACAAGCCAAACAGTGCTTCTTTTTTCCTAGGTTTAATATTCTTACTGCCCTGAACCCTAGTTCTGAGCAAGCAGAGTACAGATTTCTCAAAAGGCGGTGGGGTGCCGTCCATGTATCACGTGCATTAGAGTCAGGTATCTGGACGTGCAGCCTGGGGCCCATCCTAGATCCACTGAAACCACTGCCGACAAGAGCAGCGCTCTTCCTCCCTGAGAACAGGCATATTTAGTAAGTTCCCCAGGTAATGCCCTCTGTGGACTCTAGTTTAAGAACTTTGTAAGGCAAAGAACCAGGGATTCAGAGGAAAATGACCTGAGTTCACTTCCACCCTAGATACACGTACGAGCCCCATAAGCTCTCCTAAGCCTCTAATAATGAACTTTCTAAAAAATAAAGAAAAATCAAAAAATTGAAATAGAGGAAAAATACCTACTCTTCACAGGGTGACAAAGTCCAAAAGAAACAGATTTGAAGCTGCCCGGAAAGGGTAAAGGGTAGACAAATACTACTCATTCAAAACACGTAATGGATGGAATGAGCAACTACAAAAGCTAGGTGCTGGGGAAACAAAGATGGGGAGTCAAAGTCAAAAGACCGACAACCCCAGAACACATGGTGAAATGGATTCAGGGCCATAATAGCTGTGTCTGTTTGAAAAAGTGACGAGCCCACGAGGAAGACATGATTAATTCTGCAATGATAACCCCTAGACTGGTAACAGTTATAGACCAATTATGAACCAAGCAAGGCATGTGATAAAAAATTAGTAATAATAACCAAGACGTTGAAGCCAACCAGAGACCATAATCAACACAAAAGCTTTAAACAAAATTCAAGCCTTTCTGTTATTAGTATGCAAACCACATCCTGCCTCCAATCCTGTCTCCCTCTATTACAAAGAAACATAACTACCATTTACTAAACACCAATTACAGGCCAGGTGCCATACTGGAAACTTCACATTCATTGTTTCAGTAAATCCTCACAATGACCTCCATTGACAATGGTGGGATGTTTCCACTTACAGATGGCAAAATAACTCCAATGCCTCAAATTATACTGGGTGAGCCTAGATTCAAATGCAGGTTTGGCAGACTCCCAAGACCTGTTAGCCTGCAGGGTCCACCCCTTTGTTACAATGTCTACACCCCAAGAGCTCATTTGTGTTTAAGGAAATCTCTTAATGGTAAGTTGGCTGAAGACTGCAAGACATTTCAGCCAAAGTGAAATATACTTTCTTTCAGCCAAACTGAGACAAGTTTTAGTTCATTCGTGACAGTTAAACTGTAGCCAAAATGCAGAGAGGCGAAGCGTATGCCATCACCTCCTTGAGTGCAATCTTGGTCAAGTGATCATTTTTCTACTTGTATTTCTGACTAATAATATCAACAGCTAAAATTTACTCAGTACGTACCCTATAGCAGGCATTATGCTAAGTATACATGGATTACTTCATGAGGTAGGGACTGTCAACTAACCCCATTTTACAGATGGGGAAACTAAGGTATGGAGAGAGGAAGGAACTTACCCAGAACTGGGGTTGGAACCAGGTCAGCCTAATTCCACAGCTCGGGTTCTCCACCACTTTGGGGTTCTATTGCTTTCACCACTGGCCTGATGGGACTTAATCATGCTAAAAGGTTCTCTACCGGGCAAGTATCTCAAGACCTCAGACATAAAACTGCCTAGGCACACAAATTAATACAACTGTTGCTAGTAATCCAGCAACTAAGTCTTAGGACATGAGTTATGCATGTACCAAGAATACACAGCAGGATGTTCCATCTAATTTGTTTTCCAGAGTTTCTGACCAGCACTATTTCTCTAATTCATCTGCATATGCACTCATCCCATGTTGAGTGGCTCCTGTGTACCAGGCACAGGGGCTATGAAGGTGAAAAAGCTTGGCCCCCTTCCCACCCAGGCTCAGTCTCCCCCTCACCTTCAGCAGTTTGACCTTCTCTTTTCAGCATCTGGACAGCTCCTACGTATTTCTTCAGTTGGACTTTGAGCACCTCGTTTTCTCTGCAGGTACAAGAATGTTAAAAAAAAAATACATTTTTAAAAACTGGCAATTTAGACTTAAGTCCGGGGGGGAGGAAGCAATCTGTATAAAGAAAAACACATGGGGCTCGTCTTATAAATAGTAAATCATTCTTTGTTTTAGAAATCCTAGCTGGGGAAGACTACACTAGCAAGGGCACATTCGCAGAATGCCTGCAACAAGCGTTCATTCATAATGAAAGCAAATGCTAACTGGATCCAGTTCCTACCAAGTCAGGATGCAGACATGGGTTGTGCTCGGATTATTTGAATCTGTCAAGCTGTTAGGTGCCTATTTGGTGTCAGGCACTCAGTAATATTCTCTCCATTTACGGAAGCACGTACTAAGTACCACCTATTCAACCTGGGGAATACTCTTTTTTTATTAGTGGCTACATGCAATGAACATTTAGTATTTGCCAGGCATCATGTGAAGTCTTTATCATCTCCTTTAAGCCTTCTGATGTGTCATTACACCTATTTTACAGAAAAGGAAAGGGAATCATAAAGACAAGCAGTAGCTTAGTCCACACCCACCTCCACACAAGACTACACCATGGAACATGGAACTCAGGCTCCATCAAAACCCTACTCTACCAAGTTCACACCCCAGGTACACTGGCTGAGGAAAAGAACACAAGGATGAGAAGGAGAAAACTACCAGTTCTTGAGTGTCACACATCTCAGACTTTACCTAAGTGACTTCGCTGAATCAAGCATGCATTCGTTCATTCTTCATTCATTGGGAAAATGTTTAAATGCCTGTCATGTATTAGGCACAATGACCCAATAGTATTCTCCTCAATTTACAAAGAAAAATTGGGACACAGATAAAGTCTGTGACTAAGGTCACATGGCCAAGGTCAAGGTCAAGGTCATAATGGACATTTCCAATACACAAACCCAGGTCGCTCTGTCCCCAAGCCCAGAAGAGCTTTTCTCCATCTCCTTTGGGACTTGAACTTGGTTTGTCATCAGCGCCCCAGGGAGAGTGGCCTCTTCCACATTTTCTGACTCTACTCCTCCTCCCACCCAAAGGTCTTGAGCCTGAGTGCCTTTAAATATGAGAGAACATTTCCTCAATATGAATACAGCTTTAAGACTGGGTTTCTTTTATAAAAATTTAAATGCTCATCACAAAATACTCAATCAGAGGACATTTAAGCAGGAATGTAAAAGTCAGCTGAAAGCCCAACACCTTGAAATCAATCCCAGTTACATTTTTATAGTTATGCTATCATCTTTCTAGGCATGCACGCGTGCGCATACACACACACACACACAAAGTAAATCTATTTTCCCTGGATGAAACATTTCTCACACTCCTTTCATTTTTTTGTTTGAAGTCTTTTTCCCTTTGTTCACTGTTCCACTCACCCCCCTTCCTCATGGTAACCAGTGGTGAAAACCCAGTGTATACATGTCAAGCCTTCCTCTACACTCATATAGTCACTACAAACCCAATACACTCAAATATAGGTTACTTTGTGAAACCGGGTATTATAAATTTTTCCGCAACTGGGTTGTCTCCTTTAACAATTCACCACACAGGCAGTTTCTAACTCCCCTATTTATGGATGCGAATGCCACTCCTTGGTACGGATGTGCGCCACACATTTACTCCGGGTATAAACTTCCGACTGCCCATCGTAGGTATTGTTTTCCATGCATCTGACTACACTTTAGCCCTGTGTTTGCTATTTTGCTTTTCTGTACTTTTGGCAGAAAGAACATCACCAACTGCAGAGTCTAGCATATACTTAGGTGTCACTTGAGAAGGCTACATTCATCTCGGAAGCTCTAGAGAGTGAACCACAGAAGAGTCCCTTCATCACCCCCCTCCCTCCTCCTAGACAGCCTCTCACGGATGTTTGTAAAGGTGTCTGCAACTTCCTCCATCTGTGATATGAATAGCAAATGTCTGAAGCTAAGCAACTAACAAGTCCCGGAAAGGTTTGGGGAAGGGAAACGTTCCCCGATACACGTGGATCATACAGCTTGTTTTCTTGGATTCCCTCGGCAGAGTCTTGTCACTCATCCCAACCTACTCCTCATCTCCACGTGTGAATTCAAGTCACATAGGACCTGAAAACTAAGGAAAGCAATTTATCTGCATTTCTTTATGGCCTCATTTAACTAGGGTTCATGGCAGAGCATCTTCCACATGGCAGAATATGCAAAATTAGATGTGACAGATTAAAACCAAGGTTTTTAATATAAACTGATCTCAAACGAGATGAAGGGAAAGCGCAGAGTACATCAAGCCACTGGACGAGCACCTCTGGGCGCCATAAATTCATCCCAGACAATTTTGTACCTATGAACTTGTTTGCCTTTTGTGGGCAGTTAACATTTTCAGGCTACTAGATCTGTTTATGAATGAAACTCAAAACACCTGATGAGGCCCTTTTGGTTCAATTTTTTTTTTAAGTAATTACAGATTCACATGAAGTTGCAAAGACCATACTGAGAGATTTTATGCCCTTGGCCCCATCTCCCCAATGGAGCAAGAGCAAAACCAGGAGTCTGATATGGGCGCAACCTGTGTGCATGTGAGTGTGTATGCGCACATGTGCGTGCGTGTGAACGTGTGTGTAGTTCCGTCCAGCCCACTGCTTTCACTGAGGCTCCTAAGCATCCTCTCCCGCCGTGCCTCTCTTAAGATGGAATACAGACTTAGATGGCCACTACAGTCCACAGGCTAGGCCAAGAAGCAGAACCAACCAGGACTAAGAGGGAGTAGGGGGCAGAAGGCTATGAAAACCAGGGAGCTCCTGCCCCACCAACAAGTTGTGTTTGTTGTTGTTGTTGTTGTTGTTGTTTTTTAAAACTTAACACATTACTGGGGCACCTGGCTGGCTCATTCGGAAGAGCATGCGACTCTTAATCTTGGGGTCATGAGTTCAAGCCCCACACTGGGTGTAGAGATTGCTAACAAAAATAAACTTTAAAAAAAAAAAAAAAAAGCACATCAGCAGGCCAAGAAGATAATTCCCAGGCTCTGGACAACTAATTTGCAACCAGCTGACAGGACATTAATTGGGAGCTAGAAGAGTCATAGAGAGTCCATCATTCTTATTACACAGGTCTATTATGATTAGCAAATTAAAAATGCTTTTTTATTTGACACCTCAGAGATAATAGAATGCATTAGTTACCTAAATGAATCCTGACTACAAAAAGGCTCGAGGCCCTCTGAGTACGTGAAAATACGGGAAGGGTGGTGCAGGCTCGCTCATTCCCCGCCCCCCCACAAGGTCCTTCTTCAAGCCACCACAGGTCCCACCACCAGGTACCCATCAGCCTCAACAGGTAAGGGGCCAAGTAAGCAGGGAAGACCAAAGCCTGAGCAGGGCTCTGGGCACATCAGCTCACAGGCAGTGTGTCTTCAGAGCCAGGGGGCCTCACCTCTTTGCTACACCCCCCCCCCCAGCGTGTATGTGTGCACGCACATGAGGGAGTATGATGATGGCGGTGCACATGGGCGGTACCCCATAGACTCCTCTGAGCGATAAGGTCATACGGCTTTTACTTTTGGCCTCTTTCTCTTGTGGTTGCTCAGCTATGTTCCCTCATCTTCTATAGTGAAGTTTTGCTTGCAGGCAAAAAACACTTTCACTATCTAGTCTCTTAAGTATTTTTTTTTTTTAAGCCTTAAAGAACTTACTAAGGAAATGCTAAGGAGGAAAGTTGAAGCTGCTATGGAGCAGGCCACCCCATCACCTGTATGGGAGGAGGTACCTCCACCCCATCTACGCTGGCAACTCCTGCGTGGTGAGCCTGTGAGGAGGACAGTGCTGATCAAGGACACACAGGTGTTTGTCACCCTGTCCATTAAGACCTTAGAGCAACTCCCTCTTCTCCATTTCATAGGATTTTCCCCTTCTTTCGTTCGAGGAGGACACAGCTCAGCTGAAGATAACCCTACCTCATCTAGTTGTTTTTGTAACCAACAGAGTTGATTTGATAACAAACCCTGACTGACCATCTAAAAAACCATCTAGAAAGTTTGGGGGCAGGGATGCTATTGTTGCTAAGAACCGCCTACACTCAGACCTTCCATTAACATGGGCCACCAGCAAGTCCTGAGGGTCCGACCGCTTTCTCCCCGTCCACCAGAGCGTAATCATTCCTGCTCCAGGTGCAGCTGGGCGCTTCTCACCCCATTTGGGACCAGTCAGTGATCCACCTGCCAAGGCTAGCACCTCTCCAAGAATCTGGTCTTTCAGCTGTAACTCACCCATCTGCCTCCAAGTAACTAGGGGTAGAAGGGCAATGATGAGAAAACCACAGAACAAGGAGGAATGGGGAGGGGTTCTGTCAGGCAGACCCGGTCTGTCATGGCCCAAGCAACTGCAGCAAGAAACCAACCTCACCGAGATAAATTTGCAGAAACCCCCCTCCCCCACTCACCCTTGAGTACTTTTCCAGTGCTCTCCACTCCAAGGGCAGTGGGAGCTAACTTCCTCACAGTTCCATCAAAGAGGAGAAACACACACAGTGAATAAACTTAAACTTAAATCTTCCAAATGTGGTACATTCCCAAGATCATTTTAGAGGTTTACCAATCTTTTTATTTTTTTTAAACACTGAGATACTCTTCTAGATTTTTTAGAAACTGATTTTCCATATATTGCTGTGATATAAAGACTCTTTTGAAAAGAAGTTCAAAGCCTTTCAAAAATGGACTGAAAGAACACTGAAAAGAGAATAATGCAGGTGGGACACAGGTGCGGCCCAAACCATGAGGCTGGTGCAGTGACCAAAATCTGGGGCAGAGAATCTTTGCTTTAAAATAAAGGTATACAAACAAGGTATTTTAAAGTGCACTTCCTAAACTGCATTCGAGGGGGTGACAAAAGGCCGTGGAAAGAGGACGATGGGGATTACAGGTAGACACAGTCAGGGAGAGATGCGCTGAACACCTTCATTCTCTCCCCCGCCCCCCACCGCCCCAGAGCTTCCCAGAGCCTTCGATGTATTCATGCACACTGGCTACTACAGTTGTGAAATGCTGCTTTTTCAGATTGGACACAACCCCCTAAGACTGGGAGACAAATTTTAGTGGCAAAGAACGAAGTTTTTGTTAGAAAAATGTGGCCCGTGTGGACTGTGGCAGAGGTGGGCACTTGGGAGCTTTAGGTTTTCCTTGAAATTCCTCCATAGTAGCTAAGAAGGGAAAAGCAGCTCAGGGCCAAGACTTCCTAGAGGTAAAAGCTGTGCCTCACTCCAAAGATGCCTACACATTTAGTAGGCGAGCCCCTCTTCCATCTATGATGCATCAGGGTCTGCCTCTGCATGGGGGACTCCATGTCAGAGATGGTGCACACAGGCTCTGTGTAGTCTGCACTGCAACCCTGCAGGAAGGGTTGGTCTTGTCCCCAAATTTTATTTCCTTTCATTTTACAGATGAAGAAACAGAGTCTGCTAGAGGTTAAGCAGCGCACCCCTCCCCAGAATCACAGGGTTCAAGGCAGGGTCACAATTCACAAGTAAACATCTCCAAGTCCTTGTTCTTTGACTCTGTCACACACGTGGTCACCAGTACCTCAGGAGGCTGGTTTTACTGTACCCGTTTTGCAGATGGAAAAGCAGTGGCCCAGGGAGTCAAACCTGAGATTCAAACCCATAGCCCTTAATTCCAAGGTCTCACGTTGTTCCATATACCTTTAGGGTAATTAATTAAACACATGTACGCAGTCGACAACTCAAAGCCCTGCAAGATCACACTGAACAATGAGGGCTGGTAAGCATGGGTCTGCAGATTCCCTTGGCTGGTTCGACTCCTGGGCAAATGTGAACAGGTCTCTCCCGACCAACTAGCTTTGCTCAGAGGGGAATGACTCTCCAAGAGTCGCACAGTGCAAACCTCTGCCACCCATCACACCACACATCTCACGAGTGCAAGTGGCTGGTCAGAGGTGAACTTTAGGAAATAGGAATCAACAGCCTCAAGAACAGGACACCTTCTGACCCACCAACTCCACTTCCAGGAAGCCAAAGTCTATAAATGAGGAGAAGTCTCATAACACATACATGAGGATGCAGTGAATATATCGGAAAGGAACTGGTTATGAACTAAATGCCAGGTAGGGGAGTGGATAAATTACGGTGCATCCACCTACAACAAGATACTCTGGAGCTGTCACAGCTGAGAGAAGTATGCATGTTTCAAGTGGAGGAACATTTGTAACGTACATTATGTGAAAGCAGCAGAGTACAAAGGTAGCTGACCTACCATAGCCCCTTATGTACAGTTTGCTGTCAATTTACAGTAGGAATATATAAACGTTAGCAGTGTTCATATCTGAATGACGGAATTAGGAGACATTTTCAAGTTTTCCATCAATATACTTTATCAGTGAACTGGGGCGGGGGTGGGGGGGGAGTGTGGAGGAATGTAAGAGTAAGGTTAGATCAGGACGCCTGGGTGGCTCAGTTGGTTAAGTGTCTTCCTTTCAGCTCAGGTCATGATCCCAGGGTCCTGGGATGGAGCCCCATATGGGGCTCCCTGCTCAGTGGGGAACCTGCTTCTCCCTCTCCCTCTGCCCCTCCCCCTGCTTGTGTGCTCGCACTCTCTCTCTCAGACAAATGATTAATTTTAAAAAATTAAAAAAAAAAAAAAGAGTAAGGTTAGATCTAACATGGGGGGGTGGGGGCGGGCAGGGAAGAACACCTCCATTTAGCATCACACTTAGTGGTGAAAGACTGAATGGTTTCCCAGAAGTTGGAGAACAAGTCAAGGAAGTTGCTCTCAACACTCCCACTGAGCACAGAAGTAGAAGTTCTATCCAGTGCACTAAGGCCAAAAAGAGGGCATCCAGATAGGAAAGGAAGAACTAAATTGGCCCCTACTAGCAGGTGACAGGATTTTCTACACACAAAATCCCAAGAATCTATAAAAATCTCTAAGAATGAGTTTTTATTTTTTTTTTTTTTTTTTTTTTTTTTTTTTTTTTTTTTTTTTTTTAAAGATTTTATTTATTTATTTGAGAGAGAGAGAATGAGAGACAGAGAGCACGAGAGGGAAGAGGATCAGAGGGAGAAGCAGACTCCCCGCCGAGCAGGGAGCCCGATGTGGGACTCGATCCCGGGTCTCCAGGACCATGACCTGAGCTGAAGGCAGTCGCTTAACCAACTGAGCCACCCAGGCGCCCTCTAAGAATGAGTTTTTAAAGGTCAGATGCAAAAACTGTTTATTTCCACACATTAGCAATAAACAATTAAAAAGCAAAATCGTAAGAGTTATCCATCATAGCTCCAGAAGGTGAAACACATAGGTGTAAATCCAATAAAAAATGTGCAGGATATGGATACTGAAAACTATAAAACACTGATGAAAGAAATCAAAATGTAACTACATATGCAAGAACTATCAGGTTCATGGATTGGCAGACTCAAAATAGGATGTCAATTAAACTGATCCATAGATTTCATGCAAGCCCAATCAAAATCCCAGGCTTTTTTCCATAGATACGCATTAGCTGATTCTAAAATTTGTATGGAAAGGCAAAGAAACTACAATAACCAAAATCATTTTGAAATAGAAGCACAATTTTGGAGGACTCATACTACCCAATTTTAAGACTTTCTATAAAGGTACAGCAGTCAAGGAATGGGAGTATTGCAAAATGACACAGACCAACAGAACAGAACCAAGAGTCCAGAAATAAACTCACAAATCTGGCTAACTTTTTTTTTTTTTTTTTTTTTTTTTTTTTTAAGATTTTAAGTAATCTGTACACCCAACATGGGACTCAAACTTATAACCCCAAGACCAAGAGTCACATGCTCCACCAACTGAGCCAGCCAGGCACCCCTGGCCAGGTAACTTCTGACTACAGTACAAAGACAACTCAGGAGAAAGGATGGTCTCTTCAACACTTGGTTTCAGAACAGGTGCACATCCATAAGCAGAAAAGTCAACTTCAACTGATACCTCACACCTTATACAAATATTAACCCAAACTGTAGGACAGATAAATGCAAAACATTCAGAAAATCTGCATGCCTAAGCTGGGTTAGGCACACAGTTCTTAGATTTAACACCAAAAGCATGATTTGTAATAGAAAAAAAATGTTAAACCAGATTTGCTCTGCAAAAGACATTGTCAAGAGCATGAAAAGACAAACTGCAGACTGGGAGAAAATACTTATAAATCATACAGACAACAGAAGACTTGTATCTAAATATATATAAAGAACTCTCCAAACTCAAGGGAATACCACTACCCGCTAATACAAGGGGAGGGGGAAAAACTATCAGATCACCAGCCACAAAGAACCCCAGCCGGCTCTGGGATTTGGCCATCAGCTCATCACTGTCACCCACACCAGCCAGGCTCCTCCCAACACCTGCGCCTTCCCAAGGCTGATCTGACCCTCTCTCCACAACTCTCCCATCTGTCCTGGCAAACACCCCCAAGTTTTACAGCAGTCTCTTCAAAGGCATGTTCTCTCTGAAGCCCTTCCTCCACCACCAGGGGTTTGTGACCACCCCCCTCTTCTGCTCCCACCATACCCCAGAGAAGCTTCCCTCCCAACAAGTAAAATATGTTAATACCCCTAGCCTGTGCTCATCACCCCCATCTAGACTATAAGATCTTGAGGAAATCCTCTTTCTCTTGTTTCAGTCCTTTCAAAATACTAGTATTACTACTGTCCAAACTTGACCAAATGAGGAAAAGGAAGCTCAGCAGGGTTGGAGATTAGCCGAGGTCACCCAGGCGTGGAAACAAGATTGGTATCTAGGCAACTCCAAAGTCCACAGTCTGCAACAGGCCAGAGTTCTTCCAAGGTGGTCAGAGGATAGAGGATCCCTATAGGAGAATCAGCTGGAGGAGCTTAATCAGAAAGAAGGTATCTCCCAGCCCTGCTCTTCCTGAACCAATCCTGCCAAAGCCACTGGAAACCAGTTACATATAGGGGCAATGACGAAGTAACTAAATATAGCCTGATATCCTGAGATGGCAGAGTATGTATGAGGACCCTGAGCTCACCCTGTCCCATGTTTTGACTTATATATCATCCACATCCAAATCAGTAAACAGGAGAGTGACCCCAGGACTGGCAGAACAAACTTCACCACTAAATACAGACAACAAACTGCATCTGAGAGGTGAGAAAGGCAGAGGAAGGGAGCCTGCAGGAAGGAGGGAGCTGCATGAGCAGAGAGAGCAGAAAAACAAACCCCCACACAGGGAAGACTAATGCCCTGCAACTTTTGGCTTTACAAACCATAAAGGCTGAATTCCCAGAGTTTGTTTTGGAGTTCAGCTGACTCAGCCTTGGCTGAGCCTGGAGGTCAAGTGATAGCCAGGAAGCTGCCCTTAAAGACACAGCAGCCTGGGCAGAAACGCAACCTAACCACAGCAGTTTATACAACACAGGGGGCAAAGAGGAGGCATCTGTTCATATGGACTTCTGAGCCTGTGGGGGGACTGCTCTGAAAATGAGGGAGCTAGCAGCTGCCATTTTCCTCCCCCATCTGCCAGTATACAAGCAGAGACACCTGCAGGAGGCGAGGTGCACAGCCACTTGCTACCTAACCCCCTAGTGGTGCACCACACCCACAAGTTCTCCAAGGACTCACCCACTTCAAGCCTGCTGGCCTTGCCCTGGACTCAGGGCAAACTTTGTTAAAGCCACCCAGGTGCCCCAACAAGCCAACCAGGTGCACAGCTGCCCCTACGCACTACCACTGCATCGGACCCAGCTGTGTGCCCCCAGCCACACAGCCCAGGCAGAGGAATGAATTAATGACCTAGAAGACAAAGTAATGGAAAGTACTCAAGCCAAACAAAACAGAGAAAAGAATTATGCAAAACAAGAATAGACTTAGGGAACTCAATGACTCCATCAAACCTAATAATGTTTATATTATCTGAGTCCCAGAAGAAGAAGATAGAGAAATGGGGACAGAAAATTTGAAGAAACAAGAGCTGAAAACTTCCCTCATCTGGGGAAGGAAACAGATACCCAGATCCAGGAAGCACAGAGAACCCCCAACAGAGTCAGAATACCAAGATATATTGTAATTATATTTGCAAAATATAGTGATAAAGAAAAAAATTTAGAGGCAACAAGATATTAACTTACAAGGGAAAACCCATAAGGCTAGCATGAAATTTCTTAACAGAAACCTGGCAGGCCAGAAGGCAGGGGCATGATATATTCAAGGTGCTGAATGGGAAAAATCTGCAGCCAGGAATACTCTGTCCAGCAAGGCTATCATTTAGAATAGAAGGAGAGATGAAGAGCTTCCCAGATGAAAACTAAAAGAGTTCATGACCACTGAACCAGCCCTGCAAGAAATATAAAAAGGGACTCTTTGAGTGCAAAGGAGAGATGAAAAGTGACAGTATAGAGGTAGGAAACACAAAAGCAGGAAAAATGAGTATTTCTGTTAAAAAAAAAAAAAATCAGGCAAGGAACCCACAAAAAATAGACATAAAATTTAACAACATAGCTAAAATGTGGGGAGGAGAGTAGAAAAGAATGGGTTCAAAGGTAAATAACCATCAACTTAATACAGACTACTATACACACAAAACATTATACACAAACCTAATGGTAACCATGTATCAAAAACCACTAATAAATATGCCAAGAGTAAGAAAGACAGAAACCCAAATATATCACTAAAGAAAAATCAGCAAACCTTGGAAGAGAGGGCGACAAGAAAGCATCAGAAAAAATCTTTAGAAACAACAACAAAACAAATAATAAAATGGCAACACATACATATCTATCAATACTTGCTTTGAATGTAAATGGACTAAATGCTCCAATTAAAACAGAACAGATTAAAAAACAAACAAGACCCAGCTATATGCTGCCTACAAGAGAACCATTTTAGACCTAAAGATACCTGCAGATGGAAAGCCATTTTAGACCTAAAGATACCTGCAGATGGAAAGCCATTTTAGACCTAAAGATACCTGCAGATGGAAAGGGAGAGAATGGAGAAACTTCTATCATGCAAATGGATGTCAAAAGAAAGCCATAGTAGCAATACTTATGTCAGTGAAAATAGACTTTAAAACAAAGACTATAACAAAGAAGGACACTCTATTATAATAAAGGGGACAATCCAACAGAGGATCTAACAATTTTAATTATTTATGCACCCAACATAGGAGCTCCTAAATACTTAAAATAGTTAATAACAAACATGAAGAAACTAATTGATAATAACAATAATAATAGGGGACTTTAACACCCTTCTCACAGGAATGGACAGATCATCTAAAAAGAATATCAACAAGGGAACAGTGGCTTTGAATGACACACTGCAACAGATGGATTTAATAGACATCTTCTAAACATTCCATCCTCAAACAGCAAAACACACATTCTTTGTAAGTGCACATGGAACATTCTCCAGAACAGATCATGTATTATCTCACAAAATAAACCTCAACAACTTCAAGAAGGTCGATAACACCATGCCTATTTTCTGACCACAACACTATGAAACTCACAGTCAACAAAAAGAAAAAAATTAGGAAAGACCACCAAAACATGAGGTTAAATAACATGCTATTACACAATGAACAGATCAACCAGGAAATAGAATTTAAAAAGTCCACAGAAACAAATGAAAATTAAAATGGTCCAAAATCTCTCAGATGCAGCCGAAGTGATTCTAAGAGGGAAGTATACAGCAATACAGGCTGACCTCAAGAAACAAGAAAAACCTCAAAAAACTTAACCTTATAACCTAGAGGAACTAGAGAAAGAACATAAAACCACCAGAAGGAAGGAAATAATAAATATTAGAGCAGAAATAAATGATAAACTAAACAAACAAGAGAACAATGAAACCAAGAGCTGATTCGTTAAAAAAAAATCAATAAAATGATAAACTCTAGCAAGACTTATCAAGAACAATAAAAACTCAAATAAAATCACAATGAGAGAGAAGAAACAACCAACATCACAGAAATACAAACAATCATAAAAGAATACCATGAAAAACTATATGCCAACAAACTGGACAACCTGGAAGAATGGATAAATTCCTACAAACATATAAACTACCAAAACTGAAACCAGAAGAAATAGAAAATGTGAACAGACCAATACCAACAAAGAAATTGAGTCAATAATAAAAAAAAAAAAGCTTCCAACAAACAAAAGTCCAGGACCAGATGGCTTCACAGGCGAATTCTACCAAATATTTAAAGAAAGCCTACTCTTTTAAAGTATTCCAAGAAACAGAAAAGGAAGGGAAACTTACAAATTCACTCTATGAGGCCAGCATTACTCTGATACCAAAACAAGATAAAGACACTAAAAACACGACACACAAAAAACAAAACAAAACAAAACACCACCCACAGACCAATATCCCCAGTGAACATAGATGCAAATACTCAATAAAATACTAGCAAACCAAATTCAACAATACATTTAAAAAATTATTGACCACAATCAAGGGGGGATTTATTCCTGAGAAGCAAGGGTGGTTCAATTTCACAGATCAGTGGAATACATCACATCAATAGGAAAAAGGATAAGAACCATAGGATCATTTCAATAGATGCAGAAAAAGCATTTAACATAATACAATATCCATTCATGATAAAAACCCTCAACAAAATAGGTTTAGAGGGAGTATACCTCAACATAATAATGGCCATTTATCAAAAACCCGGACCTATGGGAGAAGATATTTGCAAATGACATATCAGATAAAGGGCTAGTATCCAAAATCTATAAAGAACTTCTTAAGCTCAACACCCAAAGAACAAATGATCCAATCAAGAAATGGGCAGAAGACATGAACAGACATCTCTCCAAAGAAGACATCCAAATGGCCAACAGACTCATGAAAAAGTGCTCAACATCGCTCGGCATCAGGAAAATCCAAATCAAAACCTCAATGAGATATCACCTCACACCAGTCAGAATGGTTAAAATTAACAAGTCAGGAAACGACAGATGTTGGGGGGGATGCGGAGAAAGGGGAACCCTCCTACACTGTTGGTGGGAATGCAAGCTGGTGCAACCACTCTGGAAAACAGTATGGAGGTTCCTCAAAAAGTTGAAAATAGAGTTACCATACGACCCAGCAACTGCACTACTGGGTATTTACCCCAAAGATACAAATGTAGGGATCCGAAGGGATACGTGTTTCCAAAGAAACAAATAAGCACATCCCCAATGTTTATAGCAGCAATGTCCACAATAGCCAAACTGTGGAAAGAGCCAAGATGTCCATCGACAGATGAATGGATAAAGAAGATGTGGTATATATATACAATGGAATATTATGCAGCCATCAAAAGGAATGAGAGCTTGCCATTTGCAACGACGTGGATGGAACTGGAGGGTGTTATGCTGAGCAAAATAAGTCAATCAGAGAAAAACATGTATCATATGACCTCACTGATATGAGGAATTCTTAATCTCAGGAAACAAACTGAGGGTTGCTGGAGTGGGAGGGATGGGGTGGCTGGGTGATAGACATTGGGGAGGGTATGTGCTATGGTGAGCGCTGTGAATTGTGCAAGACTGTTGAATCACAGATCTGTACCTCTGAAACAAATAATACAATATATGTTTAAAAAAAAAAAAAAGAAGAAGAAGAAGAAGAAGACAGCAGGAGGGGAAGAATGAAGCGGGGGGAATCGGAAGGGGAGACGAACCATGAGAGACTATGGACTCTGAAAAACAAAATGAGGGTTCTAGAGGAGAGGGGGGTGGGAGGATGGGTTAGCCTGGTGATGGGTATTAAAGAGGGCACGCTCTGCATGGAGCACTGGGTGTTATACACAAACAATGAATCATAGAACACTACATCAAAAGCTAATGATGTAATGCATGATGATTAACATAACAATAAAAAAATTTTTTAAAAACCCGGAACTAACATCACCCTTAAATGGAAAAAAATGGAGCTTTTCCTCTAAGGTCAGGAACAAGACAGGGATGTCTGCTCTCACCACTTTTATTCAACATAGTACTGGAAGTCCTAGCCACAGCAATCAGACAACAAAAAGAAATCAAAGACTCCACTAAAAAACAGCTAGAACCAATAAACAAATTGAAGTCGCAGGATACAAAAATCAATGGACAGAATCTGTTGCATTTCTATACACCAATAATGAAGTGGCAGAACGAGAAATTAACAAAACAATTCCATTTGTCATTGCGCCAAAAATAGTAAGATACCTAGGAATAAACCTTATCAAAGAGATTAAAGACATGTACTCTGAAAACTATAAAACACAGATAAAAGAAATTGAATACATAAAGAAATGGAAAGACATTCCATGCTCATGGATTGGAAGAACAAGTATTATTCAAATGTCTATACTACCCAAAGCAACCTACACATTTAATGCAATCCCTATCAAAATACCTCCAGCATAGGGTGCCTGGGTGGCTCAGTCGTTAAGCGTCTACCTTCGGCTCAGGCCATAATCCCAGGGTCCTGGGATCGGGTCCCACATTGGGCTCCCTGCTTGGCCAGAAGCCTGCTTCTCCCTCTCCGCCCCCCCACCCCCCACCCCGCTTGTGTTCCTGCTCTGGCTGTCTCTCTTTCTGTCAAATAAATAAATAAATAAATAAATAAAATCTTAAAAAAAAAAAAAAAATACCTCCAGCATTTTTCACAGAACGAGAACCAACAATCCTAAAATTTGTATGGAACCACAAAAGACCCCAAATACCCCAAGCAACCTTGAACAAGTAAAGCAAGCTGGAGGCATCATAATTCTGGACTTCAGGCTGTATTACAAAGCTCTAGTAATCAAAACAGTATGGTACTGGCACAAAAATAGTATCCAATATAAGAACTTATTAAATTCAACACCCAAAAACAACGTAACTCAATTAAAAAACAGGCAGAAGACATGAACAGACATTTTACCAAAGATGACATCCAGACGGCCAACAGACACATGAAAAGATAATCATCACTTATCAGGGAAATGCAAATCAAATCCACAATGAGATACCACCTCACACCAGTCAGAATGGCTAAAATTAACAACACAAGAAACAACAGATGTGGGCGAGAGGGGAACCCTCTTGCACTGTTAGTGGGAATACAAACTGGTGCAGCCACTCTGGGCAACAGTACAGAGGTTCCTCAAAAAGTTAAAAATAGAACTACCTTGGGACGCCTGAGTGGCTCAGTCCGTTAAGCGTCTGCCTTTGGCTCGGGTCATGATCCCAGGGTCCTGGGACTGAGTCCCATATCGGGCTCCTTGTTCAGCAGGGAACCTGCTTCTCCCTCTGCCTGCCACTCCCTCTCCCTCCCTCCCTCTCTGACAAATAAATAAATCTTAAAAAAAAAAAATAGAACTACCTTAAGATCCAGGAATCACCCTACTGGGTATTTACCCAAAGAATACAAAAACACTAATTCAAAGGGATACATACACCCCTATGTTTATAGCAGCTTTATTTACAACAACCAAAAGATAGAAGCACCCCAAGTATCCATCGATTGATGAATGCATAAAGAGGGTGTGGGATGGATATACAATGGAGTATTATTCAGCCGTAAAAAAGAATGAAATCTTGCTATTTGCAACGATGGGGATGGAGCTAGAGAGTGTAATGCTAAGCGAAATAAGTCAGAGAAAGACAAATACCACATGATTTCACTCACATGGAATTTAAGAAACAAATAAGCAACGAGAAACAAATGCGAGAGAGAGAAAGAGAGAGAGCAGAGAGTCAAAGCAAGAAACATTCTTAACTACAGAGAAATGATGGTCACCAGCGGGGAGGTGGGTGGGTGGGGGATGGGTGAAACGGGTGATGGGGACTGAGGAGCGCCCTTGTCATGATGAGCACCGGGGGATGTATGGAAGTGTTGAATCACTATCCTGCACATCTGAACAGTAACTATTACACTGTATGTTAACTGGAATTAAAGTAAAAACTTAAAGTAAAAAAATAAGTAGAAATAAAAACTCCGGAATCTCAAAAGTAAATAAATACCTAAACATGCAGACAGCGGGAGCCAGGGTTCTTGTTTCAGAGAAGGGAGGAACAAATACATAAAGTGACAAGACTGGAGGTCAACAGTGTGGTGTTGCACTGGAATTCTGGGTGTCCATGTGAACTCACGGGGTCATTTCAAAAGGACACAGAAGCCAACTGTGCCGCTGGACAAATCCAGGACAGACTATCAAAAGGGTGATAGTAATGGATGATGAGCCACTGAATAAAACAGAAATCTGTGAACCCGGCAATAAGTAAGTGGAAAGTTTAATGCATAATGAGATATTTACATAGACTCCAACTACCAATCCACAAAATACTGAACAACCACAAAGGGGAAAGATGTTCCCAGCACAGAAGGGTGGCAGACACCACAGTGATCAAGGGATCACAATTCCCATCATCAGTAATGGGACAAATTGAAGCCATGTACCACCTGCTAGGATGCTCGGAGAGGAGCATGCAGTGCCTTGGTGATGTTAATAACCAAGATGCATGGACTGAAAGCTCATCTCAGAAACAACAAGCCAACCAACCGAATGGCATTCTGCAAAATAAACTGACTGATCATCTTCAGAACTGTCAAGGTCACAGAAGTCCAGGGAAAAAACTCTTCCAGACCGAAGACATTACATGCAACAAGTCATTCTGGAATCAATCATTTTACAAGAAAGGCCATTACTGGGAAATCAGGTGAAGACTGAATGTGAAGAAAGAACTAGATGGTAAAAATGTAAATTATCTGATTGGGATGATTGTATGCATTATGGAGAATAATGTTCTGTTCCTAGCAAACATACATATTCAGAAGTTAAAAAAAAAAAAATTACCTCAAAGCAGATTCCCAGGCCCTGCTG
Source organism: Halichoerus grypus (assembly GCF_964656455.1). NCBI lineage: Eukaryota > Metazoa > Chordata > Mammalia > Carnivora > Phocidae > Halichoerus > Halichoerus grypus. The sequence goes on from NC_135717.1 coordinate 30,980,171, forward strand.
CAGAACTCAACATTTGCACTCTGGAGTAGGCCTGGAATCTGCATTTTAACCAGCTTCCAGGTCACTTCTGGGACACACCTGAGCCCAAGAACCACTCGCTACCCTGCACTCTCCCAGCACAACCCGATCCGAGCGAAAGCCCACCGAGGCACCATCATGCTCCCCCTAATGCGGTTCAGAAAGCAGTGGTCCCTTACTGTGCACAAGAAATCTGACTAATGGGGTGCCTGGGTGGCTTAGTGGGTTGAGCATCTGCCTTTGGCTCAGGTCATGATCTCAGGGTCCTGGGATCAAGCCCCGCCTCTGGCTCCTTGCTCAGTGAGGAGCCTGCTTCTCCCTCTGCCCCTTTCCACCATTTGTGTGCTCTCTCTCTGCTTTCTATCAAATGAATAAAATCAGAAAGAAAGAAAGAAATCTGACTACTTCTGTCTTTCCAGCCATTTTTCTCTAGTAAGACAGGGCCAGGATTACCAAGGGGGCCCGAATTCCCTAAGTCTGCATTTCTCCTTGACTGTTCCCTGACTTGAGCTGTGTGATTTCTCATCTGCCACCTGGAGAAGAAGGGGAGTCGTAAAAAGCTTGTTTGATTTTTAGTGCTCACTTCCTGTTCCCACCATTTCACTCTTTCTTTTATAAGCCCCATCTCATTAGCCACCTGGTAAATTCCACTCAGAATGGCACACTGGCCCCACATTTCATATCCAGAGCCAGGGAAACAGCCCAAACAACTCCAGCAACTCATAAAGGTAATTAATTGCAGATGACACACACCCAAAATATCCTGAGCACAAAAGGAAAATCACAAGGTTCCAAACTTAATAGCCGAATCATACTTGACTGTCATTTACACTCACTCAAAACTCTTTCAAGTTACTTCTTTAGGACACTGACTTAAGGCAGCTTACTGCTCAGTTCAGTCCTTTAGGTCATTTAAGGGTTTGCTTTGAGGTCCAACAGGCCTAACATGAATGCTGGGTCTGCCTCTGTGTTACCTTGGGCAAGTCACTTGACCTCTCTGGGCCCTGCTTTATCACCTATAAAATGGGAGAATAGAAATACCTGCTTCAGAAATTACAGGCACAATTAAAATAAGTGTGTGTGTGTGTGTGTGTATAAATGCAACTATCTATCAAGTGTCTGGTAAATAAGTACTACGTAAATGTTAGCTGTTCTTTTCTGTTATCATTATTCATAAGTTATAAATAGGAGCTCTACCATCATTGTCTCCTAACTGAAAAAGGTTTTCTCCACGGAAGTGAAAGAAGAGGGAAGACTTTCAATAATGCACAAGTCATCCCTGGAGTATTTCGACGTCAGGCATCAACATAGAGTCCTAGTCCCCCAGGCTAATTGGATGAATCACCAATTCAACCTCACCTCCTCAGAAAATACTTGCCTGATTTCCCCAGGCTGGTGTCAGCCCCTCTAGGGATAGAGCCTTTCCCACATTAACTGGGAGCTGAAGGAGCGTCTCACTGAATTCGGCTTCCTGGGGAGCCAGTTTAGGACACCCTAAGGTCCTCCATGTGACAATCTACCTTTAGGAAGAGTGAATGCAAACCATATCACTGCAGGGGGATAACAATAAATAGAGCCAAATAAGGCAACCTCTCACAAGAGGGAAGAACGAGCAAAAGGAGCAGCTATGAAATGGCCACCTGTTCCCTGAAGAAGGTCCCAACAAGAATGCTTGAGCGTGTACAGGAGCAGAACACAGAGAGAGCTTAACTGCAGGGCTATTCTGGAGGTCTCAGAATCGCAGACCCACAGGAGCCAGGTGAGTAACATGCAGGAGGAAAGCAGGCAGGGGCAATGTACATCAAATACCCATCACACATCATGGAAGGTAGGAGTCACAGGAGAGCGCACATGTCTGCAGGGTACATCTATGACTCAACAACAGGCACACGGGACTGGGGCCCCAGTGTCACAGATCTTCAAGCCCTTCAAGAGCAGCTGACAATCTGGAGTTCTCTGTCAAGTTTTAAGGTCTTAAAACACTGATTCACAATTTAAGAAAACAAACAAACAAAAAAACCAGCTCACATACCCAACAAGACCCACCTGTGAGCCAAGTTCTGGCCGGGGCCCCAGAGCTCCTTCACATGCACCTCTCAGTACCAAGCTCTGCCCTCCATCAGACCGTAAGTCTATGTGCCAGTTAGTGTCCCTGTCTTAGACCAAGGGGAATTGGATTTAAAACCCTTCAGGTCCTGTCAAAAATGCATAACCTGAATCTAATCATGAGCCAACAGCTGCCAAACCCAGACTGAGGGATGGTCTACAAAGCAACTGGCCAGAAAGGAATGCACAAGTCAAGGTCATGAAAAACAAAGACAGTGTGGAAGGGCTCCAGATTAAGGGAGATTTAACAGACGCAAGAGTTCAATGCAATGCCAGATTCTGGACCAGATTCTGGATTGGGCCAAGAAAATGGCCATAAAAGGCTTAACTGGCCTCACTGGTTAAATATGAATGCGGGCATCACATACTATCGCATCAGTGATATATTTCCTGAATTTTACCAACACACGATAGGTATTTATGAAAATGCTCTTGTTCTTAGGAAACACAGCACTTAAAAATGATCAGGAAAAATGTTTTTATAGGTAGATACAGAGAAATCTACCTCAAATATGATAAAATGCTAACAACTAGTTAATTTGGCTGAAAGGTACACGGGAGTCCTTCCACTATTCTTGCAATTCTTCAGCAATTTTTAAATTTTTTCAAAGTAAAAAGATGTGTAAAAAAAAAAAAAAACCAGGCTTGCAACCAATGAAAACGTGAGTTTATAATAACAACCCACTAAGTAGGGTTGAAAGGGTTAAATAGCTCATAATTGGTGCTGAAAAGCCAGAAAAGTTTGCTTTATAAATATAAATACAGCACATTAAATAGGATCTGAGAGGAACATGGCCCAGCTCGTACTATTACTTTGATAAATATCATAGTTCAGAGGGCTGCAATTCATGAAACCTACCTACCTCCTTTGTGCCAAGGCCAGCAGGACCACTGTTGCTGAACCTGGCCAACACTTCCAGCAGCATTTGGGCATGAGGGGTCGTGCTCACCATTACTGTGCAGCCTGCCTATGAGGAAGCGGGGGGGGGGGGGCGTCTAGAATGGCCCCCTCCTTCAGGAAGGTGGTGCGGCGTCTGGGATTTTGATGGTCTGGAGGAGCTATTGCCACTGCTGAAGCCTTGGGAGGCAGACACATCCTGCATCTGAATACCAAGGAGAAAACTCAATTTGGCTCTTGAATAAGTCACAATAGTCTCATCAAATCCCAGCCCCTTGAGACCACAGGCAGGAAATGGAGACTCTATGAATAAAGCCAAATTTAACAGGGAACAACAAAATACAACAATGGAGGCTGAGAAGCAGAAAGAGAGAGAGAAAGACAAAGGTTACTACACAAGGCTGTCTGGCTGGAAGACCTGCTCTGTTGACCCTCAGGGGTTAGGGGGTGGGGATGGATGGATGGATGGAATGTGTGTGCGCACATGCGATGCAGTTTTATTAGATACAAGTAATTAAAAATCAAGGTATTTCCTCCAAGATCCAGGTTTTCAACTTATCTTGGAAAAAAGCCCGTGTGTGACCACAGAAGGCCTACGGGCTCTCGGGGCCACGCATGGGTGGCAACAAGTAGCTGGCTGCTCCTTCAGGTAGGACAAGTGCTGTCTAGTGTCCCAAAGTGTCCCCCTACTGCCTATTCTCTCCTAGGCCCTGCTTTCTTCACTTCCATTATCCACTTGGCCCCTGTAGGAATTCCAGTTTGAGACACCCCCTCCCAGCCCCACTACACATAAACACTGGCACTCCGACCAATTCCAGAGACAGCTGTGGGACAGAAATTTCAGGGTCAAAGCAAAGATGGGATATAAAACTTAGGCTACCACAGCATTTTAAGTCCAGGTTCATACCAATAGCCCTCCCTACATGACGGCTTATGGTTTCGTGACCACAGCACAACGTTCACTGGCCTGCTCAAAAAGGCACACTCACCTTCATGAACAGTCAGCCCACAGGATGTAGCCAACTAAAACACATCTCTGAGGAAACACAATTATTTTCCCTGAACAGACAATGACTGCAAGTTGACAGAGCAGAAAAGAAAAAACACCAAAACCAAAAAAAAAAAAAAAAAAAAAAAAAACACACAAAGAGCCTCCTTCAAGTTGTCTTGTCACTGCTGCTTGTCTTCACTGGATGAAAACATTTTTCTACTATATTCAATTCCACACACCTTGAGGATGAGTTATTGAGAAACTATGAAGGACACTACTAAATATAAGCAGTGTCTGTTCTCTGGCCTCCAGGTTCCCAGAAAATTCCAGAAGGCCAGAACAATGTGCCTGGAAAGCTCCGAAGATGGCTTTATATAGGTCAGTGCCCAAACCTGAATGAAATCCTGTGCATTCCAGGAAGCTGATGAGGCACGGTGGTCTTCAAGTCCAGGAGGGAACTGGATGCCTTTTGTTATAAAGGCGATTGCAACTCAGGAATACAGCAACCAGCAGGAAGCTCTAGGAGGTCCAAAACTTCCTTGCTTTTGTTTATAACGTGGCTGCTTGTAGGCAGGAGCTCCTCAGAAGCAGGAACTTGGCCGTGCACAACATGCAGCATGTACTGCACAGCATGGAACTCATGCTCAAAGATGGTCTGACAACACAACAACCCAAGATAATGAACGCATCCACTTCATTTAGCACCGGACTCTAGGGGGCTAATTACTTAAAAAAAAAAAAAAAAAAAAAAGACCTTTTAGGAACAATAAAGGAATAGAACTATGGGCAGTGATGTCATTTTGGAGTGTTGTTGGGGTCTGGAGCTGATGGCCAAGAAAAAATTCTTGAGATGTCTTTGGTGCAAAAAGGTGATTTTATTAAAGCACAGGGACAGGACCCGTGGGCTGAAAGAGCTGCACCAGGGTCATGAGGAGTGGCCCATTATACACTTCCGAGTTGGCAAGGGGTTAGGGGTGCGTAAGTCTCTAAGGAATTTTAGAAGCAAGGTTTCCAGGACCTTGAGGGGGCTAGCTATTGTTGGGAAAAGGTCATTTTTAACTGTCTAATAAAACCTTCCTCATGAGACCCTTCAGATGTGTATCAGTGGGTCATATGCTTGGGGGATGGCTACCAACATGTACCTTGGGGGTAGAGCTAAAGGAAGTTCCTAAAAGACTTTTTATATCTTAAACAAGACTCAAAAAGGATCCTGCGGGTCGGGCTAAAATTGCCTCTTGCTCTTGGCAATGTGTTAACATCGAGGCAGCTGAGCTCCTAAAGGAGCGTCACTCTGCCTGTTTCAAGGACTTGTCAATAGGTTGTAGGAAGAAAATTTAATTTTTCATTTTGCCTTTTTTCCCCCACATCAGGCTGTATGTTAAATATTGTAGATTTACCTTCTCAGGCATCATAATATTATAGTAATATAGGATACAGTCTTTATTCTTGGGAAATAAATGTAGAAGGAATTAGGGCTAAAGAATCACCACGACTGAAACCATTTTTCCAATATCTCAGAAAAAAAGTTATGTACAACATGTGTGTGTTTATTCTTTTATTAAGAAAAAGAGTGGATAGGGCAATTCCACCTGAGAATCAGAACAGCAGGCCCCTCCCCCAGAAGACCAACACAAACCTCTCACCCACACTAAGTCTACTGATCAGAGAGTGATGCAAAGCTTCAGCTCTAGGGGAAACAGGATCCAGCATCTTTTGGGGTCTCTTTTTGTTTTGTCTTTGTCTTTTGTTTGTTTGTTTTTATTGGATACAGAGCCATTTTTTAATTTTATATATTATATATTTTTTTCTTTTTCTTTCTACTTTTCTAACAAGCTTCTTATAACAAGCAGACCAAAACCCAGGATCTAAGTTCTGTTTTGTACTTTAGGGTTTTTTTCGATTTTAGAATTATTTTATTTTGCCTTTCCCCTCCCCTCCAAAATGACAAGACAGAGGAATTCACCCCAAAGGAAGAACAGGAAGAAAGGACAGCCACAGATTTAATCAATGCAAATATAAGTAGGATGTCTGAACTAGAATTTAAAAACAATTTTAAGGATACTAGCTGGGATTTAAGAAAGCATGGAAGACACTAGAGAAACCCTTACTGCAGTGATAGAATAACTAAAATCTAGTCAAACTGAAATTAAAAATGCTATAACCGAGATGCAGACTCAAATGGATGCCATAAAAATGAGGATGGACAAATCAGAGGAATCGGTGATATAGAATATACAACCGTGAAAAATAATGAACTGAAAAGAAGAGGGAAACAAAGGTAATGGATCACAAAGGCAGACTTAGGGAACTCAGCGACTTATTAAAACAGACTAACATTGGTATCCTAAGAGTCACAGAAAATGAAAAGAGAGCAAAACGTTTATTCAAGCAGATTACAGCTAAAACTTCCCTAATATGGGGAAGCATACACACACCAAAATCCAAGCACAGAGAACTCCCATTAATTCAACAAAAGCTGACCATCGCCAAGGCTTATCATAGTCAAACTCACACAATACACAGACAAGGAAAGAATCCTAAAAGCAGGAAGGGGGAAAAAAACCTAAACCTACAAGAGAAGACAGATCAGGTATGCAGATCTGTCCACAGAGACTCAGCAGGCCAGAAAGGAATAAAAGGAAATATTTAACATGCTGAATGGGAAAAATATGCAGCCAAGAATGCTTTATCCACCAAGGCTGTCATTCAGAATAGAAAGAGAGATAAAGAGTTTCCTAGACCAAAAAAAAAAAGTAAAGGAGTTCATGACCACTAAACCAGCCCTGCAAGAAATATTAAGGGGGACTCTGTGAGTGGGGGAAAAAAGACTCAAAGCAACAAAGACTAGAAAGGACCAGAGAACATCACCAGAAATACCAACTCTACAGACAACACAATGACACTGAATTCATCTCTTTCAATAATCATTCTGAATATAAATGGACTAAATGCTCCAATCAAAAGACATAGGGTTTCAGAATGGATTAAAAAAAAACAAGATTTTTATGCTGCCTACAAGAGACTAATTTTAGACCTAAAGACACCTGCAGATTGAACGTGAGGGGATGGAAAACCATCTACCACGCTAATGGACGTCGTCAAAAGAAAGCTGGAGTAGCCAGTTACATCAGACAAACTAGATTTTAAACCAAACACTGTAACAAGAGATGAAGAGATGAAAAAAAAAAATACAAAAAAATTATGCATGGGTTAACCAGGAAATTAATTTAAAAAATACATGAATGCAAATGAAAACACAACAGTCCAAACTCTTTGGGATGTGGCAAAGGCAGCCCTAAGATGGAAGTATATTGCAAGGCCTACCTCAAGAAGCAGGAAAAGTCTCAAATACACAACCTAACCTTACACCTAAAGGAGCTAGAAAAGGAACAGCAAATAAAACCCAAAGCCAGGGACGCCTGGGTGGCTCAGATGGTTAAGCGTCTGCCTTCGGCTCAGGTCACGATCCCAGGGTCCTGGGATCGAGTCCCGCATCAGGCCCCCTGCTAGGCGGGGAGTCTGCTTCTCCCTCTGCCGCTGCCTCTATCTCTCTCTCTCTCTGACTCTCATGAATAAATAAATAAAACAAACAAGCAAAAAAAAAAAAAAAAAGAACAAAACCCAAAGCCAGCAGCAGAAGGGAAAATAATAAATATTACAACAGAAATAAACTATATAGAAACAAACAAACAAAAAAAAACCAGTAGAACAAACCAGTGAAACTAAGAGCTGGTTCTTTGGAAGAATAAAAGTGATAAAACCCTTAGCCACACTTATCGAAAAGAAAAGAGCAAGGACCCAAATAGATAAAAGCACAAATATAAGAGGAGATATCACAACCAACACATTTATACTATGATAAATTATATGCCAACAAACTGGGCAATTGGGAAGGAATGGACAAATTGCTAGAAACTAACAAACTACCAAAACTGGAATAGGAAGAAATAGAAAATTTGAACAGATCATAACCAGCAAAGAAATTGAATCAGTAATCAAAAATCTCCCAACAGGGGCGCCTGGGTGGCTCAGTCCATTAAACATCCAACTCCTGGTTTTGGCTCAGGTCATGGGATCAAGCCCAACTTCGGGCTTTGCACTCAGCTTGGAGTCTGCTTCAGATTCTCTCTTCCTCTCCCTCCCCCACTCGCTGTCTCTATCAAATAAGTAAAATCTTAAAAAAAAAAAAAAAATCTCCCAACAAACAGAAGTCTGGGGCCAGACAGCTTTCCAGGGTAATGTTACCAAACATTTAAAGAAGAGTTAATACCTATTCTTCTCACTCTGTTCCCAAAAACAGAAATGGAATGAAAACTTCCAAACACATTCTACAAAGTCAGCATTACCTTGATTTCAAAATCAGACAAAGACCCTACTAAAATGAAGAATTGCAGGCCAGTAGCCCTAATCAACATGGGGATAAAAATTCTCAATAAAATACGAGCAAATCAAAGTCAACAGTACATTAAAAGAATTATTCACCATGATCAAGTGGGATTTATTCCTGGGCTGCAGGGGTGGTTCAGTATCTGCAAAAAATCAACGTGGAACACCACGTTAACAAAACAAAGTTTAAGAACCATATGATCCTGTCAATAGATGCACAAAAAGCATTTGACAAAATACAGCATCCTTTCTGGATAAAAACACTCAACAAAGTAGGGACAGATGGAACATACCTCAACATCATAAAGGTCATATACAAAAGACCCACAGCTAATATCATCTTCAACGGCAAAAAATTCAGAGCCTTTCCCCTATAGTCAGGAGCAAGACAAGGATGTCCATTCTCACCATTACTATTTAACATAGTACTGGAAGTCTTAGCCTCAGCAATCAGACAACAAAAAGAAAAGGCATCCGAATCAGCAAGGAAGAAGTCAAACTTCCACTCTGTGCAGACAAAATGATAATCTATACAGGAAACCCGAAAGACTCCACCAAAAAATTGGTAGAACTCATATGAATTCAGCAAAGTCACAGGATATAAAATCAATGTGCAAAAATCTGTTGCATTTCTCTACACCAATAACGAAGCCGAAGAAAAAGAAATCGAGGTAGAACGGTGGCAGCCGCAGAAGCTCTGGCAGCTCGGGACTGAGTGCAAGTAACAGAATCACCATGATTCTTCAGAGGCTCTTCAGGTTCTCCTCTCTCATTTGGTCTGCAGTCTCAGTTCATTTGAGGAGGAACATTGGTGTTACAGCAGTGGCTTTTTTTTTTTTTTTTTTTAAGATTTTATTTATTTATTTGACAGAGAGAGAGAGGGAACACAAGCAGGGGGAGTGGGAGAGGGAGAAGCAGGCTCCCCGCTGAGCAGGGAGCCCGATGCGGGGCTCGATCCCAGGACCCTGGGATCATGACCTGAGCCGAAGGCAGACGCTTAACGACTGAGCCACCCAGGCACAGCAGTGGCATTTAATAAGGAACTTGATCCTGTACAGAAACTCTTTGTGGACAAGACTAGAGAATACAGAACTAAGCGACAGGCATCTGGAGGACCCGTTGATACTGGCCCAGAGCACCAGCAAGACCTAGAGAGGGAGCTTTTTAAGCTTAAGCAAATGTATGGTAAAGCAGAAATAAATACATTCCCGGACTTCAAATTTGAAGATCCTAAATTTAAAGTCATCGAAAAACCCCAGTCCTGAAGAAAGAATGTAAAATTTGGTAATTTGTCCTAGATTAGTTGTACAACTGTATCAAAATAAACATACATTTCTCAACTGTCAAAAAAGAAAAAGAAATCGAGGAATTGAGGAATCGATCCCATTTGCAATTGCACCAAAACCAGTAAGATACCTAGGAATAAACCTAACTAAAGAGTTAAAAGATCTGTACTCTGGAAACTATACAACACTTATGAAATTGAGGAAGACACAAAGAAATGGAAAAACATTCCCTGCTTATGGACTGAAAGAACAAATACTGTTAAAATGTCTATGCTACCCAAAGCAACCCACACATTAAATGCAATCCCTATCAAAATACCATCAACATTTTTCACAGAGCTGGAACAAACAATCCTAAAATTTGTATGGAACCATGGAAGACCCCAAATAGCAAAACAATCCTGAAAAAGAAAAACAAAACTAGAGGCATCACGATTCCAGATTTCAAGCTCTGTTACAAAGCTGTAGTCATCAAGACAGTATGGTAGTGGCACAGAAACAGACACACAGATCAATAGTGCAGAATACAGAAATTAGAAATGGACCCACAACTATATAGTCAACTAATCTTTAATGAAGAAAAAAAGAATACCTAATGGGAAAAACAGTCTCTTCAACAAATGGTGTCATGAAAAATGGACAGCCACATGAAGAATGAAACTGGACCACTTTCTTGTACCATACACAAAAATAAATTCAAAATGGATTAAAGACCTAAATGTGAGACAGGAATCTGTCAAAATCCTAGAGGAGAACACAGACAGCAACCTCTTTTACTTCGGCCATAACAACTTCTTAGTAGACACATCGCTGGAGGCGAGGGAAACAAAAGCAAAAATGAACTACTGGGACTTTATCAAGATAAAAAAAGCTTCCACACAGTGAAGGAAACCATCCACAAAACTAAAAGGCAGCCTACGGAATGGGAGAAGATATTTGCAAACAACATTCTGATAAAAGGTTAGTATCCAAAATATACAAAGAACTTATCAAACTCAACACCCCAAAAATAAATAATCCAGTTAAGAAATGGGCAGAAGACATGAATAGACAATTTGTACAAAGAAGGCATCCAGTTGGCTAACAGATACATGAAAAGATGCTCAACATCACTCATCATCAGGGAAATAGAAATCAAAACCCCAATGAGATATCACATCCCACCTGTCAGAATGGCTAAAATTAACACCACAGGAAACAACAGGTGTTGGTGAGGATGCAGAGAAAGGGGAACCCTCCTACACCATTGGTGGGAATGCAAGCTGGTGCAGCAGCTCTGGAAAACAGTATGGAGGTTCCTCAAACAGTTAAAAATAGAACTACCCTACAATCCAGCAATTGCACTATTGGGTATTTACCCAAAAGGATATAAAAATACAGATTCAAAGCTGTACATGCACCCCGATATGTACAGCATCATTATTTACAGTACCCAAACTATGGAGAAAGCCCAAGCGTCCATCTACTGATGAATGAATAAAGAAGATGTGGTATATATGCAATGGAATATTACTCAGCCATCAAAAAAATGATGGATGGACAGAATGGGAGAAGATACTTGCAAATGACATATCAGATAAAGGGCTAGTATCCAAAATCTATAAAGAACTCACCAAACTCAACACCAAAAGAACAAAGAATCCAATCAAGAAATGGGCAGAAGACATGAACAGACATTTTTCCAAAGAAGACATCCAAATGGCCAACAGACACATGAAAAAGTGTTCAATATCGCTCGGCATCAGGGAAATCCAAATCAAAACCTCAATGAGATACCACCTCACACCAGTCAGAATGGCTAAAATTAACAAGTCAGGAAATGACAGATGTTGGCGGGGATGCGGAGAAAGGGGAACCCTCCTACACCGTTGGTGGGAATGCAAGCTGGTGCAGCCACTCTGGAAAACAGTGTGGAGGTTCCTCAAAAAGTTGAAAATAGAGCTACCATATGATCCAGCAATTGCACTACAGGGTATTTACCCCAAAGATACAAAAGTAGGGACCCGAAAGGCTACGTGCACCCCGATGTTTATAGCAGCAATGTCCACAATAGCCAAACTGTGGAAAGAGCCAAGATGTCCATCGACAGATGAATGGATAAAGAAGATGTGGTATATATATACAATGGAATATTATGCAGCCATCAAAAGGAATGAGATCTTGCCATTTGCAACGACGTGGATGGAACTGGAGGGTATTATGCTGAGCGAAATAAGTCAGAGAAAGACATGTATCATATGACCTCACTGATATGAGGAATTCTTAATCTCAGGAAACAAACTGAGGGTTGCTGGAGTGGGGGGTGGGGTGGGAGGGATGGGGTGACTGGGTGATGGACACTGGGGAGGGTATGTGCTCTGGTAAGCGCTGTGAATTGTGCAAGACTGTTGAATCTCAGATCTGTACCTCTGAAACAAATAATGCAATATATGTTAAGAAAGAAAAAAAGAAGAAGAAGAATGTAGCAGGAGGGGAAGAACGAAGGGGGGGAAATCGGAGGGGGAGAAGAACCATGAGAGACGATGGACTCTGAAAAACAAACTGAGGGTTCTAGAGGGGAGGGGGGTGGGAGGATGGGTTAGCCTGGTGATGGGTATTGAGGAGGGCACGTTCTGCATGGAACACTGGGTGTTATGCACAAACAATGAATCATGGAACACTATATCTAAAACTAATGATGTAATGTATGGGGATTAACATAACAATGAAAAAAATTTAAAAAAAAAAATGATGGATGGAGCCAAAGTGTATTACGCTAAGTGAAGTAAGTCAGAGAAAGACAAATACCCTATGGTCTCATTCATATGGGGAATTTAAGAAAGAAAATAGATGAACATATGGGAAAGGGGAAGAAAAAAAAGGAGGGGGGAAACAAGCCCTAAGAGACTCTTAACAATAGAGAAGGGAGGGTTGATAGAGGGAGGTGGTGGGTGGTGGGCATTCAAGACTGCACTTGTGATGAGCACTGGGTGCTGTAAGTGATGAATTGCTGAATTCAACTCCAGAAACCAATATTGCACTTTATGTTAACTAACTAGAATTTAAATTAAAAAAAAAAAATGGAAATAAAGACAAATGTGCTAAGTGTTAACCACTGGTCAATCTAGGAGAAGTGTATGTGTACCCAAATTCACTGTACTAACCTTGCACATTTTGGGTAGGTTTGAAATTTTTCAAAAAAAAAAAAAAAAAAAACCTTAGGGAATGTTTTTTAAATAAGGAATGTTTGGTGAATAAAGAAATCCATAAGCAGGACTCAAAATGACTTTTCTATGCCCCACTGAGGGTAAACAGATGAAGCTACTCAGGCTGGAGGTGACTGGCCAGGGGCGCATGGCACCTCAGCCCCTGTGGCGACGTCATGGGCTGAAGGATTCACAGCCTCGGCCCCCAGAAGCCCTGCGCAGCACCTGGAACGAGAAGCACTGCTGGGAACGAATGAAGGTGCTTAGGAACCAAAAGAATCAGCAGTTTCGTGAAGGAAAATGAACTATGATCCACTGTAATCAACCAGCCTGTTACCAGCTGACTATTCACCTTCAATTTCACATCCAATGGCAACTTCCCTCTTTTGTGCTTTATCTGGTGGAATTATTATTTGGGGGGGGGGGCATTTATCAGTGTTATTTTAAAGGTCTACTCAGGAAGGGATTCTAGGAAAACAGTAGGGAGAGCAGCATATTTTTATAATCTCTCTAAATATATACATAACAACTAAATACCAAAACCACAAGCTTATGGATAATGTAAAGCTGGGTGACTAATAAGCAGCTAAGGACAAACCATCAGCCATGGTGGCATCACCTTCTGTGCAGGTGAGTGCAGAGGGAAGCAACCAGGGCATCTGATAAGATATCCTGCAAAAACAACCCCCTCAACCACCACAGGTACTCCCTGGGAAGGAACATGCTGAACCATCAAGTACAGAAACACTGGGGGAGTTTCCCTCCTCCCTGCAGCAGCTGAGTACAAGGAACCTACAGGGAGGCTGACGGGGCTCATGTAGGCTGGCCTCCACTCATCCTGGAAACTGGCCCACTAAGTCTCCTTTCCAGGGCAGGGCCCCACAATAAAGACACCACCCACTGGAGTGGAATCATAATGGAGGAGAGACACACCAGAGGCGAGAGAAGACAACCAAGGTAAAAGCAGGGCAGCAGGACAAGGGCAGGAAGCTTCAGGGAAAAGGCTCCCACGCACCTGATCACACCATCAAAACAGAAGAGGGAGCACTGCCAAGTTGGAAAAGGCAGCCATCAACCCCACCTCCCTCCAGAAGTTTACTTTCCTGACTACACATCAAGAACAACAGAAGGATCCAGATAAAATTCCAAAGTTCTAAGAAGAGTAACAAGTGGAACGTATCTACATGTAATGAAGGCATGCCAGAAATACCCATGTAACTGCAACTTTCTATTTCGAACTATGTTCAAAGACACATGGAAAAAAAAAAAAAGACACACAGAAATGATGGAACACAGGAAAAAACAACATGAAGCAGAATTAGACGCAGTCATGAGGTGACAGAACTCAGGCAATTGAAGAAAACATTTCAGAAATGAATACCAACCTAGAAGGAACACTTAGAAGGTCAAAAAAGAAAAAACTTTCAAAAACACTAAGAAAAAAACTGAAAGGAAATAAAGGGATAAAAGTGATTTGAGAGAAAGTGACAAATACTCAGGACAAATAAGAACCAATACAGAGCAAACAGAAGCCCCTGGAGAGGAACAAAACTTTGTTGCAAGAAATTTGCTATTACATATTGTCAGAGCACACCATGTACCTGGGAATACAAATTTTGAGTGACTAACACCAAGATGCAGTCTAGTGCAATTACTGACCATGGGAGAAAGAAGAATCCCCTGGGGCTAGTGACTTCTAAGGGCAAGAAAATTAGGTTATCATCCATCTTCCAAAGCAATGCTTCCAAAAGACACAGTAACCTATTTAAGATAATCAAGAAAATGTGATCTAAGGGTATTCAGGTCCACCTAGTTTATTTCAAGTATAAAGAACACAAACTAGTAACTATATGCAGGAAGTCTGAGCTGGTTGTTCCTGAAAACACCAGCCCATCCCACCTAGCTCCCCACAAAATAGCAGGGAACAAGCTTCCAAAAACCCAAATGACTAGCCAGCCAGCCAAAGAGCTGGAGCAAAAACTTACAGAACTTATGTCAACTTATGGAACTAAGACTAAACAAGAATTAAAGTGAAAAAGTATGTTATTGGCTAAGGGCTCAGACAATATAGATGCAAAAGGATTTTTTTCTAAGAATGAGGAAAGTGTACGTAAAAAATCTTACTGCAGCCCCCCACTGCAGCCGTGCCCTGTAACCAGGTGTTCATCCGGAGAGGTCCCTTCACATCTCATCCTCCGGAGCTCACTGAAGCATGGAACCTCCACCCTGGTATTTCCTGACCTTGGTCCCTTCCCCACATCCAGTGAATACTGATCAGATGAAAACTACAGTGACACAGAGTCCACATTAGCAACTTGTGGAATGGCAGAAACAATGAAGTCTAAGGTCAGGTAGAGTTATCGCTAGGTAGCCCTGTTCAATAGCTGGCCAGCGGCTACATGAGGGAGGGAAGGCCAACCACTACCAAATCCTGGCTTTCGTCCTCCCAAGTTCACAAGAACGTGACCTCCATGAAGGCACACAATTTCACGTGCCTGGGATACTGCTGGGTCCCCAGGGCTGAAACCAGCACCTCACCTGGCACATACCAGGTGCTCCACCAACACCGACCGAATGAGGACACGCTACGAGTGAGGCACCACATAATGGATTCATTCATATTCCTATTTAAAATTGAGAAAATAATTCAATGCTGCCAATGTACTAACAACCACTAAACGGCATTCTTGAAGTAGATGAATTCTACCACATGTGAATTGTGTATCAATAAAACTTAATAAAAATAATTGAGCACCTGCTTTATACCAGGCACTGAGGATGTGCGAACATATAACCGACAAGGTCTGCCTCTAAATAAGACTGATAACGTCTTTTATTAAGACCCTCCACAGACTAATACCCCCCCACCGGGGAAAAAAACCACCAGGACCGCCATGAGGGATGTAGCCCCACGTGGATTAAAATGGCGCCACAGAATCCTAGTCTGTGCAACATACAAGAATTCCAGCCCAACTCCACGTTGGCCCCATTATACAGCTGAGCCGACTACAGCTTTAAGTAGAAAAGCAGCCAGCGCCCCCACCCCACCCCCCCACCAACACATGCAGCCTGACCCCAGGACCAGCTTGTTTTCCCCCTATACCACACCGCTTTGGCCATAAATGCTAGGGAGATGTTTGCCTCCATCACTGAGGGATGGAAGTCACAGAAAACCAATTAAAAAAAAAACAAAAAACGGGATACGGAACACCAGCCTATGGGTTACTCTCAGAAAACAAGGCTCAGATGGAGTCAAACCCTTTCACAAGTCACACTACAACAACACACAATCACAGAATACGCCATTTCTGGGACATATACTAACCCCACTTTACAGAAAAAGAAACTGAGACACAGGATGGTTCATTAATCTGCCCCAAGTACTCACAGCTAATAAGCCATGGACCCAGGATTTGAACCTGCACCTGTCAGAAGCTGGGACAAGAGACATCAGTGAATCGTGTCTTAGTCTGCTAGGGCTGCCATAACCAAGTACCACAGACCGGGTGGCGTACACACTACACATGTATTTCCTGGCACTCTGGAGGCTGGAAGCCCAAGACCAAAGTGTAGGAGGTTTGGTTTACTCCCGAGGCCACTCCCCTCAGCTTCCAGATGGTCTCCTTCTCCTGGTGTCCTCACACAGTCTTTCCTCTGTGTGCCTGCATTCCTTCCTGCTAGCTCTTCCTCTTCTCCTAAGAACCTAACAACATCCATCATTTTGGATCAGGGTCCTACCCTGATGACCTCATTTATCCTTTATTACTCCTTCAAGACCCTGTCTCCGCATACAGTCACATCAAGGGTTAGGACTGCAAACATAGGAATTTTGGGAGGACATAATTCAGTGTTTAGCAAATAGTGACCCACTTCTGACGAGGCCAATGCCATGGCAAGTTTATAGGCGAGGCAGGGAGTAACATGCAGCCCAGTAAGATTAGTAACAATTTAGATAATCCCTAAGCATCAGCTCTAAAAATGGAAAAATCCCCAAATAATTATTCCCAAGCCCCATCTCCCTTTGGAAGTTACCTAAGCGGTAAACGAAATGTAATTAACATTTTCTGTTAGGCTTCTCCGGAGAGGACACTAAGCTATGTCCCTCCTAGTTCAAGGATGGAAGACTTACGATTTGCAGTAGACTAACAATATTTGCAATTTACAGAACCATTTTCCTCCTCCAAAAATCCAAAGAGCTCAACCGCACACCACACACAATCTCCTTCAACATGCTGTTTATAAGTAAGGGGGAGAACTTAGCCACTTTCCAACAAGCCGCCCAGCAGATTCCATTTTCATCTCGTTGTGTAACCTCCTCATCTTTGTATCGTTATTAAGAAAGCACCAACAGGGTTATCGCGTGGAAAATATACCTATTCCCTCGATTTTTAAATGAGCTTTGAGGAGTCTTTTGTGCTGGTTCCGAGGCTGCCTTGACGGTTGGTGAATGCCCACACGAGGTGGGGTGCTGTCACCGCTCCATCCTGTCCCTGCCGGGCCCAGGGCACCTGGCACGAACCTGCCATGCAGTTGGCAGGAGTCCAGCGACAAACCCCTCCACCGCCCGTCTGCCCAGAGCGAACACTTTCCTCTGAGCTGAGGTCAAGGCTGGAAAAACTCCAGTGACTTCTTCTTGCCCTTCGAGCAGAGCGGTCACAGGCTGACCGGGAGCCGAGCGCATTCCTGAGGGGTTCCGCTCCACCACCCCTCCCACATGGTTGTTCCTGCAGCTCAGGAGCACAAAGCCAATGGCCCCGCCACGTCCCAGGAGAGGCCCCTGGGGGATGCTGTGCAGCAGCGACAGAACACCGAGGAGGTGCTGATCTGGAGTCTGAGGCTCTGTCATTTTAGGGACAGTTAGCAGGTGCCTGCCATTGCAGATAAAGACTTCCCATCAATCACTTTCACTTTTGCTGAACCATCAACAAACAGCGGCAAGGCTGCAAAACCCAGCCAAGCATCCAAGGAATTAAAATACATTAAGCCCTAAAGAGAGGAAACTTCTCTACCAGCATCTCACAAGTTGGGAAATGAAGCCCTTCCCTTCTCCCAAAGGGTCTCAGCGGCTGCAAAAGCAGGTGTGTGGCTCCTGGTTGGCAGACAAGCTTCTTCTGATATGCACGTAGACGCAGCTGTGTGTCCCAGAGGGACAGGGCTAGAATGTGAAGCCTCAAGACCCAGACGCAAGTAGCTAACTCAGCACGTGGCAACGAACCACTTGGCAAGAGGGGTGTCAGGGGGAGGGCAAAATGAGGCCTCAGGCCAAAAGCAGCCACAACCATGGGAAATAAAGTTTTGTTGGTAACAGTATCTTGTAATTAGAGTTTTTCGGATACACAGCCACAACTATTCGTTGATGTGTCATCTGTGGCCGTTTCTACACTGCGCTGGCAGAGCCGAGTAGTTCCGACAGAGATCACGGGGTCGACAGATCCCAAAGTGTTTACTATCCGGTCCCTTACAGACGAACTTTACCAACTCACGAGCCATGCAATACCTCACATCAGTTACTTTCTGTCTTCGAATCTCAGTGTCCATTACCCTTAAAGTGAGAATTGCATAGCCAACTTCCTTCCTATCTAAAAATGACATTCATTCGTTCTAACATTACACTCTTAACAATGTAACATTATACCCTTAATAACTGCTGTCGAGTTCTAGGCACTTTGCCCAGATTTCCTTGTTTAGTCCGTACAACAACCCTATGAAGAAAATTGTATTATGGTTCCATTTTACAGACTAGAACAGGAGGCTCAGAGAAGAATGACGACCGAGGTGACAGCTCTAGTCAATGGCGGAGCGGAGGTTCAGCCCCAGCTCCTAATCCATGTGTCACCCCCTGCTCTTTCAGGCCCTGGGGACACAGGTGGAGGTGCTGCCCACCAGAGCAGAGCAAGGACGGATCTCAGCCCCACCCAAGCCACCCTGACACCCTCTGCCCTGTCTCCGTGCTCTTTCCTCCAGCCTGGCCCTCTCCTTCCTGCCATTCCCTTCCCCCCTTAAATTGCCAAGAACAATACACCACCTTTTATTTTAAGACACATACATAACCTACTTCTCCTCAGCAAGTAAGCAAAGCCAAACCATGTGAGAGCCTCCTCAGGCACCGAGCTGCAGTTCATTCTTGTGCAACACTTCACATTATTAAGTACGTAAAAAGTAAAATTTGAAAACACACACAGACAAACTCTCAGAGAGTGTAATATTTCCAGAATAAAAATTCGAAGTTTTTGGTCTAAGTTAGGGGGAAACTAAAAACCCGTGTGTGCCCCAGACCACCACCAGCAATCAGCAGTGGGGGGCATGTCTGCTAACAACTTCACCGTTCAATTCAGGCTTCCCATCGGTCCTCACAAAAGCCCCTTGAGGTAGTAGGTTTGGCATCCACTGGAAACTGAGGCAGAGAGCAGGAGACTTGCCTGAAGGTACCACGGCCTGTCAGGAGCAGAGCTGAGAAATAAAACGAAGTCCTCAACCAGGTGTAACAACTGACCACCAACCATGCCACAGGCTGAGCTCAACAATGAACACCTGTAATAATTATTAGACAAACGTGAATTTGACCTAAATGCTGTATTAAGCCTAAAAAGTAGGGCTCCCTACGCTGTGACCAGCAGAAGTTCCTCTACTCTTCACTTCAAAGACCTGAAATCCAGGATCCTGGATTTGCCAACATTTCCAGGTAGAAGAAATTCATCTGCTTTGGGGGGAGTCACTCCATTCCCTTCCTTCTGGAGACTGCCCTTCAGGAAACTCTAGTGGGTCTATCAATCCCATAGCCCCACCTTCCCTACCTACCAGGGGTGGGCATCTGACCCTGGCTAGCCTGTCCCTCTGGAACTGACAACCAAGCCAGGGGAGGCCCTACTGACCCGTACAGTCCTTTGGGGGAGGAATGGTGTTCCTCACTCTGCAGAGATCCTTCAAGAAGACTGTAAGCCTGGAGCTGCTCAAGGTCATGTTTGCCACCTCTCAAGAACGCCCACCTGTGTAAGAGGTCAATCCATAAAGCAAGCTCAGGGCTAAAACTCAGAGCCCAGGAACTTCGTTCCTGTTTTGGATCCGTATCAGAAGTGAACACCATCCTTTTGGGCTTCCCACTAATAGGTTCCTTGTTTTTTTTTTTGGTTTTGTTTTATGTAAACTGATTGGAGTTCTTTTTTTTTTTTTTTTTTTTTTAACACAACCTGCAATCCAAAGAACCCTCACACACAGTGCTTCCTCTACATTCGCCATTCCTAGGGAGAGCACCGACCAGCTACACCCTGAACCATACGCTCCTCGTTGGCAAAGAAACCACATGGACTTCAGAATACGGCCCCAACTGGAGCTGGGGGGCTCCCGCCTTCTTGCTCTCTCAGCAGACGGTTTTAAACACACAGGCTCAAAATAAGAGAGTCCACCACACACACACACACACACACACCATGCTCTGGCAGAGACCTATCAAAAGTGTACATTTATTGCTACCTGACGCAGAAGGATCACAAGAGGGAAGTAACTCGAGTACTTTAAAAGCTCCCCCTCGGGGCGCCTGGGTGGCTCAGTCGTTAAGCGTCTGCCTTCGGCTCAGGTCATGATCTCGGGGTCCTGGGATCGAGCCCTGCATCGGGCTCCCTGCTCGGCGGGAAGCCTGCTTCTCCCTCTCCCACTCCCCCTGCTTGTGTTCCCTCTCTCGCTGTGTCTCTCTCTGTCAAATAAATAAGTAAAATCTTTAAAAAAATAAAAAAAAATAAAAAAAAAAAAATAAAAGCTCCCCCTCTTTTTCCTTTTTTTTTAATAAATTTCAGCCTTTTGGCAAGGCTTTAGCGATACAACAGCAGGCCCCAGAGCCAGGATCCACTTGGTGCTCCTAGTTATAACGCGACAATGATGGAGCAACTCTGTGAAACCCCCATTATCAGCAGGAGTCATACACTTCTGGAGGAAACCGTCAGATCGCCCGAGAGCCTCTGTTAGCGGGGAGGAGGGTTGGAGTTCTACGGGGTCTATCAGGAGCTAGCGAGGGAATCACAGACCACCAGCACACACCCTGGCCCTAGTCAAAGGTCTTCCCAGCTCTGCTCCGAACCACCAAAGTAATCTCAGATACAAAACTCACATCACTTCCCCACGACCCCAAAAGCACCTAAAAGCCATGATTTTTCTCCTGAGCTCTAAAGCCATAAGTAAATCCCACCACTGTCTACCTGGAAATCAAGGTCTCCTGGAGGTCTCCTGTGAAGCCTCGGGCTGGCCTCACTCACTCACACACACACACACACAGGCACGTGCACTCACACACGCTCAGGCCCACACACCTCCTCCTTCAGAGCCCCATCATCCTCCACCGCTCCCTCATCCCAACCGGCCCGGCTCACGGAGCCTGCCTCCCCAGCTCTACACACAGTACCCTCTATGGCCCACCAGCGCCTCTCAAGTGCAGCCCATCGGACCCCCGGATCACCACCACCCTCTCCTCCCGGCCTCCAGCCTGCTGGGAGCACCCCCCCAAGCACACTGCCGGGGCCCCATCACTCCACATGCTGGCTTCGGGCACACAGCATGGGCAGGCACCCCGGGTGCCACATGCCCACAGCCCTATCCTTCCCATGGCAGCACAGCAGAGATTGGCTCCCAGGGCACCGGAGCCTGGGGAGCCGGGCTGTCCCCAAGCGCCCCCCCTCCAGGGCCCGCCCGCACTGTGCCCGCTGCTCACTTTCCCAGCGGCCACCTCGCCCGCGGAGTGCTGGGACTCCCCGAGGCCCTGCTGCCCTTCACTGCGGGCCGCCTCCCTCACCCGCGTGCTGCCAGGCTGCCTCCAGCGCAGGGGAGCTGCTCCCCCTCTCCACAGCGCTAGTTCTCCATCGGGGCCAATGCCAGGGACGGGGGCCACGTGTGAAGACTTTTTGGGGGTCATGATTGAGGGGAGGCTGCTACTGGCATCTAGTGGGCAGAGCCCCGAGAAGCTGCTCAAGGTCCTGCAGTGCATGGGACAGCCTCCAACAAAGAGTGACAGCCCCTGATGTCCGCAGGGCTGAGCGGGAGCGACCCCACTCGAGACTAAGCTCCACCGGGGAGAAATCCTTTCTACCTGCCTTACTGTCTCCCCCCCAGTGCCGGGTGCACGGGGGTACGTGCACACTCCAAGTGACTCCCTGCTTCCTGCACCCTCCCACTCACCGAGTGCCCTGCCCAAAGGGAAAGGGACTGCACCACAGTCCCTCAGGTAGGAGGCAGGAGACACCGGACCCCAGTGTTCCACATGCAGTAGGCACCTTCTGGCATATTTAACGTCCCAGTGGGGCCTCGGAAGGCCTGTGTACACAGCAGTCGGCCTTGGGCTTCGAGCCCACCCTAGGTGCCGGTCAAGTCCTCTCTGCAACGCGGGCTCCCTCATAATTGTAGACAGGAGTAGTGCCCTCGAACTAGAAACCTCTTCAAGCTTCTCACACATCCCCTAGTGTGCCCCTCACTCCTTGTTTTTTGAGCCTGAATGAGCTCAAGGGGGTTTTCTCCTTCCCCTCTACTCCCTTTTTTCACTAACAGGTTTATTAAGATACAATTCACCCAGCATACCAGTCACCTACTGCACACATACAATAAATGTTTTTTACTGCAAGTAGCACCACGCTCCGTCTTCGGGCATTTCATCACCTCCAAACCCACACCCCTTAGCCGTGGCCTCAAGTGCTGAGGTCACCTCTGAAGTCCTCCTTCAGGGAGGGCATGGTCCCTCCAGACGTGGGCCCTCCCTCGTGAATGGCCTCCCCTGCCGGTGCCCGTCAGAAGTGGAACGGCACCTCCCCGGCTGGCCCCCAGCTGCCATGCTCACAGCCTCTTCCAAGAAGAAACCAGCATTCAAGTAACTGCAACTCATTCACTTCCTTTTTCTATGAATTCCCGTTATCTTCCAAAAAGATCTCTTTAGAGGGCAACCTACCAGAAAGCACTGATAAGAATTTATGTAACACTCTAATAATAACTCAAGATGGATCATTAAAAAAATTCTAGCAGCAAAGGTAAACTCGGGAAAGTGCTCAAATTGCCTCACTGTGATGAGGGATGAAAAGAAGCCCCAAGAAGTCGCTCTTGAGGAGGAAACCAGGGACGTTAAGTGGATCAGGCACTAAAAGGCACACTAGGGTCTCAAGGCCCCAGTTCGCCCATGCGGCTGCCTGCTAAGTGTCCGGGCCTCGCCCCAGGGTCACTGGGACGCCCCTCAGCCTATCCCATTCTGAGAAGAGGCCTCCAGCCGGAGTAAGGCACAGAAGGAGATGGACACTTCACGTGGAGGAACACAGAAGAGAAGTAACTACACAGAGTTTAGAATCAAAGTGGGTTCAATTGCCTGCATGACCTTGCTATGTGACCTTGGACAAGGGTTACTTCTGCTTCTGAGCCTCTGTTCCTTCCTCCGAAAGGAGAATTATCCTCTTCCGTCTCCTGTTGCTCACCTCCCAGCCTTTGCACATCCCGTTGCCTCCTTCTGAGGATTCCTCCCTTTGACTTTATCTGCTCAAGCATCCCTTCCCCAAGAGCATCTTCCCTGATCCGCACCCTCCATCGTGTACGTACAAGCACTAAGTGTCTCTGCTGCCTTCACACGGCCCGCACTTCCTCAGAGCTCAACTCTGCCTGCAAATACACACTTACTGAGGTGAGTGCCTGATGACCGCCTGCCTCCCCACCAGAATGTGAGACGTGTCCGCCAGCTCGTCGTCACTGTCTCCCAGGGCTCCTGGCACAGCACCCAGCAGCCCGTAGGAACTCAGGGACTCGATTTTTCAAATCGAAAGGCAGTGTAGCATGGTGACGGAGAGCCTGGACTCTAGAACAGGGGTCAGCACATTTTTTCCGTAAAGGATGAGACAGGAAGCGCCTCAGTCTTCGTCAGCCCGACGGCCGGTGTTGCCACTGCTCAACTGTGCTGCGGCAGGGCCGTCAATGGAGGGGCGTGCCCGTGCGACAGGAGCACCGTGTTTACCAAAACAGATGGCAGCTCTGCCGACCACAGTCTGCCAAGCCCGGCTCCAGAGTGAGTGTCTGAATTCCAACCCTGGCTCAGCGCCTCCCCAGCAATGGCCCCCCAGACAAGCCACTTATCCTCTTTGTGCCTCAGTCTTCTGTCAAATGGCATGGATACTAGTATTTACCTCAATGAGCTCTGGGAGGATTCAATGAGTGACCGGAATACAGCAAGCACTCAATAAATGTGAGCTACCATAATCGTGAAAGTCCTCGTTAATGGTGGTAGGGATGACCGAACCAATGACCGCACCTCCCACCCTCGGCAGTTCGTAAATGGTGGCCCTGTTAACAGTGAGGACCATGAAGCCAACCCTGACAAGGAAAGAGGCAACCGGGTGAGCTCGGGGAAGGAAAGGGATTCCAAGACATCTACTCGGACACACAGGCTCCCTGACGGAATGGACGGCCAGACAGGTAGCTCACCACAGTCCCCTCTGGGTGCCTTACCCTCCTGCTTTCCTGGCAGAGCGCAGAAAAGCACCTCTCAGGGATTCCAGCTCTGGGCCAGACCATCAGCTGGTGCAGTCCCAGGCCACAGGAATCTGATTTCTCCAGAGGCAGGGAGACAAGGACAAAGGACATGGTGTTTCCATTTCCAAATGAGGATAATGACTTCATCAGCTGAGAGCCAGCCAGGAAATCCATTTTCCTGGTACAGCCTGCAAAGCTAAGACTTCATCACAGGTTTCCCACAAAACCAAAAATTCCCTGGGATGCCAATGAGACAGGCATAGCACTAATGAGCCATGTGGGAAGTTGTACCTGACTGTCCCTGGTTTACCACCATTGCAGACTACTGGCAGACCCACACATAAGGGGAGATCCATGCAGCAATCCAAAGCAAGGATGGAAACATTTTCATTGTTTCAAGTAGGGCTTTGGTGCCCCTGGGTGACTCAGTCGGTTAAGCATCTGACTCTTAGGTCTCAGGGTCGTGAGACTAAGCACCACGTCGGGCTCCAGAGCCATGAGACTGAGCACCATGTCAGGCTCTGAACTCAGAGGGGAGTCTGCTGGAGATTCGCTCTCTCCCTCTCCCCGCCAGCTCACACACACTCTCTAAATAAATAAAATCTTTTTTTTTTTTTAAGTAGGGTTTTAGTTCTGTTTTGCAAAATAAAAATTTAAGTAGCCCACGCAGACCAATAATTAGTTACTAAATTCACAGCTTTAAGTTGGACCAGGGGTTCCCTGGGTCCATACAATAAAGCTGTATCATATGCTCCTGATCTTGAACACACACGTATTCTCATATGTACATATACACCACAGTCTGTATGTTTGAAGCTCTTGGTGGCAATTCTCAAAGAAAGACAGGGTCTCCAAGAGAGGAAGGGCACACAGAATTTTCTGAGTTTCCGTGAGTTGTGGCTATGTAACAGTTTGCCCCTTTCTAGTCCCCCAACAGAGAACAGTCCCCAGTGAAGTAGGTGGGCAACAATTTAATGAAGAAATCACCCAAATGACACAGCACTCCTCTGCCCCCGGTACCCGAGTCTGGCCAGCACACCGTGAGATCTAGCTGCCGATGCGCACACCAGCTCCTCTGGGTACAGTGCCCTTCCCTCCCCATCTTTCCCTGGCCGGCTCCTCCAGTCTTGAGGCAGAGCTTGGAAGCCTTCTCCAGCCCTTGCCCTCGGGGTAGGCGTCTTCCTCTGAGCTAGCACAGCACCCTCCCCTTGATGCCCTTGGAGCACTCCCAGCATGGCTTCCCGTTGGTCTCTCCCACTAGGCTAGATGCCCTTCAAACGCAAGGGCCCTGCCCATTCACTCTGCATCCCAAATACTCTGCTCAGGGCCTGGCACACAGTAGGTGCCCAATAAATGTTTCACTGATTAATGTTTGTACTTCGCTAAACCTCCGGAACACATTTTTAACCCTGAGCCATGTCTATACTACCACTACTAACAATAGCTGATAGCAACTCACCATTTACCACATGTTAAACATGGCGGTAAGCACTTTATGCAATTCTCCTACACCTCCTTCCCACAACCCTCCTGGGCAGCCCCGCTCCACCGGGGGAAAGGGGCCCCAGGGAGGTGAGGCAACCAGCCCAAGGTCACACAGCCAGTGTGCGGCACAGCTGGCCAACTCTGGGCAGTCTGGCTCAAAGATCCCGACTCTTAACCGTCACTGTGCCAGGGCTGCACACCCACGAGTCACCCGTGGGCCCCTAACTTTTTATCATGTCCTATGGCACCTATGCTAATATTTCCTCAATGTTTTTAAGTTAACCCACATTGTAACAGCACCTTGTCCTAAGTGATAGACTCTGAAACGTCACACATTTGATGGGTTACACTTTCTGAAGACCAAATAAACATGTTTATAGAAATAAAAACATCCTCTGTACAGCAAGAAAAGCCATCCTAGTTCCCAAACTGAGAACGGGGCCCAGTACCGCAGTGCCCCCTCTGGCCGGCCTGAGCGCCGTCTAATTTGCAGTCTCCCAGGTGTGTAATTCGATTCTGAGGACATTCAGTCAATCTAACCAGTACAGGTGGGACACTGCTCTGGACACTTAGGCACTGGAGAGAAGGGATACACACAAAAACAGGCTACCTCTTAGGGGGCAGTTCTTGCTTTTGCTCAGAGCAAAAACATTACCTCCACAGCTCTTCCTCCTATCCCTGTGCTCAGCTGGGAGCTAACCCTACCTCACCTCCACAGATGGGTAATTCGGAGCTGGCTAATCAGGCCCTCACTCTCCCCAGTAACAGGGACCGACTCAGAGACGGGCACACGTTTAGCATCAGTAGGAGCCAACGAGAGTCAAACCTAAGACTTTTGTTTGACTACCAAGACCTCAGAAGCTCTATTCTGCCCACTGGACATAAAACTAGGAACGTGGGAGGTCTAGAGCTGCTACAACCATCCCATGCCTGCCAGTGGAAACTGTGTCTAGGAATGAGGCCCACCCAGAGAGGGAAACAGAGGTACACCCTGGATCCAGCCACGCCTGAAGACAAAATCTAGCTGGGTCATAGGAGCCCATGAATCCCCTTTCTGCTCTGGTCAATTTGCATTAGATTTCCTGACATTTCCCATCAAGAGCCCCAAATGATGCACGACCCCTCTAGAAGTGCTCAGGCAATCAATGTTCCTTATTATCTGAGTGATAAAAATAGGCCTATAAAGTAGGCTTACAAAAAACATTTAGCTGAGTAAGCCTTCAGAAACTGAAGGATTGACAATTTTTACTACATACATCACTTTTCCCCTTTCTTTAGGAGTAAGGGAGCTGACCCAAGACGGAAAATGACAGGCAAGTGGTCTTTTCATGCCACTGGATCGCTGAATGGCTTGACAAGCCACGTAGGTGCCACTGAACAGCTAGCAAGCACCGTGCAGTAAGGGCAAAGAGGTTTGCAGATCGGACGTCACTCCAGCTTCTCTGTCCTTCTCTAGGTAATCTACGATGATTACCTAGAGAAACCATGTTTGCAAGGCGGACTCAGAGACAATGACTCTGGAGCCAAAACGGAGGCCTGCTCAGTTCTATTCACTTCCCTGCAAACCTGTATACTTTGCACTTAGCAAAAAGTTCATGCCTCCCCAAAAGTCCTGGTAAATGTTTCTTATTTATTTCCTCACAAGCCTGAATATGACAAATTCTTGATTCATTCCTACGGTGGCAATGCAAATTCACCCAGAGCCGTGGGAGAAGTCAGTCAAGAAAGCATGAATAAACACACTCCATACGAATCTCACTGCCCAAATAAGAAAATCCCAGGATTAAAAACAAGCCAAGTGCTCAGACTGCTCGTACAGCTTTCCAATGCCAGCCCATTTTCAAGTGAGAAGTTTAAAAAAATATTATCAACCAGAAAGGAACACAGTCGTAAATAGTACTAAATCTTCTCAAAGTTGTCACACTGGGCCAGAAGGGAAAATGTAGTGGCTAAACTTCTGAAAGCCTCCAACCTACACAGCCAAGGATTCCCGAGCACAACTTATCAATCTGTTACACAACAATTCACTCCTGCACCGGTTCCCTGAAGCTGGCCTAAAACCCCAAGTCTCGATTAACGGGAAATTCTATTTCGCAGACGGCTCACAGTGGCCTCCATGATGGGACTCCTGGTGGCAGTGGCTCCAGTCTACTTCTGTATCTCGCTCCCTTCCTCATGGGCTGCTCTGGCCACACTGGCCTTCTCTCCATTGCTTGCACAGATCACACATCCACGATCACCTCCGGACCTTCGCATATACTCTTCCCTCCAACTGGAATGGTCTGCCCCAGATCTTGGGAGAACTGGCTCCTTCTCATCCTTCCAGCCTCAGCTCCTCTGTGCCCCGCCCTCCAACCACCAAGAGGCTTTCCTTCACTGGGGAAGTGGTAGCTTCTCCCCAGACATCCCCAGCAGCTTTAGCTCAACCATCTCTTGTCTTCCTGATACTTGCACTACACAAACCTTACTTTTTTAATATCTTTCTTGTTGTCATTCTCCTCCCCATCCTAACCACTGTCTGAACTCTGAACACATCCTTGCCTCATCCACACCTGCTCCCCCTCCTGCACCAGGGAGCAGTACCACCACCCATCAGGCCAGAAACCGTCTGCATCAGCCTACTGTCCATTCCCTCCCACACCACATTCTACGGCAGGGACCGGTCACCAGACCTGGCGAAGCATCAACTTCAGCTTTAAGAAATATACATCCTCCTGAAACCCTGCCCTAGACCAACACCCACTCTCAGGCAAGAAGCTTCTAAATAGTGCCCGGTCTCCTGCTGCTACCAGCTCCCTCCGACCCAGCCTCCACACTGCTCTCAATGAAAAGCTCTCATCACAGGAATTCTTCAGGTTAGCCTCACCCAGCGGCTCTCCACAGGCTGTCAGACAACGACCAAATGGCGGCTCAATGGGCCTCTCCATGACCTGGCCTCTGCCCAGTCCCCCAAACACACCACACCTTGTCCACCTGCCAACCCTTTTGTCATCCTTCCAGATGACCTCAAGGGTTCCTCCACATGGAGGCCAGTCCCTGACCTTCCCAGCAGAGTGAGCTGATTCACCTGTGGACTCCATCGGCGATTTCCATCTATCAAAACCAACAGGTATGTTACACAATAAACCATGTCTGTCGGTCTCCCAGGGACCTCAAGGTCAAGGACTATCTTCCTTTACCACTGGTCCCACTGTCTAACTCAATGACCTACACAGAGCAGGCATTCGTTAAGTGTTTGCATTCGGTGAACATTTGCCATACGCCTCCTACATGCTGCTCCACACTCAAAGCCCTGGGGCCCAAAGTGAATAAGCCAAATAAGGTTCCAATGCTCATGGAGCTTTCAGTCTAGTTGACAGTTCTCAAACAATGGCCCACGGGCCAAATCCATCATGCTTATTTTGGTGGTGTTCTGTAATAGCTGTATTAAGAGGTCATTTACCTACCACAAGTTTCTGTTCGGTTTTTAGTACATTTTCCAGGAACACAGACAAGCTCATTCATTTCATGTTTGTGGCTGCTTTCTGGCTATGATAGCAGACTTTAGTGGGTGCAGCAGAGACCACCTAGCCTGCTAAGTTGAAAACATTCACTTTCTGGCCCTTTATAGAAAAGTTTTGCTAACCCCTTGTCTACTTGGGAGAGCCAGAATACCCTGGACAAAACCAACCAGCCAACGAAATAGAAGATGATTTCAGGAGTCCCAGTGCTGTAAGAAGTAAGTCATGGTCCTTGAAGAGAAGGGTAGGAGGGTAGACAGATGAGTCCCCCCGAGGCAGTAACATCTACAACAAGCCTGGGTATCTGCCATGATCTTGGCAAAAGCGGATTCCAAGAGAGGAACAATCAAGTGCAAAGCCATGCAGCTAGATCAAGCCTGGAGGTCCAGTCACAGCCCAGCAGACAACAGCACACTCAAAGAGGGAGATCGTGGGGTTTAATGAAGAAGCTCTTTACGTAGGCAAGGTGAAGAGAAACCAGCAAGGGATGGTGACCGACTCAGGAGCTGGCCATTGTGGGAAGCCCCCCACCCATGCCACACTCCTTTAGGCCTAAAGGTCAAAGGGAGACAGCAGTAACAAGAACGCAGAAGGACATGGGCGGACACCTAAGGACCTGTGGTCTCCAGGACAGGAACACAGCCACCGGCAGCCTGAGGCCCAGCAAGGAGGGAGCCAGAAGAGTAAATGCCCCCAACTTGCCTTCCCCGTGCCACCACCTCCCATCCACCAAGCAGACTGAACCCCCACTGCAAGGTGGGGGGCAGCAGAGCCCAGGGACGGAGTCCATCAAGGTGCAGCTCCTGGGGTGCCAAACGAGGGAGGGAAGAGCGGATGTTAAATCCAGAGGAGAAGACGTCATCTATATGGGATCCCTGGGACACCTGAAGGTGAAAATGCAACTCCACCGGCCATCAGTGGTGAGAATTTCACCTGCATGGGATGTTGAGAGGTACCAGACAGATGTACTCCTTGGGAGAAAGAAGGGTTACGGGAATGAAAGATGAAGTTATTACTGCCGCTCTGTCAAAAAAGCAACCGGGCATGTGCTTTGATCAGTTGTCATGTGTCAACATTCCTGAGAGGACCCAGGAAAGGGTAGTTTGCGCATCTCAAAAATCACACACACATTAACTGCTCCCTGTGCAGAGTCAGTAATGAAAGCATTCAAGTTTCTACTACCTGTGACCCCAAAGGGAAAGCCCACCATCTTCCTTTCCCCAGGGATGTTCTAGAAAGAAGAAGAAATAGGGAGAGGCACAGCACCTTTATCACCAAGTTACTGTTTCAAGTGCTCAATAGGAGCTTTTAGTAAAATTGGCCTGTTTTGCTTAAAATCTCCATGTACTTTTCCCACCTTTTTCATTAAGATACAAATCACAATTCACTCTTTGAAAAGCGTATAGTTCCGTAGTTCGTAATTACGCCCAAATATCATGAGCCATCAACACTCATTCCAGAACATTTTCATCCCCCTAAAAAGAAACCCTGTATCCGTTAGCAGTCACTCCCAACTGCTCCCCACCCCCTACCCCCAACAACCAGACACCTACTTCCTGTCGCAACCCATTTGCCTACCCTGGACATTACCTGCACGTGGAATCGTAATAGCTCTGAGCTGTTGTTAAATGCTTTGTTTGCGACATTTTTCTGGCTAGGACCCTTCACAGTTGGTGGCCTGGGCTGCTCAGCAGGACACCGAAGCCCCTCTGCTGGGTAACTCAGGAGGCCGACGCAGAGTATCAAACAGGTCATGAACCCCAACCAGGTGAAGGGCAAGCATTCTCCACCCAGGCAAGTTTCTTCATGTTAAGACTGTACACTTATTCCTACCATGGCCACCTACAGCATGAACACGGCGAGGAAGGGACAGGAGGCCATCTTTAGGGGCCGGACAGTCAGCTCGACCAATGCCTTGGCATCGTGACCAGGCCTGCCCATCATGACAAGCTCGGTGCTCCTCCTGGCTCTGGCCAAGCTCATCATCCCCACGTGGCCTTAGAACCATTTGTTAGAGATGTCTGGCTACTCTACTTTTCTGGAAAGGGCCTTTCTTAGATTTCAGAGAGATAGGAAAGGTGAAGATATTGTTTGAAGAACCAACTCTGATCAGAAGTGGATGCCCAGACATGGGACTAAGAAGATTCTGGGGCTACGTCAAGGAGTGCAGGGATTGAGGACACAC
The DNA here is from genome assembly GCF_964656455.1 of Halichoerus grypus. Classification (NCBI taxonomy): domain Eukaryota; kingdom Metazoa; phylum Chordata; class Mammalia; order Carnivora; family Phocidae; genus Halichoerus; species Halichoerus grypus. The sequence goes on from NC_135717.1 coordinate 31,011,692, forward strand.
GTGTGCCAGAACAAGGGATGCAGGAACGGCAGCAAGCTACTTGTACCTATATCCCTCCTAGGATGTGTGTCCGGGGCAGTGAGGCTGGTACCCTGGAGATGTGCGCTCCCCCATCACTGGGGACTTCTATCCTCCTCCTCCCGGTGAGGTTACCTCCTCGAAGTAACACTCCGCTGTGGCTCCAAGGAGATGCAGTCTCCAGTTTGGTGAAAATTCCTCATTTTTATAGGTATACAAGTGTTGTCAAACATCTGAGGCCAAAACCCAACACATGAAACGGCTGTGGTTCTCCAGATCCTCTTGTATCGGCTCCATGCTGGGCCCTGAGACCACTAGGAATAGCTCTTGCCTCTGTTCAGAGAGCCGGTCAAACCCACAGTGAGATGAGCCATGTCTCTGGACAGCAGGGGAATGCAGCCAGATCCCCGCAGTACTCTGCAGGCTCTGCCAGGACCTGGGAATTAGGCAGAACTGGGGATTCACTTGGCAGGGAGTTGTCAACACACTTGTGGAGATGCCAACCACTCTTGGGAGCCAAAGAAGCCCTCTGTTGGACCAGTGTCCTTGGCAGAGGTCATCTGGCAGCTTCATTTGTCCAAATTGCTAAGAGAGTGAACAAGGGGTGCTCTCCAGACACCCACAACCGGAGTCTCCCTGCCCGGAGGACAGTTCTAACCCAGCAGCAGGTGTTGCCAATCCTACTCTCCACCCATTCAACTCAACTCCACAAGCAAAGAGGATTTTTGAGTTGGGGGTCAATGTCAAAGTCAACTTCCTGGGCACTCACTGGGACAAGTTTGTTGGGAGTTCACGATTTCATGGCCAAAAACCATGTACTGAGCACGGGGCTAAGGGCTCGGATTCATTTCATCCTCACACCCCCCATGTTATAAACGAACGAACAGGTTCACACGTGCCCCGGGTCACACAGCATGAAGCGAAGGGACAGGACTGCACCCAGGTCAGTGGGACTCTTGAGTGCACATTACATCATGGCTGTCGGCACAGGTCCCCTCCTTGCAGCGCTGTCCCCGGGAGAGCAGGGGAGGCCACTGGGCTGGTGATTGCTCAGTGTCTTCATGCTGGTATGGCCCCTCCAACAGGGCAACCAGACAAAACTCGGGGCCCCCAGTGCTCTCAGCAACCACCCAGCCCAGTCAACCCTCTTCTTTTCCACCAAAGCATAGCACCAATCTCTACGCAAAGCCCACTGGAGAGGTCTGGTGTCCTCCAAGCCACACCAGATCCTCCCCTGTACCTGGTAGTGACTGTGTCCTTGGCTCACCTCGGTCATGTGCTCTCAAGAAGATAAACATTCAGGAACTCTTCTTGTTAGCTGTTCCTCCCAAAGGCTTGCTAAATTTTGTGTTCTTCTGAATTCACCGACTTAACGCAGTATTTTTCTATCAATATAATGTACAGAATATTTCCAAGCAGTCCTAGGCACATAATTACAATGTCACAAGCCTTCCCACCAAATTCACTTCCTCCTGGGATGGAGTTTACTCTTCTGCTTGGCACTGTTGCAAAGGCAGGAGAGGGGGCTTGCAGTGGGAAGGGGTGGTGAGACAGCACCAACAGGCCTGGGGCATCCAGAACAGGGGCATTTGGCAGAGGGTGTCACAGGTCCAAGGACAAGGGGGTGGGGGAGTAGGAAGCAAGAGGGAAAGTCTTAGTCAAGCTACACTCATTCACTCCTCAAATACTCAAGATACCAATCATCTGCTGTGTTAGGTGCGGGCTTCAGGTCTGAATAGCCAGAGAGGAGGCCCAAACCGGGACCCCCTCTCTCGTGGGTGTCCGCCGAGTCCAGTAGGAGACAGACCATCATCAGAGAGGTCCCAAATACATAATTATAAACCAGAGTCAGGGCTAGGAAGAAAAGCCTGCCAGTATCTACAAAAGACCAGTCTGATCCATCTGAAAGGTCTCAGAGGAGAGGGCACAGCTACCCCATGAAAGCCCCTCAGGCCCGGGGGATCAGACTCCACTTCCACAAGTATACGTTTTTTCTCCTTCTAGGAGAATACAGTAAGCCTGCTACCAAACTCCCCCCCCTAAAATACATCTCATTCCAGCGTTTTCAGAATTCTCTTAAGGAAGAGCAAAAGAGAGCCAAGCTTCCAATAACTTAGATGTCAAAATCTGCAAAAAATAAAAAAGGACTCCACGTCTAATTGTTCTTAATGCTTTAATAGAACATTCCCTGATAAAACACCTCCCAGCAGTTTAACCTTCAAAGCGAGAGGAAACTGTCTCCATAACTCAGACTAGAAAAAGGTAAAAAGAACAGAACTGGAACACATCAGACAAATTGCCTCCTGTTTTTCTTCAATTTAAAGCTCCACAATTTGTCTTCCTGTCACAGTGTCTTGCTACACAGAAGTTTCTGAGAAAGCTGCATTCTCAAGTTCCCCATGAAGATTTGGGGAAAAGGAATACATAGGCGCAGGCGACAGACGCTTTCGGCCTGTGCCACACATACAAGGAGACTGGCCAGGAGATTTCGAGGGGCAACAAGATGAGGGTTCAGAATCAGATGCTATTTTGGCACTAAGAAAATGCAGGAGGTGGCCCCCTTTTCAACCATTATTGTGGACTGCCAGCAGCCAGGGCTGGGACAATAACAAAAAACAGACCACCAAAGAGACACACTGTGTGACCATCACACGGTATTAATACCATCCTGATGACCGTGAAGAGGGAGGTCAAGGGGACCTGACAACAGGGTAAGAAGGCAGACAGAGGTTCAAACCCCAGCCCAGTCCACCATGTATGTGTCTGACCTTGGGCCCAGCCTGCTGTGTATGTGTGTGACCCTGGGCAACTCGCCTAACCCAGGCACCTCCATCCCATAAACTGAGAGAACCCCAGGACCCAACTCACTGGCCGCTGTGAGGGGTAGCTGAGCTGGTAGGAGACCAAACAAACAATCCCCAATCCACAAAACACACAAAAAGGAAAAAAGACGTTAAGCCACATTTTAACCCTAATTAACAGGCAGCATCTGTTCAGGGACCTGTGGGGTGTGTGCTCGTTCATCTCCCAGCCTAACAACACAGTCACCAGTAACGTTGCTGTGAGCAGACATCGGTCTCCGAGCAGCGAGTGAAGAGACCGAGGAAGGCCTTGCCCACCGCTGCTTTGGAGATGCTGGAGATGCATGAGCAACTTGAGGTTCGGGGAAGTGATGCACTCAGGGCTATGCGGCACAAGGAAGGACAGGGTTTCCAAACAGCTCTCCTCTGAACTCCGGGGCACGAGCCACCAGGCTAGACGGTCTCCTCTCCAGATACCAGCAGACAAAACCCTGAGAGGCCCATCTGCAGGGGTCTGGACTTCCCAGTCTGTTAACCAGTTTCCCAGACTCTGTGTGGGAGCTGAGGACTCAAAGATGCATTTGGGACCTCCTCTTAACAGGAAGGAGTGATAGAAACGAAAGATTCTACTATGCGTTATCTACAGAGTATTATTATATAAATAATAACTATCACTAGCATGGCTGCTTCTGAAGGCCTGAGCTACCTGTGCCAACATTTTGATTATGAGAGAGAGAGAGAGAGAGAGAGAGAGACGGACCTTCTCCCTACCAGAGGCGAGCGCTGCAGGCTTCCCGGCCATGCCGTGCAGAGGCGCTGGGCCGTACAATCGGCCACTCACGTAACAAGAACTGGCTGAGCGGCTCGGTGCCAAGCACCGGGGAAAAGGGAGCAGGCAGGCAGGCCTGGCCCCAGCCCTCGGTGACAGACACCCGTCAGTGGAAGGAAGGAGGTCGACATCAAACAGAACATGAAGAAATGTCCAAAAACAGGCAGCGTACATAAGTTTAGAGCCTGATGGGATTAAGAGAAGAGGTCTGGAGGAGAAGGGGAAAACCGCGTAGACAAGGCAGCCCTCTCTTCAGAGATCCGGCAGAGATGCAGCTGTGCCAAGGCCTGGGGGTAGGATGTTCCAGGCACAAGAACAGCAAAGATCTCCAGAGGGAGGCAGGCGGGCACAGATCAGATCGTGCAGGGCTGGCGGGCTGTGGTCAAGAGTGAGCATTTTTTTCTCCCCCTCAGTGCACAGGGTTTTAATCATGAAAAGGACAGGGGCAGATTTATACTCCTGAAAGTAAAATCAAAACAGATTCAAACGAAGCCACTCTAAGAATCTGAGACAATCAAGTATCTTTGAGTTTAGAAAGTAGAGAATACCAACAGATCGTTGCTAATTGTATTAAAGGCATTAACAGCATTGCATATGGTTTTTTCACAAGTCCTGATCTGTCAGAGATTCACACAAAACCAATTTTACAGGTGATCTAACATCTAGCATCGGAGGCATTCCAGCAAAACAGCAAACAGCGTGAAGGGATGGGCAAAACCAGAGCAACAAAAATGTCAGTAACTGCTAAGGCTGGGTGGTGGGTTAGACTCTTCTACTGCTTCTGTGTGTTTGGAAAATATCATAATCAGACAGTTAAGTAAGAAACATGAGCAAACAGATACTAAGTTTCACTCTGTCGCCATGTGGCAGAGAAGGGCAGAGCTACCTTGGCCTAATGAGGTCCTCGGAAAGCCAAGGTTACAATCTGATTAGCAACCAACCTGGGCAGGAAATCCAGGTCGCATCCCCTGATGCCACATCAGAGCGTCCATCTGCTAGAAGACCACATCTCTGGCCCAGTGGAGCCATTTTCAAGTCAGATAAAGGAGTCAAAACAGATTACCCTCACTCTGCACAAATGAACCCAAACCACAAGCTGTGACCGCCCCGGTGACCCAGAGACAACCTCCTCCTTGTGGGCTTGGGGCCTGCTGATGGTAGGACCACAGTAATTACAAAGGGATGCAGGCACGCACATCCAACCTCAAGGCGCGATCACTGCACAGTAACGAGCTCGTTAGCGGGGGTTTCAGGGGGTCACCACCACGGGGCACAGGGCTTTGCCGTTTCCATGCTGCCTCACTCGCCAAGAACCCTGCCACTAAGGAAGACGCTCAGCCATGAAGTGAACATCACAGAGAAAACACTGGTGCTGGCAAGGACCCGGGTTGGGTACGGTCCTCTGCCTCGGGGAGCCATGCAAGTACTTCCTTCACAGCTTGTTTATCCCCACCCCCGGCCCCCAGGAAACAAAGGCTGCAGGGCAGACAGACCCTAATCCAAGCAACCAGTCTCGTACCCCTTGGTGTTGATCCCACCACAGCCTGACCACAGCATCTTCTCTCTGGAATCACCTGCCCTACAGAGATGTGGCGGCCCCCACCTCTTGCCTGTATGGCCCCAGCCCACACTCACCCCTCCAAGACGTGCCTTCTGCCATCCAGCTCTCCACAGGGTCTGGGAGAAGGAACGGCCCACAAAACAGACCTCATCAAGTACCCTCCTGTTTCAGGGCCTTTGCTAGTTTCCCACCAGTCACAGAATCAGGGCCAAACTCCTCACTGGGGCCTTTGGAATTGTCCCCAGGTCCTTATTCCAGAGAACCTTCCTTAGTCCTTCCCCAAATACACTGTGGACTCCAGGACACTGGACTGCCACCATCCCAAGCTACCTGTAGCTTCCTCAACCTACCATCCAGAATCGTGCCTCTCCTCCCTTACACTGACTCTTCTGCCTAGCACACCCTTCTGTGAGCTTCTAGAACACAGAGACCATGTCTTTGTCATCCTTGGATCCCTGGCGTCTGGAAACCATAACCGGCCAAGATGGTGATCAAGATCATGGGAGGAGGGGCGCCTGGGTGGCTCAGTCGTTAAGCGTCTGCCTTCGGCTCAGGTCATGATCCCAGGGTCCTGGGATCGAGCCCCGCATCGGGCTCCCTGCTCCGCGGGAAGTCTGCTTCTCCCTCTCCCACTCCCCCTGCTTGTGTTCCCTCTCTCGCTGTGTCTCTCTCTGTCAAATAAATAAACAAAATCTTTAAAAAAAAAAAAAAAAGATCATGGGAGGATACAGAACAGCCTCCAACCATGAACTTGCTATGCCACACCCTGCCACATTTCTTCACCTGGGTTATACCCTTCAATCCTCACCATCATGCATGAAAAGGCCCTTTATTATCCCCTTTTATAGACGGTTTTAAACTGAGGCTCAGAGGGAAACCAACTTGCCCAACGTGACACAGCTACAGTATTAAGGAGGTGCTTAGTACGGAGATCTGAGCCATGGTCTTTCTGACTCAAAAGCCATTCTGGGGTACCTGGGTGGCTCAGTCAGTTGAACATCTGACTCCATTTTTGGCTCACCTTATGATCTCAGGGTCCTGAGATCGAGCCCCACACTGGGCTCCCCACTGAGCGGGGAGTCTGCTTCCCTTCTCCCTCCCTCTGCCCCTCTTCCCACTCATATGCACTCTCTCGCTCTTTAAAATAAATAAATCTTAAAAAAAAAAAAAAAAAAGCCATTCTGCTTTTGGGGGCAAGTGAATATACCAATCTGCCAATAACCACAAAACTGAACCTGTTTTCATTCTATGTAACAAAAGTGACTTTTTCCCAAGAGAGAGGACTACATTCACGGCACTGAGCACAGACCACTGTCTGCCTTCCAAAATATCAATTCTTCCCTTCTGCTGTCCTGTGTGGGATGACAAGGTACCCTACGAAAAAAATCTCAGCATCCCTCAGAGAGTAAGTTCAGGCCACTTAAAAGTAAGAAAATGTTTTGACTGAATGGGGGGTAACCTCCTTAAAAGAAGTCAGCACAGGGGTACCTGGGTGGCTCAGTTGGTTAAGCGTCTGACTCTTGGTTTTGGCTCAGGTCATGATCTCAGGGTCGTGAGATCGAGCCCCACGTGTTGGGCTCTGCACTGAGTGTGGAATCTGCTTGGGATTCGCGCTTCGCACTCTCCCTCTCCCTCTGCCCCTGCCCCCACTGGAGCGCTCTAAAATAATTAAAACCTTTAAAAAAAAAAGGGGGGGGTAGTCAACACACACAGTTTTTTCCCCTCCCCTGCTCTGTCCTTTCTGCTGCCTAGAATGCATATGTGATGGCTGGGGTTCTAGCAGCCTTATTAGACCATGAAAGGACCTTAGTAAGCTAAGCCAAATGCAGGAGAGCAACAACATAGAAATAACTGCCCAACACGCATTTGTTCTTTCAAGACATTTCTGGGCTCTACTACATGCCAGGCATTATGCAGGTCCCTGAGGCAGATTTGTGAACAAATGAGACAAAGATCCCTGCCCTTGTGAGGCTTGCAACCTAAAAAAAAAAAAAAGAAAAAAGGCAGCAGTAGTGAAAAAAGAACAAATAAGGGGGATGGAGAACACGGGAAAGGGAGAGATCGCACTAGGAAATTTCACAGACAAGAGGAGTCAATGAAGAGAAAAACAAAATCTAAAAAGACACCATTAACTTGGCTCCTGGTAAAGCCCCACTGTGGGGAAGAGATGCGGAAGCCACGTGTGGATTCAGTTCCATGGAGCAGAAACAAGGCAGAACTGGACTCAAAGGCAAACCTCTTCCAGCCTAGGTGATCATTTTCAAATTGCCTTTTCGGGCAGCTTGGTTCACAAGGGGGTTTTATTACAGCTCAGTAGGTGGTATTCCAGGACCCCCAGCCCCCAGACCCCAGCCCGCACAACTCCACACTCAGTGAGGCTACATTTGGAGCACCTCATAAAGAATACATTTGAAGGAACAGTCCTTCGTGATGAAGTCTCAATAGTTCATTTTTGCTTTTGTTTCCCTTGCCTTTGAAGACGTGTCTACCAAGAAGTTGCTGCAGCTGAGGTCGAAGAGGTTGCTGCCTGTGTTCTCCTCAAGGATTTTGATGGATTCCTGTCTCACAGTTAGGTCTTTCATCCATTTTGAGTCTATTTTTGTGTGTGTTGTAAGGAAATGGTCCAGGGTCATTCTTCTGCATGTGGCTGTCCAATTTTTCCAACGACATTTGTTGAAGAGATGGTCTTTTTTCCACTGGACATTCTTTCCTGCTTTGTTGAAGATTAGTTTACCATAGAGTTGAGGGTCCATTTCTGGGCTCTCTATTCTGTTCCATTGATCTATGTGTCTGTTTTTGTGCCAGTACCATACTGTCTTGATGATGACAGCTTTGTCATAGAGCTTGAAGTCCGGAATTGTGATGCCACCAGCTTTGCTTTTCTTTTTCAGTATTTCTCTGGGTATTCGGGGACTTTTCTGGTTCCATACAAATTTTAGGATTATTTGTTCCAGCTCTGTGAAAACTGTTCATGGTATTTTAATAGAGATTGCACTGAATGCGTAGATTGCTCTGGGTAGCATAGACATTTTAACAATATTTATTCTTCCAATCCATGAGCTTGGAATGTTTTTCCATGTCTTTGTCTTCCTCAATTTCTTTCATAAGTTTTCTATAGTTTTTAGAGTATAGATCCTTTACATCTTTGGTTAGGTTTATTCCTAGGTATCTTATGGGTTTTGGTGCCATTTTAAGTGGGATCAATTCCTTAATTTCTCTTTCTTCCGTCTCATTGTTGGTGTATAGAAATGCAACTTATTTCTGTGTATTGATTTTATATCCTGCCACATTGCCGAATTCCTGTGTGAGTTCTAGCAATTTTGGGATGGAGTCTTTTGGGTTTTCCACAGAGTATCAGGTCATCTGCAAAAATTTAGAGTTTGCCCTTCTCTTTGCTAATTCAGATGCCTTTTATTTCTTTTTGTTGTCTGATTGCTGAGGCTAGGACTTCTAGTGCTATGCTGAACACCAGTAGTGAGAGGGGACCTCCCTGTCTCAGTTTTTCCCCATTGAGAAGGATATTCACTGTGGGCTTTTCACATACGGCTTTTAGGATATTGAGGTACGTTCCCTTTATCCCTACACTGTGGAGAGTTTTAATCAAGAAAGAAGATAAAAAGCTTTAGCACAGCAAAGGAAATAGTCAACAGAACTAAAAGGCAGCCTATGGAATGGGAGAAGATATTTGCAAATGACGTATCAGATAAAGGGCTAGTATCTAAAATCTATAAAGAACTTATCAAACTCAACACCCAAAGAACAAATAATCCGATCAAGAAATGGGCAGAAGACATGAACAGCCATTTCTGCAAAGACGACATCCAAATGGCCAAAAGACACATGAAAAAATGCTCCACGTCACTTGGCATCAGGGAAATACACATCAAAACCACAGTGAGATACCACCTTACACCAGTTAGGATGGCAAAAATTAACAAGGCAGGAAACAACTAATGTTGGCGAGGATGCAGAGAAAGGGGAACCCTCCTACACTGTTGGTGGGAATGCAAGCTGGTGCAGCAGCTCTGGAAAACAGTATGGAGGCTCCTCAGACAGTTAAAAATAGAGCTACCCTAGGATCCAGCAATTGCACTACTACTATTTTGGGGTATTTACCCCAAGAGAGAAATGTAATGATCCCAAGGGGCACCTGCACCTCCAAGTTCATAGCAGCAATGTCCACAATAGGCAAACTATAGAAAGAGCCCAGGTGTCCACTGACAGACAAATGGATAAAGAAGATGTGGTTCATATATACAACGGAATATTACTCAGCCATCAGAAAGGATGAAATCTTACCTTTTACATCGACATGGATGGAACTGGAGGGTATTAGACTGAACAAAGTAAGTCGGTCAGAGAAAGACAATTATCATATGGTTTCACTCATATGAGCAATATAAGAAACAGCATAGAGGATCGTAGGGGAAGGGAAGGAAAATGGAATAGGAAGAAATCAGAGAAGGAGACAAACCATGAGAGACTCTTAACTAGGACACAAACTGAGGGTTGCTGGAGGGGAGGTGGGTGGGGGGATGGGGTAACTGGGTGATGGGCATGAAGGAGGGCACGTGATGGGATGAGCGCTGTGTGTTATAAGGAACTGATGAATTGCTGAACTCCACCTCTGAAACTAATGATATACTATATGTTGGCTAATTGACTTTAAATTGAAAAAAAAAAAAAATGAAGAAACAGATCTTGGGCTTTAAATGTTTTTGTGATTGTGTTTGGCCGCAGGAGCCACGTGATGGCAGGTGAGCATCTCACGCGTCTGTGCAGTGTGTCTGGCACCCGGGACAAACTCCGTGAACTTTCATTTGCTCGGTGAGCCAACTTCTAGAATCCCTCAACTTGACAGTTGTCTCTCTTTAAACTGCACTTCTGCCGCTGCCAAGAATATCTCCCGTCCGCTGAGCTTCCTGTTGCTACCCTCCCCGGCTCCAAAATAACAAGAAGTTGCTTGGCAGTGACGTCATCGCCCCTGCCACCGCCTGCAGGGCACGCACATGCTGGCTCTATTTAAGACCCAGGCTTCATGTTCACTGACATGGAAATTGCCACCTTGTGAACCGTACCGGAAAGGCAAGGTTCAAAAAATTTTCTACGAATCACCAGGTTACCAGTTCTGCCTCTCCCAAGGAAAGAGGAAAAGCCAGGGCGTTCAACCGAGCAAGGGGCTCCAGCTTCTGGGATCAGCCAGGTCCGACTGGTTCTTTTCAACCACTTCTCTCAAGTAGCACAAATGCTAACACTCACTTTAGATGGTGTGCTCACTCTCTTCCACTTCTTCTCCCTTCCCTGGCTCTGCAGTCTTCTGTTTTCCCTCAAAACCATTCTGTTATTTTTATTTACCCCTCCAGACTGCTCTACCTTACTTCTCATTGAATAAAACAGCAAATGGAGCATTAATGAATGGTAGCTGCGTCCCACCCCGCCCCCCCACCGTGGATAATCACCATAACCGTTTAGTCAGAGTTCTTTCATATTTGTTGGTTTGGGTAATTTTTTCTCTCCTGCTCCTGTGCTCTGATGGCAAAAGGGATGGGCTGAAGCGATGTTTCAGACACAACCTTCTCCCTGTTCCCTCAGCAGCTGCAGATTTTTCGCATCTTGATGAACCGCCGCAATCCATGTTCGGTGCACATTTTGGGGGGAACATCTGGCACCGACTACTAATGGCTCTAGTGTTTAACCATTCAACATGGGCACGTGCTTCAAAATGCAGCTGTTCGTGCAAATATACCTTGCTGCTTACTCCCCTTAAGAATTTTAGTTCATCAACAAAACTGGAGTCTTTGATTGGATTCTGGAAGCATGAGAGAAAATAAACAAGCACATGGCTTTCTCCCTTGTACGTGATTGCTGCAACAGATGCCATGATGCTCCTGGTCCTCTCTTCCTGTCCATGTCTATACAGAAAAAATATCTAGGAAACTCGAATGGGTCACCCAGTTCCGAAAGGGGCGTGAAGGAACTTAGATGGCTCTCCACTTCTCATGGTGTCTGAGAAGGTACTTCTGTAATTTTAAGTTCAGATGTTAACACATTTGGCTTTTCTACCTTTCTATCTGGGGAAGGGAGGATCCCCACATCTCTACTCCCTAAAGAAAAATCAGCTAGAAAATCCCTTCCACACTCCCCCAAGCAGGAGCCAAGCAGCGATGAAGGGTGAAGAAACTTGCTCAAGCTCTTTTGGTGGGGAGGGTCCTTCCTGCCTCAACCTGGAACCAGAGCAACACCTCACTTGGGCCATTAAAGCATTCATATCCTTTGCCCTGTGATCCTGTTCCTGCCAATATGTACAAGGGAAAGATGTTCGCAGAGGGGACAACAAGTGACAGACACAAGGATACGATCTCAGCCTGCATCCACAATCTCAGAGAAGTAGAAGCAGCCCAAACACGACCTGTGTGGCAACCACTAAGTCAACTGTAGAGTCCTTTACAGCCTTCATAAAGGACAAAGAGACAGGCCCTCTACATACCACCATGGGGGTATCCGGTGACACCTCTGCCCTGGAAAGAATTTTAGCAATATAGATCAAGAGCCTTCACAGATCCCCTCCCCTTTTTTTTTTTAGATTTTATTTATTTGATAGAGCAAGAGTGGGAGCACAAAGCAGAGGGATTAGCAGAGGAAGACAGAGAAGCAGGGTCCCTGCTGTGCAGGGAGCCCGATGCGGGGCTCGATCCCAGGACCCTGGGACTATGACCTGAGCCCAAGGCAGACGCTGAACCGACTGAGCCACCTGGACGTGGCTTTACAATCCCTTCTGACGTGGGAATTCCGCTTCTAGAAATCTAGACTAAGGACTTTAAAACAAAAAAGGACAAAGAAAGAGCTTTACCAAAAAATATGTTCATGGAAATCCTACTCCTACGAGGAGAGAAGAGTGGAGAAGAATGTGTGAGAAACAAGGACACAACCCAATGCAGAATTCCACACAGCCTGTGAAAGGGAGATCCACAGAAGGGAATAACATGAGGAAACGTTCATGGTAGGATGCTAACTGCTTTTCAACGCAGACCAACTTACAGATTCAGAATGATCTGAATTATGTAAAATGAATACATACATAAAATGAACTGGAATAAAATGCCTCATAAATAATAAAACATATTAATGGTAATCGTGTCCAGGGGATTTTCTTCTTTAAACTGCTCTTATTCTCAGACTTAAGGATTATAATTTATACATTTTTATATTCCGAGGGGTTGGGGTGGGGGAGGATCTCTAAACATAATTAGAAATCTAAATGAAAACACAAGAAAACATTAGTAAAAAAAATTGCATGCAGGGGCGCCTGGGTGGCTCAGTCGGTTGAGCGACTGCCTTCGGCTCAGGTCATGATCCTGGAGTCCCGGGATCGAGTCCCACATCGGGCTCCCTGCTCAGCGGGGAGTCTGCTTCTCCCTCTGACCCTCCTCCCTCTCATGCTCTCTGTCTCTCATTGTCTCTCTCGCAAATAAATAAAATCTTAAAAAAAAAAAATTGCATGCACACACTGATAGTGGTAGAACTATGTAAAAATTGTACTTAAATGGACTAAGGGGAAATAATCATTATACTAGGGTTGAGAGATTTGGGATGCTCTTTCCCATTTCAGGTTACGTTGCTTTTACACCTTAAAGCTGTTTGGTTTTTTGTTTTGTTTTTTGTTTTTTTTTTTAACAGCATGGAAACAACAGCTTTCTCAGGAACTCTCCAGCTGACTAGTCATGGCAGAATTCTGCCCTGGAATCCCACTTGAAAGCATCTGAACATGAGAGCATCCAATTCAATGTCAAGTGAGCAAATCAACCTGCAGAATCATGGGCTCATGCTAATACCACACATGCAGATCCTTCAAAACTCACCAAAAGCAAGCCTGCAGAGTATTGATCATTAACTTAAAAAGATCATCAAAAGGGGCACCTGGGTGGCACAGTTGGATCAGCGACCAACTCTGGATTTTAGCTCAGGTTCTGATCTCAGGGTCGGGAGACTGAGCCCTATGTCAGGCTATGTGCTCAGCGTGAAGTCTGCCTAAGACACGCTCTCTCTCCCTCTGCTCCTCACCCCCCACCACCATCTCTCTAAAATAAATAAAATCTTTTAAAAAAGTATATCAGGGTGCCTGGATACTCCAGTCGGTTAAGCGTCTTACTCTTGATTTTGGCTCAGGTCTGATCTCACGGTCATGGGACCGAGCCCCGCATCACACTCCACACTCAGCCTGGAGTCTGCCTGAGTTTCTCTCTCCCTCTTCCCCCCTGTGCTATCTCAATTAAATACATCTTAAAAATATCATCAAAAGCAAAAATGACAAATGTTAATGGTGCTAATTCTTGCAGTGGATCAGAGTATTCCGTTTTTCAAACTAGCATACAAAACTAACTCCCAATTTGGCCCTGAAAGAAAAATTACGAGTGCTGTCAGCTTTCTCCAAGCCCAGGTGGTTTCAGAGAACTTCCCCTTGCAGATCCTTGCAGAACCAGAGGCATCAGCATCACCCAGAGCTTGCGAGAAACACCTGCTAACAGGCCCTGCCCAGCGCTGCTGAAGCCGAGCCTGCAGTCCACCATGACCGCCAGGTGCACCTGGTGGAGACATTCAAGTTGGAGGAGTGCTGCTCTAAACCACCAATCATCAACCTTGGCTGAGCACTCACATCACTGGACCAGTTCGGGTTGCACTTCCAGAGATGGACTTAATTGGTCTGGAGGGGCCCTGGACAGTTGGTTTTCTGGGGTTTTGGTTTTGTTTTGTTTTTTGTTTTTGGACACAGTTTTAAAAGCTCCCCTGGTAATATATAGCCAAGTCTAAGTGAGCCATTTAGCTCTTCAACCCAAAGAATTCTTTATTAGAAAGTTAGTTACATCTGAGCAACAGCAGGCTAGATTTACTCCAGAAAATGACTCTTTGCAAGCTTGAATGGAGGAATAATTTACTTCCACGAAACCAGTAACAACCACGGCTGGCTTTTACCAAGTACTTACTCAGAGCACTCACTGTGCTTAGCACTTTTCATGTGTTCTCTCTTTGACAGCATCTAGAAGGGAGAGACGACTGTCCCCGTTTTCTAGGTGAGAAGCATTCGGGGTATAATTACCACCAGAAATCCCACATCTCGATGTGGCAGAAGCACCAACAGGACCCTCAGGATGAGTTTCTTACTCACCTTACCCTAGTCCTGACCTTGAGAAGTAGGGCTCCAATCCAAGGCTCGCCCCATACCATTACGCTATACTTCCTTCCAAGAAGCGCCAACTCAACTGGAGCGTAAGGCATTGTCAGCCAAAAGGTTAAAGTCTTTGTTTATACATATCCCACCCCCGATTTTCAGGTCTACAGGTTCGAGTCAGCTCTGTCTTGTTCATCTGATTGACTAAGCTTAACACAGAATAGATGCTTGTGGGGTGACTCAACAAATGAACACATGAGTACAAACCATCCTTCACTGAATCTCAGTAGCATTAAGCTTCAGGAACCCAGCTCCGCCTAAGCCATCTTGTCTCCTGCCCCAATGCATACATCTACTCCTCCTTGTCCCACCCCATGCACTCAACTCTCCGTGGCTGCTCTGGTGTAAGTCATCACGGACCTGTCAGCTGCTGACAAGGACGTGCTGAAGAATGAGGAAGAGCACAGCTCATTCAGCTAATGAGACTCAGCCAAGTGCAAGAGCCAGTGACCTTGGGGAAAGCAAGCTTCGTGTCCAAGGGGGAAATGAGGGTCAGGAGCACCAGAGTAGGCTGGGACACACAGTGGGAGCTCAACGGACAATTCATTGTAGTCAGGGTCTAGTCCTTAGCCAAAGCCTCTCAGAAACTAAAGCAACTCAAAATGAGCCAGAAGGCTCCCACCCAATTCTGACAGCATATTTGCAAACTGTTCAAGGTAAGAATACTGCATAAGGGCTAAGGCAAGGACTCTCACTGGGGATACCACCGCCTCCTAGAGGTTGTGGACCTAGGCATTTCTAAAGCTCCCCTGGTGACTCATGTTTGGCAAAGTCTAAGCAACGCCAAAGGATGGAGACGCTTTTGGCCATCGCCAGAATGCTGGGGCTGCTTGCATTTATCCTGTGGAGCCGGAGACATTAGCTGTCCTGAAGGCCAAGGCAGTCCCACACCCAAGAGTGACTTACACCTACTGCACTTTCAATCGTCCTGGACCCTTCACTTAGGTGCAAAGTTTGTTTCTAGTCTGACCCTACAATCTAGTTCATTTAATATACACGCAACGTATTAGTTTTTACCCTAGAATCCACCACGCTCTGCTCTTTCAGTTTCTGTTCTTATAAAGAATGCCTTGTGATCTTCTTATGGCCTTTAATCCAAACTCATGCATTATAAGTAGTGCAAGCACTTAAACCACAAAGCCATACCCGGCCAATATACATTGAAATCTACTTTTTATTATCGGTTCCTTTCCTTTTCTTTCTCCTTCATAGCAGTTAGAGTGTTACACTCATTTAATAATTAGTTCTATAGGTAGCTCGTAGTAGCCATGCATTTCATTTCAGTACAATAAAGGGGACCTTACCCAAAATTTTCTCCCCCAATTATTTTTATTTTAAAAAAGGAATACAGACTCTTCTAGAGCCTGAAAACTACATATCCATGAGATTTGGTGCTTGCTAAGGAGGTCAAATTATTACTGGACTTTAAGACCCAAACGAGTCAAGACAGAAAAGAGGACACAGAGCCCATGTTTGAACTTCTCAACTCTGACCATTGGACTCTTGGGATGAAAACCATCATCAATGACTAGATGAACACTGAAGACATTTATGGTCCTTTTTCACTAAAAGCATACCCCCTCACATTTCTCTAATTTAAAAACAACAAAAGGAAGAGACTGAGATTTAAAGCCTCCCTGGAAAGCCAGTGAAGGTCTCGGGGGCCAGATAGAATGATGGGAGTGGGGTGCCCAAGAGCCTTATTTAGCCTTCTCTTACAGATTGGGCAGTACAGTTCTGTCTCACACGCAGGACACAGTCACGGCGGGTAACTACGCAACAGCCCAAAAGGGACAAATAATGGGACACACAGGACTGGAAAAAACACTGGGAGGAGCTGAAGGTCAAGTGAAGGTCAGTGGCCAAAGGCTCCCAGATGCCCACTGCAGGGGAAAGGACAAGAGACAGACCCACGAGTTCTTGCCTGGCCTCAGCATCCCTAGCCACCCATTGCCAATACACCAGCTAAAAAGAAATCCAGGAACATCCACTGAGCAGATGATGAGCCTGGAGATCTGCTGAGGACTTTAGGAGCATTAGCTCCTGTCACCTTCCCCACAAACCTATGAGGAAGTATAACAAACATGATTTATTTGCCCACTGCCTGCCTTGGAGACCTGGTGAGGCAGTCCATCATGGCCTTCTGTTCACTCCTGGCCACAACATGCCCAGTGAAGAGTCTAAGAGGTTATATATGGACAAGAGGAGAAAGTCTCTTCTCTTTGGATCCCGCACAAGGCTTGGCACTACCAGAGGTCATTTTGCTGCTATGTGCAGAGGCCCTACCCAAGAAGGACATGAACACAGAGCCAAGAGCAGAGGGGAGAGAGCGATGAGCTCACTGGAGAACCCGGGTCCGGTAACACCTGAAGAGAGTGACCAGTCCCACCGACACCAAATGCCCCTGTTGACCCAAGCTAATCTGGTTTGGATTTCTACAACCAAAAGTTTATTAATATTAGTTCAGATTATTATGCACCAGTTCACAGACAGAGAAAGGACAATGTGAGAAACTGCTAGGTGGCCCAGCCAGGACCTCAGTCACTGTGCCGCCTCCTTAGCCAAGGGTTAGAGACAGCCCTTGCAAGCCAGCACTCACCAGGACACACCACACTGCATTCTCCTTTTTGTCACCTCACAGGAGATACGGAAAAGACCCCCTACCTTTTAAATTTTCAAGACAGGAGGAACCAGAGGCTCAGGAGGGTAAAGGAAATGGCTACACCACACAACCAGTATGTTCTTGATTGCACACCCACGCTCCCCAACAGGAGATAAAGCTGTGACCAACAGTAATAGTAAGGCTGGTCCTGACAAGAGAGGATGAAAAGGCTTTGACTGGGGCTCTGTGAAACAACCCAGTGGGTTCTCATCAGGACACACTCCTCACCCTCTTCCCGAATCATGACCAGTTGCACATCTCTTCATGGACCTGGCAGGTTGATGGCTGAGGAAGCAATTCTACTTAGGCACAGAAGAAACACAACTCCCTCCAACCCCCTATTATACAAACAAAGAAGGCTGGTTTGTTAGGACTCAGGATTTTAACAGCGAAGACCATTCACAAACTGACTCAAGTAACAAAAGGAATTTATTAGTTCATGTAACTGCTAAGTCCAGAGGAAAAAGAGCTTCAAGAAAGACTGGATCCACGAGCTCAAGGTATATAATTAGAACCTGCCTGTTTCTCTCTCCCCCCATCTCTCCACTGTGTCGTTGCCATTTGAGGTCAGGATCTTCCCACACAGCAGCAAAGACTGCCACCAGCAATGCCTGCCTTACATCCTATCCTCTCAACAAGGCCAAAATCGCCTCTTAGCAAATCAACTTGGCTGCATACCTTCTGTCACCCAATCACGATAATCAAGAAATAGAACAAGCTGACTATCCAGGCCTGTATCACCTGCCCCACTCTGGAGCCCAGGTAGGCAATGACAGAGTCAGTCCCACCAAATCACATGGAACAGGAAGGAAGAACCACCCATCCAAAAAGATTGGGATAGTGTCCACCCCAGGGAGAAAAAGAATCCTGGTGGCCACGGCAGACAGGCTCTAAACTGACCCCCAATGATCTCTGCCTCTTGGAAGGCCCATCCATGTGTAGACCCCTCCTACACTAAATCAGGGTTCAAATGTGTGACAACAGGAAACAGGGAAACTGATAGGGTCTCATTCCCAAGATTAGGTTGTGAAAGACTGTGTCTTCCATGCGGTGTATTCTCTTACTCTTAGGTTACTCACTACCCAGGAAACCAGCTGCTATGCTGTGCGCAGCCCTACTTTAGAGGCCCACGTGGCAGCGAAGAGAGGCCTCTTACCAAGAGCCACACGAGTGAGTTGAAAGTGGACCCTCCAGGGGCACCTGGGTGGCTCAATCGGTTGACCATCTGACTCTTGATTTCGGCTTGGGTCGTGATCTCGGGGTGATGGAACTGAGCCCTGCATCAGGCTCCATGCTCAGCGGGGAGTCTGCTTGGGATTTTCTCCCTCTCCCTGTACCCTTCTTGTGCGTACATGTGCTCTCTCTCAAATACATAAATCTTAAAAAAAAAAAAATTGACCCTCCAGTCCCTACCAAGCTGTCAGGCAACTGCAGCCTCATGATAAACTCTGATCGAGAACCACCCAGCTGATCCATTCCCAGATTCCAAACCCCCAAGAATTGTGAAGATCATGAACATTTGTTTTAAACTGCCAAGTTCTGAAATAATGTTTTGCACGTTAAAAGCTAACTAATAGGGACGCCTGGGTGGCTCAGTCATTAAGCGTCTGCCTTCGGCTCAGGTCATGATCCCGGGGTCCTGGGATTGAGCCCCACATCGGGCTCCCTGCTCTGCGGGAAGCCTGCTTCTCCCTCTCTCACCACCCCCGCTTGTGTTCCCTCTCTCGCTGTCTCTGTCAAATAAATAAAATCTTTATAAAGAAAAAAAAAGAGCTAAATGAGCAAAAACAGAAAACATGCCAGCAATAATCCAACAACCCTGGTCACTTGCTTCTCTCAAAGGTAGTTTGCATGTAAGAGTCTGCTTCCTGTGAACCCGTCTCATAGCTTCAGTTTGCTTAATTCCGTAGGAAATAGGGTAATCTTTTAGCCATGAGACTCACACTCTGAACTGCTCCAGACTAAAATATCCCCACCTCAGGATCGAGCAGCTGCTCGGGGCCACAAAAGCACCGGGCTGGTTATAGGACTTTGTTCTTGGTTGAGCCATGATGGCACCCCATGACTGCACCAAAGGAAAGGCATGAATTTTGAGCAAAAAGGTACATGAGAAAATGCTGAATTTGTTCGGGGGGGTGGGGGGCAGGGGAGGGTTCAGTTTTACAACAACACTCAAATCCAGTAAAACACACATACACACTAAAGCAGTCTGAGTATTCCAATCCTTACAGCAAAAATAACTTCACTTTTTAGGGTCTGAAATAGCCTAACATTTAATTCTTTCTGCACCATTGCCATTAAAATTTAGGTTTTGATTAGATAAGGTTTCTTACTAATATAATTATTATACTAAAGAAAAAGGATAATGACCGTTAACATTTATTGAGCACTTACGAAGCACATTTACTGAACCGACACACACTCCCATTTTATCCTACAACAACGGTGAGGTCCAGGGTTTTCTTATCCTCACCTTACAGCTAAGGGAACGAAGGAGTCGTTTGCTCAGGCTCACACAACTAAGCAGTAGCGAAGCCATGACTGGACCCCCACAGTCTGATGGTAGCATCCGTGCCACCGACCACTAGGCTGAACCACCTGCACTGTGACACCTGCCACCGGAACACAAGTGGATGTGAGAACAGAACAGCCCGGGGCACGCACCTGGGCCTCGCCTCTGGCCTGTGACCCTTCCTGCGCCCCGTCATCAACAGCACCCCAGGCTCCCAAGCAACAACTGTCCACGCAGGTCCACCATCTGGCAGCACTGACCGCGCTCCTTCCGTGGCCAGGAGCAAGAAGAAAGTTCCAACAACTGGCACAGGAACTCTCTGGAACAGGTCAGCAGTTGGCCCGTATCAAAACGTACACCTCCAGCTGCTTCATTTGCTTCCTTCCTGTGTTCTCCTGCTCAAGTACGTGCCCCTTCACAGATGTTCCTTCTACATGCAGACTGCAAACCTTCAGGCACCTTCCACTCTTAGCTACCCACGGTTCCAATGGGGACACTTCAGATTATAAAAGTTGCTTAAGAAATTAATTTTTTCTATTGCATTCATGGGCTAAACTTCTCCTCAGAATTATCATATACTAAAACACACTTCCTATAAAATACACTTAACTGCTTCTAACCAGAGCGTCATGTCCTTTCAAATACAGCTCTCATTTTGTCCTTTCTGGTGCAGAAGATCATCTATATCCTCAACGAAGAAATGCACGCTTGCTCATGTTCAGCCATCACCCAGAAACACAACCTGCAAGCAACGGAGCGGGGACTCAAGGCTAAGCAGCCTCCTAACACAATCCCAAAGTGACGGAGAACAGCAGTCTGTGACTCAGAACCAGAGGGTCTGCACACTTCAGTCTTTATCGTAAACACACACAATTCTACCCCAGAACCGTGGCATGCCAGGCTGAACAGTGGCCCAGTAGAGAAAATGCCGGGGACTGTACTTACTGTCATTCAACTGTCTGATGTTCTTGAGAGGGCATTTCAAAGTATGAAGAAAGCAGAGAAGTTCTCATTAAAACTAGATATGGGATCATTGGGCCAACGTTTGACTACATATACGTAACAATTCCAGTAGTTCCACACACGTATCACTGGGGAGCACCAGGACAGTAACGCTGTGAACACGGAAGCTCGGGACCCCCTGCAGATCCACAGGACTGCAGCTCCTGGGTTTGTTTTGTTGTTTTTTGTTTTTGGGGTTTTTTTAGAGATTTATTTTTTAGAGAGCACACACAAGCAAGGAGAGGGGCAGAGGGAGAGAACCTCAAGCAGGCTCCCGACTGAGTGCGGAGCCCAACACAAGGCTCCATCTCATGACCCAGAGATTATGACCAGGGCCAAAACCAAGAGACAGCCGCTTAACTGACTGAGCCACCCAGGCACCCCTCCAGGAAATAACAGGTCTTATTTTAAAGTAGCTTTAAAGAACCACCAATAAATTGCTTATCCTACCTTAAAACAGGAAAAAAACTCGAACTCAAATGTCCAATAAATGGAAATTATTTTCATGTGGTTCATTAGCTCAATGAAATGCCACATCTGAGCACGTAAAAGCCATTAACATGAAATCTAAGTGCTTCAGAGAAGCAGACTAAGAAATGACAGGCTATAGATTTTAAGTGCAGTACGTAAAAATGTTTGCATGTGAAGAAATTCAGGAAAGTCCACATTTTTTATGGGACTTGAGATTGTATTTTATTAAAGAAAACTCACAAACTAAATCACAGGAAAGAAATAAAATGGCTCTTTATTAAGAACAGGCTTAACTGTATTCATCATTAGGAAGACGAAGATGAAAACCATTTTGCCAGGGCCACTTTTCACCTGTGAGGTTATCAGGGACCCAGACGTGGGGCCCAACCCCTGTGGGCACGGCTGGACAGAAGCAGGTCTTCTCACCCGCTGCTGCGGGATGCATGTTAGCGCAGCCTCTAAGGTTGGGGGGCGGGGGTAACAGGCAGAGGGAATGGGCAGAGGAGGTGTTGACCTCTATCCACCTTCAAAAACTACCACACTTGGACCCAGCAATTCTACTTCCAGGAGTTTTTCCAACAAATTCAGGAGAACAAAGCGATGAACGCAAAGGTTATGCACTGTGGCATCATTACAAACAACATCCTCAGCAGATCATCACAAACCACCTCTGATGCCTGGCTGGGGGCACCCTGGTCATCGAACCAACGCTGGTGCGGACGACAAGCGATCACGATTAGAAAGAGGGCGGCCCCACATACCCCGGTAGAGAAACATCTCTACGATGCCAAGTGAGGGGGGCGTGGAATACACGACTATTTCTCACGGAGGTGGAAGGAAGGCAGGAGCAGGAGGTGAAGGAGCATCTCTGGACCGGCTAGCACTGCCCGCCTCCAGGGGCATGGCATCGTTTACCGCATGTACCTTTTGTATTTCGAGCCATATGCATACATATTATGCAGTAATTACCCAGTAAGTTAAATTAAAATTTCAAATGCATAGATTTCCATTGGTCTTTGTTGTTTAATTATAAGCGCCGGTGAAGGGTGTGCTTGGGGTTTGCACAAAGCCCCCGCACCTCCCCCCACGCCTGCTTGTCGTGCCCCCTGCTCCCCCCTACCTTGCCAGCGCCTGGATCTTCAGGACGTGCCGCTCCTCCTGCTCGGCCACCTTCTTTTTCAAGGTGTCGACCTCCTGCCGCAGGGCCGCTGAGTGCTCCATCTCCCCGTCCAGCAGGTTCCGCAAAGACCTGGGCAGAGGGGCCATGTGTTCACGCACCGCCCGCAGAGCCCACCGTGCCACAACACAAGGATTTATCGATAGTCCTCATCCCTTCATTTTCCATGAGGGTCTGCATCAACCCTCATTCCAGTCTATCTCAGGTAAGGGGATTCACAGAGACACCCACGTCTGCTCAAGAGCCTCTGAGTAAGAACCAGGAGGTGGCCCAGGCTCTGTGCCCCCCACAGCCCAAGTAGCGCCAATGACGGTAAACAAGGAGTTCAGAGACCCCGAGGCAAGCCCTTTCAAAGCATCCCACCATAAGGGGCAGCACATGAAAGGAGACCATTTTGTCACAGCCGCACTGGAGAAGAGACTGAACCAGGGCAGGGATGCCAGGATGGGCCACCTGGGTCCTGTGAGCAGTAACAGTGGAATACGGACAGAGGCCTCCTCTCATTTCCCCTTCTACCCACAAAACACACCGGCCTCCTGCTCCGGCATCTCCGGGTGACACAAGCAGACGTGGTGTTTTATAGCCTTATCTGGTTTCACACGGCAGGGATCCTGTTCTGCGTCATGCTTGGGAGTTAACCCTCCAAAGTACATCCACTAGTCACCCTTGGTCTTAAAAGCAGACAAGATGGCAGATCTTCCAGAAAGAACCACTAGTTGCCACCAAGAAGTGAGCCAAACATGGTTCTGACTTACCGTTGACTTCACTGGACCTCAAATGGTTTGTTCTGGAGATCATTTACTGACTCTGGGGCACCTACACCCCTAATCTAGTGTACACATGCCAGGTGACATCAGGATAGAGGAAGAAGTGTGACTGTGAACTTGGCAAACCTCCCCCCCCTCCCCGGCCCTGGCCCCCTATCACTCACTCAACTCGGAGGCCCACGTTCCTTTAGAGCTTTGAAAAACTCCCTTCTTGGGGCCTGGAACCCCCTGACACAAACATGGTGCAATCTTTTCCCCCCGCTGCTTAGGAGAAATTGACAGACAGTGACTGCTGTTCTTCACAAGGTGAGACAGAACCTACGGCTTCTGCCAAAGAGAACAGCTCCAGCTGGTGCAAGGAAAAAGAATCCTGTGATGGCTACAAGCCCTTCATTTAAAGTTTATTTTAGTTGGAAATTTGTGCTGTCTCAAGATTCCTTTTTCAAAAAATTATCTTTTGTTTTAGAAATCAGGCTTGTTTGCTTTTCTGTGTTTCCATAAAGGATGAGGAAGAAGCTTGTCAAGCAGGGCCCAAAATAAGGTTTAAAAAGGACAGTCATGATTGCCTGTCACCATGGACACTTAATTCCTGCTCAGAGTAGAAGAATAAGAGAGCCACGTGAACACGCACACACACAGGCACATGTACGCACGTCCCCTAACCCCCAGGGAGGCAGGACAGTCGGGCTCACGGAAGCCTCGCCTACAACCGCAGGCAAGGCCCTCCACCAACCGCCCCAGCCAGTCGAGAAGCTCACATTCAAGGCAGCCAGACGGGCGCAGCATAGCTAACGCAGGGCAGGTATCCACCAAGGGATACCCAAGACGAATAAAGTCCTTCACCTGCTCGCTTTCTGCAACTGGGCTTCTTCTGAACAAGTCAAAAAGAAGCCAAATACCATCTTGCCCTAGGTATCCCTGATTTGAGAAAACTAAGTATTTGAGTGCTTGGAATATAAGAAAAGCCCTCAAATAAAAGGTTACTCCAAAGACTGCTTTGGGGTGGGGGTGGGGGGGGTCAGAGGAAGACCACTAACAGGTATGGCGGGGGTGGTCTCTGCGAGGTGGTGAAAACATTCTAGAAGTGGACCCTGGTGATGGCTGCACATGTCTGCCAACACTGAACCGTACCCTTGAAATGGGTCAATTATATAATGTGTGAATTGTATCTCAAAGTCCCTTTTTAAAAAAAGATGTTTGAGAATATTGCTTTACCAAATTCTTAGTGTGTTCTAAGGTAGAGCCATGATTGGAGGGTTTTCAATCCCTGCCAACGCTCAAGTGGTACATCCCACACAAGAAGAGATCATTGGTCACAATCCTGTCAAAGCAAAATTTCCTTAATCTGTGAGACTCTCCGTCCCAGAGCTGTAACGTCCAAGAGACAACTCCTCAAGCCTGAAAAGTCAGAATACCTGTTCTCTTCTTCCAGCTCGTCCTTCCTGTTCATCATGGCCACAATGGCTTGTCGCAGTTCACCTAAGGGAAAAAAGCACAGTCGAGATTAATCGGCAGATCCCGCCTGTTTCACCGTCCCCTCACCGAGCTGGGTTATGTGCTATTTAGGGCAAGCTGTCTAGACAAGTTCCCTTTTTCCCTTTCAAAATTAATTCCTGTGCAGTCTCCAAGACCCAGTGGGCGCAGCTCATCACTTAATAGTCACACGAAATGGGAGTGCCGGGCAGAGTGAGGAGTGTGGAGGGTTTCTTTAGGCAGCACACTCCACTGCTATGGAAAAAAAGACTGCTTTGCAGCTTCTACACGCTTTTCCAGGCCCCTGCTACTGGACAACATCTGCTCTGAACAATGATCTGTTCCCAGTTACAGCTGTTTATCAAGAGATGAGCAAGCAGATCAAGTGGCATTTGGCTCCAGGTGGACACAGAAATACTTACCCAAGTTTCCTAAGAGACGTGCTTTTCCTACCCGGACTTCTATCGTTAGTATACAGGTGACACTGGAAAGGGGTGGGGCCTCTCCTATACACAGTCCCTCTTTACTTACAGGAACTACTCTTTTGGGTATCTTCCACTTAGGAAAGCATTCAGTGATAGAAAGCCACTCTTTTAAATAAGCATCCAACTTCCCTATCTTCATCAAACTTAACTGTTTTCACAATCTATCCACCTATTAAAAACGTTTACCGTATCACTCAGATCTCAAGACCCAGAACTTCTGGATTTCTTTGGGAGAGCCAGTTTTGTTCCCCCCTGCCCACCAACAAACCCTGTGAAATTCTGTTTCCCTCTCGGGATTGGCTGCTAGAAAGCTCACAGCCAAATGACCCACCCGGTGAGCGCACGGGGCCACATGGCAACCACGACAGGCTGTTTTATGGGCGTGCACATGAGCTCAAGGAGATTAAATGCCGGCAGCGCTAGAATTTGAATCCAAATCTCCCCATTTTCAACTCTGCATTGGACCTCAGGAAACAGTAACAGCTACTGGTCACATGCAAAGATGGAGGAACTTGGATTTCACGGACGCCTCACAGGGACATTAATGCATCTTACAAAGGAAGAGCACACCCTGACAGGTGAAGTCACACAACCTCACACCTCTCATGTCAGAGCCAGGATCTAAACCGAGTTCTCGGACTCCCGGGTGACACCGCCATGAAGACCCACGGCCCTGACAGAAGGCAGGAGGGCCGGGAAAGAGACCCAGGTCACACGTGTGCTAGATCCAGAAACAAGGCACGTCCAGGTCACGAGGCCACAACCAGGACCGCGGGGGTGCAGTTCCCGGCACATGTTCCAAGACCAGAATCATACAGGATCCTTTTTTTTTTTTAAGATTTTATTTATTTGACAGAGACGCAGCGAGAGAGGTAACACAAGCAGGGGGAGTGGGAGAGGGAGAAGCAGGCTTCCCGCGGAGCAGGGAGCCCGATGCGGGGCTCGATCCCAGGACGCTGGGATCATGACCTAAGCTGAAGGCAGATGCTTAACGACTGAGCCACCCAGGTGCCCCAGTCACACAGGATCCTTGCAACCTTGCTCAACCTTTGAAAATTCAGTAGAAAAAAATTCAGTAGAAAAAAAATAGGCAGAAAAAGCATTCCCACAAAAGATGCTAGAAAAGGAAAGAGCCAGGTTGGGGCCAAGGACCGAGAAGGATGGAAGGAAGGTTAAGCAGAGCTCACAGGCCTGACGAGACAACGGGGACCAAGCTGCCCTGCACCCCGGGAGAGACAGGAAGCAGAGCACGAAGCAGGTACAGCCGCCAGGTGTGTACCTGCCTCAGCCGGGCTCGGTAGGTGTCTGCAGAGTATCCCACTGGGTCCAATGTACCTTCCCAACAAGACAGCCAGGCTCCCAAATTAAGGAAGGAAGATCTTTAAAGGAGGATTTCTTGAGCGGACAATACACATTCACAGATGCCTATTATGAAACAGGATCTAGAGGACTTTGCCTTCTGAACTTGACCAGGTAAGCAGGGTCCTGGCTCTTGGGCTCATACCAGTGTCTCAGCCTCTCAGCCTTTCCCTTGGATCCAAGAGGCAAAAAGAGCACCCAGCTTCCCAACTCCGAAAGGGGATGGGAAGGCACTGTGCTAAAGCACTGCCTCTTACATCCTGCAGCAAATAACTTACAAGAACTCAGCATGTACAACTTTAACTGGAAAATGTGGGGGGGAGGGGGAGCCATACACAAACAACCCAGTCATTTCTTCCAGGACACCACAGCCATGGGGAGGCGGGGCGCGGGGGGGGGGGGCGGAGGACAGGATAAGATCTAGTTGGCCTTTCTCTTCAAGAAGCCCAGCACAGGGATGCCTGGGTGGCTCAGTCGGTTAAGCGTCTGCCTTCGACTCAGGTCATGACCTCAGGGTCCTGGGATCGAGTCCCATATCGGACTCCCAGCTCAGCAGGGAGTCTGCTTCTCCCTCTACCTCTCCCCCCTGCTTGTGCTTTCTGTCTCTCTCTCTAATGAATAAATAAAATCTTAAAAAAAAGAGAGAGAGAGAGAGGCCCAGTACCAGTGGCCAGCAGCCGTGGACTGTGGACACAAACCCGGAAATCGCTCCTGCCCTCCAAGGACTGCTTGCTTCCCGAGTTTTCCTACAAAACCACCTTCCCACTAGGGTTCTCTACTGGTCTAAACTTCTTACAGGGACAGAAGAAAAGGTATGCATTTGCAGTGAGTTGCCAGGAGGCTGGAAGAAGTGAGACTTTTTTTCTTCAACAGACTATGTTTTAAAGCAGTTTCTAAGATGCAGAGGTTTTCCGCACACCCCCTGCCCCCACACAGGCACAGCCTCCCCCACCATCACCATCCCCACCACAGCGGGACATTTGTTACGACTGAGGAGCCTACACTGACGCGCTGGAACCACCCAAAGTTACCATCAGGGTTGGCTCTTGGCATTGTACACTCTAGGAGTTCGGAACATCGTACTGACCTGTGACCACCGTTACAGAATCACACAACACAGTCCTGCTGCCCCCCAAGTCCCCGGTGCTCCACCTGTTCATCCTCCCTCCCCCAAACCCTAGCGCAACCCCCTCTGAATAGGAGAAACTACACTCCATCCGCAAGCCTTCTGTGTGGGGGCAGGACAGCACACACGTCTGATTCACACCAGTGACCCACTGGCACTGGACCTAAGCATCAGGAGAGCTCTGCAGAGCTCATGTGCACAGCAGGGCACCCCCCACACACACCACCGCCAGGGCGCTCAGTACGGGGTGCCCTGAACTGCTCAGTTCCCCCTGCCCCCCGCTCTGCCAAGCCTCTGCGGGAGGGAGCACGTCACCACCCACACACATGGGCCTTATGACACGCCTGCAGCCCCTTTGCCTGGCCTCAACTGCAGAGACAGCAGCCTCTGAACGGAGGCCGTCCTGGGAGACTCTCTGGAATGATTTATAACTGCACTATCTTGACCCTATACATGAATTGTCGGGTTTCATGGTCAGAGTGTGTCTTTTCTCACATTCACGCCCAACTTCCAGTCTGATAAAACCCTACTCATTTATTCAGGTCCAGATGAAAAGGCACATCGTCTAGGAAGCCCTCCGGGATTTCCCCACCCCTCAAACAAGTTGCAGAATGTGCAATAATTAACCACTTGTCTCTTACAATTAGCTTACAACTCCTTAAAGACGCACAAAACGTTATGCACCTTGGGTCCCCAAAAGTCCACCACGTTGGGTGCTTGGTTAAGGTTCATGACAATGGGTGACCTAGACTATTCTTACCCAACTACAGTACCATGGAAACTAACAACAGGAGTAAAGCTGCTATGTGATGACCACTTTCTATGTGCAAACTATCAGCACCTGACACGTCTTGTTTTACTTTTCACAACCACATAATGCGGACGCTCAGTACAGAGCAGAAACCCACATTGGGATAAGGCCATAGGATCTGAAGTCACTTTCCACACCCTAAGTCCAAGAATTGTGGAAAAGGCCTTTGGCAGGACCAAGAGCTGGAACAAAGTCGCCTTAGTGGGGAGCCGGGTGGGGCAAGGTGGTCAGGTGCGGGTTCCAGCAGCTTCCACTCCGAAGACAGGGGCAGGATCCATAAAGAGCTGCTATCAACAGGCTCCTGGGCTAGGCAGATCCGACTTCAAACCCCAGCTCAGCCACTGGGGTTTGAAGGTACCAGGCCTTGTATCCTCAAATGGGCTTCCACCTTTGCAAAAATACAAAGGGGTGATGATGCCACATTCCCTGCAGAAGGATTCAGGAGTAAAATTGAGTTCCCAGCCTGGCAGATACACTGCAGCAAATGCAGAGAAGTGGTTCAGGGTCCTGAATTTTAAAACAGGGGACCCGGGTTCAAATTCTGACCTGCAGCTGGGTAACTCCGGGCAAGTTACCCACCCTCTCTGCGCATCAACTCCCTTATCTACAAAACTGGGATCTCAATAGTTGCTAAGTTCATACAGTGTCATAAGGATTCAATATGTAATATGTCAATGGGGTGCTCAGAGCATACCCAGCACATAGTAAACACTCAACATGTTACCTATCACTGTAAGTAGTGGCTTCTCCTTCAACAGCAGGGGACGGCAAGATGGGGACAAGGTAGCCGTGACTACCCAAGTAGGACTTGGTTCAATCGAGCACATTTTCAGGAGTCAGGAGACTTTACGGAGTTCCTGTGTACCTCAACCTTGGGAAATAAAAGTTTTTTTTTTAAGTTTTCTAAGCCCTAGAGCAGCAGACTAGATAACAGAATTTTCTGAAGTGTCCGACAAGATCACCATGGGCAACGTGGGAAATCAGACTCAAAGAATGAGGTGTCACTTGGAAGAGACGGTGTGTCTGGGTTTTGGGGGCATGGCATGAAGGGATCCCAGATACTGCCCCTCAGACTTTGCAGCTAAAAACTGCATATTCCATGGGGGAAAGACAACTGGAGGAGGCAGCAGTCCCCAGAAAGTCCCAGAAAACACGAATGCTCTTCCAGCAAAGAGCCACAGTAGCTGGAATGAGCGAGCTCGGCCACAGGCTTGTCTTGAAGTGACCCTGAGCACAGTAGCCAAGAGCCACCCATGATGAACGTCCCAAGTTGGCAGCTATCCACGAACAAACGCTCGGGACAGACTTTACTTTCATGCGCGTTCACCTCGCTGCCTTCTCGGGCAGTAAGGACAGCAGGTGACACTGGGGTTGGTTTCCACAGATCACATAAACAGGCTATTTCCCCAAGCACCAGTGACAAAACCCGGCACAGGCACTCCCTAACGTGTCCCTTTCTCTCCGCCCCCTGGCACTGCACGTCGCATTACTGGTTTAGTCTCTATCGCTGTGGTCTTCTTCCTCTTGATTACCTGCCGCAACACACGTTTCAAGTGCCAGAGAAGCAGCATCTCTGCGCCGCAGCCCCCGTAGAGCCTGGCTGAGCCGGGGTCTACCTTGCCCCAGGCTGAAGGCAGACGACCATCCACCTCAAAAATCGGTTCCTTGGTTGGCTTCAGAGAACCGCCGAGCAAATCTGGCCAAGTACACAGGACAACGTTCACTTTAACCGTAAGAAACTGATCTGGGATAAAGAGCAGCTTCTCGAATCATGGCAGAAAGGATGAATCTGTCCATAAATGTTGCCATTTTGGGAGCAAGAAACAAATCTTACATCCCTGCTTCTGTTATATATCCAAATAGATTTCAAATGGAATCATTTCAATGTGAAGTGCAGCCATAAAACACTAGAAATCTGCGAACAGGGCGCCTGGGTGGCTCAGTTGGTTAAGCAACTGCCTTCGGCTCCGGTCATGATCCTGGAGTCCCGGGATCGAGTCCCACATCGGGCTCCCTGCTCGGCAGGGAGTCTGCTTCTCCCTCTGACCCTCCTCCCTCTCATGCTGTCTCTCATTCTCTCTCTCTCAAATAAATAAATAAAATCTTAAAAAAAAAAAAAAAATCTGCGAACGAACATTTACGCCATTTTGCAGCAGGGGCCTTAATGTGAAAGCAAACAAGTACATGAACGAAATCATATTTTGTTTTGTTTGTTGTCAACTTCTGCCCATAGAGGGCCCATCTAACAAAAACCTGATCCATTATGGAAACTTGACCTTGTTCGGGGCAGGCAACAGAGTAGGAAAAAAACATAGTTCTCCCTCACCAAATCCCAGACCCCTCAAGTGCCCTCCTGGGAGCCCGGGCAACCCCCTCAGCGGGCACTGCCAGCCTCACTGGACAGGGCGGGGCACGGCAGTATTTTACCGGAATGCAGCCACACTCACCCGTTCGCATACAGTCTGCGGCTGCTTTTGCATGACGGGAACAGAGGGTCCCGCTGCATGGCCTGAAATACGTACCATCTGGCCCTTTACAGAAAAGGTGTGCCTGTCTCAGGAGGACATCCAGGAACTCTGCCCTCCACTCCCCGACGCGCAGCCTCCTCCAATCCAGGGCTGGAGGCAGAGTCTGGGGCTTGGTAGGGGGCCCGCCGGACACTCATGCCCGGCAGTGGAGCTCACCGGCCGGACCCCAGGAAGACTGCTGGCCAGGCGGAAGCAGAGGTGAGCCAGCAGGCGAGCAGCTGCTGCCTCAGACGCTACGGGCCACCCCCCTCCAGCTCTTCAGAGATCTCCTCGGCTTTGCCACTGGTCCCTCCAGCTATCCCTGTTCACCTCCTGCCCTGGATCTTTTGTCTGCCTTCCGTGGTTCCCAGGGGCGGCTGCATCTACACCCAGGGCTCAGCCACCGCCTGCACCCCATGGATGCCCGACCCTCCAGCACACGTGCACCCCAGCCCCTTGGGTGGTTCGCACCCTGCCCGTCTCCTGCACTCCTCCCTGCTTCGTCTGCCACAGAGCAGACCCACTCCCCTTCTCGCAGGCCTCTGGGTCTCGGCACGGGCCATCCTGAGGGACTCGGAGCCTCCTTCAGGTTTCAGCCATGGATCACCTCTTCTGTGAGGCCCTCCCCCACCGACGGGCCCATCAAGGAGCCAGGAGGCCCGCCCAGTCTTGCTCATACCCCTCCTCAGGACTCTGCCCCCACAGGCCTCCAGCTGCAGCCAGGGAGACACTGGGCAGCTGGTTACCTCAAACTGAGCCCCAGAGGGAGTCCTCCAAAAGTGTGGGATGCTCCAGTCTCATTACTAGATATGAAGGGGGGAGGGGCGGTGGGGACATGGAAGCAGATGCAGCTGGCCAAGAACAAACGGTTCTAAGTTGCTCCACAAGATACAGGTGCTGAAAGCTGAGTGGAGGACAGCTGGTCAGGCCGTGGGCGGACACAAGGGCAGAAGTCCGCCAAAGAGAAGAGCCAGTAAAACCCCTCCAGGCAAACCCAGGGCAGAGGAAACGTGGAGTTTCACAAAGGGACTGGTGTCTTAAGTGTCAGACATGAGCCACAGAACCCTGCTGCCTGACACTGAGGCAAAGCCACAGAGAAACCCAAACTCGAAGAAGAATCCCTATTGTCTTAGTAAACTTACCACTGGGTGACCTGGTCTCTGCGTGCAACAAATGTAGCAGCCAAGACCTCTGAGAGTGACTTGCAGAAACCACATAGCCACAGGAATAACATGGGCACAGAGGAATGGCCACCCCAGCTCCCGCCTGACTCCACCCCCCCCAGCACCCAGGACCCTAGGATCCCCTACTATCCCACCACTGTGTCCCAAACCTCAGCCATCCCAAGTCCTCACAGCCAACCAAGCCACCAAGATCCCCCTTTCCCTAAGGCCCCATCACACCTTATCTATACCAGTATGAAAGCACCAAAGCCCCCACACAGCCCAGAATGGGGGAGGGGCGGCCAGAAGTAGACCCCCCACCTGCCCCAGCCCCTGTCCACAGTACACCCAAGACCTTAAGAATGAGTGAAGGGTGGTACGAATTAATGAGTATTGGCGCCCACAGCTGAAGTCTGCTCATCTCCAGGAACTGAGTGTGGCATGGGCCAGGCAGAAACATCAACTGCGTTTACTAGTAAGTTCAAGGCCTCCCCAGAAAACACTAACCACCGCATTCACAGCTGTAATTTCCTGCCCCAGGGATGGGGATTCAGGCTCAAACCCAGCTTTTTCCAATGGGTCTTGGGAATGGAAGGGAGGGCACTAATTCTTCTATCATCACAAGGACCCAAAACTGGACCCTTCCCCTCCTCTTCGGCACATGAATCCACCCACACGAATCCTAGATTTCAAACACATCGGCAGAGCAGGGACTAACACAGATGCAGACACAGGCCACAGAGAACACCCTTCACACAGGGATGATGGGGGTCAGAGGCTGCTATGTGAAGTACTGGGGCAGGAACCGTGGCGGGAGGGGGAGCACCTGCCCATGCTCAGCCACTGAAGGCCCTGGGGGGGGGGGGGGTGAGATCTTAAGATTAATTTTGAAAAAGGAGTTAAAAATCATTTAAGAAATGAGAAAACTCAAGGACTAGGATAACCAGACGCAGTCTATTGGGACGTATGGGTGCACACGCACGCACACTCTCACATATACATAGATCTGTATAATAATTCTTTGCCTTTATATAGCAGCTCTTCCCAAAGACCTCAAAGAGCCTTTACAAATGCTCCCCTGGGGCCCATACTCAGTTATATTTAAAGAGAGAGCTCACGAGGGCACAGACACAGAAATAAATAATATGCTTCTACGGCTATATACTTAACCTACACCGTCATTTTTCAAACTTAACTTAATGCTTTTTATAGCTTTTTCTGCCTACCCACTCCTGCTCATCTCCAAGAGAAAGGATAAACTATATCGAGCTCCTCTGTAACTTCTCTAATCCATCCGGCCCTTGTTGCCTTTTGTTCTGTTTCCGGCCTCCCTGCCAACCCAGGGTTTCTACTTTGCAATTTGTTAAGATTGGGGGTGGGGGATGCCCCCCAGACGTGTTGCCAGGGCTCCTAAGGCCAGCAGGGACCCTGCAGCATTTCCTGTGTGCCCAGCCAGAAAAGAGCATGCTCTATCCACAATCTCCTTGAATTCTTGCCACCTCCAGAGAAGCAAGGCCTATTGCACCAATTCTATGAATGGGGAAACAAAGGCCTAAAAAAAGGCACCTGCTACAGGCCCCAGAGTCCATCAGACAAGGCCCAACCCTGGTCAGCCTCCCTGGGAAGCCTATCCCCAACCTGCACTGGCAGCACCAGGCTGAGCTGGCCCCGGGGATGGGGCACACTCAAGATCCAAGCCCCCAGGGGCACCTGGGTGGCTCAGTCGTCAAGCGTCTGCCTTCGGCTCGGGTCGTGATCCCAGGGTCCTGGGATCGAGCCCCGCATCGGGCTCCCTGCTCAGTGGAGAGCCTGCTTCTCCCTCTCCCACTCCCCCTGCTTGTGTTCCCTCTCTCGCTGTGTCTCTGTCAAATAAATGAATAAAATACTAAAAAAAAAAAAAAAAAAAAAAGACCCAAGCCCCCAGCATATGGCCTCCACTCCCCCAACCTCTGCCTACAAGGGGCGGGGGGGATCAGGATTCTAACTAAAATCTCCACCCCACCCCACCCCACCCTTGACACTGTTTCTACATAACCTAGGAAAAAGAAAAGGTTTGAGGAACCCATGGGAACAAAATGAGAAATACAATCACAAGGGAAAAAAAAAAATACCTTACAACAACGATCAAGCTCTAGATCTTTATCACCTTCGCCATGCAAAATCGGGGGGTTCTGTCTCATTTGTGTACACACACACACTCTCATGCACACACAGTGTATTTACAGTGACTTTAATACAAACTTTAAGGCAAGTGTCCCAAAAGCAAAAGCCGACTGGGCCCCACAAGTGATGGCAGTGAACACAATGAAGTCCTCACAGTGGTGTGGGGCCAGCTGGAAGAGGGGAGAACGTGGCCCAGGAAGGCAGCAGCCCCCGCCTCCAGTCCACCATCCCAGGCTACCACCATTTCTCATGTGTCAAGAGAAGCCAGCAGCCACATTTTTACATACATCTGATTCAAATACAGTTAACAAGGCTCTCATCAAGCAGGCCCAACACATCACAGCTACGGATCACCACTCAGAGATCCCCTGCTCCTAAGCTGGAGCTCCTGATCGCCACCAGCTTGCAAACAGCCTAAGTAGGGCACGTCGGTATAGCCATATATTTAAAAAAAAAAAAAAGGTCTCCTAGAGAATGTCAGAAGTATAGAGTTGGAAGGGGGCAGAAGCAGAGACTGAACTCCCCAGGAAACTACCCAGGAACCTCAAAGCGATGGACTTGGGAACCAGCAAGGGTCCTAGTCTCCCCGCCCGGCCCACTCAGCAACACCTCGAAAAGACAGCACCCGAGGACACACCAACAGTCACATTAGGAGTGACTCCGGGGGTGGGGAGGGAAGGGTCTTCTAAGAAAAAAGTGGAAAGGTAGGAACTTATCAATGAGTCAAGAACAGTCTGTACGTTTATTCTCCAAAGTTAAAAAGAAAAAGGCATCAGCACAGCATTTAGCTTTAAAGACGCATCTGCCTTAAGAACTAAAAACAGTTTTAAAGGTTGCTTCAAGGAGAAGAAATAGAACAGAGAGACTTATCTGGCGAGAAAGAAGATGGGGGGGGTGGGTACAGTCACGGCTTGTTTTAAGCAAGTACGGAGGTTCCCGTAACGTGAAACCGATGTGAACGCGACCCCTCCGGCTGTGCCCAGCACACGCGGCACCGCCCAGCCGGCACCTTGCTGTCGTCGTGAGACCCTTCCGCCCCTCCAAAGTAAAACCCTGCGCCCTCCCCCGGCAACCACTGGACCGCTTTCTGGCTGCAGGCAATTTCCTCTCCCCGTCCACACGCCCCATCCTCCAACAGGTGACCTTCTGGTTCTGGTGTGTTTTGCTTGGAAGGCTTCCGAGGTCCGCCCACGTCGGAGCGTGTCTCGGCCCTCCTTCCTCCTTATGGCTGCGCGGCCTGCCGTGGTGGGGATAAAGCACCTTCCGTTCACCCGCTCGTCCTCTGATGGACAGATGGGCCGCTGCTACCCTTGGGGGACGGTCAGCAGCGCTGCATGAACGTTCGCAGACACATACTTGTTCGAGTCTCGACTGTCAACTCCTCGGGGTAGACACCTGGGAGTGGAACTGTGGGTCACAGGGTAATTCTACTGCACTTTCTGGAGAACCACCACACCATTTTCCTGCCGTCTCACAGAAGAGTTCAGATGTGTGTGGTCGATAGCCAGGCCCAGCGTGGCCAATTCTTATTATTCTTACTTGAGTCATTATTCACGGCAGGTAGATTTTAAAACACGAAATCGCTACAGATCCAGTTCCAAAACAGATTCCGGCGGAGAACCGCAGTGGAGACAGAAGGGGCAGAAGACAGCTGCTCAGCTAAGCGGGGATTATTTTTTTTTTTTTTTAAGATTTTTATTTATTTATTTGACAGAGAGACAGTGAGAGAGGGAATACAAGCAGGGGGAGTGGGAGAGGGACTGAGCCACCCGGGCGCCCCCTAAGCGGGGATTATTGCAGGGTGTGGC
Source organism: Halichoerus grypus (assembly GCF_964656455.1). Taxonomy (NCBI): domain Eukaryota; kingdom Metazoa; phylum Chordata; class Mammalia; order Carnivora; family Phocidae; genus Halichoerus; species Halichoerus grypus. The sequence continues at coordinate 31,047,613 of NC_135717.1, forward strand.
AGGTGTTTTATTTCACCGTCCTACACGGAGCTGGTACTCCTCTCCTGTGCAGGCAGCGCTAGTTCTGGGCTGCAGTGTTTTATCAAGAAAGGCCCAGTGAGAAACACATAGTGGACACCAGCCCAGGGCCTGGTGTTAAGGTGAAGCGTGGAATACAGGTGTTAATTAGATGGTGTTGGATAAATGCAAAGCTATGCAAAGCAGGGCCTACTGCTCTTTGCTGCCCCACAGCTAGATCAGTAGGTGCCCATAAAGAGATGGTATATTCTACCAAGGTACTCACACTGGCATTGAGAACGTGGGCCATCCTACTGCTATGCCAATGGGATTCCACTTAGTTACCCACCCGCCCTATGCTGTGCAGTAGGGCCCAGCAAGAACTCATCTGAAGCTCTTTGGACAGGGGCGCCTGGAGGGGGCTCAGTCCATGATCCCGGGGTCCTGGGATCGAGCCCCACACGTCAGGATCCCTGCTCGGTGAGCCTGCTTCTCCCTCTGCTTGCTGCTTCCCCTACTTGTGCTCTGTCAAATAAATCTTAAAAAAAAGCAGCAGCAGCTCTTTGGACAGAGCATGTCCTCCCTCGCTGAACCCACCCCTGCCTGAGGTTTTACTGGCCTGACTCCTGAAGCCACACAGCTGTATAAGCCCTGGGTAAACGGGGAAACCAGGCTCTTCCTCTGCAGTGGTGAGAACATAATCCCTACCACAGAAAGGTTTCTGACCATAAGGAACACAATGCTGGTAGCACGGCGCCCTCCCCACTACTCCAGAGACAGAGCGGCCAGAATTCTCTGCTCCCACAAGGTCACAAACACACAGAAATCAGAAGTAGATCCTCTCTGGCAAACAGTCTCTTGGGAGTGAGCCAGATCCAGTCAATATCCATGACGTTCACATACCACCTTCAATGAAGGGACAAGAGGACACCCCTCACACTGTTCTGTCCGGCGCACCTTTTTCATGGGTCCAAGAGCTTTGCCCTGGCACTATGGGTGTGGACAGGGCATAAAGTCTCTGCTGAGAGAGGCTGCTTTCTTGGCTTCAGCCCCTGGGAAAAGCAAAGCCTCCCTCCCCATATCTCACTCTCCAGGGCCTGGACCTGGCAGGACAAAGCTAGGACAGAACAGATCATGGCAGATATTAGGAGGGTAATGGTTCGCCAGCCTGGCTGAGCTACACACTGGAACCACCTAGGAAACCATTAAAAACAAAAACACATGTGTGCGCACGGGCACGCGCACACACGCACACACACACACACTACCAGTGCTCGGAGTGCACCACGGGACTAGCCAGCCCAGCATCTCCAGGGGTGGGACCCAGGCTTCAGTGTCCTTGTAAAGCTCCTCAGCTCACCGTGCAGCCAAGGTTGGGCAGCAGGAGACCCCCAGCTGAAGACGCCTCGGCACAGCGGCAGTGCTACATGCCAACCTTCAAAAGCTCCCACTGGGGGCCAGCCACTGTCCAGAGAACTTTGCAGACGTCGCCTCGATCGAGCCCCTCAACAACCCCCTAAGTGTAAGTGGTCACCGTTCCTATTTTTCAGATGAGCCAACAAAGGCTCAGAGGTTAAATAACCTGCTCAGGGTCACACAGCTAGGAAACCGGGAAGCCTGCTGTGCTGGAATCCTGTGTTCCCAGTCACTAGGCTGCAGAGCCTGATGGGGAGGCCTCGGTCCTTTGTCCGGAAAGATCACCACGGTTTCTCTGGGGAAGCTTGCGGGAGCTTTCCCCGTTTGGGGAAAGGTGATGGAAGTGTGCCCCAACACTACGAAAGCCCTATTAACCACTCCAGCCTGCTCGCAAGTGTTCATGTTGGGGCTAGAACATTAAAGGGGACACAGCGCCCCCAGGGGCAGCTCGGGGTTTCAGGGCGACTGGGAGCAAGCCACAAGGGAACAGCAGACACCGAGGAGACAGGGCCCCAGATTCTAGCCTTTTCCTGCACGTGGCAATTTTCTATCTACTGCTAACCTTGGAGCGAAGGTCAAGGCTTGGCTGTAGTAAAGGAATCAACGAGTCCCTTAGTTCATGGGGCTGATGGGGTCCTCCCCCATCTTACAGGTGGAAAACCCAAGCAGGGCCCTACCAGTAACCACAGCTAGCGGAATGCAGGCCTCCTCATACCAGACATTGGGAGAAACACTGTAAAAAATGGTCTCATTCAGCCCTCCAAACAGTCTCAGGAAGCAGGTTCTAGAAATCAAACCCATTTTATCAGTAAGGAAAGAGACACAGACCAAAAGCCCGGCTACCTACAAGGAGACCCACAACCACAACTACCATGTGACACCTACGATCTCTCCAACCCCCGGGGAGGGGGATCTCTGAGAGAGGCCAGGGCTCCAGACCAGCTATATTATACATCCCCCCACACACACACACCCCCCAAAAAAGGTCAACACTGCTGATTTTCAGAGAAGAAGTCTCAGCAGGTTCTAGGCAGAGTCGGCTGGGCCAGAGGTTGTGGACACACTGTCCCCACCTCTTCCTCATTTCTCCTCTACCAACAGAGGAGGAGGGAGGCTTGACCACCTGATCCGGGGCTTCCAGTACCATCTAAATGCCGGGGGCTGGAGGTAGGAGAGAAGGAACACTCCCTTACTTGATGGAAGCTGGTTCCTAGCACCTGCGACCAAAGGAGTCCGACCCCGCAAGCTGCAATCTGGGACCTACAGCGAGTCGGCACGGGAGGCAATGGCCAGCAAGCCAGGACACACGCGGGACGGGAGAAGGATGTAAGCAAAGATGGGAGACAGGACAAGGATTCCAGGTCCTCAGCTGGTTCAGCTTTAGGGCAAAGTGCTTTAGGCATGTCACGGCCCCTGTGCGTCTATAAAATGAGCTGGTTCGACAAGCTGGTCCTCTAGAATCCTCCTAGCTCTGTGAGGCTGGGATTCTTGGGGAACAGCAGAGGAGTCTTTCTAGTTTCTGCCTGCTGCCAGCAAAGAGAGAGCCTGGGGCATCCCCATCACCTGCTCCTCTCTGCCGGCTAGCTGCGCTTGGCTGGACCGCCCCACGCCAACAGCATCAACGGGACCTGGACCGGTCCGCGGCGCCCGGTCTGCCATGGCCCCAAGGGCAGCCGCACCAACATCTGCTGCAATTGGCCTCATGCACAGCAGAGTGGTGGGGTTAACTGACGGCAAGGAAGATTAATTACATGTGAAATACCCATAAATAATTAAGACATCAGCTGCACAGCTTCTTTCCGCCCTCAGGCTGTGATATCCCATGTATGGCCAATTCTGACAGAGCCACACACATAATCTGCAATTAATTAGAAGCACACAGCTACAGAGGACATAGGCCAACCTCACAGCAGACGGAGTCCATTGGCTCTCTGCTGTCCCGCTCTACACTTCAGCACTATGAGGTCTGGTCCACAGAACGCGAGCTCCATGTCGCCAGGATGGACCAGGTCCCAGCCCTGGCTGCACCACTTACCTCCTGTGCAGCCGTGGGTGTTTCACCCGCCCGGACTCGGTCTCCCCACCTCTGAAGTGACGGGAGAGCGGACAGGAAGCGCTCTGTGAATGCAGGATGGGAGACTCCTGTCTGGCTAAGCAGCAAGTGATAGCAGGGAAGGCACAACGATGCTCAAAAGTCTTACAGTTTAAGGCCAGGGAGGCCCAAAAAGGTAGAGACAAGAGACGCTCAGAACACAAGAAGCCCACAAGCAACGGCCATCGTTGGACTGCCCTGACACCACGCATCACACTGTCCCAAGTACCAGGTTTTTCCACAGCTGCTGCTGCCATGAGGCAGCCCTCCCCACGCCCCAGGACTCCCAAGAAGGGGCCATGTCTAACGGCAGGCAGAATACAGGAAGGAGATGGGACCCACAGATCAAGCTGTGCCTCCCCCCCCCCCACCCCGGGGCAGGGAATGGAGACTCCAACCAGCTAAGAGCAGGAGGACTTACAGACTGGAAGAAGAGCACGACTGGACACTGAAGGGCCAGAGGCCTCCAACAGTCATGCATTGAGTGCTCTTTCACCCCTGGTCCACCTTTACACCCTCTCCTGCAGGAAGCCTTGTGGAGTCTACAAGATGGAGCCAATTCTTCACCTTGGGGCAGCCTGAGGATACCTGCCCTGGTTCAAGGAGCTCTGTAGGACCAGGAACAAGCCTTTCCCAGTAAAAAATAGCAGGGGCTACCCTTTCTCCCTGCTTGAAAATGGGTATGGTATCCAGAACTGCAGTAACCAGCTTGCAAACACAGGGCGGCAAGCCCTAGCACGGAAACGATCAACTACACAAGTTTGGGGCAGCTTCCGTGTCCTGGCGGTTATAAATAATGCTGCAATCAACACAGGGGTGGCATGTATCTTTTCCCCAATTAAGGTCTTTCTCTGCATAAATACACAGTAATAGAATTAGTACATTACGTGGTACTTCTTTTTATTTTTTGAGGAACCTCCATACTCTTTTCCCCAGGGCTGCACCAATTTGCATGTGGAATTTAAGAAACAAAAGGGAAAGAGACAAAAACAGACTCTTGAATACAGACAGCTGGTGGCTGCCACAGGGAAGGCGAGGCAGGAGTAAACACATGAAGGGGATTAAGAGTACAATTATTTCAAGTAGCACTAAGAAATGGTTGAATATTATACGTCTGAAACTAATATAACACTATTACACTTACATAACGGTAAGTAAAGAAATTGGGGCAGAAAGAACTGGGATCCGTGGTGGCACTGAGCGTCTGAACCTTGCCAGCAACCACCTACCTCCTGACCTCCTGTTGTAGGAAGGAAATAAGCTTGCTTACACAGGTGATGGTGACAGGGGCCAGCAAGTGCTGAAGACACGCCCACCTGCAGGCCCACCTGCAGGCCCACCTGCAGGCCCACCTGGAGCTCAACAAGCCCTCTGGGATCAGCCCCACCCAGAGCCCAATCCTGCTCAGAACTGAGTTAGTGGTGCTCTCGGGGCCTTCCAGTCGCAGTCTGGAACAATGGCCACAGGTTGGCCTTGGGGACTAAGGGAAATGAAGTACTTGATAGGATGGGACAATCACTCAAACGTAATAGGTTCTCAATAAGGACTGATGTCCCTAGGAGACAGTGCAACACAGTCAAAAACAAACAAACAAACCTCCAGGTTGAGGGTCAGAAGAGCTTAGATCAGTTACGGGGTTTTACCTCGGGCGAGGGATTTAACCTCTCAACCCATTTCCTCACTTGTAAAATGGCGAGAGCAGTAGTTTCTCCCCTCCCCCCACAGGCATTATGCCATTATGGGGATTAAAGGGAATTGCTGGAAAACAGGAGGCAGAAGCTGGAAAGCGAACCCCCTCCCCCACCTATTCAGGCCCCCCACTCTGCCCTGGAGCAGAATCACCCCCCATCAAATCCTCTAAAGGAAGTGAGAGGAGAGACCACCACCTGCCCTTGTGGCAACCAAGTTTCTTTGGGTTCCATCCCCGGCAGGAGCAGGGAAGAGCAAGGAAAAAAGCACCACACAGAGCAAACCGGGGGGGGGGGGGGGGGGGGGGGGACGGACGACGGACTCCTCAGGGCAGAAACTGTCCCCCAGACTCAGTAGGGGATTTTGCACCTAAGATAAAATGCAGCCCTCGTGAACCTCTGCCTTCTTTCATGCTGAATCCCTGTCCCCATGATGAGGGAGAAGGCAAGCAGAGGACAAAGCATAAGCTGACACCCTGCAACCTCCCCAACCCCCCACTCTTGGGTGGGACATGTGTGACATTCTTCCAGGGATCTCCCAACTATCTTAATATTAATACCTTGCTGGGGGAAAACAACCTTAACTTGACAATGGCAAGACCTCTGGTATCTTGTAGGTTGGTCCTCTTTAACATATGAAACTTCTTTTGAAACCTCCCTATTCCCTGGCACCTGGGTGGCTCAGTCCTAGCGGCCACCTTCGGCTCAGGTAGGGTCCTGGAATCGAGCCCCACCCCCTCACAGGGAAGCCTTTTTCTCCCTCTCCCACTCCCCCTGCTTGTGTTCCCTCTCTTGCTCTATCAAATAAATAAAATCTTGAGGAAAAAAAAACTCCCTTTTCCTAACTGCCCCAACTCCTGAGTATATAATCAGCCACCCCTCACAACCCCAGTGCCGCAGCTCTTTCTGCCCACGGGTCCTGTCCCCGTGCTTTAATAAACCACCATTGGCTCCAAAGACGTCTCAAGAATTCTTTCTTGGTCGTTGGCTCTGGACCTCACCCCACCAAACCTCACCTATATTCCAAAACCCCATCACCCGAGACCTAAGAAGCCGAAGAAGGCCCACCTACTCTCAGATGGTGCAGCCGGAGGTCCTCAGGGAGAGAACGTGAGGACCACCGCCTCCATCATCTATTTCCTCCAGGGGCTGAATGACACCCTCCGACTGCAGCTCCCTTCTGTGTGAACCTACAGTCTGGGCGTTACAAATGCTGAGCCCATCCGTTACTCACGGTGATTCCTGCAGTCAGACACCACACTGCCACCAAAGAAACCCGGAGAGAGGAGAGCGCACCACAGAAACCAATGGAGCACTGACCGCAGACCAGAAGCCCAGCATCCTCCTGACTTAAGAATGCATGAGGAAGGGACCAGGTGTTACGAGCGACCCCAGGGCATGAAGCAGCTGGTTCACTAACCCCAGCTGAACAGCACCCTGGGCGGGGCTGCCCCGCCCCACGCACACACCCAGGCCTTGGGGCTGGCCCGAGGTCGCATGATGAGCATCACACAGAACTGAGCTGCACCCTGAGCCCAAATCCAGGCTTTTCCAAACACCTGCCAACAGTTCCTAAAACCATGGGAGGAGAGGAGAGCCAAGTAGAAGAGACCCCTGCATTCACTGCCTCTACCTCCCGGTCCTGCCCCTCCTGCAAGAACAAGCTAGAACAAGCTCACAACCACCTGCTCCAGGAACGGCAGCTCCTCGGGGACCAGATGGCCCCAAGTTCTCTCACTGGGCAGCTCACAACACCCCACACCTGGTCCGGCGCCCGCCCCTCCAGAGGTTATTCATTCATTCATTCACCAGTCATTCCCAAGCCCCGACTATGTGCCACCCATGACACTAGCCAGAGTGGGGCAGGGTCCCCCTCACAGAGCTTCAGACCTGTGGGGGAGCAGACACTAAACAGGCCCAGAAGGAAATCGCCACAAACAGAGGCTGGGGAGGGAAAGAACAGGAAGGAGAAATATTCTGGGAGGAGGGAGTGGGCAGGCAAGTCTGAGGGGGAAGCAAGGTGGTAACTGAAAGGTGATGGCGGGGGGGGGGGGTATCCAGGCAGAAAGAAGGGCCAAGTCAAGCCCCCAACTCCCCCGAAGCAAGCACGCACTCAGCAGGGATGAGGAACTGGCTGGAGAGCGACAGGCACACAACATGGGATAAAAGAGCAGGGTTTTATAGGCCCCAACAGGAATCTGGATTTTGCCCCAAGTGCAGAAAAAGGCCCTGCAGGGCTCAGAGGGGGAAGTGAGCCAGGGCAGGAAGGTGTGGATGTGCCCGTGTCCCATCTGCCCAGAGAAACCACTGTGTCGTAAACAGGATAAGGGCGTGTGGTCTTTCTAGGAGTCCTGTGCATGTCCCATTTTACTAAAACCCTGGGCCCCTACAGGAAACACCAGCTGGTGCTAATCGTCTGCTTCCTGGGCTGCCAGCCTGTCTTAAAGGGGCTGGAGCCGCAGACCTTAGACAGGTGGCTGACGGGCCTGCCGGACAGCAGAGCCACAGCCTCCAGAACCAGGGCCTCCTCGGAAGCACCGGCGCTCAGCTCTGGCTGCACGCTTGTAAAAGCCTGGGCCATAGGCATGCTGGGAGCCCAGCTCCTAAGCCTTCTGGAAACCAGAGGTGTGTTAAGCAGCCCAACCCCTCACACGGGGTCCCTCAGGGAAACGCCCTCCTGTCCTGGTCGCTGGGCCCGGCAGCAGGCACTGAACCCTGCCTTAGTGTTACTCACGGCCTATGGTCTGGGGCATCTGTGCAAAGCCCACTCGTCTGGAGAAATCTGTGCCGAGTTCCAAAATTAGTCTTTACTGAGACTAATGCTCAGACACCAAGATGGGCAGCAAGAGAGACATGGGGGTGCTGGCTGCTGGGCCCCATGAGGGCCGGGACCGGCTGAGCACAAGTGGCCAGTAACACGGCCACCTGCCACCTGCCGTAGGAACTGCTGGGGGGTCGCCCCCACGCAGGGATAGGGGAAGAGGGCCATCTGAGACCAGCTGCAGTTGGAGACACACAAGCTGCAGCTCTGAGAAACCTCCCACCCAGCTCAGCACTCGGTGCCAACTCCAGCTTTCTGGAAATGAGTTTCATCCTTCTCCAAGCACCTGAAACTCTAAATTCACTGTGAAGAAACCAAACAGGTGAGATCACTCCCATTTTAGAAATGAAGAAATAAGCTGAAGAGGTTAAATGTTGGGCCCGGTAAGAATGTTCATCTTACATAACCTCCTATAGAGTCTTGGGGTGCTGGGCTTCTCTGCTAGAGAGTAGCCGGCCCCCCAAAATTGGATAAGGCCCCCTGTGAGAGAAAACTGCTTCTGTTAGCAATCGGATCTGCACCTGCGGGGTGGGTGGGCCAGGCAGGAAGCACGCGTGAGCAGAGCCAGCAGGTGGGACTAGGAGGGACTGCTGACAGGCAGCCAGCAGCCACCATTAGGCTACAGCTGAATGCTATGCAAAATTGCCTCGAGCTCATGAGATGTTCTGATTTTCCCACTGGGGTTGTTTGGTTTGTTGGGGCTTTTTTTAACATGAAAATCGCCCTATGATTAAACGTTGGCGACTAATTAAAAAGATACTTTCAACACTGTGCAGCCCAAATGAAACCCCTCTGTGGACGGCCAGTTTGAAACCTACGGGCGTAAGTGGGGGCAGAAAGTGAAGGAACCACGCAGTAAACAAGCAAATCACCAGCTGTTTACATTCCAAGATCAAGGAATGGCAGGGGATAAAGCTCAGGCCTGGGCAGGGACCCATGGCTCCTGCAGAATCCTGGACTTGATCCTGGGGGGTGGGCAACCTTTGAAGGGTAAGCACCACCTGCATGGGAGTTACTCAAACCTACATAGGTGGTAACATTTGTCACTGCTACACACACACACCAGCTCCTATAAAAACGGGTGAAATCAGATAAGGTCTATAGCAACATCAGTTCTCTGGTTTTGACAACATACTCTGGTTCTGTAAGATGGTACCACTGGGGGAAACCGCGGGGCAGGGTATATGGAAATCATCTTTTTTTTTTTTTTTTTTTTTTACCATTTCTTGTGAGGTTTAAATTCTTTCAAAACAAAAAGTTTTTTAATGCCAAAGGAAAAAACCCCCACAAAGTTCCGTGGTCAGATTGACCGTGTGATCTTCCACCTGGAGCGGGCACCAGCTGTCCCAAATCCCCTTTTCCTCTTCTGTAGCTGGCCACATGACCGCTCAGAATGAAAACCTGCCCCACCTTCTCTTTCAGATATGGCCATAGGATTCATGCTAGCCCAAGTGCGGTGAGCAGGAAGGCACGCTGGGAATGTGGGGCCGTGCCTCCTCCCTGGCAGAAAGGTGCATGTCACGGGCATGTGGACAAGGGCAATGCGTGAGAGATGACAGGCCAGCCACATAAAGGGGGAACCAGGTCCCAAGCTGTCAGATGGGACGAGACAAAATTCCACCTTGGTCTAACCAACGTTACTACGGGTCTTTGTTACAGTAGTCTGAGTGACTTCCTGCCTAGTATGCTACCATATGCATTTCTTGAGGAAGCAACCAACGCATTAGCAAGGTGGCTTTTCAGTGCCATCCCACAGCCCACAAGAGCTGGGAATGAGCAAAGGAAATTTACAGAAGCCAAACTTCTCAGGTCCCTAGTGAAAGCACTGCATCTTAAGCTGTGACAGTCTTGCTTCAGTGTCCCTCCCTCCTCCCCAGTGTGATTTAGATGCAGATATAGTCCCTGTCCCTCAAGAGGAGCCATCTTAGTGAAGATGGATGGTGGAGGGCCACCTCTGGAAAGCAATCGCTCTTCCTCTCCTCCCAAGCTAGACCAAGCAGCACACCCACTGCGGAGCTCTCTATTAAATATGGTTGGGGTCTCTTGGCCCTAACTTCTCAACTCAATCACCTGAACTTAATATCCACACAGAGAACTCTGCGAAACTCTCCTCTCCAGAGCGCTCTCTCCACTTCAGGGACAGTGACTCATCTGTGTGACAGGACCACAGTGATGAATCTTAAGGCTTCAGGGAGGAGAGGGGAGAAGGGACAGGAATCCCCACACAGACAGCCCGTGTCACCAGTTTTTGAGTTTTCCATGGCTCACATATTACCTGGAAAAAAAGAAATCTGCTGCTCTAAGTTATCAGTGCTACTCAGAAGAGAAAAAATTCTAACATAGACCAAAGGGGTCAAACTTCATTAAAGATATGTTGGTGGATTTTTTTTCCCCCAAATGCTCTTTTCAAATCAAACTCTTCGAGCAGTCCAGCTTTGTATTTGAGTTAACCATGGCCTTAACTGGGGAAAACCTGATGTTATGTTGTTCCCAACACTCTGGGGAGCGAGGCTGACTTCCCTGAAACCCCCAAAGCCAGCCTCAACCTCCCTCCTGCAGTGATCAGCCAGGGAAGTGGCAAAAAGAAGCGTTGACCGGATGCAAGTGGGTCCGAATTCAGAGCCAGCTCATCCCACCTGAGGAGGTCGGGCCATGCCGACATTCCTGGCAGACACCCGGATGCAGCAGAAGGTGAGTGTCTGGCATTCTTCCCAGTTTCTTTTCCTCGTCGTACTCTGCCATTTGGACCTATCTCTGGAAGGTAGGGGATGCTCTGAATATAGTATACAGCAATAAAGACCAGGGTCAGCAACTATTTCTAACAAAGACTGGCACAGGAAAATGCACCAGATTTCCAGTATTCATGGTGATCAGTGAGTCAACTATTCTGTGTGCAATGAAGAACATTTCGACTGCAGCGCCGGACAGTGATGGCCTCAACCCAAAGCTAATCCTGGAGCCATTCTGGATGAAGCCACGCCACCACGTAAATGTGGGTGGCGAGAAGGTTTTAGAAAGAACTGCCCCCCCCCAAAAAGTTGGGGCGCCTGGGTGGCTCAGTTGGTTAAGCGGCTGCCTTTGGCTCAGATCCTGATCCTGGGGTCCTGGGATCGAGCCCCACGTCTGGCTCCCTGCTCAGCAGAGAGCCTGCTTCTCCCTCTCCCTCTGCCTGCCACTCTGCCTACTTATGCTATCTGTCAAATAAATAAAATCTAAAAAAAAAAAAAAAAAAGAAAGAACTGGCCCCAAAGAACTCTAGCCAGGGTGATCTTGGCGTTTTCCCTTGAAAAGATTCTCCTGGCATCCAGTTGCCCACAAGCACCGAACCACACCTTGATTTTTCAAACAGGGCACCTAACTATCACAAGGTCTGGGACCAAGTCATAGGCACAGTTCGAGGAGATGCATTCTGATTTTCTGTGGCCTCATCCTGAACGACAGTTTTAGATGTGGGTTTCCAATTCCAGGAAACTGAAGTGAGCAGAGGTCACTGGTTTTTTTCAAGTGTAGTTCATCTTTTTATCTGTGAATTTCAGAAGGGCCCCAATCACACAGGCCTCTGGGGATAAGCGAAAAAATTAATGATCACAAGAACGCCATGGAGAGATGATAAATGGAATCAAGGACACGTTAAGACACTTTCCTTTTTCATTATCATCAAGGGGCAGCTGTGACTAACCAAAGTTGCCAATATAAAATGATTAAAATTAATTAGGGGGTCAGTAAACTGGTGGTGAGAGAGAGGAACACAACACGAGGGGAACTGAAGGCTCAGAAGACAACGTGCAGCAGAAAAGCTACCCGAGGGCAACGGGATTTAGAGAAAAAGCAACAGGGGCCTTGAGGACGAAGACCAGAAAAGGTGGCTTCCTTCAGGCCAATAAGGTGCTCAGATCAGGAAACACAATCCCTGCCCTTCCTAGCAGGAAGCTAATTGATCTTTCCTAAAAATGCTGATTCAGGAAATGGGGTCATAGAAGAGGCCTGAACTGCCGAAGGAACAGCTCAAAGATGAAGAGGCACACACTCAGTCCTGGGAGGGATGGGACTAGACGTGGGTAGAAAGGCCGGGGCTTTCAACCTAGGGCGGAAAGGACATCGGTCATCTGAATTTCCGAAGAGCCCAAAGGTCATCCTCTTAAGCAGAGAGCCCCAGAGCCTCCTAAAGTGGTTGGCTCTGCTGCCTGGACCCCGAAAAGCTGTTCTCCATTGCCCCCCAGTCCGCCCACCATCCACTCTCCACCCAGTGGCCAGCGTGGCCCTCCTCTGCTCCAGAGTCCCCATCCACGCAGAGTGACCGCTAACGCCAACCCCCCCCCCCCGCCCCACTCTCCCGCTGCCCCTGGCTCATTCTGCCTAAGCCACACGCAGCACCCTCCCACCCCCAAGGCCTCTGCACTGGCTGTGCCCTCTGCTGGGAACTCTTCCTCCACTAAGCTCCCTTCCTCACTGCATCAGGCCTCTCCTTCAAAAGCCCCTCACCAGAAGGGCCTTCAAAGACAGCAGGCCACAGAGCCCCTCGGCCACTCTCCATCTGTGCTCGTGTTCTGCTTCGTTTTCCTTCCGAGGACACAGCCTCCCCTGATAGATTTACTTGTTTGTGGTCTCTGAAATTCTCCAATAAAACGTAAGCTCCCTGTTTCCTGTTATCCCCCTTGAGCAGTGGTTTTCACCTGAGGTGGGGGGGTTGCCCACCCCCACAGAACATCTGGCAACATCTGGAGACACATTTGGCCCTCGAGTGGGGGAGGCCAGGGCTGCTGCTAAGCCTCCGACAGCGCCCAGCACAGCCCCCACCGCAGGGAAAGACCCAACCTAAATGTGAGCAGAGCTGAGGCCGAGGGAACCTGCCCCAGAGCCCAGAGCTGCGCCGGGCACACAGGAGGCCCCCAGTGTCTGTTGAATGAAGGCCTGAATAAGTGAACAGCCAGAGGCAGCAGGTCACCAGGCGTGGGAGCCAGGCCCACAAGGTTGCAGGCGCTCCTGGCAGGGACTCACTACCGTGTGAGGGGAGGCGAGCCCCTTCATCACCAAGACCCAGCTCTTGCTCGTCAGTAAGACAGGGATAATGATACACCGGCCTCGTGGGCTGCAGGGCAGAGCCGCCAAGGATGGGGGGGGGTGGGGGGCGGAGAACCGTAACCTGCGGAGAGCAGAGCCCGGGGCACAGAACACACCGAGTCCATCCTTATTCATGTGAGTCCCGGCGGCCCGCCTCCACTGTCCATAATGGTTGGTGTCCAGGCTCCTCTGCTCCAAGCCCCCGTCAGAACCAGCCAGGTGCAAGGGTCGTAGGTCACAGAGCGGTGGACTGCAGGACGTCTGCGCCACGTCCTGGAGGCTCAGGCACATCTGGGCATCCTGCTTGCTCCCCTCAGAAAAAGCCCAACTCATAAGCGTTCCCTGAATCAGAAGCGCATGGATGCTGGCGCGATTCTCCCGAACCCCAGCGCAAGTCTGAGAACCAGAGCGCCGTGGCTGGGAGGAGCAGCAGAAGGCCACGGAAAGACCCCAGAGGCGAGGGACAACCCACCCCGAGATGGGCTACGTCTGTTCCTGTTCCCTGAGGTCTCCTTATTTCCCCTAAGCTCTGAATTCTAAATAAATCAGAAAACTCAGCAGGAGAGGTCAAATCCCACCTGGGCCATGGCATTCTCCCCACCCAGCTCTGCCCCCCACAAGCCCCCAGCACATGTGCCCCGGCACACGGGAGGTACCAAATACTGAGCCCCAGGAGCGGAACCGAACCTCCCTGCTACACATGTACCCCACTTCTACGGCTGCTTCCGTTTTGTGGCTTCAGGGAGAACAGGACCAGGGAAAAGGGCGGCACAAAGAAACGCAGCCCGGCTCCCAGGGAGAGGAGTCATGGATTGGACGCTCAGCCAGTCACCCAGCAGGTTTGGGCGCCATTCTTATGGGCTCTATTTTATCCAAGGTTGCCAGCGAATCTGTGAGGCAGAGATTACTGATCCCATTTTGCAGAAGAGGAAACAGAGCCTCGGGAAAGTCACCCACCCACAACCATATACCTAAAAACAACCTGAATTCGAAGTCTCTTCTCAAGGGAAGGGCTCTGTGTTGGAGAGACACCAAGTGTCTCACTGTCCATCTCCATGGGGAAGAGGTGTCCCCAACTTCCCGCCCCCATTTCCCTGCCCCTCACACACTGCTCCCCCAAGGAACGGGGACTTGTCCCGCTTAGGAGCCTGGCAGGAGGCACTGAGCATGTCCAGCCTAGTCCCTTGTGGGTTCCCTCTCTCAGGGCCCACCAGCTGCTCACCCACCCATGGGGTATGCTCAGGACCTGGCCCTGTGGGGTCTCCACCTGACCAGTGAACTCAGGGTTGACATTTTTGCAAGTCCACCAGCTCACAGCTTTAAAGCGATTTTCCAGGCAGCTCTATTGATAAGACTACCATTCTGATCTGCATCTCTCTGTCTGGTGACACCTAAGCTGAGTCCTAAAGACGAACAAGCGCTCTGTAGGCCATGATGGGGGACACAGGGCGGGGGGAGCTCCAAGCAGGAGGACCAGCAGAGACAGTATCCTGAGCACCTGAAAGCTCAGGGTGCGGGGGCCTGAGGCAGCTCGGTGCTGCTGAAAAGCAACCGGACACCCTATCAGAGGGTGAGGGGCAGACGCTCCGCCAGCCCTGTCCGTCCAGTCCGGCAGCTGTGACCTTCCGGAGGCTGAACTCCACCAAGGTTAGAGGCCGGGGGCTGGGGGGCGGCTAAGGTGGCTGGGACGAGCGGGGAAGGCAAACTCTTTACTGTGCCCCATTAGTATCTTCATGCAGATGTATTCACATACAGAGCACCAATTTTAACAGTTATCTTTAAAGGTAACGTTTAAGATCCAGGAGAGGAGGGGCAAGAGGTAGAGCCAGAACCGAAACAAAAGCACCCCTCCCTGTGACTCCTCAGACCCTCTCACAGGTGGGTGCTCGCCCCCTTTTAGGACGTGAGCCCCCGGGGCCTGGGGTGTCCCCTGGGCCCCCACTGCTCCGGTGACCCGCCACCTCTACCCCGAATTCAAACCCGGTAAGTGCCTCCTTGATGCAGCTCTACAAACGTGAGCTGCCTCAGCTCTGTGCTGGCACAGTTCGAACAGAGCTGCTCTCTCGAACAAGTCTGACTGGTGCTTCATCCCCTGAGCAAGGAGCCTGCTCTGAATTAGCTCGGAACTACAACACACCGTTACATAAGCCACTGCCAGGCCCAGCCGAGAGCCCACTAGGAGGCTCAAGACCAAAACCTATTCCTGGCTGAGGGGTCAACGAACCCCCACCCCTGAATGTCTGTTAGCAAATTAGGAGACTGCGTTGTTAAGGGGGTGGCAGGAACAAAAGAGACCTCAGGCTAGAAGGAGGAAATCCCAAAAGCGGGGGGAAATCACATTTGGCTCAAAAGGACCAGGAGCACAGACACGATACTGAGACCCAGAGAGTTCACGGCAGTTCACGGCAGCCCATGGGTACGGTCAAGGGAGAGCCTCCCAGGGAGTGACCCCAGCCGAAAGTAGGGGGTCGCCCCGAAAGACAGGCTCCTGGATATGCGCTGGGCCCCCTCAATCACAGCCTTCCTGAACGGAGGGCACGCGGCGAGTCCCCCCCGGCCGGGCCAGTCACCTCCCCTCTCTGCAAAATGGGCCAACAGCCGCCCTACGGTTACAGGACTGCTGTGAAGAGTGAGTGCGCGTGGCAAGAGCGGACCCAGGACTGGGCGGCATCCCATCACTTCTTCAAGGGCCTCCTGCCGGCGGGAAGAGCCCCTCCAGACCTACAGGGTGTCCCACAGCGTTGAGCAGGGCTCAGAGGTGGGGCTCGAGGACTCCTTGCTCAGAAGCCTTTGCACACGGCTGCCCTCTCCCTGGCGTGCCCTCCCCTCCTCATCAAGGCTGCCTCAACCCCACCCCCCGCCCCTGCCGCTCAGCCCTCCCCTCCTCTGGCCGCCTGGACAGCAGCCCCATCCCTAGAAACAGCCCAGAAACAGCCATGTATATCAGTGTGCGCAGCACCCCGCACTGGGCTGGAGGCCCCTCGATCCGAAACTCTGATTAGGATTGCCCGCTCCGGGGGGACTCATTGCAGGTGCCCATAGGCAACAAAGAATACAACACGCCCACATGACCCAACTGCCTGCCTTTCCCTCATGCAACCATTCTTCTTTTGCTTCTGGGTTTTCTCACCACGGTTACTTCGAAGAGATTCTGAACTTCCCATGGGCAGAGGCCACGGAACAAGAATGCACATATGCTGAACGCACTGCCATAAGTACTTTATGTTAACCCCTCACAACAACCCAGGGTGCTGGTACTCTTATAACCTGCAGTTTCATGATGGGGAAACTGAGGCACAGAGCTTCAGAGTGGCAGAGCTGGATCCCCTTCACCTTTGACTCCTCGGCACCTAGAACAGTGCCCAGCGTGTGAGAGACGCTCAGTAAATGTTTGTGGACTGAATAAACAAATCAACAGAGAAGTGAGGCATGCCTAAATTCCATCTGGAACATTCTAACTACCAAGACAACGACTGAAGGTCTAGCAGATAACATTCAGCAAGAAGTTTCCCCTTTAAAGAAACTCGCCCAACTCAAGCACTTGTGTTGGCCGTTATCAACTAGATTCACTCCTTGTGCTTAAGGGGGCAAGGGAGCAAAGGGGCAAGGGGCCTCCCCCTCCCCTCCTCAAACCGAATCATCCAAACCCGGGCCAAGCAATCAGCCGGCCGTGGGGCCTTGCCACCTCCTCTGAATCATTACTACAGCACCCTTCAAGCTGCAGACTCTTTGGAATTGTGCTGCCAGGCAATGAGCCAGACCTCCTCACTAGTACTGAGACTCCCTTCCAATAATAGCTGGGACAAAAAAGGACCCGCTCAGCAAGGCCTATTGACAACCAAGGATGTTTTTCTTGCCCTCTGCCCTGGCTCGGTATCAAAAGTGAGGAGAAATCAAAAGGAAACAATCACATTGATTATCTGGGCTTACCTCTCTCTACTCCCTATCACTCCCCACCCGACCCCCACCCCCACCCCCCAAGAAAGGAAAAAAAGGCAATGATTAGGATTGCAGTGATGAATAAAACTCCACGGATAATTAGTTCCATCTCGTGAAAAGCAATGACAAAGGAGAAATATTTTCTAATTAGCTTACATTCCTTTTCCAAAACGGGACCAGACACCTATACCTCCTCAGAAAGCCACTGGCAACGTACAGCCCTAGTTAACTCACGGCAGATACAATGTTCTGTGCATGCTCAGTGCTCTTCAACTAGAAAAGACTGCTGTTCCCGCTGCCATTACCATCCCCACCTCACAGTTAAAATAGGGCACAAGTGCTGGACATCCAAACTCGAGACAGCAACAACCCACAGCTGCAGGAGGAACACGCGGGCGACTGAGGCAGAGAAAGAGCCGGAGCGCCCCCTGGTGGCCGTGGGGCTGCCCTTCCTGCACTGCGCAGGAGGAAAGGCTGAGCCACTTGCTTGCAACTTGCAGCTCCCCGATGATCATATAGTCAAAGAATTCAATTCAGGAGTAGAAACTCATTTTTTACAGAGGGAGTAAAGGCAATGTACGGCTGACATGAATACCAATACGTATCGACTGAAGGAATTCTCAGTAAGTTTAGCCCCAAAGGGCTGCACGTGCTGAATGTGAATGTCTCTACAGTTATGACGATCCAGCTATCACTTACTTGGGTGCATTCCACAGGTGCTTATTCTTATGCACCTACAGCCCCCCTAAATCACCTTCACCACAGTGACGGAACGAAGCCGCTCCCAAAGACACACCCAAGAACAAATGCTCTCTGGGATTGATCATTTCGTTGGGGTTCATTTCGGGTTCCTTCTTCTCTTAAGTTTCATTCCCTGAGGCATGCAGGAGGCAAGTGGTTAAAAAAAGAAAAAGGTCTAAAACAAAACATGGTTCCTGGAAAGCAGCCCCACTGCCTCCCTCTCCTATCGTGGACTTTCTCACCCTCGGCACTACTGACATCTGGGGATCATTCTCTGCTGTGGGGCCGTCCTGTGCACGGTGGGATGTTAGCAGCACCACGGCCACTACCCAGTAGATGCCAGCAGCATCCCCACACCAGTGTGACCCCCAAAAATGTCTCCAGATGGTGCCCAATGTCCTCTAGGGGTTGAAAGCACCCCTCATTGAGAACCACCGTCCTATCTGACCCTCATTTCCATTCTTACAGCCTCACAGAAAGAAGGTACATGTTGATCTCCTCTAAACTAGGAAAAATTAAGGAGTAAAAGCCAGGTAAAGGGAACTGTCGGGGCCTGTGCAGCAGGGAGGGTGTCAGTGAAACAGGAAATCGGGTCTATCCATTTGCAGCTCAACAAGAAGGCCCAGGGACTGCCTTCGGGATGATTAGCCAGCAATGTAATCTTCGAGGAATGGTAATAATAATAGCACGTACAATATGCCAGGCACTCTCTGGAATATGTTTTTCCAATTCTTCTTACCAACGTATGATTTACATAAAGTGTCTTCAGTATTTTTCATGTATTAAATCATTTCATTCTCACAACCCTTTTAGATGAGTACTATTATTCGCCCCATTTTACAGATGAGAATACTGAGGCACAGACAGGCCACATAACTTGCCCAAGCTCCCAGTGCTCATCTGTGGAGGGATGTGGGTAAGAAGACAGCGAGCCTACCCGACAGAAAGATCAGAACAGAAGAGCCACAGTAAGGATAAACAACACCACACTTACTAGGGGGGCTGCGGACACTACGTGCAATTATCGCAAACTGAGCACCTACGTGGTCCTTACTTTTCCCAAGGTCTGGAAAAAGCAAAGGAATTCTCCCCAGGGAAAATCCACGTATGAGCACAAACACACGAATAGAATTTTGCACACGATCGAAGGGCTTCTGCAGTCTCTGAAACTCGCTGCGGGCTCCCAGTGAAGCACCAGAGAAGCACCAGACACAAGATGCTCTAGGCTCCACGCTAGACACCACAGATACCTCGTCGAGAATCCTGTAAGCAGGGAATACTTCATTTCCTCTCGGGGATTGGGAAACCGAGTTCAGAGAAGGTAAAGCATTTGCCCAAGGTCACAGAGCTCTTGAATAGCGGCACTACGGTCTGCCTGACCCCAGTGTTCTTTCCACCCCAAAAGGCGGCCTTCTCAACTCAATTCATCTGCGACCACCCACGCCAGAATACTATAAAAATAAAGGATGCATAAAGGATTTATACGTCTAATCTTCTAGCAGCTCCAGTGAGAGAAACTTGGCAGTGACCGTGTAGATAAGGGCTGCTGGCCACTCAGAATTAAAACCCAAAGGTGGCATTTGCCTTTCATAGAGCTTAATTCACCTTTCCAACTCTGTAAGACGGCGTCTCTTCCAAGCAGTCCACAGGCGTCCGGGCACTCACACAAACCCCACCCTGCCTCTCTCCAAATCACCATGCCTCCTGCATCGGCCAACACCTGGCCTGGAGTAGGAAAAGTTATGGGCCAAATGTCAGCATCAGTAGGTTTATGCTTACTAGCTTCCCAAGCCAAAGGTCACTCAAAGTGAGCTCAACAGTAACACGTTCACAAAGCAGACCGTCAGCACGGAGAGAAGGAAGAGGCCTGCCTGTGACAGCAGAGCAACGAGCCTGACCAGGCGAGACACGAGAAACCTCCAGACTGCGACGACTTGGCTCTTTCACGGTCGCCAAGGAGAATGTAGGGATCCTGACCCCTTTCCCAGAACAGATGGTCAGAGGTGCCAGGAATCCTGGAGTGCAGCCTCCTCCACTTTACAGTTGGGGAAACTGAGGCACAGAGCGACTGAGGGACCCACTGCTATCAGAGCCGGTATCAGCACCAGGTTGTGCTGATTCCCAAGCTAGTGCTCCTTCTGCTAGCACCGGCGTGCCTCCCTGGTGAGGGGCAGGTGGAAGATCTCTCACTCCCCTGCCCCCATGCGGAACTCAGAGCCCTGGGCAGGGAACACAGTGCAGACCAAGCCAGAGATGCAGCGGTGACCGGGGCACTGGCTTTTGGGTCATTCCTGCAGAACATTTTTTTTTTTTACGATTTTATTTATTAGAGAGAGAGAGAGAGAGAGAGAGGGAACACAAACAGGGGGAGTGGGAGAGGGAGAAGCAGGCTTCCCACCGAGCAGGAAGCCCGATGCGGGGCTCGATCCCAGGATTCTGGGATCATGACCCGAGCCAAAGGCAGACGCTTAACGAACTGAGCCACCCAGGTGCCCCTGCAGAACACTTTTAATTCAGGCTTGGGATGCCTGGGTGGCTCAGTCGGTTAAGCGTCTGCTTTCGGCTCGGGTCATGATCCCAGGGTCCTGGGATCGAGCCCCGCATTGGGCTCCCTGCTCGGCGGGGAGCCTGCTTCTCCCTCTGCCTGCTGCTCCCCCTGCTTGTGCTCGCACATGCTCACTCTCTCTCTCACAAATAAATAAAACCTTTAAAAAAAAATAAAAGTTTTCAGGCTTATTAGAACTTGAATCAACATCGGTTTGTTCCTTCACCCCCTCAACTGAAGTTTCTTGAGCCACAACGCCATGGCAGGCAGGATTTTAGGCACTGGGGTGCAGGCAATGAATGAGCAGGCAAAGCACCCATCTTCGAGGAGCTCACATCCCAGTGGGGACACGGAAAACGGACAGTATATTCAGGTCAGGAACGTTTTGAAAACCTGGAGGAACAGAGCAGGTGGCGCAGGCAAGCTCTTTCGGATGTGTGGTCAGGGGAGGGAAGCCTCTTCAAGGAGGGACATCTCCGCAGACCTGAATACTTCCCTCTGAGGGCAGATCATTCCAGAAGCCGGGGGCTTCCAGAAACAGCAAGGAGGGAGAGGAAGGAAACCGCAGCTCCACCACATCCTGGCACGCGGACCTTCCGCAGCCTCCCTCGGCCTATTTCCTCCAACTGGACAACAAGGCCAACACACCCACGTTGCAGGGATGCTGTGACAATTGAGCGACAACACGAATACACACTTGGGTCACAAGAGGCAACACAACGGAGGAGATAAGCGTATTATTAATCTCTTCCAGGCACTCCTTGAAGGAAACTGGAATTGCCCCAGAGACAGGTCTGAACTCGTGAGTGGATCTGCTACCTGATGATGGACTGGCCAAGAACCAGGATGGAAATGTCAGGGACCAGGCTCCACAATCCTAGGGGTTTGGGCTCTAATTGGGGTTTAGGGCTTGAACCCTTGGGGCTACTCAATGGGCTCCGAACTGACCCCCCCCAGAAGGTCTCCAGAAGTAAGCGTCTTCACTTTACACGTGAGGAAAAGGGGCCCAGAGAGTCTGGGGGCAGAAAAAAGAAAGAGAAAGGCAAACCTAGCCAGCAAGCCCTGGAGCCAGGGCCAGACCCCCAGATGGTGGCACCAGGTCGCCGCCCACAGAACAGTCTTCCCCCTGCTCTCCTGCAGCACTCAGCACACCCCTGCATTATGGGTGTGAGGGCACTGCCAGGGGACTGCTGACAATTGAAGGAGTGGGGACACCCACGTCAACTCAGGAGTCCCCAGCCTGTGAGGCACAGGGGAGGCCTTCAGGAACCACCGAGCAAGCAAGGGCCGCCGGGGACTTACAGGAAGGACTGGAGGGCACGCTCCTGAGGACACTTGAGGTAGCAGACAAGCTGCACGACCTGCCATATGCAAGAGCAAGTGGCAACGGTCCCAGCACTCCAACCTAAGACCCTCCCCTGGCTTCCTCCCCACTGCTCGTGGGACTCAATCCAACGGAGGGCCCTCTCCAGCACCCTCCGGCTCGGCTCCCCCCCTGCCCAGCCACCCTTCCACCGGCACTGCTCACCGCCAACACTACACAGTCCCCTCACCCCTCACCCTCAGCTCTGCCGCCGCCTGAGACCGAACTCTCTTAATAACACCCCGACACAGCCCCCTCCGTGCCCCACCTTCCTAGCCCTTGCGATGTGCAAGTGAACGAAGTTCATGTGTCCGTTCATGTCGCCGCTGTCGGTCCTCCCCTCGGGCCTGGGAACTCCTCGGGGCAGGCTCTTGGCTTCTTTGCTGCCTGACATACCGGCCAAGGTTAGCACAGGGCTGGGGGTCCTGTCAGCCTGTCCCCTTGGCCTGTCCCCAAGCCACGCGGCCAGCACCGGGAGCTGCAAATAGTGCTCTGTGCCCCATCCCCATCTGGTCTCCACATCAGGCAGAGCAGCCAGTGGGAGGGCGGGAGACCCCAAAACAAAGGATACAAGCAACACACGCAGGGGGGAGGGGTTACAAATGTTAAACAAAGGCCTGGAGAGGGGGTGTCCCTCCAGGAAGCGCACAGCCACCCAGCCTCTGAGTGCCATTTTTCCAGCTCTTAAAGTAGCAAATGCATTACAATGTTAGCAACTGGACGCCTGGGTGGCTCAGTCAGTGAAGCGTCTGCCTTCGGCTCCGGTCATGATCCCAGGGTCCTGGGATCGAGCCCCGCATCGGGCTCCCTGCTCAGTGGGGAGTCTGCTCCTCCCTCTGCCCCTCCCTCATCTCGTGCACGCGCGCTCTCAAATAAATAAAATCTTCTAAAAATTTTAAAAAATAAAATGTTGGCGACTATGGTCAGTGAAGGGTAAGGAAAGAAGCAGCTGTCGTCCTACTGGCAACATGGTCACTCCGAAGACGAGACGGCTACTGAGAATAAGCCCATGAATACGGGACTCCCCTCTGGCCCGCTCACCCCACACCCCACAGAATTTACCACAAAGGAACACAGAGCAGAAAAAACATAATGTACTCCAAGCCTGGCACTGATTTTCCTTTTTCCTTACACTGAGTGAAGAGACTCAGCAAAAACAAACAAACGTGGCTGGTGCACCCCCTTGCCCCAAAATCATCTAGTAAACTGGACTATTACACAGTCATTCAGCAGGATGACCGGGGAGATGAAGAGGGGAAAAATGCTAGCAAATAATGCTGAGAAAGCAGAATGCAAATATTAGCAGGTTGGTAATAGGCACTATTTACGGACGCTCAGCTCTGACGCAGATACTCTTCTCAGCAAATGATGGGTGCTCGGGGCATCCCGGTGTTTGGGTACGGAAATAGGCCCTGAGAGGCTGGAGAACCCCGGGGAAGCCTGGGGAACCAGGCGGCCGGGCTTCAGGGCATGCCCTGCAGGCCGGGACAGCACAGGCGGGCTGCAGTCCCCCCCACCCCAGACGGCCCTGCACACCCCGAACACAGACACACACTCACCCGCCCAAAGGGCAAGTGCCTGGAGGCAGAGGTACAGGTGTTCTCCTGGGCTCCAAACTGTCTTTACTACTTCGCTAAGTGACTCATTCTTCCGAACAGGCTTTGTGTGTTCTTAAGTACCAGAGGGCCTCATAGAAAGAGCAGGAATGTGAGCCTGGCCACGCCGTTCTCTTGTGGGCACTTCGTGACAACAAGAATATACACCCAAAAAGCCCAGGACAATACCCTGTGCCACTTCAGAGGCACCCAGGAGGGGAAGGCTGCTTGGCAGAGGACTTGTCGGTCATGGCCAAGCACCGAGGATGAGCGCCGAGGCGGCCCCCTGTACCCATGATGAAATGGAGCCAGGGAAGGCACCTGGCAGGGTGCGAGGGAAGGTTCCCTGCGTCACAGAGAAGAGTTGGGGCTCCTCTGCCAGGTTCCACGGGGTTTTTGAGAGTCAAGCATCTCCCAGGTCAAAGCCCATGTGCTTCACGTGCTGGGATGGAATTCTCAATCTGGAGTTGGACAGCTCTTTGGACACCGTTCTTGGGACACCCCAAGACTGAATGAATTCCCCCCTCCCCAGCCAAAATTCACATGTGAAGCTCTAAACTTCAATGGGACTGTATTTGGAGGTAGGACCTTTAAGGAGGTAATTAAGGTTAAATGAGGTCCTAAGGGTGGGGCCCTAATTCGGAAGGGCTGGGGTCCTCACAAGCAGAGGAAGAGACACCAGGAATGCAGAGGCAGGCAGAAAAGGCCATCTGCAAGCCAAGGACAGCCGTCTCGCCAGGAACCAGCACTGAGGTCACCTGGACCTCCAGCCTCCGGAACTACGAGAGACTGTTGCTCCGGCCGCCCGGCCTATGGTGCCTTGTCACAGCCACCCCAGCTGGCACCTTGGACCCCCAGACAGGCTCGCTCTTCTTATTTCTCTGGGATGTCACAGGGGCAGAGACAGGATGAGGGGGACACACATCAAAACACCTTCCACCCAAAATTTCTAAGAATCCAGATCTCTCATAGGGAACACACACAGGTGACACAGCGCTGTGTCCAGAAGGCTCGCTGAAATCGCCACCAACCCCTGCCCCAGGAAGCACACCACCACCCCCCACAAAGTCCGTCAATACGAAGTATCAAGGGTCAAGATGTGGGTGTGGTGACACATCTCGAGATTCAAGTCATAAACTCTGGGTAGGTCCCTACTTGCCAAAGATACCAAATGATAAAAGTGGACTGACATTTCTGGAAGATCGTATGAGTAAAGACAAGACAAACAGCCGACATCTTGGCCAGCAGCACGACAACAGACGACCGTAGTGCCGATGCCCAAGCAGGGCCAGCTGCTTCCAGGAGCAGAGCCACGGAGCCGCCGACAAAGCGGACCGCGGTCAGCGGGGAGGGAGAGGCCTCACCCCTGGGAGCGGGAAGCCCGCCTGGAAGTGCACCACTGCATACCCACTGGGGTGCACGAGGTGTCTGCACCCGGACAAGCGGCGAGGCCTGGTGCTCAAGCCCGCAGTCTCCGGGGGCTGTTCTTTACAAGACACAAGAAGTAAGGCAAACCCGGTGTTGTCCGCAGCAGACACACCTCAGAGCCAGAATAAAGTCTCAGCCCTCTACACGAGGTGGAACCCACTCAGAGAGAGAGCACTGCAGAGGAGAAAGACGAGGCGTGAAGGAGCAGGGACTCAGACAAGGGGCTTCTGTCCCTTCTCAGTCCCTCTGGTTTCTTCCAGGAAAAAGATCTGAGTTTAGCACTAGCATATCCCCAACCCCCTCGTGCTGCTGCTTAGTCGCCTCTCCTTACAACAATGGGAGGGGGTCTCAGACAGAAGCTGGGCCAGGCAGGGACATCCAGGCGGACTCAATACTGGTTCCTCTCCAGCGTCTTTATTTTCAGTTACCTGCCATTTCTGTCAACTAACAGAGGCTCCCCACTCACTGTACTCAGGCGAAGTTCCCTTTTTCAGTAAAGGCATTCAGGTTTTCTTAGGTGTACCCTTTAAAAATATACACACACATTACAGGGTAAGCACTAGTACAGCAGTAAATAAATAACGGAACTTTGGAAGCCAGTGACTTCAGTGTTCTCCTAGCCCAGGTGCCCCACGTGTATAGACGCACAGATATCCGCTCGGCTGAACTCCAGCCTGAGGAGCGCCGTGATGAACTGCACGCTTCTACTACACGGAGACAGACTGGTCGTTCCCACTGCGCCCACCCTACAGAGTCCGCTCACTTCCTTCTTCATTCCCGACTCAAAGAATGCCAGTTGGCTCCCAAACTCCGCTCTTGGGGGGGCTCGGCTCCCTAGCAGCCAAGGGAGGCCATGGGACTGATGCTGGCCATGCCGATGGGATACCGTGTGCGCCTTCTAGGACGGGGCCTCATGACTGGGGGAGGGGGTCACCTGTTCTGTACCACAGACCCACTCTGCAGTCCGGTGAAACCCATGGGCCTCTTCTCAGAAAGAGTTTAAAATACATAAAACACACAAGACTACAAAGGAAACAGATTATGTTGAAAAAGAACTCTCAAAATGTAAAAAAATAAAAGTGACATCGGAATATGTAGAATTCCTGATTATTGCATTGAAAACTATTTTCCAGCACAAACAACATTCTGAGATGTTGTTCATTTCAGGCGCCTGTGACTTCCATCAGGGACAAAGTCACCCATTTTGCTAACACTGCTATGGTTTCTACGGTTTGTTGCTACTTTCATAATTGAAAGAAATGTAAATTTCAGGAAGAGGCTAGAGAAAAAAGTTGTAATTTCTTTCCCTATGCAAGTTCAGACCCTGAATCCTACCTATGGAAATGGAGGAAGTCTCTCCTTTGCTCCCTCCTCCTTGCTACCTGGGATAAGAATGGGATGGCTGGAGCTAAAACAGCCATTTTGGACCACGAGGCAAGATGGAAAGAGTCTCAGTCTCTGATAAACATGGAGCCACACACCAGCCCCAGCCTGTCTACCTCTAGAAAGAGAGCTACAGTTGGTTTATTCTTTATCATATAAAACCACATGAACCTAATCTTGTTATATCTCTAATACTTTTTCTCAGTAATAAGGTTAGAAACCATTTGAACCTGATCTTTATGAACCTTCATTATTCTTTGAGACACACTCCTCCTTCCTCACAAAAATGATCTCTCCAGAGCTACAAAGGAAATCCAACTAGCACAGTTCCTCTGTAGCTGACAACCTTCCAGGAAGCAAACCCCCAAACCTGGAACAACAGAAGTTTCCCTCTAGCTCAGTGCTGCTCCATCTCTGAAGCATGTCCTTTACAGCGTGCACACACCCAAGCATCACGCATTAACTGCAGCTCAGGAAGCTTAGAAGCGCACACCACACTTCAATTCCATGACCAGGTACACACACACCTGACTTTACCCCGCATTCCGTGAAGTCCGCAATCACATAGGACCAAGTCCAAAGACACTCCACTGATGTGCAGGCCCGAGGGTCACCAGTATGGGCGGAGGACATTCAGAAAGTACTTACTAA
Source organism: Halichoerus grypus (assembly GCF_964656455.1). Lineage (NCBI taxonomy): Eukaryota > Metazoa > Chordata > Mammalia > Carnivora > Phocidae > Halichoerus > Halichoerus grypus. The sequence continues at coordinate 31,074,333 of NC_135717.1, forward strand.
TTGTCATCGACTCTGGCACGGAGGCAGAAGGTAACAGGCTGCTCAGAGGGCTTCCCTGGCCAGGAGGACTGGCTTCCACACTGGGAGAAGGCAGACAGAAGAAAGTTACAATCGGCCACTCAAAATACACAACCTCACTATTCAAAAACCAAGCAGGTGCTAAGTGTACTCAGGTGCACCTGCTAGAAGCCCAGGAGGCAGCCCTTTGAAATCACAGGCAACCCTCATCATGTGCGGATTCCCTACTTGCAAATTTGCCTTCTTGCCGAAGTCTATGTGTGTCCCCAAAAATCCATACTATTTGTCTAAAATAAACAGCAAAAAGGACTCTGCGTCCTGGAGGGACCTGGTGACCCCAGTCCTCCCTGACAGTGTACGAACTGTGCAGGAACCTACAGGCACGGTCAGTGTCAGAGAGCAGGGCCCTATCCGTAACATCAAGCACGCTTCGGGGTCATCAGTGACGCCCACCCTGGACCTAAGGCTGAAAATGCAGATGGGGTCTATCCCTACTCACTGAAGTTTGGACCAAATTAAAAGCACGAAGAGAGAAAAACAACTGGAAGAGTAACGAGGATCCTGGTGGTACGGGGGAGACTTCAGTGTCTATCTGACCTCCGCCACCCAACATCCAGTGACTTTCAGCAACTCAGTTTCCCTTTGAGAGACTTTTATTTGAAAAGCAGAAAACCGATATGGCACTTACGACCATATGCCAGACTAAGCACTTCTCAAATATATGAGAGCTAAGTGGTTCAGATATTATATAATATTCAAGTCTTGCATTATTGTGATCAAATGCTAAAATCAAGCATAATGGGAGAGGAGGCACCCAGGTATGGCCCCCAAACCATAAAAGTAAAGGTGGTTTGCAAATGAAGTTTGCCAAACACCGTCTCTCACACCCTTGGCAACTTCACATTCCATGATGTAAGCTAAACCTGAACATAAATGTGAAATAAGACCTTGACCTTGAATCCCGGCAGGTGCACCTCTATCTTTAAGAGAGAATAAAATGCACAGTTGTGACCAGGACAACTCAATCCCAAAGGCAATTTGGCTCTGGAATACTAACCTGTACCGGGGGCCGGGCTCCGGGAGAACGTGGTCCTCCGGTCCTGTCCCATTCTCCAGGCTTCCAAGGGGGGCATCTGTGCATAGAGAGCAGTCGCAGAAAGAAAGTCAGCTGTCTGTTTTCATTTCATGTTCTCCATGAGGCAAGGACACAGCGCAGACACGGGCTCATCTGCTCATCTGCTACATCAGTCGGCTTACAAATGTTTCCTCACCTGCACAATAGATTTTAATCTGCTACTTGTTTCGTTTTTTTGGCCATCATCTCAGATTTGGCATCAGTCACTGATAGGAGGCCCCATCCTCCTACTTAACCTTTTTGACCTTGAGCCACCTGGAATTGTGCATGAAGTCCATATTCAGAGCCAGCCTTAGGATCAGGGAATAATAATCAGCTTTCTGACAGACAGAACCCCTCTCGCTGTAGTGGCTTAGGACAGACACAAGGGGGCAGCACAGTCTCATCACCGATAACGTCTGTCTCCATCAAAACCAAGTGCCCTACCGCTTTCTAGAAAGCCGCCTCCCGGCGCGGGCTGTGTGTGGGAAAGGCATTCAAAAGAAGGGAGACCGCAGATAATCTCTAGAGGCACTAAGGATTTTCATAAATGTACTAGCTGCCGTTCAGGTCTCTTTCCAGAAAAGAGCGCGACCGCCCTTGGGCTGGACGGTGCCACGAAGGCCGGTATCCGCCAGGGTAACACGTGCCCTTTGGAGACACTCCGGGCTTCTCAAGGCCGACTGCAGAACCAGGCCCAGATGAGGGACGCATCTCCGGGCCCTCAGCTCCGCGGCCGCCTCCCTGCCATCCCTCCTGTTTTCGCCTGAGTTTCCTCCTGCTTGAGATTCCCCGGCTCTTAAGGGGCTGTACTCAGGGAATCCTGAAGAGAATTTTCTCTTTTTTTCACTGTTTTTTCAATACTGCTGTCCCCACCAAGCTATTCCACTCGCCGCCCCCCCCCCTTTTTTTTTTTAAGAAGTTCGAAAGGGAAACAGCAAGTGTCCTCCCCCTCGGCCTCCCCTGCCTCCCTCCCGAGTGTTGTGGTTAGTTTCCGGGTGCAGGCCCTGCCTCCAACGTTAATTGAGCGCGAAGCTGCCTAGCCTCTTTGTGACTCGGCTTCCTCAACTATGAATGGGTAACACCAGTGCCTGCCCTGCGACATTTTAGTAATACTGACCGCATGACTGAACTCACGGTTTAACACACATGCTTCAGCGGGAACAGTCACTGCGTGCTAAGCGCAACTTGCTCTACAACCCAGCCCGCCTACCACAGCCCCCACCATCATCACACACACGCACACGCACGCACACACCACCCCATCGTCTTTTCTCTGATTCCTTTGTGAAGGTATCTCTTGCATGGCGGCTCAGAGGCCCCCGTCCCCCTCGGCAAACCCAACAAGGTCCTGGCCCCACCTCTGGCTGGGGCCCCATCCTTGTCCACGGGGCTCACCGCCTGCCTGAAAGCTCCACTGGGATACCCTGCAGGGCCCACCACCTGATCACAACTGAGCAAAGCACTCCCTTCTGTCACCCCGTCCACGGGACCCCCACCTCCCTCCGGGTCCCCCAGACCGGCCGGTTCCACTTCATTATCAGCCACTCCTTGTCCACGGTCGTGTCCACTGCCACCCTAGTGGTGAGGCTCCATACCTTCTAGGGGTCTCCCGCAGGGGGTCCCCGCAGTTCTGTCTTACCCTTGTTAATCCAACTCACAGCTGTTGGATTCCTCTCCCTGAAGTGAAAACGGGGACTCCAACATGCACAGCAGAATTCCACAGCTGGAGGAAAGGCCATGGTCACCCACCAGCATTCCAGATCCCAGGCCTACTCGGCCCCAGTGATGTCCCACCATCACACACCCCCGCGAGCCAGGACACCGCAGTGGGCCTGATGCGCTGGGGCCACAGAGTGAACACTCACTGTGTCACTCACCCTCGAGGTGCCCTCTGAGGTGCATGCTACTATTATCTTAATTTTACCAGATGTGGAGACAGCCCTGAAGGATTTCAGTGATCCGTCCAAGATCGCAAGCTAACGTGTGAGGGTCTGAACCTCATTGTGCCCAGGGGCAGAGCAGAGCCCTTCCCCACTTCATGGTCTCTCTCTCACACAGCTGATCTGAGCTACGTGCCTCTCCCTCTACGGGTCCTTGGACTGCCTGCCCTATTCCTGTGTCTATACTGTGTCCCCACCTGGACAGCATTTTTCCAACTGCCAGGTGTCCACTCCCTTCGGCATGCCCCATCCCCATGCACTTGGTCCACCCACCGCTCACCCACTCAGCAAATGACTCTTGAGCCCTGCCCCCGCACCGTGAACTGGCTCTGGCCAGGGTCAGGGTCACACTGGGCAGACACGGGCCTGCCCTCACAGACCTCAAAGACTAGCAGGGGGACAGGAATTATCAGGTTACAAGCTCAGGTCAGGGCACTGGGGACACAGGAGGTTTCTGGCAGTGTGAACATGAGGCCGGCCTGCCGGGGGGAAGGGGCAGAGGAGCCTTTTATGAGCCAGCACCACTCGGGCTGCCTCCTGAAGGATGCGCACAGGGGCCAGGAGGAGAGAGACTGGAAGTGGACACAGGCTGGTGTGGCTAGGGGCGTCGAGCTACAGAAAAATGGGAGGAGATCATGCTGCACACTGAGCGTGGGTCTGGGGGGCCACAGTGAGGATTCTGGATTTTATCCTCAGGGCGCTGGGAGGGTTTGGAGCAAGGGAATGATGCAATTTGATTTATGTTCTAAGAAATCACTCCAGTTGCTATAAGGAGAATGGCCAGGGTGGGGGCAGGGGTAGAAGCAGGGAGAGATGTTGATGTCCCTTGTCCCCTCCTTGCCTGCAAAACTCTGGGCGGTGGGGGGGGGGGGTGAGTGTTTACCTCTGGATCCTCCCAGAGCCTAGCACAGTCTGGTGCAGAGCACAACCACCCACTGGCTGTGTAAAGAAATCCATGAGCCCTGCGTGGCACACGACCCACATGAGTGGGGTGGAGACCACACACCACGCAGGCTGGGTGGGCACCACAGTATCCTGACATTCCAAACAGTAACGTTGCCCTCTGGGAGCCACGCTCCCAGATCAACCATCTCAGACGGGAGCGGTGCTACAACAGAGCCTCCACAACCTCACCGAGCAACCCCGAAGACCCAACGGTAGGACAGGAGGTGGAAGAACATTACACCTGACGAGGAAATGAAAGTGCGAGGACCCAAGGCTTCAAATGAACAAACAAGCCCTCAGAAACTGACTCTGAATTTGCTCAAACCCAACACTAAAGCCAGGACCCTCAGTGAGAAGAGGAGCAATAACGTTTTCACGTGTGCAGTGAGTAGAAGTGGGTGTTTTGTCACCTCCACTGAATATCGCAGTGCAAAGAAACTTTCGGGGTTCTCTCTCTCTTGCAGCTTCAAAGAGATGTCAGTAAACGTGCTTTGCTGTTTGCAGGTAGTAGACATGCTCAGAGGAGTTACTGTAGCTAATCCTCCACCCGGGTCTCGTGTGACCCTGGCTAGTGTCTTCCTTCTCTGAGCCTCTAACCCCAGGAATGCAGCTCCAAAGCCGGGCCCCCTAATCCACCTCATCCAAGAATCAGAAGGACAATACTTCTGTGTTGAGAGTCCCCTTCTCTGCCACTTTCTCCCTCCCCCGATTTAGCTACCAAAAACATTCATCCTTCTACACCAAGTGCCTCCCTCCCTCTTCTGCTAAATGCCCCCCAGGGCAGGGACGCTAGAGGCACCAACACTTTCAAAGATGATGGGGAAGGTCTCCTAAGGGTAGAGCCCTCTGTGTGCAAAGCTGTCATTAAAGACCAAACTGGCTCCCCGGCTAGAATGAGAAGGAATAATTTGTTAACCTTGATCAAGTGGGAGGGTATCGATTGGAAGGGACACCAGTCAGAGATGAGCAAAAGAAAAGCAGTCTAAGAGAGACAGCTGACAGTGTGCGCCCACAGCTGCCCAGGGAAAGGCCTCCCAAGGAAATGGGGATCAGGCCAGGAGGGACTCGAAGCAACCTGGCATTCCAATCAGGTAGCCGACTCCCCCAGTTCTGATTCCAGTATCTTCTGCAGCCCAAGCATAATTCGTCTTCCTATGCAACTCCTACCCACAGCAACTTTGCCCCTGAGGCTGTCACAAGCTTCCAGGACTCCTGGCGGCTTTGTTACTATAGTACATTAAAAAGTTGGCAGACCGGCTCACACACAGCATCTCTGATGAGGATAATCAAGATCAGCTGGAGCTCAGGGTCCCACGAGAGCAATAACATGAAGCCTCTGGGTCTGGAAAACTGAGAGGCAGAGGTGGGACCACGGGAAAGCTGCCAGGAGGACGCCCTCCCGTGAGGATGCTGGAGGCCGGCCAGAAGCTACTCTCCCTGAAGACACGGAAGGAAAGCCCACAGAGGGAGGAAGAGCGCTGAGTTCTATAAGACCAGACCTAACAAAACGGCAGAGAGCAGCGCCCCAGGAGCAGCCGGCCCTCGACCCCCAGGGTCTGACGGTTGAGAGGAGCCCAGCTAAGAAAGGAAGGAGCCACTGGAAACAAAACAGAGTGACAAGTGCAGGCACCTGACAGCCCAGCGACCGCTGGTCCCCTCGGTGGGGAGGGAGACAAGGTCGCCAGGTGGAAGTCACGTGGTCCCAGAGGGGGGCCAGGACCGCCTGCTCTCTGCAAGCCCCCCCTTCTCAGGCACCCTGTCCACGTGTGCATGCACTGCCCCTGAACGGGCCATGGCATGGTAACCAAGCCCCCCACTGGCCATCGGGGCCCCGCATGGTCACCTGAGGGAACGCAGCGGCTGATGCCGGCCTGGCTTGCAGACACCAGCCCGGCCCGGGGCTTCAGTGGAGACCCAGGAAGAAGTGCCGGCCAGTATGGGAGGCCGTGCAGCTGAGGCCAAACGGGGAGGGGGCAAGGTGGCGAGAGAGAGCAAAGCCTCTCAAAGGAAAAGAGGAGACGGGGCAGACCCCATAAGGAGGTGTGGGGCGCAGAATCGGGGAGACCCAGGAGCGCCCTCCGTTCCGACCAGCGGCTCCCGGTCCCCGGACACCCCACAGCAGGTGCCCCACCACTGCCGCGGTGCTGAGAGCAGGCTTCACGGGGCCTGAGCCGCTGCCTGGCACCCTGCCCCACAGCACCTTGGGGAGCCTTCACCACAAGTCTGAGAGGAAGGTGGGGTCAGAGTGGCCAGCCCTTCCTCACAGGCTGTGGTCGAGAGAGGATGCGTTCGTCCAGATGGGCCACCTTCCAGGCCTGGGCTCACTCCGAGGGCTGCCATGACCACGCATCAGCCGCACCTCCCAGAGAGGAGACCCGCCTGGAGGACTGAGTCATTTCGCCCCGCACACTCAGGAGCCCCGGTCTCCGCCGGGAACACTCCCGCTGGGAGAGGTGACCCGGCCTGCTCAGCTCCTGCGGCTCCTGGGGCGGGGCTACCTGACCCCCACTCGAGACAGCTGCCAGTCGGCCGCCCACCTGCCCCTGAGCTCCAGCTCCTTTGAGCTGGTTTCTGTCCGCCCCCGTGACCAAAAAGACAGTCTGTCATCCGGTTCAGACTGTCAACAGCTTCCTGAGCAGTCCAGAAACCGTTATGGTTTCTTAAACCTGGCCCTGGGAGGGGGAGAAGGTGCCTGTGTAGGGGCTGGGTTGGGGGGGACTGGGGTGACGGCTACCCAGCGCTGCACTGTGCCACTCACCCACCGAGTTCATCCACGTCCCCTCCCCCTCTCCCACCACTCCCCGTGACCTGCTGTAGCTCAAGAAAACAGTAACACGAGAGCACACTCAACCAAATGGAAGGAGTCGGGAACGCTCACCACCCCACAGGCAGATTCTGAGCAAGCTGCTCTCTGAGCTCTCAGCACTTGGCGGCAAAGGGTGCGGGGGCCTTTAGAGCTATGAGTTCTGTAACGTTTCTCCCTAAGAGGCAAAATTAATGGTCACCACTTGTGGTCAGCTTGTACGTGCCCAGGTCCCAAAAAATCACTAGTAAGGAAAACAAACCGGTATCGGGGCTCCTCCGTGACTCGTCAGCTGGTTTGGCCCAACCCTTGCTCGGATGGGAGCACCTCAAACACTCTGGGTCAGCAAGAAGACAAGCCAGACCCTCAGTCCCTTCCAGTCTCCTGCCCTGAGCCCCGTGCCTCTTGGCTCCCTCCCGCCAGCAGAGGGAACCCAGCACGTGAACGGAGGGAGGGAGGAATCAGGAAGCACCCACCTGCAGGGCTGTAGGAGGCCACTCCACTGACCGGAAAGAGGACGTCTGTGTCGCCGTGTAGCACCTGCAGAGGGGCCCAGCTGTGCATCTGGGACAGGCGGGTGTTCCCATCCAGTGGCCTAAGCGAGAGAGGACAGCTGCGTGACAGACCGAAGAGCATCCGAGGGCTCAGACCACCACAGGCATCTGCCGGGCCTCCCTCAAGTTCCCTCTCGGGAGCCAGCCAGACCGTGACGGGGCTGAAGGTAGGAGGCCCAGGCTGGGAACAGGGCCATGCGGTCCAGATCGGACCTCACGCCTTCATTCCTCCCACCAGTGCTCACTGAGCACCTACTACAGGCCAGGCTCCGGGCTCACATATATTCTGTGCTGGCCAAAGAGCCAAACGGTGTTCATGCTGCCCTCAAGGAGCTTACAGTGGGCTGGGGGACCAGGACGTGAATCACACAACCCCACAAGGAGATGTAAGACAGCAACTCAGAGTCGCGGAGCTGGTCAGCAAGGCCACAGCAAGCATCCTTGAAGAAGGGGGGTGAGAGGTGAGAGCTGCAGGTGAGAGCGCAGGGTGAGTGGAGTGAAGAGGGGGACGGACAAGGGGGATGCAGCACGTGCCGAGCTCTGAAGCAGGACGAAGCACAGGGTCCCAGGCTCTGAAATGCTGTCAGCCACGTGACCTGGGGCTAGCGTCCCGTCGCCTCGCTGGTTCTCAAACCCTCATTAGTAAAAGAGCAGAATCAGACCAAAATCGTGTCTGGGTCCCTTCCAAGAAAGGGGGTCAGCTGAACCGTTAACCGGGCTCGCATGACCTGTTACGGCGACACCTCATCCACAAAGTACAAAAGCAACCTGGACCATCTTTGTCGCACCCGCTGGTTCAGTTCAGTGTGTTTGGGAAGGTTTTGCCCACTGCAGCATTTGCTGCTGGACAGTGGAAACATTAATAAATACCAGGCTGAAGTTGCAGGGGACGTTAAAGTTTATAAAAATCACTCTGTAACTCAGGTGTAAAGAAGTCCAAAGCAGATCATAGCCCTACCTACTTAACAGAGGAAGGATGGGAGGGGGGAGGAGGAGGAAAGGAAGGGGGGGAAAAAGGGAGACAAGAGGTCCAGGAGGATGTGACTTGTCCAAGTTCAGCATCCTGGACGGAACCGAGGCTTCAGGGTCTGAGGCCACGTCTTCAAATCCAATTACAATGGGCTTTCTGAATGCTGCCCACCGTGTGGCATGATGCATGTAGTTTTTCTTTAGGTTTAGATCAGGGATCAACACAATTTTTTTGTAAAGGACCAGACAGGAAATAGTGTAGGCTTTGTGGCCATAAGTACTCTTCTTTGTAGTTGTTAACAGCCCTTTCAAAAAAGTAACGACCATTCTTAGCTTGGGGGCGGATCTGGCCCATAGGCTACTTTGTCAGGCCTTTCAAGAGGCCATTTAGAGATTTTCCTTTCAGCCCTCTCTAGCTTTTGGTCAGATGTTTGGCTCTGAGCTACAAACGGGAAATAATCCTAACAGCATTTTGCAGAATCCATCATTTAATCCTGCAGGTCACACCCACAGTGGGCCCCTCAGGAGCCTGGGGCAGCACAACCACACTGGGGCCAGGTTCTGGGGTGAACTCGGCTGTGTCTCTACAGTGAGCAAGCCGCCCTCCTGGGGCTCAGATCCAGCAGCTGGTGACCAGGGAGACTCCCGGACACCCCGAGGCACTCAGGGCCGCCCCTCAGGAGAAGGCAGCAAAACCACCCGTCCTTTCCTGGGCCACTGCACTGGCTCCAGGCGGGTGGGATTTTCCACTGTTTATTCTAAGGGGAAATTCTGCGACTTCCCAGAAACGCAGAGTGCAGGTGAAGCCAGACCCCATCAGCTGAGGTTTTAGAACCCAAGCAAAAGTGCCCAAGGGCCACCACCCCCAAAACGATTTACACCGAAGTGATTCCTACGACAGAGACCAATCCTGAGCAGGGTTCCACAGTTGGCTTAATAATAAAAGGTTTTGCTTTTCATTAGAAAAAAGAGACGCTTATTTTAAAACCTAGAAAATGCCAAAAAGAGGAGGGGGGCGGGGAATACACCAAAAGCCACACCAAAAACAAAACTGACTTAGACACTCTTTCCTTAGTGCTTCTTTCTTCCTACACATACTTTTCTTTAGGAGGTCGTAATGAAACTCAGTGCAGGATTTATAGTTTACTTTTTTCATTCAATATTCATTCCTAAGTTCATCCTAACTACTGAGATACTCTTAAATGTCAGTGAAGATGTTCAAGATCCTACCGGGTCATGGATGGAACTGCTGAATCTCTATAGCGTACACCCGAAACTGGTAAAACACTGTTACCTGTACTGGAATTAAAATTAAAAACTTAATTTAAAAAAAAAAAAAAGATGTTTGAGACCTGAAATGTTAGGATGTTAAAGTGTAAGCTACAGAGCAGTCGGCTATTAACAGAGGTCAGCTCCAGAGTTCTGCTTCTGGAAAGGCGGACTTTGGTATCTAGCCGCAGCCACGGTCCGGAGACTCTGTCCTCAGGGCACATTCCCAGCAGTGGAACTGCTGAATCAAGCAGGATAAACATTTCTAAGGCTCCTGCCGTCGTCTCGTCGTCGTGTCAAACTGTCTTCCCCAAGGGCTGTCACCACTCCCGGCCATCTGTGAGATCTGTGAGGACACCCCTGTGCACCAGCCTGGCCCCGTCATCCACCCCACAGTTGGCGCCGCCTGTGTGCCCAGAAGATACCACACAACTGAGGACACGCTGAGAGCAAGCCCCCCCCAGGGTGCTAACCCAGGGCTTGCCTTTTATCCAGTTCTAAGTTGTGGCAAAATACGGTGTCTGATGGCATTCTCCATTTGTTTAACTGCTAGTGAGGTGTAATGTTTGTCCCTATGTTTTTTTTTTTTAATTTTTTTATTGTTATGTTAATCCCCATACATTACATCATTAGTTTTAGATATAGTGTTCCATGATTCATTGTTTGTGCATAACACCCAGTGCTCCATGCAGAACGTGCCCTCCTCAATACCCATCACCAGGCTAACCCATCCTCCCACCCCCCTCCCCTCTAGAACCCTCAGTTTGTTTTTCAGAGTCCATCGTCTCTCATGGTTCTTCTTGTCCCTATGTTTGTAATTCTTTTTGAATCATGTTCCCTTCTGGTGTCCCTTCCCTACTGGTGTCAGAGGTCACACAGGAAGCGACAGAAAAACCCCTTTCTATAATAAAGACATCATCCTCTTTTAAGAAAAACAAAAACAAAATGCAAAGCAAACACTGGTAAATATTGAGGCGGGAGGGACAAGATTTTTCCTTGGTCATCAGAGGTGGTTTAATTGCCAGCAAACAGAAACATAAACCCAACTTTTGGCCAACAGAGCATTTCAGAGACGACTGGAGCCCTGCCGTGGCCAGAGGCTGTCGCATCCACAGTGTGCTTCTCCTGGACAGGCCACCTGTCCCTCACAAACCTGGCGGTGCTGTTCAATGCTCAGGTTCTGGCCCTCCAGGCTCCTAGACCTTTCGTGTGAATGTTAGCTTAGAATGAAAATGAAAGGATTACTCAGTAGGCCATGTCATCATTCCTCTGCTCCTCCCCAAGATGCTCTGCAGAACGTTCGATCGAGATCCCCCCTTACGCCAGGGAGAGGCTGCCCATAATCCGCAGGAGGCCCAATGGCCTCGAAGGGCCCGGGCCCCTGAAGAGGTCACCCTGCACTGTTTTGTGTGTTACACATCACAATGCCCGTGGCGGCTACCCTGGCTCACAAGCTGGCCTCCTCCTCAGGCCTCCCTCAATGGCACAGTCCGGTAGGAAGAAAATGACTGTGTCTGAGGCCAAAAACACAGAGTGAATCAACTCAGAGACGCACTCACCCACAGACGCACAGAAACTCGGCTACAGGCCACGGTGGCAAGATAACCTGATCCAACGTTATTCACTTTTGGATGCGATGAACACTTCAGTCACTGGACTTTGAGTAGATGAGATCACTCTCCCCGGTTCGGCTGGGCCTTATCCAATCAGCTGAAGGTCTTAACAGGAAAAGACAGAGGCCCCCCAAAGAACAAGAAATTCCACCAGCAGCCGGCCTTTGGACTCAAGCTGAAACTCCTCCCTGGGTCTCCAGGCTGCTGGTCTACCTTACAGATTCCAACCTGTCAAGCTTCCACAATCACGTGAGCCAGTTCCTTAAAATAAATCTGGACAGACAGTAGTTCTGCCCTTTATCTACAGAGGATACGTTCCAAGGCCCCCAATGGATTCCGAAAATCCCAAAACTGTACCCTATATTTATGCTGTGTTTTTCCTATCCATACACACCTATAATAACATTTAATTTATAAATTAGGCACCTTAGAGATTAACAACAATAATAAAATAGGAGGGGTGGTGCAGTCGGTTAAACGCCCGACTCTTGGTTTCGACTGGAGTCATGCTCTCAGGGTTGTGGGATCGAGCCCCGTATCAGGCTCCCCTCTCAGTGTGGAGTCTGCTTAAGACTCTCTCTGCCCCTCCCACTTGTAGTCTCTTTCTCTCTCTCAAACAAAATAAATAAAATAAACCTTTAAAAAATAAATAAAATAGAACAATTACAATAATCTGCAATAAAAGGTGACATGAATGTATATCATAAAATATCATAGTGTACTGTAGTCACCCTTCTTGTGATGACAAACTGCCTATTTGATGATGAGACAGGGAGACTGAAGGACTCCATAAAAATCTGCTTTTTGGGGGTGCCTGGGTGGCTCCAAGAAATAACACCTGGGTCCTCCTCTTTGCTCTCACTGGTTGCTGGATGCCTGAGAGGTGACATACACCAGACCACTGTCCTCAGTAAAAACCCCCAGACCCTTTCTGGGTCTCCCAGACACTCTGTACCTGCACTCTCTCTATGCCTCCAATAAGCTCTGCTTTTACCTCCTGCGGGCTCGCACTGGATTTCTAACCTGCATGCAGCCAGGGACCCCCTCGGCTGGTCCTGTGGGACCCCCTCTGGGTCCTCGGTCCCAGCTTGCCAGCATCAATGAGATGAAGTGCGGTGAATGACGTAGGCCAGGCTACTACCGACCTTGTGATGATCCATGAGGAGGAGGAGCATCTGCTTCAGGACCATGGTTGGCTACGGGTAACTGAAACCACGGAACGGTAACCACGGCAAGTGGACCGTGGATGAGGGGGATCCCCCCTGCTGGTTCTGCTTCTCTGGAGATCCTGACTCACACAGCAGGTCGCAACATGCGGGTCCCAGGTAGAAAACGCTCACCCCGTGAGCCAGAGCAACGCTTCAGGGAAACAATACTTCAGGGAAGCGACCCTGACCAAGACGTCAGGAGTAGAAAAAAGCCTTGTGCGTGAAAATATTCATTTCAGAATAGCTGATAACAAATAAGCAAAAATGAGAATAGCAAAAACCAACGAGCTCAATACTGACCATGGGGGGCAACATCAACAAATCGTGACGTGTTGATCTGTCAACCAACCAACAGTCCTAATTATGCAGAAATATGGGGACTATCTGACAGCAAAAGCCTGGGAGCACAGCACAACCTACCCTTAATCCCTGCTTCACTCAGTGCTCGGACAAATCTCCGCTCTCCGAGGAATCCCGTTCTTCCAAATCCTTGAAGACAGGGCGATGCCCACTAAAACCTCCCAGGGCATCTCCTACTATTGCGATGGGTACACGCGGAACCCGCCGGCCCGGCCTGCCACAGAAGATCAACAAGGTCATGCTGCTAATACAAGTACCCGTGTGAATGAGGACGACAGCAGAAATCAGAAACAGGCATTGTCTCATGAGAAACAAGACTCCTATCAGAACACATGGGACATGAGAAGCTTAGGGCCAGAGACACCGAGCCCCGCGTCCCGCCTCGGGGTCTTGGGCTGGTTTGAAGCCGGCCTGAAGCCGGCCGCGACGGATAGCACCGGGCACTGCAAGGCCCAAGCAAAGACGCAGCCAGTTCATCTGGCATTCCGATAAGACCAAGCACAGGAATTCTTACAGAGCAGCAAGGGCAGCGGCTGACCTGGGCTCTTTCTTGCTGCCAAAGGCCGACGCACAGTATCCCATTAATTCAACAATGACTCCGAAAAGCAGGTGCTGTTTTTCTCCCAGGTCTCCGATGAGGTTCTGGGGGGTAAACCTGTCCAACCTAAGCCATGTAGCTAGTAAGCAAGAACCCAGGCTGTCTTGATTCCAAGATCCACACTCTTAACTATGCTTTACCGCTTTCGGCCTTCTTGTGCATCGAGGCCCTTCCATAAACACACATCTACTGCACCACCACCGTTAAAGCGGCAAGACAGGCGAATTCCTGCTGTTCACACCCAGTAGATAAACACAGAAACTGCCAGTGGGAGACTCTTTGCTAGAATAACCCTGCCTCTCTCCGGAGCTTCCTGTGCTAGGAGCAAGGCAGAGACACAAGGAATATCCAACAAAAACAAAAACACATACATAAAGCAGGAATTTCAAGGCACACATCTTGACACCAACCTTATAATAAGTACCTTCAAATATACTCCCTTCCCTTCTGTTCATTCTCAGAAGGACAGTAAGTTCATGCTCTTTCCTCTTCGATCAAGATCAGAAAAGCGAATGATGCCCTACACACATATAAACCGTGCGCTCGGATTTCACCCAATGCTGCAGAAAGAGGAAGCCGTTAATGCACCACCCTTCATTAAGAGCTCAAGTGACACTTACTTCTCAGGTGACCCCGAGTGGCCCAGGCATTTCCTTCCCGACACGTTCCCGTACACATCATCCTCGTTGTCATCCACGTCTTCATCGTCGATGCTTTTCACATCGAGCTTCTGGTACCCAAACTCCCCATTCAAGGACAGAGAATCAATTTTCCATGAGCTGCTGCTCTGACTTCCGTTGGAATTTGGCCCAAAGGGGCTTTCAAAGGCCGACATGATATTGATGGAGGAGCGGTCGGAGTTCTCCTCTGAGCTCTCCCCTGCCCCGGGGATCTTTTTAAAAACATCGCCGGAGTTCTGCTCCTCTTCCTCATCATCAAAAGAGATAATGTTGGTCACCTTCTTTTTCTTCTTCCGCTCCTTTTTACATCTGGCATCTGGCAAAAGAAGATATGGTGTTAGAAGAAGCGGCAGGCAAGACAAAGCCATGATTGAGCCATTTTACCTCTAGACTGTGGAAAATCCTCTACTATTCTTCGGAAAAATAAACAAGATAAATTCAGATTTTTTTTTTTTTAATCCTTGGGGTAAAAAAAAAAAATCTGTCTATAGGACACTGAGCAAAATGAATGTGGGGCTCTACTTCTGATTTAAACCAACATGCCACAGAGCATACCTAACAATCGTCCCTTGTAAGCACTTTGATTCAGGGGAAGCTCCCATTCCGGAAATGACTTTCACTTTGGAAAATACTCTCCTGGCTGATTGATGAAACCAAGGACACAAGTTTGGGGTGGTGGTCAATGGCTCAGCAGCCACAATTCATCCCTGTCTGCAATGGGACTTCACTGCTGCTCCCATTGAGGGTAGCATCTCCTTCTCCACCCCCTGGGGCGTGGGCTGGCTCAGTGCACGGATTTCACCAACAGCATGCAGCACAGATAACGAGTTCCAGAGCCCAGGCACCAGGAGGTGTTGTACGCCCCTGGAACGCTGCCCTGAAACTCCCAGGGAAGGAAGCCAGTCTAGCTCATTAGAGCATGAGATGCCATGTGTGGACAAACAGATGCGCCAGCCAACAGTGAGCACTATTTCCAGGCACATAAGTGGGACCATCTTAGATCTTCCAGCTCAGCCACCAGCTCAGGGCAGCCCCACGAGGGGGCCCGGGTGAAATCAGCAGAGCCATCTTGCCAACCCAGAGGCTGGTAAAAAATAATAATAATAAATCGTGGCTGTTTCAAGCCACTACATTTTGGAGCTGTTTGTTACACAGTAAATACTAACTGAAACAGAAATCAAGGCTGCCTTGGTGACCAGTATGTTCACCCATCTTAATCATCAAACTTGGGTGTGAGACACTTTGAGCTGATTCCAGACATTCCATTCCACCCAAGCCAAGCTGTGACAGGGTGATGCTTCACCAGTATATCAAACTCTGAGACAGTGTCAAAAGCAGTGAAAGGGACACTCCTTGGATATACAAATTCCAGCATCTCTGTTACACAAAACCCTCAACAGTCCTCTTTCCTGTGTCCTTCGCCTGGGGTCTCTACTGGAGAAGGAGAGGACAAGACAGATAAAGCCAGCGTATATCAAAGACCCCACAAGATTCTGAGTTTTCACTATCACTAATAATACCGAAGAGATGACCATGGTTACTGTCTTGTTAAAGGGATTTGAGAATACTAGCACTACATACTTAATCCCAAAATTTCCACTTCTGCTGTAGCAACATTCTGGATGTTCCAGAAGGCTCAAGGCATATTACAAAGTTCTCACAAAATGGATCTCAATTAAATCAACTTTTTTTGGCCTCCCCAGCCTAGGGAGTCAAAGCTGACAACTCCTCCCTTGCCCTTGGCCTCCACTTAAATGTCACTCCCCCCAAGAGTGCACCTTCTTCATAGCACCCCATGCTTGGCTTGCATCTCATTTATCAGAAGGATAATTACTTACTTGTATAATTTGTCATTAAACATCTATTCTTACCCAACCCAAAAGAGACTGCAGGCTAAATGCTAGAGATCTTCCTAGTTCACTGCCTAGCACAACAGAATGCAGTAAATGAACACATGAATGAATGGATGAAGGAATAAATGAATGAAGATGAAGCTCATCTGGCTTCGTGTCACAGTCATCGTGCTGTCAGTGAGCTGAGTGCGCTCCCACCCTATCGTCTTCACATCTCAGCAAGGCTCTCAGTCCCTCTCAGAGCGAGTAAGGGGAAGAAAAATAAACACAAATGCAAACTGAAAGTGCAAGTGCATGAGATTTCCCTTGGCACTTTCGGACCACGAGGTGTGTCCCTCTCAGCCACGGTCAGCCGTCCTTTGACCCGACCCCTCTGTTCAAACTCCCATGCCCATTCTCGCTCACCAGCACTGACATGCTTGGACACGACGGGCAGGGGGTCGGTGTCCTGCTCAGGTTTGATGAGGATAGAGACAGCGGACGATGCCGTGATCTCCCTGAAAAGGCTGCTCACTCCCTGCGTGGATTCCTTCAGCAGGGATGTCACATTCTGCGTGGACTCCTTTAAGAGGTCTGAGACGGTAGGAGCAAACTTACTCTGCCCATTCAAATCCTTGTTGTCGATGTTGATTGCAAAGAGGATGGAGTTCAGACCTGCCCAGAAAAGGGAAAAGTCTGGAGTGTCTGCCATGGGGAAGTCACACCTCCAACACGATAAGTGTGGGGCAAACGATAGAGTACACAAGAGGGAACGCCCTGATTTGAAGCACTGATTTAAAAACCTCCCACAAGGGGTGCCTGGGTGGCTCAGTCAGTTAAGCGTCTGCCTTCGGCTCGGGTCATGATCCCAGGGTCCTGGGATCGAGCCCCACATCGGGCTCCCCGCTCTGCGGGGGGCCTGCTTCTCCCTCTTCCACTCCCCCTGCTTGTGTTCCTGCTCTCGCTGTGTTTCTCTCTGTCAAATAAATAAATAAATCTTTAAAAATAAATAAAATAAAATAAAAACCTCCCACAAAATGGGGTCAGGAGACACCAGTTATCATAGCAGATGAGTCTTTCCCAATTTTCTCCCTCTTGGTCAAAGACAAATAAGAGGTCAACCCCCAGAGATTAAGATGTAAGTTCTGAGGTTAGACTGCCTGGGTTGGATCCCAGCACTGCCGCTTTCTAGGAGACCTGGGTCAAGCCACGTACAACCTGAGCTTCCATTTCCTTATCTGTAAAATGGGGACGAGAGTATCTCTTTCACAGGGTATTAAAGACAATCACCCACCAAAACCACTCAGTTCAGTAAGCAATCAAACATGTGCATCAATATTGTAACTATTATTATTTCAGGCAAAAGCTTGCCCTGGTCTACAGAGGACATCACAGTCAAAGCCTGACTTTTCCCCATCAATGGACAAGACAAATGTTAACTCTCAATATGTGGGACTTAGTGTAAACCTTCAGGGAAAAAAAAGGCAAGGTAGGATTTGAAAGAAAGAATCAAGTTACCCACTTCTGTTGGGCTCACCCTTTGAGTGAGAGTCAAACGATAAACAACCTAACAATTCACCAACTAACATCATCCAGGGGCTTCCACACTGACAAATCGTGGACATGACTCTTCACCACACTTGATTCTCTCACAGCCCTATGAAAGCAATTCCCATGCTATCAGGATCCCTACCATGCAGAGGAGGGAAATAAGGGTGACAGAGTTCACAGGACCTGCCCCAGGTCACCAGCCAGGAAAGGGTAGAGCCAGGCTTCAAAGCCAGGTCTCCTGCTTCCAATTCCCCAGGTCTTGCAAAGCCACAGCCAAAACTCCCAACCCTATGCTTTCCCTGCCAGGGTATCCAATTCAAGATGAATGGACTCGGTGACCAATGCTACTAAAGGAAGGACAGTGACAAGTGACTCATTAAGTCGGGGAGGGACAGGGAAAATCACAGCCTCTCCTGGAGTTATAAATTCCCTCCCAGGCAGCCGACTCTGCTCACCAAGCTTTAAGTACCCATCACTCCTGGCCTGGGCCAGGCTTACCAGCTGCCATGGTAGGAAGCATGCTAGACCTTTCTTCATCCATCACAAAAGACCAGTCTTCATAAAAAATGCTGCAAATTGAAAGAGAAAGGGAAGAAGTTCTGAACAGTGATTTTCTGCATCCATTGGCCAGACAGTTCTCTTACATGGCTCCCTGGAAAATCTGTGCCTGGTCATCCCAGAGTGGCTATCCAAGGTCTCTGCCCAGCCGAAGCTTCTGGTTAATAAACAAAGGACTGAATGTATATATCCTACGACTTCCTCATCGGTCCCCTGAGCTTGAGTGTACTGAAATAGGCATGACATGTAAATGCAGTTATTTATGAAGCAGCAAAGGAGAAGGGGACAAAGAGAGGAGTGGCATCCAGTCAAGCTAGGTCTCTAAGACACAGGCAGGAAATCTGAGTTGGCCCCCTGCGTGCCATGACTGGGCTACCACAAGAGACAGTTATAGAAGGAAATGATAGAGTTCCATGGCTCCATCAACCAGAGCCTTTGTACATAATACTTGCTTGGGCTGCAGACCCCAAAGCCCAAGTTACCCCTGGAAAGGGCTGGGAAGCTAAAAGGGGCCCACGACTCTCAGTGGCAATAGAAGGAAAGGGGTCAGCAAGGTCTACAGGGTTAGTCCAAGCTTGTCCAGCAATGATGGTACGGCCAGGGCCCTGAAGCTGGTGCCCCAGTCCAGCCCCCCAGCTCTGTATCCGAGGCTTGCTAAGCAGTAGCAAGTACTCCCCTACCAGGCTGGAGAACTCTCAATTAATGGAGTCAAAGCTCACAGCGCTAAAGCACACTCAGTGGTAAGGGACCTGCAGCAGGAGATGGGACACCCTGGCTGCGGGAGTGACTGAGTGCAAACGACGGAACAAAGGAACGCCTGCCGTCCGATAAGCTTACCCAGCGGAGTGTCAGCCTAAGCGCAAACTACACGCTCGAGCTGGCTCTGCCACTGTACCTCCAATTCCCCAGACTGCGACGCTTTAAAAGTCGGAGCCAGTTTCCACGCACGTGAATGAATCTGGTTTGCCCACATCTAGTTAGTAAGTGGCTAGTGATTCGGGTAAGTTCAACTGTGAACCGTTAACAGCTGGATTCACTTCGACCTTGATACTGAGTTGTACAACTCTGAACTACTTGCAAATGATCTGCTGGAAAGAGCTTCATGAAAATTCATTGTAGGGGCGCCTGGGTGGCTCAGTCGGTGAAGCGTCTGCCTTCGGCTCAGGTCATGATCCCAGGGTCCTGGGATCGAGCCCCACGTTGGGCTCCCTGCTCAGCGGGGAGTCTGCTTCTCCCTCTCCCTCTGCTCTTCCCCTGCTTGTGCTCTCTCTCCCCCTCCCTCCCTCTCTCTCTCTCTGTCAAATAAATAAATAAAATCTTTAAAAAAGAAGAAGAAGAAAAAAACTCACTGTAAGAAACAGGAGTATATTCTTCTCAACTAAAACTATCTAATGCTCGGGGGGTGCACCCAGGCGTCCACAGCCTCAGGGCTCAGACCTAAGTGGCACACGGGTGCAGTGAGCACAGTAGTCCTGGCCCCCACGCCTTCCATTTCAGTCCCACAGTCTGAGCACACAGCCGGACTCGGCCCCACAGGCACCATCAATGGGAGAACTTCAAGAGTATTTGTCAGAGCCTTCGTGCACAATCCAGAACCCCTAACAAATTGCTGGTAGACAGGTGACCACGAGCAGCACGAAAAAACAGAAGAGGAGACAAGCCAGGGAACGCATGGCAGCATATAAAATCATGGGAACGCATCATGGCACGAATGAAATGCCAGCTTACTGAATTAAATAAGATTAATTCACTGAAATTAAACCCTCACTGTTTAGGAGCTGGGCACTGCTAATGTGGAAGCTACTCAAGGAACCCGCACAGGATTGATCACGGTCCCTGTGCACCATGAGGTGACACAAAGCAACACATCTAGTCCACCGTTCTCAGACGTAAGTAATAGCCACCAACACAGAGTCATTGTTAACATCATGAGTATAGGACAATGACAGCACTGTCACATGTTTCTGAAAGGAATGTGGCTGACAGTACTACGGTTGACGCGTATGCAGTGCCCTCCTCCCATGGCTATGCGACAGCCACACGCCCCCACCTTGCTGAGCTAGGCTGTGGCCACGTGACTCGCTGGCCAACGAAATGCGGGTGGAAGTGAAGTATCTCTCTGGGCAGAAGCTTCAAAAGCCAGTGCTCAGTTCAACCACATCCCCTTTTCCTACCTTGGCAATCATGGGAGCCTCTGTCAGCCTGGGACCCTGAGACAGGGAACCCCGACTCATCCATGATAGACACGTGTCCGGGAGAAGAAGTAAACGTGGCTGTCTTGAGCCATGGAGGGTTTTATGCTGTTTGTTATAGCAGCATAAACTGACCTATACTAACTGATAGAGTGAGCTGTATGTTTACGATCAAGAAAAAAAAAGGAAACATCATAAAATAGGTTTTTTTCTTTTTAAATAACAATTGACTTCCCTTCCCAGCACAAAGCTTCTCTATTCCTTTTAGTCAGTTTGGGATTGATTAACCTCAAAAAAACAGAAGGAATTGTAAGGAACCCAAGACAAACACGAAACTGAGCACTAAACACCCAATTTCTACTGAGAAAGAAATTCTAGATCTGAAAGGAGCCCAAATTAAAATTTCACCAAGTGAAGAGCAGGCTGTACCCTGGGACAAAAGCTCTCTCCACATCCCACACCTAAATAAGCATTTACGGAGTACTTGCTGTATGCAGGTGCCATACTGAGCCCTTTACAAGCATTCATTCTCTCACTTATTCTCTAACCATCTGTGCCCCAAGCACAGCTGAATACACGGGGACTATAAAAGGGGAACCCGCGTGCCCTCGACAAGGAGACTGGGACACAAACCCAGGCAGTCAGATGCTGCGATTCTAGCCAGCCGGCTACGCCTCCCCCCGGAAGGCCATCCCCGGTACCTGAGCCTGCTGCGGTCGGCCAGGAGCATGTGCAGGTAGCGCTCCAGGGAGTGTTCGTTGAGGGCACAGCGCAGCCAGGCCCGGCCGCGGCCCACGTCCGAGGCGATGTGGCGCAGGGAGTAGAAGCGTGGCAGCTCGTGCTTGCTGAGGACCTCCTTCACGTAGAACCAGAACACGGGCTCTGCAGAGAGAGGGACGGGCACGATGGCACTCAGCCTGGGACATGCATCGTTTTAGAGTGACAGTCCCTAGGCATTTTTCAGGATCATAAGAGTTACTTCCTCAGCACAGAAAAGGAAGACACTGAAGAGTATAACTTCGCATCTGGGTTTCTTTACTTGTCTAGATCATGAACATTTTGCTGTAATGTTTAAAGATCTTTGAAAACGTGGGGGCGCCTGGGTGGCTCAGTCAGTTCAGCGTCTGCCTTCAGCTCTGGTCATGATCCCAGAGTCCTGGGATCGAGTCTCGAGTCAGGACCCCTGCTCAGCGGGGAGTCTGCTTCTCCCTCTGCCCTCCCCCACCCCACCCCCTTCCCCCACTCATGCTCTCTCTCTCTTGCTCTATCTCAAATAAATAAAATCTTTTTCAAATTTTTTAAAAAAATAAAGATCTTTGAAAACATGATTTTTTTATGGCTTCCCAATGAAACATATTTTAACCATTTCTCTACCTCTGGGAACATGATATATTGCCAATCTTCCCTACATACTGCTTTGAACCTCCTTGTCCATAACTGTCCTCATTTCTAGCTCCTTAGAAAGGATTTCCATATGTCTGAGAATAGAAACAGATTTAAGGCTTTAAGGGAAAGCTTAAAAAGTTTTTTTTATCCACAAGGTAGTTATTGGATCTCCTCACATCCCACCTTTTTCATCCACACGCAGAGATTGTTTTCATAATTTTCATTCTAGTATAAACCTCATTTTGTGACCCACTGTCTTCACGTATGCTCATCAAACCTGTTCCATGCTGCCAATAACCAGCAACACCAGCAAGCGCTGCTGTGTGCAAAGCACTAGCAAAGTACCCGCCACTGCACTCAAGACTTGACATCTGACCTCAGTCCTCATAAGCACCAAGGTCATCTCCATATCAAAGACGAGGGCAGAGGCCTGGCCAAGGCAGTAACTTGGCCCAGTGGTACGCAGTTAGTAAGCTATAGGACAGAATGGGACCTCGGAGCTGCCTGACTGCAAAGCACTAACTCAGGCAGCCTTGTGTGGTGACAGACGGCTCTACCCTCTTCAAGAGGATCATGTTCACAACTGCTTAATATCCCAAGGGAGACACTGCTGAGTCTTTGCTGCCAGATGGGGATTCTAAGCCAGGAGCTCAAAAGGCTCACAGAGCCCTCTGAGAGACAGGATCTTTCAAGCTCCCTTCTAAAGAATGTAAACACACACATCTCCATAAACTGGACACCGGGTTAGCAAATTCACTCGAATAATTCAGTTCAGCTCAGTTAGCATGGACTGCATTCTTAATGGAAGCCACGGACTGGGCAAAACTGTGGGCTACCAGGTAGACAACAAGGGTTCATCCCTAACGAAGCTTCCAGTCTAGCAGGCTGGACGACGGTGAAGAGATCAATCAAGAGAATGACCCTGGCGGCTCACTCGGTCATGCTACACTTCCGATTCCTCTCCCATCAAAAGCCCCAAAGTACAGAAGCACCCAGAGATCCTGGGGTGACTGAAGAAAAGGGAAGGAGAGCCTGAGCACGATGGCCAGGCCATGATGACCAACCGCCATCTGCCTAATGACAACCTTCTCAAACCAGAGCAACTGTGTTGTTTCCTCTTCTCCTTTTCCTGTTAACAGCAACTAAATGCATACATACACGTATCTGTGGATCAAGCCGACCTCTGGGATCAGTTTAAATAAACAGCTCAGGAATGACTGGAAAAACCAACACAGCAGCTCACTCAGGACTCCCTTCTGTCTCAATCCCTAAATGCCACACAAATCCCCTTCCCAAACCCAGGAGATCAGCCCAGACCACACAAATGTGTAACGGCCTTTCTTCCACTCAGTGCTTTTCTCAGAAACCAGGACGAGGGGAATGGTGAGAGCAATATCCGGGGCCGGCAGGCCAATAACTTGTTTCAAAACATGCCAAACAACCATCTGTATCTCTGGCATGACTCAAATCAGGTGACTCTCACCTGCATCTGGTCTTTCTGGAGAACTGCTGTGACCTCCCTCTGACCTTGAACGCATATGAAACACTTAACGTGTGTTTTCACCTTTCAATTTTGCAAATTGCTTAGTGCTACAGGATCCTTCCCCAGCCTGCCAAAGTGATGCAGCGAGGGTGAGAATTACCCCAGCAGGGGTCCACTTCCACTGCCAGCATTAATGTGGTCTTTCTCAAGTGCAGCTCACCTGCCACTTAACGCTTGCAGCGTCTGTAATTTAATTTGGGGCAATACACTGATCTCTTGCTGCTATGAAACCAGAGGCTCATTCCAGAAATGGGTGAGGGCTTCTGGTTCTCCAGACGCCTGAACGCCATTTGCGCACATGAACAAGAGCCTGGAAGGGGCTGTTGATGCAAACCACCTCCGGGGGTACTTATTAACAGAGGGGGGCTAACACCACAGGCCCTCTGGCAAAGTTCCTAACAGGCTCGCTGGGCTATAAGAGATGCCTAGATACTCTGGAAGACAAAACCCCTGAGGAGGCACTCCCATCCGGGTCCCTGGGAAGCTACCTTCAGCACCACAAACCTCTCCTCCCGCAGCGCTGGACAGGTAAGCCGGACTGGGCAATCACCTGGCCGAGCGCCGCAATTGGCCTCACTCACCCCACCCTCCCTCCCGACCCTATTTGTTATTTTGAGCGTCATGATTTTTTTTCTGTATTAATTTGACTTTTTAAAAATATTGCATGAAAATGTTAGGTCTCCCGATTGCTGAGTTTTTTGGTGCTCCTGTAAATTCTGTGGCTGCAGTGAAGGCCTCGCTGCTCTCACCCTAGTCCCAGCCCTGGACCACAGGGCTCTCCCCACAACTTCTATCTGAGCCACTAGAGGAGAGACCTTGGCTCCCTCAAGAACTGAAGTCAGCAAACAATGGTCTAAGGGCCAAGCTTGGCCCATGACTTGTCTTTGTAAGTGAAGTTTTATTGGAAGAGTCGTGCCCCTTTGTACACAGACTGCCTGTGGCTGGTTTCCTGTTAGAGTCATCACTGGGAAGTTGCTACAGATACCCATGGCCCACAGAGCCCAAAATACTTACTATCTGATCCCTTAAGGAGGAAGTTTGCCGTCCACTGTCCTAGAAGTAGGAGCTCTGATAATCACATAAATCTGGAGCCACTCGGCCCTTTTCCTCCCTTTCCTGTAGAGTATGTCCACCTGGGAAAGACACCCACCCAGACAGAAGCAGGGCTGAGACAGACCGATGTGGGGGATGCGGAGCCCCTAAATCCAGTTCGCCCTCCAGTTTTCTTAGTTACTTAAGTTAGTAAGTGCCCTTTGTTTGCTGAAGTCTAAGTGACTTGCTGTCACCTGCGACCAGAAGACTGATGCAGAGTGACAGGGCGCATTCCTCGGCCATCTGACAGTTACAGAGGAGGGGCAACACTCCGGGCGCTGAGCAGTGCCTCCGTGCATCCAAGTGGCAAATGCATCCCTCAGAAAGAAAGAAAAACAAGATAGCATTGCTCAACGAGAAACAGAAAACCCAACTACAAGGAGCTAGGCTTCTTGTGAACAAAGAAAGGCTTCTTTTTCTCACAGACTTAGTCTGGAGGTAGACAGCTGGTTCAAAGCCACTGTCACGGGCAGAATCCCCAACCTCTTGACTTTCACCCCCCTGTCCCAGAGGACTGCCACCACCCTGGGTATCACAGCCACAATCAAGAAGAAAGAGGACAAGATAAAACCAGCTCTATCACCCCTTTTTTTTCAGGCAAGGGTAAGTAATCCCAGAAAACCAAGAGGAAGAGAGATATAAAATGTCAAGATTGGCTTAATCACTCATGATCTATTACTTAGAGGACATCCCAGGGCCCCGAGCAAAATCAAGGTTCTGTTATGCCAAAGAAGAAACGGGGAATGGATTTTAAGTAAAAAACTAACAGAATCACCCATCCATGCTATCAACGATTCCAGGAACAAATGGCCATCAAGTGCTCCCTTATTCCAGCCTCAGACTTAGGGGAGCACAAGTGCCCCCCAAATCCCAGTCACATCCTAATCTGGACGAGCCTGACTACAAGACACAAATGGATCAGCAAAGCAGAGTTCCCAAGAAGGGGCTGTAGCTTCGTCACCCGGCCTTCTCCCAACCAGCCACAGGACTGCCTCCTGAAACCAGAAGACAGGAAGTGTGGTTTAATAAAGACTTGTAAAAAGTCTGTAAACTTGACACTTTTTTTTTTTTGCTTTCTAAAAATTGTGGTAAAATATACATAATAAAATTTACCACTCTAACCATTTTTCAGTGCATAATTCAGTAGCATTAATTACATTCATAATGTTGTGCAACCATCACCACCACCCATTTCTAGAACTTTTCCATCATCCCAAACAGAAACTCCATACCCAGGAAACGATAACTCCCCCATTCTCCCCTTCTCCCCAGCCCCCAGGGGCCTCTATTCCATTTTCTGTCTCTGTGAATTTGACTATTCTAGATATTTCATATAAGTCGAATCGTACAATATGGGACCTTTTTATCTGGCCACTTTCACTTAGCAGAATGTTTTCAAGGATCATCCATGTCCTAGTATTTATCAGTACTTCATTTCTTTCTATGGCTGAATAATATCCTACTGTGTGTATATACCACATTTTGTTCATCCATTCATCTGTCAATAGACATTTGGGTTTTTCCATCTTTTGGCTCTTGTGAATAATGCTTCTAGGAACATTCACATACAAGTGTGTTTGAGTCCCTGCTTTCAGTTCTTTTAGGTCTGTATTTAGGAGTGGAATTGCTGGATCAGACAGTAATTCTAGGTTTACCTTTTTGAGGAACCACCAAACTCCTGTCAATGGTAGTTATGCCATTTTACATCGATACTTTTTTTTTTTGAGGTAGGATTGCCTTTATTTCTCTGCAATTAAAATTAACTCTGCTATTAAATTCCCTTTCAGTTAGAAAAAAACTTAAACTTGCCAATTAAAGGTAACTTAGCCCCTTCCAGGTTTAATTTTTTAATTGTGGCAAATTTCACTTAACATAAAATCCACCATTTTAAAGTTTATAATTCAGGGGCACCTGGGTGGCTCAGTCGGTTAAGCGTCTGCCTTCGGCTCAGGTCATGATCCCAGGGTCTGGGATCGAGCCCCACGTCAGGCTCCCTGCTCAGCGGGGAGTCTGCTTCTCCCTCTCCCTCTCCCCCTGCTTGTGTTCCCTCTCTCGCTGTATCTGTCAAATAAATAAAATCTTTAAAAAAATTTTATAATTCAGAACTTCGTAGATTTTTTTTAATAAAGATTTTATTTATTTGACAGAGAGAGACACATCGAGAGAAGGAACACAAGCAGGGGGAGTGGGAGAGGGAGAAGCAGGCTTCCCGCAGAGCAGGGAGCCCAGTGTGGGGCTCGATCCCAGGACCCTGGGATCATGACCTGAGCCGAAGGCAGATGCTTAACGACTGAGGCACCCAGGTGCCCCAGAACTTGGTAGATTTTTAAAGAATGAATAAATGCACAATAATCTGAGATACTGGATGACTTTTGAAGGCTCCAGTCTATTTAAATCTAAAAACAAAACATCTCTGCTGATTCCACAGAACAGGTGCCAATTATCTTGGTGGAGGTAGGTGGAGATCAGGAAAACAAAAGCAGCCAAGGAGGATAAAGTGCCACTCACTGCCGATCCGTGGCCTGGTTCCTCCTCCACCTCTGGCCTTGCACCCCTGCCACTCTCCGCCTCACTCGCCCTGCTCCAGCCTCGCTGATCTCCTTGATGCTCCTCCAACACGCCAAGCATGCTCCACGTGAGCGCCTGCCCAGCCATGAACAGAAACCACACCAGGAGAGCATTGAAGGAACTGAACACAGGGCATCTGTTACAAAGACTCTGGCCGAGCTACAAAGCCCAACAGGACATAATGAGGCCACCCAGAGATTACCAATGTCAGAAAGCCAATCCATCCCTGATGCCAGAGGAACAGAGGAAGAGGTAATGTTAAGAGTGTAAAAACTAACTGAAAGGGGATTTAATAGCAGAGTTAATTTCAGTTGCAGAGAAATAAAGGCAATTCCATCTCTACTCAAAAAAAAAAAAAAGTATCACTGTAAAACGGTACGGTCACTGTTGACAATAGTTCGGTGGTTCCTCAAAAAGGTAAACACAGAATTAGCATAAGATCCAGCAATTCCACTCCTAAATACAGACTCACCAGGCAACAGCCAGCCTGTGGCAGGGGCACCAAGGAGAACAGTGAAACAAGAAGACCGTGGCCTCACCTGCAGGCCACGTGGGACGTCCACAGACCACAGAGGAAGCACAGCACTGCTAGACATGCCCCCTGGAGCTGGGAGGAAATGCTCCAGCCTCCCTCCTCCTCCCACCTTCCTCTGGCCAAGCAGGAAGACAGTGGGCAAGGGAGCCTGGGAAACAGTCTGCAGGCAAGGGCAGAGAATAAATTTGAGAGCAGAGGCAAGTGACTCTAAGCTTTTCCACTTGCTGAATAGCACAGGATTCCTTCCCCAGGTAAGAGTACGGCTACTTCCCTCCTTCCCTGAGGTCTCTATTCAAAAGGCCCATAAAGACGGTCTCTGACCACTCTATGCAGAAGAGTGAACCCCCACCCCACTGCTCATCGAAATCTCTCTTCTTCCTGAACCCCTAGACGCTTCCCAGCCTGCCCTGCAGCAGCCAGGTGACTCACAGTCTCCACCAACCCAGGTGCCTTTAGCGGGCCTGCCTCGCTCATTTCTGTCATCTGCCTGGCCCCTGTGGGCACCTGAAGTTGGAGTCCTGAGCTCTAACAATTCAGCATAGCACACTTGGCATTCACCAGTGGTCTACAAGAGTCTACAGTGCCTCCTTTACTATAAAGTGGGAACCTTCTCTAGTGCCAAACAAAGGACTTCAGAAGCTTGTGTCTTGTTTCCTCTTAGGGATGTACCCCATCCTCTGCTGAAGACTCATTTTCAGGCTGACAGGAACTAAGCAAAGGACCCACGAATCCAACAGGCCAGATAATTATGGACTAAAAACTGACAACTCTGAGGCCAAATTTACTAGTTTTAATTTACTAGATCTTAGGATCAAACACCTTTAAAACAGCCAGAAGTCATCCTTGGCCAAGAGGCAACAGTCTGGCTATATGAGATCCTAAAATGCTGGGACAGTTTGCTGCCCCTTAGTAAGTAGCCACTGGTCCAAGCCCTCGGCCACCCCAGCTGTCAAGGACCTTCCCCAGAACCCTGCGGACATCCCCATAATCTAGGAACTCACAGATTAACACCTAGCCCAAGGGGGATAGCACTCTGGCTCTGACCCTCTCCCTAAGGCCAGCAGTTCCCAACCAGCTGTTAAAAATTCTTATTACCACCCCTGTATAGAGCTCAGTCTTTTCTTTGAATCTTCCACCGACATCCTTCCAAGGTCTCTAGTACCAGAACTAGCTGATTTGCAAGTTCATGAATATGACAGAGAAACACAAAGAGGGAACTGAAAGCCATACAAGGATGGGAGGGTGGGGGAGTGGACTTCCCCTCTCAAGCAAAAGGATGGGCCCAGGCTTCTCCTGGCACATGAAGCTTCCTCCAAAAATACTTTTCTACAGAAATGAAATGGTTACCCAAAGTGACCCAATGAAGCAAAATATAAATTCTGCTTTGAGTTAAATGCAATCAACCGTTTTCAAAAATCCCCAATGAGGATCAAGGAAGTCAGTTTCTCTAATTTTACAGTTGGGTGTGTATTAATACCACCTGCTTTCAGCTGACTGTAAAGAAGATGAACAGACAGCAGAGGGTGGGGTCTGGCTTCCTGGGACAAGGAGCAGCATGTCCTCAAGTCTGGGTCCTGGAGTGATTATTCTGAATGTCCTTTTTGGTGGCCAGGCACCTTGCAATACGCTGGAGCTACAAGGAAGAGCGAGAATAAACCCAGTCCTTGACCATGACCCCATCAAGAGAGACAGTCAAGAAAGCAGGAAGTGCCATAAATCCATTTGATGAGAGGACTCAGGACTAGTGAGGGCTGGGGGGTTGGGGGGTAGAAAGGAGACACCTAGAGAAGGAACACAGGCCAGCTGAACTGGGTGAGGAGCTCATGAATGACTTTTGGGGGGGAAATCTGAAATTTCAAGAGAGAAGAGATCAAAACCACAATGAGATACCACTTCACAATTGAATGGCTAGTATCAAAAAATAAATATATGATAACAACAAGTGTTGGCGAGGATGTGGAGAACTTGGAACCCTCGTGCGCTGCTGGTGGGGACGTACAATGGTGCAGCCGCTACAGAAAGTGAAACATAGAATTACCATCTGATCCAGCAATTCCACTTCTGGGTACTTATCCAAAAGAACTGAAAGAAGGGATTCGATATTTCTACGCCTGTGTTCATGGCAGATTATAGCAGTCAATAAATGAACGCAACCCAGGTGTCCATCCACAGACGAGGAAATAAAGCCGTGTGTGGGTGTGTGTACACACAATGAAATACCATTCAGTCTTAAAAATGAAAGAAATTCTGATGTACTACAAATGCGTGAAGCTTGAAGACATTATGGCAAAGGAAATAAGCCTTAGGTATGTGGAGTATAAGTAAGCCTGACTTATGTGAAGTACTTAAACAAGGCAAACCATAGAGACTGAAAGTAGAATGGCCCAGGTGCCAGGGGCTGAGGGGAGGGAGAATGAGGAGGCAGTGTTTAATGTGGATGGACTTTCAACACAGGGAGATGGATGGTGGGGATGGTCGTCCAATGTGTACCCTTAAAGTGGTTAAAATGGTCATTTTTACATTATGTATACTTTGCCACAATTTTAAAGAGAGAAAAGAAGTTTGAGTAGTTAGTGTCTGAACGAGGGTTGGGGAGGAAGGAGGGCAGCGGAAGGGTAAGAACAAAGAACACTTCCAGACTTGACAGCTTCAGGACTGTAGAAACCAGGCACGCTGTCCAACATTTAGGATTTAACCACCTAAACTGCTCCCTGAGCAATGAAAAGACAGGGGTACTAAAGACCTTCTCCCCCAGCATGTCTAGCATTAACGCTTTAGTTGCTGACTTATGAAGAGGTCCCAGGGGTTCCCCAGGCAGGGGGTGTGGCAGGAGGGGAACTCAGAGGACCCGGGTCATGATTTATTTATCAACTGGACATAAGCATTGCAATGTCTTACCTGCCAGTTGCCTGTTACCCCTGGGTGTGGGGCAGGGTTTAGAGGAAGAGCAGAGACAGACAAAGCTGGTAGGGGACAGACCACGGAAGCCGTGTCAAGGAGTGTGTCCCCTGTCCAACTCCAAAGAGAACCATGACAGAGCTTTAAGGAGGGGGCAGGAACAGGCTGGTCACTGAAGAACCCCCGCCCCAGACTGGCATGATGTGCAGAGTGGATTGGGGAGGATGGAGATGGAAGGCAGAAGGACAAAACAGGGCAGAGGGGAAGGACAAGGAGGCTGCGAGGAAGCCCGAGGGCTGTCCAGGAAAGCCGGATGAAGGGCAGAGCCATTCGCTAAGCAAGGATCACAGGAGTAAACAGGGCTGGTGAGGAGGATTCAGTCTTGGAACTGTGACGAGTCTGCGGTACATCCAGATAGAGACACATAAGAGGAAGGGCCCCAGGGAGTGATGTGGGCTGCAGGTAGAACTGCAAGTAATCGACACATGGAGAGCAATTTTCACTTAGGAATTCAGACGGTAGGTGTATGCACAGAAGTGAGAGGCAACAAAAGAATCTGAAGATGAATGGTAGTTAATATCTGAGGGTGTAGAAATGATACATAAAAAGAATGAACAAAGAAACAGCAAGTATGCCAGGAGGTTGTGGCCACCGGAAGAGGGGGGAAACAGTGTTTCAACGTCAGAGGGTCCTTGGTGCCAAGGGCTGCTGAACAGACAAGGAAGATAGACTTAAATTTTACAGGACAGACAGCTCAATTAACAGCAGGTGTGTCTCTGGTACGTTCTGAACCAAGCCTATGACCTTGTAATGGACTGCCAACAATTCACCTCATGATGATCCATTAGTCATTAACAAGAACATCAAGTCACCAGGTTTGGTCATGAAATGGCACTGCTACGGTCTGAACGTGTCCCTCCAAAATTCCTATCTTAAAATCCTAACCCCTAAAGATGATGGTGTTAGGAGGTGGGGCCTGTCGGAGGACCCTTAGGTCATGAAGGTGGAATCTTCGTGGAATTGGATTATGTCCTTATGAAAGCGGCTCCAGAGGGATCCCTTGCTCCTTCCACCATGTGAGGACACAGTGAGAAGGCCCTGGCTATGGAACAGGAAAAGGGTCCTCACTCAACCACATTGGTGCCTTGATCTTGGACTTCCCAGCCTCCAGAAACGTAATAAACTGCTGCTGGGTTTTTGGGGGGGTTTTTTTGTTGTTTTTTTTTTACTTTTCATATTTCCATGCTTTTATTTTTTTATTATTATGTTAATCACCATACATTACATCATTAGTTTTTGATGTAGTATTCCCATGATTCATTATTTGCGTATAACACCCAGTGCTCCATGCAGAACGTGCTGTTTATAAGCTCCTTAAGTCTGTGGTATTTTGTTACGGCAGCCCAAACAAAGACAGGCGCTAACCGCAGTGGTTCTTTCTCCTCTCTCCAGCAGAATGAAAATAATTCGTTTTTCCACACTGCATTCTGTATTGACTGCTTTGGGCATCCAACATCAGTAAAACCCTCCAATTCCAAGCCAAGCCTATGCAGCTCTCAGTCACTTTTAATTCATTTTTAGTAAATTTAAAAATCAATCTTGGCTCTTTTCCTCCAAACTTAATCACTTCCTTTGTAGCACTCTGCAGCAATCCTGATATAAGGTACCTCGGGAATCATGCAATACAATACTGTGCCAATTGAAATCATGAAATATGAATATATTTTTACTGAAATACTGATGTACTTCCAGACGCTATGCTAGGAGCTGGAAAGTCAAGAGGAAGTAAAACAGACATGGTGCCCTGCAGTCCCAAAGCTTACCATCCAGTGAGGTATGCAGACAACAGACAAGTGAATATGGTGTGATAAGGTAAAGTGGAATCCCCTGTCCTTTGTTCTCAAAAACAGGGATTAGCAAACTTCTTCTCTAAAGGGCCAAATATTAGATGCTTCAGACTTTACAAGATAAATGGTCTCAGTCACAACTGCCTAAAAGCCGCCATGCATAGTAAACAGATGAACCCGTGTGGCTGTGTTCCAATAAACCTTTATTTATAAAAATAGGGACACAGTTTGCTGACCTCTGCTCTAAGTGCTCATAACTTAAAATAACTGCTGCTTCACTTACTCGTGAATTCAAACTGGGAGGGCAGGGAACAGGTCTTTCAGAGAGCCCTCTTTCTGGAAACATGCCATCGTGAATAAAAAAGTCGGAGCCTCTGAGTCACAACCATGCAGACCTAAGTCAAAACCCCAGCTCTGCCACAATTATTAGGTCTGGAGCATTAAGAAAATGATTTCATTTCTTTGAGCTTTATTTTCTTCATCTGTAAAACGAGGACACCCTCATTCACTACGCACAGTCATTTCAGAGATAAAATGGAACAATGAACAGAGGATCTAACAAATCCCCTGGCTCACGGGAGCTGCTCGGTGTAAGTCATCAGCAAACAAGGAAGCCAGGCCTGCGGTCAGCCAGATTATCAAAAAGGAATGGAAAACGTGCAGGTGTCGTCTCCAAGATTAACAGGCTAGTCGTGACTTTCCTCTCATTTCTGAAGCACAGGCCTTGACTTCTATTAAAGTTGTCTTGCTTTTCTTATTGTGTAAGTTAGGTTGTTTCTGGAGGCCTGTAAACAGATATCCAACTCAAGATGGCTTCCAACATTAGGAAATTTACTGTCCCACACAACATTCGGTCCAGAGGTAGGGCAGCTCTAGACGTGCTTAATTCAGAAGCTCGGTGACACTACCGAGGTACTTTCCATCTTTCTGAGCTGCCATCCTTGGTGTACTGGCTTTTGTCCTCAGACTTGTCCCCCTTCATAGTCACAAGATCATCGCCACAGCTCCAAACGTTTCACCAACAACCCAACACCATAAAATAAGTCTTCTCTTATGTCTCCATTCAAATAACAAGACATTTTCTCAGAAGGCCCTCCACGGACTTCTTCCTTCCCTTCGGTCAGAATTTCGTCTAGTGTCTATTCTGAAAACAGCTACTGGCAGGCTGATAATTATTATGGCTGGCCTGATCTGCTCTAGACTCACTCCCCCTGGAGCTAGCTTCAGGCCTGAAGCTCCTGGCGACCCACCATCTGAACAAAATCAATTCTATTAGCAAGAAAGAAGGGACAGAGCTGCTGGGTAAGGAATAACCAACTCCTGCTGTAATTATTCACGCAAACTTGCATAACTAGAAGAGAAAGTTACACAAACTGCAGGACCAGATTCTGGAAATGCAGACTCCCATCTCTCACTGCCACCAAATCAATCATGTGTATAGATAAATCCAGCCACTCGTCCAAGGAAGAGGAAACAGCTCCCCCGGACACAGCCAACTCTCGCCTTTGGGGCTTGAATCCCAAAGGAGACATACTGGATAACCTCATCCCAAGCCTCTCTGAGTCCTGCATACCCCACCTGTTGGCACCATCTATTCAAGGGGATCTCAGCTGGGGACGGACACCCACACCCGCAACAGTGCTTGACAGGACAAACCTGAGCTGGTGGCCTATTTGTAATCACGTCCGCGCTACCAACATTTCATAACTCAAGGATGTTTGGGTCAAAACTCCCCAAGTCAAAAAACACACAAACCAACAAACAAACAAAACCTGACTTCTAAGCCAAAAACAAAGACAGACAAAACAAAACAAAACAAACAGACAAACAAGCCAACCTGGGAATGGGGGATGGATGCAGGCCCTGGCTAAAAACCTCACAGAAGTGGAAGAAATCTGCCTGCAAGCTCCCTTTCCCAGGCTACAGTTTCTCACAGAAGGAACACCGGGCACCTGATTTATGGACAAGCCACGCACAGGCGGCCATGCAGCAAGAGGAAAAGGCGGGCACTGGGCGCCTTCCAGGGGCCATGCTCAGCTTTGGAGGATGAATCCAGATCAGACCACCTCTCCCACAAAAACAACCGAAAAAGCTAGGCAGTTATTCAAACAGTTATTAAAACAAAACCGAGGACTTGGGAGCACTACAAAGGCAAGGAACAAAGAACCCAGACCCCCAAGAGAAGGCAAGTCCACAGACAGGAGCCCTATATTCAGAGCCTTACTTGGCCCTTGGGGCTTCTTCCAGCTACAGAGTTTCTCTGAGGAGAAGTTAAGCAGGGCTTTCAGAATTCCCATGAAGCCTGAAAGGGAAAAAATTGAAGCTCAGAACCAGTGGAGGAGCACAGAAACTGGTCAACAGGTCAGGGATCCAGGATGCACTGGATTGAACAGCGTCCCCCGAAAATTCATGTCGCTCTGAAACCACAGAATGTGACTTTATTTGAAAAAGCTCTTTGCAGATGTAATTAGTTAAGTTGAGGTAATACTGGAGCAGGGTGGGCCGAAATCCAGTAAGGCTGTTGTTCTTCTGAAGAGAGGACACAGAGTCAGAGGCCCAGAGGGAAGAGGCTGTGGGAAGACAGAGGCCCAGACTGGAGTGAAGCCGCCATAAGCAAGGGGCGCCAAGGACGGCTGACAACCACCGGAAGCTGGGAATGCATTCTCCCTCAGAGCCTCCAGAAGGAGTCAGCTCTGCCAACACCTAGATTTTGGACTCCTGGCCTCTAGAAATGTGAGAGAATAAATTTATCCCTGTTGTTTTAAGCCATCCAGGGTGTGCAAATTTGTTATGGCAGCTCTAGGAAATGAATACACGTTGGAAACCCCAAGTAACTATGTCCTAGCAAGAAGGCAAAAGCAGAAATACATCAGCCCTTGCAAATGCCAAAGCCCAGGCATGACATGCTCAATCCTTGATGGGAGTAAATTGAACTTCCTCTATCCTACTTGCCTGAGCAGCAAGAGTGACTCCCCTCTGAAGAAAGATAAATCATCACAAGTTTCACCCAACTCTTCATACATAACACTCGGTAGAAACTACCAAGCACGTGCCAAAGACAAGGATGGATTCAAAATCAAGACAAAAACAAAAACAAAACAAAACAAAACAAAAACAAGGGACTTCTGGCTATAGCCAAGTAGGAAGCTAACAAATCCTCTCCCCAGAAAGCAACTATAAAACTGGACAAAAATGACAACGATTTCCACACTCTGGAAACTGACTTCAAAGGCTTATCATCTGAGAGGTGTTTATGCGTGAAAACTGCTAAAGTTCAGACACGAACAACATGAATAACAACAGCGGGACAATAAATGACAACACCACGCGTCTCAACTGTCAAGGGCAAGAGGGAGAAGAGCAGAGTGTGGAGAACCAGAGCACTGGGCCCCCCTACAGATGGCAGGGGGCGTGGGCTCCAACCACAGCAGTGAAAGTGGGCCCAGAGCCACAGAGCCTCAAGGTGAACCAAAGCTAAAAATCCATATTTCAACATGAAATATCATAATTTATAAATGTGGATGACTTTTTAAGAACATTTTTTTAAGCACACCATACAAGGGTTACCAGTTTCCAGACTTAGCCCTGCGTGCACCCTAACCCCCAATGACCAACTGCAGTCCTGCCCCGCGGACTCAGTATTATCTACTGTAGCGTGATTTTCAACACTCTCATTCTGCTCAGTCATTACTTTAAATTCAGCTCTTCTGTCTTCAAAAGGTAATACTTCCCATCTGTAAACAGAGCTACTGCAACAGCCCTGTAGATTAATTCACCATTACTTACTGTCTCCTGTCCCTTCCAATTCAGCTAATTGAGCAAGAGTGGTCTACAGAGCAGCAGCAATGGGCATCGGGCCACTGCCGGAGGAGGGGGGCGCGGAGAAGAGCCAGGAATTTGACATCAGTCTGACCTGGGCTGGAATCCTCAGCTCTGCCGTTTACTAGCTATGGGAACTTGAACAACTTATTTGGGCCTCAGTGGCATCATCCAAACAATAAGCACATCGTCACCCAGCGTGGACAGTCGCTGCCATGTTTGTTTTAAGATTTTATTTATTTATTTGAGAGAGAGAGAGCATGAGCAGAAGAGGGGCAGAGGGAGAGGGAGCAGACTCCCCGCTGAGCAGGGAGCCAAACGTGGGGCTCGATCCCAGGACCCTGGGATCATGACCTGAGCCAAAGGCAGACGCTTACCCGACTGAGCTACCCACGCACCCCAGTTGCTGCCATGTTATCAAGCACCAGCTCCAGGAGCTCTGTACTGAGGCCTGGGCTCTGCAGGTGCTTCCTCCTGGAGCCCCCAGCACAACACTGTGAGGCCGGTCCTGTGCGTGGCCTTATTTTACACCTGAGGAAACGGAAGCTCAGAGAGGGGATGTCCCGGAGGGTGTTTTTTTTTTTAATTTTTTATTGTTATGTTAATCACCATACATTACATCATTAGTTTTTGATGTAGTGTTCCATGATTCATTGTTTGTGCATAACACCCAGTGCTCCATGCAGAACGTGCCCTCTTTAATACCCATCACCAGGCTAACCCATCCTACCACCCCCCTCCCCTCTAGAACCCTCAGTTTGTTTCTCAGAGTCCATCGTCTCTCATGGTTCGTCTCCCCCTCCAAATCCCCCCCTTCATTCTTCCCCTCCTGCTATCTTTTTTTTTCTTAACATATTATATTATTTGTTTCAGAGGTACAGGTTTGTGATTCAACTGTCTTGCACAATTCACAGCACTCACCATAGCACATACCCTCCCCAATGTCTATCACCCAGCCACCCCATCCCTCCCACCCACCCCCACTCCAGCAACCCTCAGTTTGTTTCCTGAGATTAAGAATTCCTCATATCAGTGAGGTCATATGATACATGTCTTTCTCTGATTGACTTATTTCGCTCAGCATAATACCCGGAGGGTATTTCAACCCAGTCGCCCGACTCTAGGGCCTGGTATCAAGTGCTAAGCCACAGAAAGGGCCCAGGCCAGCAGCCAGCAGGACGAGGAAGCACAGGGATGCTCATTTCCATGCAGGCCTCCTCTTTAGATTTCATTTTCTCCACTCTGCCTGCCACGGTCATTCCGATGGCTTCGAGAGCAACCAAGCAGCCAAAGATCCGATCTTTCCCGACTCCTAGCCGTTGAAAACCCACATGTGCCCCTCCCCATGTGAGGTTTTTATTCAAACATCAACAGTGGGAAAGAGATTTTAATTAGCCACGGACCATCCGGCACCAATGATTGGTTAACTGCACCGCAGGCAAGATTGACAGAGCCCTCAGCAGCCCCTGGAGAGCTAAACTGGTCTGGCTTCCCCCTGCTTCATATTAGCAAGGAGACCGCCCAGAACCTCCTCCACAGCAGAAAACAAAGCAGAGACTGCGTGCAGGTCAGTTTCTCTTCAGGATGCAGGTGCAGAAATCGAGCTAAGAGCCAGTGAAGGGGCAAGAATGGGAACTCAGGCGGTGCCTCACAAACGTGCTGGTGCTCCTTGGATTACCAGGCCCAAGTGACAAAAAGACAAGAATTCTAGTCCAGATGGGAACAGAAAGAGCCATTCTGCATGGCCAAGGCTCAGAGTCCAAGTGAGGATGAGAGGGAGGAAATGGTTACAAGTTTAAAGGGTGTTGGGGGAGAACCTGGGTGGTTCAGTCGGTTAAGCGCCTGCCTTTGGCTCAGGTCATGATCCCAGGGTCCTGGGATCGAGTCCCGAGTCGGGTTCCCTGCTGGGCAGAGTGTCTGCTTCTCCCTCTGCCTGCCGCTCCCCCTGCTTGTGCACACACTCTCTCTCTGACAAATAAAGTCTTTTAAAAATAAATAAATAAATAAAAATGAAGGGTGTTAGGGAGAGGAGGGTAACTGGTTAAATGTTTATTAGGTTCTATGAACCAAAGCAGCTGATTCTCACTGAATCCTCCGGACAACCCCCCAGGCAGACGAGAAGATGGCCCTCACAGGTGAAAACAACTAAGGTTCAGAGGGGCGCTTCCCCAGAGTCATTCCAGACTGACACTCACGGCCTGACTCCAAAGCCAAGGCTGCCTCTGCCATGTCAGCAGCTGCCCTCACAGCATGGAAGCCAACCCAGAGCCTAGTGGTCTACTCCACACACGTTTCTCTCAGGTAGCTGCTGCAGAGCCAGGGAATATGGAAACAGGAAGAAATACGAGGGCCCATCACATCAAGGAGGACTCTGGGCAAAGTTACATCCTCGAGCAGCCCATCAACCAGCCCACAGCACTGAGCCACCCCCATGCAGAGGCCAGGAGACACCGCCGAGACCACAGAGGCCGACAGCCCAGGTGACCGAGGCAGTAGGCAGTGGTTTCCACGGGGACTGAGGCCCTGCAAGGCGGCTCCTCTTTGACCCGGCCCTCTATGTCCCTGACTTTTAAGGAAGGGACCCAGGAGCACAGAAGAAAAATCAAAAAGTGACAGGAATCCCTCTTGCAGCTGTCCCCTGACCTCAACGGGAACCCCATTCACTTACGAAAATGGACAACTGGTGAGATGAACGACAGCAAGTGAAGATTCGTTGAAGGGCTAAGAGCAAAAGGAAGGGAGATGCACAACACGAGGGAGCGGGGGAGGCAAAGGGCATGTTTGGCAGAGAATTCCCAACAGACACCTCCACCAGACACAGCGAGGGCGGACAGTCAGCTGGGAAAGAGGGGCACCAGCAGGGACACGAAGGTCATCACAGTAATGAGATTCGGGAATTCGAGGCAGCCACAAGCAG
The DNA here is from genome assembly GCF_964656455.1 of Halichoerus grypus. NCBI lineage: Eukaryota > Metazoa > Chordata > Mammalia > Carnivora > Phocidae > Halichoerus > Halichoerus grypus. Next base: position 31,113,145 of record NC_135717.1, read on the forward strand.
GGTCTGAAAGAAGCTGCTCTTTAAAATGCTGGGGAAGAGGGGCGCCTAGGGGGCTCAGTCAGTTACGCATCCGACTCTCGGTTTTGGCTCAGGTTATGATCTCAGGGTCATGAGATGGAGCCCCACGTCGGGCTCTGCGCTGGGCATGGAGCCTGCTTGAGATTCTTTCTCCCTCTCTCTCTGCCCTTCTCCCCCCAACCCCACCCCCCTGCTCACACCCTCACTCTCTCCAAAAAATAAAAATGTTGGGGAAGAAGGACATAGAATGTTTTTTATACAACATGATACACTTTTAGGTCCAGATCCAAAGCAAATCACTTGAAACAGTTTCCTCATCTGTACAGTGGAGAAAATAAAGGTCCCTACTACTCACAAGGCTGTCATGAAAACTGAATGAGTTAATTTATATGAAAGACTAACGAAGTTCCAGCCTTGTGCAAAGTGCTCCTGCGTGTTAGTAGTGATTGTTAGCATTATCTCTGTCATCCAGACACAGAGGAGCACGGCACACTACTTGGACAGGATTAAAATGCATGGTAGCAGAGCTGTAAGCTCAGAGACCTACTGATTCTGTTGTTTCTGTTGCTGGTGTTGAAGACAGATTTAATTACGAAATGTCATGCTATCCCCATGCACAAAACTAAAACACATCATCCATCTCCCAGCAATTGCCACGGCACCTGGTGACTTAAGTCCCTTGGCTGCAGGGCCCTGAGCCCCCAGAGATTGCAACATGTGGCTCTGAGGATTCTGCAAAGAACAACACCATTACTGACTACAGGTAAGACATCCTCATATGTGGATTTCTGCACCATCAGGCTGCCCCCATCCCAGTCCCACACAATGCCTGCCTTGCCCGCTATTAAAAAATAAATAAAAAGTTTTTAGAAAAGACTACATCTTCTGCGCTGCATCAGGCCAAGCAGTACCTGTTTCGGTTTTGCTGGCGAAGCCTGCTGCCTGTTTGATCGCGGCCGCCGTTAGCGCTAATCCCCGGCTCCTCTTCAGGCCATGCTGCAGGACAGCCTCAAACTGGGCACACAGACAGGTTACCCTGCAAAAGAACCAGTGATTCATCAGTCCACCTGTGCAGGAAAAGAGACAACCAGGGCAGCCCCAGCCCCTCCGGAAAGGGGGTGAGTCACTAGCTCTAAACCTCAGGGGAGATACACACCTGACACCTGGATTTATGGGCAGGTAATTGACATGCAATTGACTTGGGCCCCTCAGCACACCTCTCTCCATTTGCCTCACATACCTTCAGGAAGCCCCCCACAGTCTAGCCATATTCATCAGCCTCTTGAAGACATAGGAACAATTCACAAGAAAGGAGGGAAAATGGAATTGGTGCCAGCCAGCAGAGGAGAAAAAAATAAAAGCCAATTTAAAAACAAATCAGTCTGGCATGGGGAGGGGTGGGCTAATTGCATTCAATTCACAAAGTCCAACTCTAATTCATATCACGTGTAGTTTAAGGAACTAGATTATCTTTCAAGAGATTGAATGCACCAGACTGCCAAATTGGAAACATTGTATAATTTCATGGCCTGTTACATACACTAAAAAAAATAATATGAATTCTGATTCTTGTTCTTTATTTTGTTGTAAGGGATTATATTGTGAAGTCAGATCCAGACTTGATGGAATGAATTTTCAATTAAGTTACTACTGTGGATTCAATTAAATTTATTTCTCGATAACCAAAGAAATCACGAACATATTGGTAAAGAGATGAAGTCAGAGCTACTACCTTCTATTCTTTTTTTTTATGTTAAGTTAGCCACCATACAGTTCACCATTAGTTTTTGATGTAGCGTTCAATGATTCATTAGTTGCGTGTAACACCCAACGCTCATTACAACACGTGCCCTCCTTAATACCCATCACCCAATACTACCTTCTGTTCTTTACAGTCCTCCCAGGGCTTCTGGGCACCTAGGCCCATTGAGTCTGTGGACTTTAAGGCCCTTCTATTCGCTCATGCAACCTATGTTAAATCCTTGGGGCACCCTGTTATGCAACCGCATAGCACCATGAACTCCTATGTAATACATATCACAGTTATAATATTAAAAACCCCATGAGGCCCTCTCATTTTTACTGTGAACCTAAAACTGTTATAGAAAGAGTCTTAAGGAAAAGTTAACCAAAAAATTCCATGAGATTGGAGCGCCTGTGTGGCTCAGTTGATTAAGCGTCCAACTCTTGATTTCAGCTCAGGTCATGACCTCAGGGTCGTGAGCTCAAGCCCCACATCAGACTCCATGCTGAGTGTGGAATCTGCTGAAGATTCTCTCCCTCTCCCTCTGGCCCTCCCACCCTACTCATGCTAGCACTCTCCCATCCCCCTCCCCTTAAAAAATAATAATAAATCCTGAACTCCTCCTATGTACCAGGCACTACTGACCTAGGCTCTGAGGATACAAAGATAGCACAGTCTCTGCCTCACCACAACTGCACGGTTTTAGCAGAGGGAGATACACAAAGACGCTAACCAGACCATTTCAATTGATGGGAACTCTGAAGAAAGTAAAACCAGATGAGGTGGTTGGTGAAGAAACAGCAGGAACAGGTTTAGATTCTGGGGCCTGAATGGAGGTTAACCTTAGAGTTATGACCAGGATGTGACAGACACAGCAGACTAGGCAGAGGGACCCAGTGCAAAGGCCCTGAGGCTGTCACCATCTGGCTCAACCTTGCCTAACTTCAGGCATTTCCGGTTCCACTCACTTCCACACCTGCAGTAATAATACTCCAAGGGCTTATTGCTCTGTGGGCGGTAAAATATTTTCATACCCATTATTTCTTTAGCTCCTCCCATCAACATTTCTATATACAGGTGAGGCAGGTATTATCTCCATTTTACACCTAAAGAAACAGGCTAAAGACATTTAAGAGACAGTACATGAGTACATAATAAGCAGCATTATAAGACTACATAATTAACAACATCTGTACTCCAGCCCTACCCAATCCCAAACTGATCCAAAGTAGATTCCAGATACATACCATACATTCCATACCAAGGCAAACATGCTTATTGAGACAAATGTCCTCTTTCTCCTATACCCCCCCTTTACTCAAGTCATCCGTCTACACCAGAAAACCCTAACACAGTGTCAGCAAATACACAGCACTTGCACATTTACTCTCCATTCTGTGCTCATGACAGACATCACTAATCCATCCCAGCATTCTAGGTAACCACTGTCAAAGATCAAAGCTGGCCCTCCACAGGAAGGAAGCCTAATTAGCCCAAACCTAACACCTGTCCTCAACAACACTATTTGGTTTCCAGCTCCCACTTTGGCTCCCCTGCACCTAGCTCAGTGTCTGGTACACGGTGCATGCTCCATAATTGCTTTTTCAGTGGATAGGGGAGTAATTAATCTTGAGCCATGAGTCCCAGAATACTCCCCCCCACATTGAAACAACCCTCTTTCCAAGGCAGATGTCACTCTTGAATATGAGATGTGCATATGCTAGTCTCTCTACAAATCCATGCAGGCCCACATTTCTGGGCTTCCTGAAAACTAGGACACCTAACAAAACCATCTAAATTCCAGGAACCAAAACAGGAATGGCAAAATGGAGCCCAACCAAAGCCCTATCTCAGGGCAAAAAACAAAAACCCCAGGCTGTGTTTAGAGTCTCCATAATAAACCACAACCTGGAGGCACCTGGGTGGTTCAGTCAGTTAAGTGTCTGCCTTCGGCTCAGGTCGTGGTCCCAAGGTCCTGGGATCGAGTCCCGCATCGGGCTCCCTGCTCAATGGAGAATCTGCTTCTCCCTCTCCCTCTTCCCCTCCTCCCTGCTCGTGCTCTCTCTCTCTTTCAAATAAATAAATAAAATCTGTTTTAAAAATAATAAAAATAAAAATACTTTTAAAAAATAAAGCACATCCTGTATCTTTAAACAAATCATCTGCAAATATAATAATTGAATCAACAATCTCTGTTAGTTTACTTGGCTCTCTAATGCACAAGTCAGGGGCTGCCCTGCCAACTCTAGATAATATCTAGCCCCTGAAGGGAATGGAATGCAGGTGAACAGCACAAAACCAGTCCCCAAGGTTTGGGTTACATCATCAGTATTACCTTCTAGATACAGACAGGTCACAACCAACCTAACGCAGCAGAAAACTCAGGGGGAGTACTAATCCTATAATTAATTCATTATGATGACTACCTTGCCAAAGGCCATGCTATTTATCACCCTTCCCATGTCCCCTTTTCACTTCCCCAATGGACCTGAGCTTATACCTACTGGTCATTCAAGACTTAGCTCAAAGGTCCCCTCCACCAGGAAGCCTTCCTGAGTGCTTCCTCATTCTCAACTTCTTTCTACTGCAGCCCTTGACCAACCCCTCTGTTAATGGTCTGCTTTAGAGATGCCTCCTCATGCTGACCTGAGCTCCCACACAACAGGGATTGTACCTCATTCATCTTCGTTGTCCCAGCACCTAGCACAATGCCTGGCTACTGTGGTAAAGATGACCAAAACAGTCCCTCCCCTGGGGGCATTCAGAATACAGGCTTGATGGACATTCAGGAGAGAGATGCATCTCAGGAGATCTCATGTAATCTGTAATCCGAACCCAGGTCAGTCAGGACTAGTGAATCAAGCAGAACACACTTGTGTAACCCCAGGCACACTGTAGGCACTGATTTATAACCTTGTCACCCGAAGGTTTCCGTTTCTTCTCATCTCTACTCACTTATATGATCATTCCTGCAAAATGAAAGGAGCACCTGTGCTAGTGGGGCTCTTTATTTCCTCAGCTCGGTCTCTCCTATTTCCCAGAATGCTCTCTGCGAGATGCATTCGGGCATCGCCGTGGTGGGTCAGCTACCTCCGTGGCACTTCATCACAGCTAACTTCTACCGTGAGTCAATGAACTGGGCATGTTTGTAATTAAGTAGGGGAACGTAACAGCAAATGTTTTCATTTTTTTTTTAAACCACCAGTCAAGGGACGCCTGGGTGGCTCAGTCGGTGAAAGATCTGCCTTCAGCTCAGGTCATGATCCAGGGTCCTGGGATCGAGCCCCGCATCGGGCTCCTCACTTAGTGGGGAGCCTGCTTCTCCCTCTGCCTGATGCTCCCCCTGCTTGTGCTCTCTCTCTCTGGCAAATAAATAAATAAATAAAATCCTTTTTTAAAAAGTTTTTAAATAAATAAATAAAAGCACCAGCCAAGAAAATCACTTCAAGTTTTTATGCATACAACTGTTGACCAGATGAATGGATAAATAAAATGTGGTATCTCAAGACAATGGAATACTACTCAGCAATACCAAGAACGGAAGTACTGACAACACCCTATGACAGAGATGAGCCTTGAAAATATTATGCTAACAGAAAGAAGTCAGACCCAAAAAGCCACATGTTGTAGGATTCCATGAAATGCTGAGAAAAGGTAAATATTTAGAAACCAAAAGTCAATTAGTGGTTGCCTAAGGCTGGAATTGGGGATTAATTGTAAATTGGAACAATAGAAAATAGACATAATGAAAATGTTCTAAAACTGGGTGTGTTAATGGTTGTACAACTCTATAAATTTACTTTAAAAAAATCACTGCAGGGGGTGCCTGGGTGGCACAGTTGGTTAGGCAAATGACTCTTGGTTTCCACTCAGGTGGTGATTTCAGGGTCGTGAAACCGAGCCCCACATTGGGCTCTGCCCTCAGTGCAGAGTCGGCTTAAGACACTTCCCCCCCCCCCCGTGTGCACCCTCTCTATATATAAAATAAATAAATAAATAAATAAATTTTAAAAATCACTGCATTGTACACTTAGAAGAGGTAGATTTTTATGGTATGTAAATCAGACTTCAATAAAGCTGTTAAAAATAAAAAATTAAAAAAAAAAAAAACTGGGGTACCTGAGTGGCAGAGTCAGTTAAGCATCCAACTCTTGGTTTCCAATCGGGTGGTGACCTCAGGGTCTGAGATCGAGCCCCACATTGTGGTCCGTGCTCAGCGGGGAATCTGCTTGAGATTCTCTCTCCCTCTCCCTCCGCCCCTCCCCGCCAAACTCAATCACGCACATGTGCTCTCTCCCTCTCTCTAATAAATAAATCTTTAAAAGAAAACTGCCCTCAAGGTGCTCAGTAAAGCCTGATAAAGAAATGAAGGAATGGAAAATTGAATACCTTACTCCTGCTGAATTTAAAACTACCAACACCAGCAGAGCTTAACTAGCTTACTGCTGAAATTCTGCAAACACTGGTTTTCCTGAGTTTTGACCTATATTTCAAGACTCCTTATCCTGCCATATTAATCTGTAATAATATTCTTAGGAATCCTGTACCTTTTTATGGCAAATGTTAGAACTGACAGGAGCAGCAATAAAAGCTGCATTTTTACGAATGACATCAAATTAACCTTATGAAAGAGGGCATATTTCAAAGTGCTTCTTTCACTATGTTACAGGAAACTTTTGGGGAAAACCAAGTACATCATGAAAGTGGACCAGATTATCCTCACGTGGAAAGCTCCAATGTCACCTGGAACGGAGTCAACTGCACCCATAAAAATCAGCCAATTAACAGCATCAGCCATATCTCAGACTTAGCACAGTACAATCACCACTAACCATTGCAATGGGCCATGCTCTACATTTATGTGTAATAAATTAAATTTTCCAGAGGTTCACATCCTTCAACCTATAAATTTTCCTGGCAGATACCAATCCTCAACGGCAATCTACAAGTTACATAAAGATTTAGGAATGAAGATACTAAAAACAACATTATCTACACCTGGGGAAAGTTAAAAACCACTAAAGATTTGACACTTGGGAAACTGGCTCAACAAACCATAGCATAGCTTATAACCGAATGTTATTTAGCCCTTAAAACTCAAACCTACAAGTTTGTAACATAAAATGAAAAATAAGCAGGATACGAAACTATATATTAAGTACACTCTCAACTATGCTAAAAAGAAAAAATCCTAAAGGGAATTATGTGAAAACATTAAGAGCCACTTGGTAAAAGAATTGCTGGTGATGTCTTTCTTGTCTTTATGCTTTTCTGAACTCAGCTTCTTTCCAAAACAAGTATTAAAGTAGTATTCATGTCTCAAGAATCAGAAATATTGCTACCTTGAGCTACAATGAATGGAGAAATACAATTCAAAAGTTATGCTGAGGGACACCTGGGTGGCTCAGTTGGTTAAGCGTCTGCCTTCGGCTCAGGTCATGACGTGGGGGCCTGGGATCCAGCCCCGCATCAGGCTCCCTGCTCAGGGGGAAGCCTGTTTCTCCCTCTCCAACTCCCCTTGCTTATGCTCTCTCTCTCTCTCTCTGACAAATAAATAAATAAAATCTTTTTTTTTTTAATTTTTAAAAATAAGTTAGAAATGTAAGTTATGGTGAGGAAAAAGCGTACAACTATTTTAAATGCTTACAGAGAACTTGAAATAGCATTTTTAAAAAGCTTAGATTAAAAAATAAATAAATTTTTAAAGATAAATAAAAAGCTTAGATTATAATGTTAAGCCAAAAAAAAGCAGATCTACAAAGATATAAAAAATGTTTCCAACTCACAAATACAAAGTATTGCAATAAATGAAACTATAACATTAAAATTTTATTTTTTTAAGTAAACAAAACGGGGCAAGGGAATTCCATTTACAATAGTAACCAAAGTAAAATAAATCCTACTTTTAAACAAGAAAGATAAAAGTCCTATATGAAGAAAAGCATAATATTTTCTTAAAAGGTATAAAAGTCAAAATAAATAGAAATACCATTTTCCTGAATAAGATTTATTAAAATAAAAAGTCATTAATATATAAATTAATTACGTATACATCAATTAATGCATAAATTGAATACAATTCCAATAATAATCCCAAGGATTATACTAATAAGTCCAAGGAAGGACTTGGCACAGTGTGGTTTTGGGTGCAGGAATAAACATATTGATGGAGTATGGGGAAACCCCTCATAAAAAATCCAAATAAATATGGAAACATTAAATATAATAATAATAACAGCACTTCAATTCAGATGGGGAAGAATGGGCTGCTTAAGCAGGGGCAATAACACAAGTGGCTGGCTACAGGGCTGAAAGAAAAGAAGAATAAACTTGTGTTTCAAACTCCAGATGGATCAAGATAAAGAAAAATATAAATGGGAAAAAATAAAACTGTAAAAATAATAGACAAAAATACAGAAGAACCTCAGGACAGGATACTCTAAAACCAAAATTTTAAAGGTTCATTCAGGGCACCAGGGTGGCTCAGTCGGTTAAGCGTCTGACTCTTGGTCTCAGCTCAGGTCTTGATCTCAGGGTCATGGGTTCAAACACCATGCTGGGCTCCACACTGGGCATGGAGCCTACTTAAAAAAAAAAAAAGGTTCATATAATTAACTGCATAAGATTCTTAAATTTCTATATGGCAAAAGATACCATAAACATGGTAAAACAATAATGATATACTGGAGAAAATACTTATAGCACATATAACTGAAAAAGGATTAAAAGCCATAATACATGGAATGCTTCTACAAACGGGTAAGTGAAAGACAAGCAACTTAAATAATAATAAACTTTTCAACAAGTCAACAAACAAATCATGAAAGGAGGAAATATTGGCCAATAAACAGATGAAAAGATACTCAGTCTCACCAGTGGCCAGGAAAGTGTCACAGTACTAAGATACCAATTCAGGACTATCAACTTTAAAACCAATCATAGACCGAGCACAAGTATATGTAAATGAGCACTGTTGGGAATATAAATGTGAATTGCTGCATCTTTCTGCAAAGAGATCAGACAGTACAATTTTTTTTAAGAATTTTATTTATTTATTTATTTTGGCGAGAGAGAGAGAGCGAGCGAGCACACACAAGATGGGGGAGGAGCAGAGGGAGAAGCAGACTCCGTGCTGAGCAGGAGCCCAACGCAGGACTCGATCCCAGGACCCTGGGACCATGACCAGAGCTGAAGGATCATAACTGACCAAGCCACCCAGGCACCCTAGACAGTACAGTTTTTTTAAATGCCCATATACTTTGACTCAGAAATCCTACTTCTAGCAATGTATCCTATAAAAATAAAAGCATTACTAATTTAAAAAATGGGCGGGGCACCTGGGTCGCTCAGTTGGTTAAGCGACTGCCTTCGGCTCAGGTCATGGTCCTGGAGTCCCGGGATCGAGTCCTACATCGGGCTCCCGGCTCGGCAGGGAGTCTGCTTCTCCCTCTCCCACTCCCCCTGCTTGTGTTCCCTCTCTCGCTGTCTCTCTCTCTGTCAAATAAATAAATAAAATCTTTAAAAAAATAAAAAATAAAAAAAATAAAAAATGGGCAAAAAGCATAAACAGACATTTCACCAAAGGGGATATACACATACAAGCATGAGAAAATATGTTCAATGTCATTAGAGAAATGCAAATTGAAACCACCATAAGATACGACTGCACACCTGTAAGAATGGCTAAAATAGGAAATCATGACAATACCAAATGCTGGCAAGAATGCAGAGGAACTGGATCACTTGCACGTTGTTGGTAGGAACGTAAATGGCACAGCTAGTCTGGAAAACTTCGGCAGTTTCTTATAAAACTAAATATGCAAATATCATCCACCCAACAACTACACTCTGGGTGACTACCTCAGAAAAATGAAAACATTATGTTCCCATAAAAACACCTGTACATGGATGTTTACAGCAGCATTATTTGCAGTAGCCAAAAACTGAAACAACCCAGATGTCCCTCAACGAGTTAATGAAGAAACAGTTTGGTCCCTCCATACCACGGAATACTACTCACAACAAAAAGGCACACACACTGCTGACACATGCAACAACATGGGTGGATCTCATGGGAATCACACTGAGTAGGAAAAAAACCCAATCCCAAGAGGTTACACACTGTATGATTCCGCTAATGTAATGTTCTCCAAGTGACAAAATTATAGAACTGGAGGACAGGTTGGTGGTTGCCAGGAGTTAGGGATGGAGAGGGAGGGAACAGGAGGGAGGTGGGTGTGGTAATAAAAGGTCAGCGGGAGGGATCCTGTGACAATGAACTATTCCATTATCTGACTGTGGTGATGGGCAGGTGTCCCTATGCAGTGATCATCCTGCACAGAACTACACACGCACACATGCACACAAGTGCACACACACGCACACACACGCACCCAAGTGCACGCGCACACAAATAAGTATAAGCAAAACTAGAGTTTTACAAGGTGTTATTACTAAGGGAAACTGGGGAAAAGGGAAACCGGGGATGCCTAGGTGGCTCAGTCGGTTGAGCGTCTGCCTTCAGTTCAGGTCATGATCCCAGGGTCCTGGGATCGAGCCCAGCATTGGGTTCCCTCCTCAGCGGGAAGCCTGCTTCTCCCTCTGCCTCTGCCTGCAGCTCTGCCTGCTTGTGGTCTCTCTCTCTCTTAAATAAATAAATAAAATCTTTTTTAAAAAAGGGAAACTGGATTTTTCTATAATATTTCTTACAAATGTATATGAATCTATAATTCTCTCAAAATTAAAAGTTTAAATAAACAAATATAAAAACACTAGTAGGCAAAGATATATGTGTGTGTTTGTGTATACACACACACACAAATATTTTTATTGCAGCATTGTTTACAATAGCAAAAGCAAAAACAGAACTAGAAACAACCAGAATATCCATTAACAGGAAAATAGTAAATAAGTAATAGTACCTCCACACTACAAATATTACACAGAAATTTAAAAAGAATGAGATGCCGTATGAAATCAACCCTAAGAAGCACCACCTTTCCCGCCCCACACACACACATCTTTGAAATCCAGCTGTGCCTCATAATTGATGAAATTATATAATTAAAATTGGCATTGGTCATGAACATGCCATTGATAGTAAGCTGCACCATTATGTCACCTACTGACCTGGAACAATCTCCATAACACACGGCCAAGTTTAAAAACAAAAACAATGGGGAGCCTAGGTGTCTCAGTCAGTTAATCGTCCAACTCCTGATTTCGGCTCAGGTCATGATCTCAGGGCCGTGAAATGAAGCCCTATGTCAAGCTCTGTGCTGGGCGTGGAGCCAGCTTAAGATTCTCTCTCTCTCCCCCTTTCCTTCGGCCCCTCCCCACACCCTCCCCCAACTCACATGCTCTCTCTCTATATATATATTAAAAAAAAGGCAAGTTATAGAGTAATATAAATGGTATAGTTCCCATTTGTGAGGGAGTAGGAGAAAGAGGAGTGGGTTCCAATGATTATGTTCCCTCAATCATTTGTACTTTCTACATCATTTGAGTAGACTTAAGCATCCCTGAAAATTCATGCAAATTCATCTAGAGCAAGGATCATGAGGGCTGAGGCCCCACATCCCAGTGTGACAGCACCAGCATGCAAGGGCCCTCCCCCCACCCATTGCTGTGCCAGGGGTCCCAGGACCTGAGAATCAAGCCAGCCTGGTGCTCTCAATTAGTGCCACGTGCCATGGCCCGGAGCATGCTCTCTCTGTGCTAAGTAAATGGAATTAAAGTAAACTGCAGCCCAGAGATAAAGGACCAAAAAGATCTGTGAGAAAGATGGCAACCATCTAGAAGAAACTAAAATTGGCTTTAGTTTTATCCCATAGGCCATATAAAAATAAATTCTAGGTGGATTAAAGGCTTAACTGTAAACAATAAAAATCTTACAAAAAAATTTAAAAAACACTGCATGCACAATCTAACATTCGGAAGATCTTTTTAAAACACTGAAAACCTATGGGGGGCGCCTGGGCGGCTCAGTCAGTTAAGTGTCTGCCTTCAGCTCAGGTCACGATCCTGCGGTCCTGGGATCAGGCCCCACATCTGGCTCCCTGCTCAGCCAGGAATCTGTTTCTCCCTCTCCCTCTGCCGCTCCCCCTACTTGTGCTGTCAAATGAATAAATAAAATATTTAAAAAAAAACAAAAACAATGAAAACCTAGAAACTAGTAGGTAGGCATATGGATCCATAAAAAGACATTTAATCATGTAAAAAATTTTAAATGTGGTAGTATAATAGATACTGTTATCTGTGCTTACAAAGATAATGGACAGATATGAAAAAATATTTGCAAAGAGAAAACAGATGAAAGATTAATTAATTATAATAATATATAAAGAGCTCTCACAAACTGACAAGGAGACAAATAATCCGGTAAGAAAATGTATACTATGAAGGAGCTTTACACAAAACAGTAAAGTCAAATAGCCAAAACATATTTAAGGAAAAAAAAAAAAAAAAAAAAGATACTGAAATTCACTAGCAATCAAGGAAATGCAAATTAAAGCGACTGTGAGCCACCACCTTTTTTTTTTTTAAGATTTATTTATTTATTTGAGAGAGAGAGTGTGTGTAAGGGCGGGGGGAGGTTGGGGCAGGGGGATAGGGAGAGACAGAACCTCAAGCAGACTTTGCACTGAGTGCAGAGCCTGACCCAGGGCTTAATCTCACAACTCTTGAGATCACGACCTGGGCCGAAACCAAGAGTCAAATGCTTAACCGACAGCCATGCAGGTGCCCTGAGCCACCACCTTTCACCCATCAGACCTACAAAACTTCAAAACAATAGGAAAGAGAAGGGTAGTCTCATGCACTGCCAGTAGAAATTTTTAGAAAGATACCTGATCACAATAATTATTAAAATTAAACACATACTGGGGCACCTGGGTGGCTCAGTCGATTAAGCATCTGACTTCCGCTCAGGTCATGATCTCAGGGTCCTGGGACAGAGCCCCGAACAGGGCTGGGCACTCGGCGGGGAGTCTGCTTTCCCTCTCCCTCTCCCTCCATCTCTCCCTCCGCTCATGCTCTGTTTCTCTGTCTCTCTCTCTCAAATAAATAAAATCTTTTAAGACAAATAAAATATAAAAACTAAACACATATAGGGGCACTTGGGTGGCTCAGTCAGTTAAATGTCCAACTCTTGATCTCAGCTCAGGTCTTGATCTCAGGATTGTGAGTTCAGCCCTTCGTTGGGCTCCACACGAGACATGGAGCCTACTTAAAAAAAAAAAAAATAAGTCAATTAATTAAATAAAATAAAAACACATATTCTCTTTGACCCAGCAACCCAACTCCTAGAAATCTATGCCGAGGAAATAAAATCCTCAGTATTTAAGTAAAGATGCTCAAGGGTGTCTGTTGTTTCATCGTCCACAGGAGTGAACGCTGGACACGAAGTTGCTATTACCTCATAGGCAGCTATTTGTACATATGCATCATGAGATATAATGCAACCTCTTAAAAACAATTATTAGATTTATAAAAGTAAAAATAATTACAACAATTACTGGAAACTTAACTTGGAAAGGTTTTGACAGGATAGTGCCAAGAGAGAAAACACAGATACAGAACATTATATATCATTCAATTTTTGTAAAACAATGGCAATTAAATCTGTGTGTGTGTGTACACACGTGTGTGTTACTTGTAAAAATTATATGAACATGAAGGAAACCACAGAACAAATAATTTTTGGTCATGAACATAAGGTACTCAGAGGGAGGGAGGAAGAAGATAAAAGAGAGAAAAAAGAGGCCCCAAAAAAGGTTGACAAAGAATCAGAAAGAATTCAAGCCTGGGAGCAGTGAAAACTCACAGGCAGTAGTTACTGTAAGTGTGAAGGTTTGAAGGTGGCAGACAGGCATCTTTCTTTGATTAAAAAGAAATCAAATACATGTTCTACCAGAGGAGCCAGAATGAAAAAAATAACCAATTCTTCAATGGGTTGAATCACAATTTCTGACCATTTGCAAAAGTTACTAATATCAGCACAGTGACTGTCTTCTCTGGGGCAGCCAGACCTCCAGCTCTTCGTCTAGACGCAAACACAGCCTGGGACTCTCTTGGCAGACGAGGAGCTTCAGAATCAGGACCAGAAGCTGGCAGCCGGGAAGGAATCAGCTGAAGGAGCTGGTTCCATCAAATGGGAAAAAGAGAACGGAGAAAACACAAGTCCCTAGATGCAGAAGGAGTGAGTAAATGGGAAACGAGGAAACACAGAAGTGACACTAAGCCAGTGGCCCACGGGCTCTCCAAGCTTGGTCGGAGCCCATAGCCTGGGAGAAAGAAAATTCCACACCAAAGCTTGCTTTAAAACAAACAAAACAAAATTTAAAACAACACACAATTGCTCTGATTTCTGGCCACACCTTAGAGCCAGAGAACTGACGTCTCATCCTCCGTGTCTCACTGTCCGTGTCCCGTCAGCCCCTCCGGCTTATCAAGGCTCAGTCATCAGGCTTCTCAATCCTTCCGTCTCTCCTCCCAACCACCTCCGCTCAGCCCTCCTGCCCAGTGCACAGAGCCACCCCTCACTGCTCCCCAGACCCCATCTCACCCCACCCAGTGCCCCCGCTCTGCACCTCTTCCAGAAATGCAACTCTATGTTGTTGTCTTTCTTTGTTTTTCCCCCACCCATACTACACTTTGCCATGGCACACATGGGACATGACACGAATTTAGGAGGAACAGAGATGAACATTTTTATGTTAATCATTTCAATGCGTCAAGGAAGAAAATAATCAGCCATCAGTCTTTTATTTCACTGATGGTATTACTTATGACAAGACCAGAGTAGACAGGGCCTTCACATCCCACTGCAAGTCAATATCTGGCTCAGATGGCATACAGAAATGGCAAAAACTGTGAAAATGGAACACAAATAGCCATAGTTTAAGAAATGATACACTGTATTTACCCCAAATATACAAATGTAGTGATCCAAAGGGGCACGTGCACCCCAATGTTTATAGCAGCAATGTCCACAATAGCCTAACATTGGAAAGAGCCAAGATGTCCACCAACAGATGAATGGATAAAGATGTGATATATATATATATATATATATATATATATATATATATATATAATGGAATATTATGCAGCCATCAAAAAAAGAACACGAAATCTTGCCATTTGCAATGACATGGATGGAACTAGAAGGTATTATGCTGAGCGAAATAAGTCAATCAGAGAAAGACAATTATCATATGATCTCACTGATATGAGGAATTTGAGAAACATGACAGAGGATCATAGGGGAAGGGAGGGAAAAATGAAACAAGACAAAACCAGAGAGGGAGATAAACTGTAAGAGACTTTTTTTTTTTAAGATTTTATTTATTTATTTGACAGAGAGAGATAAAGCGAGAGAGGGAACACAAGCAGGGGTGTGGGAATGGGAGAAGCAGGCCCCCCCGCTGAGCAGGGAGCCAGATGTGGGACTCGATCCCAGGATCCTGGGATCACGACCTAAGCCAAAGGCAGACACTTAACAACTGAGCCACCCAGGTGCCCCGATAAGAGACTCTTAATCTCAGGAAACAAACTGAGGGTTGCTAGAGTGGAGGGGGGTGGGAGGGATGGGGTGGCTGGGTGATGGACACTGGGGAGGGTATGTGCTATGGTGAATGCTGTGAATTGTGTAAGACTGATGAATCACAGACCTGTACCCCTGAAACAAATAATACATTATATGTTAATAAAAAATTTTAAAAAAGAAATGATACCCTATGGGGCGCCTGGGTGGCTCAGTTGGTTAAGCGTCTGCCTTCGGCTCAAGTCATGATCCCAGGGTCCTGGGATCAAGCCCCCAAATCCAGCCCCCAAGTCGAGTCGGGCTCCCTACTCAGCAGGGAGTCTGCTTCTCCCTCTGCCCCTCCCCCTGCTCATGCTCTCACACTCTTCTCTCTTTTTCTCTCTCTCAAATAAATAAAATCTTAAGGAAGGAAGAAAGGAAAGAAGGAAGGAAAGGGAAGGGAAGGATAGAAACCTTAGTGGATAAAGTTCAAACACTTCCCCATGACAGTAAGAGAGGAACCTCCTGTCTTTCAAGACCATCCCACCATGTTCTCACACCACCCTACACTGTCCCAATGGCTAGTCCTGCTGCCTGAATTCCCGTCCTACTCATTCGACCACTAAAGACACCGCACTCACCTCTCACGTCTGGACTATGTAATTATTACTACAGGCCACCATGACTGTCCACAATTTACCCGCCCATCTCCTGGACTCAATTTTGAGTTCCCTGAGGACAGCAACCAACTTGTCCAGTTTATATCCCCAGTGCCAACGTAGTGATCTACAAATAGATATCTGTTGGATGGAGGAATTAATGAACAATGAGTGTAGCCTTTAGTTTTCAAATTAGCCAAAACACTGGTATGTCTAGTCAGAAAGAAAACGTATTGAGTTTTAGTAAGTTCCTACCGGCTGTGCCAAGCAGACATTGTTACATCTAAGGAAGTGGGGGCTGTGATCACCATCTGACTTTCCAAATGATATGACAGTGGCCTAGAGAAGCTAAGTAAATCCCAAATTACACAGCTTGTAATTGGTAATTTGTGGCTGGGGTGGGCATCTGATATCAAAGCTCATACTTCATGCTCAGGGTCTCCACCATCAAGATAGGGATGATGAGGATGATAGCGATGATGGTGCTTACATATTGTTTCCATGGGCCAAGCACTATTTTCTATAGCTATCAATATAAACAATATAAATATTTATTAAAAATCAGACATGGAAATGTGCTCAGATTTGCTAAATGCCCTAGGGCTCCCCAGTAGCTAAAAATAATCTTTTTCCAAAAAGAAATTAATTCATTTGATCGATACAGTAAAAAAAAAAAGAATATACAATGTGGAACTATCTACTACAGATCCTCAAGGTGGAAATGAAGTGCTCAGGATAGGGAGGAGAGATAATCCAATTAATGAACCCCCAGACTGTCTGCAGGATGAGAAGAATTAGAATATCCAGTCAACACCTCAAACTAGTAGGCTGGTAAGAAACCTGTGAGAAACTGAAGACGAAAATCACATGATGAACATCCAGAGACATTTAAAAGAGGAAAAGGAATGCTTGGAAAAGCCATTTGGTCTCATAAGTGTTCAGGGGAATACATATGACCATTTTCAACTAGGTGAAGAATAACATTAGGGAACAGCAAAGGGCAGCTGGTTTTGTTCTGTAGCTTCCTGAAAAGTTCAGAAATGTTTCTAATTCCTCACAGGTAAAGAAAAACCACCAAAACCAATCACTCTTCCTTGGCAAGCTTTGAAAGGAGGGGAAATGCTCCTGACTTCTTCTGACATAGTCACCAAAAGGGTCACAAAAATGTACAATTCCTGAATGTTCTGAGACAAATGCCCAAAGCCAACTCACTGCCTCCCCGTAATGGCAGACACCGAGTGTGCAGAGAACAGTCACCAAGTGTCAAGGCACTTTACATAAAATTACAGTGACAATAACAATAGCTAACAATTTCTGGAAACTTATTAGCCACCAGGCACTGTTCCAAAGGCTCCACATAAAATCACTCACAACTCTACCAAGTCAATATTATGGCAGCTGTACCCATTTACAGATGAGGACATCGGGGCACGAGAAAAGTCAAAACTTGCCCACAGACCAACATGACTCGGGACTGGCAACACCAAGATTCAAACTCTGAGCCCCAAATCCCACGTGCCTTCTGCTACCCCGCAGCTGGGGCTACTGTTGACAATTCCAAGGAGAAACTTCCAGATTGTGCTCGGTAATTCCACATGGGAAGAAGATGCTTCTGTGGAACAATAACGTATCTAGCCCCGGAGGTAACCTCCAGTGCCTGCTGAGTTCTTCGGCCACTATTTCTAGAAGGCAAATTATTCAAAATAATACAGCCTCGCCATCGACCAGCGTGACTGACAGTCCGTGCAATAATTTTAATGAAGCACAAGAATGGATCTTTGCTCTTAGGGGAACACAGAGCAGGAGAACAACTCCAAGAGAGAGGGGTAAGGAGAAACGCACGCATTTCGGAGCCCAGTGACTGCCCCCACTTCCTGCTGGGGAGGTTTCTAAGGACAGAAGCTGATGAAACAAGCCCTGCCTCTAATTTCCCTTCATTTAAATGGTGTTTGACACTTGACATGAGGACTGGTGCATCTTGCCGTGTAATCTCAGAAGATCAAACAAATCTCCCTCCCACACCCTCAGGCTTTGCATCTGGTGTTAGCCCAAAAGTACTGTTTATCGTGGAGAACCAAATGCCACACACAGCTTCAGACTCGCCAGGGCTCCTGCCCAGACTTCAGTCGTTCACAAACAGCTGGGCAACTTCTGTTACATCTGATGGCAGGTACTGTTATTTACTTGTCCGAGTCTGATTCATATTTTCCACGTAAAGAAGCCTGTTTTAAAAGGGAAAACTATTGCTATTGCAAATGGAAAGCCGGCATCATGGGCCCTACAGAGTAAATGTAAATGCAGTTAAAGTATTAAATTCTGTCTCGGCCACTCAGCCAGAGGAAGACTGAACCTGAAGCCTCTGTTTAAAGAGGAGAAGGGGGCTGCTGGAGACATACTACTCTGAAATGGAGGATATTGTTGTTTTTGTAGGTCAAAAGGATCAAATATTAGCAATTTCATTTAATTCAACCTAACATTAATACCAAACCAAGTCTCACCACCAATATCATTGAGACTTAAAAAGAAAAGGCGAATCACTGAGCCACTAGGCAACTGAAAGGAATCTAATGCCATGACATTTAACAATTGAAATGACGTTAAGCACTTGCAGTGAGACAAATCTCTCGTCTGGGGAAACTGTTAGAAAAACAGGAGGAGGTGTAGTGCCAGAGAGTGAGGACCACAGCAGGAATACGAAGTCTGTCTCCAGTCCTGCTCCACTACCCACAAACCACGTGACCCACCAAACCAAAGTCTGTGCCCCCAGCACCAATGTGTACCAGATACTAAGTTAATGCTGCATAAATGACCAGCCGCCAAGTTTCTACACTCGTAAAAGTAGGGAAATCATCCCCCCTCCTGCTTGTCTATACCTCAGGGTCATTGCAAGGATCAAATGAGCCTGATGATGGAGACATGAACATTTTTATTTTTTTTAAGATTTTATTTATTTATTCATGAGAGACAGAGGCAGAGGGAGAGGCAGGCTCCCAGCGGAGCAGAAAGCCCAATGTGGGACTCGATCCCAGGACCCTGGGATCATGACCTGAGCCGAAGACAGACGCTTAGCCAACTGAGCCACCCAGGTGTCCTGAGACACGAGCATTTTTAAACCTCAGACTACTGTCACAAGAAAGACTGTCACTACAATACAGTAGCAAGAGGGGACAGCTGTTGGGCACTGCGGGCAGCCCGTGTTCGTAACAGTCACCTTCAACACAGCACCCAGGTTTCATTTGAAGGTTTATTTCTTCCTCACTGGATCCTGTCTTGGGATGGTGAACCCAAATAGACCTCTTGCACTGAGCAAGCCAGTGGAGTCCCAGGAGGCTCCTTCAGCCAAATCCTTCTACTGGCGGCCAGGAGAGGGTCATGTGACCTGAGACTGGCCAATCAGGTGCTTCCTCCCTGGAATGTCAATCTTGAGCAGAATGAGAGTCACTTCAGCAGTGGAACATTAACTAGACTGCCATTCCTGCTAGAAGACCATTTCTGGGCCCGTTTCCAGCTTAGGAGGCTTCCTTCCAAAGTTGTCTTGACTCCTTCCTGTTTCCAAACCTGGCCTGCCCTCAACTCTATAAGCTCACAACTTCCTTAACTGGAGTAGATTTCTGTTGCTTGTTACCAAAGAGCCTTGGCAGAAACCAGCTGTGTACCATCCTTTCAAAGGTTCCCACTGATGTTCATCCAACCAGCTGGAATCTAGCTGTGACCATAGGCCAACACTCCCAGTCATGCCTAGAACTTTGCCTTAGTAAATTTTAAATTTACTGCCTGCTGCTCCCCGCTGCTTGTGCTTGTTCTCTCCCTCTCTCTCTCTGTGTGTCAAATAAATAAATAAAATCTTAAAAAAAAGAAAAGAAAATGGAGCTCTTTCGATGTGTCTCTTCCCACATCATTCTTCTGCAGGAAGCTAAGAACCAGTGTCTGCTAAGACATAATGGATAATTGGAAGGGATGTTTTCTTAAAAGGGCAAGTGTTATCTTTGAATGCCATTTTATTTATTTACTTTTTTAAAAGATTTTATTTATTTATTTGAGAGAGAGAGAGAGCACGAGAGTGGGGGGAAGATCAGAGGGAGAAGCAGACTCCCCACTGAGGAAGGAGCCCAATGGGGGACTCGATCCCAGGACCCTGGGGTCATGACTTGAGCTGAAGGCACCCACTTAACCAACTGAGCCTCCCAGGTGCCCCTAAAGAGCTCCACCTTCCAAATGGGGCTGAGAACTATACCCAGAGTTACACAGAAAGAAACCTTCCATCTTCGATTGTTCCTCTAAGAGCAAAAGAGAACGTCGATAACGCTCACTGATTCACATTTGCCCTTCCCTTCTGTTTGCAGACTACTATCTCCATCAGGAGGCAGCATGGGCAGGAGGCAAAGCTGAGTGATGACTGTCCCCCCGCCAGACTTCATTCCCTAGGGAGTGAAATTAACACCTACCTGGCTTGCACTTCTACACACAGTATCTGACTTAATCCTCACAAGTGGCAAGGTAGATGTGATGCTGATCACCTTTTTGGACATGTGGGTTTTTCCCACACAACCAAGCAGTTCTCTGACACCAGCTGGGTGTCCTACAACTCCACTCGATTCTGACACCATCTACCCAGAGACAGCGTTAGATCCCACAGGTGAAGATCTCAGTTCTACAAAACTGCACACATCCCCCCCTACTTCAGATGTTGGTTGCAAGCCCAAGTTATCACCTGTACTTCTGACTGACTGGCTATGTATCTCGAAGATTCCCACGACCTCCTCTGTGGGTTAATTTGCCAGAGTGGCTCACAGAACTCAAAGAAGCATTTTACTTACTAGATTACCGGTTTATTATAAAAGGATGTAACTCAGGAACAGCCAGGTGGAAGAGATGCGTAGGGCCAGGTAAGGGAAAAGAACACAGAGCCTCCATGCCCTCCCCAGGCACACCTCTCTCCCTGTGCCTCCACATGTTCACCAACCTGGAAGCTCTCTGAGCCCCATCCTTTTGGGGTTTTATGGAGGCTTCATCACATAAGCAGGATTGATTAAATCATTGGCCTTTGGCAATTGAACTCCATCTCCAACCCCTCTCCTCTCCCCAGTGGTGGGGGGCTGGGAAAGAAAGGTCCAACCCTCTAATCACAGGGTTGGTTCTCTTGGCAACTGGCCCCCAACCTTTGGGACTTTCTAAAAGCCACTGCATTAACATAACAGAAGACACCTTTATGGCTCTTATCACTGTGGGAATTCCAGGGGTTTTAGAGCTCAGTGCCAAGCATGACCAAGAACAAATATAAGTATTTCCCGATCCATGGTATAGAGCAAGGAAAAAAGATCCAGATGACCAGGACTTGGCGGGGGGCGGGGGTGCTGGGGGGGTAGAATTGGTGTCAGGGATCTGAAGATTTCCCTGAAGATTATTAAAAGGCTTTAAAAACAAAACAAAACAAAAACAGAAAAGGCCAGGCCAGGGTAGCTAGAGCAAAGAGCGAGACTGTTAGGGATCTGAGTCTTTTTCCACAGAGCAAAGAGAAGCCAGGGGAAGGCTCTCCCCGGGGGTGGCGGGGGGGTGGTGACAGGAAGGCATCTGAATTCTGCAGAAGTCTCTCTGTGCAGAGGAAGCAGGACAAGAAGGAAGACAGGGAGTCAGTCTATGGCAGCTATCCTGTGGGAGATGTGGTGACTGGGACAGGTGACAGCAGGGGAGCTGAAGAGAAGAAAAGACATCTGACATCACTTCTGGTGCTGGGCCATTTGTCAGGGGTGGAGGAGAAAGGAGACTCACCTATCTTTTCAGATCCCACAACAAAATGTTCACAAACTTTCCCTCCTGAGCTTAAGCTTTCTCACAGAATAAGGACAATGACGTGGCCTTTCCTATATGAAAGTGGTACCACTTTACGCAAACATATTTCAAAGATAAGATCAAGACTGTTATTGAGAAGGAGCCCTCAAGGTGAGGGAAAAACTTTTTTTTTTTAAACCAGCTTCAAAACTAACAAAATCACTCAATGCGCTATAACACAGGAAGAACAAACTTTGGAGCCCTAGAAACTAGGGTCCCACTTGCAAGTCTAACTTTCTCAGATGTCTAACCGAGGCTGCATTATCCTACCTCTGAGTCTGTTTTCTTATCTGTAAAGAAGGGGTAACACCATCACTCCTCCTGGGGTTGTCCTGAAGACGAAGCATCAACATGAATCATGAATGGCAGGCAGAAGCAGTCACTAATAATATAAAGCAGCATACTCCTTTTAGCCATAAACTACAGCTCTCATTGAAGGAATGAACCTTTTAACTTCTACTATAAAACATAATATTGTACCCAATAAAAATCTTAGTTGTAAATTCTGTTATATAAGAACACACTAAGGGCTGCCTCGGTGGCTCAGTCGTTAAGCATCTGCCTTCGACTCAGGTCATGATCCCAGGGTCCTGGGATCCAGCCCCGCATCGGGCTCCCTGCTCCGCGGGAAGCCTGCTTATCCCTCTCCCACTCCCCCTGCTTGTGTTCCCTCTCTCGCTGTGTCTCTCTTTGTCAAATAAATAAAATCTTAAAAAAAAAAAAAGAACACATTAACATTTAGAGATGGATTCTCTCAGGAAAAAAACTGGACAATCATGAGGGGGGAAAAAAAAAAGTGAGAAAGAAGTCCTGAATCCACATACCCATACACATCCACATGAATGCACACGCTTGTGTGCATATACACAGGCAGTCTAGGATGGGATGGAGAGTTGCCTTATTGATTAGTAAGCCTCCTGGATGATTCTGATGCAAGTTGACCTTGCATCCCCAAATCAGGACCCCTGTGCTGACCGGGGCCAGGCCCCATAGTAGAGCCTCATGAAAAACTGAAGCAATAAACCGGTCTAATGATCTGATGCCACAAGCATATGCTGAGAAGTGAATGTGTGACAGGCACAAAATGCCCATGCAAAACACTAGAGGAGTCGCCCCTCTGCCCTCAGGGCGCACAAGTCTCGTGGTGGCACAGATATTTAAACACCTGACTATGGCACAACGCAATGCACACGCTCAGCCGGACAGCAAGTCTTTCCTGAGCACCTTCCCCATGCTTCCAGGCACCGGGGATACATCAGCGAATAAGACAGCAAACATCCCTGCCCATACAGAACTGACATTAGGACACAGAGACAGAAATCAACAAAATAAAAAAGCCTAAAGTACAGTCTGTTGGTGGGTGCTAAGTGTTAAGGAGAAAAACTAGAGAAAAAAAAGAGAATAAGGGAGGGGTACAGTTTTAAATCTGCACCCGTTCAAATAGGCCCCGCAGCTCTATTAAAATGTAGCACTTCATGCTTTGCTCGCAGCTGGTAAAGTAGCGCAGACACGGGTCTGAAAGGACAGACGGGGACTGGCTCTGCTGGGCGGGGTGGCGGCCGCGGCCAGTCTCCAGGATGAGATGAATGCTGAGCGCATGAGTTCTCTTCCCTTCCTTTGTGGGAATGCTCCTCCTGCCACCATGAATCAGCCCTGAATGATTTCACAAAGCAACGGCCCGTGTGTCTCTTACCTTTGCCAAAACATTTCCATCTCCTCCCAGTCAATGTGAAAAGCTTATGCAATTACATCAGCCCTTCCTGGGTCATGAAGGTCAATGGCAATTTTTAGGATTTTTTTTTTAATTATAAAAGAAACACATGACCACAGTGTAAAATACGAAAAATATCAGAAAGTGTAAGGATTCCCAATATTCTCAACCCCAAGATTACCTCTGTTCACATTCTGATGTGTTTTTCACCAGAGTGGTGGTTTAACATAGCTAGCATCACTCTGCATCCATATAATTTTGTATCTTACTCTTTTTATGTTAACTACATATATAATTTGTAAATTACTACACGTGCATTTCTCTGCTTAAAACAAATGTTGTATGGACATCAATTTTAATGGCTACATAACATTCCATCCTCCTGATGCACTGCACTTTATTAACCATTTCCCACCTGTTGAGCATTTAGATTTGAGTTGCCATCATGATCAATTACCCTGAAAATAACTTTATGTAGAAAGGTATTTCAGGGGGCGCCTGGGTGGCTCAGTCGTTAAGCGTCTGCCTTTGGCTCAGGTCATGATCCCTGGGTCCTGGGATAGAGCCCCGCATCGGGCTCCCTGCTCGGCAGGAGCCTGCTTCTCCCTCACCCACTCCTCCTGCTTGTGTTCCCTCTCTCGCTGTCTCTCTCTCTGTCAAATAAATAAATAAAATCTTAAAAAAAAAAAAAAAAAAGAAAGGTATTTCAGGGAATTCCCTCGGAATGGACTACTAGAAGGAAGGAGCATCACAGGAAGCTGCAAATACCCTAGACAGGTAGTCACAGCATGGGTGGTCTACAGATCACCCAAACTGAATCCCCACACCCCTCAGCTGCAGAGGCAGAATACAGAAGCTAGTAATCTCTGGCCACCCTTTTGGTCTTGACAGTAAATGGTTTTAGAAGCGACATGTTTACCTGCTGTCGGAATCCGAGGCGATCTCCTTTCTCCCTCCAAAGCGGATCTGGCACTGCAGGGAAAGAGAAGTCACTGAGATCGGCAGTTGGGATGGGACACTCAGACATCACAATCAGTCCACCCAGGCTTTCGGGATCCTGGGACACACAGGGTGCCCTAGGTGTCAAGCCAAGATGTGAGATGGTGGACACCCCAGCCTTCCAGCCACCACTTACAGGAAGGCCTTATCTGCCACTTGTACAGAGTGGGGAGCCTTGTGGGAAAACAACACCAAGAGGAAAACAAAAGCACACAGCCTTGTGCGGGTTATCTAGGAAGCTTCTTCTGTATGTCAGAGGCTGGCTGTCTGAACACAGAGCTCCCAATGGGACAATTAAAACTTACACAAATCTGTGATGATGGGTGCCTTTGGAAGGGCCCCAAAGTTGTTATGACTGCCTATAAAATTATGGCAGCATGCTTCAAGCTTCAACCATGCCATCCGGTTGTGCTGCATGACATTTCACCCAGGGCGGGTACATATAAAAGCAAACCATTCTTTCTTCTTTAATTGTGGTAAAAAATAGATAACATGAAATTTACCATTTTAACCATTTTTAGTTATATACCATTCAATTCACAAAACTGTCACCATCAGCAGTAGCCACTACTGTCTTTTAAAGGTGTGGAATCTCCTCTGTGTGTAGCAGGCTTGCAAGATTCCAGAACTTATTCTCCAAATGAATGAATCAATGAATGAATGAATGCTTTTAAATGATACATATGTCAAAACTCATGGAACTGCACACTTTAAATCGGTGTATTTTATTGCATGCCTCAGTTATACCTCAGTAAGATTGACTTTTAAAAGGTCTGTGTACAATGCTTCCATCTCCCCAAATCATAACAACAACAATAGTAACAGCAGCTCTGAGCACAGGTTCCAATTTATTTCTGTTTAACGGCTACATTCAAAGTGGTCCCACTTGCCTCTTCATTTTCTTATTGTATTTCCCACTTTTGGGACAAAGAAACAAATAATGTGGATTCCGTATTTACTGCTGGGCCCTTTAGCTACTTCAACAAATGCAAACCCCTCGTCAGCCCTCTGGAGAGCAGTGACTCGATGACAGAGAAGAGGGATGCCCAGAGAGGCTAGATGAGTTGCCCCAGCACACACAGCCTTGAAGAGATGAAGCTGGCATTCGGCTCCAGCTTCACCTGAGCCTGTGTCCTTTCCACCACACACCACACCTGGGCGCCAGGAGGCTGGGGAGATGCCAAGTTCTCTGGGTTCACTTCAACACTTGACACGCATCTCTATGAAAGTACTGACCTCCTTATATGGTGACCACATGCATAGAATTGTCAGTGACGCCTTCCGAAGTGTGAGCTACCTAGAATTCCCAGCGTTGGATCCTAGCTCTGCTACTTATTACCTCTAACTCCTTAAGTGAATTATTGCATCTTTCTGAGCTTCCGTTTCTTTGTCCGTAAACTGGAAACAAGTGCAGGAACCACCTCACAGGGTGGATGGAAGGATGAGAGGGGAAGCGCTCAGTGGAGAGCCCGGCACAGGACTGACATGTGTGCAGTTAACCATACATGTCTGGCACACACAGGCAAGCACTCCGAAGCCAGCCTCGTGCCAAAGCTTGCTTCCACACCCAGCCAAAAGCCGGATATCAAAAATCGCATCAAGCCATCAGAGCAGAGCCCACCTGGAGGACCCACGCAACCCTGGGCATGGCTTCGCTCCTCCTGTGTGTCTCTGTTCTTGTGCCCAAGGGGCGCTAACTCCAGCCACCACTTCAGCGCCTGGAAGAGTTGCCCTGAAACACAACTGCGGGGAAGTGAGACTTTGACACCGACACCAAAGCCCTTCTCAAAGGGACATCATGCCGGACGGGGTCCCCCATGGCGTTAGAGAGTCAGGACACGGGGCGTTCCTCCGTCAGTACTCCTGACTGCCCTCCCCACTCTCTCGTGGCCTGGGGGACACTACGAGCCTCACTGCTCCCAGACAGGAAGTGGGGGTAGGCCCGTGCAGAAGGGACTTCGACCTGAACTGCCTGACACTGTTACTTGACCTGAGAGTCAAACGGGAGCTTTCCTCTTACCTGTTTCACTGCATCCAGCAGACGCTCCAGCAGAAACTGTCTTTTCAGGTCATTGTTCTGTGATCCTAAAATGCAACGAGGCTTCATTAGTTCAGTTCGACACGAGCCTTCTGCCACAACAGGCTTCAGCCTCCTCTACAGTGAAGGCACCAATAATCTACCTCATTACAGTAAGTTTGGTCATTTGCCTGTTGCTACCTCACAGGAAGCAGCTCAACGAATGTCTCCCACATTTGAAAAATGTGTCCGGAAAGGTCTAACTCAGGGTTTCTCAACCTTGGCGCCACTGACGTTTGGGCCAGATCATTCTCTGTGGTGGGGGCTGCCCTGTGAACTGCAGGATGCCTAGCAGCATCCCTGGCCTCTACCCACCAGACACCATTAGCGTGCGCGCGCACGCGCGCGCGCACACACACACACACACACACACACACACACACACACCAGTTGTAGCAAAATGTCTCCAGATACTGCCAAATGTCCTCTGGGGGACAAAACTGCCCCCAGTTGAGAACCAGCGGTCTAATTTACCATGCAGGTTCCCTAGTATGGCAGGCACTGCCCACTGGCTGACCTCACCATCGGCTCTGATGTCCTTTCCCCATGCCACCTCCCACGGTACAAGCTGAAAAGCCTAATTACTCCTTTTCTCGGCCTCTTTTGGAAGGCTGATCTTAAGAAGTTCTAGCTGACAAGATGTAAGCAGAAGGGAGGGATGGGGGAAAACCATTCCTTCCTGATAAAGGAACAGTTGTTAATGGTTTCACTCCTCCTTCCATCCTTCACACCTTCATCATAACCACGCTGGGCAGAGTGGCACCACGGCCATGAGGCAACAGCCCAGAGGGAAGGCCAAGAGAACCACAGAGACACCAGCCCTCACATCATTTCACTGCTGAACCAATACTAGAAATCCCCAGCCTCTCATACAGCAAACAACCCCATTTGTTCAAACCACTGGATGCTGGGCTGTTACTTGCAGCCCAAAGCATTCCTAACTGATACACGTGGCATGCGCCAAACTTCCATTTAAAAGGGTCTGAGGCAGGGACACTTCAAAGCACCAAGCAGACCACTATAGAGCTACATCTGATCCCCACAGGAGGCCCAGCAACTCCAGTCAACAGGGACACAGCTCTGTACTGTGATGCTCCAGACAGAGAACACAGTCATTTCAAAGGAGACTCAAATTCAGAGGTACAAGAACAGACGCCCCACACCACTGGCCTTGAAGTGCCACCAAGCTGCTTCTTGCTTGGGCAATTTATCATGGGCTTCGCCAGGGAATCCCAGCAGGGCCTCCTCGCAGAGATGGTCAGTGACTCATCCGAGTTATGTCAGGGCCACTCGGTTGATAACAACTGTGACCACGTGTTGAGCACTTCCTGCATGCCAGGCACTAAACTGAGTACTCTGCATGCATCACATCCTGTCATTTCTACACCTCCCCCCCACCCCGTACAAGAAAAGTATTAGGATCCCCACGCTACAGATGGGAAAACTGAAGCCCAGAGATGACAGCAAGCATGTGCACTGACCCACTCAGTATTTGTTTAACTTCTACTGTGTGCCAGGCAATGTGCTGAGTGCTGGGGATATGGGAGTGAAATGGTACAGAAGATCCAGCCTCCCATGGAGCAAAAATCGCACCTAAGGAAACCTAAACTGAGATGATGTCAGAAAGTCATATTAGGAAGAAAAACGAAATGGGGTGATGAGAGAGGGAGGAGACAAGACAGCCCCGTTCACCAGGGCAGTGGTGGAAGGCCTCCCCACACAGGTGACATGTGAGCTGAGCCCTTTATAAAGAGGAGCAACCCTGGAAAGACATGGGAGCCCAGCATTCCAGGCAGAGCAGATAGCCAGGGCGGATGCCTGGAGGCAGGAAGAAACTAGGCTTCTGGTCTTCCAGGAGCAGAAGGAAGTCTGCCGTGACTTGAGCAAAAAGCAAAAATGAGGAAGGAAAGATCAGACAGGTAGGCAGGGGCTAGTCACAAAGGACCTCGAGAACTAAAATAACAGGTTTTGTTCTAATTTGAATACTAATTGGTGGAACTACGATCCTTACTCAAGACCATGCCCCTCGAGAGTCTGTGTCGGGGCCACCACACAAGGCTCCTGCCTCACTCCAGGCCCACAGATGAAACCAGGGAGTAGACACGCCACGGACACCCGGTCGTAGCAACTGACTTCCCGAATGTTGTCATTGTTATTCTTCTCTGGAGGGGCTTTGAGAAAAGGGGTTTGAAGGGTCATTCAGGATGTCTGGAGACCACCCCCCTACCCAAAGTCCCCAAACACCTCCCTTGATACCTATGTCTATCAGTAAATCCTACTTTTTTGTTTAGCAGGTTTGGCTTTTGCTCTTCTCTCTCTAACATCAGGATGGACAAGTGAGGCTTTCTTTCTTCCTTCATCCAACAACCTTACCTGCCCTTGGGCAATACCAGCTGGAAACTTGACAAGGTTTTCCACCCTGAAATGCCTTTGCTATTTTTTTTTAATCAAAGAAGTAATTTATGTGATAGAATCACCATATGACCCAGCAATTCCACATCTGGGTAGACACCCAAAAGAAATGAAAGCAGGGTCTCGAAGAGATACTGTACGCCCATGTTCATAGCAGCATCCTTGGTGGTAGCTGAGACAAGAAAGCAACCAAGTGTCGATCGACAGATAGATGGATAAGCAAAATGGGGTCTATCCACACAATGCACTATTATCTAGCCTTCAAAAAGGAGTAAATTCTGCACTACACTACATGGATGAGCCTTGCGGACTTTAGGCTGAGTGAAATAAGCTAGTCCCCAAAAAGATAAATACAATTCTAATCATAAGAAGTAGTCAAAATCACAGAGACAGAAAGTATGATGGTGGTTTCCAGGGACTGAGGAGAGGGGAGGATGGGGAGTTATTGTTAACGGGAACTGAGTTTCAGTTTTACAAGATGGAAAATCAAGGGGATGGGCGGTGGTGACGGCTGCACAACAGTGTGAATGTATTTAATACCACTGCACCGTCCGCCAGAAGTGGTTAAGATGGTGAATTTTGTTATGTGTATTGAACCACGATAAAAAAAAGTAATTCATGTAAAAAAATAATTATAAATCAGGAAAGCAGGTAAAAAGAAAATAAAACTCTCCATCATCTCATGACTGATCATTTTTAGTGCAGTGATTCTCAAGCTTTTGTATTCACACGAAATCTCCCAGGCTCTTGTTAAAGACAGGTTCTGATTCAGCAGGTCTGGGTGAGACCTGGGATTCGGCGTTTCTCACAAGTTCCCGGATGCTGCTGATGCTGCTGGTTCCTGACCCATGCTAGCACAGCAAGGATTTCGCACCCTACCCTTCCTGATTTGCATGATGATCCGGGTTCTCTTTTACAGTATCTGGATCCACTGCTCTTTCTAGATGAGATGTCGGCAGCCTCTTCTGCCTTACCCTGCAAAGCCTCTCTTTGTGGTGGGAAGAAAAGCCTGTTCACTACAGAGGATCAGCCCTCCACTCACCCTCCCTGGCTGCAATCCCTCGGCAGGTGAGAAGTGCACCCGAGTGAGGCAGTCCTGACCTCAGCAGAGGCACCTGTGGCCATCCTGGCCCTAACTGGGGATTCAGAGAAGGGAGTCTCAGAGGGTGGAGGGAGCACATGCGGCCTTAGGAGCATGTACACACTGCAGGAGGTGCCCGGGAGGCCATGGCCATGAGGAGCAGCAGGAGGACCAGCGGGAAGTCACAAGGCATCATGAGTTCTCATCCCAACAGAGCCGCTTGCTGGCCATGTGACAGGGACAGTCACTTCCCTCCTCCGGGCACTGGTTTCTGCATGAGATCATACTCTCCTAGCTCCACAGTCTGGAACATGGGGCCCCCGTGCAGACAGGCAGGCAATCTATGCTACCAGTGTCTTTCCTGTCTTCTTCCAGTGAGCAAGAGGAGACTACAGCACCCCTGCCAGGGCCAAGAAGAATCCCCCACTCTCAAACGCTGCAACCACCGGAGGGGAGCAGGGAGGCAACGCCTACCCACTGAGCCTCAACAGTGGGGAAGCCATTAAGCGACTGACATTTAATCTTTGACATAGGAAATGTGGCTCCATTCACCAGAGCACTGAGGCTCAGCGTGGAGCACCCAAGGGCAGTCCCATGGGAAGTACCCAAGGAGGGATTCAGTTTCAAGTCCACTAGCTCCAGGCTCGGCCGTCTGCTAAATCTTGCTGGCTCTTAAGCCTTGCAACAAACCTGCAGTCACAGCCCCACTGCAGCTCAGGGATGATTTCTCGGTGATTCTCTTGAAGGAAGCCCCAGCCTTCCTGCTCTCTTTCTTTTCCAAGGGCAGCCCTCAGTCCACACTATTGACCAGATGAGCCAAAAAAACAGGCTTCTTTTGAATTTCTTGTTAGATCACCATCAAAAATTAGAATAGAAAATGTAAGGGTGCCCTCAGGGAGTATCCCCAGGGGGCCACAAAGCCCTCAGAGAAATGCAGTGATCCCCTGTGGCTCTAACTCAGAAGTCACACGTGCATGTGAAAAATCAATCACCTGGCTCATGTGCACCCCTGTTGTCTTTAACGTTTAGAATCCTTAGGATCCTACATTACTTTTTACCACAAACCTCCAGCCCTCAGTTACCTCCCAGGGAGACAGAGAAGGGGTTAAGAATGGAATAGCCCAGATTCAAATCCTCACCACCAGCTATGTGACCGTGGGCAGGTTACTGACCCCCTCTGCACCTCCTAGGTCTATTATTAAGTGAGTGAGTGTTAATTGTGCACCTAGAACAGTGCCTAGCTTAGACCAAGCACTTTTTACACGTTAGCTATTATTACTCTTGTTGTGGTTGGCAACCCTATACCCCAGAGATGTAAGACCTCTGGCCCTAAGACATGCCTTCAACTGGTTTCTCTCTAAAGCGCAAGGAAGCTACTCAATCCAGGCCTCTGTGCTCACTGCACTGGGTGGGATAAATGAAAAAGGGTCCAGGGCATCGAGGGAGGGGAAAACAAACAAGATGTACCAGGAACTCTATGTATATTCCTTCCTCTAATCCTTGCAACAACTCTAGAGGTCAAGGTAAATACCGCTGCCACCCACAGAGGACATTAGGTCACTTGATCAAGGCCACATATGCACTTACACAGTGGCATTTCCCAACCTCTCTGTGCAGTGGCAGAAGTGAAGTCATGCCAGGTATTTCTCTGGTTGAAGGCTAATCCTTGCAATGCACTCACTATGAAGGTTCAAGGAAGGAAAGAAAGGGCAATGTTCTTCGGGTGCCATTGCAGGCAAGGAATTCTGCCCAAGGTCATGCAACAAAACAAGTGGTGCATCAGAGGCTAAGACCCTGGTCTGCCTGACTCTTAGGCCAGTGCTCCCTCCACCAAACCATGCTGCCCTTCTGCTGCGGCCAAGGGAGGCTCACTGAAAAAGGGGGAACTTGAGTTGTGCTTAAAAAAATGGGAAGGACCAGGATAGGTAAATCCATGCAGATACAACACAACTTCTTAATGGGAATGGACTCTCCCTGTGGAGGGATGAAAATCTTTTGTAACTAGACAGAGAGTGGTCACACATTATGAATGTACTAAATGCCACTGAACTGCTCACTTTAAGATGGTTGTTTTACTAATTGTTAATTCTAAAATTGAGCAATTATTCATGGTTTTAATAGCATTAAAAACATAAATGGTTTTGTTATGTTAATTTCACTTCAGTAAAAAAATGTTTTTATGGGAAGGGCTGCCACAAGCAAATAATGGCCCAGAACACATTCCAAGCCAAAGGGACAGGTACAGTAGGATTTGCCCTCGGGGGGGTTGGAGGGGGTGGACAAAAGGACTCCAGATAGCCCCCCAACCCCATGCTCACATCTCTTCCATATTTCTGATTACACTGAGGGGGTGGGATGCTAAGAGGTCTGATCATGGGGCTACTAACAGGAAACAACAGGCACACTCAAATAAGGGGAGTTCAGGGAGGTGTAATTATGAGGGGCCCTACGAGGGGTGGGTATAGATAAGTGATTCTCAACCAGAGTGATTTCGCCCCCACCATGGACATTTGGCAACGTATGCAGATATTTCTGGCACAACTCAGGAGGGTGCCTCGAGGGGGTGAGGCCAGGGATGCTGCTACCCCTCCTCCAGGGCACCGGATGGGCACCCACAGCAGAGAATTACCTGGCCCAAATGTCAGCAGTGCTGCAATGAGGAAATTCTGCCCTAAAGTACATGTGATTGTCCCATTTCAGAGGTGATGAAACTGAGGCTCTCAGAGGCTAAATAACTTGAACCTCAACTGGTGCTCTGAATCCGGTCTCCTTTCGTCTGCTCGAGGACACACTTGGGTAACTGTCCCCCAGTCAGTTGTTTCTTCTCGTCTATGCAGTTCTTACAGCATACGAGGATGTTGTAATATCTCCCCCAAGTTTACTGAAAGCCATGCCTTCGCCCACATGTCCTTCCAACTGCAACCCCACTCCTTGGCTGCCCTGGCCAGCTTGTCCTTCACAGGAGCTGCCAGGCTCTCCCGGAGAGCCACCCCTGCCTAGACTGCCGGCCGTTCTGGTGCCCTTCTGCCCCCAGCACCTTCACCCTGCACTGACTGATAATCTACACAGCGGCCATAACATCTGGGAGCACAGGTGGCAGCAAATGACTTACTGATATTATATAACAAAGACATGATACACTCAATGATATTCTGTGCTTTGTTCCTTCCATGCACCCTGCAAAACTGCAGTTAACCCTGCGTTTCTATCAAGTCCGAAGCTCGCAGTGGGTTGTCTCAGATGATCTGTATTTCTGGTTTTCACCGAATTAAACCTCCACCTTTAGCATGCCCTAGGACAGGGGTCAGCAAACGTTTTCTGTAAAGAGCCAAATAGTAAATATTTTAGGCCTTGCAGGTCATATGGTCCCAACTAATCAACTCTGGTCTTATATCTCAAAAGCAGCCATAGACGATACATTAATGAATGAGCATAGCTGTTTACCAAAATGGGCCTTGGGCTGGATTTACCCTACGGGCCACAGTTTGCCAACCACTGCCCTAGCAGAATTAATCTGAGGGGGGTTTTACAAATTAAAACAACAGTGTCTGTGTTTGCAGACTTTATGGCCACCCAGTAAGCAGTAAGATGGTTACATGTTAGGGGGTCCCCAGAAGACTGCAGACCAGACCCACACCTCCACTGTGTGCCCATCTTCCCTCACCCTATAACCGAGAGCCCACACTGGAGCCTTGCAAGGGACAGATACACCATCAGCTTGTGCTCACTCCTAGAATTCATGCTCAGTCACATCTGCAGGCATAGGACGCTCGGCGCTCTCAGCCCAGTGGTGAGTTTAGTGCTGGTGCTTTGTTCTGTAACTTCCATCATCCCCCAAAACCCACCACCATTCCAAAGCAGAATCAAGAGGAGTGGGCAGAAAGGGCGGCCTCACATAGGCCAGAGACGTGCACAAGACCAAGATCAGACCTTCCCCCGCCCCCCCATCCCCATCCCCACGCCTCCAGGGTCAGGCGGAGAACGGAAAAGCGGGGTGAGGTAGGGACTGAGGGGGCCAAGGCGGGTGTCTCTGTAGAAATGGCAGCTGCTACTGGGCTCCAGCGGGTCACGCCTCACAGCAACTCCAGCGAGCGGTTGCCCCATCTTCTGGTTTTTCAAGAGAAGCCAGAAACTCAGACTTTCATGTCAACTAGTTGGCACCTAATTATACTTTTTAGAGCACCTTTTCAGCCAACTCTGTGTGAACCAAGTACGACACACCTTGGGGCCAGATCTGCTAACAATTTTCTGTTCTGAGACACACATTGAACCTTCATATCCACCTGTAAGATGGCTGTGCGGACAGCACCATCGTAACAGTTAAAGGAACTGAGGTTTGGAGAAACCGATCACTAGCCCCAGGAACTGCACCCCAACACTTTACCCCAATGCCCAGGCCCGCCAATCTCCACAAGGCCAGGCCAACCTCAGGCAGCTCAACTTGCAGACAGTGACCCCTCTGCAAAGGGCCCCTGAGGACAAACCAACCTCCCGGTGGCTGGCTCAACTGTCCCTTTCTGTGAGAAACCTTCCTGCCCCGGGCACAATAAACTGTTCTCTATAGGGTGCTCCTGTGACCCTCCAGCCACATCACAGCCCTAGTATAGTCCCTATAGAAGGGATTATGGGGAATCATAAACCTGCTCCTTGTGCCTATCCTAGACTGTGAGTCTTCTCCGGGGTGGACCACATTAATCCCCACACCCCCAACTCACAGAAGGAGCCCAACAATTGTCGAATCAAGGCTCTGGGGTTAGGTTCTGTGGCTCCCCAAGTGGCTGCTTTAAACGGAGAGGACCAGAAGGAGCCAGGACACAGCAGCAGCCTCGTGCGTGTGTGTCATGAGCCAAGAGAAGCAGCAGGGTTGTCCGCTCAGCGTTTGCACACGAACAGATAAAAGAGACTTCATTCTTCCCCAAAGTCAAGGCGCTAGTTCCCTGTACTGTGGGGCAAAGTGGCACAGCTGGGCCAGGACAAAAGGGAAGACTGTCCACCACCACACAATGGAAAGAGGCACGCTCTGCTTCAAGGCAGACAGATGGCCTCAGGCCATCCAAGTGGACTTGTGAGGTCTAAGGTCAAAGACTAAGTCAACAGCATATTCATCAACAGGTGAAGAATTGACTCTGGAGCAGGGCTCAGCAAACATTTTCTGTCGAGAACAAATGGTAAATATTTTAGGCTTTACAAGCCATAAGGTCTCTTGTCACAGCCACTCAATTCTGCCATTGTAGAGTGAAAGTAGCCATAAACAATAGTCAATGAATGGATGTGCCTGTGTTCCAATAAAACTTTATTCACAAAACAGGGGGCTAGCACAGTTTCCCAATCTCTGCTTAGAAAAATACTAAAATGGCACTGTGCAAGCATTTTGAAGGAGAAGTGTATCTTCCCTCGTGGTTGGAGAAATGCAAATTATAAACCGACTAAATTAGCTGCCACATGTTAGCATTATATAACTACTCAATTCACCAAGAAACATTTAATGCTGGTAAAGCTATGGGGGAACACGCACACACCGCCGCTAACATATTGGTGCGGTGGGTTCTGAAAGGCAACAAGGCAGTGCATACAAAAAGCTACCAAAATATCAAAACACCTTTCTGACACCTTGGAAACTAGGCTAGAGGGGACGAAGGGGGGAAATGAGAAAAGGAATAAGCGACAATTTCACCAGGTCCTCCATCCTCCAGGTACTGAGTAAGGCACTGTATGTTCATCACTTGCTTTCATTTCCATTTTCTGATGAGGGAATTGAGTCAGAGAAGTTCAATAACGTGCTCAGGCTTTTCCACGGGGAGTTAAATCCAGGGCTGTCTGAATCCCAATTTTTTTCCACTACACCCCAATGACTGCCGAAACATGGCATCATGGGCACATAGACTTTCCCGGTAGTGTTCTGGAACGGGGGTCAGCAAACTAACCAAATCCAGCTGCTGCCTGTTCCTCTAAATAAAGTTTTATTGGCACACAGCCACATCCTTTCATTTATTGATTGACTGTGCTGCCTTATGCTACAACAACAAGGACGAGTGGTTGGGACGGAGACCAGATGGCCCACGAAGCAGAAATTATTTACTATCTGCATCTCTACAGAAAACGTTTGCCAGTTCCATCCTAGAACATTGTAAATGGAATTTACTTTCTTTTCCTACAATGGTATATCCATTTGGTGGAACGTTATGCAGCCTTTTTAAATAATTGTGACAGGAAGGCACATAGATAAATGCTATAATGTAAATGGAAACACTAATTCAGATGTAGACTCAAGGCAATTATGTAAAATGCATATGTGCTGAGCAAAGACAGAAGTGGAATACCTAAAAATCTAAATATTTAATGTTCTAGGGAGGTATATTTATAGGGCTATCCCATGTTTTCACAATAATCTTTAATGTCATTTTGGGTTTTTTGCTTTTTTTTTTTTTTAAAGATGGGGGAGGAAAGAGCAGATCCCAAAATATGCAGCTCAGGCAAGGAAAAATAAGATGCGGTGGGCAAGGTTCCCTCCAAGCAGGAAGACTGGGAGCACGGGCCCAGCAGGGTGGGGCAGCAAGGACAGAGGAGGCTCCATCACCAGGCCTCTGGAGGGCTCTAGGACTGGCACGCAGAAGGCAGGGCCTGGGAAAGAGTCCTCACTCCCCCTGAAGGCTTCAAACTGCTACATCCCACACCCAAAACTGATGTTCCACAGCCTTTCTCACCTCAGTGAGAGGCAATGTTTACCCTTTTCAGCTGCTCAGTAGCAAAACCCAGGGGTCACCCTCCCCTCCCTCAGGTCTCTGCTCAATCTCACCTTCCCTGCGAGGCCTTCCCTGATGGCTCCATTCAGAATTACAACAGCCTCCCCCTTCAGTTCATCCTCTGTCCAGACAACAAGTCAGTCAGATGCCACCCTTGGGCTCTGGACTGGGCCTGCCATCCAGACCTGACCAACCAAAGCCACAGTGATGGGTTCCAGGATGACCACACAGCCTGCCAGACTGCTGTGAGTCAGCCTCAGGACTTTTGCCGGAGCAACTGGGAAAGAGGCCCACCCTTGGCTCAGGTGTTGCTACATTGTAGGATGAGACCCAAGAGCTGCTGGTAGCCATCTTGCCTCCATGGAGAAGATGCTATTGGAGGATGAAGCCAACAGAGAGGAAAGCAGAGTTTCAAACTGGACAGAAAGGTAGTCCTGATGACTAAGCACCTGAATGCAACTGAGCCTGAAGACAGCCCTATCCCTAGACATTTCCATTACAAGACGCTTTAAACTCCAATTTTTCTGAAATCAGCTTCTACTCTGCCAAATGCAACTGAAAAGTCCTGCCTAACACACCCATTACGCCAACAAAATATTTTTTGGTGCATTCATTCGATGTACTTCAACAGACACCAACAGTACAGCCCTCTGCTAAGTGACAGAAGAAGCACTAAACTGTCATTCAGTAAATGCTGAATGTTGAACCCTGAATTTCTGGCCAGGCTCTGCTGCCACTTGAGTCCTCACTCTTACTAGCAGCATTTTAACCTACTACAAACACTTTGAAAGCCAGAGCAATCAAGAACTATCAATACTTTCATTTTATGGCTATTTCAGGGAAATCATCCTAAAGACATATCAATGTAAAGGAAGGAAAACTACCTTAAACAAAAATGTCACTGCATCATTCCTTATAATAGGAACCAAAAAAGGGGGGGAGGGGAAAGGGAGGAAAATAAGCTAAGTTTCCATAAGTAGAATCAAATAGTTTAAAAATTATACTACATGCAAAATGATGGATGAATGATGGATTATGAAGTCCGTAAAAGTGATCAATATGAAGACCACGTACCAATATGGCAAAGTTTTATCCTAAAATGCTAAGGGTAAAAGCAAAATGCAAGTTTATATGGTAATGGTAAAATTACTTCAGCACATACCAGTGTTTCTCAACCTTTTGTTCATTACCTTCCCCCTTAGGATCCTTTTCAGACATTTTCTTGATCATCCCCTCCATGAAATTTTAGTATCACAAGTATATTGTGTATCTGTTTACATACTGCACACATACCTGTGCTTGACACACAACATTAAAATTTCTTTCTCCCTCGAGAACCAATTTTCGCTCCCACTGAGAATGCATGGCCTATGTATAGACAAAATGGTGGCAGGATGGAAGGGGCTTTATCTGGAATTATGTTCACATTGCCAGAATTTAGAGAAGTCCATAAAATCTTGGATTTTGGTTTCATATTTTAAGAGCTCTAAGAACTTGACTTCTTATTGGTCACAACAAGAAAGCAGGAGAGGTGATGTCAGTGAGATTTAGTCCATTGCCACTTACCAGCATAGGACGTGGTCAAATATTTGCTGACGGTATAACACTTACTTCTTATAATCTGCCACAATAAATCAACCCAGTGCCTTCATTGGAGGGGGAAAAAGTTGACATCATCACTTTTTCTGCTTTGAATGAAAACCACAAACATTCTTTTTTCCATTCATTCGCTTCAGCTGATTCTTTATCCCAAACACAAGCTACTGCTGGAAAGGATCCAGTCAATGCCAAAGAGAAAACCATGACCCTCAACATTCCAGAAAAATAAGATAAAGCTGCTTAAAATGTACACAAACATCAGGCATGAAACAGCAGTAAATTACCCACCAAGCCCCAAACCCTGGTCTATCAGGCCCCTAGAGCTTGAAGGGTTCCACAAATTATCTGACCTCTCTGGGTCAAGTTTTCCCCACCCTTGAAACTGGGTTTTTAAAGATTCTTGACAGACTCATTACTGATGGAAATGAGCATCAAGGACCTTCAAATCTAAAGTCTTAGGAAAGACAGTGCTTGAGAATCATAATGACTTTCCGGTCCTTCAAGTTCTACTTTCTAAGTAAGAACAAAAGCATTATCTGAAATTCGTAATTCCTTTGCTTATAGAGGCTGGAAATCAAGTATTCTTACCTACTGGATTCTTTAAAGAGAATCAAATAAATCATGACTGCTATCACGCTAAGACAACCACCCACTTGTAGCAAGTATCCTTCCTCCAGACCATTTGTTTACTTCCACACACATATACAAATCCACAAACATTATTTCATATGCATGTTTTAATGTGCATCAAGGTATATATTTTAGTTTAATTCTGCACTCTGCTTCTTTTTAGAGAAGGTTAATGTTGAGATATAGCCACAGTGATGTGCATAAATCCATTTTATTCCTTTTAACGTCTTTGAGGTTTTCCAACACGTGACCATACCACATATATGCATCATCCCCCCTGTTAATGGTCATCCTAGTTGTTTCTGGCCTCAGGATACTCATTTATCTCGAGTATGCATTACCTAGGCATTCCACTTCCTGGTTATTTGCACTTAATGCGCTTGGCCTTTAAACTGTCTGACCTCTGACTCAAACATTTTCAGCTACAAAATACAGCAGACTCTAACTGCCAATTTATAGGAAATACAAGAGAATGAGAAACGTGTCAAACCACACCAAAAGAATGCAGTCAGCAAAATCCCACAAAGAAACAATCTATCCCGTAACAACCAGGGTGAACTGTTTCCTTCAACAAAAATTGTGAGGGATAAAAAGAGAGAGATAAAAGAGGAACCTATTAGTTTAAAAAAAAAATATTTTGTGCTTCAAAGGATACAATCAAGAAAGAGAAAAAAAAACACAAAATGGGAGAAAAAAAAAATTTTTTTTTTTTAAAGATTTTATTTATTTATTTGAGACAGAGACTGAGAGAGAGAGCGCATGAGAGGGGGGAGGGTCGGGAAGGTCAGAGGGAGAAGCAGACTCCCTGCCGAGCAGGGAGCCTGATGTGGGACTCGATCCAGGGACTCCAGGATCATGACCTGAGCCGAAGGCAGTCGCTTAACCAACTGAGCCACCCAGGCGCCCGAAAATTTTTGTAAGTAATATATCTAAGGGGCTTGTATCCAGAAATTATATAGAATTCTTACAGCTCAACAATAAAAACCCAATTTAAAAATGGACAAAGGATCTGAACAAACATTTCTCCAAAGAAGATATACACAAAGAGCCAATAAGCACATGAAAAGATGCTGACCGGGTCATTGATCATTAGGGAAATGCAAATCAAAACCACAAAAAGATACCACTTCACACCCACTAGAATGGCCATAATCAAAAAGACTGTTGACAAGGATGTGAAGAAACCAGAACCTTCATACTGCATACAGTGCTGGTGGGAATGGAAAACGGTGTGGCCACTTTGGCAAAATCTGACAGTTCAAATGGAGCCAGCAATTTTTTTTTAATAGATTTTTAAATTTATTCATTCAAGACACAGAGATACAGAGAGAGAGAGAGAGAGAGAGCATGAGCAGGGGGAGAAGCAGAGGGAGGGGGAGAAGCAGATTCCCCGCGGAGCAGGGAGCGCGATGCGGGGCTTGATCCCAGGACCCTGGGATCATGACCTGAGCCGAAGGCAGACGCTTAACCATCTGAGCCACCCAGGCGCCCCGGAGCCAGCAATTCTACTCTCAGATACTGACCCAGGAGAAATGAAAGCACATGCCCACACAAAAACTTGTAGGTGAATGTTCACAGCAGCATTATTCAGAAGAGCCAAAAAGTGGAAACAAGTCAAATGTCCATCAATTGACGAATGGTTAAACAAAATGTAGAATATCCATACAATGAAACAGTATTCAAACACAAAATGGAATGAAGTATAGCTACTTGCTACAATATGATAAAGCTTAGAAGCACGCTACATATTGTATGACTTGATCTATATGAAATATGCTGAATAGGTAAAAACCCAAGATAGAGTAGATTAGTGGTTGCCTGGGGCTAAGGGGAGGGAGAATGAGGAACCACTGCTAACAGGTACACGGGTTTCTTTCTGGACAAACGAAAATGTTCTAAAACTGATTATGGTGATGTGGGCACAACTCTGTGAATATATTAAACACTAACAAAATAACAATTAAACTAAAAATAGAGGACTAAAAGACTTAAAAAAAAAACAATTTGCATTGTTTCAACCTTATTTAGATCCTGAGTCTAAAAAACACACTATAAAATTATAAGGCAATTATGGAAATTTGAACATTTAATATCTGATGATATTTATGAATTATTGCTCAGTTCTTGTAAGTATGATAATGAAATTGAGCTATGTTTTTTTAAAAAGAGTCCCTATCTTTTAGAGATATATATTAAAATATTTACAGATGAAAGGATACAGTGTCTGGGATTTGCTTCAAAATAAACTGGGGACAAGGTAAGAAAGATATCTATATAGGGGATGGTCATGAGATGGTAAATGCTCACTACACTATTCTCTCCACTTTGGAGACATTTGAAATTTTCTATTGAAAAAAAGGACAGAGGAAAGAGAGGAAATACTTCCATGCAACATTATTTATTGTATGCTGATCATCAATCCCAAGGGTGGGAAGACCCTGTTTCAACTGTATTCTCAAGACACATGAAGGCGGTAATTGGAGGAAGAGGTTCAAAAGGTAGAAACTTCCAAGTTATAAGATAAATAAGCACTAGAGATGTCACGTACAACATGATGACTAACGCTGCTGTACAACACACAGGAGTTAAGAGAGTAAATCCTAAGAGGTCTCATCACAAAGAAAAAAAAAATTATTCTTTTCTTCTTTTTCTTTTTATTTTAACCATAGAGGATGGATGTTAGCTGAGCCTTTTGTGGTAATCATTTCACAACATAGGTCAAATCATGCTGTTCACCTTAAACTTATATAGTGATGTATGTTAATTATTTCTCAATAAAACTTGGGGAAAGAAAAAATTGAAAATACCTTGTACTTCCCTTCTGTCCTCAGCAACCACTTTTTCTGCCTCAATTACAATCTTTCCAAAAGAAGGCTTTCATCTTGAACGCTTTTTCCTAAAAAAGCCATCTGTTGGTTTCCTTTTGTAATGATTTTTTAAATTAAATTTTAAAACTTCGTTATCTTTGATATTCAGTTGGTTCTTGAAGGACACATTGACCAATTTCCCTTGGCTTGTCAATTTCACTTGTTCCTGTGGTCAAGGCAGGAGAATGGTCCAGAACCCTGAGCTTGAGGCAGAGTCTCCTTGGTCATATTAAAAGCAAGAGGTTTTCTGTAAGAGACTCTTAACTATAGGAAATAAACTGAGGATTGCTGGAGCGGGGAGGTGGGTGGAGGGATGGAGTAACTGGGTGATGGGCATTAAGGAGGGCACTTCATGGAATGAGCACTGGGTGTGATATGCAATCACTAAACTCTACCTCTGAAACTAAGAATACACTGTATGTTAATTAATTGAATTTAAATAAAATAAAAAATAATTTAAAAAAATAAAAGCAAGAGATTTTCAAGGCATACTTAACCCCAGCCCTTGTCCCAGAGCTGGGTCAGAAAACAACCCCACTTGAACCCCAGCTGAGTCCTTATGGAAACAACAACTGGTCTAAGTTCCTATGTACATACCATTTAAGAAGCACAGCACCTAAATAAAGTTATTTAGTCACTGCAATAAGCCTAGGTGACAGGTACTATTATTTACCCCCATTTTGCTGGGACTTCAGAATGGTCGTAAATCACACAGCTTTATAGAGCAGAGTCAGAATTTGAACTCAGGCTGTCTGGCTCCAGGGCCTGCACTTAAACCAGGCTGTACTACCTCCTGGGTGGAAACCAGCCCATCACCTCTTTGTTGCAGTATCACTAATGTTCAAGGACCAGAAATTTAATGAGGCCAAAAATCATTTGCTCTGACAACAGAAGCTGGACGGACTATCTCCCAGGAAACCCCCTTCCCAGCTCCCTCATTAGAACCAACAATTTCACAAATCTTGCTCTTGAACAGCAAAACAAAAGGCGCATGACTTGTTAAAAAAAAAAAAAAAATGACCCACGGAGATAACTCAAGAGTTAAACATTAAGAGACACCCAGCCCCTTCACCTTGCCCTCCCCCCTCCTCCTCAACCTCCAGAAATGCCTGGGTGAAAGGCTAAGGCCAAGGGAGCTGGATGCAGGGACTTTTCAGAGGCAACTCCACAGTAAAAGGAAAACAGGCAGTGTGAGGGTAGGCGGGTCCTCCTAAGTAAATCCAGATCCCAGTCAGGGCGGACTGCGAGGCTTCCCGGAGTCCCTCTGCACGCACAACACCCAGGAATGACTTAGCACCAAAACACCAGTAGATCGCTTCAGAGAAGGGCTGAGCATATACGTCCAAGTCTTGGGACTAAACTTCAGAAACACCGAGCACGAGCTGTCCACACCCACCTCCCTCCCACTCCCGGCCTCCCCACCAAAAGCCACACCCCTCCCTGCGGGCGGGAGAGGGGGATGGTGG
This sequence comes from Halichoerus grypus, assembly GCF_964656455.1. Taxonomy (NCBI): domain Eukaryota; kingdom Metazoa; phylum Chordata; class Mammalia; order Carnivora; family Phocidae; genus Halichoerus; species Halichoerus grypus. The sequence goes on from NC_135717.1 coordinate 31,156,505, forward strand.
GCTGGGAAGGGCAACGCGATGGTCCCCAGACGGGTTCAGTACTGAACAAGAAGGGAAGGGGTGCAGGACAGGGCGAGGGAGACCTCAAATGAGCTAGGAAAAGAACTGAAAGGAGCGGGAGTATGAAAAAAAAGGACCAAAATGTAAGAAGCAAGGACCAGAGAGGGACACTGCGAGCGTAACTGGGAACAACTGGTAACTGGAACAGCAAAGCACCGGGGGACAGGGCACGAGGGAATGGGAGGGGCGGGGAAGACAAAGGCTGGAGAACTCACAGTCCCTTGGGGACCGAGAGCCACGGGGGGCACGGGGTTCAGGGGTCAGCCAACTAAGAGTGTCCAGAGACGACACCATGACCGTGTGGAGACTGGAGCGACTGCACGCCGGGGGCCTGGGAAATGGGAATGACTGCGGAGCAGGGGGGCCCGGAACTGAAACTGGGACTGGGGGGGGGGCCCCGGAGTTAGGAGGTCTGAGAACTGGGGGGAGGGACCGGTGACTGGGCAAGGGGGTCGAAGGACTGGGAGAGGCTGGGGGTCTGGGGACAGGTGTCCAGGAGCTGGTTGTAAGCGATGGACAGGAGGCAGGGGACTGGCAGTGCCTGGACTTGGGACGCCAGAGAAGTGCAAGTGACCGGGGGCCAGCTCCCGCGCGGACCGGGGTCTGCGAGAGACCGGACGGGGGTCTGCGAGCGAGCGGGACGGGGCACTCGGGGGCCGGAGTGTGCAGCTGGAGCGGCGGGAGCCGGGGCAGCCGGGCCGGGTGACAGCGGCGAAGCCGCCACTCACCGCTCATGGTGCCGCTCCCGGGCCGGTGCCTGCGCCGTGCCGCCGCCACTGCCGCCACTGCCGCCGCCGGGCTCCAGACAGGCCGGGAGACAGCGCACCGCCCCGCCCGCCCGCCCCGCCCCGGAAGTGGAGCGCCGCCGCCGCGGACCCGCCCCCCGACCCGGAAGGTAAACTCGGGCGCCGGCACGCCAGCGCGCCGGCGCAGCGAGGCGGTGGGGTCCTCGTGGGTTAGAGACCCTCGCGGGGAAGCACCGAGGTGCGAGAGTCGCCCGGCGTTCTTGGCTGCGGCGGGACCGTACTGGACGTTTCTGTGCCCTCTTGGGCCCACAGCTCTGTCGGGGAGACAGTGAACAGGCCCGGAGAAATGAGCCAAGACCGTTCCAGAGAGCACTAGGAGCTGAGAAGGGAAATAAAAAAGGGCAATTGGCCAAAACCTGCCCGGAGATGGGCAGTTCCGGAGGGCACCCCTAAGGAAACGATCTTTGAGCTGAGACCTGGACCATGGCTGGGAGACGGGCCCGGGAAGATGCGCAGGAAGGGTGTTCCAGAAGGAACAGCGAGTGCAAAGGCTCTGCCTCGGGGCTTGACTGGAGCCAGAGGGTGGGTGAGAGAGAGGAGGTAGGAGAGCAGGGTGGAGGGTATAAGGGAATGGGAAGCCATTGCAAGAATTTACGCGGAGGAGTGACACGATCTGAATTAGGTCTTAAGACGATTACTCTTCCTGGGTTCAGAATGAATTGTAGTGGGGCAGGGTGGAGAAAGGGCACCTGCTTAGGGAGCCATTGCAGTCAGCTGCCCAGCAAGAAATGTGTCTGGGGCTAGGGTGGTGGCGTTGGAGATGAAGGTGGATGGATGATGTGCCAACACGTGTTCATAATACGAAGCTCAGATTGCTGTCCCGTTTTATACGTGGGGGAGAGCGGACCCAGAAAGGTTTAAAAGGGCATTTTGCCTGAAACCCGGAGTTAAAAAAAAAATACATTTTACATCACAACCCAGTACACACATGCATACATTTAAGGAGATGTTTAACAAAACAATTCCATGGGTAATGTAGTCTCTTCTATTTGTCTTTTTTTTTTTTTTATGCTGAATGAGACAGTTGATTGATCCACTAATAAATCTTGATCCACAGTTGAAAACTGGATTGAGGAACAGGCCCCACAGGGAAATGGAGCCAGAATTCCAGCCCAGTCCTGTGTGACCCACAGCTCCATGGTCTTCCTACTACACTGCCTCTCAACACAAAACCTCTGGCCCCCAGGAATTTATCTTTTGGATTCAGCAGAAGTCAAGAGCTCTTTGGAGAAGGCTGTAGGGCAGCGTTATTTATGACAGTGAAAGAGTGGAAAGCACCAAATAATAGCTAAGCAAATCATGGCCCATTTCACAAGGAATCTCTTGCAGTAGTTGAAAATGCTAATTATAAAGATGGAAACATGGGGAAAGGCCAATGACAATGAGTTAACTAAAAAAAAGTCCCATGCAAAATGATCTGTATGCCATGATTACGATCGTGTCAAAGTATGACCATGTGTAGGGACTGAGAGAATGGAGAGATGAAAATACTTGTGTGTTTGGTTGGTGGGGCTGTCTTTGCCATTTTCCAAAATTATACTCTATAGTTGTTGTGAATTTGTAATTTTGAAGAGTCTATGTGCCTAAATCCACCCCCTCAACTCCTCCACCCCCAAAAGCCTAGTTTGGTTCCTCCTGCCTCTGTAACCCTTGGTAAGGCATCACATACCTGCTTCATGGAGTTGTCACCATGATAACATGTTATACCTTCTCATAGCGCCCTGTACCTTTCCTTCATGGCACTTGAGGCAGGATAAGTGAGTGACATCAGAGCTTGTGCTTTACCTATTCTATCCCCAACCACCCCCTTGAAACGTTGTAATTCCTTTTTTCTGAGATTTTCACCTAGTCCTCAAAGACCAAGAATTAAGAGCCTAAAGTCTACAGCTCTTGTCAGCCTTGAAAAACTAAACTCATTGAGGAGATGTTGGGGGGGTGGGGAGGAAGAGGGCCTGTGAGAAGCTAGGAGCGGTATTCCATATACTGTTCCTGTAACAGCTGTAGAACAGGAAAGGAGTGTGTGCCTGCTCTCAGACTACAATTCAAGCGGATTAATAAAAATCATTACAACAATGTAACTCAAAGTATTTATTATAAACCAGATACTTTCATGAAAAAATTTATATATATATATACATGCACATGTATGTATGCAAATGAGTGTGTGTGTGTTTTCATTTAATCCTTAAAACAACCTTATAAGTAGATACTATTATTATTTCCATTTTATAGATGGGGAAACTGAGGCACAAGTGGTTAAGTAACTTTCACAGTCACCCAAAGTCTGTAACTTCTAGTAACAGAGCCAGGATTCAAGTCCAGGCAATCTGGCTCCAAGAGCCAGTACTTTAACCACTGTACTATATTGTCTCCTGTGGTCCTCAAGGGCCTGGAATGGAAACTTGGAATGGCCCCCAATGGGTAAAAAGGGCTCACCAAGTTTCCCCTTATCCCAAACCTGACACAAAAGCCACAAAGCCCCAAGACTTTGAGGTCTACGCTGTTTTGTCAGTGGGCATCTTAACAACGATCAAAGTCAACATATTATCAGAGGGCATCATCACCTGTTGCATAACCTTCCCATAACACCTCAGGACCTTTGCACAACCCCAGGGAGGGACCCCTCCCCCAATAATGACTTAAAATTGTAGCCCAAAGAGCTGGGGAACTCAAATGAACTTAAATCGATATGAAGAGAAAAAAAATAAATAAATCAGGATGTCTGGGTTTAAATCCTGGCTCTGCCATTTACTGGTTATGTTACCTTCCTCTGACTCAGTTTCTGCCATCATCTGTAAAATGGAGGTAATAATTGTTCACCTACCTTGTGATTTGTTGTATGCATTAAATGAGTTAGTACAGGTAAAGCATATAGAACAGTCCTGGCACATTAGTAAGGCTAAGTTTTTTGTTGTTGTTGTTTTAAGATTTATTTACTAGAGAATAAGAGAAGGTGTGAGCAGGGAGAGGGGCAGAGGGAGAGAGAGAGATGGAGAATCTCAAGCAGACTCCCTGCTGAGCACAGAGCCTGAGTCATGGGGCTTGATCCCAAGACCCACGAGATCATAACCTGAGCTGAAATCAAGAGCCAGACGCTTAATTGACTGAGCCACACAAGCGCCCCTAGTAAGGCTAAGTTTTAGCCATCATTATTATTACCTGCACTGGGGTCTGAAAATGATACCTACTATATCTTTGTCCTAGTTTGCAATTACACATTTATTTATGGGATTGTAATAATGCCTGATGTCTCCATTAAGCTGAAAGCCCACAAGGTCAGGAGCCTTGCACTCACGCATTGCACACTAAATTAGTGTGGCTGACTCTAGGCTTCTCCTATATCCAGGAGTACATAGGATCACCTTGCTTTCCATTAATAATAAAGAGAAAAATCCAATCTGGCTTGAAATATATATATGTGTGTGTATAGGAGAGAAGGGAGCTAGCCATAGAAATATGGGACTATGGGCTCTACACACTGCAGTGCTTTTTTTTCAGTGAGTCAAGAATTTAATCATGAAACCAAGGAAATTTCCAGTTAAGTTCCCAACAGTAAGGTAGGGAAGTACATCTAACATAAAGATTTTCTAGAATTACAGGACAAAAAGCTCTATCAGCAACTGATAAGTACAATCATCCTAAAGAGATGTGATACATCATCCTTCTGACATAGGATTTTCAAAGCAGCTCTACACTAGTTGAAATGGTTGATTATCTGGTAAAAATGGGTTTCTCCATCTCTGTGACACTAGCTAGCAGGCTGTTACAGTAGTCATTTGTTTTCGTGGTGACGAGAATGGTTGCACCTTCCTCCATAGCCGGGAGTGGAAAGAAATGGTCAGAATCGACCTTTGATTCAGAATTGACGCAGTCTTCGCAGGTACATTCTTCTACTGTGTACTCCAGGCCCCTCGAGAGAACTTCCTCACCATTCCTGCTAGCACGGCCCTCCTCCTGGTCAGCATTCACCTGGTCCTGGAGAGTCGATCCTGATTATGCAGAAACACAACCATTAACCCCAACTTCCCAGGTGGTGCAGTCCTGACAGTCTTAGCAGTACACATTAGGGCTCCAAGCCATGGAGACAGATCTCCTACAAAACAAATGAGTATGTTCCTGCACTAGAAGTCACGAACTGATAGACCGCAGGCCACGTTGGATTTGAAGATAGACTTTGTTTAGGCCCATACAGTGTTTTTAAGTGTTTGCTTACATGTTTTATGTTGACCCCCCCCTTTAAAAACCAAGAGATTTAAAAAAACAAACAAAAAAATTTCAAGGGATTTCACCTGCAAATCGAGGCAATTGGTCTCTTTAAAAAAAAAAAGCGGGGGGGGTTAACTGGTAGCTAACATTCCTACATGGAAACAGTTGGCTGGAGTCAGGAGCACCTGTCTCCTTGAGGAAGGGCATAGGCTCTCTACTGTTGAAACCTCCACCTGGCCCATTGCATTCACTGGTTGCCCACTTGGCCCTTGGAGGCATTGAGGTATTGATTCTATTAGACACCGGTGAAATGACAGATTACCATATGTTACAGCACACCAAAATGAGCCTTTGGGTGACATTTTAGAATTCAAAGCAAAGATGCTTCCCTTACAGAGCATTTGGTAGCAAATCAAATTTTTCCTTTGTAATGAATCTTTTGTGATCATGTAAGGAAGGAGTCTCTATTATGTCCCCATTTATATGCTGGTGAAGGTAAGCTTTATTACTTCCCCAACCTGCCACAGAATAACTCCATCTTCCAGAATGTCACACTTAAAGTCACTCCCCACCTGTCTCTCAGACCCTAGGCACAAGAAAAAAAGAAAAGTGAGTAAATTATGGGCAACAGCCATCTACCTCTCTTTACTGCAAATGAGCTGGGTGCTTAATGCAGATTATGCATGGAAAATAAATGCATCAAGAAATAGGCCAATGGCTGCAACGTGTTTGGGAATCAGATCATGGGCAAAGGTGCAGCAGAAATATTTTTATCTTAAAAAGCCTTTAAGTAGAACATTCACTTCTCTGAGACTGGTTCTCTGCTGCTTAATGAAGATAATAATCTTTAAAATGACTGCTCAAATACTCCAAGAACAGCTGGTTATTAAATTCTAGCAGTTTTTTTGGCAGTAAAATATTCACCCAAGCAAACAGCATTTACATTTGTCTTAAGAATATGGCCATGGATCTTGTCAAATACTTTTTTCCTGATAGTAGCAGACCCGGCTAGCAGTTTCTGAGAGTAAGACATTTAATCAATGGGCTAACTTTGGTCAAAGAGATGGATGTTTGCCAAGGAAGCCTCCGTACTTCAGAAGAGTAATTACTGAGGGAAGAATGTGGGGGAAGTAAGGCTCTGTGGGGCACCTGCGAACCAAAAAGAAGACAGCTTGCTCCTTTCCAAAAGTTCGTTTAACACAACTGTCCTCTAACACACTTTCAAAAGGGCTCTAACCAAATGAAATACTCATCACGGGGGGAAAAAAAAAAAAAGAGAGAGCGTGAGAAGGAACTGAAATTCACAATAGCCACCTCTTGGAAATAGATTTCCAAGACTAAACATCAAACCAACCTGTGTTTTTACGTTCGTTCTTTGATGGTTCTGAATTCATCTTCTTTAGCAAGAACATCAACACAAAAACTGTCAAAGAAATGATCAAGCTCAGGCCCAAACAGGTCCAGAGAATTGTATTTGTTCCTTTCACTGAATTAAAAGAATATCAGAGAGATAATGAACTGACAACATAATATCCACATCAAGTAAAGATTATTTGCCATCCAATTCCCTTAATTCATCAGCATTGACTTGTAAATTCTAAATAACACTTAATTAGAAGAGTTGATAAAATCTATGTTGCTAACAGCGCTGAATAAAATTGAGTTCAGTTCTGAGTAATTACTTTGCTCCTGTTGGCATTTAAATACTTGCCTTCTTTCCTTTCTCTTTTTGATTCAGGAGATCTCACCCTCTTCCCCGTAATGTCTATTCTTTGAATAAATAGTCAATGTAGAGAAAATAGGTCACACCAATGAATTAATTGTTCAAGCAGTATTACTTACTTGCATCACAATAACGCTGACAAGGTAGAGGAGGGGTATTAGAACATCGAAGGTGACACGGTTTGCAAGCAGTAAGCAATCTGTCAAAATACTCATTTTGGATGCACTCCTGAGCCATCTGGAACGGGATCACAAAAAGAAACAAGGAAACCCCAGAAAGAACAGCATGGAAGGACAAGTAAAATCTCGTCGAGAATTCCCCAGCAAATGTACTGACAGCAGCTAGAATGTCGAGGGGAAAAAAAGAACTTCACAACTATGACTTAGTTCTTACGAGGGGCTGGCTGCTTGTACTGTGGTTAAGGATTTGAATACCAGCTCTAATTCCAGTTTCTAAGTTTGAGGATGGGGTAGGGTCAGAGATGGAGTGTAAATATCAAGGGCAAACCATACCTGAAACAGAAACCACTTATTTATAGAGGAAATTTCTATAAATAAGCCAGGTGATTGTTGCAAGGTATACAGACATGCCCGAGGCATCAGGCAGGAAGGTTCGATAACCACTTCGGGACCATCTGTTTTTGAGCTGTGCTGTGTGATGCGCCCCCAGGGAGACAAAGTCTGTGCCCCTTCAGAACTTAAAATCTAACAGGGGAGATAGAAATCCACTCAACCACAAGGTGTAGTAAGAACTGATGGAATGTGAAACAGGGAAAAGGGCATCAAGCATGCCTCCCAGGTTTTGGACCTGTGAAGAATTGCAGAATTCCAACAGAAATAAGGATGTCTATGGGGCGCCTGGGTGGCTCAGTCTTTAAGCGTCTGCCTCCGACTCAGGTTATGATCCCAGGGTCCTGGGATCAAGCCCCGCATCGGGCTCCCTGCTCAGCGGGAAGCCTGCTTCTCCCTCTCCCACTCCCCCTGTTTGTGTTCCTTCTCTTACTTTGTCTCTCTCTGTCAAATAAATAAATAAAATCTTAAAAAAAAAAAAAGGAATAGAGATGTCTGGGGTAAAAGCTAAATTGGTAAGAGGGTTGAGGGGAAGATAGGTTTGGGGCATTAGTAGTAAAGTAATCCATGCTCCATTGTTGAAAATTTAGAAAACACAAATGAGCAGATAGAAAAACTATCCATAGTCCAAGCATCCAGAAATAATTAACATTTTGATGTCTCACAGAAGTTGGAAACAGGCTTGTGTTCTGTTTGGTCAACCCCTGATATAGATCTTTCTGGAAGGATTTCTGAGGATAGATGATAGATAGATAGATAGATAGATAGATAGATAGATAGATAGATAGATATTTAGATAGATAGATAGATGATAGGGCAAATGCATTTTCCTTTTTACATAAATGGAATCACTTGTGTTTGCTTTTAGCCATACTAAGTGGGATACCCATATAGAGATATCCAGAGAGGTCAGTCAGAAATTCCAGACTCAGTTAAAATGCAAGAAAATTACAAACTCCAAATTCAGTATAATCTCTGGGGTGCAGGGAGGGTACAAAAGAACCTCCAGTTGTGTTGGTCACATTTTATTAAGCTGAATAGTGGATACGTTGGTATTTGTTGTGTTATTCTTTTGTTGTATTCTTTGTTACTGTTGACACCTTTTGGTATTTTTTTTTAAGCCCTGCACCCAGCGTGGAGCCCAACTCAGGGCTTGAACTCAAAACCCTGAGATCGAGACCTGAGCCAATATCAAGTGTCAGATGCTTAACCAGCTAAGCCACCCAGGTGCCCCCACACCTTTTCATATTTTTCAAATGGTACATAATAAATATTAAGATAGTGATGATAATAACATAAAATGTGGGAATTAAAAACAACACTTTTTTTTTTTTTTTTAAATGAAGGGTTTGAGCCTAAAAGAGAGTGTGAATTCAGATTTTGATCAAAACCTCCCATTCCTCTGGGGGTCCAGGCAGTGAGGTAAATGGGTGTGGGCCAAGAGCTAACCCAGCAGGTTCCACTCCCTCAAGCTCCTGCCAGACAATAAGGCAGACAAAGGTCCCAGGAAAATCACGCTTAGAGAAATGGGAAGATGAAGATCATCCACCATAACAGCCAAGCAAGGAGAGTTTCAGGACGGGATGGGCAGCGAGGTCAAATTCTACAGAAAAGTCAGAAGTGATGTACCAAGGAAGGAGGTCACTGGTGCGCCTTGAGTATGTTTCTGGGTAGAAGCCATATTGTAAGTACTTAAGGAGTCGAGAGAAAGAGAAGCAGCCAGTGTGGGCCATGCCTGGGAAGTCTGGTAGAAACCAGAAGAACAAAGCTTTGCTAACTCTTGGGAAAAGAAGCACAATTGTTTCCAACAGATGTGTGTGAGGCCAGGTGCCTAATGTAAGGTGCACAAGGATATTTGCTGCCTCATCATTTGTATTCGCAAAAGCCCATCCATCAATGGAGACTTGGGGTGGAAGACTATGCAGCCATCAGAAAGAATGCGCCAGATGTGTTCTCATATGAACGATACATCACTGAGTGGAAAATGCAAGTTACTGAGCAAGTGTGTAATCTGTTCTGCTTTGTTTACAAATAAAATAGTAGGCAGGGGCGCCTGGGTGGCTCAGGCCGCTCAGCATCAGACTCTCGGTCTCAGCTCAGGTCTTGATCTCAAGGTTGTGAGTTCAAGCCCAATGAGGAGACTACTTGAAAAAAAAAACAAACAAGTAGAATAGTAGGTATATAGACCTATATAGATATATATCTATATATAGACATAAGCTAGGGTGGGAAAAAAGACTTAGTTTTAACTGAAAAATCTTTGGTACTGTTTGAATAATTATTTTTGAATAATTATTCTTTAAATAAGAATCTTTTTTTTTAAGGGTGGTGTTTTAGTCTATTCAGGCTGCTATAGAAAATACTATAGACTGATGGGATGCCTGGGTGGCTCAGTCGGTTAAGCGACTGCCTTCAGCTCAGGACATGATCCCAGGGCCTTGGGATCGAGCCCCGCGTCGGGCTCCCTGCTCCGCGGGAAGCCTGCTTCTCCCTCTGCCTGCCGCTCCCCCTGTTTTTGTTCCCTCTCTTTCTCTGACAAATAAATAAATGAAAATCTTTAAAAAAATACTATAGACTGAGTATAGTTCTTTTTTTTTTAAAGATTTTATCTATTTATTTGACAGAGAGAGACACAGCGAGAGAGGGAACACAAGCAGGGGGAGTGGGAGAGGGAGAAGCAGTCTCCCCGCCTAGCAGGGAGCCCAGTGGGGGCTCGATCCCAGGACCCTGGGATCATGACCTGAGCCGAAGGCAGACGCTTAACGACTGAGCCACCCAGGTGCCTCTAGACTGAGTATAGTTCTGTTACAAATAACAGAAGTATATTTCTCAGAGATTAGGTATCTGGTGAGAGCCCACTTCTTGAACCTAGGAAGAATCCGAGAATGCGGACAGAAATAGGGAAGTCCAAGGGAAAAGCTAAATTGGCAAGAGGGTTGAGGGGGAAAGGACAGCCATCTTTTTATTATATTCCCCCAAGGCGGAAGGGACAAGAGATCTCTCCAAAGTCTCTTTTCCCCTTCACAAGAGCTCCACCCTCATGACCTAATCACCTCCCCAAGACCCCATCTCCCAATACCACCACACTGGGGATTAGGTTTCAACATGAATTTCCAGGGGACACAAATATTTAGTCTGTAGGAGGAGGGGCATTTGGAAGAGGAAAGAAAGCAGAGTGAAAGGCATGAACAGCAGAGACCAAGAGAAAAGGGATAAAGATTAAAGATGTCAGAGAGGGGCGCCTGGGTGGCTCAGTCATTAAGCATCTGCCTTCGGCTCAGGTCGTGATCCCAGGTCCTGGAATCGAGCCCTGTGTCGGGCTCCCTGCTCGTGGGGAGGCCTGCTTCCCCCTCTTCCACTCCCCTTGCTTGTGTTCCTGCTCTATCTCTCTCTCTCTCTGTCAAATAAATAAATAATAAATCTTAAAAAAATAAAAAAATGAAGATGTCAGAGAGACCCCTGATGGGCAGAGTCTGGGCCGATGAGAGTCCTAAAAGCCAAAAGCACCAAGGGAAGCATCTCCCCAGCTCTCCCTGGGTCTTAGGAGCAGTGAAGTCCTGCAGAGGTTGTTCTTCATCACCTGGGAGCCTCGAGCAGCTTGGAGAAGCCCAGGGATGGCTCCACCCTCAGAGAGGTCTGGCTGACCCTTCTTGGTGGGCCACCAAGCCTCTCTGATATGCAGGAACCTGGTTCTTCCCAGGAACCAGGGCCAAGAGGCTCATCTCACTTCACTCTCATCCTTAAAACATGTTCCGTCTCCCAGCCATTTCAAGCTAGAACCGAGAGTGCACCATGTCGGTGGTCAGCCCAGAGAGGATTTCAATGAAAGCCTGCTGAAGCTCCCCAGGACGGCTCTGATTGCTTGCCTTCCCCAAGTCTGTTGTTGCTCAGCTTGTCCCAGCTCTGTCTTTGATTCTGTGGGGGAAGCCTGTGATGCTTCCAATAAACTCCCTTTCTGGCTCACATTAGCCAAAGTCAGTTTGGGTTGGTTGCTAGCAATCCAAAAATAAAAATAAAATCTTCAAACACATAACTGACTTTTAGCTGATTGCTCCACTCACGCCCAAAAGGACAACAATAGACCATGACTGGGGGATGTCAGGCCTTCCCCTTTGCTCCTCAGGATGGGAGTGACTAGTTAATTCTGACATCTTGGGGTCAGCTGGTTCTCCTGCAGGACAGGTAAGGAGATGGGAAAACACAGACTAAGAGGAGACAGAGGTAAGTGTGCAAAAGAGGTTGGGAGACGTCATACTAGTCAAGACTCTTTCAAAGACATGACATAAAAACTTAAGTTAAAAGGAATTTAACTTAACCTGGGTGGCTCAGTGAGTTAAATGTCTGCTTTTGGCTCAGATCATGATCTCAGGGTCCTGGGGTCGAGCCCCGCCTTGAGCTCCCTGCTCAGCAGAGAGCCTGCTTCTCCCTCTCCCTCTCCCCCTGCTCGTGTGCGCGCTCTCTCTCTCTCCTCTCTCTCTCTCTTTCTCGCAAATAAATAAATAAAATCTTTTTTAAAAAGGAATTTACCATGGCTCAGTCAGTTAAGCGACCAGCTATTGATTTCAGCTCACGTCATGATCTCAGGGTTGTGAGATTGAGCTCCGTATCAGGCTCCATGTGAAGCCTGCTTAAGATTCTCTCTCTCCCTCTGCCCCTCTGCCTCTCCCCGGCCTCTCTCCCTCCGTCTCTTAAAAAAAAAAAAAATAAGGGGGGCACCTGGTTGGCTCAGTCGTTAAGCGTCTGCCTTCAGCTCAGGTCATGACCCCGGGGTCCTGGGATCGAGCCCCGCATAGGGCTCCCTGCTCGGCGGGAAGCCTGCTTCTCCCTCTCCCACTCCCCCTGTTTGTGTTCCCTCTCTCGCTGTGTCTCTTTCTGTCAAATAAATAAAATCTTAAAAAAAAAAAAATAAGGGAATTTACTGGCATCTGGTTAAGAAATCCAGCAGTAGAATCAGCTTTACTGGCTTGAGTTTTGTCTTAGCATTCTGGTTTCTGTCATTTAATTCAGCAATGCCATCTTCTGGGTCTTGCCTACAGTCTCGGGTCCTCCCCTCAAGGTTACAAGAAAGCTGCAGCACCTCCGGACTTCACACACTCCTCTTCCTTCCAAACTCTCTCCCAAGTAATCTCACCTGCTTCTGTGGTTTGGAACGTGTTAACATCCAAACCTACATGTGCAGCCCTTGTCCCTGAAATCCAGACCCAACTACCAACTGCCTACTTGACATCTCTACTTCCAAGCCAAGGAGGCACCTCAAACTTCACTGAAGTGCATTTGGATTCTCCAAAAAAGGAGAGAGTATATGCTGTCTTTATCAAATCCACTTGGTCATGGAATCCCTTTTTTCAAGGACCACCTATCAACATTCAGGAATATATGTTTCATAGAACACAATTTGAGAAGAATGAGGCCAGATTAGCTCCATGGTTCGCCCCAGGTCTGAAAGACTGTGATTTGGGGACTTAGCAGAGCAACATTTAAAATAAGGATTTTTTTTAAAGTTTCATGACAGAGTTTGTCAATGAAATAACATCACCAAAACACTGCTAGGTCTGACCACACTCTACACAGGAAAAAAACAAGAGGAAAACCAATCCCGGAGTCAGCCTCAAGCTTCTACACTTACTTATAGCTCTGAAGAAACAGAGACACTACCTCAAACGTCCGAAGCCATTAGCATGCTCTGCAAGGAAAATTCCATCCAACCAGAAGATTCTTCTCTCCACATTATTAAACTATGATCAAGTTTTCACAACAGAGCACTTTGACCTTTAGCTCTTAACTCCAAACAAAAGTACAGTTTCTTCCAAGGGCTTTAGTAGATTTTTCACTTGGGAGGAGAAATCTACACCTGTATTAGTCAGGGTTCTACAGAGAAACACAACCAGCAAGGTGTGTGTGTGTATATACACAAACAGATACATACATTCATATGTATATATATTATATTATTATAAGAAATTGATTCACACAATGACGGAGGCTGAGAAGTCCTAAAATCTGCAGTTGTCAAGCTGGAGACGCAGGAGAATCAACAGTGTTGGTGTAAAGTAAATTCCAGTCTAAGAACTGGCAGACTTGAGACCCAACAAGAGCCAAGAGAGATAGGTAGATATTTTAAGGAATTGGCTCACATAGTTATGGGGGCTGGCAAGTCTGAAATCCATAGGACAGGCCAACAAGCTGAAAATTCAGGAAAGATTTGGTGTTGTTACAGTCTCGAGTCCAAAATCCAGAGGGCAAGCCAAGCAGTCTGGAAACCCAAGCAGGGTTTCTATGTGGCCATCTTGGAGCCAAATTCTTTCTTTGGGAAACCTCGGTCTTAAGGCCTTCGACTGATTCGATGAGGCCCACCCACATTATAGAGGGTGAACTGCCTCATTCAAAGTATGTTGATTTAAATGTTAGTCACATCTAAAAAAATACATCCACAGCAACATCTAGACTGTGTCGCTCTTGTGCTCATTAGAGCCGTTGCCAATAATACAGTTCTTTCCTTCTGAGGACAAGGCCGGATTGTATTTTCCATATCCCTCTTGAAGTTACACATGTAACTTGCTTTTGATCAAGGAAATGTGAGCAGAAGAAACATTTGTCACTTGAAGACCGAGGCTGTGCTTAAGTCCTCACATTCTCTTCCCTCTGCCATGCCAAATGGCAAAACCCCAATGGGCCCAAAATTTATTTGTAGAAGCCCTCACCCCCAATGTGATGGTATTGGGAGGTGGGGCCTTTGGGAGGTGGTTAAGTTTAGATGAGGTCATGAGCAGAGGCCCTCATGATGGGATTAGTGCCCCTATAAGAAGAGATACCAGAGATCTTACTCTCTCAAGCAGTATCATGCCATGGGAACACCCAACAAGGAAGCAGCCAGTCTGGTTTGTAAACAAGACACCAAGTCTGTCGGCACCTTGATCTTGGGCTCCCCAGCCCCCAGAAGTGTGAGAAATAAATTTCTGTTGTTGAAGCCCCCTAGCCTACGATATTTTGGTACAGCGGCCGGGGCTAAGCCAGACACATGGCATGAATGAGATTTGGGTGCTGTTTGTTATGGCAACATGGCTTCGTCTCTCCTGACTGATAAAGGGTCGAAAGCCATGGTATTAACCACCGTGCAGTCGCACCTCTTTACTGTCACTAACAACTTCTTCACGAGACCTACTATTCCCAACAACTCTGTTCTCGTGTTGTGCAGTCCAAACTGAAAGAGACCACAAAGCACACAAAACTAACACGAACACAAAGGAACAGCAAACCCTAAACCAGGATCATTGGCCCACTAGAGCACCCACAAACTCCAGATGGTTTCGTTTCTTCTTCACTTTGAAACAGAGCCTGGGGAAAGAGGCCTTTACTGAGGGGCAAGGGAGGAGGTTCAACTGCTCAGAGCCAGGATCTAAGGACGCAGAGCCCAGAAGCCCCACTGAGTGAGCCCTGCACTGGAAGATTCCAATGCAAAGATGCTCCTCCCTCCTTCGCTTCCTCTCGCTTAGATCTCCACACATCACTCAGAAGCCTTGTTTGCTTGGGGACATGAGAAGGCTAATTTGATTTGGGGCCAAGGCTGGAGACCCGTGAATATTCCCTTTGAAGACAGGCACCTCTGAATTCCTCCTTCCCCTCCCCCTCCCTCCCCACACACACACTATCAGAAGCGCCACATCCTGTCAGCTCTTTAGAACTTCTCAAAGTGGCTTCCCTCTGATTTCCAGAGGGTCCTGGCTGCTTGCAATTCTCAGGCTCACAGTGTCAGGGAATGGGGGTTTCTTGTTTTTCAAATCACTGACTCCTCCCTGGGACGCTTTCTTGTCCTTGCTTTAAATACCAACAACCACAAGACCCGGAGGACCTGACAGTGACGTCTGCACCTGACAGTGACGTCTGCATCGTTAAGGGATCAGAGCGGCGGAGGAAGTCCTCCCATCCAGTAAAGATGGACCACGTGCCCACCGCGTGCCAAGCTCTGTGCCAGGCACCCGGCGCAAGAGTGAGTTCCATTTAGATGGGGTTCCTGCCCTGACGGAGGTTGCAGTCTGGTGGGGAAACACAGCAAAAATTAGCAAAGGAGGGGCCCCTGGGTGGCTTAGTCATTTAAGCATCTGACTCTTGATTTTGGCTCAGGTCATGGTCTCAGGGTCATGGGATGGAGCCCCAAGTCAGGATTGGTCCTGGGCATGGAATCTGCTTGGGATTCTCTCTCTCCCTCTGTCCCTACCCAGCTCGCTCTCTGTCTCTCCCCCTCCCCCAAAAAAATATATAGGGGCACCTGGGTGGCTCAGTCATTTGAGCATCCACTTTTGGCTCAGGTCATGATCCCAGGATCCTGGGATCAAGTCCCACATTGGGCTCCCTGCTCCACAGGGAGTCTGCTTCTCCCTCCACCCTTCGCCTCTGCTCATGACCTCTCTCTCTCAAATAAATAAAATCTTAAAACATATATATAATATATATATATATATAAATAAAGGAAGCATATCCAACTGTGAAAGTACTTTTAAGGAGAAAGCACAGTACTGAGACACAAACTAAAAAGAGGTGAGTGGGGCCAGGGAGCAGGGGATTACTCCAGTGTTGGCTGGGGGTCTTCCCAGAAACAGTCACCATGATGGAATTAGACCATGACAGGTTCTGGGCGGAAATATTTGTGAAGGATAAAGGGAGGAAGCCAGGGGAAGAGAAGAAACCTTCAGATGCAGGCCTAGCTGCACCACAGGCGAGGGGAAGGAAGAAGTCAGGGGGGAAAGCACCTCGGCGGGCAATGCAAGTCCCAGAAAGGTTTGGCCAGTCTGACGAGGAGTTCTTGAGCCAAAACTGCCCATCAGAGGAATCTCATGCCTTACAGGAGCGGGCCCAGTGCACTAACGCCCTTGCCGGGCTCAGGCCTGGCTGGGAACAGGAAGAGGAAGCGTAGTCTCAGTGTGAAAGCACTGAGTGGCGGCAGCCAGCGTGGTCAGTCAAGTGTGTTCCCTGCTGGACATCCCAGAGGTCACTGTCATGGCGGCCATGCGTGTTTGGGGAGCAGCCTGCCATGACTTCCATGGGCCGTTCTCCCTGAGGGAAGTTAGTGATTCAAACCAAGGCCTTTGTCACTGCGGTTGATCTTGGGACTGTACCTGGTCTCATTCTTTCCTCCACTCCTCATCCTATAGCTCCTTACCTGCAGCCATCACCTGAGCTGCTCTGGAGAGCTCACCCGGTGCCGTGGCCCAAACCTTCACTCTTCAGAGGTATGAACTCTTGCAAATCACACCTTTCTCAGGCCCAGATTACTGCATGTGCTCATTCACAGTTTCAGGGGGGACAAGGGAGTGTCCCCAAGTAGATCCCCTGCGTTGCACACATATTCCTCCTTGCCCCCATTGCATTCAGGCACCCGTGCCTCTTCCTGCCGACCAGACCAATTACCCACACTAGTATGGTGATTTCCCTTCTCTCCTGCTGGTCTGGGCACAGGTGTCCAAAGGGTCCTGGCATAGCTTTTGACCACCCCCCACCACCCCGCAGTCAACAGCACACACCCCCTGTGGGGACCAGGACCTACAAAGTTGCAATCACTTTCTGTTGTCTTAAGCAACCAAGTTTGTGGCACTTTGTTACAGCACCCCTAGGAAACGAATATAAAAGGTAATATTTAGTTTGAGACCCACCAGATCGAGAGAAGGCAACTGTGCAAGCCACCAGGGGACAGCGGTCCTGGCAAAAGGAAGACTAAAGGCAATGCCCCGTAGACCAGGAAGGGTGCAGGTAAGCTGGAGGACCTGAAAAAGGGCACAGGTTGGAGTTGAGAACAGGGAGGTGAGCAGGGCACAGACCAGGCAGTTCCTGCAGGAGTAGAAATGGGGGGGTTTAGACCAAGTGCATTGGTGCATTTTACCCAAAGGGGTGTTATGATCCAATTTAGCATAGAAACTATTTCACTTGGGGCTCAGTCTGTTAAGCAACTGCCTTCAGCTCAGGTCATGATCCCAGGGTCCTGGGGAGCTACTGAGGGTTCAGGAGAAGGGCGTTGAGGTCCTCTGAGCAGGACATACTATGTATCCATTATAGATACATGTCTCTTGGGAGACCTGTTGTAAGAATTAAATAAAAGCATGACGGCAATGGATGAACACAATGTGGTCTATCCATGCACTGAAATATTGCCCAGCCTGAAAAAGGAAGGAAATTATTTTTTTAATTTTGTTTTATTTATTTATTTGAGAGACAGAGTGAGCAAGAGAGAGAGAGCACACGAGCAAGGGCAGAGGGAGAGGGAGAAGGAGAAGCAGGTTCCCCGGCTGAGCTGGGAGCCCAACGCGGGGCTCAATCCCAAAACCCTGGGATCATGACCTGAGCCAAAGGCAGATGCTTAACTGACTGAGCCACCCAGCCTCCCCAAGGAAGGAAATTCTGACACATGTTGCAACATGGATGAACCTGGAGGACATCATGCTAAGTGAGAGAAGCCAGTCACAAAAAAAACAAATACCGTATGGTTCCCCTTAAATGAGATACTTAGAGTCATCAAATTCACAGAGTCAGAAAGTAGAAGGGTGGTTGCCAGGGGCTGGGGGAAGGGGCAATGGGGAGTCAGTGTTTAATGGGTGTGGAGTTTCAGTTTGGGAGGGTGAAAAAAGTTTGGAGCTGGATGGTGGTGATGGTTGCACAGTGAGTGGTGAGTGGTTTCTCAGTGCCACTGAATTGTCCACATAAATATGGTCAAGTGGGTACATTTTACATTATGTTCATTTTACCACAATTTTTAAAAATTAAAAAAAAAACTTTTTAACGACTGCAAAGCATTTAACACAATCTGGCATATGGTAATCACTGGGAAAAAATAGTAGCTTTTATTGTTCTTATTTTTATGAAAGTAACTCACACAGTATCTGGCATATGGTAGGCATGCAATAAGTATTTGTTGAATTGAATCAAAGCATATCAGGTACTAAAAAATAGAATCTACTGTTCTTCCTGGATTCTGAGTTAGAACACAGCATCCCTTTGTTTAGAAGACTGGTGCCTTTCAGAAAAGAAATTGATGTCATTCATCTTTGTTTCACCCTCTTCTCCATCACCTAACAAATGCTTTGAACATGGTAGGCCTCTGACAGACGCTTGTTAAGTAAGTACACATCCTGTTGTAGGGTATTAGTCTGGAACACTACTGTATGGTAGACATTAGAGCTGGTTTTATCCTGCCCTCTTCCTAACCCATCCACGCACACTTTTTTTACGGTAACTGTGGGGAATCCATTCCTGCCTCATTCCATTCAACTCATTCAATCCTTCAGACATAAAATTTCTGTTGAGTGTTAGCTATTTGCCAGACATTGTACAAGACTCTGGAGACAGAGCAGTGAACAAAATGGTTATAGTCCCTGCTCTTATGGAGCTCAGTATTGCAGAGAAGAAAAGCACCGAACAAGTCATTAATCGCAAATAGTTCTTTATGGATGATGGGGTATTCTGTGTAGATACTGTAGGAGGTTTTTTGAAATCTATTGTCCATCCAGCAGTGGAGAGGTGTACTAACATTCTCTTTATGTTGGAAACACTAATGTTTTTACACCAGAATTGTTAGGTACCTTTAACCACTTCAGATCTGTGGTTATTCCCATTTAGTTCACATTAGATTGAGCAAGACCCCATTAAAATGTGATTTAGAGACATAAAATTCATTAGGAAGATGATTATACATCAGAATGCCAAAAGGAATGATTTAATTTCTTCTCTAGATCATCCCACTTGGGATTTTTTTTAATTCCATAAAACCAGTATTTGACATAACATTTTGAAAAATGAAGAAAGGAAAATGTGTCTGAATTATAACCAAAGCTCTGATTCAAAGTTCTTCAAAATGTTCTCTAAAATTACATGAGGGGTTCCAGTTTCTAGGTAAGATGAAATAAGCACACTTTTCCTAGTCTCTCCTATTAACTATTGCTATAAAACTGAGTGGAATGTAGCTCCTTGAGGACTCTGAAAAATACATAATGGCAGTAAATGGGGATGAAGAAGAAAATATTAAGTACTAGCAAAGCAGAGATGAGTCCTCCCATTCTCTCACTGCTTAGTCCAGATGTGGGTGCATCCCTAGAAATGCAAGGCAGTATGGGATAACTAAACCCCCAGATCTGGACTGTAAGACCAAAAAGGGGCTTCCCAGAGGACTACAAAGTACCCTGGATATTATAGAAAGGGAGAAGCCTGGGAAAGTGACTCCATAAAGTCATTTATGACCTCCTGAACTTCTCTACACAAAAAAGACTTGGAGAACCTTGAGACAGACTACTGCCTAGTCCAGATCCCACCCTGGCCATTTGGTGGCACACACAAAAGACAGATCTGACAAGCACTGCAAAGCTTCTAAAGAGTGAACTGATACTGGAACCACAATCCACAGAAAATGGATAAGAACGTTTATCCTAGGGGCGCCTGGGTGGCTCAGTTGGTTAAGCATCTGCCTTCAGCTCAGGTCATGAGCCAGGGTCCTGGGATCCAGCCCCATGTTGGGCTCCAGCCCCGTGATTGGGCTCCCTGCTCAGCAGGAAGTCTGCTTCTCCCTCTCCCTCTGCCCCTCCGCCCAAGCCTGCTCTCCCTTTCTCTCTCTCAAATAAATAAATAAATAAATATTTAAAAAAAAAAAAAAAGGCTGTTTCTCCTAAACCTAACTAGCTTGTTTGCCTGCTAAAGCAATGTCATCTTTCTTTTTTTTTTTTTTTTAGATTTTATTTATTTATTTGACAGAGATACACAGTGAGAGAGGGAACACAAGCAGGGGGAGTGGGAGAGGGAGAAGCACACTCTCTGCTGAGCAGGAAGCCCGACGTGGGGCTCAATCCCAGGACCCTGGGATCATGACCTGAGCCGAAGGCAGACGCTTAACAACTGAGCCACCCAGGCGCCCCTAAAGCAATGTCATCTTGCCATCCATTTACATTTTATTGGAATACTAAGAAAATGTTTAACCCACGCTGGAAAGGGAAAATTGAGGAGTTAAAAACAAAGTAACAAATAGAAAGCAAATAATAAGGGGAGCCTGGGTGGTGGTTAAACATCCAACTCGATCTCTGCTCAGGTCTTGATCTCAGGGTTGTGAGTTCCTGAGAAAAAAGAAAGAAAGAAAGCAAATAATAAAATGGTAGACCTAAATCCAAACATATTAATAATTACATTAAATGTAAATGGTCTAAACAAATCAATTAAAGACAGATTGTGAAAATGAGGGGCAGGGAGGTTGGTGGTGGAGCATGACCCAATTATGCACTATCTACAAGAAAGTTACTTCAAGGGGTGTCCAGGTGGCTCAGTCAGTTAAGCCTCTGCCTTCAGCTCAGGTCATGATCTCAGGGTCCTGGGATCACACCCCTCATCGGGCTCCCCGCTTATCAGGGAGTCTGCTTCTCCCTTGGCCTCTCCACCACCCCACCCCACTCGTGCTCTCTGTCTCTCTCTTTCTCTCTCTCAAATAAATAAATAAAATCTTTTTAAAAAAATAAAAAGGGCTGGGTGGCTCAGTCATTAAGTGTCTGTCTTCAGCTCGGGTCATGACCCCGAGGTCCTAGGATCGAGCCCTGCATCAGGCTCCCTGCTCAGCGGGAAGCCTGCTTCTCCCTCTCCCAACTCCCCCTGCTTGTGTTCCCTCTCTTGATGTGTCTCTCTCTGCCAAGTGGATAAGTAAAACCTTTAAAAAAATAATAATAATAATAAATAAAATAAAAAATTTAAAAAAGAAAGTTACTTCAAATATAATGATGCAAGTACCTTAGAAAAGAATGGCTGTGAATTGTGCAAGACTGTTGAATCTCAGATCTGTACCTCTGAAACAAATAATGCAATATATGTTAAGAAAGAAAAAAAGAAGAAGAAGAATGTAGCAGGAGGGGAAGAATGAAGGGGGGGAAATCGGAGGGGGAGAAGAACCATGAGAGACAATGGACTCTGAAAAACAAACTGAGGGTTCTAGAGGGGAGGGGGTTGGGAGGATGGGTTAGCCTGGTGATGGGTATTGAGGAGGGCATGTTCTGCATGGAGCACTGGGTGTTATGCACAAACAATGAATCATGGAACACTATATCTAAAACTAATGATGTAATGTATGGGGATTAACATAACAATAAAAAAAATTAAAAAAAAAAAAAAGAATGGCAAGACAAATAAATAACAGGAATAATATACATTGGACATGAAGAAATGAAACTCTCCCTATTCACACATAATATGATTGCCTACAGAAAAAAATCCCAAGAAAACTACAAAAAAAGACTTCTAGAACTAATAAGTCAGTTTAGCATGGGATACAAGGTCAACACACAAAAATCCGTTGAACCTCTATGTACTGAAAATGTGTAATTAGAAACTGAAATTCAAAAAATGATACATTGACAATAGCTCCCCACCAGGAAAATGAAATTACATAAAAAACTAACAGAAGATATACAGATATGAATGCTGAAAGCCACAAAACACTGATGTGAGAAACCAAAGAAGACCTAAATAAATGAAGAGATAAACCATGTAGTGATTGACTCACATAGTAAAAATGTCAGTTCTCTCCAAATTGATCTATCCATTAAATGCAATTCCAATCAAAATCTCAGTAGAATTTTGGTAGATACAAACAAGCTGATTCTAAAATTTATGTGGAAAGGCAAAGGAAATAGAATAGCTAAAACAGTCTTGAAAAAGAAAAAGTTGGACTCAAGCCATCCAATTTTAAGACTTACAATAACACTACAATAATTAAGACAGAGGAGAGACAGACACATGTATTTAGAAAACAGAATAGACAACCCAGAAATAAATCCATACAAATGTAACCAATTGATATTTTTTAAAAAAGATTTTACTTATTTATTTGACACACAGAGAGAGAGTGCAAGCAGGGGGAGCAGCAGAGGGAGAGGGAGAGCCCAAGACAGGCTCGATCCCAGGACCCTGAGATCCTGACCTGAGCCGAAGGCAGACACAACCTACTGAGCCATCCAGGCGTCCCCCAACTGATTTTTGATAAAGGTGTAAAAGAAATTCAATGGAGAAAAGACAGTCTTATTTATCAAATTGTAGAAAAAATTGGACATCTATGTGCAAAAAAAAAAAAGTACCTCAAACTAAACCTTACATCTGATACAAAAATTAATTCAAAATGGATCACAGATTTAAATGTAAAACATAAATCTACAGAAGTTTGGGGGGGGGTGGAGAATGGGAGAAAACCTTTGGGACCTGAGGCTAAGCAAGGAGTTCTTAGGCTGGACACCAAAAGAATAATCCATAAAAGGAAATATTGATAAACTGGACCTCATTCCAATTAAAACTTTTGCTGTGCAAGAGACACATTATGAGAATGAATGTGCACTGGAAGAGAATTTTGCTATCATATATCTGACAAAGAACTTGTATTTAAAACATGTAAGTCATTTTCAAAACTCAATAGTAATAAATAGAATGTATAATAAAACATACAACCCAATTTAAAAATGGGCAGACTTGGGGCATCTGGGTGGCTCAGTCAAGTTAAGGGGCCTACTCTTGATCGAACCCTGCTCGCTGGGCACGGAGCCTGCTTAAGATTCTCTCTCTCCCTCCCTCTGCCCCTCCCCCCCCTCTAAAATGGGCAAAGACTGGGGCGCCTGGGTGGCTCAGCTGTTAAGCATCTGCCTTCGGCTCAGGTCATGATCCCAGGGTCCTGGGATCGAGTCCCACATCAGGCTCCCTGCTCAGGGGGAAGCCTGCTTCTCCCTCTCCCACTCCCCTTGCTTGTGTTCCTGCTCTCGCTGTGTCTCTCTCTGTCAAATAAATAAATAAAATCTTTTAAAAAATAAAAAATAAAAAAAATAAAATGGGCAAAGACTTAAAAAGACACTTCACCTAAGTGAGGAGGCAAATAAGCCCGTGGAAAATTACTCGATATCATTAGCCATCAGGGCAATGCAAATTAAAAACACAGTGAGCTATCATTACAAACATATTAGAATGGCTAAATATATATATATCTCAGCAAGACCAAGCACTGGTGAGGGAGTTAAATAAACAAAACTCTTTTTTCTTTTTAAGTTTTTTTTTTTAAAGCAACTTTTTATTTTTTTATTATTTGACAGCAAGAGAGGTAACACAAGCAGGGGGAGTGGGAGAGGGAGAAGCAGGCTCCCCACTGAGCAGAGAGCCCGATGCGGGGCTCGATCCCAGGACCCCGGGATCATGACCTGAGCCGAAGGCAGACGCTTACCTGACTGAGCCACCCAGGTGCCCCTAAATAAACAAAACTCTTATACGTTGCTAGTGGGAATGCAGAATTTATAGAACCACTCTAGGAAACAGTTTGGTAGTTTCTTATAAGATTAAACACAGGGCGCCTGGCTGGCTCAGTCAGGGGAGCATGTGACTCTTGATCTTGGGGGCGTGAGTTCGAGCCCCACCTTGGGTGCAGAGATGACTAAAAATAAATAAATAAATGAACTTTAAAAAATAAGCTTTCCTAAGATGTAAATAACTTTAAAATATCCACATTTGTGATTTCATGAATTGATTAGAAGAATGAGACTGTTTTCCTCAATTCTTATGGTGAAATCATTCAAGTATCTGAAGCAAGAGCAGTTCTCACACTTGTTTCACTTTGCTTTCTTCATGATAGAGATTCAAGTATAAAACGCACTGAGGCAATGGACTCAGAGAAGAAGGTGCCAAGCCCCGAGCAGTGGCTGGGTTCGGTGATCCCATAGGCATTGCTGTTTTATCGCGACCCTCTTCCAGAAGCTTCCTCTCGGGGCGTGGAAAGCCGCAGGACCAATGCCGCTGATGACGTGTGGAGTGTGACGTTCTGTCATGATTCAAGGTGTCAAGGGACACAGAATGCAAAGCTGCATGTCGCGCTGCTTTTGCTTCACCTTGCAATGCATTTCTTTTCCCAGCCGTTGCCCTCAGTTAGACCCAAGAACAGCTTCAGACCGCAGGAAACATTCCCGGATGGAGTCATCGTGTCCTGGAGCCAGACTGCCTGATTTGAGATTCTGGCACATTGCCTGGGACTGATCATGTGGCTTTGGTCAAATTTCTTTTAACTGGTCAGAGCTTGGACTACTTAGTCTATAAAAGAGAGACGATAAGGATAGCACCTATCACATGAGTTGTTGTGAAGATCAAATAAGACCATACTGAAGACGCCACGGCTGGGGACTGGGAGGTGGGTGTGGTGCACCCAGAGGGAAAGTATTCCCCCGCGGCTACTCTTTAGAATTGGCTTGGGATACCATGGTAGCTCAGTACCTGGCACTCAGTAAGGACTCAATAAACAGTCTCGTGGAATGATTTCGTTTTTAAACTGTGAGCATGTATAACTTAGAATTTTAAAAGATGCAAATTAGAAATCGCACATTATCTCCATATATTTCCATATGTACATGTGTGTTTGCAAATGCATAGAAAATATCTAGAAGGAGGGGCTCCTGGGTGGCTCAGTCGGTTAAGCGACTGCATTCTGCTCAGGTCATGATCCCAGGGTCCTGGGATCAAGTCCCACATCGGGCTCCCTGCTCCCTGCTCAGCGCTCTCTCTCTCTCAAATAAATAAATAAAATCTTTAAAAAATAACAAAGAAAAGAAAATACCTGGAAGGAAAAAACATCAAAATAATAACATGCCCGTTGATCTTGGAATGAGAGGAGCTAGGTCCCAGGTGGAGAGGGGGAGAGGGAGGAGTGGAGGGTCGAGGAACATTAACACTTCATCTGCATTATTTTAATTGTATAACACATGAAAGTATGCCTGTGTAAAGAACATTTTAGAAGATTTTACTTTTTAATAGAATGAAACAGTGGAGAGAGTACTCTTCTCCTACTGGGCATGGGCCAGGGGGTTGTTCAATTCTCATGGTCTGGTATGTTCCCCCAAGTCTGCACAATCTCCTAAGATTCCTCCTGTCAAACAGTCTCTGCCTCCTTTAAACTCAGACACACGCACACACACACGTACACGCCCGTACACACCCATACACACACATGCACTTTGGCCCTGTTTCTCCTACTTTTAGGAGAATTTCTAATTTTAATAAATAATAAATTACAGCATACTTTTTTGCTGGGAGCTCCCTGGGACTAACTGTACCATCAAGGCAGGTTCGTATTTCCATTTTCAATCATTAGTTCCCTCTGTTTAAAACTTCCCCGGGGCACCTGGATGGCTCAGTTGGTTGAGCGTCCAATTCTTGATTTCCGCTCAGGTCCTAATCTCAGGGTCCTGGGATGGTCTGTGCTCAGCGGGGAGCTTGTTCTCCCTTTCCCTCTGCTCTTCCCCCTGCTCTCTCTCTCAAATAAATAAATAAATAAATAAAATCTTTCAAAAAATAACTTCCCAAATCAGGGGTGCCTGGGTGGCACAGTTGGTTGAGCATCAGACTCTTGGTTTTGGCTCAGGTCATGATCTCAGGGTCGTGGGCTGGAGCCCCCTATCAGGCTCCATGACACTTACCAAAGCAGCTGACCACATCTGCTCAGCTCAATTCTACAGAAAGCCTGACTTCTTGAAAAGGAAGGTTCTCACCAATTTAGCCCCTCAAATCAATGAGAAGTTCCAATCTTATTAAATGGCTAGTGCTTTGGGGAGAGCTAGGAGCCAACAGGAAGGTAGTTACAATATTTAAATTCATTTCACTTAAGGGCCTTTTTTTTTAAGCAGCTAATGGATATTCTCTTTACCCTGCACTTGATTCCCCAAATCTGATGTGCTATAATAAAATTATGAATATATGAATAATTTGCACACATTAAATTTTGGAATTGCTCTGAAATGTCTTACCATGCATTTTAAACATTTTTTTTTGAAACTTCCTGATTAAGAGGTTTTTCAGAAGTGAAGAACATCAATTCCGAGCCATGATTAAAATGAATCCCTTTATTTCTATACTTAAGATTAGGTCTATGGTGCAAATTATATGATTTTAATATAAATGTCAGCCTATTTTAAGTTTTTCACTTACTGTATTGGTATTGTGTGTATAATGATATGCAGACTCGTGCTTTCCAACTTCTCCAAACTTCAACAGGCCAAGATGCTAGGCAAACTGCCTCTTCATCATTTTGAACAGTTGTTGGGCAAGGCAGCTTTGAACATGTGATTTTTCCCATCTTAACAAAGGACTCATTTTACATCGCCTTGGGCCTCCAGCTTCAATCCAAGACAAATGCTGACATTAATCCTGAAAGCTAGCATTTGGGTGGGCTCTCGGTGCTGGGCACTGTGCTCCACGATTTGCACTGATTCTCAGTCAATCTTCATATCCACCTGGTCAGGGAGGAGCAGTTTTTACTCCCATTCCACAGATGGGAAGACAAAGGCTGAGGCTGAGAGTTTATGGCACAGGGCCGAGGTCCAATAGCTGGCATGGAGTAATAGGGAAAAAACAAAGAGTTGAAAGCAGAAAAGTGAGATCAGGCTTGTGTTAAAAAGAAGGTAAAAAGTTAAGCAGCAAGGAGAACCGATGGAAGGTTCTTGCAGTAATTGAGAGGGAGACGATGAGCCAGAGCAGGGACAATACAGAGCAATGAACTCAAAACGAGCTGAAGCTGGTAAGATGTTGTAGCTGCCAATGTGGGGGAATCGATTCCTCTGAAACTCCCTGGTGGGTACTTCCTATGTTTTAGACACCCAGCTGGACAGTAGGGGTACAAGAGAGAATAAAGAAATAAAAGTCTTGTCGAGCGGGAGAAAAATCATAAACAAATAAGCCAACAAAACAATTACCAACAATTAGTTTCCTAGGTAACAAGTCACCACAACTTGGGGGCTTAAAACAACAGAAATTGGTGTTCTCACAGTTCCAGAGGCCAGAGGTCTGCAATCAAGGTGTTGGTAGGGTCGCTCTCCTTCTAAAGGCTCTGGGGGAGAATCCTTCTTAATCTCTTCCAGCTTCTGGTGGCTGCCAGCAAAGCTTGGCATTCTTTGGTTTGTAGACATATCACTCCAGTCTCTGCCCCTGTCTTCCCATGGTGTTCTCCGTCTGTCTGTGTGCAAATTTCCCTCTTCTTATAAGGACACCAGCCAATGGATTAGTGCCCACCTTAATCCAGGATGACCTCATCTTAACTTGGTTATATCTGCAAAGACCCTATTTCCAAATAAGGCCGCTTTCACAGGTCCTAGTGGTTACGACTTGGACATATCTTTTGGGGGAACATTATTTAACCCAGTGATAAATCATAAGGAAAAAAATGAAAGGAATGCTATCATTTAAAAGGGGGGAGGGGCAATCTGTTCAGATGATAGGGAAGGGTCTCTGAGCGACTGTCAGCTCAGCAGAGTCCTGAAGGATGAGAAGGACCAGGTTCATAGTAGTCTGGGCAGAGGAAGCCACAGGTGCAAATGGCCTGGGTTTGGAGAGACGGTGCTAATGATGGAAGATGGAAGAAAGCCATCATGCCTGCAACAAAGTGCAGCTGAGGGGTGCCTGAGTGGCTCAGTCAGTGAAGCGTCTGCCTTCAGCTCAGGTCATGATCCCAGGGTCCTGGGATTGAGCCCCTTGTCAGACTCCCTGCTCAGCCTGGAATCTACTTCTCCCTCTCCCTCTGCTGCTCCCCTTGCTTGTGCTTTCTCACGCTTGCTCTCTCTCAGTGTCAAATAAATAAATAAAATCTTAAAAAAAAAAAAAAAGTGCAGCTGAGACAGGTGGGCAAGGAGGGACCAGCTTCCCTGGGGTCTTGGAGGCCGCGGAGAGGAGTTTGCATTTTCCTACATTGATTCAATGGGAAGACAGCTGTTGATTTTAAGCAGAATGGGGAGAAAATCTGGTTTGGGTTTTAGAAGCTCATTCTGGCCTTGTGTTGTGAGAATAGGCTGCAGTGGAGACAGAGAGGAAGCCACAGACAGTTAAGAGGGGACTGTCGCCCCCCCCAAGTAAGAGACAGACATGCAGAAGAGTCTAAAGATGTGAGGATGTGTTTGGAGGGTTTACTGCAAGTTTCAAAATGTCGGAGAGAGAGAATAAGAGAGCGAGGGCAGTGATGAATGCCTGGCTGTGGGGAGTGTGGGAGAGTGAAGATGATGAGGCTGTGTTTCATTTGAGAGCCTGGATGAAGGGCCATGTCACAAATTCACTGAAGGGACTGGGGCGGGGGGAGATTGGTGCAAAATGACGCCTGAGCCCTGACCCATCTTAAAGCTCACGATTGGGAATCTCCCCATCGTGCACTTTTATTTAATGGGGTGAAGTGTTGTTGGGGAAGAAAAATAATTTTCCTTCTGCTCTTCTAGGTTCTTGGCTGAGACCTCCTGTAATGAAAGACAGATGAACAGGAGAAAAACTAATTCAATTATGTATGTACATATGGAAGCCCCACAAGGATCTGAGACTCCAAGAAGTGGCAAGAGCTGGGAGCTTTTAGACAAAGAAACCATACATTGTGACGGATTGACAAGGCAGCGGGTTATGGGCTACAGGTAGCAAATGGTGAAGAATTAACCAGGCTTGTTTATACAGCTTTCTTGGCCCTGAATTCCCTGTCTCTGGTGATAAGGATGCCTTCTACCCTCCTGGTACAGGGAGGGCACTTTCACATGGAAGACTTTTCTCCTGCTTTCGGGGGGACAGAGGAGGATCAGTGTCCTTTTTACATTGGCTGTTTCTCAAGTAACTTTAATTCAAAATAATCAATATGCCAAAGTGGCATATTTTGGGGTGACATTTTGAACCCCTACCGTGGGAACAAAACAATCCTCTGTTTTTTATCTCACATTGAATACACAGCAGAACAAATTCTCTTCTACCACATTGGCATCCCCTGGCTCCCTGGTGGCTGGGAGTCCCGATGATGCAGGCAGAGTAGACCCCAGCCCCAGGAGCCCCACTTAGGCTAAGTACTCAACTTTGCATGAATGCACAAGACTCTCTGTTAATTGTGGTATGAAAACATTCTAATGGCCCCAACACTGCCTATCACTGAGCTAGAAAGTCCCCCAGTGGAGATCCAGCCCTCTCATCTCTAGATAAAACCCCAAAGAAGCCAGAGTCATTGCTCACAGACTTCCCACCGGAAGGCTCCTCTACCCGAACCCACCCATACCTGGAAAATTGTCTTTGGTCAATATTCACATTACCCCTACCTGACATTATTGCTCTAGAATTACCCAGGTTGGGCCTCAGAGGTGGGGGTTAATCAGGTGGCCTCTCTACTATGACCTCTATCTGGTTTATTGGTTCTGAAAAAAATGAATCAAGAGGTAAGAACAAGGGCCTTGAGGTCAGAATTCCAGCTTGGATTCAAAATCCCAGTTCATGACTTGCTTATTAAGTAACTTTCAGGGAGTTGCTCACTCTCCCTGAGAGCTCCCTACCCCTATTGAGTAAAATGAGAATAATTAAATGCCCACATGTAGGGTACGGAGGCTTCAGTGGGCTAGTGTGGGTGAGGGCCTGGCGCCACGATGGCTTGACTAGGGTCAGAGTTTGGGTTCATGTCGTTCGTGCAGAGAGTCAGGCCATGGCTCACGTTTCCAGACAGACAGCTGCAGCAATCTCCAGACTGAGAAGCACCCCTGGGTATTGCTGCACCCCTGTGGGTTCTCTGCTTCCCAAATCCCGAGGACTAGCAGCCCTCTTGGCAAAAATCAGGGATGGTGAAGCCTTCCCAGGAACTTGGCTGGCCAGGTGCCTGCCCTGCCCCCCTCAGTACCTGGTACCCCTGGGGTGAAGCCAACCAAGAATGGAAACTAGCAACCAGTCAGGAGCAAGAGTTTCCAGAACCTGGCCTGGAGAGTCCTGGGAGGTGGTTCCCTAGGCAACACCAACAGGAGGCTTTACCCTCTTGAAGACTGTATTTGACATCATTTCCCCTCCAGGTGGCTACTGGGAGCCGCTCCCCAGGGAGAAGCCATTTTTGAGATGCAACGTGAGTTGGAAAAGAGTGAAAAGAGCCCACAAAGCCAGGCGCAAACCCTGGTTCTCCCACTTACGAGGATGGGTGACCGTTGCTTCCCCGAGTCTCAGTGGCCCAGCTGGGACATAGACAGATGTCAGTGCCCATCCAGATGAGATGACATGAGGGAGTGCCCATCACCAGGGTCGGGGTATTGTTCAAGGAAGCCACATAGAAATGAGAGGGGGCAGAGGAAAGCCTCCTACATGATTCATGCACCACCAGCTATTTCCTGCCTATCTGGGACAGGATGAATCAAAAGTAAGTGAAAACTTATGGTCAAAGCAAAGCCTTTGGATCTGTGGGGATTCTGCAGTGGACGAAAGTGGCCTGGGGCTGGCTGAGTCATCCATGCGGCAATTGTTTCTCTCCCCATCTGCAAAAGCAGAGTGGGGCTCCAGAGAAGGGGCGCTCAGGGTGGGATTACACCTTCACCCCATGAACAGCCCCCCCTTCGTAAGGCATCCAAACAGCAGTGTTGGGTAACTCTCCGTTGCCACCATCTGGAAGAAGAGAGGTGGTGAGTCTCTCAGCCAAAGATAGATTCTCTCCAAATCCTTCAATCTTTGTAGAGGATTTGCTCCACAACTGGGAAGAAGCAGAAGTGGGTGGGAGTATAGATCAGACCAGCCAGTCTGGGTGAGTGGGTGATTGGCATGTGGGGGATTTTTTAAACCAAGGAACATTTGTTGTTTTTAAATAATAATAAAAATTTTTTTTCAATGTACCATCCAAAACCCAATACATATGAAAAGGCTTTTTTAAGTTAATATTCTTTAACCAAGCAATTGTACTTTTAGGAATTTAGCCTAGATTTAGAGACGCAATGCAGATTGGTAGAAAGAGCTGTGTAGTTTATAATAGCAAACACCTGGGGGCAACCAGGTGGCTCAGTCGGTCATGTGACTCTTGGTCATGGGTCGTAAGTTTGAGCCCCACGTTGGTTGGAGACTTTACGTAAAAAAATAAATAAATAAAATCTTTATAATAAGCAAGAAGTTGGAGACAAACCAAATAGAAAGGCCCATTTAATAGAATACTAGCCAGCTGGTAAAAAAAAAAAAAAAAATGATGCATACACAAATAATAAACCAAGAAAAGATATTTGTATCTCAATTTACAAAGGGATAATTGCCCTAACATATAAAAAAAGTTTCCTTCCTATTAACAACTCACCAAAAAAAAGGCAAAGAATATGAAAAACAACTTGTGTGTGTGTGTGTGTATTTGCACTGATAAGTGAAGATCACAATTTGCTAAGACGCCCTAACAGGAATGAAAATTAGTACCATCACTGTGAAGAGAATTTAGCAATATGAGCACATACTACTGGATCTGTATGTATAGCAGTATCTATTGCTAAATTGACCCAGCAATACTTCTAGCAATTTATTCACTATGCATAAAACAAAGGATGAACAAGCTTATTCACTGCAACAGTGTTTATAATAGCAAAAGACCAAAAACAACCTAAACGCCCATCAGTAGGAAACTGGTTAAGGACATTGGATGGAATAAAGTTAGCAGAAGCAAGGACAGTGACCAGAGGTGACTATGAGAACATGAGCAATCCTAACCTGACCTTGAGAATCTCCAGGGAATAGACTTGGGGTTCAAGCCAATCTTTTCTAGATTCCCAGGGGCAGAAAGACCCCAAATAGCATTTGGGACGTGTAAACACTGAAGTCGGTTTTTATGTTTTAACATAGAAAGATGGCCAGAATATACTATTAAGTAGGAAAAAAGGCCACAGAGTAGCATTAAGGGTAATCTCCTTTTCATCTAAAATTTAAATATCATGTATATGTGTTAGTACATGCACAGGAGGGGCGCCTGGGTTGCTCTGATGGTTAAGCATCTGCCTTCGGCTCAGGTCATGATCTCAGGGTCCTGGGATCGAGCCCCACATCGGGCTCCCTGCTCAGCGAGGAGTCTGCTTCTCCCTCTCTCTCTGCCTGCCGCTCCCCCTGCTCGTGCTCTCTCTCTCAAATAAATAAATAAAATCTTTAAAAAAAAAAAAAGAAAAAAGGATGTGCATAGGAAAAAACTGGAAAAGAAGTGTATACACCAAGCCATTAAAGCAGTTATTAAGTGCCTACTGTGTGCTGGGAACATGCAGATAATGAAGAAATTAGAATGTCGGTTCCATCAAGAAAGAGAACTTTGCTGTTTTGCCCCAGTGTCTGGCACATAATACCTACTCAGTAAACATGTACGGAATGCAGGAACAAAGGAAAGGAGGAACAGAGGCAGGGAGAGAGGGAAGGCTAGAGTTGCTGCCCCCAAGCAGCTCACAGTTATATACTAGCACGGACACAGATGTGTGAGCAGATGAGTTGTTCTGGGAAGGGGCAGTGCAGAGAACTCTGGGAGTAAAGGGTTCTGAGCTACTGGGTTTCACATTAACTGTCTCTCATCACTTCCCCGTGAACATGGACAGGAAGAGAAGCCAGTTGCACAAGTCATGACCATGGAACCCATTCTCAAACTCAAAGCTTATCTTTGGCTTTCACTTCTTTCAGGACAATGCTTGGCCCCACAAAGGAAAACCAGATTATCCAGGATGAGTTGGGGGCAGGAGTGCTGGTGATGCATACCTCCAAAATTGGATCCTATGGAGCCAGAAACCCTTGGAAAACAACACATTTTGTCAATTTCCGGGGGCGATTGGCTTCAGACAACTCGAAGGTGACACCCAATGTCGCCAAGGGGAACTACACAGAAATCTTAAATCGTGGTTCCAGGGAGGGGGGTGGGCAATGCTGGACCCTTGGCTTTCTCTGTTTTCCAGTTAGCTCCTTTGCCAAACAAGGAAAGCTTGCCAGGACTTTGTGAAAAATTCCTTGACTCAGAAGCCAGCCCGGAGCGAGATGAGCACATTCTTCTCGGGGTTGCTGTAGCTTTTCTCTGCCTGAATAAGCTGTGGACGATTTCATCACTGGGTTCTTCTCTGATTCCTTTCTGATGGCATTTGCTTAATTACAGTTGCATTTGAATAGCAGAAGCTGCAAGAACACGCCACCAATTCAGGCTAAAAACTTTCCCAAGACTAACGCTTTCGGAGGGCCCCAGAGTCTGCCAAATCTGGGTAGAATTTCTGCCCTGCCTCTTACCGAGTATGGAGCCCTGCACACATTCCTTCACCTCCCTGAGTTTCTGTTTTCTCACTTGTAAAATGGAGGCAATGATACCTATTTTGCAAGATTGCCATGTAGATTAAATAAAATCACTGTGTGTACGTAATAAAATAGAAACAGGTTAGTAAGTGTTGATGTCGTTACTATGACGGATAACATTCGAGTTCTTACTAAACCTTTGACACGCACTGCCTATTTTGATCCTTACAACAACCCTGAGAATTAGCTAATATTTCTACCTCCATTGTGTACGTAGGAAACAGATCCAGAGAGAATGGTCAATGTCATGTACTAATAAGCAGCCAAGCTGGAAGTCAAATCCAGGCCATCAATTGCAGAGTGTCCACTATGAATCATGTTTCTATAGTGGTTCCAGTATGTAATGGTTATGGAGACTATTCAAGATTAATGCACCCAATGACGAAACAAGCAAAGGATCTGAACAGACATTTCTCCAAGGAAAAATACACAAATGGCCAATCAACACATGAAAAGATGCTCAACATCATGAACTCTCAGGGAACTGCAAATCAAAACCATAATGAGATACCACTTCAGGTCCACCCAGCATGGCCATACAAACAATCAAATAACCCCCACCACAACCACAAAGTGGACAATGACAAGTGTTGGAGAGTATGTGGAGAAATCAGAACCCTCATATATTGCTGGTGAGAATGTTAAATGGTATAGCTGCTTTGGAAGGCCACTGGCTATTCCTCAAAAAGTTAAACATAGAGTTACCATATAACCTAGCAATTCTACTCATAGGTATAGACCCAAGAGAACTGAAGACATTTGCTCACACAAAAACTTGCCCACAAATGTTCATAGCTGCTTTACTCTCCATACCCACATTATTCTCTGCTCATAACCAAAAAGTGGAAATAACCCAAATGTCCATCAACCGATGAATGGATAACCAGAATATGGGGTAACCATACAATGGAATATTTTTCAGCCATATAAAGGAATGAAGTACCGACGTGTGCTACAACATGGAGAGGGAGAGAATCTCAAGCAGGCTCCACGCTGAGCGCAGAGCCTGACGCAGGGCTCGATCTCATGACCCTGAGATCATGACCTGAGCCAAAACCAAGAGTCAGATGCTTCACCGAGTGCACCACGTGGGTGCCCCTGAATTACTTACTTTAAATTGGTGAATTGCATGCTGTGTGAATTATATCTCAATAAAGCTATTTTTATTTTTTAAGCTTTTATTCCTAAGTAACCTCTACACCCAATGTGGAGCTCAAATCCACAACCCTGAGATCGAGAGTAGCATGCTCCACCAACTGAGTCAGCCAGGCACCCCTCAATAAAGCTATTTTTAAAGAAAAGATTCAATGTAGAAGTAAATTTTAAGACTTTTGTATTTGTCACATAGCTCACACACATCAGGTAATCCTCAATGAGGCACACATCACAGTTTTTAGTCTGGGGAAGTAGAGTTGCATGGAGCACATCCCAGGACAGATACCAGTTGAAAAAGTAACTACCCACCAATGAATGACCCAGCTCATTCCAGCCACGTGCCAGACTCAGAGTCATTACCTGGAAACTGGATGCGTGGTGGTAGTCTACCTTCCAGATAACTCAATTAAATTGCTCACAGCCTGTCTTTATTGCTGTTGGCAGTGGTATTTTACTGTCTTGATGAAAGATCTGCAAGGTTCATGCTTTCATGGAACAGCTCACACGGTGTATAATGTGGTAGCTGATTTCCTGGTCTTTGGACTGTCCTACCCTGTTTCTTTTTTTTTTTTTTTTTAAGATTTTATTTATTTATTTGACAGAGAGAGAGAGATAGTGAGAGCAGGAACACAAGCAGGGGGAGTGGGACAGAGAGAAGCAGGCTTCCCGCCCAGCAGGGAGCCCGATGCGGGGCTCGATCCCAGGACCCTGGGATCATGACCTGAGCCGAAGGCAGACGCTTAATGACTGAGCCACCCAGGCGCCCCTGTCCTACCCTGTTTCTAACGGATACAATTTCTCCGGGGCTCTGAGAAGTTAGAGGAGGGAGACATGCCTTCACCCTTCCCACACCCCATTTTACCAACAATTTACCTTCCAGACCCTAAGCCAGCTTAACACTGAGAACCTTCTCCCTAGAGTCCAAATGAACAAAGCATCAGTGTCTTAGCCCGTGTCTGCTCTAACAAAAATATCACAGACCCGGCAGCTTGTAAACAGCAGGAATTTGTCACTCACAGTTCTGGAAGCTGGAAGTCTGAGATCAGGGTGCAGAGGTGTTCAGGTGAGGACCCCTTTCTGGATTGCAGATTTCTCATTGCATCCTCAATGTGGCAGAAGAAGAGAGCTCTCTGAAGCCTCTTTTGCAAAGCACTAATCCCATTCACAAGGACTCACCCTCATGACTTAAGGATTTCCCAAATACCCCCACCTCCTATTACCATCTTCTTTGGGGATTAGGAACATAGGAACATAGGAATTGGGGGGGGGGGCGGGACACAAACATTCAGACCATAGCAATCAATACAAGTAGAAAGCAAAGTCCTCTGCTCACTACCTATGAGAAGGCAGGGAAGCTCTGTCACAGACCTCCAGGGAATAGCATTCACCAGAACTATGGTTCCTGGGAAGTGAGCCCCAGATTTAGTGGGGGTGCAGCCTACACGGCTGTAAGCCACAACTTCAAGGAGAGGAGATACAGAGAGAAAGAAGAGGATCCGGATATTCGTCTTCATTTCATCAATGTATTATGTACCTGCCGTCACAGCATTGGCCACACTGCCTGGGGCTTTGTGGACTATCTCCATGAGACAAAAATATCCTGTCTCCCCAGCAGGATTAGAAGCAACTGGAAGGCAGGAAAGATCATTTATTTATCTTGGAATTTTCTACATAAATGGTCATAAACCAAAATTTGGACACAGAGAGTGGAAGGTCCATAACAAACCTCCAAAGATGTGCACGTCCTAATTCCCGGAACCCTCATGTGTGTTACTCTACACGGCAAAAGGGACTTTACAGATGAGTTTGCAGATTGGGCTAAGAATCTTGAGAGGGACGGGGGGCGCCTGGGTGGCTCAGTCGGCTCAGCGTCTGCCTTCGGCTCAGGTCATGATCCCGGGGTCCTGGGATTGAGCCCCGCATTGGGCTCCCTGCTCAGCGGGAAGCCTGCTTCTCCCTCTCCCACATCCCTCCCCCTGCTTGTGCTCTCTCTCGCTGTCTCTGTCACTATCTGTCTCTCTCTTGCAAATAAATAAATAAAATCTTTTTAAGAAGATTAAAAAAAAAAGAATCCTGAGATGGAGAGATTGTCATGGGTTATTTGGATGGGCCCAACGCAATCCCAAGGGTCCTTATCAGAGGGAGGCAGGGGGGTGAGAGTCAGAGGAGAGGTAACAAGCAGAGCAGAGGTTGGAATGATGTGGGCCCAAGGGATGCGGGCAGCCTTTAGAAGCTAAAGAAGCCAAGGAAATGGATTCTCAGACCCTCTGGAGAGAATGCTGCCTTGCTGACCCATTTTGGACTTCTGACCTCCAGAGCAGTCAGAGAATAAATTTGGGTGTTTAAAACCACTAAATTTGGGCACCTGAGTGGCTCAGTCGTTAAGTGTCTGCCTTCGGCTCAGGTCATGATCCCAGGGTCCTGGGATCGAGCCCCGCATCGGGCTCCCTGCTCAGCAGGAAGCCTGCTTCTCCCTCTCCCACTCCCCCTGCTTGCATTCCCTCTCTCGCTGTGTCTCTTGCTGTCAAATAAATAAATAAAATCTTTACAAATAAGTAAATAAATAAAACCACTAAATTTGTGGTGATTTGTTACAGCAGCAATGGAAAATACCATGGTACCAACTTCCCCGTCCTCTTCTTCCTCCTCCTCCTCTTCATCATCACCATCGTGCTGAAGGGTAACTGAGTTCATTCATGTACTCCTTATTAAAATGAATAAATGGAAGGTACTATTATACCCCCACTTTATAGATGAGGAAGCTGAGGCTCAGAGAGGTTACATCATGGAAGGTTTTTTGTTTGTTTTGGGGTTTGGGGGGGTTTTGGGGTTTGTTTGTTTTTTTTGTTTTTTGGTTGCAAACAGCAGAAACTGACTCTGGATAAAGCTAGCCAGAAAGGGGGGCGCCTGGGTGGCTCAGTTGGTTAAGCGACTGCCTTCGGCTCAGGTCCTGATCCTGGCAGTCCCAGGATCGAGTCCCGCTCCCTGCTCAGCAAGGGACCCTCCCCACTCTTGTGCTCGCGCGCTCTCTCTCTCTCTCTCATTCTCTCTCTCTCAAATAAATAAAATCTTTAAAAAAAAAAAAAAAAAGGCTAGCCAGAAAGAGAGAATGACCCCCCAGCAGGATAAATCATCAAGGAAGTACCATCTGGGCAACATGGTGGAGGCTGACCATGGATCTTCCACGGGTGACACTTTGATCTGGCAGACGCCTGTCTTATGAACTTCTAGTCTTGCATTCATGAGATATTGGTTAAGAGCCTACTATGTGCCAGGCCCTGGGGTACGTGCGGGGGGATATAATGTTGAACCAAAAACCGAGCATGATCTCTGCTCACGTGATACCGTGATGCTTACAGAACACACATGAATCGGATCATCACCCTGCAGGATGACACAGTACAACTCCACTGAGCACCATGAATGTGATGAGGAGGGCAAAGGAGAAGAGCCGCTGGTAAGCCGATGTGTGAGGACCAAGCGCGAGTTACCACGTATTGAGAGTTGGAAGGGAAGGGTCACTCGCCCTGTCCCTGGTGTCTTCAATGACAATAGAACTTTTTTTTTTAAGATTTTATTTATTTGACAGAGAGACAGCGAGAGAGAGAACACAAGCAGGGGGAGTGGGAGAGGGGAAAGCAGGTTTCCTGCACAGCAGGGAGCCCGATGCGGGGCTCCATCCCAGGACCCTGGGATCATGAGCTGAGCCAAAGGTGGACGTTTAACGACCGAGCCACACAGGCACCTGGACAATAGAACTTTTAAAACATTTTGATCCCCTTTCTCTATGTTTAGCAGCACTACCGGGGGAGAGAGGGGCAGAGGTAACTCTGCAAGTTCCTGTTGATAATAACATTTTTATATTATTTCTTTTATTGTGCTAAAGCATCTAAAATGTGCCATTTTTACCCCTTTTTTTCTTAGATTTTATTTATTTGCGAGAGAGAGAGCTGGGGTGGGGAGGAGAGGAGCAGAGGGAGAGGGATAAGCAGACTGTGCTGAGTGCAGGGCCCGACATGGGGTTCGACACAGGGTTTGATCTCAGGACCCCGAGATCATGACCTGAGTCAAAACCAAGAGTCAGTCACTCAACCGACTGAGTCACCCAGGCGCCCCTATTTAAATCCTTTTTTAAGTGAACATTTCAGTGGCATTAATCACATTTACAGTATTACGCAACGATTATCATCATTTCCAAAATTTTTCATCACCCCCAACAGAAGCTCTGTGCTCATGCAACACCAACTCCCCATCCCCCGCCCCCCCAAGCCCCTCCTGACCTCTATTTTACCTTCTCTGAATTTGCCTCTTCTAGGCACCTCGCATAAGTCATACACAACGTGCCCTTTTTTGACGCGTTTCTTCCACTTAGCAAAATGTTTTCAAGGTCTGTCCGTGTTGTGGCATGTATCAGAACTTTATGCCTTTTCATGGCTGAATCTATTCCTTTGCGTGGAGACGCCCCTCCATGCCCGCATCCACTCGGACACAACGCTAGGCTTCAAGCGAGTTTCTTCTTTGGACACATCTCTATGTTTCTTTCTCCCGCGGCTTCCCCATCTGTAAAATGGGGACAGTGCTTAAAGGCAAGGCACCACAGAGAAGCAGATTCTGTAGCCAAAACTAGCCCGCAGCATCTCGAGGCCACAGTGAGGGTAGAGCAGAAAAGGCTGAGACACACAGCCCCAGGGGTGAGTACCCTGCCCTGTCGCTGCAACACCACCCGGCAAAAATGTGCAGAGACCCTCCGTTCTCCAGCCCAGGGCCAAAGCAGGGGTGCCGACCCTTAGGAAGCAGACAATGGAAATGAATAAAGCAGGGGGAGCATTAGAAAAACAACAGAGGCGTGGGGATAAATGGGAGCCAGTGGGGAGTAGTGGGGAGTGTGGAGAACTGGAGAGAACACACCCCTATCAGCACCCATCACCACCGTATGGGAATGTGGGTTCAGGGCTGCCAGAGCATCTGCTCCTTAAAAGATGCTGGAAATCTGGATTTTTATGCGAACTTGCCTGATTTTAAATGCTGACAATTAGTTTGAGACTATTAGACACAACACAGCCAAAAGAAACATGTCTGGAGCCTGCTTGTGAACTGAGGGTGACCAGATCCATTGGCAAGAATCCGTTCCTATGAAAGGAGGCAAGGCCCATGCTGCTCCCTCATCAGGACCAAAAGTCCATGGTAGGGGGTGAAATTTGACAAGTGGAGTCCTGCCCCATCCTCGGCCTAATATGCGGTGTGTCCTCGAGCACTCGCCTTCCCCATGGGGGACCTCAGGACGCTCCTCGATGAAATGAGGGGTGAACCATACCAACCTCCTTTAGGACTTTGCCCTGAGGAGGACCCAGGGGACAGTCTGTTTATTTATTTATTTATTTTTATTTTGCTAAGATACACATAATTTACTAGCAGTGGCATTTACTATATTCATAACATTGCACCATCTAGTTCATATCTGGTTCCAGAACATTTTCATCATCACCCCGAATGATCTCTCTCTCTCGTGTCCCTGAGTTGCCAGGGAAAACGGGCTCATATCTGATCCTGAAATACGCTGCCTTAAGGAAAACATCAAAAGCAGTTGGGAGGTGGGTTGCAGGGGAGAGGAGGCAGGGTGGGGAGAGGAGCAAGTCACGGTGCGTGAAATGGAGGCTTCGGGTGTCAGGGGCACACACAGGCCACCAGCTGATACCAGCGCCACGGCTGTCTGGGCTCCGCTGTGGTCACAAAGGAGCCCTGGGCATCAGCTGAGTACAGACAGAAGGCCCAGGCTGCTGTGAGCTGGGTGTTATCGACCACTGGGGCAAAAAGCATCGCATTTCCAAATATCCCACACTGAGAGCCCCCTGGAGGGAAAGCCCCCCTTGAATCTGCAACACCCCTTCACACACACACAAGTAGGAGTAGATAAAAGAGGGCTTCAGAAAGGGGGGTGGGTCCCCGAGTACTGGGGGACCCTCCCCTGCACCCCTTGAGTAGCTATGGGTTTTAAGTCCTGCAGCCTCCAAGCCTTCCCTCACTCCAAAGGGAAGTGAGATCAGCCAGTTCCTCACCACCCATCTTCCTTCCTTTCCCCAGGTTATTTGTGCGGTCATCTGCAGGGTGAACTGAGAAAATAGGGTCGCCAAAGCCAAGTTTGTCTGTGAGGCTGATGGTGCCCAGTTGAAAGGCTGACCCTTTTCTGAAATGATGTCATTGGTGTTCCTATGTTCTTGCTTTTAGGAATTGGTGCTGAGAGTTGATGGTGGGTTGTTTTTTTTCTTTTTTAAGATTTTTATGTATTTATTTGAGAAAGAGAGCAAGAGAGAGAGAGAGAATGAGTGGGGGGAAGGGCAGAAGGAGGGGGAGAAGCAGACTCCCCACTGAGCAGGGTGGACCTGGGGACCACAACCCAAGCCGAAAGCAAACACTTAACGGACTGAGCCACCCAGGTGCCCTAGCAGCGTTTTGTTTTAATTTGGCAAAACGAAAAATCGACTTTGTCCTTCACCAATAATTTTGGAAAAATTCACAGATGTGCGTTATTCTAAATTCTGTTGAGACACTGGCCTACCTGTGACTAAGGACAGCCCCCCTCCTCATCCCAAGCAGGGAGGGTTAGGACACAGGAAAGATGAGAACACCATGCATCTTCTTTTCATTGTTCTGATTAGGCAACATGTCAACATTTCAAACAGTAAGGAGAATAGCATAATAAACCCTGATGTACCATCACTTGGCTTCAAAAATTATCACCAATGGCCAAGTTTGCTTTATCTTTACCCTCACCTTCTTCCCCCTGGATTATTTTGAAGCAAACCTAGGCCATCATATCATTTCAACTATAAATATTTCAGTATGGGTCTCTAGAAAGTAAGGACTCTTCCTGAGAAAGCATAACTACATTATGTTATTATACTAACAACTTATTTTTTTAGTATTTATTTATTTATTTGAGAGACAGCACAAGCAGAAGGGGCAAAGGGAGAGGAAGAGAGAGAATCTCAAGCAGACTCCCCTCTGAGTGTTGAGCTAACACAGGGCTCGATCTCAAGACCCCGAGATCATGTCCCGGGCTGAAACCAAGAGTCGGACACCCAACCAACTGTGTCACCCAGGAGCCCCTGTACCAACAACTTCTTAACATCACCAAAAATATACTATTAGAGTTCAGATTTCTCTCTCTAATTTGTTCAAATCAGGATCTAGATAAGATCTGCACATTGCTATTGGTTGATATGTTTCTTAAGTGTCTTATCATCTATAGGTTCCCTCCTACCTCTGTTTTTTCCCCTTTCCACTTTATATGTTGAAGAACTAGGTCATTTGTCAGGGCGCCCAGCTGGCTCAGTCAGTAGAGCATGCGACTCTTGATCTTGGGGTTGTGAGTTCGAGCCACATGTTGGGTGCAGAGATTACTAAAAATAAATAAATCAACTTAAAATTTTTTTTTTTTTCAGAAGTGGTGTTGAGTGTGCTTTCATGAGAGGCACACGGGGACGGGTTGTCCTTCTGGGGTGTTAGCAGCGCATGACACCGGAATTCACCAATTCATTGGGAGTGCTTCTATATTTCTATTTGGTGAGTCATTGGGTGACCAGCCCCTTCCATTTTGCCTGGGACTTCCCCAGGGTTGGTGCCTTCATTCCTGAATCCCAGGAAAACCACGCCAACCCAGGCAAACCAGGACAGTCAGGAACCCTAACTGAGGTTCCCCATTTTCAAGAAGTGGTTCTTCCCATGACCTCCCCCTTCCCTTCTCTGTACTGGTCGGAGAACCTGGAGACAAAATGTGGGTAACAGATCAGAGAATGCTGGGATAGAGCTATGGTATTAAGCAGCCAGTCTTGGGTGTGGTTGATACCTTATTGGTTACCCACCGACCTTCCATTTCCATGTTCCTCGTGATACCCTGATTTTTGTGTCGGTACTGACAGTGAACCCTATCCATGCTTTCTGTGTTGCCAGGGAGCTGACCACAGCCCTAGTTCCAGGGATGGGCTCTCTCCCTTTCCAGAACCAAGGCCCAGGCCAGTAAGTACATGCCATTTCCCAAGCCACAGCCTGGGCCGGTGAGTCACAAGGGGTGGTTTGCTCGTGGCATTTGAAAAAACACTTTTTCATTCCTTTTTTTTTTCTTTAACATACCATAAGCCATTTCAAGCACACAACTCAGTGATTTTTTAAAACTGTTTTTTTTAAAGATTTTATTTATTTATTAGACAGACAGAGAGACAGCAAGAGAGGGAACACAAGCTGGGGGAGTGGGAGAGGGAGAAGCAGGCTTCCCGCTGAGCAAGGAGCCTGATGCGGGGCTCGATCCCAGGACCCTGAGACCATGACCTGAGCCAAAGGCAGACGCTTAACTGACTGAGCCACCCAGGCGCCCCAACTCAGTGATTTTTTTATTTATTTATTTAGTTGTGCAACCATCACAATAGAGTTTTAGAATATTTTCATCACCTGGGTAAGATCCCTCATGCCCATTTATTGTCATCTCCATTCCCACTCCGAGCCCCAAGCAACTACTAATCCACTTTCCATCTCAAAGGATTTGCCTTTTCTGAACATTTCGTAGGGATGAAATCGAATAATGCATGGTCTTTTGTGACTAGCTTCTTTTCTTAGCATGTTTTCGAGCTTCACCCATGTTGTAGCATGTATCAGTAATTTATTCCTTTTTATTACTCAACATTGTTTGTTTATC
The DNA here is from genome assembly GCF_964656455.1 of Halichoerus grypus. Taxonomy (NCBI): domain Eukaryota; kingdom Metazoa; phylum Chordata; class Mammalia; order Carnivora; family Phocidae; genus Halichoerus; species Halichoerus grypus. Next base: position 31,199,774 of record NC_135717.1, read on the forward strand.
CATTCATCAGTTCCTGGATATTTGTGTTGTTTCTACGTTTGGCTATTACGAATAATGCTGCTATGAACATTCCTGCACAAGGCTTTATATGGACATGTCTTCATCTCTTGGTTGTAAATACCTAGGAAGTTAGTTGATGGATCATATGGTAAGTTTCTGTTTACACGTTTAATAAACTGCCAAACTGTTTTTCCAAAGTGGCTGCGCCATTTAAATTCCTACCAGAAATGTTTGAGGGTTTCTGTTTTCCACACCCTTACCATTTGTTATTCTGTTTTTTTGATTATAGGCATCTGGGTGGATATGAAGTGGTATCTCATTGTGGTTTTAATTTGCATCTATGTAATGATGAATGTTGTTTGGCATCTCTTCATGAAACATTTCCTCACTCTTAAGAGCAAGTCATGAAGAAATAGTAGCCTCACTCCTTCTAAACAGATGTGAGGTCTGGGACCTTTTCACCATCCTAGGATGAGTGGCCCAGAGGACGGAGGAGCTCAGAAAGCTGCATCAGAGCACCAAGGAAACAGTACCCAAAGTCCATCCAATCTTCAGTCTTCTTCAGTCACAGGAGCCAATAAATCCTGTGTATGGTTGGAGCCAGCTTGAGTTGGATTTTCTGTTCCTCGCACTTTGTTGAGTATAATGGAGAGAGACAAATTTCCTTATCAACTCTGGTGCACAGACTGAGCATTTGGAATGAACATTGCATGCTTGTTCAAGTGAAGACTAAGAACTCAGCTCAAGGGACACAAGGGCGGTTCAGTCGGTTAAGCATCTGACTTGGACTCGGGTCATGGTCTCAGGGTCCTGGGATCAAGCCCTGATTCAGGCTCCCTGCTCAGCTCGAACTCTGCTTGTCTCTCTGCCCTTCCCCCTGCTTGTGCATGTGCTCTCTCTCCCAAATAAATAAATAAATAAGATCTTAAAAAAAAAAAAAAGGAACTCAATTCAAGTAGAACAAAGGAGTTGATGGAGGGAGATACCTGGCTCCAACACAGACATCCAAGAACAAGAATGGAGGAAGGTAGAGAGAGGAGAATGAGCTAAAAGTGGCCAGAGGACACTGCACTGATTATTTTAGCCCAAACTAAGAAATGTGTAATGGTTCCTTTGTGAGAAAGAACAAGAAATTAGTATCAGAATGAATACTATTGTATAAGATACACAATCCGTTATGTGCCTTTCTCTTCAAGTTATTAACATTGCAGAGTCTTCATGGGTTCAGTTATTCTTCACTTCTCCTTTTCTCATCTCAATAAAGTCCCAGTAGCACAGATGTTGGATAGATATTGGATAAATAATATCCAGTAGTTGGATAGATAGAATACAATGGGGAAAATTATGTGGCTTTAACAGCAACATAAGAGTTTCTTCCGAGGTGGTAACTGTCTTTGTCAATCAAGATGACTTAATAAGTGCTTGAGTTGGAAAGTGAGCCTCCTCTTCTTCCCCAGGACTTCAGGGTCCTACAGTACCCAGGCTTCAGAAAAGGGGCAGCCACCCAGACAAGAAGAAAGAGAAGCAGCTGGGCTCCCAGGGGGAATCCTAGAAGGAGAGGATGAGGAGCAGAGATAGGGAGGAGGAGAGGAAATGAGAAACCAGTGGGACAGTGGAAAGCTATGCACTATCTCCTAAAATCTCCACTTGACCTGTTGTTGTAGAAACTAAAGAAGCTGAAGTCACACTGGACTTGGTGTGGTGTGCGAAAGAGATAGCACACAAACAAACTCGAACCCAAGTGGCAAGGGTGGCCAGGAAAATATAAACCCCCCAGGAAGAAGCAGAAATCAAGGGCAGGACTTTGGATTTCCACAGGTTCTGGGGCATAGGATGGAAGGTGTCTCTGAGAGAGTTTCATGTTTTGCCTTTTGTGGCGGGACGGTCTCCAGCTGGTATCGGAGTTACACACACACATCTGAACTAGATGAACTCTTATTTAACCATTACAGTCAATGGCTTGGGAAATAGATGAATTCGTACAGATAGACACGAGAAAAAGAGTGCTAAAACAAACTGAGTATAAGGGAACTGAAGAGTCACCAAGATCTCCATTGCCCCAAAATTCCATGTCCACATGTTTTTAAGTTTTTATTCAAATTCCAGTTAGTTAATATACAGTGTAATATTAGTTTCAGGCACACAACATAGTGATTCAACATTTTCGTACAGCACCCAGTGCTCATCACAATAAGTGCACTCCTTAATCCCCATCACCCGTTTCACCCATCCCACCACCCCCTCCCCTCTGGTAACCATCAGTGTGTTCTCTATAGTTAGGAGTCTGTTTCTTGGCTTTATAAGTGGGTTCTACCAAACTTTCTTTTTTTTTTTTTTTTAAGATTTTATTTATTTGACAGAGAGAGACACAGCGAGAGAGGGAACACAAGCAGAGGGACTGAGAAAGGGAGAAGCAGGCTTCCCGTCAAGCAGGGAGCCCGATGCGGGGCTTGATCTCAGGACCTCATGACCTGAGCTGAAGGCAGACGCTTAACAACTGAGCCACCCAGGCGCCCCCCTACCAAACTTTCAAAAAACGATTTGAAACAGACAGAGAAAGAAAACTTCCCAGGTAACATGAGACTGGTGTGACCTTGATTCTAAAACCAGAGAAGATCAACACAAGAAAATTAAAGGCCCATTTCACTTATGAGTGTAGATGCCAAAATCCTGCCTAGTGTTGAACTATCCTTGCAGTCCAGGGATAAATCCCACTTGGCCATGGTATGTGATCCTCTTAATGTGCTGCTAAATGTGATTTGCTAGTATTTTATTGAGGATTTTTGCATCTATGATCATCAGGAATATTGGCCTACAGTTTTCTTTTCTTGCATTGTCTTTGGTTTTGGTATCAAGTGATGGTGGCCTGATAAAATGAGTTTGGAGGGTTTGGAGGTGTTCCCTCTTCAACTTTTGGAAGAGTTTAAGAAGGATTTGTATTAGCTATTGGAATGTTTGGTAGAATTCAGCCACAAAATCATCTGGTCCTGGGCTCTTCTTTGTTGAAAGTTTTTGATTACTGATTAATCTCCCTATTTGTTACTGATCTGGTCAGGCTTTCTATTTCTTCTTGATTCAGAAAATGTGGTATAGGGGTGCCTAGCTGGCTCAGTCAGCAGAGCATGCAAGTCTTGATCTCGGGGTTGTGAGTTCAAGCCCCATGATGTGTGTAGAGATGACTTAAAAATAAAATCTTTAAAAAAGAAAGAGCATGTGGTATATATCTATACAATGGAATACTATTCAGCCTTAAAAAAGGAAATCTTGCCATCTGCAATGACATGGATAAACCTGGATTAATTTATAATAAGTGAAATAAGCCAGCCATAGAAAGACAAATACTGCATGATCTCACTTATTTGTGGATTCTAAAATGGTCACATTCATAGAAGCAGACAGTAGAGTGGTGGTTGGCAAGGGCTCAGGGGAGGGAGAAATGGGGAGATGCTGGTCAAGGAGTACAAGCTTTCAATTATGCAACACGAATAAGTTCTAGAGATCTAACTGATGTACGACACTGTATTGAATACTTGAAGTATGCTAAGAGAGTAGATATTAAGTATCCTTACCGCCTCCACACACACACACAAGAAGATGGTAAATATATTAATTAGCTTAGTTGTGGTGATTATTTCATAATGTGTACATATATCAAGTCAAGTTGTACACCTCAAGTATATACAATTTCTTTTTTTTTTTAAGATTTTATTTATTTATTTGACAGAGAGAGACACAGAGAGAGAGGGAACACAAGCAGGGGGAGTGGGAGAGGGAGAAGTAGGCTTCCCGCAGAGCAGGGAGCCCGATGCGGGGCTCGATCCCAGGACCCTGGGATCATGACCTGAGCCGAAGGCAGACGCTTAACGACTGAGCCACCCAGGCACCCCAGTATATACAATTTCTAATTATCAATTATACCTCAATAAAGCTGGGGAGAGAAAAAGAGGAAAAGTTTACCTAGGGAATTAGCCAACTGGACCCAACAATGTATTAAGAAAATAGTATACCGCGATCAAGTAAGGTTTATCTCAGGACTGCAAGGATAGCTCAAAATAAGAAAACCTACCATTGTAATTCATCACATTATTAGGCAAAGAGAGTAAATCATGTGATTATCACACTTCACATAGAGAAAGCATTTGATATCATTCAATCAAGAATGTTATACAGGGAAGTCAAATAACAAAGTAGTGCCCCTTCTGGAATTTAAGGTGGGGCATTTTCATTCAATGCTTAGTGAGTGACTGACTACTATGTACAAAGCACTGTGCTAGATGTGCTTCTTACATGGTATCTTTAGCCCTTATTACCCCCATATGCAGTAGGTTCTATTATGATCCCCATTTTATGGACGCATACCCTATTGTGTGCTTCCCCACTGTGAGTCATGTGGCCCCAGAGCCAGTATCCCTACTCTCAGAAAAACAAGAGCCCCTGCTCTGCCATGGGCCACAGGCACAAACAGTTTCCTGATCTTTGTTGGAGGCCCCCAGGAGGGCGTGCTTCCCATTCAGCGTGCCAAGAGATATGGATCAGCAGAAACCAAGCCTGGAAGTCAGCAAAGAGGAAGAGTGACAGGCCTTGGCCATCACCAGTGTCTTCCTCCCACGAGACTCTGGTTCCAGGCAGAACCCCAAGCTTATTATTTATAGTTCTCCGTTCCCCAGCTGGAGGGGGAGCTCTGTCTGTGTATTTAGCTGCTGGATCATTCGTCCAGAGACTGAAAAGCTGACTGAGCCTCGTGAACGGTCAGGAAGAACTGAAACTGGTGATCTCCACTGATCTAGAAGCCAGCAAACCCCATGCATCTGTACGCCAGGAGAGACCTCAGCAAACTGGGTCCCACTCTTGGAGATGCTTATTCCTGGAGGTTCTGTTCTTTTCAGAGACACTCTACATCCTCCCAACACTTCACTCAGGACTCTCCTGTTCCCTGGCTTCTGGGCTATGCCAACCCATGGCGCAGGCCTGGGTTCAAATCCCAGCTCTGAAAGTTCCTAGTTGTGTGACCTCCAGAAAGGGACTGAACCCCTTTCTAAGCTTCATTTCCTCATCTACGAAATGGAATCTGTAAAAGTAGCTACCTCATAGGGTTGTGATGAGGAAGAAATAAGATGAAACATGCAAATGGCGTAGCACTGAGTCTCGCTTACCAAGCACCCATCACATGTTAATTACATGTCAGCAGTAGTGGTCATGGTGATTGTTAATACTATTATTATGATCATTACTACTACTACCATTACTATGACTGTCGTCCCATCTCAGGACAAAGCAGAAGGACAGCAGGTGGCAGTGGCTTTCACAAGACCATTTACTCGCTGAAGTCCTTGGTAAAGGACGTGAATGGTCCTGTATCCCAGTCTCCCAGGTGATGCCTGACCTCACCAGGATTCTATAAACACCATGCGCTTCCATCCAGTGGCTCATTCCATCTTTTGGATAGTCAGGAAGTTCTACCTTCTTGCAAATGACATTTGGAGTTGCCTCCTATGCTTCGTATTTTCCATCTACCCATCCAGATCTACTCTCTACCTCCTCTACCCGGCTTTCTGCCCCAGGGGGGGCTGATGAATATGAATTACATCAACACTAGTTGATTGTTGCCCTCTTGTTTATAGTTGGGGTCAGCCCCTGGGAGACACCAGCAGGACAGCAGCACCAGAGGAAAGAGGCTGCGGTGTTAATACCCACAGCTCTCTCTTTTCCAGACACAGCATGTTGATGGCATTCCTCCACCAAAGGCCACAGCTCTTGCCAGACAGCCTTCTAAAACTGGAGTTACTCTGAGTTCTGGTAACTGGTCTCTCTGGTTGCAGATTCAAGCAGGAAGAGAAATGCTGTGATGAGGGAAGTAGAGAATGCAGAGGGAGCAAGGAGAGGGGCATCCAACCCAGGCTGGGGAGGGGGGTGAAGATAATCAGCAAAATATTTCCCTACAGGCTTCCAAATCTGCTAGCCTTCAGTTGGTGATCAAGACTATTAATTTTCCTTATGTTTAGGCTAGACTCACCTGGGACTGGTAAACTGGTCTGGTTTCCAGCACTTTGCAACAAGTCAAAGTGAGCTCCAGAGCACAGGAAGCCGTCAGATTTGTTCAGGGCTATGTCCCCAGAACCCAGCACACAGCCATGACCTACCATAACAGGCACAGGGGGCCAAGCCATACAATTCCAGGGGCACCTGTGTCCTGTGCATTCTCTACACACCACACCTCACCCCCAAGGAGTACACGATAGAGGGGACTGTGTCAGTCTATCCACAGCTGCTAAATAAAGGAATGAATGAATTGGCTCTAGTCCCCAAATTAAACCAGCCACAGACTCATTTCATTTGGAAGATTTCTCTGTGGGTTGTGACAGGTGGAAAGGGGGAAATTTTCAGTTATGGGGAAGTGGCTGCATTAGTCAGAGTTCTCCAGAGAAACAGAAACAACACGAGACACACACAAAGAGAGATTTACTCTCAGCAACTGTCTCACGTGATTATGGGGGCTGAGAAGTCCCAATGTCTGTAGCTGGCGAGCTGGAGACCCAAGAGAGCTGATGGCCTAAGTTCCCATGGGAGTCCAAGTCCGAAAGCAGGAAAAGACTGATGACCCAGCTCCAAAAACGTCTCCCTTACGTCTCCTTTTTGTTCTGCTCAGTTCTGCAATGGACTGGAAGAGCCCACTGCACTGGGGAGGGCAATGCAATGCACTCTCTCTGCGGGTTCAGAAGGTTCTCTCCTCCAGAAACACTCTGACAGACACCCTCAGAGTAATGTTTAACCAAATATCTGGGCACACTGTGCCCCCTCAAGCTGACAAATGAAGTTGACCCCGTCGGTGCTAAAGCTTTCAAAGGTGTTAGAGCCCAGAGTAACCTAATGCCTGAAAAGCACTTAAAGTCCAAATTCCTGTCATTTTTTTAGTTGGATCTCCGTGTTCCCCTTACCACACCTGGGAGCCTCACTCGGCGACAGAACACACACACACACACACACACACACACACACACACACACACAGAGCCATAGTCATAGTCCTGGAGGCATCCAGGCAGAAGAACAGGAGTAACAGGCATCTATCCTGCGGTCCGACCTTCCTCCCCAGCCGGGAATGGTTGGTTTTCATCTGCCCACTTGGCAGAACCACTGGGACCACTGCCAGGTCTCTGGGGAAACAAGGCGAGCGGCTGGGAACTGTTGAGAATCCCTCCAGCAGCCCCTGCCCAGGAGTGCCAGGCCCCCGTGGTGGGACCTCCGTGCCTCTCAGGGGGCAGAGCTCCTCTCCGTTCAGGAGCTTGAGATGCTGATGAATCCCCCACAGTTGGGCTGGGTGGGATTATGTGGAGAGGAGAAGACAGAGCACCATCAGAACTGGCTTTTATTTATTTTTTAATTTTTTCGAAAGATTTTATTTATTTATTTGTCAGAGAGAGAGAGAGCGCACGCACAAGCAGGGGGAGCGGCAGGCAGAGGGAGAAGCAGGCTTCCCGCTGAGCAAGGACCCCGATGCAGGGCTCAATCCCAGGACCCCGGGACCATGACCTGAGCCGAAGGCAGATGCTTAACCGACTGAGCCACCCAGGGGTCCCAAACACTGGCTTTTAATTAACGACTTATTGTGAGCCTGGCACTGGATCTTACTTAATCCTCACAACTGCTGCCCTGCTCGCCGCCATGGTCATTCATTTTTAAGAGCAGAAACTGAGGCCCAGGGAAGTTAAGGGACTTGCCCCACTTCACAGATGAGGAAACAGAGGTACAGAGAAGCTGGATTGCTTAACCATAAGAGCACAGAGCTGGTGAGTGGGGAGGCTGGGAAAGATGCCAGACTTCCAAAGAAAAAGAAGAGCAGAGGAGACCACTGGTGGGGGAAGAAGGGGACCACCTCAGTCCATATTTTGACTTGTCCTTTATTTTTTTATTCCTATTCAGCATCCAAAACCTCCTCTGAGATGCCTTCCCCAACTCCCCTCCTTCCTCCCGCTCTATCCTGCCAACAGAGAGCCTCCAGTGAATTTTCTTTCAACGTGAATTTATCATTAACATTTAAAAATTGGGAGATTTCACATTTCAAAAATCTAGATATCTAGCCTCTGTTTAAAAAAAACTGGGTGCCTGGGTCCTGGCCAGTGCTGCCCCGTGGCATGAAGACGGGGACACGTAAGGAGAAGGGTCTACACTACCAGCCTCCACCGTCTGGGTCCCTTGCCCCACAACCTATTTGAACTCTGTTCCTTCTCGAAGTTGATTCGAGCTACACTGTCCTCTTGGCTGTTTCTCAGACACATCCAGCTCCTTCCCACTGAAGATACCAGCCCCGTCTTATACTCAAAATGCTCTTCTTCAGGATCAGCTTGGGACTGGAGCCCTCCTTCCCTGGTCTCAGTCAATTGTCCCCCAAAGAGCAGCACACACAACCCCTTATTAGGGGTTGAATTGTGTCCCCTAGAATAAGATATGTTGAAGCCCTAACACCCCAGCCCACCCCCGGTACCTGTAATATGACTTTATTTGGAAATAGGGTCTTTGCAGATGTAATCGGGTTAGTCTAATCATCTTTGGCAAGGGGATGGAATAAACTAGGGCAAATATGACCACTTGGGCCACCTCTTCAGAAACATAGTGGGGAATATCCAAAGAAGGGAGAAGCTACCCAAAACAGACAGGAAGAAGGGAATACATGAAATAGTGATGGGTGAAACCACCAAACCCCCGATGGCTAAGTCCCTGGACAACAGTCAACAGGTGTTTACTGAGCACCTACTCCATGAATGCACCAGAGGGTAAACTCGGGGCCAGTTGCTCAGCTATTCTTCTACTTTAACCCACAGAAAGACTATGAGTGATAAGGTACATCCCTTGCAAGAATTGAGAGCCCTGATTACGTTGAAAGCAAGTTCAGTGGTCCTTCACCTAGGGAAGCTAGAAACCAAAATAGCATTAACAGACTGAAATGAATGTTATCACTATGAATAGAGTTCTTGTTATACTGCTTCACTCTCAAATGTTCCACTGCAAATTTCCATAGGAAGATCCTGAAGGTGGCAGCAATAATAATACTGAATATTTACTAAGGGGCTAGTCGCCCCACGCCCCGCGGCACCCTCGGCGCACGCAGGGAGCCCGAACCCGAAGTCCGAGGCTCAGGGCCCCCGCCGTCGACCGGAGCGCTGGTCGACCCGGCTAGTCTTATATTCTTGGTACATGCTAAGCTTTTTTACATTCATTTTCCCATTTAGAGGGAGGCTATTATTATTTTTATGCCTCTTTAAAGATGAGCCTGATGCACAGAGAGATTCAATTACTTGTCCCAGGTCACACAGCTGGTACATGGTGGAGCAAATGTCCCTGAGTCTCGGGCTTTAGATCACTATTCTTTATGCTATTTTCCTAGACAGGGACCATCCATTCGTGACAGGTGATGTGATAGAATAACATAAATGTCATGTAGACATAAGAAAAGTGAGAGCCAGGGGTGCCTGGGTGGCTCAGTCGGTTAAGAGTCTTGATTTTGGCTCAGATCACGATCTCAGGGTCTTGAGATCGAGCCCCACATCAGGCTCTGCGCTGGGCGTGGAGCCTGCTTAAGATTCTCTCTCTCCTTTTCCCTCTGCCTTGCCCTCCCTAAAATAAGAAAAGAAAAGAAAAGTGAAAGCCAGTACACTGTGAAAATTTCATTTTGATTCGAGCATCATTTCCCAGATCAGTCTGTTGTGTCCCTGTTGTATCTAATAGGTCAAGGCTGGAAGACTACGGGCAAGTAGGGACAAAAACCAAATGCATTTTCAGAGAAAATCATTAAATAACAAGGGTGCAAATATTTATCCAGGAAGTATCAGAAAATATCAGGAAAATTATCATCCTCTGACTTCATATTAAATTAGAAAGTGAATTATGGAAACACTAAATTTGTACACAAACAAAAATTTCAAATGAATACTGTCTGGTTTGCTAACTGGAAATCAGCCAGTGTCTCCCCCAAGCAATTATAAACAGACTCTAATCGCCTGGCTGGAAATGAAAAGCAAACCTGCTCTAAGTCTAAAGCTTGCTGCTCTTATTAGCTTAGTAACATTGTACTGTTTAGTAACAGCCATGAGGATTAGCACCCACCAGCTGGGCTAATCTGACAAAGGCAATTTAAACCCCCAAAGAAACAGGACGTAATTATAATTTATAAGGGATAAAGGCTTAAAATGTGTTTCTGAACACCAAACAAATGCAATATGTATCTCTCTCTTACAACGTGGGTGGCAGTATAGATATTACTCCTGCTCCAAGGGGCTTTGGACAATGTGGATTGAGAGGCTCTATGTTCTTAAATAATATATATATTAAATATAAATATATATTTATATATTTATATTATATATATATATATATATATATATTCTTTGATCCAGAGTTCATTCCCAGAAATTTATTTTTATGAAATTAAGGAAGCCTTCAAAGACTTGGCTACAAGAATGTTATCATTGTATTGTCTAAAATAATGAAGGGGCACCTGGGGGGCATAGTCGGTTAAGCACCCGACCCTTGGTTTCCACTCAGGTCGTGATCTCAGGGTCCTGGGATCCAGCCCGGCATGGGGCTCAGTGCTCAGTGTGGAGTCTGCTGGAGATTCTCTCTATCTCCTTCTCCCTCTCCTTCTGCTCCTTCTCCTGCTGGCTCTCTCTCTAAAATAAATGAATAAAATCTTTTAAAAAAAATCAGTGTAGAACATCTATACAATGGAGACTATATATATATAAAGACGGTATGGAACTTGATACCCTGACACATAAAGAAGGTGGGGAGGGCAGGCACTTAGAATCAGGACTTAAATAGACCTTTTCCCTAAGAAGATATACAAATGAACAACAAGCACATGAAAAGACGCTCAACATCAGTAATCATTCGAGAACTACAAATCAAAACCACAATGAGATACCACTCCACACCCACTAGGATGGCAATTATAACAACGACAACAACAAAAACAGAAAACAGCAAGTGTTAATGAGGATGTGGAGATATTGGAACACTCATGCACTGTTGGTGGGAATGTGAAAGGGTGCTACCACTGGGGAAAATTGTATGGTGGTTCCTCAAAAAATTAAACGTAGAATTGCTACATGAATCAGCAATTCCACTTTTGGTTATATATAGAAAAAAATTGAAAGAAGGGACTCTAACAGATATTTGTACACTAATATTCATAGCAATAGCCCCATATTCACTCACGATAGCCGAAATAAGGAAACAACACAATGATGGGTGAATAGATAAGCAAAATGTGGTCTATCCATACGATGGAATATTATTTAGCCTTAAAAAGGAAAGACGTTCTGACACACTACAACATGGGTGAACTTGAGGACATGATGCTCAGTGAAATAAGCCGGACACAAAAAGACAAGCACTGTATGATTCCACTTATATGAAGTACTTACAGTCGTCAAAGTCATAGACACAGAAGGTAGAGTAGTGGTTGCCAGGGGCTACAGGGAGGAGAAAACAGGGAAATATTAATGGGGACAGAGTTTCAGTTTGAGATAATGAAAAAGTTCTGGAGATGGAGGTGGTGATTGTTGCACAACAATGTGAATCTACTTAAAGCCAAAGAACTGTACACTTAAAAATGGTTAAAATGGTCAATTTTGTGTGTGTGTATATATATATATGTACACACACACACACACATATTTTTAAAGATTTTATTTTTAAGTAATCTCTACACCCAACTTGGGGCTTGAACTCACAACCCTGAGATCAAGAGTCACATGCTCTACCCACTGAGCCAGCCAGGTGCCCCTTATGCTTATTTTACATATTTTACCACAGTTTTTTTTTTTTTTAACTTGAGACTGTTGCTTCTATTTTTTCTATAGTGAACACATATTTGTGCAACTTGCCACATTTTAAAATGTAAATATAACATGAAATTAGCCAGATATAAAATAAAAATCTCAAAGGTCATTTGTAAATGCGTTGCCAATATAGACTTAAGGAATACCAAGTTCAAGCAAAGTGATTAGGGAATTACCAACTCCCTGAGAATAAAGAAACCTAATTATGTATTCATCCCGTATTTATGGAGTGTCTACTGTGTGCTAGGTACAATTCAGACCCCAGGGATACTGTGTGAGTAGGATAGAAACCATGCCTGCTGTTGGGGATGAGTGGGGGTGGATTCCCCGAAATAAAGCAGTGATCATTTCAGACAGTGAAAATGCTGTAAAAAATAAGAGAGTATTAGGTAGACAGTATCTTAGGGGAGAGACAAGCCCTCTTCAGATAGTGTCTTCAGGGAAGTTCTCTCTGAGGAAATTATATTTGAGCTGAGGCCAAAGCTACCAAGGCAAGAGGATTCCGGGTGTTGAAAAGAGCGACCGTGAAACCAAGCTCGTTCGAACAGTGGTTCTCAACCCTGGCTCCACTTCAGAATCATCTGCTTTAAAATCACATCAAGGGCGCCTGGGTGGCTCAGTGGGTTAAGTGTCTGCTTTTGGCTCAGTTCATGATCCCGGGGTCCTGGGATCGAGTCCCAAGATGGGCTCTCTGCTCAGTGGAGAGCCTGCTTCTCCCTCTCCCACTCCCCCTGCTTGTGTTCCCTCTCTCGCTGTGTCTCTCTCTGTCAAATAAATAAATAAAATCTTTAAAAATAAAATAAAATAAAATCACATCACATCACATTGATGCCAGCTTCCACCTAGAACAAGAGAATCAGAATCTCTGGGCGTGGGCCTGGTGACCAAGACTTTTTTTTTTCCCCAAAAGCCTTTTCTACAGACAATCAGTGAACTTATGGGCACCAAAAAATATTTTTAAGATTTTATTTATTTATTTGAGAGCAAGAGCACGAGAGAGAGAGAGAAAGCAGGAGTGGAGGGGCAGAGGAAGAAGCAGGCTCCCTGCTGAGCAGGGAGCCTGATGTGGGGTTTGATCCCAGGACCCCAGAATCATGACCTGAGCTGAAGGCAGACACTTCACCGACTGAGCCACTCAGGCACCCCTGGGCACCAAAGCTTTAAACACAATACCATTTACAATACCTTAGAAAAAAATGGGATATTTAGTGGAAATCTAACAAAGCATGTACAGGACTTCTATACTGAAAATTAATAAACACTGATAAGAGAAATCAAGGAAAATCTAAATATGATGGTGAGACAGACCATGTTCATGGATTAGAAGACTCAGCATAATAAATATGTCAGTTCTCCCAAATTGATAAACACATAATGCAATTCATGTCAAAATCCAAGTAAGATTTTTTTATAGTTCTAGATAAGATAATTCTAAACTCCATAACAAGTTTTTCAAAGACTAAAGTGGGAGGAATCAGTCTACCCAACATCTGGACTTTTTTTTTTTTTTTTTTTTTTTAAAGATTTTATTTATTTATTTGAGAGAGAGAGAATGAGAGAGAGCGAGTACATGAGAGGGGGGAGGGTCAGAGGGAGAAGCAGACTCCCTGCCAAGCAGGGAGCCCGATGCGGGACTCGATCCAGGGACTCCAGGATCATGACCTGAGCCGAAGGCAGTCGCTTAACCAACTGAGCCACCCAGGCGCCCTGGACTTATTTTATAACTAGTTATCAGGACTGTGTGGTATTGGGGAAGGGATAGAGATATAAAATCGATGGAACAGAACAGAGGACACAGAAATGGGTCCACACAAGTATGGCTGACTAATTTTTTTATAAAGCTGCAAAAGCAGCTCAGTGGAGGAAACACTGGTGCTAGAGAAATTGGATGTTCAAAGACAAAGACAGAGACAAAGAAGAAGAAATTGTTTAACATGAAAGGTAAGACGAGGGATCCTTGTGATGATGGAACGATCTTCACTGTATTAATGTCAGTGTCCTTTGTGCTATTGTATCATAGTCTAGACTGTATTCTTCAAAAAGGTCAATGACATGAAACAGATAGAGGACTATCTATCTTCTCTAAATCAAAAGAATCTAAAGAGACGTGACAACCAAATGCAACATGACCCAGAATTTATTATTTATTTATTTATTTATTTTGCTCTATAGGACATTGCGGGACAATCAGTGAAATTGAATGACATCTGTATATTAGATAGTAATATTGTATCAATGGTAATTTCCTGATCTCGCTATGTCCTTGCTCTCAGGAAACACACATGTTGAAGTACTTACTGGTAAAGTGGTGTACTCTAAAAGAGTTCAGAAAAAAAAAACTTATAGCAATAAATAGAGAATACCTTAGAAAAAAATGGGATATTTAGTGGAAATCTAACAAAGCACGTACAGGACTTCTATACTGAAAATTAATAAACACTGATAAGAGAAATCAAGGAAAATCTAAATATGATGGTGAGACAGACCATGTTCATGGATTAGAAGACTCAGCATGGACTGAGATGCTGACCCTGAGATGATATAGTAAGCAGATATAGTAAAATGTTAACATTTAAGGATTCTGGGTAAAGATTTTCCAGGAATTTCTTGTAACACTCTTACAGCTTTCTAGTAAGTCTGAAAGTTAAAAAAGAAAAAAGAATATGGGTCTGGGGTCCATGCTGAATCCTTCCTCTGTCACTTCAGGGTTGTGATATTGTGTAAGTTGTTTACTATTTCTATGGCCAGTTTCCTCATCTATAAGAATGAGTACTATGATGTATCTCAGGAGTCTTTATAAACCTTAAACTAGTAGATAATTGTACAATGATTAGAATGGTCACTGGCAGATAATAAGTGCTCAATAAATGTTAGTCAATGTTATCTCAGTCTGTTTGACATGGATGGATGGATGCATGGATGGATAGATGCATGCGTAAAATCAGGTATCTGATACTTTGTCATGGGCTGGAAATCAATGCAGCTTCTCTGTGTCAAAGTGACTTAGGTATTAACATTGGAATGTTCTTACTGGTATAGTAAGTTTCTGGTTATCAATGATTTTATAGAACAAATTTTCTCAATGAGTAAAAAGGCAGTACTTACTCAAAGAAAGGGGGTTGTTACAAAACTTTCCAATGGCTTTCTCTATTTCTGTTTTTCCAGCCTGATGAGTGGTCAGGTAGATTTTCACTTCCTCAGTCTAAGCTAACTTTTTCTTTTTCTTCTTCTTTTTTTTTAAATTTATTTATTTATTTGAGAGAAAGAGAGAGAGTGGGGGAGGGGCAGAGGGAGAGAGGGGGAAGAGAATCTCAAGTAGGCTCCACATCCAGCGCAGAGCCCAACCTGGTGCTTGATCTTAGGACCCTGAGATCATGACCTGAGCCAAAACCAAGAGTCAGATGCTTAGCCAACTGAGCCACTCAGGCGCTCCTCTTGTTCTTTTTAATTGAAGTATAATTGATAGTATAGTTTTTTTTCTTTTTTACTATATATTGATATAATTTTGTAAAAAGTAGGATCTTTCATATTATACTCCTTACAGTTACTATAAGCACTATGAAACTCATAGGCTCGGAAAAACAATATAGCAAAACCAGAATTTGACAGAGGACCAAATGAAGGTGGTTGTATTCATTAAATAGATCAAATTTTCAGACTAACCGTAGAGCTGAATAAAAATTGTGCCAATTGAGGATATTGCCGCAAGAATGACTTGATTCAGCGAAGTATTTATAAGGTGATTACATTGTAATTGTGAGCTGCACTTCAATATTTGCATATATTATTCATGTAGGAAGCAGTTTATCAACAGTGTCAACAATAACCACTCTAAGCAGCGAGTTATTTTCAAAGGGTTTCACCTTCAGTAATGCACTCTGTCTGCCTGATAAGGAAATCCGTAATGTCACCAAGGGAGAGGACTAGGAAAGGTGAGCTGCGTGGACATCAGGTTGGAGGAATTTTTCAACAAGGATTCCTCTGCCCCACCCCCACCCCCGGCACTGCTTTCCTCCCCAACCTCGGAGAAGCTGTCTACAGAGATATTTTTCTTCCGGATTCACCCCCAGGACTTTTCCTTGTATAGTCCTGTGTGAACTACCTGGTTTATTTTTTGTTGTTGTTAACATTTATTATTTATTTGTGAAAGAGAGAGCGCACATGAGCAAGCTGGTAGAGCGGCAGGCAGAGGGAGAGGGAGAAGCAGACCCCCGTTGAGCAAGGAGCCCGACGCAGGACCCCGGGATCATGACTTGAGCCAAAAGCAGATGTTTAACTGACTGAGCCACCCAGGCGCCCCCCCCCCTTTTTTTCTTATCCCATCTTTTAACTGAGGGCACATTCATTCTAAAATATCTAAGGGTGGAGCGCTTGGGTGGCTCAGTCGGCTAAGTGTCCAACTCTTAATTTCATCTCAGGTCATCATCTCAGGGTCTTGAGATGGAGCCCTGCATCAGGCTCCATGCTGGGCGTGGAGACTGCTTAAGATTCTCTCTCCCTCTCCCTCTGCCCCTCCCTGTTCTCACACTCTCTTTCTAAAAATAAAAATATAGGGACACCTGGGTGGCTCAGTCAGTTAAGCGTCTGCCTTCAGCTCAGGTCATGATCTCAGGGTCCTGGGATCAAGTCCCACATAGGGCTCTGTGCTCAGTGGGGAGTCTGCTTCTCCCTCTGCCTGCTGCACCCCCTGCTTTTGCTCTCTCTCTCTCTGTCAAATAAATACATAAAATCTTTTTAAAAAATAAAAATAAGGGGCACCTGGGTGGCTCAGTCATTAAGCGTCTGCCTTCAGCTCAGGTCATGATCCCAGGGTCCTGGGATCGAGCCCCGCATCAGGCTCCCTGCTGGACGGGAAGCCTGCTTCTCCCTCTCCCACTCCCCCTGCTTGTGTTCCCTCTCTCGCTGTGTCTCTCTCTGTCAAATAAATAAATAAAATCTTTAAAAAAAAATTATAAAAAAATAAATAAAAATAAAACATTTAAAATGGCTAAGGATGACGAGCATGGGAGAGAGAAGGAAGAAGACAGAAAGCCACTCTAGCAGTCTCTGCCTCAACCATCCAAGCTACCTGCCAGTTCTGAGATACCTCAAGGTCTCACTTGCCTTAACCCCAGGCTGGTGCTGGTACATCACAGCAGATGCATCGTATCTGATATCACTCCTGACAACCAGGCCCTGTAACTAAGTCTTCCTAAGGAGTTCCATAGATTTTCCAGCGGATCCCCCCACCTCCCCTCTGCTTTTGTCCCTTTGGGTATGTCTTCACTTCCTCTTTGCCCAGCAAACCATGAACTTGTTTTCTGACAGGCCTGTAGAGGAAGACTCAGAGTAGAAGACAGAGATCTTGGGGATGCCTGGGTGGCTTAGTCGGTTAAGTGTCTGACTCTTGATTTTGGCTCAAGTCATGATCTCAGAGTCGTGAGATCGAGCCCCGCATCAGGCTCTGTGCTGAGCTTGGAGCCTGCTTGGGCTTCTCTCTCTCCCTCTCCCTCTGCCCCTCCCCCCCTGCTCATGCACGCTCTTGCTCTCTCTCTCTCAAAACAAAAACAAAACAGGAAGACAATCTTCTACCTTGGCTCTCCACCTACTAAGGACTGTGTGTCAGTCCTCAACTACCAGTGCCCCTACTCTGCCCTTATTATGAATTGTTATTCCCTCCAATGATCCTTACCACCATTCTCAAAAGCCCTACATCGTGACTTTGATGCATCCCTAGAAAGCCAATACAGCAGAATATTCACTGTCTGGTGCGACTGATCCCTTGGCCTATTCCCTGGGACTTGATCGAATGTCAGCTCAAGAAGTTGCATTTCTGGCTCCTTAAATTCCCTCTGCAACTTTCCATAACATGAACTTGCCTCCTTACACTGTTCAGAGGGGATGCGCACTACGGCATAAGGCCACAAAGGTGTGCAGCCACTTCCCCCTTCCCAAAGCCTGGGTGCCATATGAATTGATTTTAGGACTACAGGGAGATCCTGGGGGGTGGAGAGGCGTGGCATTGAATAACAGCGAGTCACACAGTGAGACAATTATTCTTTTTTCCGATACCCCTTGATTAGTTCTAGAAGACAGCCTCAGGGGAATTCTCCTCCATTAACACATCGCCAAGGCTTGCTAACCTGCCTGCCCCATGAACAGAGAGAAAATGAGCCTCAAGCAGGTAACAGTGTCTGGCCAAAATGTAACAGTATTTTGTTTCCTTTATATATATTGTCAAAATGATCTTCTCTCCCTAAGAAGGGACACTTGTTTTCTGTTGATTGTAGTAACAAAGTTTCCTTTTAAAATAAATTTGATGGAGTGCGTGGGTGGCTCAGTTGGTTAAGCATCTGCCTTCAGCTCAGGTCATGATCTCAGGGTCCTGGGATTGAGCCCCACGTCGGGCTCCCTGCTCAGTGAGGAGTCTGCTTGTCTCTCTCCCTCTGCCCCTCCCCTCACTTGTGCTCTCTTTCTCTCTCTCTCTCAAATAAATAAATAAAATCTTTAAAAATAAAATAAAATAAATTTGATGAAGAAAGGGGGCGGGTTTAAAGAAAAAACATAAAGTAAATAGTAGTACAGATGCTAAGTGCTGACGGCAAACAAGTAAAGGCTGAAGTTTGAGAAACAGATCAGTGGTGGTGAAGGGGTCCCAGCGTGGGGTCCGACTGGCCTGGGTTTGAATTTCAGCTCTGCTACTTGGTGGCTCAGTGATCCTGGGCCAGTGATTACACCTGTTCCAGGGGATAATCCCATCCCCACAGAAAACTTGTGTGGTCTAAAGAGAAATGTGAGCGAAAACACCAGCACACCATCTGACTCATAAAAGCAGCCCACTCCATGGATGCTATTGATATGACAATGGTCCCACCTTCCCCTGGGCTACAGCTTGTGTGTTTTGGTAAACACTCAGAAGCCCACCCATGTCGGGGTCCATTGCAGTCCATGTATGCAGAACCACAGGGACAAGGATGTTTCTGGATTAGTCCCTCCCTGTCCACACCTGCTCCTTCCCATCTACACATCGTCGCTCACACTCCCATCTGCTCACACCAGTCAGTGGACCGCCCATCAGTGGACCTGCCTGGCTCCTAACCCTCCCTCCTGAACGAGGACAGCCAATCTTTTCTTTTGTTTCACTCACTGATGTGACACATACTTATTAAGTGCCTGCTAGGCAAGGTGGTGGGAGGGCAGCAAGGGATGTGGAAGGTGAGGCTGTTACTCTCAGAGCACTTACACTCCCCAAGCCCAGAGATGAGCAATAATAATAATAATAATAATAATAATAGGGGCACTTGGGTTGCTCAGTTGGTTAAGCATCTGCCTTCGGCTCAGGTCATGATCCCAGGGTGCTGGGATCGAGCCCCACATCAGGCTCCCTGCTCAGCGGGGAGTCTGCTTCTCCCTCTCCTGTTCCCCCTGCTTGTGTGCTTGCTCTCTCTCTCTCTCTCTATCAAATAAATAAAGGAAATCTTTAAATAATAATAATAAACAAGAGGACCCACAGACATGAATCAATTTCGGATAGTCTGTGCCCTTTATTCTCCAGAAAAGAATTTGTTTCTGACAGCAGAAACAAAAAGGCAGATCATGGCCTTGCTCCAATCCAGCAGGGAATGGGCACATCAGGTGACAGAAATCTTTTGCCACTCTGCATGTCTGCCAATGACTGAAAGTGCTCTGAGTGTTGATTTGGGGGTTACAGATAAATTCCAGCGAGTAGGAGGATTCACAAATACCGAATCTATAGGCAGATGATGGGACTGACTAAAAATCAGTGTGATGGGGTAGAGAACGTGGCGGGGTGGGCACGCGGACAGGACAGTATTCGATTGGGAATCACTCTGAGGTGGGTAGGTAACATCTCAGCTGAAACCCGAGTGATGAGAAGTAGCCAGCCGTGTGAGGTTCGGACATCACAGCATGCCAGGCAGAGGGAGCCCCAAGGATACAGGACTCGAGGAAGAAACCAGCGTGGAGACCTGGCGAATCAGAAAGGAGGTCTGAGCTGCTCAAGTGCAGAGAGAGCAATGGGGAGAGAGGCAGGAAGTGAAGCTGGAGAGGTAGCATGGGGGTGAGTTGGTCCCGAGGGCCCACATAGATCCTGGCCCATCACCTACATAAAATCAGGATCTGCTTCTACTCCAAGGGTTCCCTTCAGGCCACCCCCATGGTCCCACCCTCAGCACCTTACCTCTGATGGTCCCCTGTGGTTCCCCTAGCAGCCCAGGCCCTGCCCTCTCTCTCACTTGGACCCCAGGGCTTAAGTCCCACACATTTACATGCTAATGAGCAGAAAGGTCTTTCTCATGCGTGACCTAAATCAGTCTTGCAACAATGCACTTTCTGTTACCTTGAGTAATTATGTAGAGGAGTTACTATCAGATCATGTCCATTAACATATTATAATTACCACTCTCTGAGCACAAGCAATATGCTTTCAGGAAAAAGGGCTCAGAGAGGTTAAGGAACTTGTCAAAAGTCACACAGCTCAATACTGCGAAAAGAGTCAGACTCAGGTCTATCTGACTCCAAGTTGGGCTCTTTCTATTATCTCCTATTTCTCCCCTGGCTCTTCTTAAACCTATAGACCCTCAGCACTTCTCTTTGTGGATCATCAGGATATCCTATGGCTTCTCTTGTTCACCATACCCTGCCCTGTGCAGAGTGAATCAAAAGTCCATTTCTATGGCTGATTATTATTTGCAAGGTCTGGATTTAGCAAGAGTGAATCCAGCGTACGACCAAAGGTACACGGCCACTATTTAAATCTTGAGTCTGGGGGCGCCTGGGTGGCTCAGTCAGTTAAGCGTCTGCCTTTGGCTCAGGTCATGATCCCAGGGTCCTGGGACCAAGCCCCTCATTGGGCTCCCTGCTCGGCAGGAAGCCTGCTTTTCCCTCTCCCACTCCCCCTGCTTGTGGTCCCTCTCTCACTGTCAAATAAATAAAATATTAAAAAAAAATACATCTTGAGTCTGGTAGATCTGAATTGCACATTTGTTACATGAAGAGCTGAGCAGGAAGGACGACATTCTGCCAGTTTAGCTGAGTGAGCAGATGTGCGGGCATCCGTCCTGCCGTGCTCGTGTCGTGGCTGTCTGTCCAGCACTGTTTGTCCTGGTATTTTTTGTTTTTACTTATTCCACATTCATTCCCTCTTTCTAGTAACACATCCATTTCAGGCTGAGGAAGTAAATACCTTTGTAGGGAACCTTTCTCTTGCTGGGAAGCAGTCCCACATGAGTGCCTTCCACGGTCCACTCGGGCAGGCGGCGGGGGGGAGGGGTTGGGGTGTGGGGAGAATGTGACCAGAGCTTGGCCAATGCTCAGCTCTGTCTCTGGACTGTGAGTTGAGCAGAGGTCAGAGGGACGTGGGCGTGCTGACCAGACCGTGCCAGTGGCCCGTGGCTATCCTTGGCATTTCCCGGGTCTTGGCCCTCTGGCATTTCCATTCCCAAACCTGGGTCTCCAGGCTCCCCTCCACTCAGCCACCGCCACAGAGCCTTCCAATTAATGTCCTTGCACATAAGACAGTCAGTGGTAGATATTATCGCTCTCAGACTAGGTCAAGAGCCCCAACACCTGGACCTGTCCTAGAAGAAAGGGTTTGGTCCTACCTCAAGAGATTGACAAATGAAAGCACACTTATAGATTTTAAGCATGCAGGTGTTGTTGTTGTTTCTATAAAAACACAATTCCGGGACACCTGCTGGCTCAGTCGGTAGAGCATGCAACTCTTGATCTCAGGGTCATGAGTTTGAGCCCCACATGGGGCATAGAGATTCCTTAAAATATACATATTTTATATTATTATATATTATATATATAAATAAAAACCAATTCCTAGGGGCGCCTTGGTGGCGCAGTCGATTAGGTGTCCAGCAATTGGTTTCGGCTCTCGTCGTGATCTCAGGCTCATGAGATTGAGGCCCGAGTCGGGCTCTGTGCTCAGCGCAGTGTCTGCTTGAGATTCTCTCCCTCTTCCTCTGCCCCTCCCTCTGGTGCTCTCTCTCTCTCTCAAATAAATAAATAAATCTTAAAAAAACATTCCTGAACAAACACAAACAAAATACGACTCCTTGTTTTAACCTGCTTTTATACTACATCATGCAGCTGGACATGATATTAAATCTCCACCTTCACAGAACAGACGATGAAGAAATTAAATCTGTAAAACGAGTTGTATAGGGGCTCCTGGGTGGCTCAGTCGTTAAGCGTCTGCCTTCGGCTCAGGTCATGATCCCAGGGTCCTGGGATCGAGCCCCGCATCAGGCTCCCTGCTCAGTGGGAAGCCTGCTTCTCCCTCTCCCACTCCCCCTGCTTGTGTTCCCTCTCTCGCTGTGTCTCTCTCTGTCAAATAAATAAATAAAATCTTAAAAAAAACAAAACAAACAAAAAAACCGAGTTGTATGTTAGGTTGTAATAAATACTATGGAGAAGGCCTTTTTGCTAAGTCATCATTTAGAGACCTGTAGGTGGTGAGGGTGTAAGTCCTGCAAGTGGAGAAATCCGCAAGTGCAAAGGCCCTGTGGTGGGTGTGCTCTTGGCATGGTGAAGGTCAAGCAAGGTCAGCATGGCTGAGCAGAGTGATCAGAGAAGTAGCAGGGAGCCAAGTGATGCATGGCCTTGCAGGCTATGATAAAGACTTTGACCTTCACCTCTGGAAGCAATGGGAAATCATCTCACATAGCATTTTGAGTAGAAGAATAACTGAGGATGCCAACAGCTTCTGTACAGAGAACAGATGGAGGGAGCCAAGGCCGTGGGGGGAGCTCCGCTAGACAGCCATCGTTACTGTTGAGGCTCTGCAGGATTGGATTTTGCCTCTTCCTCTCATTTTATCCCACGCCTCACCCTTCTCCTCCCCCACTCCCTCCCTGACATTCTTTCTGTTCCTAAGAATGAGCTACCTGACACCAGCTACGTTGGGAGCCCGAGTCTGCATTCCTAGCAAGCCTGCAGGTACATCGGATAGCCTTATACTCGGAGAACCACCGCCGTCAGGTATGTCGAGAACACAGTCCTTGAGTACCAGAGAGGGGAACTCTGTTCAAGAGTTCCAGGAGCGAGGAATTACATACCTAGGAGGATCAAAGTGGTTCTAGGTAACTCACAGAACTAACCCCACGTTTCTTCCAATTTCCTGCTTCACCCACCATCACCCTAGACCATGTGATGGGTCCGAACTGCCTGCTGCTTCGATAATGTAGGGGAGAAAAGAAATCTTTTTCCTCCGCCCACCTTATGTTCTCTGGCTGTAAATTGCTCCCTGTGAATTGAACTAACAAGAGACAGATTGACAAGAGAAAAAGCTTGTGCGTTTAGTGGAAGCACTCACACAAGGAAGGGGTGGTTAGAACTTGGGCTTATATAAAAGAGCAATGCATTTTTGGAGAAGTGACAAACCAAAGGAAAAGGACTTTGAGCTTCTAGAGGCAGTAAATCATGGGAAGGTAAATATATGGGGAGACTAAGGGTGGTCAGGGCTAATCCTTAGCGGGGTTTGTTATGCAGATGCCTTTCTTGATGATCCAGGTCTAGAGTTGTCTCCAGGGATCAACTTCTGTCCTTCCTGATATTGGGGGAGGGGAGACACGTTTACACATTTTTGTCCTACTTGTAGGCAAATAGGGGAAGGGCACAGAATTTTTCTTAAATCTGTTTCTTCTCAATTGTTCTCAGTTCAAAATAATCCTTATGCCAAAGTGGCATATTTTGGGGTGGCATATTCTGCTACCCTTCAATAATGATTTTAAAGAGTTTTATTTTTGTGAGAGAGAGAGAAAGAGAGAGCACAAGGGGGGGGCAGGGAATGGCAGAGGGAGAGGGAGAAGCTGACTCCCCGCTGAGCAGGGAACCCGACAAGGAACAAGATCCCAGGACCATGGGATCAGGACCTGAGTTGAAGGCAGACGCTTCACCGACTGAGCCACCCAGGCGCCCCATAACCGTTTTAAATAAGTAAAGCCTTATTCTGCTATAATTATGGCCATACATTTCCCCGAAATCTCTAGTAATTGAGTAAGCATATTATGCGAGTTAATGTTGAGCATCATTTCCTCTGGTGAACTCCTACCCCTTTCAGAACCCAGCTAAGGGGTCACCTCCTAAGAGAAGCCTAATGGGATTTCCTCCTCCGGATATCATCAGTCTTCGGAGAAGTAGCAAAAGATGGAAGAGAACCGTGTGCCAAGAAGCGCTGGTTGCCTTTCTGAGCTTGATCCCAGCCTGCCTGTTCTTTTCTTTCTTTCTTCCTTTCTTTTTTTTAAATTTATTTGACAGAGAGAGACACAGCGAGAGAGGGAACACAAGCAGGGGGAGAGGGAGAGGGAGAAGCAGGCTTCCTGCTGAGCAGGGAGCCCGATGTGGGGCTCAATCCCAGGACCCTGGGACCATAACCTGAGCCGAAGGCAGACGCGCATCGACTGAGCCACCCAGGTGCCCCATGTTCTTTTCTTTATTCTTTACCCTAGAAGAAAGAGGGAACGAAATGGAATGAGGCCACGATTTTAGCTGTATATGTAACATTTTATTTAGTCAGTTAGCCTGTTATTTTTACAAGAGCCCTGACGCAAATACTGCAGACTGTTTTCATTTGTGAACTCTAAGTGAGAGGTAGGCAGGTGTCTGCTCAGCTATTTCTCTGCAGCTTGTGTTGGAAATACTTTATTTTTTTTAAAGTCTGATTTGTGTAACAATGGAAATCTATGCAAGACATTTTTATAGCTGCTTCTGGCTGTCTTATTTTTCAGCCTTATTGAGGTATAACTAACAAAATGGTAATATGTTTGGGGGGGTGGGGAGATAGACAGCAAGGTGAAGGGGAGCGGAGGTACAGGCTTTCAGTGAGGGAATGTGTAAGTCACAGGGGTGAAAGGTACTAGGTAGGGAACGTAGTCGATGGTATTGCAGTTGTGCTGTATGGTGACAGATGGGAGCTACACTTGGGTGCGCAAACATCACATATATCCTTATCGCTATGTTGTACACCTGCAACTATTGTCACGTTGTGTGCCAACTCTATTTCATTTATTTTTAATTTATTTTATTAAAAAAAAAGATTTTATTTATTTGTTCATTTATTTATTTGAAAGAGAGCATGAGCGGGGGTGGGGGGAAGGGGGGAATCTCAAGCCGACTCAATGCTGAGCGGGCAGCTGGATGCAGGGCTTGATCTCACTCCCCTGAGATTATGACCTGAGCCAAAACCAAGAGTCCGACACTTAACTGACTGTGCCACCCAGGTGCACCTATACTTAATTAAAAAAAAAAATATATATATATATATATATATACGTTGAAAGTATACAATATGATGATTTGATACCCATATACTTTGTGAAATGTTACCATAATCAAGTTAATTAAAACCTCACATAGTTACGTGGATTTTTGTTTGTTTGTTTTGGTGAAAATGCTCTATGCAAAAAGGGAATACTTATCTTTTTTTTTTTTTTTTAAGATTTATTTATTTATTTTCAAGGGGGGTGGGAGGGGCAGAGGGAGAGGGAGAGAGAATCTCTAGCAGACAACCCTGAGATCTTGATCTGAGCTGGAGTCGAATGCTTAACCTCCTGAACCACCCAGGCACCCTTATACTTAATTTTTTTATTTTTTTATTTTTTTTTAAGATTTTATTTATTTATTTTGACAGAGAGAGATACAGCAAGAGAGGGAACACAAGCAGGGGGAGTGGAGAGGGAGAAGCAGGCTTCCCGCTGAGCAAGGAGCCCGATGCGGGGCTCGATCCCTGGACCCTGGGATCATGACCTGAGCCGAAGGCAGATGCTTAACGACTGAGCCACCCAGGCGCCCCTTGCTCAGCAAATCTTGATACCCTTTCCCCCTTCTC
Source organism: Halichoerus grypus (assembly GCF_964656455.1). NCBI lineage: Eukaryota > Metazoa > Chordata > Mammalia > Carnivora > Phocidae > Halichoerus > Halichoerus grypus. The sequence goes on from NC_135717.1 coordinate 31,225,447, forward strand.
CCTTTTGTTTATCTTGGTTTCTCACTTTTCTCTCGTTTTATGCTTTTTGGCATTATTGTTCCTACTTTTGTTATAAAATGCTCCCAATCTTCTTTGGAAGTTTGAATCAGTGACATTTTTATAATACTCAGCCATTCTGATGGAATCAGTGACATTTTTAAACCAGAGATTCATTTTCAATCCAACTGATCAGAAAATAGCTTATTTGTTAAAGCAAAGCATTAAGAGGCATTCTTTAGAGAAACTGACTTGTGCAATTTCTGATTGAGTCCCTAATCAAGACACACCAGTGATGTTAGGATTATGTGTGAGGATGTAGAGAATGAGCCATAGCTTTGCAGTCTGACAGACCTGGGTTCAGGTAATTCAATATCTCTGAACTCTGTTTCTTCCCTTGACAATGGACATAATACATGCAGACCTGGAGGTTATTGTTAAAGATAATAGCCAGGGGCGCCTGGGTGGCTCAGTTGGTTGAGCGGCTGCCTTCGGCTTGGCTTGGGTCATGATCTCGGGGTCCTGGGATGGAACCCCAGGACATCAGGGCTCCCGGCTCAGCAGGGATTCTGCTTCTCCCTCTGCCCCTCTGCCCCCTCGTGCGCATGCGTGCTCTCTCTCCCTCTCTCTCAAATGAATAAAATCTTTTTTTAAATGTCATGAATAATTAAAAAATAATAAAGATAATAGCCATATGATCCAGCAATTCCCACTTCTGGGTATATACCCAAAAGATTTGAAAGCGAGGACCCAGATAAATACATTGTACATCTATGTTCCTAGCAGCATTGTTCCCAGTAGCCAGAAGGTGGAAACCACCAAGTATCCATCCAAAGATGCATGGATAAACAAAATGTTTTTTTATTTTATTTTTAATTTATTTTATTAAAAAAAAGACTTTATTTATTTATTTATTTATTTGAGAGAGAGCATGAGCGGGGGGGGGGGAAGGGGGGAATCTCAAGCCGACTCCATGCTGAGCGGGCAGCTGGATGCAGGGCTTGATGCCACCAAATTGTACCATGAAAATGGTTAAATAACAATTGCTATTATTACATATTTGCAAAACATACACATTATTTACTAGGTTAGCTTAAATCTACTGGAGTTGTTTTCCTGATCTCACTTATAAATCACCCTCTCCCCCACAAGGGGTCTGTGCAAACAGGCCGGGACCCTGGAATGAAGCTGGCCAGGCTCTTAGAGGCAAAACATAATAAGCAATATGTTAATACCTCGGGAATAATGAGCCCTGATTTTTGCAGAATGAATCAACTTTTCATCTGAGTTAACGGATCATTATCAGACTTTCTCTGTGCTCTCCATTATGGCTCTTTGGCACTCACAAAGGGGATGTAATGAGATAATCATTAGCAATGAGACAGCTATTTCAAATGTATATCATAGGCTAGTGGAACCTGGGGACTGCGGCCACTTAGATACCGTTTAATAGCCAAGCTTTGCTAACACAGGGAGCAGAGCTGGGACAGGCTGAGGAAACAGGCAGCTCCTGGGGGGGGTGGGATGTCCTGGTATCTGCCTTCTGCTTCAGGGGGCAAACCATTTACAGGGAAAGCCAGCAGGGGTCAGCAATCATTAAACCTCCCGGATTTTAGGCACAGAGGGCACCGGGATTATATTGGCTAAGATCTCTGAAAGCAAGCATTTCCCCTGGGTGGATGGTCTTGGAAAATGAAGCCTACAAAGGGACATAGAAGATTGACTCATGGAAGCGTCTCCCAGTCCTGAGAAAACCAGAACAACTGGTTTTCATAGCAGTTCCACTGAACAGGCGGTTAACCCACAGGAGCTGGTTGAGGAAGCCAATTTCTGCGCAAGAACTGGTTGATTGACTCCTTCAGACAGAGCTCTGGGGCTCAAAGTCATTGTGCTTGTGCTGGAATTACTAAATTTAACATCCCTGTCATCTGCTATCCATTCAGTGTTTCATTACCTTTCTTACCTTGCACACTGCGGTCTTCTTTGCTTATGGATTTTGGGACTCATCAAGACCCCCTGTTTCTACTTCTTTTCTGCTTGATGTCAGCGTATTGGGTCATTTCGGTCCAAACTGCATTACCATTCATCCAGACTTCAAAAACAAACAAACACCGTGATATTTGGCTGCAGTTGCCCAAGAGTGAATATACTAAAACACCACTGAGCGGTACACTCTAAATGGGTGAATTGTATGGCAGTGAATGGAATCTCAACAAGTTGGTAAAAACAAAAACCAACCACATGAAAGGAGAATGTCTAGCCAAAGTGCAGAAGCAGTCGATTTACCGTAGTGTTTGTTGCCAATTCTACCAAAATATTTGCTGGGTGAGGAAATTAAGCAGCAAGTCCTATTTTCTATCCATTACAGTTACCTGGGCTAACATGCTACCTGCTTCTAAATTTCTATGCATAATTTAGAATTAGCTATACATATCAAGTACAGAAACCCAACTAAGGACGCTGTAGTTTCAATTCTGAGGGGTATTGAATGCTGTAATCGGTTCCCCAACATACTTTTTTTTTTTTTTTTTGCTAGATGATTTGTCTTTAGACAGTAGTTCTCAAGCTTGGCCTCACATAGAGGCCTCATATTTAAAATGTATCAATGCCCACGGGACACCTGGGTGGCTCAGACAGTTAAGTGGATGCCTTCTGCTCAAGTCATGATCCCAGGGTCCTGGGATCAAGTCCCGTGTCAGGCTCCCTGCTCAGTGGGGAGCTTGCTTCTTTCTCTGCCTACAGCTCCCCCTGCTTGTGTGCTCTCTCTCACTCCCTCTCCCCCTGACAAATAAATTAAAAAAATCTTTAAAAAAAATAAAAATAAAATGTATCAATGCCCAGGTCTTACCCAAGACCAATTAAATCAGAGTCTGCAGATGGGTTAAGTTTAAGATTCCCCCAGGTGATTTTAATGTGCAACCAACAGTGCAAACCACTGGTCTAAGGAATCCCCTTTCTACGGTGAGATATAATTTCACACTCATTAGGATGGCTATTTTTTTTTCTTTCAAGATTTTATTTATTTATTTGACAGAGAGAGAGCACAAGTAGGCAGAGTGGTAGACAGAGGGAGAAGGAGAAGCAGGCTCCCCGCTGAGCAGGGAGCCCGACGTGGGGCTCGATCCCAGCACCCCGGGATCATGACCTGAGCCGAAGGCAGACGCTTAACGACTGAGCCACCCAGGCACCCCTATTTTTTTTTTTAAGAGAGGCAGAGGGAGGTGGGGAGAGAGAGAATCTTAATCCCTCAGGGCTCGATCTCATGACCTGAGCTGATATCAAGAGTTGGATGCTTAACGGACTGAGCCACTCGGGAGCCCCTAGGATGGCTATTATTAAAACAAACAAAACATAAAGTAATCCATGCTGGTGAGGATGTGGAGAAATCGGAACACTTGTGCATTGCTGGTAAAAATGTAAAATGGTTTAGCCGTCAGGTACCTGGGTGGCTCAGATCATGATCTTGGGGTCCTGGGATTGGGCCCCATGTGGGTCTCCGCACTCAGCAGGGAGTCTGTTTCTCCCCCTCCCTCTGCTCCTTCCCCTGCTCATGCTCTCTCTCTCTCAAATAAATAAATTCTTTTTTTTTTAAAGATTTTATTTTTGACCGAGAGAGTGTACAAGCAGGGGGAGCGGCAGGCAGAGGGAGAGGGAGAAGCAGGCTGCCTGCTGAGCAAGGAGCCCGATGCGGGGCTTGATCCCAGGACTCTGGGATCATGACCTGAACAGAAGGCAGGCGCCCAACCGTCTGAGCCACCCAGACACCCCTCAAATAAATAAATTCTTTAAAAAAAAATAAAGATAATATCTCCTTTAAAAAAATGGTTTAGCCTTGGGGCCCCTGGGTGGCTCAGTCAGTTAAGCATCTGCCTTGGCTCAGGTCATGATCTCAGGGTCCCGGGATTGAGCCCTGCATTGGGCTCCCTGCTCAGCGGGGAGTCTGCTTCTCACTCTCCTTTGTGCTCTCTCTCTCTCTAGGAAATAAATAAAATCTTTTTTAAAAAATGGTTTAGCCTTGTGGAAAACAGTATGGAGGTTCTTTAGAAAATGAAACATAGAATTACCATATGATTCAGCAAGTCTCCTTCTAGGTACATACCTAAGAGAACTGAAAACAGGGACTTGAGCAGGTTTTTGTGCATTCAAATTCATAACAGCATTATTCCCAAAAGGTGGAAGCAACCCAAGTGTCCACTGACAGATGAATGGATAAACAAAATACATACACACATGCACACGCACACACGCACATACACACACGCACACACGCACACACACACACACACACACATTGGAAAATTATTCAGCCCTAAAAAGGAAGGAAATTCTGACATATGCTGCAACATGGATGAACCTTGAGGATATTATGCTGAGTAATACAATATTTGTATAGGATCACTATAGGATTCCATTTATATGAGGTGCCTAGAGTAGTTGAAGTCCCTCTGAAACAGAAAATAGCATGGTGGTTGCCAGGGACTGGGGGAGAGGAGAATGGGGAGCTAGGGTTTCATGGGTATAGCATTTCAGGTTGGAAAAATGGAAGCGTTCTGGAGCTGGATGGTGGTGATCGTTGCACAACTGTGTGAAATGTACTTAATACCACTGAGCTATATATTTACAATTGGTTAACGTGGTGAATCTTATTTCGTGTATATTTTACCACAATTCAAAGAGATGTCCTTTTCAAGAATGGGTATCTGATGCAATTCATGCCAATGGCATGGGGGAGATACCTCCTGGAGGGTTTCTGGGAAAAACTTCCTCATCCTTAGAAGAGAGCCACAGGATGAGAGGCTGTCTATTGTTTCTCTGGACTTGGCACCTGGGGATCTGCAGCTGTCTTGGGACCCGCCTGAGAATGAAGCCAACATCCAAGGCAGCAGATAAATGGAGGAACAGGCCCTTGATGATGTCATTAAGCTCCTGACCCAATGGACTAAGAAGTCAGTCTTATCTTAGGGTTTATTGTTAGAAATAAGACAACAGGCCTAGAATAGAGTCACTTATGCTAAGCCCACATCAACAAACTGAGACTTAATTTCAGTTAAGTTGGCCTCTCCCAGAAATGGCATCTTAAATCAGTTAATCAGGAATCACCTGGTCAGCACTAATGAGGTCATCTGCCTGATAGACCTCTGCCATCTGCCAAAGGAAAGTGACTTGCCACAACCAATCTTCCTTTTTTTTTTTTTAGATTTTATTTATTTATTTGTCAGAGAGAGAGAAAGCACAGGCAGGGGGAGTGGCAGGCAGAAGGGGAAGGAGGCTCCCTGCTGAGCAAGGAGCCAGATGAGACTCGATCCCAGGACCCCAGGACCATGACCTGAGCTGAAGGCAGATGCTTAACCAACTGAGCCACCCAGGCGCCCCTCCAATCTTCCTTTTTGCTAGCATAATTTCCTTGTCCCGTTCCCTTCTGCCTGTGGAAGTCTTTCATTTTGTTCAGCTCTTTGAGCTCCCTTCTGTCTGCTAGATGGGAAGCTGTTTAATTCATGAATCATTGAACAAAGCCAATAAGATCTTTAAAATTTAACCAGTTGAATTTTTAACATAGTTATGTAAAATAATACATTTCTTATGGCTAAATCTAATTTGAATGGAAATTTCTGTAACTTGTTTTCTGAAAGGATTCTGATACTTGTACAAGTACCGTTGGTAGAAAACATGTTTGGAAATAACCTAACAGCCTATCAGTAGGAAAATGGACAAATAAAAAAGAAGTATAAACATAGATGGAGTTATTCTATAGCAGTTAAAAGACAAACACAGGAAGTGAAAAGTAGGCTTTATATATTCTATGTAAATTGTGAAACACTACAGTGATCTTTTATTGCCTTGTATGTTATATGTGTAAACATGTTTTAAAATAAATTAAGTGGACGTGCCTGGGTGGCTCAGTCGGTTAAGCATCTGCCTTCAGCTCAGTCATGATCCCGGGGTCCTGGGGTGGAGCCCCACATCGGGCTCCTTGCTCTGCGGGGAGCCTGCTTCTCCCTCTCCCTCTGCTCCTCCCCCTACTCTTGCTCTCTCTCCAGTAAGTAAATAAAATCTTAAAAAAAAAAAAGTAAATTAGGTGGATCATATTAAATATATGATAGTGGTTGCCTTTTTTTTGAAGGGGTAGGGTGGGACTGGGATGGGGGTAAAAGAGGCAATACATGTAGGGGAATTGTTTTGTTTTTGTTTTTTTTAAGATTTTATTTATTTATTTGACAGAGAGACACAGTGAGAGAGGGAACACAAGCAGGGGGGAGTGGCAGAGGGAGAAGCAGGCTTCCCACCGAGCAGGGAGCCCGATGCAGGGCTCGATCCCAGGACCCTGAGATCATGACCCGAGCCGAAGGCAGATGCTCAACAACTGAGCTACCCAGCCTCCCCTGTTTTTGTTTTTTAAAGATTTTATTTATTTATTTATTTGACAGAGAGAGAGTGTGTGTGCACACAAGCAGGGGGAGCGGCAGAGGGAGAGGGAGAAGCAGGCTCCCCACTGAGCAGAGAGCCTGATGTGGGATGTGGGGCTTTATCCCAGGACCCTGGGATCACAACTTGAGCTGAAGGCCGGAGCTTAACTGACTGAGGCACCCAGGCGTCCCTGTATGGGAATTGTTTTATTTCTGATCTTAAAACATGAAACAAGGTGACAAGATGTTAGCAGTTGACAATCTCAGGAGTCTATGTAGGTATGTGAGTGTTTGTGAGTCTCTGTACTATTCTGTATTTATAAAATTCTCAAAGGTGCAAAACAACAACAACAACAAAAACAAAGACAGCCTTTCCCCAATGCTGCCCCTGGTCCCCACATTTAATTAAGGAAGGCCGAAAAAACCTTTTGGTAAAACTTGGGAACCAAGGTTAAAGTCTGTGTAACTCTAAGTGGTCTCTAAGAGACCAGAAAGCGTGGCTTTTTGTTAGTATGAGAGTTTTTAAACTTTTAACTTTTCATTTTGAAATAATTAGAGATTCACAAGAAATCGAGATCATATTACAAGAGGTCCCATGTACCCATCACCCTGCTTCCCCTAGTGGTAACATCTTCCATCACCGTGGTACACTGTCAAACACAGGTAATTGACATTCCACAATGCAATTAAGTACTCTATACCTTACTGGAATTTCACCTGCTTAACCTTTTTAAAAAAATGTCTTTAGGGCGCCTGGGTGGCTCAGTCGGTTAAGTGTCTGCCTTTGGCTCAGGTCATGATCCTGGAGTCCTGGGATTGAGTCCTGAATCGGGCTCCCTGCTCCACGGGGAGCCTGCTTCTACGTCTGCCTCTCTCTCTCTCTCTCTCTGTCTCTCATGAATAAATAAATAAAATCTTTCAAAAAAAAAAAAGGTCTTTAAGTGGGGCACCTGGGTGGCTCAGATGGTTAAGTGTCTGCCTTCGGCTCAGGTCATGATCCCAGGGTCCTGGGATGGAGCCCCACATCGGGCTCCCTGCTCAGTGGGGAGTCTGCTTCTCCCTCTCCCTCTGCCATTCCCTCTGCTTGTGCTCTCTGGCTCTGTCTATCTCTCTGTCAAATAAATAAATAAAATCTTTTTTAAGAAAGAAAAATGTCTTTAAGTTACAAAAGCAATTTGCTCGTCATTGAGTGAATGGATACATGAGCAGTGGTCCATGCCTACAATGGAATATTACTCAGCCATGAAAAGGAATGAGGTACTGATACATGCTACAGTGTGGATGAACCTTGAAAACTCTATGCTAAGTGAAAGAAGCCAGGCACAAAAGGTTGTCTATTGTGTAGCTCCTTTTATATGAATGTCTAGAATAGGTAAATCTTAGAGATAGAAAGGAGATTGGTGGTTGTCAGGGGCAGGAAGGATAGGAGAATGGGGAGCATGTTTCCATGGGAATGGGAACCATTCCTGGAACAGTCATGGGTTTCCTTGTGCCATGATAAAAATGTTTTGGTACTGGACAAAGGTGGTGGTTGCACGACATTGTGAATGCACTGATTACAACTGAATTGTTCACTTTATTTTTATTTCTTAATTTATTTTTATTTTTTATTTACTTTTTATTTATTTTTTTAAGATTTCATTTATTCATTTGAGAGAGATCGAGAGCAAGAGAGAGCAGAGCACAAGCCGGGGGAGAAGCAGAGGGAGAAGGAGGAGCAGACTCCCAGCTGAGCAGAGAGCCCGATGTGAGGCTTGATCCCAGGACCCTGGGATCATGACCTGAGCTGAAAGCAGGGGCTTAACCGACTGAACCACCCAGGTGCCCCTATTTATTTATTTATTTTTAATAAATTTTTAAAAAATTTATTTGAGAGAGAGAGCATGAGCAGGAGGGGTAGAGGGAGAGAGAATTTCAAGCAGACTCTGTGCTGAGCACGGAGCCCGATGTGGGGCTCGATCTCACCACCCTGAGATCATGACCTGAGCCAAAACTAAGAGTAGGACGTTCAACTAACTGCACCACCCAGGTGCCCCTGAATTGTTTATTTTAAAATAGTTCATTTTATCTTATGTGAATTTCACCTCATTTTTAAAAAGTTTTATTTATTTAAGTAATCCCTATACCCAACATGGGGCTCTGAACTCATGATCCTGAGATCAGGATCAAGAGTCGCAGGATCAAGAGTCGCAGGATCAAGAGTCGCGTGCTCTTCAGACTGAGCCAGCGAGGCACCCTGATGAAAGAATTTTTTAAAGCGATTTGTTTCTTGTCGGAAAGTCCAAACATAAAAGTATAGTAAAAAATTGCAATTTCTTCTTCTAGCCGCTCTCCATTCCACATCCAATCCCACCCCACAAATACACCTTCCATTAACAATTTAATATGTAACTATTCACACTTTAAAAAGTTTTATAACATACAAAGAGATACATATGTCTCTTTCTCTCTCAAATGTTTACTGAGCACTTTATCCATGCCAGGCAATGTTGTAGGCCATGAGAACACAATAGCAAATAAGACAGAGTTGTGGAATTAATTTTCCAGTAAGAGGAGATGGGTAGTAAGCATGGGAACAAATAAGAATTTCAGATTGTGATAAGGCATCTGAAAAAATAAAACTGGGCAAGAGGGTGGAGAGTGATGTGGGTTGGTGGAGGGCCAAGGTGGCTAGGAGAGGACACATTGGCACTGAATGACAATGAGCTGGAGAGGTGAAGATCTAGGGAAGGAGCATTCCAGGGAGAGGAAAAATCTAGGTGTTTTTAAAGAAATAGGATTACACTAGATACACTGATCCGCTATATATTCTACACATACAAGATATATTGCTCTTGCCTACTTCATCATATATTATAAATGGATTTCCCCATCAGCACCTAGTCTGTGTCACTCTTTTTTGATAGCTGCATATTATTCCATACTGTTGCTATCCATCATGTATTTAATCAGAATTTCCCTGTTGATGGACATCTAGGTTGTTTCTGGTTTGGAGCTGCTGCAAAAATGCTGAAAAGGACAGCTTTTTACACTTGCACTCATATTTCCACAGAAAACATTTCCAGGAGTGGCCCTGCTACCTGTGTGCACATGTTTTCACCCGCTAAACCCCTGGGATGGCCATGAGTTTTCGTATCAGCCTCATGTTCAGAAGCATAAAAGAAAAACTTTTATTTATTTAGGTGTGGAGCTCTTTGTGGGGCTTGAACTCACGACCCTGAGATGAAGACCTGAGCTGAAATCAAGAGTGGAATGCCTAGCCAACTGAGCCACCCAGGTGCCCCCTAAAAGATAAGCTTTTAGATCAAAGAAGCAAAACAAAGTACTGTGTGGTAAATTAAAAGGGGCAGGTGCTGAGATCCTGATTCACTTTATTATTTTTTTAAAAGATTTTATTTATTTATTTGTCAGAGAGAGACACAGCGAGAGAGGGAACACAAGCAGGGGGAGTGGGAGAGGGAGAAGCAGGCCTCCCGCCGAGCAGGGAGCCCGATGCGGGGCTCGATCCCAGGACCCGATTCCAGGACCCTGGGATCATGACCTGAGCCGAAGGCAGATGCTTAACCATCTGAGCCACCCAGGTGCCCCCTGATTCACTTTAAAGGCAGAATATCTAAGTGAGGAGAGGAAGATGGCAGAGAACAAAAGAGAGAGAATACTAGGAATGCCAGCTGGTGGGGCTTGTATCAGAAGATGGGAATTCTCTGTCGTGGAACGGCTCAGACCTTGAATAAGCATGGCGTTGTAAAGTACAGCGGTGGTCAGCTAACCCTGTGTGTGCATCACAGCACGGAGCAGGATGTCCTTGGGAAAACTCTCTCTTAAAGTTGATAGTCCTGTGTCTCAACAGCCCTAAGTGAGTATAAAAGGGTAGTATCACCAGAAACTTCCTTCTGATGCACTGATTCACTCAGTGAAACATTTGTTAAGCACGTTTTCTATGCCAGGCATCATACCGGGCGTTGGGAATATAAAGAAGATGAAAAGATGCTGACCTCAAGTCGCTCAATCTTAGCACAACAACAGTTATCAAGAAGAGCTTCTCACTTTCCTGCTGGGGCAGTGCCTCAACTCTGGCAGGTCAAGGCTTTTGAAAACCAATGGAGTGGATTCTTTCCTGAATTTCCATAATTATCCTATTCAGGGACCTGACATCAACTGCTTTACTAAGCAGCGGGTCTCAGCAGTTTTTGTCTTTGTCTCTAGAAAAAGCCCTCAGGCACAAAGACGCTGCTAATTTAATTTGATGTGAAGAGCTAACCTAAGAGGGATCCATCATCCAGTGCCCTATGGGTGATCCACGTTGAAGTATGGCATCCAATGATAAAGCAGTTGGAGGACAGTACGGGTCACTCTTTGAGTCAGCTGCTTGTTTTGACATTTGTGTGTGTGTGTGTGTGTGTTGACATTTTTAGGAGTAGGTGAGGGAGTGCCAATCTTGAGTGAGAAGGCACTTTATTTTGGACACACTGTATTTTCTTCCTGTTGTGAATATAAGATAAAAATATTTATCTCAATAGCAATGCAGGTCTCCCTTATATGAAGGAGTTTTTATATCAATTGTTAATAAGTTCTGAGTAAATTCGAGGGCAATCACTTAATACCAACTTTAAAGTGGGACACTCTTAAAGATTTAAATGGGTCTTCAGAGAACTATATTAATAGGCTGTAACCTGAACTTTCTATTAATCTGGGGAATACATCATCTGTCGTGGAAAAAAAGAAAAATCAATGTCCAGAAGATTTCAGGGAGCATTGACCACAGATCTGAAGAAAAACTTAAAGCCAGGCTTGTTATAATGGAGGTCCCTGGTTTCTTCACATTTACAGCACTTGATATCTCAAGTATTCAGAGTTAGTTAAAAAGGGGCACCTGGGTGGCTCAGTTGTTAAGCGTCTGCCTTCGGCTCAGGTCATGATCCCAGGGTCCTGGGATTGAGCCCTGCATCAGGCTCCCCGCTCCGCGGGAAGCCTGTTTCTCCCTCTCCCACTCCCCCTACTTGTGTTCCCTCTCTCGCTGTGTCTCTCTCTGTCAAATAAATAAAATCTTTAAGAAAAAAAAAGTTCAAGAAAAAAAAAAGCATTCATAAAAATTGCTAGTTTAATATTAAACAGAATTTCAAACCACTTTAGCATAGAATTTGTTTTGAAAGGTACCTGACGCAGCTTTGTTTTTGAGCTGTCTCATTAATGGGCTGGATCCTCTTTTATCTTTAAGATACAGGTATTTAAAGTTTAAATTCATATCTAGATCTGGATTTTGGACTGTAACATACGGTTGTTAAGAAACATCTATTCTCTGTGTGTCTACGCCTTTACTCTGTGATTTTTAGCAGGTTAGTTACACTCTGTCTAGACTCCTTGGAGAAAAATATCAACAATATGTTTTTCCCCGTCTTGGGCTCCGCATGGGTGAATTACAGGAAAACTTAACAGGTACTCAGAACAACGTTATTTTCCTACTTCATGTAATTGAGTCCAAGTATTTCTCTTTCGCTTCCCCCCACCTCCATGTTTACCTAAACTCAGTCTGCCCGCGTGAGAAGCAGTCAATAAAACACTACGGGAATACTCGAGCAAATCCCATCGTTCAGAAGAAAAACACTTCACCTAATGGTGCATATAGAAGCTGGACGCACCAAAATAACCGTATTCGTTGGATACAGCTGGATACATTATGGAATAGGCCAATCCTCTGTTTAATTTGCAAGGCCCTTGGCCAGGAGGAGGGAGGGATGGAAAAGTTTGGGTGAAGGCTTTAAATGACTAGTCAAACAGACGGTGAGTCATTCCAAGTTCCCAGTTAATAATCCCCTGTGCCGGGGCAGAGCCTGGGCCCGAGCGCTTTACGAGCCACACTACAGTTTAAGTTGTACTGTCTCACGGTTTTATTCTCTTCTACCAAATGAATACATAAAATGTAAGGCGCGCAGCGTCGGCTTTGAAATGTAGGACAAAATCTGGCTGGGGGCGGGGAGAAGGAAGGTGGAAAGAGAGCACAAGGTAGGAAGACTGGGAAGCAGAGAGCGCACAGGCTGGTGATGCGAGAAGGAATTCCAGGAGGGGAGCGCTGTGTTTTGCGCCTTAGAACTGCTGTCCGTTTCCCCGCATCCTGTGCCCAACAGGACGGCGAGGACCACCCCGGGGTCTGAAGTGTCGCGCAAGAACGCGCCCCCACCCCTGCCCCCACCGGGTGACAGGTGGGGCCGCCGAGCGACGACTGGACCTCCGCCTCCTCGCGCTGCCTGCCGGGAGCCGGAGCCGCTTCCGGTTGCTCTGGGGTTCGGAACTCCGACTCCCGTCGGCCCCCGGGAAAACCGCAGCGGGGTCGCGCGGTTGCTGCCGGAACTCGTAGTTCCATCTGCTGCAGCACCTCATAGCCGGAAACTGGGAAGGGCAGGGCCAAGAACTACCGAGGCGAAGGTACGGGTGGCAGGGCGGGGTCAAACCGCGCCGGCGTGGGGTTGGCGCTGAGGCGGTCCGAGGTGGTTGGGGTTGGGTGGGAGGAGATCCGCTCGCACACACGAGGAGGGTTGAGCCGCCGCCGCCGTTGTCGTCGCGAGTGCGGAGTTGGGACTGGAGCCTTCGCCGCGACAACGCCGGGGATTGTGTCGCTAGCCCCCGGCCCCTCTGCCTCGCCGCTTCGCCGGGTCATCGCGGCCTGCTCCTGCCCGGCCCGTCGCCCCCGCCTCCATTTCCCGCCCTCTCTTCACCACACACACGGCCCCCCCGATCATGGATCCGGGCAGTGGCGGTGGTGGCGGCGGCGGCGGCGGGAGCAGCAGCGGCAGCAGCAGCAGCGACTCGGCACCCGACTGCTGGGACCAGGCGGACATGGAAGCCCCCGGGCCGGGCCCGTGTGGCGGCGGCGGCGGCCCCTTGGCGGCGGCGGCGGCGACGGCGGCGACCGAGGCCCAGCGTGAGCACCTCAGTGCGGCCTTCAGCCGGCAACTCAACGTCAACGCCAAGCCCTTCGTGCCCAACGTCCACGCCGCCGAGTTCGTGCCGTCCTTCCTGCGGGGCCCGGCCCAGCAGCCGCCGCCCCCAGCCGGCGCCGCCACCCCCAACCACGGAGCCGGCAGCGGCGCGGGAGGCCCTCCGGGTAAAGGGCCGGGACGCGCGGGGCGGCCTCGGGGCGCGGGAGGAAGCCGGGCTAGGCGAGGGCGGGAGCAGCCGGCCTGGGCCCGGAGCCCACTGGGGCTGGGGGTGGGGTGGGGTGCGGTGGGCTCGAGCGGCGCGCCCCGCGGGGCCGGGTGGCACGTGGAGCGCTGACAGCGGCGCCGGGCGCGGGCAGCCCTGGGTGGGGCGGCCCGGGGCCGGGGAGGCGGCCTGCGCGGGGCGGTGGCGGCGGCGGCGGAGGGCCGGGCGGGGCGGGGGCGGCGTGCGGGGGACACCCGCGGGGCCTGGGGGCCGCCCCTCCCCCGTGGGGGCCGCAGCCACCCCCTGGCAGTGGGGACCGTATGGGACGGAGAGGGGGCCGCGGCAGGTCAGTGCCACGAGGCCTAGAAGTGAGCGCAGATGGAGCCACGAGTGGGTCTGGTGGGCGTTGAGAGATCCGAGGAGTTGGCGAGGACGAATGCTCGAGTTTTCCCTTCACCTTCGGCCGAGCCGAGAGAGCGTCTCTTGCTGCAGTTTCTATTATTGAGACTGTAATTGCGTTTTAAATGTCTGTGACACGGAACCGTCCTGAAGGAATCCCAAGATGCATTGCAGCCTTGTGATCCGGCAGAAACTGTTGGCTATCAATACAAAGATCTCGTTCTCCCTTAGCATTTGTAAGCTTGTGAAGTTCACAAAGTGTCAGGAAGTTAGAGTTCCTCACTTCAACGTTAATGTGTTAGGAAGCTACATGGATCTGTGTGCCCTTCTCCTTGAGTGGGACTTGGGCTTTTCTTCTTAGTGACACGTTTGGAATTTTCATTGCGTTAAAATCGTTTACTTTACTCAGGTTGCTTGGAATAACTCGCTCTCTCTGTTACTGTGTCAGGAGTGAGTCTGTTCACACACTTGAGCATTTGTTAGGACTTAGCAGTCGTCATGTTCCATTCTCATCAGCGCCGGTAGGCATTCTTTCTGTGGTTTCAAGTTAAGTTCGGTCTTTAAAATCTTGCTGTGTTCTGCTTCAGTGATAGCATGCTTTCGGGAACTGACTTATAGGAATGTCAAATCAGAGAACTTTATACCTCCTAGAGACAGGTGCTTGTGTTAGGAACTGTCCGTATTGATTAAAGAGAAAAAGAAAGGAGAAGGTGGAATGTCCTTCCCATTATCTAACCAGGGTATTGGGGACTGGGTCATAGATGTTCCCAACAATTTGTGTGTGAGAATGGGTTGTTGATTTCTCTTTAAAGTTCTAAATTGTGGTATTTCTTAGATAAGTGGACATCATAAAAGTGCTCTGGGAGGTTAGTTTCTTCAGAAATTTTTGCTATAGTTTTCTCTCTAGAGGCAAAAAGAGTTTGAAGAAATACTTTTGCAAAGTGTATATGTGAGTACACAGTTTGGATTTGGTTGTTTTATTGACTGGTATTTTATTTGTATAGGCACTTGATTTTTTCCTTTTGAGTAAGGAAATTCAGTTTTTTTTTTTTTTTTTTTGCTTAGATCAAGCCATTTTGGCTGCCCAAACTAGTTCATTACCAGCTCCCAAAAGTGTCGGTTTCCCCATACTTTATCATGGGTAGATTCCTTTTATCCAGCCATTTTCTTTCCCCCCCCCCACCTCCTTTGGAGGCCCCAGCACCCCTTGGGCTACACCTAGAACTCCGTTTCCAGCGTATGTAGCCATCAGCCATCAAAAGACAGTCGTCCTTAGAGCAATAGTCAGGAATAATGGTTATTGTTGAGTGGTTAGGCAGTACCTCTTAGGTGGGGGGATTGCTTTTCTCTTCCTGGTATTTGCCAATTTCAGCTTTACTCTTAACCCTTTTCTCTGTGACACTACTAGAAGTGGGAGATGTAAAAGTGTGTGGGGAAGTGGTTGTTGGTAAGAAAATTCCCTACATTGTGGTCAGGTTTTTCTTTTTTTATTGGAAACCTATATTGGTGTTACTGATTTTATCAGATGCTTCTACAAAATGCCTGTTAATGTTAAAAAATAATCCTCTGTAGGATGTTTATTTAGAAAAGAATAGGGTGTCTGAGTGGCTTAGTTAAGGTCTGCCTTCAGCTCGGGTCAAGATCCCGGGGTCCTGGGATCGAGCCCCCCCATTGGGCTCCCTGCTCAGCGGGGAGTCTGCTTCTCCCTCTCCCGCTCGCCCTGCTTGTGCTCTCTCTGTCAAATAAATAAAATCTTAAAAAAAAAAGAATAGATTTTTGAATTGAGGTCCAGAGTTATGTTGGATTGCATGTTCCAGCCCATTCAGGTCCATAAAATACCACCCTTAGAGCAGGGAACTGTGCTTGGAAGAAGCAGGGAAAAAGTTGGAAGTAGCACTTAGATTGAAATTCACAAAGGGGGAACCATAAGATTTGCAAGGTTTTTTTTATAGTGAGGAAATAGTCAGTAGGGCATGCATGTTTTCTTTTGTTGTTAAGCCATAGCTGAAATTTGTGGTGGGTGTATTTTGAAATTAAATACCAGGAGAGCTCTTGAAGGAGTCTGTCTAGACTAGAGCACCAGAATGAATGACTTGTAAAATGTGTCTATCTAGAATGAATATCTGTCATTTCTCTCGAAAATTCTCTCCTTTCCCTTCCTTCCTTTTTCCCTCCCTCCCTCCATTCCTTCCTTCCTTCTTCTCTTCTTTTTTTTTGGAAATAGTTTCAGTGGGCCTTGAGCAAGAGGAGGAAGATGCTTTTGCCCAAAGTGTCATTCACCTTACTGGAGGGCTGCTAGTTATGCCTGTTTCTAGCTGTCCCAAGTCAGAACTTGGGATTCAGTGTTGACCTTGAATCCCTTTGAAAATTTAATATAGGTTTCCAAAGGAATGATTAAGTAGAACACATTTAAGTGTAATTAAGTATAATTCATTTAAGTGTAATTCTCTACAGATCCAAGTAAATTAGCTAAGTGATTCTCCTTAAAGTAGAGGTTCTGAAATGAATGAGAATATAAGACAGGGGTTACTTGTACTAGAACTTAACATTTTCTATGATAGAATGTACTTGAAGTTCCACTTTGTACCGGGTTCAGTCTTTTTATTGTTGTTGTTGTTGTTAAATGAGAAACAGATTTAGCAGTGGTGATCAGGGTTACTCGGTGTCTTGGTTTATTTGGGCTGCTGTAACAAAATACTCCAGACTGGGTGGCTTTTAAACAACAGAAATTTATTGCTCACAGTTCTGGAGGCTGGAAGCCCAAGATCAGGATTCTGGCCTGTTCTGGAGAGAGCCCTCTTCTGGATAGCCAACTGCTGACTTCCCATGTCTTAAGGCAGAAGGAGCAAGGGAGCTCTAAGGGGACCTCTTTTTTTGTTTTTTTTTTTTTAATAAAGGCAATAATCCTATTCGTGAGGGCTCCACCCTCATGACCTAGGACCTCCCAAACGTCGCACTGACTTTATCACATTAGGCTTTAGGATTTCGATATAGGAATTATGGGAGACACAAATATTCAGACCATACATAGCACTTGGACTTTTAGAATAGCTGGAGCTTCTAAAATAGTGGTGTAGTGTCCTTTCCACCACCCCACTCTCAACACCTCTCAAAACTCTGCCATTAAAAGCAGTAGAGAGGGACGCCTGAGCGGCTCAGTGGGTTAAGCGGCTGTCTTTGGCTCAGGTCATGATCCCAGGGTCCTGGGATCGAGTCCTACGTCGGGCTCCCTGCTTGGTGGGGAGCCTGCTTCTCCGTCTCCCTCTGCCTGCTGCTCGCCTCCTGTGCTCTCTCTCCCTCTCTGACAAATAAATAAATATAATACTAAAAAAAAATAAAAAAATAAAAGCAGTACAGAATAAAACTAGCAGGCCTCAGCAGGCCCTCCAAAGAATTGTCTCCAAAATGTTGCACATTGTGTTGTGAAGCTTGAATTTTATTTTTTATTATTTTTTAATATTTTATTTATTTATTTGAAAGAGAGCAAGAGCGAGAGAGGGAACACAAGCAGGGGGAGTGGGAGAGGGAGAAGCAGGCTTCCCACCAAACAGGGAGCCTGATTCAGGGCTCAATCCCAGGACCCTGGGATCAAGACCCGAGAGCCGAAGGCAGACAGACGCTTAACGACTGAGCCACCCAGGCGCCCCTGAAGCTTGAATTTTAAAGAGAAATGGTCTATATTGTAGTGTTTGGGTTTTGCTGAATGCTAACTTTTAGTGGGGGAGGGATTTTCTTTTTTTTAGTGATAACTATAACTCACTATAAAATTTACCTTTTAGAAGTATACAGTGGTTTTCAGTATATTCACAAAGTTATGCAACCATCAACATTTGGTGAATACTTGTTAATCACTCATCTCTCAAAGGTGACCTCCTCAGAGCCACGGGAGTAGAGAAGATCCAGATTCAAAGTAATAGTTGTTTTGTCCAGCAGGGCCCTTAGACTTTATTTACATTAAACAATACCTGTGGAAACAGAGATAAGTTTAGATAGATAATAGATAAGATTCTTGAGATTTGTTTCTCTTTCTGTAAGACCAAAGGCCTGCAACAACAACTCTACTGTCAAGGATTTTTCAGGCTTCCATGGGACAGTAAGTGAAATAGAGTAAACAGAGGAAATCGGAGAAAAGTATTATTCCTGGAGTGTCATTTCTTTTCCTACCTAATTTTCTGTTCTACATGGTTATTCCCTTTTCTGCCTTGACTTACTCATTATTAGACAGATTTGGGCTCTTTTTTTTTTTTTGTAAGATTTTATTTATTTATTTGACAGAGAAAGAGAGAACACAAGCAGGGGGAGTGGCAGAGGGAGAGGGAGAAGCAGACTCTCTGCTGAGCAGCTGAGCAGGGAGCCCATCATGGGGCTGGATCCCAGGACCCTGGGACCACGACCCGGGCCGAAGGCAGATGCCCAACCGACTGAGCCACCCAGGCGCCCCTAGATTTGGGCTCTTATTTCATGATTTTAAAAACTGTTAGAATTTTTGATTGGGAATAAACCCTCTTTGGGGCAGGTTTTATTTAATGTAGTTAGTACATAGCTTTTTGCATTCTTTTGTCCTTTGTTTATTTTTCACCTTTCTGGAATCGTACTGCATGAAAAGACAGCAATTAAAATTTATCATGCGAGTTAGGGAAATGTAGAGGACAGATTTTAAGCCTTGTTTTGCTTGATTTTGTTCCCTGGGGAGGAAATACCCTTTTTTTTTGTTTTAATTAATTAATTTTTTAGAGAGAGAGTGTGGCACACAAGAGGGAGGGGCAGAGGGAGAGAGAATTCCATGCAGACTCTGGAGCCCGACTCAGGACTCGATTTCGCATCCTGAGATTACAACCTGAGCTGAAACCAAGAGTTGGATTTTTTTTTTTTTTTTTAAAGATTTTATTTATTTATTTGACAGAGAGAGATAGCAACAGCAGGAACACAAGCAGGGGGAGTGGGAGAGGGAGAAGCAGGCTTCCCGCCGAGCAGGGAGCCCGATGCGGGGCTCGATCCCAGGACCCTGGGATCATGACCTGAGCCGAAGGCAGACGCTCAACGACTGAGGCACCCAGGCGCCCCAAGAGTTGGATATTTAACCAACTCTGCCACCCAGGTGTCCCAGGGAGGAAATGTCTCAGAGTGTTAAAATAGTATTGTCTTGGGGCACCTGGGTGGCTCAGTCGTTGAGCATCTGCCTTCGGCTCAGGTCATGATCCCAGGGTCCTGGGATCGAGCCCCGCATCGGGCTCCCTGCTCGGCGGGAGGCCTGCTTCTCCCTCTCCCACTCCCCCTGCTTGTGTTGCCTCTCTCGCTGTCTCTGTCTCTCAAAATAAATAAATAAAATCTTTTAAAAAATAAAAATAAAATAGTATTGTCTTCCTGGTTGAAAAGAAAGGAATGAAAGAGATTTGATAACGTTTTGGGGTGAATTAGCAGAATTAGAATGAAATGTTTGGAGATGTGAATCTCTGGCTTTGCTTATATATTGCAATTAAAGAACAAATGTTTTCATGCCTTCAGAACACAGGATGCTGTGCTGGGCCCTTGAAGGGATGCCACCAAGATGATTAAGTTGTGATCCCTCAAGGAGCATAGAAAGGGATGGATCAAATACCCGTTTTACTCTAATGGGAGACCCAAGGTGGTAAGAGGGGCCATACAAAGGGGGTAGAGGGCTTTCAAAGCTGAGAGGAGGAATTGTCCACAGATTTCCTTATGTAAATCATTTCAGTCCTGTCACCGTAATCCTAAAGCTAAAGATCTGTTTTCTGCTAAGTGTTCTTTGTGAATACCTTGGGGTTTTTTTAAATTGAGATCTAATTTATATACACGGTTAACCTTTGTGTTTCCCTATTTTATTAAGTTTGCTAGGAATTTGCTGGAGTAGAGCATTGGTTATCTTTATTACTTGTAGTTGACACACTACGTTACATGAGTTTTAGGTGTAAGAGATAATGGCGCCTCCCGCCACAGGTGTAGCTGCAGGCTGTCAGCACAGCGGAGATTCCCGTACCCTGCTGTGCCTTGGATCCCCGGGAGCATCGACGGCTTTTCTTTCTACATTACTTGTTGTCACTTTCATAGGAGCGGCAGTGAGTTAGTGCAGTTCTAGTGGTGTATCTGTTGGGCATGTTAATTTAGGATTGCGTCATTCTGTTCACAGTTCTTAAAAATCTTTGGGAAGCAAGAATTTGGCCACTAGTTGAAGGTTCTTAATTGTTCTGAGATCCTTAGACTCCTTTTTTAGCTGCAATTGTTGATTCATACCAAAGCTGCTTAAAAGTTTTGTCCTTGTTTTCAGTAGATTTTAACAAAGCATGGCTGGGCTGTAGATGTGTTTGGTTTTTTTTCATAAGTGGCTTTGTTCTGAGGAAACCTAATTACCGTACTCCAAGTTGAACCCGATCCCCAGCATAATTCTACTTTCCAGGTGAGAGAAACGTTTAGTAAGGATTTTCTGAGCATCTTTTATTAGCCTGGCCTGAGAGTGGTGACACCAAATTTCAGACTACATTCTGACTAGGTAATGGTAGGTCACTTCACTTGAAACAAACAAAAAGTGCATACTTGTGAATGTTATTGGGGCAATTTCCTGGTTGACCATTTCTGCAGAACTCCAGTGGGTTACCGTACTACTAAGCGGTCTGTGTCCATCTCCTTTGGGTGGTTGATTTTGGTTGCATATACATATTTTTCTCTTCTCTTTGTACCTTATTGGGGCTGTCCGAAATGGTTTCGGTTGATGAATTTCAAGTATACCTCAAGTTGTTTTTGACGTAGGTGGCATATAAATCATAGATGAATGTTTTAGGGTTGCTTGAAGAATACAGTGGGATTTAACTCTACAGAAAGCCTAATCAAGTTGGTATGTGGTGATGTGTTAGTGATTGAATAAATAGGATTTTGGAATGTGAGGGCTAGAAGTGACCCCAGCAGTAATAACAGTTGCCTCATTTTGGATAAAGAAACTGAAGCCTAGAGATGCTAAGTGAAGGCATAAGGTCACTTGGAGCTTTAATGCCATGGTTGATGCTAGAATCCACATTTGCCAGTTGCTAGTTCAGTGCTCTCTGCACACATCGCTGTTTAATAATGGGAAAAAGGGTGTGCCTAGAGCTGATACTCAACCAGCGCGGGTCTTCTCACTCGGGAATTTGCCTTTCTTATATTTCATTCTTAAATTTTTAGAATTATTATGGGGCTTTGAACTGCTTGTTGTAATCATAAATTTACTGAGCAGTTACCACCATCATTGTTTAATGTGGAATCTTCACAACACTGTCTTGAGGTATAGGTACTGTAAACACATTTTACAGGTAAGAAAATTAAGACTCAGAGAAGCTAAGTAAATTAGCAAGGTGAGGGGCGCCTGGGTGTCTCAGTCATTAAGTGTCTGCCTTCGGTTCGGATCATGATCCCAGGGTCCTGGGATCGAGCCCCACATTGCTCTGCGGGAAGCCTGCTTCTTCTCCCTCTCCCACTTCCCTGCTTGTGTTCCCTCTCTCACTGTGTCTCTCTCTGTCAAATAAATAAATAAAATCTTTAAAAAAAAAGAATTAGCAAGGTGACATCCATGACTAAACAGAGGAGCTAGGATTAGAATCTAGGTCTGATTTCAAAGCTTATTCTAGTAATGGTTACTCTGCTAGCCCTTTCCTTGTGATTTGATATTGAGCGATCTTTTTGGCCAAGATACTTTTTTCAGAGAAGGAGCCCATGAATGTGTGGGCTATGGCTCTGTCTCCAGGTTCTCTGTCAGTGGGGGCCGAGGAACATCTTCATAAGGAGGCAGTGCTCTAAAGTAATACTTGGAAATTGCTTCTTCATATGTTTTAGGAAACGATGATGTAAAATCATTTTAAACAGCTCTGTTCACACTGTCTGTGACATCATACCTTTTATTTTTAGAGTGTTAGGTAATTAAAGCAAAACCCTGGACCTTTGTATGTGTTCTGTGGGCTCTTATTTCTGATGTCTGCCTTTACTGTTTTCTGGTTTTGTCTGTGGGAGAAAAATACCTCAGCGTGCAGTTTTGGTGAGACTACGTGGTCACCTGAGTGCTAGAGGTTTTAGTTCCTTACTCAGACTATACTTGAACATTTCTTGGATATTGTTTCTCTGACCCCTTGTTAAAAAGTCAGCACATATGGGTGCTTGGTTGGCTCAGTCGGTTAAACGTCTGCCTTCGGCTCGGGTCATGATCCGAGGGTCCTGGGATCGAGTCCCGCATCGGGCTCCCTGCTCAGCAGAGAGCCTGCTTCTCCCTCTCTCTCTCTCTGCCTGCCTCTCTACCTACTTGTGCTCTCTCTTTCTGTCAAATAAATAAAATCTTAATAAAAAAAAAAAAAGGCCAGCACATAGAAGGTTGTTTTTACTCTGTTGAGCCCTTATGGGAATGTAGTAAACATAAGACTCCTGAGAAAACTGAACCAATAAGACCACAAGGAACCAGCCCTGTGAAAACCAAAAGAAAGCTGAAGGGAATTCAGTAAAATCAGTTGTATGTTTATCCTGTATGGTACGTGCGCTCTGCCAGCCTGTGGGGACTACAAGAGTAGAGAAAAAAGTCTCCATATTTCAGAAAACCACCATCGTTCTGGAAGTCTGTGATCTCCGGGGGAACCAGAACGAAGATCTGTTTGTGTGCCCCTGTAATTGAAGGCAGGGTCCTACCCTAGAGGAGTTCTGAGGAGGGATCATTAGCCTTCGGGTGGTGGGCTGGGTCGGGAGTGTGATAAAAGTGGAAGATCAGGTGTGGCCAGTTTGTACACTTAGGGAGAATGTGTGAGAGCCGCTAGAGCTGGGCCCTTGTGGCTCTTTAATTAATTGAAATTAAGTAAAATTTAAAATTCCATTCCTCAGTTGAGGTACCACCTTTCAAATGCTTAATAGCCACATGTGGCTTAGGACTATCCTATCACAGCACAGAGAACACGTCCCTCACTGCAGAAACTTGTATTGGGCAGAATTTTGTCACACTGTTTCTCACTTCTGTCCAGTGTAACACACGGTGACTTCTGTGACAGCACTGAAATTGTTTTTATTTTTTTCTTTAATGAGCATACCATTTAGCTAACAAGGCTAAGGAATTTTAGTTAGGGTAGCTGTTTTATATATTGCTGTTTAGTGTGTAAAGAGGATTAAAGATCAGTTTTATATCTAAAGCAGTACAAATTCAAATTGGTTATTTATGAAATATACAGATTAAGCACTTTTCAAGAATTGGCCAGACATTTGTGTTGAAAACACGTAGCTTGAATTAAAACATTTCATTATCTACCACCTGTATGGCCTTGACTAACTTGTGCTATACTGATGGGCTGACAAAGTACGAGTCTCCATGTTGACGTCTTTTGATTCATGATCAGATCTTTCATTTCATTTCAGTGAGTTCCATGCTAAACATGGGGCTTGAACTCATGAGCCCTGAGAACAAAGAGTCTCATGCTCTGTCGACTGAGCCAGCCAGGTGCCCCTCCATGATCAGCTCTTTTAAAAATATTTATATTCTTTTTACAAAAATTACAGTGAAATCATGGGGTGCCTGGGTGGCTCAGTTGGTTAAGCGTCTGACTCTTGATTTCCACTCAGGTCACGATCTCAGGGGCGTGAGATCGAGCCCTGTGTTGGGCTCCACGCTCGGTGGGGAGTCAGCTTCTTTCTCTCCCTCTCCTTTTGACCCTCCCCCTGCTCTCTTTCTCAAATAAATAAATGTTTAAAAACAAAAATTACAGTGAAATCCATGTAACATACAATTAACCGTTTTAAAGTAAAAAATTCAGCCAGTGTTGTGCAATCACCACCTCTGTCTAGTTCCAAAACATTTTCAGCACCCTCCCTGCCCCCCGAGAGGAGACCCGTGCCCGTTCAGCAGTTACTTCCCATTCCCTTTGCCTCCTCCCAGCTTCTGGCAACCACCAGCCTGCTTTCTGTCTCTGTGGATTTACCTGTTCTGAACATTTTATATGAGTGGAATTGTACAGCATGTGACCCTTTGTGTCTGGCTTATTTCACCAGGATCAAATTTTCTCTTAACAGTTTTAAGATTCAGATCATCATCGGAGTTAAAGCACAGGCAGTCATACTGACTGACAGTAACATCTTTCACCTCTTGTTTTAAAATTTGTGGTGCGGTGCCTGGGTGGCTCAGTTGGTTAAGCGACTGCCTTCGGCTCACGTCATGATCCTGGAGTCCCTGGATCGAGTCCCACATCGGGCTCCCTGCTCGGCGGGGAGTCTGCTTCTCCCTCTGACCCTCCCCCCTCTCATGTGCTGTCTCTCTCATTCTCTCTCTCTCAAATAAATAAATAAAATCTTTAAAAAAAATAAAAATAAAAATAAAATTTGTGGTGATATACCCAGTATCACACCTAGTTCGTTAATCTTCCTTTATCAGGAACCAGAGTATTAGTTTCCCTTTTAATTTGGGATATGGCAGGTTACTCATTGATGCAGTCTGATAACTTTCCCACTTAATTAGAATCGTTCGTTTTTTGAATACTTGACAAGGGTGTATTTCTGAACATGGAAATACCATTGGAAAATATGAAACCATAATGTCACTCCTTACTCCTCGGAATGTTTACTAGCTTTTCCTTCACCAGGATATGAACTGTGCAGGACTTAAATCACGGTCATCTGTTTGCTGACCATGAACAAATGACTTTGGGCCCTTGTAGAATTCTGAGCCCGGGCTCCTTAGTGCTAATAAAGTCAGGATATGATATGCATTATGAATAAGACCTGGGTAGAATGAACTGGAAAGTGTTGACTGTGTATGTGTGTGCGTGTAAGAAGACTGGTGTGCAATTAGATTGAGAAGTTTAAAAGAACATCTTGCTATATCTGATTTTTCTGGTTCATTATTGCAGAAATACCAGTTGACAAATGTCGCTAGCCTTGCCATTAGGTTTATAATGTGATCCATGTCTGGATGCATGGAAAGCTTTTTTCCACATTGGGGAAAGTATGGTCAACTTCTTATTTTGGGGCCCTTTAATACCATTAGGTATATATTAAGCACTTAATTGATTTTGGTATTTGACTCTCTCTGTCCCTGTGAGCTTTACAAACTTAAGGCGAACATATCATAAATAGGACATTTTGAAAAATAAAGCCTTGAGCAGATTTTCATTATGGTGCGTTCTGCAGCCACTGAGGTGGTCTGGTGACTGATATCATTATCCTGAGCAGCGCCTTACAGTCTTCTGCATGTATTGTGTATTTGTAAATCTTAAGAGTTAGTTCTAGAACTGGGTGGTCAGCTATGTGTATTGTTGGGTTTTGTAAAGCTCAGCTGCAGTTTGGGGTATCTTACTGTGTGATCTTTTTCCTGCCTTAAAACACTACGTCCTCTCTGACTCAGTGTACTTTTATCGAGTAATTTTTCAGCAGGGGCTGTTTGAAGGAGGGCGAGATGGCGCTTGTCTAACTTGGAAAAGCCCGGTTGGGTCGGGTTTGTCTGAATGTTAGATGGGAGTGATTGCAGTTACGTATTTTCAGGGTGTTTGGAGGGGATTGAATGAGTCAGCACATCACGGCTTGTTAAAAATCAGTTGGAGGTAATATGCCCCGACCTCGAGCGCTGTGTGGATTTGTGAGGGCCTCTGTCCAGGCTGGCACACATTTGATCCTCAGTCATGCTGGTTGATAGAGGCGAGTGTGTCCCAGCGCGTTAGGGCGAAGAGACTCACGTGTTGAATATCTGCTTGGTGCCAGGAGTTACTTAATACAAACCAAATGTATTCTCTCATTTAGTTCTCTCAGCGGTCCTGTCAGGTGGGTGGTATGTCATTTCCAGAATTCCAGTGAAGTAGCTGCATCTCACAACCTGAAGTGACAAGCCAGCATTTATAGCAGGAGTCAGCTCAGTGCTAGCCCCTTGCCACTACCCTGTGCTGCCCCCTCCAGCCCGAGGGAGGCATATGAACTTGGCTTTCTCTGAAAATTAAGAAATTTTCCTTCCCACACCCATAAACTTTTCTTTGAAATAGGAAAACAAAAGTATAATTCCTGTTCCCTCCCACACCTCGTTCAAATGATTTTTTAGTTTCTGTTTATATCCTGCTAACCACGTAGGCTGGGGTCATCTTAGACCTTTCACTCTTCCTTCCTCCTCCTGCCAGATGATGCCTCTGTTATCTTTTCCCTCGACCCCTCCTCTCTAGTTGTACCGCTCACGTGTTCACAGGGAATGCTTGCCTGTAGTGTGATGTTGGTCTTTCTGCCAGTGGTGTTTTTTTTCCCCTCTCTCATTATCTCTTTGCCATGGTAGAGGGACCTTCCCAAGTGACACTCAGCATGTCACTTCTCTTGGAAAAACTTGGTTGCCCTTTACCTTTCAGGAACAGGAAATTACTTTCTTCAACACTTCACATTGTTGAAGACTGGGCCCAAAACTTTGTCTTGACTTACAGGTGATTCTACGAAGTGATTTTAAATATGAGCTTTGCAGTTATGAATTCATTATTTATTATTTGGTGTGCAGGATTCAGGTGACTTCAAATTCTTTGATACCTTTTGCTTCTTGGAGATTTTTTTGAAGCAAGGGCACTTTCATATTGGGATATCATTTAGGTTTATCAGATATAAAAAATAAATTTACATATTTGGGTATCAGTATATATTTCTCATACCTCTCTTCCAGGGATGTCATATGTAGATTTGCAGTGTGGCAGCTGTGGAAACTGGATTGTTGCTTGATCTTAGAAGTCTAATTTAGGGCAAAACTGGCGTCATTGTAATCACCATTTCTGACACGTTGTAAGGGATCCTTTGCATTTCAAGGACTTTGTGTGAATGTCCTTTTTATTTTATTGGTATCAGATAGAATTTATTCAAGGATCTTAGTAATAATATGTGATTATGGAATTTTAAAAAGAGCTAATCATAGCTTTCTTGGCCACCTGGAGCTAGCAAGAGAGAATCTAGAGAAGTAATGTGTATTTGTTGAGCAAAATCTTAATAATTTGATCCGCACTGGGCCGCAGATTACTTTTATAATACCTTTGAAGGAAAAATTTTATGAAGCAAATTAAGAGAATAAGCATATCTTTATGAATACATTTCAATTACTGAAAATATGGTAAAAATCTGCTGTAATCAGTAGATGTTTAAAAAGATTTTTTAAACAGACTTCTAATTTGAACACCTGAGTTAGTTGCTGTTGGTCTAAATTACTGAGGTTTTTGTTGGGCTATTGAAATTCTATTTTTACCGTATTTTAAAAGATAGATGAAAATGGATGTATGGGACTTAATTTTTAATAGGACTTATTTCTATTATACAGCACCTGTGGAATCTTCTCAAGACGAACAGTCATTGTTGTGTGAAGGTAATTTTCTATGATATGATCCTTTGAATGTCTAATTGAGAAAACATTAAGTTGTCTATGGTGTGTGAAGCCTGGATATTGTTTTGTAAATATATATTATATCTCAATTTCTTGTCTAGGTTCAAATTCAGCTGTTAGCATGGAACTTTCAGAACCTGTTGGTAAGAAAATTTCTGACCATATTAATACAGTAATATGAAACCCTTTCAGGATATAAGGTGCAAATGTAAGTGTCATGGTTATTGTAATGCCTGCATTTAAAACTGACTTTGAGTCTTTTCTGTGGGACTTAGAAAGCAGACCTGGTTGGACATGAGCGCTGCCATGATACACTGAATGGCTGCAGATGTGAAAGCTGAGTGGAAGAGCGCTAAAGGCAGTTGAAGGACTTGTGCTTGTTCGATGTCGTTTGTGAAAATTTTACTTCCTTTTTGCAACTTTCTTACTCTTAAGGGTGTCAGATTCCCCATGTCTTTGATAAAGTTGATACCAAATGACTTGCAGAGGGAAGAGCAAAGATGTTGTAAATCCGAGTTCTGATTGTCAACTTTCCCGTTTTCCCTGTGTCAGGACATCCTGACGCTGGAATAACTGGGCTGTTAGGAATGGTACATCTCCTGTTTACATTTTGTCTGTCCTTATGGAAGTGAAGCTTTGTTAAAATAGCAATCTCTCATAGTCTCTGAGTCAGCTCTGATGTCCGCAGTGGGGCCAACTTGAAAGCTGTCATCCATTTCTGTTGTGAAAGAGATTTTCCTGCTTATGTTTCACTAGATTGTTAGGAAATAGAACTAAATATGCAAAGTTCTACTTGTTGTTTGAAGGCATCTGTGTTTTACAGTACAGATTGTAAGTCTTTTTCGGAATCTAAGTTAAATGTCTTATTTCAGTAGAAAATGGGGAGACAGAAATGTCCCCAGAAGAATCATGGGAGCACAAAGAAGAAATAAGTGAAGCAGAGTTAGGGGGTGGTTCCTTGGGAGACGGAAGACCCCCAGAGGAGAACGCCCAAGAAATGATGGAGGAGGAAGAGGAAATACCAAAACCTAAATCTGTGGTCGCACCCCCTGGGGCTCCTAAAAAAGAACATGTAAATGTGGTATTCATTGGGCATGTAGGTAAGTTACACTCCTAGCAGTGAAGCAGTGACCGGTCATTAGCTACATCAAACAGCTACTTGGAGAGGTTTAGTGAAACTGAACTGAATTACTCTGAAATGTTTTGATATTTCACTTGATAGATTTTTTTAGCTGGCAAAGCATTGCCAACTAAGCAACAACATTGCTTTGTTGGACATACAAATAATTTTGTAATGTCATGGAAGCTGGAAGAAAATAAGCTTCAGTATATTTGTATGTTATGCACAGTTGGTTTATAGACCCCCCGATGGTGGCTAAGCATATTATGACATCTATTAGTTAATATTCTAGAAAATGTGCTTGTTGTTTTGTGTGAACTTCAGTTAATTTGTTAATTTTATGGGTTTCATCTAACCTAGATAGTTTTAATTTTGTGTGACAAAGGAAATTAATAATTTGGAGTGACTTCTGGATGCTTGTGAGGTTACTGGTTTAGCACAAAACAAAACCCTATTTAATTTACTCAGATATTCCCTGACCATCTGACTTAGCCCCAAAATCATGAGAAGAAAATACAGAATCATGTGTCCTTTTTTCCTTCCCTTTATCTCTGCCTTCTCCTGAATATAATGCTACACCGTACTACTTCTTTTAGTAGCAAGAACTCCTTTGAAATTTGTAAAGGGACACCTATATTTGCTAAAATTAGTGAAAGGCAGACTACCTAAATGTAGTTCACAGCTCTTTGGCTGCTTTTGCTGTCCCCTGAGATTCCCCTTGGGTAATTTATATTCTGTTGCTGCTGTGCTCTTAGCTGAAGGTCAGAGAGCAGTCTGTTCAAACATTCTTCTTTATCAGTAAAGTAGTTCTAAATTCTTGATCAGTATAAGTCATTGTTGAGCGGCAAGGGGTCTTGGCAGCTTCTTTTGCAACTGAAATTATGTAATTATCTATGCTAATTGGTAATGGCGTTAGCACATATAGCGGTTTTTTGTTGTTTTTTTTTACGCCTGTGGTTTGCATATTATTGATGTTGTTGTTACTTTTAGATGCTGGCAAGTCAACCATAGGAGGACAAATAATGTAAGTCTGTATTTTTTGTTAAATAATAGAGTTAACTTGATTGAATGAATTTTGGGCATTGTAAACATACAATCATACAAAGGAGATAAAACAGGTCACCTGAAAAAGTTATGAAGACATTACCTGTAAGGAAAGCTGATGTTAAGAAGGAATTTTTGCAGTGTGATCATTGTTAGTATTTTTTGATGGATTTTAGGCATTCCCTAGAATTCTTTGGTTACCACTGTCAGGCTCTTCTGGAACATTAACTAAATGTATTTCTGAAAGCTGTATTTTAGATTTTTTTTTTTTATAAACGCTAATATAGAACCCTAGATTGTAGGAAATCTTAGTTTGCTTTGAATATAGTTTTCTTAGGAATAATGAAAACCAGCACATGAATCTGGTACTTGGCAGGGAGGGAACTCCTTATTCCTGATTCATCAACTCTTTAAATCCTAGGTGGATTCATCAAAGACAGGTAGTCTGCTAGCATACTGAGATAATTTGTTATCATAATTTTTTATCATATATAGAAGCTATCTAAGTATGAAAACACCATGGTTGATCTTTAGCAGTGTATTCTAGTATTGAAAAAATTTTTTTAAATTAGAAGTTCTTATAATTTGGGGGCACCTGGCTGGCCCAGTTGGTAGAACATGTGACTCTTGGTTTCAGGGTTGTGAGTTCAAGCCCCACATTGGGGATAGAAATTATTTTTTTTAGGTTTTACAATTTTAATCCCTCCTGAATTAGATCCATTTCTTTAAACTGTATCATCAGAGGATCTAGAGGGCATATCTTCATTGTCTTGCCTTGTAATCTTAGTTGGTAATCTTCCCAGTTACTTCTGAAAATTCTACAACAGACCTTAAAATAAGCTTTTAAATAGGGATCCTTAACTAAGGCTCTATGGCTGGAAGTGTTGGGCCCATATGATTTTGTGTTTTAGGAGAATGTATGCTTTTTGCTTATGGGCTGTAATTTTCATGGGCATTCACTAGGATTCTTTGCTCAACTGGCTAGGGGCATGCACTGTAGATGACTCTGCAGAGAACCCACGGAGAGGAAAGCTTGAACAGGAAGGCTTTGATTTGGATTGTCAAGGGAAGCAGTTCAGTATTCCTAAGGAATTGTTTTAAAATTATAATCTTTGATAATTTTTTAAAAATATTAAATATTGAAATGTATTAATAAGATTTAATTGCCTGGCCAACACTGTTGGACAACATTTCTTTTATATAGTATTTATATTTGTCCCTTAAAAAAATTTTATTCTGGGGGCTCCTGGGTGGCTCAGTCAGTTGAGCATTTGACTCTTGGTTCCAGCTTAAGTCATGATCTCAGGGTCGTGAGATCGAGTGTGGGGCTCTGCACTCATCAGGGAGTCTGCTTCTATCTCTCTCCCCTTCTCCCTCCTCCCTACCCCACCCCTGCTCACATTTGCACTCTCTCTTTAAAATAAATAAATTTTTTTTTAAAGATTTTATTTATTTATTTGACAGAGAAAGACACAGCGAGAGAGGGAACACAAGCAGAGGGAGTGGGAGAGGGAGAAGCAGGCTTCCCGCTGAACAGGGAGCCCGATGCGGGGCTCGATCCCAGGACCCTGGGATCATGACCTGAGCCGAAGGCAGATGCTTAACGACTGAGCCACCCAGGCGCCCCTAAAATAAATAACTTTTTTAAAAATTTTATTCTGAAATAATTTTAGACTTACAGAAAGGTTACAAAAATAGTACAGAGTTCCTGTATACCTTTCAGCCGTCCCTAGCGTTATCATATTAAATAGCCATAGTATAGTCCTCAAAATTAAGAGGTTAGTATTGGTACAGTACTGTTAACTAAACTGTGGCTCTTACTTGAATTTCACCAGTTCTCCATGAATGTCATTTTTCGGTTCCAGAATTCCACGTTGCATTTAGTTGTTCCATCTTAGCCTCCTCTACCTTGTGACGTTGCCTCAGTCTCATCTTCCACGACTTTGCTTAATTTGAAGAGTGCTATTTAGGATATTCTTCAGTTGGGGTTCGACTGAGGGTTTGCACAGTTAGATTGAGTAACATTGTACATTCGGGCAAGACTATGACACGGACATCCCATCAGGGCTACCTCATGTCAGTTCTCGATGTGTTCTCTTTACTGCTGGTGCTATTAGCCAGGATTACTTGGTTATCGTGTTGTCTGCCAGGATTCCCCATGGTAGATTACTATTTTTCCCCTTTATCTGCGGGGAGAGAATTTGAGACCATGTAAATATCTTTTCCTCTGAAACTTTCCATGATTTCAGCATCCATCAGTGGTTCCTTTATTTTAAAATAGCTGTTTTCTGGAGTTGAAATTCCCCTAAAGGGCTTCTTAATTTCACTGAATAATTTGTAATTAAGTGTTTACTTCTTTTTTCTTTGTTTTCAGGTATTTGACTGGAATGGTTGACAAAAGGACACTTGAGAAATATGAAAGAGAAGCTAAAGAGAAAAACAGAGAAACTTGGTATAGTAAACTTTTATGGCACTATAAATGACTTTTAAGGAAGCACTGGCTACTTAATGCTGTTGTAGTCTACTTAGATAGACATGCATGAGGTCTGAGGTGATGTCATAACAAAGAAAAAATTTCCTTTCCCCTCACACTACAAAGTAGACCAGCTTCTGATGACTTGATAACTTCAGAACTTGCCCAGGGAATGTTTGGGAACATCCAGACATCTAGTAATGGAGTTGTTGGATAAGTTCTAAACCATTCATTTCATAGGGTCATTACCTAACCACTAAAAAATTGCCTTTCTAGAATCTATTTATTTATTTTTAAAGATTTTATTTATTTGTCAGAGAGAGACTTTGTGCGCGCACAAGCAGGGGGAGAAGCAGGCTCCTTGGGAAGGAGCCTGATGCGGGACTTGATCCCAGGACCCTGGGATCATGACCTGAGCCGAAGGCAGACACCTAACTGACTGAGCCACCCAGGCACCCCACATTTCTAGAGTTTATAATAACCAGAAGTAGAACTTAAGTTATAGTGGAATTTGAGGAGAAAGCAGGTGACATGATAGTACTTAGGATATGATCATTAATGATGTAAATAAACACAGGAAAGATAAAAAGAATGGACAGAATTATTGACAGTGGGTTGCCTTTGAGTGGTGAGAGAAGGGGTCAATTTCTTTTTCTTTCTAATCTTTTTTTTAAAGTTAAGATTTGACTGGGACATTCATGGTTTTTGTTTTGTTGTTGTTTTTAAATTGTATTCCTCTGTATTAAGGGAAAAGATCAACAATGTTATACTAAAAAAATGGATTACATACTATTTAATACAGATGATGAGGTCATCTAAATTAACACCTACTATTCTAGATGGTTTGAACTTACATAAAGCATTTTCATATGGCAAAGAAATACTGAAATAATTTTTAGCAGGTAACCCTTCCTCCCAAATGGTGGTTACTGGCTTTCACTTTTGAAAAATATCCTTAGATAGCCATTATTTGAATTATACTTTGTGCCAGATGATTATAAAAGCTCACAGTCGTATTGGCATTGGTACAAAGTAGTCTTTCTGCGTATGTCGTCAGCTTCTTTTCATAAATACAGTTTGCTTACAGAATATATACAGGTTTGGGGTGCTTGGGTGGCTCAGTCGGTTGAGTGTCTGCTGTCAGCACGGGTCATGATCCTGGAGTCCCAGGATCGAGCCCCACCTCAGGCTCCCTGCTTAGCAGGGAGTTTGTGTCTCCTTCTGCCCTTCCTCCTGCTCATGCTCTCTCTCTCTGTATCTCTGAAATAAATAAATACATAAAAATCTTTAAAAAAAAAAAAAAAGAATATATACAGGGTTGAGGTACCTGGGTGGCTCAGTCAGTTGAGTGTCCGACTTTTTTTTAAAGATTTTATTTATTTGACACAGAGAGAGAGAGCGCCCGTGCTTGCAAGGACATGCAGGGGGGAGTGCAAGCAGAGGGAGAGGGAGAAGCAGACTCCCTGCCGAGCAAGGGAGCACTATGCAGAAGTGATCCCAGCACCTTGGGATCTTGACCTGAGCTGAAGGCAGACGTTGTTTTTGTTTTTAAAGATTTTATTTATTTATTTGACAGAGACACAGTGAGAGAGGGAACACAGGCAGGGGGAGTGGGAGAGGGAGCAGCAGGCTTCCTGAGGAGCAGGGAGCCCGATGCGGGGCTCGATCCCAGGACCCTGGGATCATGACCTGAGCCGAAGGCAGATGCTTAACGACTGAGCCACCCAGGCGCCCCCATGACTGAGCCACCCAGACGCCCCCTGAAGGCAGACGTTTAACTGACTGAGCCACCCAGGTGCCCCAGAGTGTCTGATTCTTGATCTCATCTCAGGTCTTGCTCTCAGGGTTGTGAGTTCAAGCCCTCCGTTGGGCTCCATGCCTAGTAAGGAGCCTCATATACATATATACACACACACAGAATTTCCCTGCTATCCAAGAGCAAAGCATTCCTTTGAAACCTTTTGTAAACCAAAATGGCATAAAGCAAAGAAGCAATTGTCATTAATTTATATGGAAAAATTTTTGAGCATTCCCAGACCCAGAGAATAGTCTCTCTTAGGCTTTTCTGATACCTTAGGGCTCATCTTGCTAACGGATGCACCAAATAAATGGAGGTAAAGCATAGATGCTCACCGACACAGTTCAAAGTGACGGCGGCTCGATGCAGACGCTGCGCCTAGGGAAAGCTGGAAGGGCTTGAGGGCGTCACTGTCGCCACTCAGCACTGGCTCTGTGACAGCTCGTTGCAGAACAAACACTAAACATACTAAACCCTCCCCAACTCTCAGTTTCAGCTCAGGTCATGATCTCAGGGTCCTGGGATTGAGCCCTGCGTCCAGCTCTGCACTCAGTGGGGGGACTGCTTCAGGTTCTCTCCGTCTTCACCCTGCCCCTCCCCCTGTTTGTGCGCTCACTCTCTCTCAATAAAATAAATAGATAAAATCTTTAAAAAAACACCAAAAAATCCTCTTCAGCTATCTTTCAGTTAGCAAAAACAGATACTAATGTAGGTATTTATTTGTTTATTTATTTTTAATTTTTAAATTTTTTCTGACATAGGTCTTTTGTTAAAGTGAAGTGGCATAACATGAACTTTAAAAAATCAGGGGATGCCTGTAATTGACTGGATATTTGTAAAAGCTCCAAGTGTTTGAATCACAGTAATACAAATTTTATTCTCTTGATTTTCATTTCTATCCAGTTCTACTCGTGATTTTTTTTAAAGATTTTTTTTTTTTAATTTTTAAGTAATCTTTGCACCCAACATGGGGCTCAAACTCACAACCCCAAGATCAAGAGTTGCATGCTCCACTGACTGAGCCAACTGTCCTGTTCATGATTTATCATTATTTTTTTTAAGATTTTATTTATTTAATTGACAGAAAGCAAGCACAAGCAGGGGGTAGGAGCACAGGGAGAGGAGAATCAGACTCCCCGCTGAGCAGGGAGCCCGACATGGGGCTCGATCCCAGGACCTCGGGACCATGACCTGAGCTGAAGACAGATGCCTAACCAACTGAGCCACCCAGGCGCCCCTGTCCTGTTCATGATTTAAATGTATGCCGGACATAAAGCTGGATGTCATCATTACACCTTTAATGGTAGAAGAATATCTTAAAACCTTATGTTCTTAGCAATATTAACTTTATTTTAAACTTATTTCAGGTATTTATCTTGGGCCTTAGATACAAATCAGGAAGAACGAGACAAGGGTAAAACAGTAGAAGTGGGCCGTGCCTATTTTGAAACAGAAAAGAAGCATTTCACAATTCTGGATGCCCCTGGCCACAAGAGTTTTGTTCCAAATATGATAGGTGGTGCTTCTCAAGCTGATTTGGCTGTATTGGTAAGTAAGATCTTTCCAATTCACCTGTGTATTTGTTAGCAGCCCCGCTTCAATGTTAAGTATTTGAGTTTATCCTCTAAAAGCTAAAATTGAGGTTGCAGTGAGCTATAATATACAGTCGCAAATTTCATTTTTGTCTCATCCATCTGCTCAAGAAATCTTTATAATTGGATTCACTTAGGAAAACATCTTTCATCTTTTCTCTATACCGGTGCTATTACCTATGACCATGTCAGAACTTAGTGTTACTAAATGCCAAGCTTGGTCCACTTTGTACATACCACATGTGCTGTGGTACAAAGCTGAGTAAGAAATGATTTTTTCTCAAGGTCTCAGTCATTTTGCAGGGTTGTTTTTGTTTGCTTTGTCACTATACCAGCACTGAATCACATACATGTTTGAATTGCAAAATATAAAGGCATACTAGGTTTTGGAACATTGGGGGGATCAGAAGAAACATTTACCAAAATCTTAAGCCGTTTAGACATTGTGACATTCAAAAGCATGCAGGTTATTTACTTTCATTTTCTTGCAAAAAGCTTCTGATAAAACTGAAAGGAAAGCTGTTTAACTGCTCAAGAGGTATACCTGAGTACATAAGAATAAACTGTGGATTTCTTGGAATAGGTCATCTCTGCAAGGAAGGGAGAGTTTGAAACTGGATTTGAAAAGGGCGGACAGACGAGAGAACATGCAATGTTGGCAAAGACAGCAGGTGTGAAGCACTTGATTGTGCTTATTAATAAGATGGATGATCCAACGGTCAACTGGAGCAATGAGAGGTGAGCTTTGCCGTCATACTAGTTTTTACAGGCTTGGGAGCGGAATAAAAGATGGTTTTGCTACCCTACGCTTTTTTCCCCCCTGGGGTTTTTCTGAAACCTTAATTTGTTTAATAATGAGACTAGAGTTCACTTGATTTATATTACAATTGAGTTACTTATAAATATTCATAGATATGAAGAATGTAAAGAGAAACTAGTGCCATTTTTGAAAAAAGTTGGCTTCAATCCCAAAAAGGACATTCACTTTATGCCCTGCTCAGGACTGACTGGAGCAAATCTTAAAGAGCAATCAGATTTCTGTCCTTGGTACACGTAAGTAACCTTTTCTTCCTTTTAGAAAAACTTTATGTCTTTGTAAGTCATTTTTGAAAACACAGACTGTAAGTAACTGTGGCTTTAAAAATACCATGACCGTCGCTCATTTTTTAATTGGGTTGTCTTCTTGTTACTCTCTCTTCACTTTCTTGATGGTATCCTTTGAGGCACAAGAGGTTTTAATTTTGATGAATTCCGTTTATTTTTCTTTTGTTGGTTGTGCTTTCGGTGTCGTACCTAGGAAAACATTGCCTAATTCGGTCATGAAGACGTAGCCATATTATTTTCTTCTAAGGTTGTTATAGTTTTAGCTCTTACATTTAGATGTGTATTTCATTTTGAAAGAATATCTTAAAAACTTTTTTTTGTTAGGTAAAGTTTTTTTCTTTTTCCTTTTTTTTTTTTTTTTAAGATTTTTTAAATTCATTTGTCAGAGAGACAGAGATGCAGAGCAGTCTTGATTACTATAGCTTTGTGAGTTTTCAAATTGGGAAGTGTGAGTCTTTAAATTTTGTTCTTTTTTTCCAAGATTGTTTTGGCTATTCTGGGTCCCTTGAATTTCCGTTATGAACATTAGGATCAGCTTGTCAATTTGTGCCAAAAGGCAGCTGGGATTTTAATGGGGATTGTACTGAATCCATAGATGAATTTGGGGAGCATTGCTATCTTGGCAGTAGTAAACCTCCCAGTTCATGTACTGTAGTTTTAAAGGGGAAATTATTTTATAGAATTCTGATTTGAGAGCTGGAAAAGTCCATAAGAATTAAGTAATAGAATATAGTCATTTTAGGGACACTTGGGTGGCTTAGTTGGTTAAGGGTCTTGACTCTTGACTTCGGCTCAGGTTATGATCTCAAGGTTGTGAGATGGGACTCATATTGTGCGTGGAGTGGAGCCTGCTTAAGATGCCCTCTCTCCTTCTCCCCCTCCGCTCACTCTCCAAAAAAAATGTAGGCCATTTGCTATAAAATATTTTTCTTTCCTTTTTTTTTTTTTAAGATTTTATTTATTTATTTATTTGACAGAGAGAGACACAGCGAGAGAGGAAACACAAGCAAGGGGAGTGGGAGAGGGAGAAGCAGGCCTCCCGCAGAGCAGGGAGCCCGATGCGGGGCTCGATCCCAGGACCCTGGGATCATGACCTGAGCCGAAGGCAGACGCTTAAACGACTGAGCCACCCAGGCGCCCCTAAACTGTTTTTCTCAATCTTAATAAACTAAATTTATGGGGAAGCTTTTTCATTATATTTATATAGGACTATTTTGTTAATATTTTTAATTTTCTGAGGAATGAAGGGGATGAACCAGATAAATGGGTTGATGAGAAGAGTATCTGGGTAGAATGAAAGTATTATAACTGTGTTTTTCACATAAAGTTACAATCTTAAAATTTTGATATTTATGTTGATTCTCTTTAATGGATATTGTTATGTTCTCAGTGGATTACCGTTTATTCCCTATCTGGATAATTTGCCAAACTTCAATAGATCAGTTGACGGACCAATCAGGCTGCCAATTGTGGATAAGTACAAGGTACCCAAGATGTTCAAGAGATTGGGATTTATGGGAGGGAAAATCATTGCTTTATGTTTTAAGTTACAAAACAATCCTAATAATTAACAGCGTAGCATAAATGTCTCTTTCTTAATGGCCGTATGTTATTTAGTGTTGTGGATGGATCGTAATTTAATCAACCAGCCTAGTTTATTTAAGCTGTTTTCCCAATGAGCCAGTGATCATTTTTGAGAGAGAAAGTCATACAAGTAAAACTGCTAGACTCAGGATTTGCACGTTAAAGTTGATGGGTATTGACCAGCAGCCTTCCGAAGTACTACCAGCAGTGTAGGAGTGTTGGTTTTACCGTAGCCTCACCAACACTGGCCACTAGTCTTTAAAAAGATAAGCTTCATTATTTTTAACTGGATTTTCAACTTGATTTTTAAAAAAGTTTTATCGGTATATAATTTTTTTTTTTTTAAGTTTTATTTATTTATTTGACAGAGAGAGCTCAAGTAGGCAGAGCAGTAGATAGAGGGAGAGGGAGAAGCAGGCTCCCCACTGAGCAGGGAGCCCAATGCGGGGCTCGATCCCAGGACCCTGGGATCATGACCTGAGGTGAAAGCAGAGGCTCAACCAACTGAGCCACCCAGGCGCCCGGTATATAATGTTTTGACCTCCTCAAATAATTCTTTCATTAGCTCCATGCTAAATATCTTAAACAAGTATTTTTCCAATTTTATACATGAGGAAGCAGGCTCAGAGATTTTTGAGAGAACTGGAATTTAAACAAATAACGGAGATCTTCAGTATGTAAAATTTTGTGCTGTTTCTGGTACCGTGCCTTTTTTTTTTTTTTTTTAAAGATCTTCAGCACCCTTACTTAGTATTGTAATTGCACATATGCTGATGACAGAGGATATATTTTTTTAAATATCCTGTGTTTAAGATTAATCCTAACCATTCTGCCACTTGAACTAAAGATTTTCTGAGTAAGCCCCATAAGATTTCACTTTGGGATGTTGAATTTGTAGAATAGTAATTAAAGTCTACCACTTGGTTTTTTTTATTTCAAATTTAAACAGGATATGGGCACTGTGGTCCTGGGAA
Organism: Halichoerus grypus; assembly: GCF_964656455.1. Lineage (NCBI taxonomy): Eukaryota > Metazoa > Chordata > Mammalia > Carnivora > Phocidae > Halichoerus > Halichoerus grypus. The sequence goes on from NC_135717.1 coordinate 31,264,412, forward strand.
AGCTGGAATCAGGATCTATTTGTAAAGGCCAGCAGCTTGTGATGATGCCAAACAAGGTAAGAATTAGTAATGCTCTTTCTCATTTAGATTTCTCTTAAAAATATTAGCAAAGAGTTAGAACTTTTCAAAAATGTAGGGATTTCCACTAAAAGAAACTTAAAATCCAGGATTATGTTTTACTAATGTCAAGTACAAAATTTAGTACAGAAGATGAGGTGTTGTAGTTACCCAGTGACAAATGGGGAAGAGCCAGTATTCGTACCACGTGAGAGCTAAAAGATGTATCCTCAAGAGAGCTTTATCTGCATTCTTCCACCAGAAGCAAGTAGAGCCCTGGAGTGGTTAAGTGACTTCTTTCTGTTAACACATTTCTATTAGCAAGTGAACCCAGATGAAAACTCAGGTTTAATCATGATATAATTTGCTTTCTTTTTTTTTTTTTTTAATTAAAAATTTTAGGGGCGCCTGGGTGGCTCAGATGGTTAAGCATCTGCCTTCGGCTTGGGTCATGATCCCAGGGTCCTGGGATCGAGCCCCACATCAGGCTCCTGGCTTGGCGAGGAGCCTGCTTCTCCCTCTCCCTCTGCCTCTCTCCCTGCTCACGCTTCCTCTCTCTCTCTCTCTCTCTCTATCTCTGTGTCTCAAATGGATAAATAAAATCTTAAAAAAAAATTTTTTTTTAATTTTTTAAAAAGATTTTATTTATCCATTTGAGAGAGAGAGAAAGAAAACACAAGTTGGGGGAGGGCAGAGGGAGAGAGACCAGTGGACTCCCCCCTGAGCAGGGAGTCTGACGTAGGGCTCGATCCCAGGACTCCGAAAACATGACCTGAGCCAAAGTCAGATGCTCAACCAACTGAGCCACCCACGTGCCCCTGCTTTATTGTTATACTGGTTACTATAAAATGTGCCCAGTCTATACTTGTAATCTGTTTTGAGAGAAGAGAATGTGCCTTTATCATAAATGGGTCTTTTCTTAATTCTTTCTTCCTGCCTTTTTGTAATTTGTTTATTATTGGAGAGGGTTTCATTAAAACACGTAAAGTCTCCATGAACCCTTCCTTTGTGTTATTTCTGGCTGTTCAGTTGCTGATAATTACAGACATGATACTTGAGAAACTGTTACCTGTTTTCCAGTGGGGCTTTCTCTAACAGCTTCAAAGATATTTAGGTAGGAAAGTAGGCCTCAGTCATTGGAACCTCAGAATTAATGGGGCGTCTGGGTGGCTCAGTCGGTTTGAGTGTCTGACTCTTCATTTTGGCTCGCGTCACGATCTCGGGGTCATGGGATCCAGTCCTGCATCGGGCTCTACACTCAGCACGGAGTCTGTTCATCATGAATCCTATCTCAGAGCAGTTACAGAAGTAGTTTTGTCGTGGTAATAGAAGGCAGATTGGTGGTTGCAAAAGCCTAGGGGGTTGAAGAATGGGGAGTGACTTGAGTGAAGGGCACAGAGTTTCCTTTTGGGATGATGAGGACACTTTGGAACTAGATGCTGGTGTTGGTTTTACGGTATCTTGAATGCCAACTAGATGCCACTGAATTGTACAATGTAAAATGGTTATAAAAGGTAAATTTTGTGAGTGTTCTACCACAATAGAAAGAAAAGTACAATTCAGTATCAGCAGGTGGACTGGGTGCCAGGCTAGACTAGTCACAGCTTCTCTGTGGGAGCTGGGACTTTATACAGGTGACAGCACAGGTCGGCGTAGCCTCACCTGCAGCTGGAGGCAAGCTTTGAAGACTCCATTCCCGTTAGTCCTGCTGAGGCTCAGTGGAACGGAGTTAAATATTTCAGAAGGCACAGATGCCAGACTATCTTACATTAAAAAATTAATGGGTAGGTAGCCTACGAAATGGGAGAAAGTAATTGTATATCATAAATCTGATAAGGGGCTAAATCCAGAATATATCAAGAACTGCAACTCAACGACAAAATAGAACAACCTGACTAAAAAATGAGCAAGGGACTGAAACATTTCTCCAAAGAAGATGTGCAAATGGCCAACAAGCACATGAAAAGATCTCATCACTAATCATTAGGGGAATGCAAATCAAAGCCACAATGAAATAACACCTCACACCCATCAAAAAAAACCAAAATAACAGATGTTGGTAAGGATATGGAGAAATCAGAACCCTTGTACACTGTGGGTGAGAATGTAAAACTGCACAGCTGCTGTGGAAAACATGATGTTTCCTCAAAAAAATTTAAAAATGGAAAATTATATGATCCAGCAATTCCACCTCAGGATATGAGCCCAAAAGAATGGAAAGCCAGCCTTGAAGAACCGATGTTCATAGCAGCATTATTTACAAAAGCTTTAATGGGGAAGCAACCTATCGTGTCCACTGATGGATGAGTAGATAAACAGAATGTGATATAGCCATACAATGGAATATTATTCAGCCTTAAAAGGAAGGAAATTCTGATACATTCTACAATATGATGAACTTCTAGGGCATTGTGCTAAGTGAATTAATAAACCAGTCACAAAAAAAATAATGTATGATTCCACCTTTTTTTTTTAAAGATTTATTTATTTATTTTGGGGGTGGGCAGAGAAGGAGAGAGAGTCTTAAGCAGATTCTGTGCTGAGCGTGGAGCCCAGCGCAGGGCTCGATCTCACGACCCTGAGATCATGACCTGAGCCGAAACCAAGAGTCAGTTGCTTAACTGACTGCACCACCCAGGCGCCCCTATGATTCCACTTCTTTGAGGTACTTAGAACAGACAAAATCCTTACCACCTTTCATAAACCAAGAGAATTTGTTGGTCTCAGTCATAATTTTTGAAATTATGGATTAATTAAAGATTAGACTAGCTCCTTTGTATTTAGCCAGAGAAGACCACATTTGGAGAAGAGGGTTTGTTATGCTGGATTATTTGGGCAAAAGTAGTTTACAGTACTTGCTTAGTTGTTACGGTGGGACTGCTGGTTTCTGCCCTTTTGTCCTGTTACTGGAAAGAATTTAGCTAATAAATATGGCTCTTTTACTTCTTGGGATGAATTTCAACAGGTATCAATAAGGTGTAAGCTGCCTTTTGGGAAAGGAGGCCATTATTGGTGGAGAGCGGAGAGTTTACTAGAGTTTAGCAAGTGACAGTCTGTGGAGTTCTGATGTGGAACATAACAGATGCTGGATTCTCCACCATTTATCTACCAGCATGAGATAGTTTATTTTGTTTTGAGGGCTGTTACTTTGGTTTGTGGTATATGTTTTAAAAATAGGAATTTCCAAGGGCATAAAAGAAGTAAAATAAGGGAATGCTTGTGGGTATTGCTTTTAACATTTTCTCCCATCTATATGCACTTTTTTAAATAACTGGTAAAATGTAAATTTTATCATTAGTACCTTCACAGCCATCACCACTATCAAGTTCTAGAACATTTTCATCACCCCAAAAGGAAACCCTGTACCCATTAAATAGTATTCTTTTAAAGCTTAATTGTTTAAATATCTTTTGAGAAGCACGCTCTTCAAATATTTGGGGTTGATAGTTAATAGAAGTTGTGCCCATTAAATCCTAGAATTTAATCATAATAAGAACGACATTCATAAAATTAAAATCCAAATGTTAGATTTAATGTTTTAATTTTGAAAAGGTAAAAAAGGCAAATGCTAGTTTATACTGTGTTCAGTTTGGAAATTATTAGGATGTCCTAAAAAGCTGATGAATATTTTAATTGGCAGTTTATACTTCTAGGATATGACTTTCATTAAATTCATGTCATACAACTGTAATAAAGTTTTATATTCAAATAAGTGTTTTGGCTAATCTACAACCTCAGAAAAATGTGACTTGCAAGTCTCTTTAAGTGAACAGATCATTTTATGTTCTGCTATGCAGTGAATGTGTCAGAAAACCCCCAGTCTTGGGTTTGATTGTTTGCTGCTTTTTTTTTTTTTTTTTCTTAAGCACAATGTGGAAGTTCTTGGAATCCTTTCCGATGATGTAGAAACTGATTCTGTAGCCCCAGGTGAAAACCTCAAAATCAGACTGAAAGGAATTGAAGAGGAGGAGATTCTTCCAGGATTCATACTTTGTGATCCTAATAATCTTTGTCATTCTGGACGCACATTTGATGCCCAGGTAAACTTATTACTGTAATTGTCTTAGTGATCTTTACTGTCTAAGTGGAATTAGAATTTAAATGCCTTTTATCCTGGTTATTGGTGACATGCCATTGTGTGTATTGAAATAGACTAAATCATACATACCACAACAACCATGATGTATATCTCACACACATGAGGTCTTTAAGAGGTGGTATTCTTTGTAAGTTCGTTTTTATTTTTATTTATCTATTTATTTATTTTTGAAGTAGGCTCCACGCCTAACGTAGGGCTTGAACTCATGACCCTGAAATTGAGTCCCATGCTCTACTGGCTGAACCAGCCAAGCATCCCAAGTTCCTTTTTATTTTTGATCTCCTGTTAATAATAACTTGTATTTTGCTCAAAGTGTCTTTCCTTGTAAATAGAGCACAGTTGCCCTGGAAATTAGGGTGTGTCTGCTCATTCAGAGTAAGTAACTTTCCACACAGGAAAACACAATTTTTCTGTTATTAGCAACCTGACTTCCGCAGAAGAATGACAGTGTAGCTCACAGAATTTTGAGTTCTGTTACAAGCTATGATGATAAATTAGATTTTGATGCTGGGTACAAGGTTGTTTACTTTTACTGGACCTTAGATAATGAGAATTGGATAAAATTATGAGCAGTTCACATCTGGAACCAAACCAAACCAAAGTAGCTATAGTGGCAGTGATTACTGTAAATCCTTGGGGAGGATGGAGGAAAAGCTTCTCCAGAATTAGTCTGCCTGCTCTGTTTCTAAAGTTTGGGTCTGGCCAAGAAGATCAGTAGGGTAAGGATAACAGAGTTCATGTTTGGCTATCAGGCAACCTGACCCAGCACTTCTAACTCAAAAACAGCTGGAGGTGGTAGGTTCCCTATTGTGGTACGACTATATGGCACTGGGGAACGTGCAGTTCTTTCTTTACCCCAGGGATAAAGATGTGAATTTTTTTGTTTGACAGATAGTGATTATAGAGCACAAATCCATCATCTGCCCAGGTTATAATGCGGTGCTGCATATTCACACCTGTATTGAGGAAGTCGAAATAACAGTGAGTCTTCATTAATTGATAATTAAGCTAATTGGGGTTTTTGTTTGTGTATGTGTTTGAAGACGTTTGAAGACTGTCTTGATCATTTCTCATCGGCAACAGCGATGTACTCTTATTTGCATCCTTGTCTTTTTTTTTAACTTTTTATAAGATTTTATTTTTTTTAATTTTGTTTATTTATTTGAGAGAGAGAGAGCATGAGAAGGGGGAAGGGTCAGAGGGAGAAGCAGACTCCCCGCTGAGCAGGGAGCTGATGCGGGGCTCGATCCGGGGACTCCAGGATCATGACCTGCGGTGAAGGCAGTCGCTTAACTAACTGAGCCACCTAGGCACCCTGCACTCCTTGTCTTAAAGGTTCTCTTATTTGGCGCTCTGAACTCATCCTTTTTTCTTGGATAGGCCTTAATCTGCTTGGTAGACAAAAAATCAGGAGAAAAAAGTAAGACTCGACCCCGTTTTGTGAAACAAGATCAAGTATGCATCGCTCGCTTAAGGACAGCGGGAACCATCTGCCTTGAGACCTTTAAAGACTTCCCTCAGATGGGGCGCTTTACCTTAAGAGATGAGGGTAAGCCTTTACACTGATGCCTAGTAGCATCTCTGGGATGTGGAGCTTGTTCCGTCCAAGCACGGCGCGCACCACAAGTTCATAGAAAACTTGGGTGCGTGTCTATAGTGTGTTCCTGTAACAAGTGGTTTATGAGTTGAGTGGATTGAATGGGCAGAACTGACCATGCATTGTGGCAGTATGCTGTAGATGAAGAATCTTAATTTTGATACTTTGCAAGTAGTGGGCTTTGAGAGTTATTTTATTTACTAAATGAGACATTTCTATGATGAAATCTTTTGTAATATGTGTGATTAAAGCCCGTCTTGAAGGGCTCAACCCTGTATGGCAGGTTTTCACCATATAAGCCTCTGAAGTAGAACTCTTGAAATCAAATATGACAAACATTCACTACACTGATATTGGGGGCATGAAAGGGACACATACCTTGATGGTCTTTCAGCACCTGATTTTTATAGAGGTTTAATGTCAATTTTTTGGTGTGGGTGTCCATTTCTGCCTAGTTCTGAGTGAATCTTGTGACCATGAAACTCTTTGGTAGCATGAAAACAAAGTGGCTCTTATTAAATGTTTCTCTGGGTCATTAATATTTCTAACTCAGATAACTATTTTAAGAGTGTGGAAAACTTTACATAAAACACGGTGGTTCACTTGAAATATAGCATCGGCACCTCGCATGTTCGTTCCAGTTCTGTTCGATAGAAAACGTACTGTGTGTCTCCTGCACATCGGGAGCTGTGACAGGCACTGGGGATGTGATGGTGAATACAGCTCTTCCTGAACCTTACTTCAGAGGAATCTGTATAGAGAGTATTCACTGTATTTTGAAGTCTTACTTAATTCTTCTTGGTAATAGTGAACCTGGTTACTTGGGTTTGTCCTATTAACATAACAAAATGAGAATCTTAGTTACCAATTAGAAACTGACAAAATCGGGTGGACCCAAGAAGTTAATGTAGCAAGAATGTTTAACTGTTTTTTCCTAAAGAGTAGCTTGGTTTTAGGTTTTTCACATGACCTTGTAGGATTTGTACCCCTTTTATAGGACTGAGAATCCCTCTTCACAGCTTTATTTTCACTCATGCACCTTGAAATGGACTTGTTTTAAGTGTACAGTATAATGAATTTTAGTCTATTTACAGGGTTGCACAGCCATCGCCACAGTCTAATTTTAGAACATTTGGAACATCTAAAAAAACCCTTATACCTGTTTACAGTCACTTGGTGTTCCTATCCCTAGCCAACCACAGATCTTTCTGTTTGCCTTTTTGGGACATGCCATATAAATAGAATCATACAATTTGTGGTCTTTAGTGTCTAGTTTATTTCACTTGGCATGTTTTTGAGGTTCAACCACGTTGTAACATGTATTCTTTGTAATTTGTTCCTTTATATTGCCAAATAGTATTCCGTGGTACAGATATTCCACATTTTACTTGTCCAGGCTTAGGTTTATGATACAGGAAATGATTAAGTTTCTTTTCATCTCCACCCATCCTCTAAAGACCCACTTATTAAGACTACTTAATCAGAAATCACACCTTTGGTGGTAAAGCCAGTTAATTAGTAATTTACATTGTGAAAAATAATTTTATGATTTAAAATAATAAGCTTGAATACCTCACATAGCTTTGCTGTTAACTACTGAAAAAGGGTTTTTGTTTCTGTTTTTTTGTTTTTTTTTTGTTTTTTTTTTGTTTTAATTTCATTTCTAGGTAAAACCATTGCAATTGGAAAAGTTCTGAAACTGGTTCCAGAGAAAGACTAAGCATTTTCTTGATGACCCTGCACAATACTGTGAGGAAAATTGACTGCAAAAGCCTACTTCACACCGCCTTCTCTTTGTTTTCTGCCCATTGACAAACTTCTCCCCATATTTTGCAAAGACAGAAATCCACAGCAAAAGTCCACATTGTGTCAGCTTTCTCATATTGAGAGCTCTGCTATGCCACTGTTGAATTTCCCCCCAGATTTTTTTCCTTCCCCTCCCAAACTGCTTCCTTGGACAGATTTGGCAATAGCTTTGTAAGTGATGTGGACATAATTGCCTACAATAATGAAAACTTACAGGAATTTTTTTATTTTTCATTTTCCCCTTAGGCATACTTAGTCTTTTTTCCCCCAGGCAGATGATTCTGAGTGTGCGAGTGTGTGCACATGTTACAGACAACTACCATGTTAATAAAATATTCAATTTGAAATCCTTTTCGGTATTTGAATTGCTTTTGAATAACGTTTTTTATCTGGATGTAACATTGTTGCATTAGCTTTTTAACTTACCAAGTAATTGACTACATTTTATGACTTGGACTTTTCTAAACTCTTTCCCTACCCACTACTTTAAATGAGGCATTTCCAAACGATGTGCAAGTTTGTATTACAAGAAAGAATTAGTTTGACCACTTCCTTAAATGGTTAATGCGTACGTCCAGTAAATAACCTTTATGGAGCTGGGACACTGCTTTAGTAGTAGGTCTGCTGGCTCTTTTCTGCCAATTTATATATTCACCGTGATTTCTTAAACACAGTAAGTTGTTTTAAAGTAAAAGAGCAGCGTGCTGTAGTTTTTATAAGTAAAGCGTAATGAAATTGTACCCCTACAGAAAATTCCATTAACTCATTAAATTAGTGGGATTTGCAATAAAGAAAGCATGTTGAGACCTGGCAAAAATGCCTCCTTTAGTATTTATAAGAGCTGCATGCATCTAGTATGAAAACTGTATCCATTGCAAGTGCCAGTTCTGCAGATTACTCCGTTTCCTATTTGTACCAGTAATTTTAAAGGTTGGACGATCCTTGCTGGTTTAAAGCTAAATCTCATCCAGCCACGAAAGGAACACATATTTAGAACCATCCGAATCTGCACAGACTAAAGTTAACAGTGATAAGTAGAATCAAGCACAGTATCGAAGTTTTTCTCAGTTATTTGAAATTGACTGTTTTCTTAAATGTAAAGCTGAAATTTGCTAAACTGTTATTTGGATGAACCACAGTGGAGTACTGTGGTGGTTTTTAGATTGAAGGCTGACTTTCTACTGTAACTGTCATGACTTTGAAATTTTTAATGAGAATAAATGGGAAATGAAGAGCCACTTTCTGGGTTTATTGCAAGCCCCCCTTGATTTTGAGGGTTGTTACCATTTATCAAAGACTCGGCCTCTTTTAGATTGTGGTTTATCTCTAAATAAGATACTTTGTAATTGTATATTTAATGACATGTCCCTTCCCTCAGAAAAGAAAAGCCTAGTCAGACTGTATTTCCAGTCACAAAGCTTTATATAAAACTTAATCTAATCCTGTTCTCTTAACTATAGAATTACCATTGATTTTATGAATGAGGCTATATATCGTATGGACAGAGCAAAGTTACTGTCCTACAGCTTCCTATAACTATACTCATGGCTATTAAATTGCATGAAATTTAGCTAAATTTTATTATGTCAGCAAATCTCTGGGCTTTTATTTTTCTGGGAACTACGGGAGCTTTAATCAGTACATACAACTCTTTTTGTACTTCCAAGGTAATAGGAACAAAATAGCAATTGCTTGGATTTTAAGGAATCTTTAAAAGCTCAAGAGTTACTGAAATTATTTCCAAAAATAGATTTCCATTTTTAAATTGAGCATATTTTTAAAAACCAGTTTGTTTGCTATTAAAACATTTACACTTTTAGAATATTACGTGCATGTTGCCAAGACTCTTCAGCAAAACGACATGGATACCAACTGTCAAGGGCCCACCTCCAAAATAGAAGAGCTAATGAATACAAATGTCATTATGAAATAAAGATTTCATTGGATTCTTTTACAAATTTGTGCAAACGATGATCTAATCATTTAAAAGAAACCACATTGTTAAATATGGACTTGGAAGTTCTTTGGGAAGTATTCACTCAGAGTTGGTGCATTTTAAACTCCTGGTCACCCTGGCTAGTGATTGGGATGAGGAAATGCGTGTCTGGTGTGGACTGGCAGCGTGTGATGCTGGGCTCTGCAGAGCAGTGCGGGGTCCTGTGCTGCCGTTCGGCGCCCCCCGAGTGTGTGGGTGTGGCTGACCGTGCGAACGGAACAGGGTGACTGGCCACACATTAGGATAATACGGACCCAAACGTTTTTTCCTCTGGCTTTAGCATAGATATATTAGTCATAACTTACTTTGCATCTTTTTACATTAATGTTCTGTATACAACTTTCATGCTAGATTATTTATAGTTTTTTAAATTAATGAACTGAATTGAAGAGAAGAAGGTATTGTTGAAATGAACATCTGAAGTAATTGCCACTTTAAACCTTACTGTGGGAGAGGGGAAAATATAGCATCTATTTCTTGTTTTTAATTTGCAAAAAGGACTTATCCAGTGAAAATCAATGTAAAATCAAACCAAAAGAGTTGGACTGAGTATGTATTGCCATGAAATTAAGTGACAAATAGTAAAGTGTTCTTGAATACTTAAGCCCATGTATATTTGTTTGTTTTGAACTGAAAGTCTTGAAATATGTGATAATTGAATGTAAAAACTTTGTAAATTGTATAAGTACAGGTGGTTCACTGTAACAAGAGGTAGCTTGTCCTTGTCTGCTAGTTCCCTCAGCGACAAGAACTGCGTTTTCGGTGTGGGATGGACTTCGCAGGGGGTGCCCCCGGAAGGCCCCGGCACCCTCAGCTCAAGTGCCGCAGATATTTTGGGTCACGCTTTCAAACAGATGCAGTTTTGCAACCCAAGAAAAAGGCCAACCTATGGTTAAAAACTTCCATGATGAACTCCTGAGAAAAATCAGCTAAACTCCCTGGCATCTTCGGGAAGACTAGTCACAAGTGTCACTACCCCGCGGTCTGTGACGACTGTCCCCCAGGGCGGCACTTCAGCTCCTCTTCTCGATGGCACGGACTTCCTCACAGACCGCCACCACGTGAATGGGGGCTTCGTGGGTTTGGGGACAGATTTCAGGTAGTCAAGGGGCAAGTAGTTTTTACGACAGCTCTCAACATCAGGCAACTCTGAACCTTTGAAACTCATTGTCACAGTTCTGGTGACCTTACCAGAGTCAGCTGTGCCACAGATCCTGTCACAGACCCGTGTGCGGTAGGCCGCCATCAGCAGGATTTAGGGGACGTTTTGTGTCTCCAGATAACATGGCTTCCACCATTTCCTCCCGCTAAGTTTTTACTGATTCTAGCAAGATGCCACCTGATACATTCATGCTTTGTTTCTTTAGAGATCTTGCCATGGCAGCAGCTTGTTAAATAAATAAATGTAATTACACGTGCACAACTCAAAATACTAGGTTTAAATTTAGCAGTCAGTTGGTTATATTAGATTTCCTAGTAAGTGGAATAGGGACTGTTTTTATTTTCCTGTGATAGTTCAGTGGATTCCATTTGAACCAATGTTTACTGCCAGAATTCAGGTCAGGTAGATTGGTTCAACTTGTGATGGTTTGGGTTCCAGGATATTCTTGATTTTCAGTATCCTGGAACATACTGAGTCTTCCCTTCAATAAATACACTTTTCACATACCTCTAATCCTATGCTTCCTTGAAACGGTAATATGCTAGCCGAGTTGTTTACTAGGGCATGTGATAAGGGCCCGGAGGTGTGAGTGGACATTAGAACCTTTACGTTCTCTAATGTAATAAGGGAAGAGCACGTCGGCACCACGTCTGATGAGGCGGAAAATTAGGATTTCTCAGGCAAGCCCCAGCCTGGGAACAGTCTTCCCTGCCTCGACACACATGTGCCACTGCGCCCTGTAAAACTTAACACGGAAACCTCAGGTTTGTGGGCAGCAAAGGTAGAATGACGTTTTGTGCTTCCTGAGGCTCCCCTCCGCCAGGCACATTAGCTTAGTGCTCCAGATGTCAGCCCAAGCCCCTGCTACCTCCTTTCCTGCTGCCCGGGAAGAGCGTGCTGGAGCAGAGCTCCGCGCCATCCACCTGCTTTCCGTGACTGAGGTCGGAGCCCGGAAGGTCTGCGTACTTTAAGGACTCCCACTGGGCTCTCGTAAATCGACTCACCTCTTTGTTACCTAGTTTGTTCTGTTCTAAAGGAAATGTGGATCCCTCTCAGGCCAGGACTCAGTGACTAGTTTTTACTAGAACAGCGTAGGTCAATACCTAGCTCGCTTGCTCTCTTTTTTTTTTTTAAACCAGAGAATTCAAGGGAACTGAGTAGCTCTGCTGGGGTTTTTAACTTAATTCCAAAGCATGGCAGAATGCTCTAGGTAGGAACTGTGGGAATCCGAGGTAAAGAAACCTTTTTCTTATGATTTGTAGCTACCTACTGTGCCTGAATTGGTGCCTGTGAGGATGAAGCCCTTAGCCGCTCTTGCAATTATTCCAATGACTGAAGTTAAAAGAATTTGCTTTTGTAATAACAATAAAAATTGTCATCTTCCCTTTTGAAGGATTTGTCTGTCTGTTTACAATCGCCTGTATAATTGTTGCATGCCCTGAGTGCCTCTGTCCAGCCTCTGTCCAGTCCTCGATTTCTGGGTCAGGTACCGGCAGCGTTTTTAAGATTGATTTGAGAGAGTGAGAGAGCTCGTGCAAGCAGGGGGTGGGGAGGGGAGAGGCAGAGAAGCAGACTCCCCACTGAATGTGGAGCCCGATGCGGGGCTCGATCCCAGGACCAAGTTCACAGCCTGAGCTGAAACCCAGAGTCAGAGGCTTAACGGGCTGAGCCACCCAGGCGCCCCATAGGTGACTGAGTCTTAACAACAGCAACTACACAGGAAGTTAGAGGTGCTTAATAGCCGTATCATAGTATCTGGCTTTATATGAAAGAGTTGTGGAGACATCAGGGATTCTGTCAGACGTACTCCCCTCTCTATTCAGGATTTTTAATAATGAACAAGAAACCAAATACTTGGGGCACCTGGGTGGCTCAGATGGTTAAGCATCTGCTGTCTGCCTTTGGCCCAGGTCATGATCCCAGGGTCCTGGCGTCGAGCCCCACGTCTGGCTCCTGGCTCGGGGGGGGGAGTCCGCTTCTCCCTGTCCCTCTGCCAGTCCCCCTGCTCATGCTCTTTCTCTCTCTGTATAAAAATCTAAAAAAAAAAAAAAAAAGAAACCAAATACTTAAATGTGCCAGGACAAGAAATGAATGGTAAACAGAGGCAGTATTACACAGTGGTTAGTGGGCTGGCTGGCAGCAGTACATTCCTGGGTCCTCCTTTTACTCCCATGAGTTTGAGTTCTTGGCGATCAGTCTGCAGTAAAGGTGTTTTCCATTCAGCGGCGTCTTTGCTTACAGCTTGTCAGCAAGCTTGCTATCGAAGCAGGGGTTCATACTATAAAAGTTCTAAGTAAGTGGCTTGTGATTAACCACATGAGTTAACCACACTCTTCTCTTAAGTGACTGTGCTCTAAACGTGTTTGGGCATCAGCCACACTGTATTGGGGCGGGGAAAAGACAGGAGGGGATCTTACACTTCAGGCCCACCCATGGATGCGATTTCAGACAAGGTTCTTTCTGTCGATGCATCTTAAAGCAGAAAAGTAGGATCAATACCTCGGACACTGGAGCTTTATAGTGAAGAACTACAGACCCGATTTAGAATAAATGATGGCCAAGTTAACAATATTTTTCGAATTTATAAAGACCTTAAAGAAAAAAGATAGTCTCTTTGGCCATGGGAAAAAACTGGTTCCGAAAAATATTTTTTATTTAACTTTTTTAGTGACAAGGTTATTTTAAGTCTCTGGCCATTTATGGCCATTTAGGTGATATATGAAGAAGTGTAAAAGTCATGTACTTCAGTGGCAAGTTTTTTTGTTTCCTTATATTCAGCCTCTAAATTCAGTCTTAAAAGTGAAATTTTTGTTAGGCTCTGTGTGCCCAAATTCCTTGCATGAAATATTTTCCTATGTATACTTCTAGAAACAGATTAGGTAAAACAAGGAAACAAAAATCTCATGGCTGACAAGTGTGCTTTTTGCTATTCAGTTACCAATTACTGTTTTTTTTTTTTTTAACAAGACCTTTTTTTTTTTTTTAAGTAAGTGGGCTCCACGCCCGACGTGGGGTTGAACTCATGATCCTGAGATCAAGGCACATGCTCTGTCGACGGAGCCAGCCAGGTGCCCCATCAATTACTATTTTTTATGATATGATCCTTCTGTTACAAATTAGGCAAAAACTTTTCCCTCTCAGTGTGCACGGTTGTCACATTTAATGTTAGTAGCACGTTTTCTTAACCCATCCCACTTCTGAGCTCTTAAACATTTCATTTCAGTGGAAATGATCATGCCCAAATATACAAAGAATAAACAGTAGAGGGAGTTAAAATTTAACGATTTATATGAGTTTTAATTTTAAGGCATTTTCACCAAAATAGTTCTGTTCTCCGGTTTGAGTTAAGAGGCTACTGGTCATCTAAGTCTACTGGTAAAACAGCTTAGCTAGAGAGGAAACCGTGGGGAAAATTATATATTTAATTTGTTTTGCAATCTTTATTGTGTGATTATATTTAGATTGAGACTTACTATGGTGATTTCACCCCTTTTAATGGAATAAGAGTGCAGTCCTCAAGCACTTTGTGTTTGCTCACAGGCTTCACAAGTTACGGAGAATGGAAGCAATCTCCATTACCAGCTTTGTTATTTCCCTGGCAAAGACTAAATTTTAGGATCAAGAAATTTTGAAAGAATTGGATTCTTAGGAGTAATTACTATTTGTAAAGCATTTCCAGCAGACAGAACTTGTGTACAAAAGGAGAGTTTTTTATCAAGGCAAAATTTGCATACAGTGAAATGCACATAACTTAAGCCTACAATGAGTTTGTCGAGTGGGTAAAATTATGTAGACACCCACATCAACATACAGAACATTTTCATCACCCCAAAAAGTTCCGTTCTGTCCCTTTCCATCCCATTCCTTCTTCCAGCCAAGGTGACCACTGTTCTGTCATACATTTTGCCTGGGTTCGAACGCCACATAAATAGAATCCCTATGCACCCAAGTGTCTTCTCTCAAGCAACATGTTTTCGAGATTAATTCCGTTGTGTCTATCAGTAGTTTATTCTCTATCGTGGAGTAACAGTCTATTTTATGAATATCCCAGAATTTTTTTTTATCCCTCCTTGAAGGGAGATTTAATTTTGTTTCCCAATTAGGATTCTGTATCTTGGTTACAAATACAACCTTCTTTGAATTATCATTAGAAATGCAAATAAATAAATCGGACAGAAAAGTTTCTTTTCTTTGTATCTTTTATTGCCAAACAGATCATTTAGTCCTCCTAAAAGGTGAAATGACACGAGCTCCCTTGTGATCACTATCCTGAATGCTTTCTCCACTGTGACCCTTTGACGAGCCATGTGTAGCCAGGGCAAATTAACCGGACTCATACCTCTACTGATCAAACTCTTTCCAACCTCAGGACCAAGTCCTATTTTTTTTATCTTGGTGGGTTGACTGACTTTATTTAATTACCTTCAGGAATAACTTTTTTTTTTTTTTTAAGATTTTATTTATTTATTTGACAGAGACACAGCGAGAGAGGGAACACAAGCAGGGGGAGTGGGAGAGGGAGAAGCAGGCTTCCCGCTGAGCAGGGAGCCCAATGTAGGGCTCGATCCCAGGACCCTGGGATCATGACCTGAGCCGAAGGCAGACGCTCTAACGACTGAGCCACCCAGGCGCCCCATGAATAACTTTTAAAAGTTCTTTTACTGACCCTTTATTGATGACCTAGCATGATACTTCACAGCGGCTACTGAAAACCTTCCTAATTTGAGTAAAGATGGGCTAAACTGTTACGACACCCAGCAGTTACATACGGGTGTTGGTTCAAAGAACACAGTCCTCCAAGAACTTGTCAGCTGCTGATCTTCCATGCTAAGAGACAACTGGTACTGGTAATCTGTTTTGCAGAAGTCTAGAAATCAGTTTTCAGATTGGCCAGAATATGACATTCCTCAAGGAATGTAATTCCTCTGAGGCTGACTGGATTACAAAATTTTCTTCTTAAGTCCTGTCCAAGGAGGGGCCGGTGTATGCCGCAAGCCTGAGTGACCCGGCGTGCCCGTGGTGCCCACCTGGCCCTACAGCTGCCGGAGACCCCCTAACTGCCCCTGGCGGCTTCGCTGCTCTCCTGCTTTCTCTTCCCCGACAGGTGCCTGAAAAAAACGAGTCTAGTAACAATGTCTTGACTAACCAGCCAGTTCTCCCCTGCCTGAACGCAGGTGCACTGCCTCCTTCCCTCTTTCAGTGCCTAAGATGCACATTTCATCTCCGATCCATTTAATTATAGTATTTTCAGCTAAGGGCAAGTCTTGTGCTATTATGTGTGTGCTGGGCGCTATGCAGGTAGATGCCGTCTCATTGAAGTCCTCTTTAACAATTCCGGAGAACCAGCACTCACGACGAAAGGACAAAAGGGAGGGAGGGGGGAAAGGACAGGAAGCCGAGCACTGTATTAGGAGCACATGGGAAGCACAAAGACAGCTCCGGGAGGAGGGAATGAAGACGTGGACCAGGAAGAGCCACGCTGGGAGCAAGGGTCTGTTCTCCGCGTGCCAGGCTGGCCCTGTGTGTACCCCCGGTTCTGGAGGAATGAGCAGGTCTTACCAGGGCCGGGTAGGGCATTGACTCTGGAGAAGAACTCTTACTACTGCTGTCCTGTGAGTTTGTGAGCCGCCCGCGTCTACGCGGCACCCGACAATGCCGCTCACACGGCGGGTCTCACGTCCGTCTCCCCCGCCTCAGCTCGCCCTGTGAACTCAGCGGTGGGCGCTGGGGACCCAAAGTCACGTGAGGCTGTGGACGTTCAATCTGTGGAGAAACCAAAAATGCCGCTAGAGAGATAAGGCACTGTCATTACGCTATCCTCGGTGGTGAAAGAACTGAGACTGTAACAAATTCCCTGGGACACGAAAACACTGTCATTTATTTCATTTGCCCTCCTGGTAAAGGTGACAACATGCCCACATTCCGTCTTTCCTCTACCTCTGACACGGCTCATAATCCTTCCACTGAACAGCTTTCTGTGAGCTCAGTGTGACCCACCTGCCCAGAGCATGGCCTTATCAGTACGTCTTCCCAACTTCCTCAGGATGGACATACTCTCACCCCATCCTCGCATCTCCGTTCCTCCAGAGGGAACACAACACCCTCCCGGTTTCCTTATGCATCCCCGACTATTTCTCAGGCTCTGACAGTGGCTCTTTTCCTCCTGTTCCCGAACCGCGGGGCTCTGCACAGCCCTGCTCCTCCTCTGTCCTACTTTGTGCACGCTCATCCATCCACAGCAATAACCGTCCCATGACTTCCAAACTTCCTTCTTTCCTTCAAGAACCTTCTCTTCCACGGTCCAGATCCTGGATGTGCCCCTGGAATTTAAAGCTCAAAATACTGAAAAAGAATCTCGTATTTTTCTTTCCAAATCTGCTCCTCCTGCCTTCCCAAGTTCTATTAACACCACCACTCATGTGCCCAGGTATTCAGAATTTGGGAGTAATCTGAATTTTCCTTCTTGTATATCCAATTTTTGGTCAAATCTGTTTCTTCCTTTTTTTTTTTTTAAGTATGCTCCATGCCCAGCATGCAGCACAACACGGGGCTTGAACTCACAGCCCTGAGATCATGACCAGAGCTGAGATCAACAGTCGGACGCTCAACCAACTGAGCCACCCAGGTGCTCCTTTGGTCAGGTCTTATACTTTGTCCTCACTGCTATCACCCTATCAGACTTCAGTACCTACAAGACCACAGTGGTTTCCTGTGCTCATCCACCTAAACCCTGTCTCAGGCCATTCCAATGCGTTATTCATTCTTTGAAGAAATACTAATTATGACACACATGGGATAAGTGCTAGGTGCGAGGACACAAGGGTGAACATATATCATTTACCATTTTCCTACCATTAACTGGCTCTCCCCTGCCCTCTGAAAGCTTATCCTCAAACGGGAGAGCCAATTACAGGGCAAGAACTGCAGAGGTGGCAGCGTTCCAGGAAGAAGTTAGGGCCTGTGGGAAGGTATGAAGACAGGGTAGAAGGTGTGGAGCTGAAAGTAGGATCTACAAGGAGTGAGGGGCAGTGTGTGAAGTCGGGGACGTAGAAGGCAGGCACTGGATGAAGCCTGCCTAATGTGTGGACGACCATGTAACTTACTGTTCAAACTGAGACACTTTTTTTCAGGACAAATACTAAAGCAGCCAGGACACCAGATAACAGATGCCAACTCAGATATATGTAAGGCGCCTGGAGGAATCTGTACCTTATCCTCAGGACAATAATGCTATGAAGGTGGTCAAGCATGATTGGCTTTGACAGGGTCAGATCTGCACGTTACGAAGATCACTGAAGGGGGCAGAGAACGGACAAGTTGCACAACTGGAGACAAGAAGACGAGTTAGGATAGTCTGGGGAAAACAGGATGCCGGCCTGCACTACAAGATGGCAGGGGTAGAAAGAATTAGATAAATACGAGAGACATTTAAAAGGAATAAACAAGCCTTTGCTGTTGACCACGAGTGGAGGAGAAGAGTTAAGGAAACTCCCATATTCTGGCTGGGGCAACGAGGCGGCTGGCGGTGCCAACAACTGAGACACAAAACACAGGACGCGCAGGTCTGTGGGGAAGATAATGAGTTGCTGTGGGACCTGCTAGGTGTGAGGTCGTCCTAGGACTTAACACAGTTGATGGGTTTGAAGACAGAAGGTCTACAAATTCCCATTAGCTATCTATGGTGGATAACAAATTACCCCAAACTTAGTGGCTTAAAATAACAAACACTTAGTATCTCAGTTTCTATGGGTCAGGAGGCAGCATGGCTAGATGGTTCTGGCTGAGGGTCTCTCAAGAGTCTGTGGTCAGGGCGCCTGGGTGACTCAGTTAAACAACTGCCTTCAGCTCAGGTCATGATCTCAGGGTCCTGGGACCAAGCCCTGCATTGGCTCCCTGCCGGGGAGTCTGCTTTTCCCTCTCCCTCTGCCCGCCCCCCACTCAACTCATTCTCTCTCTCTCTCTCAAATAAATAAAATCTTTTTTTTTTTAAAGATTTTATTTATTTATTTGACAGAGACAGACACAGCGAGAGAGGGAACACAAGCAGGGGGAGTGGGAGAGGGAGAAGCAGGTTTCCCGCCGAGCAGGGAGCCCGATGCGGGGCTCCATCCCAGGACCCTGGGATCATGACCTGAGCCGAAGGCAGACGCTTAACGACTGAGCCACCCAGGTGCCCCTCAAATAAATAAAATCTTAAAGAAAAAAAAAAGAGTTTGTGGTCATCTCAAGGTTTGACTCTGAGGATCCACTTCCGTGCTCACTCCCGTGGTTGCAGCAGGCTGAGTAGCCTCAGGACATGGTAGGTGGCTTCACCCAGAGCAAATACTTTGAACAGAAGGAAAGAGGGAGGGATGCCTGGGTGGCTCAGTCTGTTAGGCATCTGCCTCCGGTTCGGGTCGTGATGTCAGGGTCCTGGGATCCAGCCCCGCATCGGGCTCCTTGCTCAGCAGGGCGTCTGCTTTCTCCCTCTCCCTCTGCCCCTCCTTCCCGCTCGTTCTCTCTCTCTCCCTCAAATACATAAATAAAATCTTTTAAAAAAAGAAGGAAAGAGGAAGGGAGGGAGAGAGATGCAGGGGGAAAAAATACTCAAAGTGGAAACTACAGTCGGCTGTGTCCTATCTGATAGAAGCAAGTCACACTCAAGGGGAAGGGAATGAAGCGCCATCACTTAAATATCCAAGAATCTGTAGGCATGTGTCCAATTTTTTTTTATCACCACAATATCACAGCCAGATTATGAACTTTCCCAAACCCTAGTGATGAATTAGGCCACGTCCTCTTCCTCCCCACCACCAGTTCAAAAACCGTATACCTACAGATTTCTCCAAGGTACGTATCAACCTTCAGCCTGGTAATGAATTAATTCCCTAACCTACCATTCTAGCCTCATCTCCCATCCTCCCCTCTGCATGTCCCTGCTCCAGCCACTTACTCCTTGCAAACACCACTGTGCTCCTTTATCTGAAGTCATGCCTTTCCTTTGGTCTAGAAGTCTGGTTCTCAGACTTGAATTCCAAAAGACACATGTGACTCCCCTAATGCTCTTCTCAGAACACTAGAAAACGTTGATACACGAAGCCTAACATAACAATTCAGAATACTGTGCTAAAATTAATTCCCCCTGACACGAAATTCTAGAACAGACGAGTGAGGGTAGGTGCCAAGGTTTAAGAACATTTCTTCCACAAGTTGATTATTGACAAAGTTACTATCGGAGACCAGCAGCAGAACACGCCTTCCGCCAGCCGTGGCAATATGGAAGGAGCATTTTGGGGAGAAAACATACACAAAAGCCTCCTACTCCCATTCTTTCAGCTCTCAAAAATGTCCACAGCTAGTTGCAAAAAGGCTAGAATCATCTTGCATGTCCATCACAACCCTCCTAAATAAACTCTGTTTATCTACACGATAGAAGGCAGTTTTTAAAGATGAGGCAGAGCACTAGGTACCGACTTGACAATCTCCAAGATACATGCATTCGGAGCAAAAGACAACGTACAGAACAGTGGGTATATTAGACTACTATTTGCTTTCCAAAAAAGATGATTAATGGGCGCCTGGGTGGCTCAGTCGGTTAAGCGTCTGCCTTCGGCTCAGGTCATGATCCCAGGGTCCTGGGATCGAGCCCCGTCTGGGCTCCCTGCTCACCGGGAAGCCTGCTTCTCCCTCTCCCTCTGCCTGCCGCTCCCCCTGCTTGTGCTCTTACCAGAAAAATAAATACAACCTTAAAAAGAAAAGATTAAGTTTAAACCCACGCATCCATAAAGAGGAAAAAGGATGAGTACTTTCTAAACGTGCCTGGAACATCCTGCAAGGCTCCAGGACAACAGGTAGCAGCGGGGACCTCGGCGGACGCGGGCAGGGAGGGGACTCTACCTTTTCCGGCCGCGGGTTATTCCAGCCTGCACGCTTCGGGGTACCCGAGCTGCTGACCTCCCGCCTCTCTCAGACCCGAGGCGGTGAGACCGGCGCCGGCTCACCGCTCGCTTCCCCGCACCCCGGCCTCCGAAGGGGCGGCGGCGGGCCGGCGCGGGTGGGTGGCAGGCCAGGCCTCGCGCTCTCCCCAAGCCCCTCCCCCCCTTGCAGGCGCTCGCTCGATTCCCTCCGTGCAGGGTGAGAGCCAGGAGTCGCCAGGCTGCTCCCGCGCCTCACACAAGAGCCTTGGAAAGCAGGCGCAGCGCCCGGCTCGGTTCACTCGCGCCGCCAAAATCCCGCCGCTGTGACGTCCTGGGGTCCAACCCCGCGCTCCCGGACGTGACGCGACCCCGGTCCCGCCCCCCAACTTCCGGCTACGGGCCTGAGCTCGCGCGTGCGCACGGGGAGCCAGCCCTGGGTACCCCGCGCGCGTCTGCACGAGGTGAGAGCGAAATGGAGAGTTCGGCTTCCACGCCACCCTCATCCTCAACCGCAGCCTCGGCCTCCGCTCCGGCGACCCCGGCCTCCGTGGAGCAGCTGGACAAGGGACAAGTGAGCGGCCCTTTGGGGCGGGGGGGGCGGAAGCGGGGTGGCCGTGGGCTTGTGAGGCTCGGGGTGCGGGTGCGGGTTCCGCGCCCCCGCGGGCGCCCCCGGAGTTTTGGGAGGGTCGCTGGGTCGCGCTGCCCTCAGCCTGCCGGCTCCTTTCTGCGCGCCGGGAGGTGCCTGTCGCCCCCTAGCCCTGCGGCCTGCCCCCTCCTCCCCCAGGTGGATTGCAGGCGCAGCCTGGGCTTCCGGGGTGAGATCCACCTAGCTCTGCTTCCCCACCGTTGACTTGAGCAGGTTGCTTAATTCTGCAAGCTTCAGTGACCTCAGGTTTAAAAGGCCTCTGCTGGCCTTGGCTCCTCCCCGGGATCAGAGGAGGCAAGGCCCCTGAAGCTCCGTAGCCAGGGGCCTGGCACATAGTAAGCGCTCAGTGAATGCTAGTTGTGGTGTGTAGCGCTTTTCCCGGGATTGCTGCCTTAATCATCGAGGGCCCGGGAAGCATGTTCCCACCTGGCGCGAAGCCTTCACGTGGGAGAGGCTCTCTTCTGTAGACGGGTGCTGAGCGGATACTTAGGTGGTTTCTGATGGAGTCTGATCCCAAATTGTAGGATCCTGATACAGACGGTTGTGGAGGTTGCCTATTCAAATAGAATTTGAGGAGGAAGAAAAAGGAAAAAATGCGGAGGAGGGGGCAAATGCTAAATTAGATTGAGATTTAATTTATTTGTGTGTCTCTACTTTGCAGATTAGAAAGGCGGTGGAAGCTCTGTTGGCACATTCCAAGTCCAGGAAAAACGCCAATGGATTGCTTTTGAATGAGAATGAAAATTTCTTTTTAATGGTGGTATTGTGGAAGATTCCAAGTAAAGAACTGAGGGTTAGATTGTAAGTTCTGATTTTCTATTTTTGCTCTTGTTATCTGCTCGGTCATTCGGTATAGTTGTAACAGTCGCCCTTTTGTTTCTAGTGGAAACTGCGAACTCAAAATATGAGTTGAAATATGAAATTGTGCCTTAAAAAAAATAAAAAAGGAATTCAGACATGCTTAAATTTCCTAAAAATTTCGCCAGTTTTCTGGGGCTGGGTGGACAGTTAACCTAAGCAGTTCTATTGAATCTGAAACTGGGTTTTTAGAATAAATTAGACAGCTTTTGTGTTTGTATAGATTCTGTTATCCTTCCATATCATGCTAGTTCCAAGCTAAACTACTGAGGTCCCGGACTCACTCCTCAAGTAAAGATGATTAAAAACTTAATGAGGAGCAGTGAGCTCCTTCTGGAAAACAAACCCATGGTGATCACACGTTCTTACTGCTATAGGACTCTGCAGAGTTGCCAGACTTAGCAAATAAAAATACAAGTTTTTTTTTTTTTTTTTTAAGATTTATTTACTTATTTTAGAGCACGAGTGGGATGGGCAGAGGGAGATATAATTTTAAGCAGACTCCCTCCTAAGCAGCAGAGCCCTATGTGGGGCTCGATCCCACAACCCAGAGATCATGATCTGGGCCAAAACCAAGAGTCGGATGCTTAACCCACTCTGCCACCCAGGTGCCCCAAAATATAAGTTAATTTTTAGTATAAGTAGGTCCCATGTAATATTTGGGGCATAATTATACTAAAAAAAATACAAAGATCAAAATTTAACTTGTGCTGTTTTCTATCGGGCACCCCTGCCTCTGTGGAATCTTTCATTTCCTGACTGTCCAAAAAAAGCCAGGTGTGCTAAGGAAAATATATCGGATAGATGGTTTCTTTTCTTTTCCCCATGAGTGGGGACGCGGGGCTGGTAAGAATGATTAGAAATTGGAAAGAGTCTTGGATCCTCAGATTCTCTTAACTGATGATCACAGACCTGCCCCAGTCAGTTGCCTTAGTTACTATGTTCTCTATCCCGCACGCATTCTTTTATTCCACACCTCTGCTCAGGCAGTTTCTCCTTTCTGGGAAGCCCTGTCACTTTCTCTAGGATATTTTCCCAGCTCGTCACCTCGTGATGATTCCTGCCACTTCCCGGCTCGGTATCACTTCCCATCGTGTTTGGCAAGTCGTGTGTGCGCCCCTCAGGCCAAGGAAATGTTTCCTCAGAACACAAAGTCCTAGGAAATGAGTGAAACCTTGTTCTCGATATAAGACTCAACTGTAATAACACATGTTTGCTGGTCGCTGTTGGTTTGCTCCATGTTTTCTGTTCAGCTCTGAAGGAGCTATGTTGTTTATGGAGCCCAGAGTTTTCTGCAAGGTAAAGTTCTGAACCAGAACTATCCTGATGAAACCAGATTATTCTAGCACGTTATAGTACATGTGCATATATCAGAACATATAAAATAATAACCTCACGTGCACTACTTTGGGTGTCTTTGATAATGTTCTAACTGTGGTTATATCCCACATAGTAATTATTACTTTGTTTATTTTGGGAGAGGAGGGACAGGGGGAGAGGGGGAGAGAAAGAATCTTAAGCAGACTCCACACCCAGGGTGGAGCCCAGTGTGGGGCTCGATCTCACAACCCTGAGATCCTGACCTGAGCCAAAACCAGGAGCCACCGACTGAGCCACCTAGGCGCCCCTGATTGATATTTTGGACTCTGGGTATTTGTGATGATTTACTTGAATCTTAAATCTCTTCTCCATACCATTAAAGACTAGATATATTTTTAAATGTTCTTGGTAGAGTATTTGCTTAAATAGCGTGAATGAAGTTTGTTGAAATGACTGAATTTATTGTGTATTCTGTGGAATAGAAGCATATGTTTTCTTCCTCTGTTCCATCTCTGTATTTTGCAGGTCCTTGCCTCATGGTATTCGATCCGATTTAACAGATATTTGTTTACTTACCAAGGATGAACCCAATTTAACTCCTGAAAAGACAGAACGGTTTTACAAGAAGCTTTTGAACAAGCATGGAATTAAAACCATATCTCAGGTCAGGAGTGGTTAATATTTTCAGGACAATTAAAAGATCTGCTTCAGTCTTTGAAGTGATAAGTAGTACATCTCTGTACTATCTACTAACCCAGTATTTCTTTCCTAGAGATTTTATTTGTATTTATTCATTCATTCATTCATTTAAAAAATTTTATTTTTGCATAATCTCTTCACCCAACGTGGGGCTTTCAACTCACAACCCTGAGATCAAGAGTCACATGCTTCACTGACTGAGCCAGCCAGGTGCCCCTAGGAATTTAATTTTTTCTTTCTAATTTTCACTGGCTTTAGTAAGGCATGTTCCATCTTCTCTATGATGGATGAGCTGTTAAGGTTTCTTGACCTAAAAGCTAATGTGTACATCAATAACTTTTTTTTTTTTTTAAGATTTTATTTATTTACTTGAGAGAGAGAGAGCACAAGCAGGGGGAGTGGGAGAGGGAGAAGCAGGCTCCCCGCTGAGCAGGGAGCCCGACGTGGGGCTCGATCCCAGGACCCAGGACCATGGCCTGAGCCGAAGGCAGACACCTAACTGACTGCCACCGAGGTGCCCCATCTGTAACTTTCATATCTTGAAGAGTTTACGGAAGATTGCTCCAGTAGGTCAAGGTCGGCACTTCCAGAACATTCCCGGGCTTGCCTGTGACTTGGCACTTCCCGTCGTGGTTTGTAGTTGTTGGTGTCCTTTCTTTATGTGGCGTCCCAGCTCATCTCTGTGTCCCCATCGGTTAGCACGGTGCCTGGCCCCTGCTTGGCGCTCTCCACATGTTCACTAAACTGTGGCTCTGGGACATTTTAAGATCCGGACACAGTTATAGCTTGAGTATTTCTAGTTTCTGTTCAAGTTCTTAACTTTTTGTGTTTTTCCTCTTCCTTGTGTTTTCTAGATTATCCCCCTCCGAACTTTAAAAAAGGAGTATAAAGCCTATGAAGCCAAGCTCCGCCTCCTGGGCAGTTTTGACTTCTTCCTCACTGATGCAAGAATCAGGCGGCTCTTGCCATCCCACCTAGGGAGACATTTCTATCACAGAAAGAAGTAAGTGTCTTAGCAGTAACTGGGTTTGAGCAGAGTGAACTTCGTAGGTGTATATACATTGTGCTGCAAGCGCCTGTGTGTTCTTACAGAGTTCCGGTGCCTGTGAACCTTCTGGCCAAGAATTTATCCAGGGAGATCAATGAATGCATAGGTGGAACGGTCTTAAACATCTCTAAAAGTGGTTCCTGCAGGTAGGTCAGAGGTAGTAACGGTGTGTGCCTGTGTCTAGTCTTAGAGTCATTTGATAATAATTGCATTAACCTTTTTTTTTTTTTTTTTAACAAGGTCGTGTTAATGAAACCAGATCCTTCTATTAAAACTAAGGTCCATCCCTCAGAAGTATTTAATTCTCTAGAAAAGCGCCGTCCCATAGAACTTTCCACAGTGATGGAAGTGGTCTGTATCTCGGCTCTGTATAGGAGTCCTTAGCTGTACGTGGCTGCCGTGGCCAAGGAACTGAATTTCTAGTGTTACTTGATTTCAGTTAACGTAAACTGAAATAGGCAGGTGTGGCTAGTGGCTAGTATTTACTGTGTTGGCCGGGGCACCGCTAGGTATTGCAGAAAACGAGGACAAAACTAATGCTTAGGGAATGTCAGCGGTTCTGGGCTTTTGTGTTTCCTGGGCTCATACTACCCGTTACAGGGAAGATCCCCCTCAGTCTTGGTTTAACTTCTCGTTCAGTGAATTCATTATCCGTCCTGTCTCATCATGCCGTCGGGTGTCTCTCTGTTGTCACACTGATTTCTTCTGACTCAGGATGCCGAGCTGGGTGGAACCCCCACACCCAGCCTCAGAAATCAGGAGAGACCTTGAGGCGCCTGAGTGGCTTAGTCATTAAGTGTCTGCCTTTGGGTCAGGTCATGATCCCAGGGTCCTGGGATTGAGCCCCGCATCGGGCTCCTTGCTCGGCAGGAAGCCTGCTTCTCCCTCTCCCACTCCCCCCTGCTTGTGTTCCCTCTCTCGCTGTCTCTCTCTGTCAAATAAATAAATAAAATCTTGGGGGAAAAAAAAAATCAGGAGAGACCTTTTGGGGTGGTGGTGGCTCCCCAGCTGGACAGAGAATGTGGCTCCACCTTTTTTATTAGGCTGAGGGGCCAGTTAAGTTTGAGTGCTTGGCAGGTGAGGAGGAGGAGGGGATTTTTAAACATATTCAGAATCTTTTTTTTTTTTTAAGACTATTTATTTGAGAGAGAGAGAGCATAAGCAGGGGGAGAGGGAGAAGCAGGCTTCCCACCAAGCAGGGAGCCCGATGCGGGGCTCGATCCCAGGACTCTGGGATCATGACCTGAGCTGAAGGCAGCCGTTTCACTGACTGAGCCACCCAGGCGCCCCAGAATCATTTTGAAAAATAACCTGCCTGGGGCATCTGTGGAATGGGGATGGGTAGCTGCCAGGAGGGTGGCACTCTAGGGTACAGTGGCCCCTCCTAAAGATACCCCAGGAGCCTCTGTGTACCCAGGGGCAGCACCCACGGTAAAACGGGACTGCCAGGATGGCTAGACTCTGCTCCCCGGGGTGGTTCTGGGGTTGTCGTCTGTCTGCAGGTGGCCGATCCCTTAATGGGCTGTAATGAAGTGGCTGAGAAGAGTTGGTGGTCAGGCCTGGGCCCGACTCTGGTTGTAGGCAGACGTCAGAGTTGTGGCTCATGGGAAGTGATGAGCTAGCAGATCAGAGGCCTGGGGGCCTGGGATGGATGAGCAGCTGAGAGGGGGGCGGCACCAAGAAGGCAGATGAAGGAGCAGCGGTCTCCTCTTTTCCTTCGGGAGACTTGTGGGCAGCTAACGGACAGTACAGACACCTGAACCATTCTTGGCTCTCCTTTCATACCCACCCTCCTCCCGCTGCCCCTCATTCTTTCCTTTTCCCTCTCTCCTGTCCCGTCCCCCTCCCCGTCCTCTCTCTCCCTCACTGCTTGTCATCTTCCCGCCTGGGAAACCAAGGGTGTGCTTGCAGCCGGCAGTGAGCACGCAGCGGGCAGAGCCCTGTCTTTGGCTGGAGGGAGGTCACAGCACCAGCCCCGTCTCATCCTCATTCTGCGACCCCCAGCAGACCATGAGCCTGCCTTCCGGCTCCTGCAGTGCAGGAACAGGGGACCCTATGGCTAAGCAATAGAGGAACTTTCCACTTGGCTTCTGCCTGCACCCTGCTTCTGCTGAAGGGATGGTCTTGCCCTTGGCCTGAAGACTCTGTTACACGAGGGACGAGAACTGTTGGTCTTAGAGATAACAGCTGGGTCAGGGCAGGGGACTGGGAAGACGGAAGCATCCCTCCTAGCGGTCTTTCCTTCCCGAACAGCCCCTCCTCAGGAAAGCTCGAGGGCCAACTCTGTGAGCTGTGTTTCCTAGGATGAAGGTAGAATTTCCTTCAGCCCTGCCCACTGACCGATAGGCCTCACAGAGCGGCTCCTCCATGACCGGTTCACGGTGTGATGGATTTCAGGAGCAGGGCATTGCTAGAACACGAAGAGAGTAGTCTCCCTTTAAAATAGATTGAAACTAAGCAAAACAAGCCAATCAGAGAAAGACCGTTATCATACGATCTCACTCATGTGGAATTTAAGAAACAAAACAAGATCATAGGAGAAGGGAGGGAAAAATAAAACAAGATGAAATCAGAGAGGGAGACAAATCACAAGAGACTCTTAATCATAGGAAACAGACTGGAGGGGTTGCTGGAGGCAAGGGGGTTCCTGGGGGATGGACATGAAGGAGGGCACGTGATGTAACGAGCACTGGATGTTATATAAGACTGATGAATCACTGACCTCTATCTCTGAATCCAAGAATACATTGTTAATTGAATTTATTTTTTTTTAAGATTTTATTTATTTTGGGGCGCCTGGGTGGCTCAGTCGTTGGGCGTCTGCCTTTGGCTCGGGTCATGATCCCAGGGTCCTGGGATCGAGCCCCGCATCGGGCTCCCTGCTCGGCGGGAAGCCTGCTTCTCCCTCTCCCACTCCCCCTGCTTGTGTTCCCTCTCTTGCTGTGTCTCTCTCTGTCAAATAAATAAAATCTTTTTTTTTTTTAAGATTTTATTTATTTATTTGACAGAGAGAGACAATAAAATCTTTTTAAGATTTTATTTATTTATTAGACAATAAAATCTTTTAAGATTTTATTTATTTGACAGAGACAATAAAATCTTTTTTAAGATTTTATTTATTTATTAGAGACAATAAAATCTTTTTTAAGATTTTATTTATTTATTAGACAAAATCTTTTTTTTTTAAGATTTTATTTATTTGACAGAGACAATAAAATTTTTTTTTTTTTTTTAAGATTTTATTTATTTATTTGACAGAGAGAGACACAGCGAGAGAGGGAACACAAGCAGGGGGAGCGGGAGAGGGAGAAGCAGGCTTCCCGCCGAGCAGGGAGCCCGATGCGGGGCTCGATCCCAGGACCCTGGGATCATGACCTGAGCCGAAGGCAGATGCCTTCTGAGCCACCCAGGCACCCCTGTTAATTGAATTTTAACAAAAAAATCAGTTGTATAAAACAACTGCAAAAAAAGAAACAGTGAAACCCTAAAGATTTTAAGGTTTCTACCTCTGATTTTTTTGGGGGGGGGGTCATGTATTTATGTTTCTCACCTGCCTGTGCTTCATTTTGAAACACAAATTAGTGTTTTTTTTAATATTTGTGTCTGATATTGTATTAAATTCCAGTACTATCCGCGTTGGCCACACTGGAATGGAGGTTGAACACGTCGTTGATAACATCATCGCCGTGACGAAGGGGCTTTCCCAAAAGTTGCCAGAGGTGCGGTCTCACCAATGCATCCATTGATTGTTTGTTTAAAAGAACCAGAACCCGGACTGGTAATACCATTCTTGTCTGTTGCAGAAGTGGGAAAGCGTGAAACTCCTGTATGTGAAAACCGAGAGGTCCGCTTCCCTGCCCATCTTTTCCTCATTTGTCAGCTGTCAGGATGAAGCAAAGGGATTATGCACCCCCAGTCAGAAGAAAAAGGTGAGTAGGATTTTACATACCGGGTGGGCTTAGTCACAGGTGTAAACACAGCCCAGGAAAAGGAGTGGATGCCCTTTCTGTCTGACCTATGGTGCTTTCCCAGTGGTCCTGCTTTTGTGTGCATTCTTCCCGCTTTGCAGATGAGATCCGTTAGCAGTGGTGTGAATAAAGCATATCGGGGTACAAATATCTTGTGTTTATTGGTACGTTAGTTAAGTGGCCCGAGTAGGCTCAGCGGGGCCCCGTGTAGTGGCAAGAGGAGCTAAAGGAAGACCAAAATCTAGTTCATTAAGAACTTTTTCTGGGCACAATTTACTGTTGCATTGGGCTAACAGATAACCCCTTAGTTTGGGAGTGTAGGTTTTCAGTGCTATTGCGAAAAAAAAGCCAACATGAGGGAAAATTCCGTTTTTTTGCTGTTTGTTAGACCAGTCTCCTAGTTTGCTAACACTTTTCTTTAGCTGTGTTAATCGCGTGCAGTGGGTTAATTTGGGTCTTTTAATTTCTTTTTTTCTTTTTTTTTTTTACTTGTAGAAGTTGTGTGTGTTCTTCTTTTTCAAATTGGCTTTACTTCTTTTACTTTCTTATTACCTACCTACAAATGGTTCTCCAGTTTACTGTAATTCCTGGAACACGTTAAGCATTCCTATTCTGTCGTCGGATCATTTGAGTGGCACCCTGCTGGTGTCCCAGCCGGTTCTGTGTCCCTGCTGGCTCTTCATGGACCTGGTCGTCTTTGTGTCATGATCGTCGCATTGGGAAAATGATTGGTAGAAATAATCTGAGGTGTGAGATAAAGATCTTTCTCTAGAAGATTTCCATTTCTGTCTGCTGGGCACCTCAGGGCCCTGGGCCTGGGGCTCCCTGAACGCACATTTCAAGGCTTGAGATTCCCTGAATGATTCCAAGCAAACAATGCTGAGACTCTGCACAGCTCTGCTTCCTGTTTGTCTTTACCCCGAGAGTAACTCACTGGCCTCCCAGCTTATTGTGGGAGGTTCCTCTTACAATCCCTGCCCGGTGTGGACACTGGGATTTGATTTCTCTCCATCCACCTGCACCCCATGGTAACATAAAAATTAGGGATCAGCAAATACTCTTGGCAGAATTTGCCTCTGGGCTCACTTACCCACTGGGTCCTTGTTTCAAATGTCTTGCAGGTAGTTGGTTCCTTGATGCCTTTAAGGGGAAAAAAAATTTTTTTTAATATATTATACCCCACTTTTTTTACTTATTTTCATTGGGAAGGTGACCCAGAAAAACAGACTTGCTGTTACCAGAAGCAAGAAATCTGAATTTTTTGCAGTTTGTCAGCAGATTGATTTGAGGACTTAGTGAAAATGTTGGAATTGCTGGTTAAAATGGAATCGGACACAGTTATGGATGTTATTGAACAGGACTCTGTGGTTAGGATAACAGATCTCTAGCTGTGGAAATGTTTTACTGTTTTCACTTAAAGCCACAAGCCTGCAGTAGGGAAAAAATGATCAGTTGTGGGGGTTTTTTTGAAATTGTTTTATTGAGACATAAATTACATCAGAATACTCTACAATTTAGGATAATTCTTTTTTTTTTTTTTTTTTTTTTAAGATTTTATTTATTTATTTGACAGAGAGAGAGATAGTGAGAGCAGGAATGCAAGCAGGGGGAGTGGGAGAGGGAGAAGCAGGCTTCCCGCCGAGCAGGGAGCCCGATGTGGGACTCGATCCCAGGACCCTGGGATCATGACCTGAGCCGAAGGCAGACGCTTAACGACTGAGCCACCCAGGCGCCCTACAATTTAGGATAATTCTTAACTCCCCCATAAACCAGATCAACTTTCACGGAAGCTCTGGCTGCAACCCGGGTTCTGAGTCCTGACGTAATTCACAGAGCGAGCATCTTCGGCTCTGAGTTAAAACCAAACTGGAGTTGACGCTCATGTGCTGGTAATGGGGTTTGTTTGCTCAGAGTTGGTACAGATCGAGGCACTTTCCAGAAGCCTAGGGGGAATCAGAACTGCAAGTGCCGAATCTCTGCCATTTATTTGCCAACAAGTATATCCCTTACTAAAATTATGCTTGGGGTTTTGTGTGTGTGTGTTTTGTAGGAAGCAAAGAAAAAACAAAAACAAAAAGAGTATCGTGAAAAACAAAAAGAGAAGAAGAAAAACAAAAGGCTTATGAAGCAGGCTAGAAAAGCTCCGTTGGCCCTGGAGAAGGAGGACGCGGGCCCCAAAACTGGTGGTACCCCGGCGCCCGACCCTCCCCGCCGGAAGGAGGAGCGGAGAGCGCACGAGAAGAAAGAGGGCAGTAGAGTGAAAGCTCAGTCTAAGGTGCAGGAGGAATCCGAAGACGAGATCCCTCAGCTGGTACCAATAGGGAAGACGCCAGCGAAAGGAAACGCAGAGGTATTTTCTTTGATTTTCATTAGAATTTTAGGAAACACTGCCCATGGTTTCAAAAAGCAGGCCAGGGCAGAAATGTGGGCAGTGGTTCTGTTGCTGACGGTGAGTCTGGATCCCCCACGTCCTAAGCCTTAGAAAACCGAGCAGGGCCAGGGCGGGCTTGGGTGCTGGGTCCCAAAACCTCTCCAACACCCCACCCCTGCTGGCTCCTGAAATCCGACTGCATGTATTTCACAGGATCGTTTAAAGGAACAGAGTTTTTTAACTTTTTGGTTCTTCGGTTCGGTTTTTCCTTGTTCTCCGTGTCCATCCAGCTGCTAGGAGAAGGCCTCTTGAACATGAGGGGGAAGGAGAGGGGGTGTTAAGAGCCCGGGGGGCTGTCCTCACCACGGGTGCAGCCTGCATGTCCCTGGTGTCAGACTTGGCCTCAGCACGTGGGAGTGACAGTCCCAGGGCTAGCCCTGCCCTTGACCCATTTGGTATTTTGTGTGGTAGCAGCAATCCCTAGAATCGTCAGGGTGTTGAAATTTTCACGTCCTGGCAAAAGTATTCCTTGTAAAGGTGCCCCCGAGTGCTACTGAGGTTTTAAATCTACTTGAAGTAAACACAGAGGATCCGTGTGTTACCTGGAAACATTGTAGTTGTTTTGAGCAGAAGCACACCGTGTGTGTCCCCGCGGGCGGGCGGGAGGTAATATGCTGGAGATGGGAAGAGGGGAGGGCACAGCTGAGCCGCTGCTGTGTAGCTGGCGCCCTTGGAACCCAGCTAGGAGACCGCGTCGGGGTAATGACCTGCAGAAGTTTCATTGTTCACTGGAGAGGCACGGATGAGGACACATCATGGACCCTTGCAGCAGTTGTTATGAGTAATTTGAAACGATGTTCAGTCAGGAAATACTCAGTGACCTCGGGAGTACTAATGAAGTTATTGGAGAAAGGGCAAAGCATTTGGCTTGCTTGCATGCATTTATTTATTTTATTTTTTAAGATTTTTTTATTTGAGGGACGCCTGGGTGGCTCAGTCAGTTAAGCGTCTGCCTTCAGCTGAGGTCATGATCCCAGGGTCCTGGGATCGAGCCCCGCATCGGGCTCCCTGCTCAGCAGGAAGCCTGCTTCTCCCTCTGCCGCTCCCTCTGCTTTGTGCTTTCTCTTTCTCTCTGATAAACAAATAAGTAAAATCTTTAAAAAAAAAAAATTTTTTTTGAGAGAGAGACAGCATGGGTGGTGGGGGGGGTGGCGTAGAGGGAGAAGCAGACTACGCGGAGCAGGGAGCCCGACATGGGGCTCGATCCCAGGACCCTGAGATCACGACCCAAGCCGAAGGCAGATGCTCACTGACTGAGCCATCCCGGCGCCCCAGCATTTGGCTTTTAAATGCATGCACACTTGTGGGGGGAAGGTAGTGAATAAGAGGTAGTTAATACAGTGTGCTAAAGTTATTAGAGAATTTTTGTTTCTTGTATTTCTTATGTTTTCCAAATTTCCTATAACAATCCTATCGTTTTATATTTACTGAAAAGCAAAGTTTTGCTTTGCCGGCTGTTTTTGTCTCTCTAACCTCCTCCCGTATTAGACGCATCTGTCGCTAGAGTGCTGTCCCCAGCTGTCATCTGGACTGCTGGGAAATCCCAGCCTCCTGGCGTGCGACACTCTGTCCTCTCCAAGAGCCTCTCAGTCTGCCTTTGGGAAGCAGTGTTTCCTGACAGGCGGCCTGGGTGGTTTTTACACACACAGTTTGGGAACCTCCTGTCCTCACCCACAGGCAAGGAATATACAACTGAAGGTGGAGAAGAGTCAGGATTGGGGCACAGGCTCTCTGCAGTGCTCCCAGTGGGCTATTCTGGGCGTCCCCACGAAAGGCAAAGGCGGTTCTCTGTTGACTGGACCCAGGAGAGCACCAGGGTCCTTGCTACGGTCCTTAGTGACAGAAAACAGTTGCCTTCCAGAGTGCCGGCAAGGCAAAAGGCAAAGCCATCCCTCATCTCCTCATATTGGGCTGTCCCTTCTGGGGGTGACATGATAAAGACAGCAGTTTTCAGAGTGACATTGTCAGGGTTTGTCTTCCCTTGGACTTAACTCCCTGCTTTTTCTTAGGTGCAAAAACACGCCGCAGGAAAGAAGTCTCCAAAAAAAAGTCCTGCCCCTAGCACACCCCATGGGAAGAAGAGAAAGGCCTTTCCGAGTTTGGAGACTCCGAAGGCTGCAGAGCCCAAGACCCCAGGCAATGGCCTGGGGAAGAAGCCAAGAATCAAAGAAGAGGCAGAGAAAGAAAAAAACTCTTCACTGGGGAAAAAAGACCCAAGACAGATGACCAAAAAGCCAGGGGCCAAGTTCTTCACTACTGCTAGTAAATCTGCAAAAAAAGCTCCCCGCACCCCCAAACAGTGGCCCAAAAAGCCCAAAGTACCCCAGTCGACCTAAAAATCAAGAGACTCAAGCAGAAGGAAACATCCACACTCCCCGAAGAGCTTTTTAAAAATGCCGGGTTCCCGAGCCCCACGCCATGCAGTCTTCTCCGGGAGTGAGGCCCAGACTTACCTGTTTTTTAAAACCTCCGCAAGTAATCCTGATGTATGTTTGTGTGTGTAAGAACCAGTAGTTCTGAAGTAAATCCATTTTTTTAAGTTGCTCTTCTGTGCATTTGCTAATAGGACAGGGGAAAAATACAGTGCTTCTCTGTGGTGGTTTATTATTAAAGTGTACCATTTGCTTCTGAGCGAACCAGCGGCCTTCCCTGTCTTGCTGGTTTTACTCGAATCCCTCCGATGTGACCCTCTCCCCCGTCTGTTTTCCATGCTCTGTTCATCTAGACTCTGTTACACTGGTTTGTGCAAGCCCCCCCAAAGCTTGTCCGCATTACCGGGATGGGCTCACTGCCGGACACTCGCTGTGGAACGTAGGAGAAAGTCTTGGTGGGTTTTGGGAAGGGCGCTTGAGATCGGCATAATTGATCTCGGTGGCAGCCCGCCGCGGCTGTGGGTCACTGAGTCAGCGTGCATTCGGTAAGGCTAGTTAGCAGGGAGCCGTTGATGGGGGCAGAGGAGTCCTGCCCTGCTGGAGGTAAGAAATACAGTCCGTCTTCCTCCGAGCCCTCCTCAGCCTGCATGCATTTACTCCCATGTAGACTGTGTACATTTTGGATGTTCTGAAGCAGTGAATGACCCAGCCTCTCCCTGGGTGGGAGTGGGGGTCCACGTCCCTGGCGGCGAGCGATGGACGCACTGTGCTAGTGGCCAGGGAAGTGTGCTGTCCAGGATCACGTGGCTCGGAAACAAGTCAGGCGTCAGGTGGTCCTCCTTCAAGTCCAAGGAGCCAAAGCTTTTGCTTTTTAGATTGTAATGTTAACTTTTTAAATCCTGAGAGCCTCTAAAATACTCGAGTGTGCGTTTAATGTCGAGGATGAGCGTAACCGGGTTTCCCACAGAAACGAGGTGTGGGGACGTGGCCAGACTGGCTTCAGAGACGGAGACTTAAGTGCTGTTTTCCAGAGGCAAACTCCTGTACATAATCATGCTAGTCCTCTCTCTACGGGACCTAATTTCGGGGTGGGGGGGATAGCTGTGTGTGGTGTTTTCATCCCAGCCTCTAGCCAAATAAAGATTTTGCGACACCCAAGTGATTCTTTGGTCTGTGGCTTGGTCCTGGTTGAACGTGAAGCAGCTGTTTACCTTCCTGTCCTTTGCGCATCAGGTTTCACTCCTAAATTCTCTACAGTGGAAATGGCAGATTTACTGAAACTTCCTCAGTTGGGGAACGGGTGAAAACTCAGAATCGCAAGGAAAAGGCACAAGTCATGCTACCAGGTTTCTAAGGCTCAGGCACGATCCCAGCTGACTGATAGGGCTGCGAGCTGTCAGGGGTCTGGTACAGGAAATCTCTGCTACGGCAGATCACGCTTTTGGGGTTCAAGAGGTAAGTGGCTGATGTTTTTGTTTTTGTTTTGTTTTGTTTTTTTCGATTTATTTTTTAGAGGAAGAGTGTGAGCTGGGGGGAGGGGTAAAGGGAGAGGGAGAGAGAATCTCAAGCAGACTCCGCACTGAGCGTGGAGCCCAGTGCAGGACTGGATCCCACGACCCTGAGATCATGACCTGAGCCGAACCTATGAGTCGGACACTTAACCGACTGAGCCTCCCAGGCGCCCCGTCACATGTGTTAAGGGTTTAAATAGCAGAGAAGTCTTTGGCCATTTTATTAGATATTTGAAGGCTCTGTACTACCTACATTTCTTTCTCCTTAAATTGCTACTGTTTGCAGGTCACCCGAGTGGTGCAGTCAAGTGTCCAACTCTTGATCTGAGCTCATGATCTGAGCTCAGGCCTTGAGCTCAGGGTCGTGAGTTCAAGCCCCACATTGGGCTCCACACTGGCATGGAGCCTGCTTAAAAAAAGTTGCTACTGTTTTCCCTGTGTTAATACGCGCAGCATCAAGATTCCCCATAGGACTTTATGAATGATCAGAGGCCCTCATCAGTCCTTGGGTTTTAAAGGAATTAACGCATGTGATGATGGACCACAAATAAAATTTGAGTTACAGTGATTATTTTGGGATGATGGGCTTAGAAAATGGCAACTATTTAGATGTTTTTTGTTTATTTTTTAGATTTTATTTATTAGAGCCAGAGCACTAGCGGTGGGGAGAGGGAGAGGGACCCCGATGAGGGGCTCAATCCCAGGACTCCGGGATCATGACCTGAGCCGAAGGGAGACGCTTAACCGACTGAGCCTCCCAGGCGCCCCCAAGGCAATCCAATTTTTAAAATGAGCAAAGGATCTGAATGGACATTTGCCCAAAGATTTACAAATGAACATCATCCATCATCAGGGAAATGCAGATCAAAACCATGAGATATGGCTTCACACCACTAGGATGGCTCTAACCCAAAAGACACTAACAAGATGGATGTGGAAAAATTGGGGGGCAGGGATAGGCAAAATAGATGAAGGGGATTAAGAAGTACAGACTTCCAGCTATAAAATAAATTGGGGGGTCGCCTGGGTGGCTCGGTTGGGCGACTGCCTTCGGCTCAGGTCATGATCCTGGAGTCCTGGGATCGAGTCCCACATCGGGCTCCCAGCTCAGCGGCGAGCCTGCTTCTCCCTCTGACCTTCTCCCCTCTCATGCTGTTTCTCTCTCGCTCACTCTCTAATACATAAATAAATAAAATCTTTAAAAATAATAATAATAAATATAAATAAATAAATAAATAAATCGGGGATGAAAAGTACAGTATAGGGAATAGAGTCCGTAACACCCTAATCCTGTCTGGTGGCAGATGGTAACGACAGTTCTCCCAATGCGCATAGCTTCGTGTGTAGAATTGTGAGCTCACTAAGGTGTACCCCTGAAGCTGACATAACACTGTCAAGTACAGACTTAATCCGCACTTACAACAGTGCCTGACGCATACACAGTGCTTAACAAACACAGATCAATTCACTGAAAAACTATGCAATCATTACAAATGACAGAAATATCTAAACACATAAGTAAAGAAGTATTTAGACTAAATATTTAGGGGCACCTGGCTGGCTCAGTCAGTGGAGCGTGCGACTCGATCTCAGGGTTGTGAGTTCAAGCCCCACATTGGGCGTGGAGCCTACTTAAAAAAAAATTAAGGGGGCGCCTGGGTGGCTCAGTCGTTAAGCGGCTGCCTTTGGCTCAGGTCATGATCTCAGGGTCCTGGGATCGAGCCCCACATCGGGCTCCCTGCTCGGCGGGGAGCCTGCTTCTCCCTCTCCCACTCCCCCTGCTTGGGTTCCCTCTCTCGCTGTGCCTTTCTCTGTCAAATAAATAAAATCTTTAAAAAAAAAAAATTAAGGAATATAAATAAATAAAAGTAAATTAAATATTTAAGTTAATAAACATGGTGGGATGTTTGCTGTTTATTATTAATGGGACAAAAAAAGTTACTGTATACACAATCTCCTTCGAATTCTATCTTAAAGTCTCTAAGGCATCAAAAGACTGGAAAATAGCCACACAATGCTAATAATGGTTATCTCTGGCTGGGGAATTCAGGTTGTTTTTATTCTTTTTTTTTTAAAGATTTTTATTTTTAAATAAGCTCCCCACCCAATGTGGGGCTCGAACTCACAACCCCGAGATCAAGAGTTGCATGCTCCACCAACTAAGACAGCCAGGTGCTGGCTTTTTGTGTGGACATAAGTTTTCAACTCCTTTGAATAAATACACAGGAGCACAATTGCTTGATCATATAGTAAGAGAACTAGTTTAGTTTTATAAGAAACCATC
This sequence comes from Halichoerus grypus, assembly GCF_964656455.1. NCBI lineage: Eukaryota > Metazoa > Chordata > Mammalia > Carnivora > Phocidae > Halichoerus > Halichoerus grypus. The sequence continues at coordinate 31,302,162 of NC_135717.1, forward strand.
AAACCGTCTTCCAAAGTGGCTGCACCATTTTGCCTTCACCAGTGGTAAACGAGAGGCCCCTTTGCTCCACATCCTCAACAGCGTTTGGTGTTGTCCATGTTCCGGATTTTGGCCATTCTCATATTGGTGTAGTACTATCTCCTCGTTTTAGTTTGCATTTTCCTTATGACATAAGATGTGAAATAGGCTTGTTTGCCATCAGTGTATCTTGTTTGGCAAGATGTCTATTAGGATCTTTGGCCCATTTTTTTTTTTTTTTTAATTTTTTTATTTTATTATTTTTTTTAAATATTTTATTTATTTATTTGACAGAGAGAGAGACAGTGATAGAGGGAACACAAGCGAGGGGAGTGGGAGAGGGAGAAGCAGGCTTCCCACTGAGCAGGGAGCCAGACATGGGGCTCGATCCCAGGACCCTGGGATCATGACCTGAGCTGAAGGCAGACGCTTAACGACTGAGCCACCCAGGCACCCCTTTGGCCCATTTTTTAATCAGATTGTTTTCCTGGTGAGTTTTAAGAGTTCTTTGTATATTTTTGATAATTGTCCTTTATCAGATGTATGTTTTGCAAATATTTTCTCCCGCTCTGTGGTTGGTCTTCATGTTTTCTTGAGGTATTCTGTTTTGAAATGACCATAAATATACTTCTGTGCTTGTTTTTTCTATCTCTGAAATGGGAACGCCACCCTGAGATATTTTTAATGTGCTCTGAACCCTTTTGCCTGTGAATCTGTAAATAATACTGTCTCCCAAAGATAAACACAGTTAATATTTTATTTATTTAATTATTTTTTTAAAAGATTTTATTTATTTATTTGACAGAAAGAGACACAGCGAGAGAGGGAACGCAAGCAGGGGGAGTGGGAGAGGGAGAAGCAGGCTTCCTGCTGACCAGGGAGCCCGATTCAGGGCTCGATCCTAGGACCCTGGGATCATGACCTGAGCCGAAGGCAGATGCTTAACGACTGAGCCACCCAGGTGCCCCCACAGTTAATATTTTAATATTTGATATATTTCTTACAATATTTTTTCCTGTGCATAAGTATTTTTTTCTTCCCGTCTATATTTTCCAAGTTATTTTGTAATAACTTTATCAAATACCAGCACTCCTTCACTTGAGTCCCTTAAATGTGTGTCATTAAAACCATGAAGAAAATGTAAAGAAATATTTGGGAGTGGGGGATGGCACTTCTAAAAAGTACACATTCCTGGTCCCGCTGCAGACCTTCTTGCTTGGAATTGGCATGTGATGGCCCTTTAACAAGAGGTCAGGATGGGGCGCCTGGGTTTCTCAGCTAGTTAAGCGTCCGACTGACTCTTGGTTTCAACTCAGGTCATGGTATCAGGGTCATGAGATCCAGCCCCGCTTTGGGCTCAGCACTCAGCAGTGTGTCTGCTTAGGATTCTCTCCCTTTCCCTCTCCGTCCCCCTCTCCCCATTCCCCTCCCCCCCGCCCCTCCCCCTGCTCGTGCTCTCTTTCTATCTCTAAAATAAATAAATAAATCTTAAAAAAAAAAAAAAAATCCCCGCAAGAGGTCAGGTGATTCCTATGCTCAGGAAGCACTGGGAAACACTGGTACAAAGTTTATGTGGCAACTAAAAGTTGCCTACGCTTGGTAACATCTTTATCAAATTCTCTGCAGGTGAAACCAAATGAAACAGATCTTTTATTTCCTCTTTTTATTACTAATTTTTTCCTAGGACATTCAGGTGAACTACTTGCCATATGCATTTGGCCCCAGTCTCTCCTTGTTAGGAGTTTCTTCCAAATCTGTAGGATCAAGGCATTTACACTATTGTGTTAAAGAAAAAAAAAAACTGATCTGATGCATGAAAATTGCTCCTCATGAGAATCCGTGTTATTGCAATTATCCAATCAAGAGCCTAATTCATATAAAAGAAACAGACATGTTTTCTTTTCATCTAAAATCATTTCATCTTAAATGGTATCTGACCATTTACATATACGCTTTTTTTTTTTTTTTTTAACTGTAAAGCTGCCTCTTGGACCAGGTGAGATCAAGAGTCACATGATCCACCAACTGAGCCAGTTAGGTGCCCCTAATGTACCATTTTTATGTGTAACTCTGATTGATCCCCTTATCAGACCATTCTGCCGTGAAAATATCTGTCAGTATGTATCAGTGTAAATTTTAATTTTCTGCGACCCTAAAGCTCTAAGTATTAACTCTGGTCTAAGACACAATTATAATTACTAGCATACAATGGATCGAATGGTGTATATTATGTGTGTTGATAAGATTTCAGTTTCTGTGATTTGTAGTTATTAGCGCCTCTCTCAGTGAGCTGGGTCTTTTCCCTTGTGCGTAGTTCCACGAATGACTGTTCCTTATGGTTACAAGGAGACGCGGTTCAGCCTCCTTTGGCTTGCTATGTTTCTTTTTCACAGATTTAAGTGCAGAGAAACCTTACATTGCTGGATGGAAATGGAACGAGGCTTCCAGCAACGTGGCTCAATTCTTTGGCTTTGTTCAGAGTTGCTCAAATATGCACAATTATTACAGTGAGGCACCACTGAATTATTTTTACCAAACTATTCATTCTTCTATTTGAGGGCGAGGAAGTGTTGAAAGCAAAAATTGGCAAACGCCGGACCAATTTAACAAGATTACCAGTCACTAGTCCTTCGTTTTCTTAGCACAGGTATCATGTATTTTGAACTTTTCCTAGGTTTTCTGTCCTGAAGGTTTAACAAAAAAACAAACAAAACCCAAACCTCTGTACAATGCTTTTCTTCCCTTAAATGGGAGAAGGGCAATTTTGAAGGGGGACACTTTGCAGGTTGTTGGGCATTGCTGCTGGCTGGCTCAGTCGGGGAGAGTGTGTGACCCTTGATCCCAGGGTTGTGAGTTTGAGCCCCACGTTGGGTGTAGTGATTACTAAAAATAAATAAACGTAAAACAAAAACAAATAAAACAAAGCACCTATAGAAGTTGAGGACCTGGAAACTATTCCCTTAAAGTTCTCATGCCTATGTGATACCCAGAAAGTCCCCGGGGACTATGTGCCCCAGTTTGAAGACAATTGTTGTAGGTGATGGACCAGAACGAGAACTGAGGGAGCAAATAAGTATGGTTAGACCTAAGTTTCTTGCTTGTTACACTTGGCAGTGAGTTCCCTACTCACAGAAAACACACAGTTCCTCAGGCAACTGTCCAAAGTTCCCTTCCAGTCCTTCCTCTTAAATTAACCTTTCATCTTATTTTTTTTAAGATTTTATTTATTTATTTATTTATTTAACAGAGAGAGAGAGAGAGCACAAGTAGGCAGAGCGAGAAGCAGGCTCTCCGCTGAGCAGGAAGCCTGATGTGGGGCTCGATCCCAGGACCCTGGGATCCTGACCTGAGCCGAAGGCAGACGCTTAATGACTGAGCCACCCAGGCACACCTCATCTTATTTTTAAAAAGATTTTATTTATTTATTTAGCACGTGCACGAGCAGGGGGAGGGGCAGAGGGAGTGGGAGAGAGAATCTCAAGCAGACTCTGCACTGAGCATGGAGCCATACGGGGCTCACCACCATGAGATCATGACCCGAGCTGAAACCCAAAGTTGGATGCTCAACCACCCGAGCCACCCAGGCACCCTTTCACCTTGAATTTGATCACTTGTATCTAAAATGTAAAAATCTATGGGCGCCTGGGTGGCTCAGTCATTAAGTGTCTGCCTTCGGCTCAGGTTATGGTCCCAGGGTCCTGGGATCGAGTCCCGCATCGGGCTCCCTGCTTGGCGGGAGGCCTGCTTCTCCCTCTCCCACTCCCCCTGCTTGTGTTCCTGCTCGCGCTGTCTCTGTCTCTGTCAAATAAATAAAAATTAAAAAAAATAATAAAATAAAATGTAAAAATCTAAATGTATCCTCAAGTAATAATGGTGCTTCCGGAAGATGTCAGGTCAAGCCTAGTTCAAGTACCCCTGGCACAGAGCTCGATTTTCAGAAGCAGTCTCTGGATGTCATGAGATAGCTTCGTGAAATGTATGGAAAGAGTAAACTATTAAGAACTAACCATGAGGGGCGCCTGGGGGGCTCAGTCGTTAAGCGTCTGCCTTCGGCTCAGGTCATGATCCCAGGGTCCTGGGATCGAGACCCGCATCGGGCTCCCTGCCCCGCAGGAAGCCTGCTTCTCCCTCTCCCACTCTCCCTGCTTATGTTCCCTCTCTTGTTGTCTCTCTCTCTGTCAAATAAATAAATAAAATCTTAAAAAAAAAAAACTTCCCATGATTAATGCTGACCTTCTGAAAGTCTCCTTGGCGGGGAAGCTTCCCTCTTCCTACAAGCCAGCCCTGTGAGCTAAGGCGTCAGGACACTGGAGAGGGTGAAAACAGTTTTGACGGCTAACTCAGGCGGAACTCGGACAATGTCTTCAGCAAAGAACAACAGTTTCTGTTCAACCTTCTGATATTTCTGACTTGTAATACCTCTGTGTCTTCTCTTCACCATTGTAGCAAAAAAAAAAAAAGAAAAGAAAAATCATAATGTTGCAGCAGGTGCAAGTTTGTAATCAGAGGACCAGGCTCCTGAGAAGGCAGCTGGAAGAACCCAGTGCATGTCTTGCTGTGAATACATGAGATCATTACCTCATAGGGCTGCTGACTGCGACCCTGGGAATAGTTGTCCTTGTGCACAAGTCCTCTGACCATATGGCTTTCTCTGTTGGAATAATAATATTGGTGACCACAGGCATTTTTGTTCTAACTGGTGCTAGCTCCATGTGCCGTGAGCCAAATCTCACGGAGCATCGCAATGCGAAGACTAGAGGCAGGAACTGGGGACAGTATCCGAGGGGGTACAGAGCCGTTAGTGACCGAGGGACCGACAGCCAGCACCTGGGGGTACCTGTATACCAACCAGCTTTCTTTGGACCGTTGAAACTTTGATTTTAAGTCTTGTGAACATTGGTTTTTACATACAAATAAAATTTGGCTTTTTAAACCCTTGTTTCCTGGCTTTTGTAATCTTCTTGTTCCCTATTGCCTAGAGGAGTTCCCCCTGCGGGAGTCCTTGTGGTTCTCAAGTTCAAGTCATCTAGCCAGCCACTTTGCTCCCAGTTGCTATGTCTCCCAAACTTTCTGCCTTCTTCCTACTGGCACTGAAGACCCAGCTGCTGCTTCTCGCGCTGGCTCTCCGCATCACCTCCCGCAGACTTCAGCACCGTGGCCCCCGCAAGATCACAGATGCCCAGCTCACGGCCCTCCTCACCTGCAACGTCCTCATCTTATCTCTGATATCCGTTCCCCACTTCCATGGGCGTGCCCTATACCTTCCTCACAGCTGCTGTGATACCCTAAAACCTCACGTCTGAGCCCCATTCTCCTACCACACAGTCTCCTACTGTCCTCCTTAACTTTCTCTTGTACCCTCACCTGACAATTCTCCCAACTCTCTGATGCCATGCTGTCCTTACTTTCTCACGGTGCCTTGACTTTCTTCTCGCCCCTCCCAGAACAACGTGGGAGATAACCCCAACCTTTGCTTCCTTCTAACTCTGCGGGCCTGGTAATAGATGAGCCTGGTGCCACTGAACTTTCCACCTGTGCACTTGAATCCTCAGAGGCACACGTCATGGAGCAAACCACACAAAAAGGTGGACTGGCTTCCTTCATAATCACAATCACCAACCTCAGAGGCCACACCCTCTGAAAGCTGTAGCTGTCCCAACTTTTTTTTTTTTTTAAGATTTTATTCATTTATTTATTTGACAGAGAGAGACACAGCGAGAGAGGGAACACAAGCAGGGGGAGTGGGAGAGGGAGAAGCAGGCTTCCCGCTGAGCAGGGAGCCCGATGTGGGGCTGGATCCCAGGACCCCGGGATCATGACCTGAGCAGAAGGTAGACGCTTAACGACTGAGCCACCCAGGCGCCCCTGCCCCAACTTTTGAAGGAGTCCTTCCGTCTCCCTCAGTGGACATTTGTGCCCCTCCATGAAAATGAGGATTTACCACACCAGCACACAGCAGTCCACAAGCCCCACCCAACAGCCCCTGAACATCTCTCTTCATAAACATAGCATGTATTTTCTGACTTTTCCCCACATGTATAGTTTTTCAAGTCCCTCCTTTTTTACTCTTTATATGTTTCAAGTTTTTGTTAATGAAATTTCTCTTCTAATGAAAAAAGAAAAGCCATCGCTCCTTAACCGTATCTTAATTACTTGTAATGGTCCCAAACCGAAAGCCTACCTATCCGTCAGTGAGGGAATAAACTGGAATCCCCAGTATGGGGATACCACATAAAAAAGAACAAACTATTGATACTCAAAACAAATGGAAGAATATGAAAATAATTTTCCTCAATGAAAGAAGAGACAGAATACAGTACTGCATGACGCCATATATAAATAAATAGACTAAACTGCGGTAACAAAAAGCGGATTAGTGGTTGCCTGGGTATAGAGGAGAGAGAAGAGTAGATTACAAAGGGGCACAAGGACACTTCTGAGAGTGATGGATGGGGTTTTCATGTTATTTGTGCTGATGCTTTCACTGATACGTATATATATGGCCCAAAGCCATCGGCTGTATGTTTTGAATTGGTGCAGTCTTGTCCCTCATTTCTACCTCCACGAAGCTCTGAAGAAAGAAGCATAGAGTGAGTGATTTTAAGCAGCGTTTCCCGTCTTTGCTGATAGATTAGGAAGCCCTGGGTGCTGGGGAAAGTCTGTTCTCCTGTTCCCGCTGCCGGAGCCCCTGTGAAGCACCAGGTGAACTGTGCTTTCAACAAGGGACTTGGGAAACACGGGTGTAAAGTGGGTGGGAGCCAAGAAGGAGGCCTCCCTCCTCTTGACCAAACCATCATCAGCTGAAGCCAAATGAAAACACCACCATCAAGAGCCAGGGGGAAACCATCAGGATTTCCTGGCTTTTGACCCAGATCCGTAAGTACCGCTTAACAGTGTCCCACCAACCTCTCCTGGAAAGAGTTTTCTCAGCCCCTCGGCATCTTCTATGATTGGATAAATAGGCAGAAAGCCAAGCTCATGGGTAAAATGCCAGTTACCCAATCAGATCCTATCCCCTGTAAGAGACACACCAAGAACTGCGTTTGGCGTTTCACTAGGGAGGAGGTTGCTGTTTGTGGTTAAGGAGATTCATTTAATCAGGTAAAGGAAACCACATTTTTAAAAAATATAAGTTGTGCTGTGTTCGGAAGCCATAAAAATTTTTTGTTGTTGTTGCTACCAGGTGAGGTCAGGTACGTTTTTCATAGAAACTAAAGCAGTCCTATTCACATACATCAAAATAGGGGAATAGAAAGAGTCTGGTTAGAGCTGCGTCACTGAGTTCTGTGAACTTCGTCAAGGTTACATGCAAAGATCACATAATGATTTTCTATCCAGTTATTCTTACTGAGCTGGCAATCCATTAATTCTTCCATTGTTTGTTAAGAATAAGAGACATCTGGGGCACCTGGGTGGCTCAGTCGTTAAGCGTCTGCCTTCGGCTCAGGTCATGATCCCAGGGTCCTGGGATCGAGCCCCGCATCGGGCTCCCTGCTCTACGGGAAGCCTGCGTCTCCCTCTCCCTCTGCCTCCTCCCCACTGCTTGTGTTCCAACCAAGGCCGGGTTTCCTCGTGGCTCTGTCCTTAACTCTGCCCCTCACAAGGGGCCCCTTTGAAGTCTGGTGAACTCGAGAAACCCCTTTCAGTTCACTCAGGCCAGGACAAGAGCATCCGTGGGAAATACCTGCAAGCTTTCTTCCCTCTTGCGCGTCAAACCCTGCTCCCAGTTCCTCCCAGTGGCAGAGGAGGTGAGAACAGGACCCCGCGCTGGAGTGCAAAGTTCCCCCTTCCGCTTTGTCTGAAGCGCATGTTGATTTCAGCGTGTATTCTGTTACATCCGAGTCTCGGTTAAACAAAGCTCTTGCTTTGTGTTCCGTTTCATGGGTACCTGAATTAGTACAGCAATCTTCAACATGCCACCAAATACTATTGCTTTTCCCTTAAAATGCAATGTATATTCTGGGTCTTTAAGTGTTTGCTAGCAAACCTCAGGACTACCTGGTGTACCCAATGCAGCTGTGATCTTTCTGGAAATGATCCAGAAGTTTGTGATAGATGGCTTCATGAAGGTTATAGGAAGAAATAGTTAAAGGAAATTAAAAATATTTTTATATTGGTGGTACAGTCAGTTGGGCATCCAATTCTTGGTTTTGGCTCCGGTTGTGATCTCAGGGTCGTGAGATGGAGCCCTGCGTTGGGCTCTGTGCTCAGCAAGGAGTCTGCTTGAGATTCTCTCTCTCCCTCTGTCCCTCCCTTCTGCTCTCTCTCTCTCAAACAAATAAATAAATCTTAATACGTGTATATGTATTAGCTCTCCTCCTGGATTTTCTGGCAATCTTTGGAAGTTCACTCCCAGATTGTTCAGAAACTAGTTATTTGCCACCATCAGGACACTTGATAACTCATATGAACATAATTAAAAACTTGATCACGAGCACTGTCATGCCTAATGTGGAGACGGGTTTCTGGTCAACCCTTTAAAAAAAAAAAAATCTAACTTTAACTTTTTCCTACGCATCCTCCTGCAGATAAGATCATCATGATTCCAGCAACTCAAGCTCATCGTCTGAGGACCTGGTTTTCCAGAATAACACAACAAGGGGTTTCGCGTAGATGCTCCAAACGCTTCTGTTTGTTCTACACTGGATTGATAATTTTGCTTCTTGAAATTGCTGTGGTGGCTTTGTTCTCTGATCAGTTTCCTTCCATTGTCTCAATGACAATGACGGTTTCTGGCATTGTTTTTGTTATCATTACTGGAGGGATAGCCTTGTATGAATTACGCCACAGCTCCCAGGAATACACCACCCTGGGACTAGAAGAAGGAACGGAGTGTGGCACTGCCCAGAGTCGTGCTGAGGATTCCGACAGGGAAGTAGCAATGGCCGTCACCCGGCTATAAGACTACATTAAACCTGGATACCTCGGGGCCTTTTAGCCTTCTGAAAGTTCCATGAGTATTGCTTAAGTAGAAATAAACTCTGGCTTCTAAAAACCTTTGTTGCCTGGGTGTGGGATGTTCTTATTCCCTCTTGCCTTTATGAACTCTTTTAAGAAGTCCTCTCTCTCAAATTCATGTCTGGTGAAGGAAACGGTCTCCTCCTGCTTGTTTCTGCAGCTCCTAAACGTCTTACTGTTTTCCTAGCACCACCGAAGATCCAGCTGCTGCCCCTTATTCTGGCTGTTCTTGTCAACTCCCGTGGATTTCAACGTCCACGCAGGTGCCCAGCTCATGGCAGGTCGCAGCCTCCTTCACCTGCACTGTCCTGTTCTTTCCCCATCAGATACCCACCTCTGTGGTCATGTTTTGTATCTTACCATAAACGCCAGACCCCTGAAACATCATTTTTGGTCCCTCAATCCCTCACCATGCATTCTTCCCCACCACACACACCTCACCTATCATTCCTGATGGCTTTGTGTCCTGCCCCTCACTTGACGGCTCTCCATCGTGATGAATTGTCGAACCCTTGGATGTCACTGGTTCCTCACTCTCCCACAGTGCCTTCAGTTGCTTCTTGTCCCATTGGGGCTCCTTCCTGTGGTCCAAGAAAACCAGAGCCAGACAGTAGTTAAGGTGGTAAAGACAGATTTCACTCAGGAACCATGACGATAGTGGAAAAGAGATCTCCGTGTAGAGGTGGGCTCAACTCGCAATGCAACAAGGACAAGTGGGGATTTCTAGCCCAGGAGCAGGATGGGTGGGTGGGACCTCATGGAGAGGAAACCACGCAGGTAAAAGGGGACTCCTGCTGGAGGCAAGCCAGGTGCTTGGACATGGTCAGGAGGATGGGGGGGTTGGGGGAATTTGATCAACTCTGGAGGGTGGGAGTTCCCCACTAAACCAGCCCAGCAAGACTCTTGCTAAAATTGGACAAATACAGAGACAGACTCCAAAGTGCTACTGCAGAGTCCTACCCGGGAATAGGATTCAGAGGAGCCTCTCTAAAGTTTGGTTAAGGAGAGACTCTGTCATTGGAAATAACCCCAATTTTTCACCCCTTTTAAATCTACAGGTCTGAGCACATAGGAACCTGACTTAAACTATCCACTGTCAATAGCCCCAAACATCTTAGAGCAAATCATGCAAAAAGGTTGACTGGGGGGCGCCTGGGTGGCTCAGTCAGTTGGGCGCCTGCCTTTGGCTTAGGTCATGATCTCAGGGTCCTGGGTTCGGGTCCCACATCAGGCTCTTTGCTCAGTGGGGAATCTGCTTCTCCCTCTCCTTCTCCCTCTGTGCTTTCCCTCTGTCTCTCAAATAAAATCTTTTTTAAGATTTTACTTATTTATTTGATAGAGATCACAAGCAGGGGCAGTGGTAGAGGGAGAGGGAGAAGCAACCCACCCTGCTGAGCAGGGAGCCCAACGCAGGGCTCGATTCCAGGACTCTGGGATCATGACCCGAGCCGAAGGCAGACGCTTAACCCACTGAGCCACCCAGGCGCCCCTCAAATAAAATCTTAAAAAAAAAAAAAAAGGTTGACTGGTTTCTTTTAAACTCATGACCATTCCCTATTTCTGTCCCTCCTTTTGGATGTGTCCCCCACGCCTTCAGCCCTATTGGAGATTGGAAGATGGTTTCTTAATATAATTGGCCAAAGAACATTCCTTCCTTCTCCTTCGATTGACGTGTGGGGTCCTGCAATGAAAACGATCACTAACTATGTCACCTCCTCTCCCTAGGAGTCACTTCCAGCAGTCAAAGCCCTACCCAGCAGCCCCCCATTGCCTCACCCTGAAATAGGAACGCAGAGTTCCAGAAACTAGACCCTTCGGGGAATGTGTCTGCCATGATGGGCAAACTTGGTGTTAGAGGACACAGAGACCATGCAGGGAGCAGCAAGAGGAGGAAATGGTCTTTCAATTTGCAATTAGCATTTTCAGACATGAGGGAAACCTAGTGTAGAAATGAAGTTAAGTATAGGGGATTATGAAGGATCAATGACAAACAGCAAGGGCTCTTGGAACTTAAAAAATGATGGCAAAGGGGTGTCTGGGTGGCTCAGTCAGTTGAGTGTCCGACTCTTGATTTCAGCTCAGGTCATGATCTCAGGGTCCTGGGATCGAGCCCTGAGTCAGGCTCTGGGCTGGGGTAGAGTCTGCTTGAGATTCTTCCTCTCCTTCTCTGCCCCTCCCCCTGCTCACGTGTGTGAGCTATCAATAAATAAATAAAATCTTTTAAAAAATGATGGGAGATATTAAAACACCAAATCTCTGGATGATAAAAAACTTGAGAAGAACCATCTATAATGGAAAAACTGAAACAATATCCAACAATAGGTAATTACAAAAAAAAAAGACACAGAATAAGACAATAAGACATTTTACTGTCCCTAAAACTGATATCATAAGGCAGTAAAGCTAACAGGAAATTACATTAATGGTAATTGTTTCTGAGCAGTGAGGTAAGTAGTGATCTTTGCTTCTAGTCGAATCTTATGGAATTTTCTGAAATTTCACCAAGGCTTCTGTATTATATTGTAATTTAAAAACCCTAACTGGTTATGTATATATAACATCACTATCCTGGTGACTCAGTGAAAGTTTACAGGAAATGAAAATACATTCCCAAAGGAAAAAAAAAATACATTTTCATACAGGCCATATCATGGTATTGTTTTAAAAACAATTATAAGCTTTTTGTCTTGGCTTTTCCATCATTAAAATGGGGATAACTCCCCATGGTATTTCAAAAATGTCTTCCACTGCTGAGATGGAATATCTATAAGAAAAGAGTATCCAAAACCCAGGAACTCTCAGACATAAGGGTCATTGATTTTCTGATGGGTTTATTCTCCTCAAATTACCAATCCATAGTTTTTCAAGTTTTTGTTAATAAAATGTTTTTCTTTTTCCCTTTTTTTTTAAGTAGGTTCCACTCCCTGAGATCAAGAGTCTCATGCTGTGCAGACTGAGCCAGCCAGGCGTCCCTGAAATTTCTTTTTTAATTAAAAGAGAAAAGAGTAAACTGTCATTTATCCTATCTCTTTAATTACTTAAATTACTTTATTGGCCCCAAAGTAACCTAAATATTTATAAAAGAGGGAACAATAAGGGGTTGCCTGGCTGGCTCGGTCAGTGGAGGTTGTGACTCTTAATCTTGGGGTTGTGAGTTTGAGCCCCACGTTGGGTATAGAGATTACTTAAAAATGTTTTTTAAGGGATGCCTGGGTGGCTCAGTTGGTTAAATGTCTGCCTTCAGCTCAAGTCATGATCCTGGGGTCCTGGGATCGAGTCCCACATCTGACTCCTTGCTCAGCGGGGAGTCTGCTTCTCTCTCTCCTACTCCCCCTGCTTGTGCGCTCTCTCTCTCCCTCTCTGACAAATAAATGAATAAAATCTTTAAAAAATATATTTTTTAAAAGATTTATTTATTTGAGAGAGAGCGCGAGCGTGTACTCATGCGAGTATGAGTGGGGGGAGGGGCAGAGGACGAGGGAGAGAATCTCAAGCAGACTTCCTGCTGAGCACAGAGCCTAATACGGGGCTCGATCTCACGACCCTGAGATCATGACGTGAGCTGAAACCAAGAGTTGGATGCTTAACTGATTGAGCCACTCAGGTGCCCCAAAAATAAAATCTTTAAAATAAAAAAAATAAAAGAGGGAACAGATAAACAGTGATAGACCCTACCGTGCAAAAGTATTCAACGTAAAGAACAGGCAACAGATACTCAAAACAACATGGGTGAATTTCAAAATAATCACCCAAAATGAGGGGCACCTGGGTGGCTCAGTCGTTAAGCGTCTGCCTTTGGCTCAGGTCATGATCCCAGGGTCCTGGGATCCAGCCCCACATCGGGCTCCCTGCTCTGCGGGAAGCCTGCTTCTCCCTCTCCCTCTGCCTGCCACTCCCCCTGCTTGTGTTCCGTCTATCGCTGTCTCTCTCATAAATAAATAAAATCTTAAAAAAAAAAAATCTTAAAAAAAATCACCCAAAATGAAAGAAGCAAAATAGAAAAGATTACATACTTAATGCTTTTTATATAAAATGCAAAGCAATCTACAGTAACAAAAAGCAGATCAGTGGTAACTGGATATAGAGAGACAGGTATGGATTACCAAGGGGCACAAGAAAACTTCTGGGAGCGATGGATGGGGGTTTTTCATCTTATTCCTGCTGATGCTTCATTGGTACATACACAATTCAAAAGCCATCGACTGTATGCTTTGAATTGGTGCAGTCTTGTCCCTCGTTTCTACCTCCACGAAGCTCTGAAGAAAGAAGCATAGAGTGAGTGATTTTAAGCAGCGTTTCCCATCTTTGCTGATAGATTAGGAAGCCCTGGGTGCTGGGGAAAGTCTGTTCTCCTGGTCCCGCTGCTGGAGCCCCTGTGAAGCACCAGGTGAACTGTGCTTTCAACAAGGGACTTGGGAAACACGGGTGTAAAGTGGGTGGGAGCCAAGAAGGAGGCCTCCCTCCTCTTGACCAAACCATCATCAGCTGAAGCCAAATGAAAACACCACCATCAAGAGCCAGGGGGAAACCATCAGGATTTCCTGGCTTTTGACCCAGATCCGTAAGTACCGCTTAACAGTGTCCCACCAACCTCTCCTGGAAAGGGTTTTCTCAGCCCCTCGGCATCTTCTATGACTGGAAGAATTGGGAGAAAGCTAAGCTGATGGGTGAAAGTGGTTTGCCATGAGAACCCACGTTATTCCAAATATCCAAGCAAGATCCTATCTCCTATAAGAGAAGCCCAAAGAGCTATGTCTGGCTGTTTCTATTGTGAAAAGGCTGCATTTAATGCCAGGTAGAGCTAACTACAATTTATATGTATATGTATCCATATGTATACTTTTATATATAGAAGTAGTGGTGTTTTCAAGTCATTAAAGATGCTCATTTTCTTATTACTAGGTGAGGTCACAGATGTCGTTTTAGGTTCATCGACCACTGCAATGACTTAGATATTTCTTGTTTACCCTCTGTTTTTCTCTTGTTTTTATTTCTTTATTGGTCAATGTTTTTTGTATAGAAAGGATCTTAAATCCTTGTCTTCTATGTGGCTTTCAGCCTCCATTCCATTATATCTAGTACCATCTGTACTAGTTCTAGTCTAACAACCTCGAACATACCATCGAGTAATGCCAACACTCCCAAAAATGCAGTGTGTATCCTGGGTCTATACACATCCCTAAGCAAAGCTCAGGACTGTGGACAATGCCCCAGTTCAATATGGGTCTCTCTGGAAATCTTCTAGAAGTTTGTGATCCCTTCGTGGTGGTTATTGGAAGGAATATGGAAAGGAAATTAAGAATATAAATGAACCACCCCTAACTCCCTGGCAACCTTCTGTGCTCATCCTAACCTCCAGCCCTTTGACACCATTAGCATTTTCAGGGTTGTTTGTTTTTTTATTGTTTTTAAGTGGGCTCCATGTCGGGCATGGAGCTGAAATCAAGAACCTGAGCCACCCAGGTGCCCCAAATGTATCTTTTCTTTTTCTTTTTTTTGGGGGGGGGCGGGGAATTACTCATTTTGCTTCTGGAACTTTCTGCAGTGGCTTTCTTATCTGATCACATACCTTTTTCTCTTGCAATGATATTAGCTGTTTCTGGAATTGTTTTTATTGTTATTACTGCAATGTTCACTTTGTATGAAGCATGTCAAAACTCAGAAAATTCATCCTTCAGCCAAGAAGAATTAGCAAATCTTAGAAATGCCCAGCGGCTTAGAAGTAACTATTCCCAGTATTAGGAAATGGAAGCATCCACAGCAAGCACCTGACTACACGACACAATTGACTCATGAAAATTAAAAAGGAAATAAATAACTCTGAGAAAAGCTGAAAAGACAGTTAATGATGTACCTTCAAAGAAAACACTATGTTCAGATAACACTGCTCAGATAACATCACTGTGCAATCGATTAATTTGAGCTTCCCAAGCATTCTTATACAGAGAGTATAATCCAGATACCTGGTCCCTCCCCCGCAAAAGGGCTCAGAAATTAACAGTATATATCAGTTTCATTTAAACATAGATGTGAAAATCTTTAATCATTTACTAAAACTCAGCAGCAATTCATCGCAATCATAAGTAAAATGTTACAGGGAAAGCTTTTTCATGTGAAATAAAAAAGCAAACCTCATGAGAAGTCCTGAACGGTGTTTCCCTAACCCGAAGATATGATTCATTCAACACCGCAATGAAAGTTTCACCTAAAGGAAACGAAATATGATAAAGCACAGGAAAGAGGCAACTGTTACTTGCATTTATGACTACATACCTAGACTACCTTAAGACTTCAGTAATAACCTTTTACAATGTAACATTTCAAGAAACTCTTAGAACTGGTATCATTTCATGAGTGGACTAGATGTCAGACAAATATACAACCAGTCAAGGTTGACGTTTGTTTACTCAACAAGCACTTACTGAGCGCTTGCTATCTGCTCTGACAAATAATAACCCCCATCCCTGGTCTCACGACCCACAGATCCCAGCCATCGGAGATAAGCGGGTGCAGCAATTGACCACAGTCCTCCAGGGCTGGAGAGGACCTTGAGCCCAACAGTGTCACTTACAGATGATGGAACACAGAGATTGAGTGACTTGCCCCTGGTCTCCCAGGGAGGCACCCAAGGCGGTTCTCTTGGCTCCCTTCTCTCCCATACACTCAACACTGGTTGATCCCAACTACTTTCATATTCAAATGCCTCATAGACTGGTGATTCCCATCTGTGTTCTGCCCAGACCCCTTTCTGTACATTTTCATGTGTCTACCATCAGGTCCGGCCACCTGGAGGAACCTCCAGGAGCTTCATCTCAGTATGTCTGAAACTTCATCACATGCCTCTAAATATGCTTTTCTTTCTGTGACCCAATTTCTCCGCCGTCAACCATGAGTCACCTGAGCCAGACATCTGGGTCCTATACAGGTCTACTCTTGGCAATAACAGCTTCTTTTTATTCCTCACACATCGAGTCACCGGGTCCAGACATTTCTGTTTCCTTAATGTGTTCTCCTGCCAACCGCCCGTCTGTATCACCGTCTCCCTCCTGTACCCCTTAAATAGCTTCTTCTCTCCGTGATACTCTTCGGTTCCATCACACCCATCCTCCACCTTACGCAAAGGTAAGGGGAACGTGATTACACCACCTCTTTGCTTAAACCTCCTCCCCTGTTATTCCCACCCACAAAAGATAAAACCTGGTCTTCTGAGCTTTCACATGCAGCTTTCTGGGTGGTCCTTGTCTACCTTCCCACACAGGGTTTACGTTCCCAGCACACTGAAAATCTTTAATCATTTACCTTTAATCATTTACCTTTAATCATTCCTTGCACACCTGGGTATTTCCCTTGACCTTGTCTCAGAGCTGCGGGTTCCCTCTGCTCGGCTAGAGTTTGGGTTCCTTCCTGTGGCCTTGCAAACATCTCCTCTTATTATGATTCAGTGTTTCTCTGTCACCTGTCTCTCCGATCTTGCATGCCTACCACCCCCCAGAGCCCGGTAGGCAAGCCTTTATCTTAGCAAACGTAGCTTCATATTCTTTCACCTGTGCTTTCCTCTTTAGTCTACAGGAGACTTGGCAGTAGGGACCATACCTGATAGATCTTGACTTCAGCATCTGATGCAGGGATAATGGCAGCTACAACTTTGATGCAATGTTGTTGTTGTTTTAATTTATTAATTTCTTAAAAAAAGATTTTATTTATTTACTTGAGAGAGTGAGCGAGCGCTTGCGAGAGAGAGCAGAAGTTGGGGTCAGGGGCAGAGGGAGAAGCAGACTCTCCGCTGGGCAGGGAACCCCACGCGGAATCCAATCCCAGGACACTGAGATCATGACCTGAGCCGAAGGCAGATGCTTAACCGACCGAGCCACCCAGGCGCCCCTATATTCTATCTGTTCTTTTAGGTATCTCATGCAGTGCGGTTTATCTGACCCCTGTCGCGGCATTGTGACCAAAGCAGAAGTCTTGATTTTAGGTAATTTTAACTAATTTAAATTTAAATAGTCCCATATGGCGAGGGGCCTCTGTACCAGACAGCATGGGTCCAGACCCATCGGCACACTGGACATCTTCACTTACAGATCTGTCTCCCCGTCCTAGACTACAAGCTCCTTGAAGAAAAATGTGTCGATGTGTCTCAGCACCAAGCCGATAATAGATATTCAAATAATTGTTGATTGAAAGACCGAGGAATATATTTTGAATCCTTGGCTTTGAATAAATCTTAGAATCAACTAGTTCAATTCTCCCATTTTACAGATGAAGGAAATAAAGCCCAGTGAGATGATAAAATCTGCCCAAAGGCATTCAGCCATGTGGAATCCAAGGACTGAACCCGAACTTTCTGGTTCTCAGTTCAGTACTTATTTTACTATATCATACTTCTTGCAACATTTGACTCAATAAAATTGTGGGTTGTAGCATATGGAATTCATTTTACTTTATTACAACTCTCAAGAATTTCCAGTTCGTATTGAATTTAATATTACTTAACCACCAGAATAAAAGAATCTTCTAGGTCTGTTGTGGCTCCCTTGACATGTCAAAATGCTATTGTCACATGTAACCGGTGAAATCTGAACAATATCAATTTCTTGCTTTTGAGAAGATAGTATTTTAACATTGGGAGAAGCTGGGAGAAGGGTACACGGGATTTCCCCATACATTTCTTAGAAATATCCTGTGAGGGCGCCTGGGTGGCTCAGTCGGTTAAGCGACTGCCTTCAGCTCAGGTCATGATCCTGGAGTCCTGGGATCGAGTCCCATGTCGGGCTCCCTGCTCAGCAGGGAGTCTGCTTCTCCCTCTGACCTTCCCCCTCTCATGTGCTCTCTCTCTCTCTCTCTCATTCTCGCTCTCTCAAATAAATAAATAAATAAAATCTTAAAAAAAAAAAGAAATCTCCTGTGAATCTATAATCATTTCAAAATGAAAAGTTAAAAAGTTAAATAGAATTAAAACAGACTATTGAAATGAAAACAAAAATGTCAGTTTTTCTAATTTTACATTTGAAAGGGACCCAGAAATGCTATTGTAATTATAAGAGCTGGCCACAAGGTGTCACTGGTGGCCTGTCACAGCTCACTGAAACTTTTTTTTTCCCTCTTTTTCCCTAAATGAGAGTTGTCATTCATGAAGGACTTAAGAATATAAAAATACTATATATATACATATACATATATATATGAATATATATGAAGTTTTCATATACATATAGTAAGTTAAGTTATATATATACACATATGTGTATATATATACACACACACATATATATATAAATGTTATTAAGTAATCTCTATCCCTAAGGTGGGGCTTGAGCTCATGACCCCAAGATCAAGAGTTGCATGCTTGGGGCGCCTGGGTGGCTCAGTCGGTTAAGCATGGGACTCTTATTTCCACTCAGGTTGTGATCTCAGGGTAGTGAGATCTGGAGCCCTGTGAGGGGCTCTCCTCAGGGCAGAGTCTGCTTGAGAGTCTCTCCTCCACCCTCTCCCTCCCCCTCTGTACCTCACCACCCCCTCCCGTGTTCTCTCTCTCTCAAATAAATAAATAAAATCTTAAAAAAAGAAAAATTCCATGCTCGACCGACTCAGCCAAAGCTGCTATATTCAGTTTTTTTCTGATTGGGAGCATTGTGAAATCCCCGTATCCCACTGTTTTTTAGACGAAAACACAGAAAACCCCTAAGAGAAGGAATGGAGTTTCAAAAAGGCAAATGGGACACTGTCTAGAGGAACCTCCCTTCTCAAAGTGTGGTCCACAGACTGGTAGTGATGACATGGCCTGAGAGTTTGTAAGAAGTACCAAACCTCAGGCCTTACCCCAGATCTATCGAATCAGATTCCCAACAAGTTCAAAGGGCTGATGCTGCTGATACACGGTTTGCACTCTGAGCAGGACCAGAATCTAGAAGAGACCCCAGAAAATGGACAGAGCCATGGCAAATATCAGCTGCCGCCAGTACCATAAAACCTTCCTGATTTGGAGCTCACGAAATTAGAATTATCATTTTTACCTGGATTGGATTAAGTATCACAAGCTGATAGTTTATGCAACCTGCGTAATTATACCCACAAAATAATGTCTGCACAGATATGTGTAGACATGGAAAACACAGAAATTGTATTAAATATGTATTATACATCAAACTTTGGTTCTGATCTTGCAACAACGACAAGAAAAGTTTAGTGATAATTCATTTTAGAAACTCAGACCAGGGCGCTCCCCACCCCCTGCCGCTCAGGGCACCCCTCCCCCCATGCCGACCGCCCTCCTCCCCCCAAGATGTGGCACAACGTTAGGCTGACCCTGCTGGTGTTCGTGGCCATGCTGCTGATCATACCACTGCTGATGGTGTGCGGTTGGTATTTTGTATGGCATCTTTTTTTATCGAAATTCAAGTTTCTGCAGGAATTGGTGGGAGACACAGGAGCTCAGGAGGGAGATCATGAGCCCTCAGGCTCTGAGACTGAAGAAGACACTTCGTCATCTTCACATGGGATCAGATCTTCTCGGCAAAGGAAGGCACCTGCTGATGAAGGCCACTGACCCTAAACCTAGTCCCATACTAGTGAACGACTGAAGGCAGTGGGGAGCCTCTGTCTTTAATGACCTGGCTTTGCAGTTTGGTAAAACATCGAAGTACATTTTTACTTGGATGTTAAGTCCAGTTAAAAGAAAAAGATTTATATGTAAGCCATATGAAAATAAAGGGAATTAAAACCAAATCAGACCACTGCAGATTTATCTTAAAGATAATCTTTTGCTCCACCAACTTTCTATTTACATACTTAATTCTGGCTCCCGGGCTTATTTTCTTGCACTGGTGTGGATCTGGTAAACACGACAGGCTTGAAAAACCGTGTTTTATTAATTCTGTAATGTATGTTGTATTTTTGTTTTTGTTTTCACATTTTACCTTGTCCGAAATTGGGATGTGTCTCATGATTACTGTGAACCAGGAGAGGGTCATGATGTAATTATCCCAGCCTGTGCGGGTGGGAACTTATTATGGCTTGTCACAGCATCATCACTATATTGTTGGTACCAAACGTGTCAGGTGTAATTGGCATTTAAAGACGTCTTCAAAAAGATTGCACTATGATTCAGCATTGAAACGAACACTGATTGTGTACAAGGGAAAGCATGGAAACAGAGCAGTGGGGCGAACGTTTGGGGTTAGGGAAGCAGATATCCGGTGCTGGAGGAGTGACTGCCATTCCATATTTTCTTGTAAAGCAACAACAAAATGCTTAAGGGGGCCTAAGAAACGAAGATACCCACAGGTGGATGAAGCTGTACTACGTTTTGTTAGCGAGATGTGTGCGAAAGTATTGCCCATCACGCGCCAAGCAATGCAATCGAAGGCAGGAGAAATTGCCAAAACCCTGGGAATAGACGAAACAAAATCGAAGCGATGAGAGGCTGGTGTGACCGGTTCATGCGCCGAGCAGGGTTATCTTTAAGGCATCAGACATTGTTTTGCTCAGAACTTTCTGCTGACATTAAGCAGAAGACAGTGGTGGAGCACTCTTTCAAGAAACACCACATCCCCAGTGCGCTTGATGATCCCACGGGTGCTGTTAATGTGGACGAAAGCAGACATCCATGGCTGTGATTTGAGAAGTGATTCAGCAGAGCTGGACCCAGAATATGAGATGATAGTTATAACCCAACCAGTTACTTCATACACTTTCTTTCGGGTATGCACAAGGTCGATGTGTTAAAAACCTGCTTCACTCAAAAAACCATTTCAATAAATATAAAATAAACATTCTACATGATAAAAAAAGAAACTCAGACCAAAGCATTTATAATAATGTTCTTTTTTTAAAAAAAGATTTTATTTATTTATTTGAGACAGAGAGAGAGAGAGAACGTGTGGAGTTGGTGGTGAGAGCCTCAGAAGGAGAGAGAGAAGCAGACCCCCCACTAAGCAGGGAGCCCGACGTGGGGCTCGATCCCAGGACCCTGAGATCATGACCCGAGCCGAAGGCAGACACTTAACAGACTGAGCCGTCCAGGAGTCCCAAAGCTGCTACTATTATTTTTTAATTGTGCTAAAAAGCACCTAGTTCAAAATTGGCCCCCCAGCACTGCTGCTTTTATTTGGCTTTCTTGAAGGATAGTTTGCTCCCTGGCTCTTCACATCCCGTTGTTTACTTTTCCTTCCCTGTTCTTCCATTTTGTTCCCTGGCCTTTTTTGATCTTATCAGTCTCTGCTTTATTTCCTCTGGGGTGCATCACTTCTCTCACGCTGACACCTCAATCAGTTCAGATACATTGCTACCTGACAATTGCTTGATTTTCACAACTCAGTATAGAATGCTACACACATTCTCTTTGACTTGCCTATCTTCTAAGAGCCTTCAGGCTACATGGGAATCCTTTGGGATGGCCTTTTACTTATTTAATTTTTAAAACATTTTTTTATTACTGAAGTAGAGTTGACATCAGGATGGCCTTTTATTTTATTGTTTCTTAAGATTTCATTTATTTATTTGACACACACACAGAGAGAGAGAGAGAGAGAGCACAAGCAGGGGGAGCAGCCGGCAGAAGGAGAGGGAGAAGCAGACTGAGCCAAGGCAGATGCTTGACCGACTGAACCACCTAGGCGCCCCCGGGGATGGCCTTTTAAATTCCCCTTAGAATCTGTTGCAGACTAGTGGTCATCAAGGAGCACGCATTCACAACCAACTTCTTTTCATCCACCAGCAGCATCTGGTCTGCTATACTGTGGATTAATTTCTTACTAGCAAATGGGTTTTTTTTTTTTAGAAAGTTTTTTTGAGGGGGAGGGGCAGAAGGAGAGAGGATCTTTTTTTTTTTTTAAGATTTTATTTATTTATTTGAGAGAGAGAATGAGAGAGAGAGAGCACGAGAGGGGGGAGGGTCAGAGGGAGAAGCAGACTCCCCGCTGAGCAGGGAGCCTGATGCGGGGCTCAATCTCAGGACCCTGGGATCATGACCTGAGCCGAAGGCAGACGCTCAACGACTGAGCCACCCAGGCGCCCCGAGAGAGAGAGGATCTTAAGCAGGCTCCACGCCCAGCCTGGAGCCTGACCTGGGGCTCAATCTCAAAACCCCGAGATCATGATCTGAGCTGACATCAAGAATCGGTCACTTAACTGAATGAGCCCCCCAGGCACCCCTAGAGAGTATTTATATGGTAGTGGAAAACGTTTTTCCGTAAATAGATACACATCAATAAGTACTAATGTAGTCAACAAAATATTTATTGAACATCGTGTTCCTGTCACAATGGGGGGCAATGTTGAAGAAGAAAAAAGATAAAACCCTTGTCTTCGTTGACTTACAGTCTAGTGAGGAAGAGAAACAGGAATCAAATAATATATGAACAAATGTAACCTTGCACTTGTGTCCAGGGCCAAGAGGGAAGTACGTGACACACTGAAGACCTCCACTGGCTGACTTGACCTACTCAGTAAAGTTAGGGACACTTCCCTAAGAAAGTGTCACATGGAGAAGCCATGAGTTGGGTTTGTGATGTGTTATGTTGGAAATGCTCCTGAGGTAGCCAAGAAGAGATGCTACGCAGGCAGGTGAACGTAGGGGGTTCAATGGGCTGGTCTGGGCCAGAGATACACATGCGAGAGTATCGGAGTGTAGATGACAGAAGTGGGATGTTAAAGATTGCCTGGGAGGGCAGAGCATTGGAACAGGAGAGGACACACAACAGTGATTTTCTTTTCCGACAAACAGAGTCACCATTTTGGATGTCCATGTGTTTGATACGTAACCTTCTTCAGGTACAAGCACTTTTCCTTGGAGGAGCCATCCTTCCCTTTCTTGCTGAGGTCAACACCCCTCCCCAGCTCCAGGAGTGGCAAGGACCTAATTGAGGCCCCAGTCATATAACATGATTGTATACAACCCATCGTAGACCGCATCCTTGGCCTCAGTGATTGATTCCGGATGGTCATATGACCCAGTTCTGGCCAATGAGAGTCAGGCTGGAATATTTGTTTTTCTAAGAGCTGATCTTCATGGGGTTGCTGAAAAGATGTCCCATAAGTCTGGACCTGCTGGCAGCTCTCCAGCCTCTCAGAGGGAGGGCCTGCTTAAGAATGCAAAGCAGAGGGGCGCCTGGGTGGCTCAGTTGGTTAAGCGACTGTCTTCGGCTCAGGTCATGATTCTGGAGTCCGGGGATCGAGTCCCACATAGGGCTCCCTGCTCAGCGGGGAGTCTGCTTCTCCCTCTGACCCTCCCCCATCTCGTGCTCTCTCTCTCTCATTCTCTCTCTCAAATAAATAAATAAAATCTTAAAAAAAAAAAAGAATGCAAAGCAGAATCAGCAGATGGATAAAGACTGGGTTCTGATGACATTGGAGTCAACGTCTTGTAGATGATTAAGTTCCATGAGCTCATACATTTGCTTTCTGCTTTCACCTAGTTGAAGTAGGGTTCACTACTTACAGATCACTTGCAGCTAAAAAATTCTTGACATAACCCACCAACACCTTTAAAGAGAATACCAGTAAAGTGCTTAGAAGGAACTAGTCCCCAAAAGGGTATCTGAATCACTAAGAGGTAGGTTGCCCCTGGCTACTGGGACTTCACTGCTAGATTTTTATGCCTTCCTATTAAAAAAAAAAAAAAAGTGTGCCAAACCACTGTAATGTGGATAATCTAGTGGACTCGAAACCAAGTCCCCTGATCAAAGGTGAAGAAAAGAAACATAGACCTTGCTGTTAACATAGACCAGGTGGGGAAAATAAGCATTTGAAGTGAATGCTGTTATAAAGCCACATTGTACCCAAGAATGTCTAAAACCTAGGTAGATAGGTTTATTCTAGAAAAGAAGCAGCAGATTTAAGTCTGTTTTGTAACACATTTGTGTGTAATGCATAAAATTTTTGAATTTTTTTCTTCCAAAAGACAACATATACATACACACACAGATACTTGGTTCCCTGTACTTATATGCGCCTGAGGCAGCGCCCGTTCCCAAAACATCTCGTTTTTTAAGATTTTTTTAAAAATTTATTTGATAGAGAAACATAGCAAGAGAGGGAACACAAGCAGGGGGAGTGGGAGAGGGAGAAGCAGGCTTCCCGCTGAGCAGGGAGCCCGATGCAGGACCCTGGGATCATGACCTGAGCTGAAGGCAGACGCTTAACGACTGAGTCACCCAGGCGCCCCCCAAAATATCTCTTCTAATGAAGACGCATGCTTTAAAAATCATGTTGATGGATGTTGAATATTAGGGAACAGAGTGGGCCCAAGTGTTTTTTTTTTAATTAATATTTAAAAATTTACAGCACATTGGGCGCCTGGGTGGCTCAGTTGGTTAAGCGACTGCCTTCGGCTCAGGTCATGATCCTGGAGTCCCTGGATCGAGTCCCGCATCGGGCTCCCTGCTCAGCAGGGAGTCTGCTTCTCCCTCTGACCCTCCCCCCTCTCATGTACTCATTCTCTCTCTCTCTCAAATAAATAAATAAAATCTTTAAAAAAAAAAAAAAAAAAAAAAAAAAAAAAAAAAAAAAAAAAAAATAAAAATTTACAGCACAACCCGATTACCATGATTTAGATTTAGAATGTGTTCACATTTATTCCTTTCGGCAAATGTCTTTTAAATACGGTGATTTAAATTTTGCTATAAATCAATGTACAGCAGCAGAGGTAAGTTTGTGCTAAGTGCATTTCATAACAACCTCACAGAAGGGAAAAATGGCTTTGGACATATTTTTGGAAACATTTGTGTGTGTTTACTCAAGGGGGGACTTGTGCACTCTTTATATTTATGGTTTCTGCAAATTTCTTAATAAGCCTTGGCACCCTGCCGAGGGATATAAATGACTGAGTAAAATTTATGATCCTTGAGTATGATAAAAAAAAAAAACAAAGTCAGCACTCTCTTGTCGATGAGTTGGATTAAAGGAGCCTGACAGAGGTTTCCTTGAATTGAGACAGGAAGTATCTTTTCAACTGCAATGTTGGTGGTGAGTTACCATCTGATGTCACGTTAATTCTCCTCATTTATACACATCCCACAGTCTCACATCTTAAAAGACCAAGATCTTGGCCCCGGCATTCCAACAGATCAAGTTCCTTTAATCTGTGTTTTTGCTTCCTCACAGGGGTCCTGCTGCTACTTCCGGGCTCTCCATTTCCCAAACCCACATCTTGGAGGATCTTCAAACAGTTTTTTTAATTCTAAGGATCTTGAGTGTAGGCACCGTGACTGGTCGATTTGGCAATCCAGCAAACTGCCCTGAACATAGTTGGCACTTGTATTTGTTGAAAAGATGCGGGAAGCTCCCTGGATTCTATCCATGGTCCCAGAAGGACCAGTCCAAGTGGCCTGAGTTCCAGAGGCTGGAGGCAGTAGAAAGAATGGGCAGGATTAACTCCGTAATCGGAAAGTCGGGGGAGGAAAAATCAGCTGGGAATAGGTATTGAGGGAAGACAGAACACATGGAAAAGGGATCCTGTATTCCCAACTCTGGGGCAAAAAAAAAAAAAAAAAAAAAAGAGTAGGGGAAAGTAGGGACCCTTCCTGAGTCCAGGAAGGGAGCACTCCTGATTTATGCTTCTGTGTTCTCAGAAACTACTAGGAATTGAATGCTTTTTTCTGGTAAACGTGTTGTTCCCCAAATACAAGCAGGAAACTGGGGTACACTATGACATTAAACTCAGTATCAAATCCAAAAGGAAAAGAAGTCCTTCAGAAGCAAAGATCTGTTTTCCTGTCTGTGTGCAGAGTATCCTTCAAGAGAGCACCTAAAAATTACTGGAAAAAAAATACAAAGTCTGTCTTATTATCCTCCATATTATTTATGTATCTGCTTTTTTTCCCCCTGAATAATTAGTGCTCTCTTGCTTTATCTAATGTTTAGTAGCTTGCTTGCAGTTAGGTACACATTAAACTTGATGTCCAGGCAACCAGCCTACGGGAAATAAAGGAATCCAGTTGATATTTTTTTGTAACTTTCTTACACTTCAGCATTTCATTAAAGCTTCATTTTGGGGGGTGCCTGAGTGGCTCAGTGGGTTAAGTGTCTGCCTTTGGCTCAGGTCATGATCCCGCGGTCCTGGGATCAAGCCCCACATCAGGCTCCCTGCTCTGCGGGAAGCCTGTTTCTCCCTCTCCCTCTGCTGCTCCCCCTGCTTGTGCACTCTCTGTGTATCTCTCTGTCAAATAAATAAAAATTAAAAAATCCTTAAAAAAAAAAGAGTTTCATTTGGAAGAAGCACAGCCCAGGAGATTCATGGGAACTGTTCAATTCACTTGAATATTCAAGAAGGAATGTGATATTAACTGTTTTATGCTGCACATTTAGGTTCTAGCACAGAATTCCATATGATTCACTGACACATGTCAAAGCATGTGGCTTGTACAATTATCACATGGTCACTTGGCAAACATTTAGTGCCTTTCATGTCTGAGTGCTATAAAATTTTCCTTTCCTTTTTTTTTTTTTTTAAAGATTTTATTTATTTATTTGACAAAGAAAGACACAGCAAGAGAGGGAACACAAGCAGGAGGAGTGGGAGAGGGAGAAGCAGGCTTCCCGCTGAGCAGGGAGCCCGATGCGGGGCTCGATCCCAGGACTCTGGGATCATGACCTGAGCTGAAGGCAGACGCTTTAACGACTGAGCCACCCAGGCGCCCCTAAAATTTTCCTTTTCTGATATAGGTATGTAATGTCAGCAAACAGATCATTTTCATTATTCTTTATTTGATATTGTCCCTCTGGCCAGTCCACTGCCTTATACAGTGATAATGGTCCCAAGATTGAGGCTCCATTTTTTAAGCCAGAGAGTCTCAAGCACTTTTCTGCTTCAGTGCCCCTAAGAGATATGTCACCCTTCCATCGCGCCCCATGGGAACAGTTTCTGCAACGGTGGACCAGGGAATATGCCCCAGTGTCTGGGGGGTAGAGTGCCTTGCAAGTACCCCTTCCGACCCCAAAGATGATGCTGGAAAGCTCACTCTGTTCATTAGTCACTCCTCTAGGGAAAGGTAAGCGCCAGCACAACTGAACACACTCCGGGTACCAGGTGCTTTATGTATGTATGTGTTCTTCGATCCTCACCGTGCCTCATTGTTAGCCACATTCCAAGGTGATCAAGGCAAGCCTCTGAGAAGTTAAGGGACTGGCCTAGGGCTCACCCAGATGGGTAGGGAGCAAGTTGGGAATTAGCCTAAGTTTCCCGGACTCCAAAGTCCCTCTCCTTTCACCATCACGCTACCTCCTAACAGCTACTTCTAGCTCAGGTGTTCACGTCTTAGTCCCTTTGGCTGCTCTAAAAGGGTATCATAGACTGAGGGGCTTAAACAACATTGATTTCTCACAGTTCTGGAGGCTGGGAAGTCCAAGATCAAGGTGCCAGCAGGTCTGGTGTCTGGCGAGACCTGCTTCCTGGTACGCAGCCTTCTCGTTGTGTCTTCACGTGGTGGAGAGAGAAATCATCTCTCTGGGACCTCTTTCATGAGGGCACCAATCCCATTCAGAAGGGCTCTGCTCTCACCACTGAATCACCTCCCAGAGGCCCCACCTCCTGATACCATCACATTGGGGATTTTGACAGAGGAATTCAGGGGGACACATTCATTCCATAACATTCACCTTATATTTATTTAAGATTTTATTTGACACAGAGAGACGGATCACAAGTAGGAAGAGCGGGAGGGAGAGGGAGAAGCAGGCTCCCTGCTGAGCGAGGAGCCCTTCGCAGGTCTCGATCCCAGGACCCTGGGATCACAACCTGAGCCGAAGGCAGATGTTTAACCGACTGAGCCACCCAGGCGCACCCACCTTATATTCATTTGGAGGAGCTTGAGTGAATGTGGTATTTATCACTATATAGAACATTTTTTTCCATTTTGGAGGGAACTTAGGATGTGAATACATTAAAAAAAAAAAACCACTCAAAAAAAAACCTCCCCATTCTTGTTATGTTTGCAGGCCAGATTTAGCAGAGAATCTTTGAGAACTTATACGTAAAACAGAACCAACACCGCCATCATTGCTTAGGTGTGGGAGCTGCTGCCCAGAGACCCCCTGGCCCAGGGAGCAATACCTCCTACGTCTCCAGATGAGTGTTGGAGATGAGAGTCCTTCACTAGGGTATCTAATTTAGTGCTCCGCTGAAAGGAAAACCAAGGTGACCAGAAATAGTCTTGACTATTTCTCAACTGTATGACTCCTCATACAGTTGAGAAATAACAGGTGGGACAACATGCAGAGTATAGTATCCAAGGTAAGAAAAAAGACTGAAATCACTAGTAGAACATACCTTAGGAAAAACGAACATACATAAGAAAAATGGCTTCTCTTTAGAATTCACATTGGTCACAGGATGAAGTCTAATGGGGGAGAGCATTCTGGATTATCTGGATGGGTTCCATGTAATCACAAGGGTATTTATAAGAAGAAAGGAGAGCCAGAGAAGATGTAACAGAAGCAGATTCAGAGCCATGCATGGAGCTGGGGGAAGGTGCCATGAGCCACGGAATTCGGGCGGCTTCTAGAAGCTGGGGACAGCAAGAGCAGATCCTCTCTTGGAGCCTCCCGAAGGAACCAGCTTTGCCAACACCTTGACTTTAGCTCAGCGAGACCCATTTCAGACTCCAGACCTCCAGAACTGTCAGATAATAAATAAGTGTTGTTTTAAGCCATCGAGTTTGTGGTGATCTGTTATAGCAGCCACAGGAAACTAATACAGTCCCACTGAGTTTTTCCTTGTACGGACAGGATAGCACAGCTTCCTGCGGCTTTACGACGCCCTTCAGGGCCTGGCCTTTGCTCATCTCATCTCCCTGGTACCCCACCCAGCACTCTGGGGTTTGGCCACCCTGGCCTTTCAGGATCTTCTGCCTTAAATTTTCCTTTTCTCTCCATGCAGCCCTGCAGTCAGTTACCTCTTATACATCCTACAGATCTTGGCTCCAAGGTTCCTGTGGACATCCATTCAAGAAGCGTTTATGCAGTGCTAGTCACTCTTCTAGGGGCTGCAAGGGACAACAAAACAGGAAGGGTCTCTGCTGTCCTAGTGGGGTGGAGACAGACTGTAAGTAAGTAGCCAAACGATTCAACAAGGTCATTCCAGATAATGAGGACTGCTGTAAGGACCAGGTTGACACCGTGTTCATGAGCGGTGTTCAATGGGCTTCAGGGCAGGGCTCTCCGAGAGCAGCCTCCTTCCCTGGAGGGGCCTTCCCTGAAGCCACAGCCCCTAGAGCTCTCCCTCAATGTTTCTGTCACCGTGCTTACGTGGTGGTATAGACCGAATTGTGTCCCTTTCAAATCCAAATGTGGAAGCCCTAACCCACAAGGCCTTCACTGTAATTAAGGTTAAAAGAGGTCACAAGAGTGAGCCCTAAACCAATAGGAGGGTCATCCTTATAAGACGAGAAAAAGACACCAGGGATGTGTGTGCACAGAGAAAAAGCGAAACGAGTACATTGTGAGAAGGTGGACACCTGCAAGCCAAGGTGAGAGTTCTCACCAGAGACAACCATACCGTCACCTTTCTCTTGTATGTCCAGCCTCCATAACTGCGAGAAAATTCTTGTTTTAAGTCGCCAGGTCTGTGGCATTTTGTCACGATAGCCCGTGCAGACCAATACAGCTGATTTGTAAATCTTCATCCCCTTGACCACTGTGAGAGCCACCTCACGAGTCTCCCTGCTCCTCATCCTGTCCCTCCTATGACCTAGGGTCTGCACAGTAGCCCAGGAGAACTGTCCAGAATGTAAGATTATGGCACTCCCAATTCAGATCTGCTGAAGGACTCCCATGCCACAGAGAACAAACTCCAAATTACAAATCATGGCCCCGCTCTTCTTTTGGACCTTTCGCCCCTTACACACACTAACCCTATAGACCCTTCCTGCTCCCGGGACACCAAGCTCCAGCCTCAGGGCCTTTGCACTTGTTCTTCCTCCGCCTGGGGCACACTCCCCATCTGTGCGTGGCTGTCACCTTCTGAGGCCTCTCCTAGTGACTCATCCCCTACCTTCAGTGTAGCCCTCCATTTCGGTCATGTCACCTGGCTTCGGTGTCCTGAATGGTCTGTGTCCCTGTTGTTCCACACCTCGCTCCCCTTCCCAACCCCAGCTGGTGACTCTGCCTTGCCCACTGATGAGCCCCAGAGCACAGGGCCGGGCCTGGCCCACAAGGGCACCTGGCTGTTAAAAGTACGGTGGGTGACGTGGCATTGAGCTGGCACCTGCAGGACAGGGAGCCAGGCCCCCGCGGAGCCAGCGCAGCGAACTAGGCCGAGGCGGGCCTTGCACCCCGGCGCTGCCCTGAGCGCCCGAGCCCCTTCCGTCTGGATTCCAGACCGGGGACAATATGGTGGCTCCGGGGCTCCCGAGTTCCCCCTCGCAGAGTGGGAAGCACCGGATGACGGCCGGCCAAGTAAAGAGTCTCTCGGGGAGGCTGCCTGAAACCCGAAAGTGGGTCAGTTCCCGGTCGGACGCCGTTCTAACTCCCCCCCTGCTCCGCTCCCGGGCCGCCGCCCGCGGGGAGCACACGCGGCGCCCGGAAATCTGAACCGTGCGTCAACCAGCAGTCGGGGGTCGGGCCGCGCGGGCCCGTCGCCGGGGCCGACACCGCGCGCCCGCCCCCCGGAGCCGCCAGCAGCCCGCACGGCGGAAGGGGGGGTCGCGCCGCCCGGCGCCCCCCGCCGCCCGGTCCGACCCGGCCCGGCCCGACGTGGCGCCGCCGCCCCCCGCAACGACACTCGCGGGCGCAGCCAATGGCGGCGTCTCCCGGGCGCCGGGCGCGGCCTCCCGCCGCCAGAGGGCGCCGCACGGGCGCAGCGCAGCCGCCGCCGCCGCTGCCGCCGCCGGTCGCGGAGGGAAGCAGCGAGCGAGCGAGCGCCCCGGCCCCCGCCGTCGCCGTCGCCTCCGTCGCCGCCGCCGCCCGCTCCCCTGCGCGCCGCTGTGCGCCCGCCGGCCGGCGCGGCCGTCCCCGCAGGTAGGTGGGCGCCGCCGGGCCCCCGCGCGCCCCCGGCCCGGCCCGCGCCGCCGCCCCTCCCCCGCCCGGCGCCCCCGCCCGGCGCGCGCCCGCCGCCGCCTCGTGCTCGCGCGCGGCCGTTAACGGACGCCGGGCGGGGGAGGGGCGGCGGCGCGAAGGGGCCGGGGCGGCTGAGGTGGGGGCGGGTCGCGGCCCCCCGGCGGGGGAAGGTCGCGGCGTGCGTCGCGGACCGGGCCCGGCAGCTCGGGGCGGACGCAGGCGGGCGGGGTCCCCGGGGCCCCGGGGCCCCCGGGGCCCCCTCCTCTCCCCTCCCCTCCCTCTTCCCTGCCCTCCGGCGGCGGGGCGCCCCCCGGGGCGCGTCTGCGGGAAGCGGGGCGCCGAGGGCCGCCGCTCCCAGCCGTCCACGCCTGCATGCGTTCCCGCTGGCACGGCACCTCTTCTCTGCTTACTTAACCCCCCTTCCCTCCCCCCCCACCCCCCAGTTTATTTTTTCCATCGTTTGTGTCTGTTTGGTGACCGCGGGGCCCCTAACCCAGTGTCTTGGGTTTGGGGGCGGGAGGGATGCGCGCCGAGTGCGGGGCTCATTTATTTCGGGTTAACCACCCCCCCGCCCCCACTTCTTTTGCGCGGGGCGCCCAGCTAGGACGCGCGGCGGATGGTTTCCTGTCTTTATTGGGGATGCGGAGACTACCGGGTTTTAGGTTTCTTTCCCCACCCTTGAGGAATGGAGACCTGTCAGTTCTCATTAGCGCGAAGGCACGGTCGGGGATGGTCATCGCAGGGGTGTGGTCAAGCCGGGAAGCGCCGGCGGGGCCCGAGAGTTTGCGCCTGCGCCCGGGTTGGGGAACTCATCAGCGCTCGGGTATTTTTCCCGTCCCCCCCCCTCCCCGCCCCCAGTGCTTAGAGATCAAAGAAGGTACCTGTGCTAGGTACCGAGAGAGCGGGGATCTGCTTACATTAGACCTGCGCCGCCCGGGAAGGGGGCCGCCCGCTGGCCGCACGGGACTGTTGAGCGCTTGGTATGTGGCTGGACCCAGCTGAGATGTCCTCCGGCTGAAAAAGACATATCTGATTTTAAACACTAGGTATGGAAAGGGTGGGGGGGAAACAGTAAAAGATCTCATAATTTTTTTGTGTTTAAATAGTACATGTTAAGATGATAATATTTTGAACCTAATCGGGTCAACCAAAATAAACCGTTAACATTATTTACACCGGTATCTTTTTACTTTTGTTGAACGTGGCAGCTTGGACGTTTGAAATTACATTTGTGGCTCGCCTTATATTTCTATTGGACAGTGCTCCAATAGAGCATCTGAATGGGGGCAGGGCGGCTGGGAGCCTGTGCCGTCTGCTTATCTTTTCCTGCTTCCCTGATGGCATGTGGCCTCCTGTCCCCTAAGCTCTCAAGGAGCCCCTGCCTCTTGCTTCTCACTCTGAGCTGAACTGAACTGTTAAGCTGATTGCAAATGAGGATCTTGTCCTCATTTGCAGAATAATGCAAGTTAATAGACCAAATTTTCTTTGTTGAAAAATTTTCTCTCTGCTGTGTATTGGAGTCTGGAAATAGTTGTGTTAGGTTAGAATCAGAATCAGATCGTGAATTATTGAGGATGAGTATTTCCAGTATTCGTGTGTGGGTTCTGTAAAGAGCATGTTAATTTTCAGGCCCTCTGCCACCAAAATGAACTGGAAAGCTAATGCCTTCCGCTGAGTTACTGTGACTTTTGCTTGGGGGCTCATCCTCTGTCTCATAACAAAGTATCCAGGAGAAGAGTCATTGTTTCAAGAAAGTGGTAGAACATCTGTGATGTTTCTCTGTCTGGGTTTTGTAGTCTCTGAGCGTTGCAATGTAGCCAGACATTTTTGTAAGTGTTACAGAGTGAGCTAACTGTTGCAAGCCAGGGTTGACAGTAATGTTACTTTAACTACTTTCTGTTTGTTTGTTTATGCCGTAACGGGGAGGAGGCTTGAGTCTGAGGGTAGAATTTAATCCAGACTGGTAACTGTAATTTTTCACTAGCAATATAGGAATACCTTTTTAGGAAAAATACAAACACTGTGCCATACACCCTGCCCACTTTCTCTTTTCCTGTGTCTGTCTTGTAAGACTGTTTAGTATTCAGTCCTTGTGTCTAAACACATTATGTTATGGGTGGAACATATTTCCAGATGCAGATTTTCCCTGGACTGTTATCCTAACTCTGTGCGTCTGCTGTATTCCCGTGGAAACCCTCTGCTCTAAGTTTCTTTAAATGATGTTCCTTGAGCATGTCCCTGTGTGTGTGTGTGCAGAGGTGTTTATTCTGTTCCCCTGGAGTGGCTTTAAAATGCCCACCTGTCTGCCGGCGCTGTGTTTGTCTTTCAGAGCGCAGCCCAGGGCTGACTTAGACTACTCGCCTTCCTCCTGGCATCACTGCCACTTACAGTGCAGAATAGCATGGTGGATAAGAATTCTTGCTTGGAGCCAGGCTGTCTGGCTCTGAAATCTAGCTCTTCCACTTCCCTAGCTGTGATCCCGGATTGCTTGCGTCACTTCTCTATGTAAAAGTTTCCTCATGGTACCTACCTCTTGAGACTGTTAGGAGGATTGAATGATTTAATACATGCACAGCGCTTAGAACGATGCTTGGCATCCAGTAAGGGTGCTAAGTGTTAGCTATTGTTCTGTGTATACACTATGGCAATCACGTATCACTTACCGTGGTGTCTTCTGTTAATGGGAGCTAGTTTCTAAAGTTACCTTGTGAGGCTAAAATGCCACAGATATGAATACAGTGTCCAGCTCCTAGCATTGCACATTGCACCAGACTCCAGTATAATCCGTTTCACCGCACAGGCACTGAGTAAATAAGGAATTATAGTGAAGATCCAAGGCACCTTTCCGCCTTACCTAGAACTTTAGAATGAGTAACATTTAAAATCAGCTGATGGGAGAAAGATGAGTTGATGAGGATATTCCAGCTTATAAAATTATAGATAATTTAATGAAGTTTATATTAGTTGAGTTTCAAAGCTCTCCCATTCCAGTTCCCTTTCATTTAGGGAGAGGTGTGTCTGCCGTACTTCTCCCTTGTTGGCGATGAAGGAAACCCATCATTGAGCTCCTTCAGGCGTCACTTATGGTCTTTCTCTCTGTTGCTGTCTCTAGATCCCCACCATGTTGATTTACTCCCCACCTTGTTCCCCTGAGGGTTGGAGGCGGAGCCCACCACAGCCAGCTCTGCCTGCCTGGTCATTTCCTCCCTGGGACCCTACGTTGTCACGCCTGCCCTTTCATGTTAGGTGTTAACTCTTGGGCCTCTGAACTTTCTGTGAAGCGTTCTCTTTATGCTTGGCCACTTCATTCGTTCTTCCATTCAAATATGTATTGACCTGGATCCAGATATTGGGAGACAATCAGGACTAAGAAAGACAAGGCAGCTCTGGGAGTAAATAGCGCAACAATTTAGGGGATAAGGGAAGGCCTCTAAAGGTGATATTTAAGCCAGGACCCCAGGGGTGGAGAGGAACTCGCTCTGTGCAGTTCTGGAAAGTGTGTTTGGGGTGGAGGGACAAGCAAGCACAATGCCCCAGAGACATGGAGCCCTTGACTCATTCTGCAAACCCACAGGATGCCACTGTGATGGGAGCTGAATGTGTGAGTGCATGAGGGCGGCGGGAAAAGAGGTTGGGAGGATCCTCCTGGATCTGATAGGTCATGGTAAGGACTCTGGATTTTATTCTAAGGGCCTGGGGAAGCCACTGAGGGATTTAAAGCAGGGCTGTAACAACTGATTTGTGTGTTTAAAAGAGCATTCCTTTTAGTTTAGTGTGGGAAGTGGAGGGGGGAGGGGACAGCGGAGAAGACTGGGAGCTTAGAGCCCAGGCAGGGAAAGGAGGATATTGCGACATCCACGTGAGATGGTGTGATCTATGATCCGGCCGGGGGTGGCGGAGGAAGCCTGGGAAGTGGTCAGATTTGGGGGGCCCTGCACATACTCTACAGTGTCACTTGGGGGATTTGTCAGGGTGGCTGATGGAAGTGGGATGGGAGAGAGAGGAGAGGGTGGTGCCAGGGTTCTGGTTTGAGCAAGTGGCGAGAAGGTGGTTTCATTACTGAAAAGGTAAGATTGTGCAAAGGGTTAGGATTGGCGGGAGGGCCTAGGATTGGGACCATTCAAGTCAGAAATGCTGAATAAATATCACAGACAGCCCAGAACTTCATATATGTTCTGGCCTTACGATATCAGCGTAGAAGTAGATGGTCATCGGGGCGCCTGGGTGGCTCAGTCATTAAACGTCTGCCCTCGGCTCAGGTCGTGATCCCAGGGTCCTGGGATCAAGTCCTGCATCGGGCTCCCTGCTCAAGTGGGAAGCCTGCTTCTCCCTCTCCCTCTCCCCCTGCTTGTGTTCCCTCTCTCGCTATGTCTCTCTCTGTCAAATAAAATCTTAAAAAAAAAGTAGATGGTCATCTTATAAATGCTGCTTGGACAATGGGTAGCTGTTTGGAAGGGAAATATACGTATCCCTGCATCACTTCTTACAGTCAATTGGTGGGTCACATTAAAAAAAAAATTTTTTTTTTTTTAATGAAACAAGAGTATTCAGGGAAAACATGAAGAATTATTTTATAATTTCAAAGTGGTGAAGGTATATGTGAGTGTGGCCGAATCCAGGCACCATGAAAGAAAATATTGATAAATTCAGCCACTTAGAGATAAAAACTTGTGTCAAAAGTGTAAGAAACCAGACCGAAAGTCAAAGGATTGACGTCAAAGTGGGAAGAACAAAAACAGCACCACAAAAGACTACTTTCCTCTCTATGTAAAGAGCTTTCCTGAATGAGAAAAGCTCAATCTGGAAGGAAAATGGGCAGAAGATCCAAGCACACAGTTTATGGGGAAGGAAGTACAAGTGACTCTTAAATTTCCAGAGCTGAGCAGCCTCACTAGTGATAGAAGGGCTGAGACAAAACCTCATCACATTGTCCCACCACTGTCACCCGTTTCTCACCTCCCGGTTGGCAGGAGTGAAGCACTGGATGATTGGTGGGTGAAGTGGCGAAATTGGGGCCCTGCGTAGTTGGGCGTGCATAGTTGGCAGGAGCTGATAACCAAACGCATACAACCTTTAGCCTATGGAACTTGTCGAAGATACACACATATGAGATGTCCTGGGTACCTGGTGAACTTTAGAGACTGAAACAACCCAGATGTGCATCAGAAGTTACGGTACAACCGTATCATGGAACACAGGGGTTAAGGCGGCTTTTCCTGCGCCCTGGTAGAGAGTGACCTTTGAGGTTAGCTACGGAGAGACAAAAGCAAGTGCAGAACACATCAGGAGCCCCAGTTTGTATAAAAAATAACAGACGCACAGGGTATGTTGAACTTTTTATTTTGGAATAATTAGAAACTCACAGGAAATTGCAAAAGTGGTATCTAGAGGCCCATGAACCCTTCATCCACTTTCCCCCAGCGGTGCCATCTTACATAATTGTAGTGGAGTATCAAAGCCAGGGAACTGAGATTAGAGAATACTGTGAACCAGAGTACAGGCTCTTACTCTTACTGTTTTTTACGTGCCCTTGTGTGTGTGTCTGTCGGCCTGTCTCTGCAATTTTATCCTATGCGTAGGTTCACGGAACCACCGCCAGTCAAGATACTCTCTTGTTTCACAGACTTTCTTTGTCAGGACACAGAAGAGACCCTAACGGTGGGTGATTGACCTCAGAAAGGGCATATGAGTGGCCGAGTGACAGGAGAGGAGACATTCCTTTTCAGTGTCCTAGTATTAAAAATCTTACTTTTTCAACAGTTTGTGATGCCTCTGAGACCTTTAGTAGAACTACAGACAGGCAGGGGGCCTCGAGCCCTGAGTGGTGCAGGAGGTCCAGGGAAGGGGGGGTTGTGACTGGGGAGAGAAGGGGCTCCAGCGAAGCCACAGGGCTCTCCTGTTTGGAGGCCAGCTGGAGTTGAAACCCCAGTCTCAAGGAGGGAGTATATACACCTGTCATGTGCTGCTGAGTTTGAATAAGAAAAGTGGCTGTTGGATTAACTTTATTAGATCCTTCCTCACTTTAAAATTGAGGCCAGGTTTTAACTGGATCCAAAAATAAGATGATGGATAAAGCATTTATCTTTTCTTTCTTTCAAAATGGGAGGGGGGTGTATTTCTCAGGTGAAACTCAGCTGTGATGGAAGAAAATCAGGACAGAGATTGCCAGGGGTAGGGGTGGGGCAGGGATTGGCTGGGGAGGAGGCCTGAGGGAACTTCCTAGAGTGACAGTAATGGTATTTAGCCAAGATGGGGGGCTGGGGCTGGGTTACAGGACTGTCTCCTTTGTCAAAACTTGCCTTGAAATTTGTGCATTTTACAAGGGAAAAAAGTTTCTGCATTTTACCTTAAAAAAACTGTAAACAAATATTGAAATCTAGAGCAATAATATGCATGCTGACGTGCTAACTGATGAATTATAATTGATGTCTGCCACTTACTTTGCAGTTTATCAAAATAATAAGGTGGATTGATGGATGGACAGAGGGATGGGCGGATGGACAAAGATGGGCAGATGTGATAAACGGCAAAATATTAATTATAGAACATAGGTATGTGATGTTCATTGAGAAAGATTTTTAACTTTACTGTGTGTACAGTTTTTCTTTTTTTTTTTTTTTAAGATTTTATTTATTTGAGAGAGAGAGAATGAGAGAGAGAGCGCACATGAGAGGGGGGAGGGTCGGAGGGAGAAGCAGACTCCCTGCCGAGCAGGGAGCCCCATGCTGGACTCATCCAGGGACTCCAGGATCATGACCTGAGCCGAAGGCAGTCGCTTCACCAACTGAGCCACCCAGGCGCCCGTGTACAGTTTTTCATAATGCAATTTTGGGGGAAGAAATCTACAAGAACATGAAATTCCCTATCCTACTATTTTTGACCATCATTTGGTATTACGTTCTCAAATCTTGAACCATGTAAAGGAGGCCTGTGTTTCATTCTATTAAAAGAGCCTGTGTCTTATTTCCGCTTAATCACCTACTTGAGTTGTCAGCTCTTTGCCACCTGCCCTTTGTCCTTAAGAGGTCGAGGTTCAAGGTTTTCTGGCACTTTCTGGGGAAACAGCTCAAGGCTATTAACTCAGTGGATTATCATGATCCCCGAGTCCCTTCTTAGCTAACAGGGACCTCAGCCTAATTCTCCCACCTTCCCTGTACAGAGGTTGGGGGGAAGGTGTCCTGTTCATTGAAGATGGGGAAGAGTTCTTGCTTTGGGTGGCCTTTTCTTTTGTCACTGACTTTCAGGCCTGACTGCTGTGAACCCCCTCTCCCCACGACCAAGTGCTGTTCTGGGTGCCTTTGAGCGGTAAGCTCTTGCTCTAAATTGGCCCCATTTTATTATTTTATTATTATTTTTTTAAGATTTTATTTATTTGAGAAAGAAAGAGAGCACAGAGGCAGAGGGAGAGGGACAAGCAGGCTCCCCGCTGAGTGTGGAGCTCAATGGGGGGCTTGATCCCCAGGACTCTGAGATCGTGACCTGAGCTGAAGGCAGACACTTAACTGACTGAGCCACCAAGGCGTCCCAGAATTGGCCCCACTTTAAATAAAAGAGAAAAAAGGCTTGGTGGTCCCTTACGTCATCTTTCCAAGGAAGGGTTCAGAGGCTACGTAGACTTTTTAAAAAATACTTTAAGGGGCGCCCGGGTGGCTCAGATGGTGGAAGCGTAGAAGGCCCGACACATCCCTCCCACTGCCAGTAGGGACAGGCGTCCATATTTTTGTCAGTCTTGTTTCATTTCCACCCGCTCATCCCCCTTTAAGGTAGATTACCTGAAAAACAAACTCCAGAAATAATGCCATTTTCCTTCCGTGTCATGGGCTTTGGAAACATTTTATTTTGGGGCAGTTTCAAATATTGACAGAGTAGAAAAGAATCTGTGTGTTTGTCACTGGTTGGCCACATTTTGCTGTTTCGTCGCCACCCCACTCCTTTTTTTTTTTTTTTTTTTTTTTGGTTGCTGGAATATTTGATTTGATTTTTTTTTTAAGATTTTATTTATTTATTTATTTGACAGAGAGAGACACAGCGAGAGAGGGAACACAAGCAGGGGGAGTGGGAGAGGGAGAAGCAGGCTTCCCGCCGAGCAGGGAGCCCGATGCGGGGCTCAATCCCAGGACATGACCTGAGCCGAAGGCAGTCGCTTAACCAACTGAGCCACTCAGGCGCCCCGATTTGATTTTTTTTAAGTAGACTCCACGCCCAGTGTGGGGCTTGAACTCACAACCCTGAGATCAGGACCAGAGCTGAGATCAAGAGTCAGACGCTTAACTGACTGGGCCGCCCACGTGCCCCGCTGGAATATTTTAAAGCCAGTCCCAGATAGATCTTTCACATATGAAGACTTCAGTAAGGTAACAGCTTAAGCAGAAGATAAAAATATTTAGAACTGACAGTATTTAAAAGATGCAAAAAGATGATCACCAGTTACCCACCTTTGGGGCATTCCAACGCTTGTCCCCACCCCTACACTTTGAAACAGGTAGATTTAAAAATAAAACTACCAATGTCAAGCAATAATGAAACTAAAACATTTCAGCTAGGAAGCCCGGGTGCAAGTTCCCCGTCCATCACGTGGGTTCAAGTGGGCGGTTTGTGTGAGAACCTGTCCTCTTAGGCTTAGATCCCAGTACTCATCACAGGATAACCGTGCCCCCTCCTCACCCCTATCAGGGGACATTTAACAAAGCCTGGAGGTATTTTTGGTTATCATACTGGGGGGAGGGGCGCTACCGGTATCTAGTGGGTAGAGGCCAGGGGCGCTGCTAGAACCCTACCGAGCACAGGGAGGTCCCCATCATAAAGGACTGTCTGGCCCAAACTGCTGAGGTCAAGAAACCCTAGTTCAAGACCCTGGGAGATGGTGTTCTATCACAGGTCTCTTCCCTGTGGTTCTCCTTTAACTTGCCGGGAATTGCTTAATGAACAGTGATGGGGGGGCAGACACCAATAGCTTTGACTTGTGTTGACATTTGCCAGTGTTAAGTTGAAGGTAAACCCTTACTTTGGAGAAGATTCCAACTGAATGACTTCATTCAGACTTTTTATTCTATCAGTTGTATCAACAAGGATTATTTCAGAAGTTTGTGTAACAAAATATGTATAAGGTTTCCACTCTGCTTACCAGGAAGTCAGACTCCCTCTGAGGCAAGCGGATGTGAAACCTTTTCACTTCTGGAGAGCTTCCAGAAGCAAAACAAGGCCAGGACTGTTTTAGTAGCAGTTTATGCGTGCGTGCGGATAGAAAGGGAAGAAGCAAAACCTGGAGCTGAAGGGATGGGGTGAGAAGAGGGGTGGAGGAAAATGACTTTTTCATGGAGATTCTCTAGGAGGAGCATACAAAATCAGCATGGCAGTTGAGCCTTAAAGGAGAGTGAGAACCTGATACTTCTGTGTGCTGGGCAACAGGGACCGTGCGGATAAGCCAGGATTCTCGGTGTTGGGGACCCCAGAGTCAAGTCAGCAGAGAGGGACGTGGCCACAAGTAACTGTGGCAGGATCGCAAATTACAGGTGTTATAATCGGGGTCCAGGAGCCCTGTGCCTTATGTAACTCTGTGCCTCGTTTCTTTCCAGATCGATCATTTAGAAAGTGGATGTGTGGGGTAACATGTCCAGTGTGTCCGAGGAGAGAAGAAAAAGGCAGCAGAACATTAAGGAAGGACTGCAGTTCATACAGTAAGGGCCTGACTCGTACCTGCGTTCACGTCACATAGTCCAGCTGACCCTTGAGCAATGTGGGGTGGGGGGCGCAGACCCCCCCCCACAATTTAAAGTCCACATATAACTTTTGATTCCCAAAAATGTAACTACCAATAGCCTACTGTTGACCGGAAGCCTGACCAATAGCACAAACAGTCGATGAACGCGTTAAGTTATGTGTATTATTTACTGTATTAAGATAAAGTAAGCTGGA
The DNA here is from genome assembly GCF_964656455.1 of Halichoerus grypus. Classification (NCBI taxonomy): domain Eukaryota; kingdom Metazoa; phylum Chordata; class Mammalia; order Carnivora; family Phocidae; genus Halichoerus; species Halichoerus grypus. The sequence continues at coordinate 31,343,043 of NC_135717.1, forward strand.
GAAAAAAGTGGCAAGAAAGTCATAAGGAAAAGAAAATACATTTACAGTACTGTATTATATTTATCGAAAAAGATAAAGTTATAAGTGGACCTGCTCAGTTCAAGCCTGTGTTGTTCAAGAGGTCAACTGTACTTTTTTATATTGGATTAAGAAATCTTAAGTCCGGTTTGTCAGTCCTCTTAATTCAGGTCCGAAGTTAGATACTTTCATTCAGCAATAATTTTTGCTCTTGTACTTTTGATTTCTTGTGCGTTCTGAAGTGTATCTTACTGTCACTGATTTTTAGAGCTAAAATCCTTTAGTGTCTCTGAAAGTGTTAGACCAAGAGGAATTGCAACCTAATCACATCGGAACACTTCTGATGACTGAAAAGTGACTGAGAATGAACTTGCATGCAGGGCTTTTGTAATCAAACATTTCTGTTGAGAAGCTTGGGCTCGAACTAGCCTTCTTGAGCCTGGTGGGGACAATATAGCACGGTGCTTGGGCGGACTAGTCCAGGCCCAAGGGCCTCTGCTCTTCCCGGGAAGGAGACCAACTTCTCTGTACTACAGAATCCCAAAATATTCGTGGTTCTCTGCTATTTTACAACTTTTTTGGTATTTGAGGAATTACGCCTTCTTTTAGTAGAAGTAGGTTGGAGAAGAAAAGTGTTATACTTACTCAAGAGAATATGAAGGAAGAGTTACAGGTTCTTTTTCCCATGCCTACAGTTATATGTGAGTAATGGTAGTAAAGAGAGGTAGGCCTTTCAGATGTGCTTTGAACCTGTGGCAAGCTAACAGAAGCTCAGTTTTACAATGACTTCTGGATGAACCAATCCTGATGAGAGCCTGATAATTACAATTACTTGGTTTCTTCTCCTTAGGTCACCACTGTCGTACCCAGGAACACAGGAACAGTATGCGGTAATGATGGGGAACACCTGCCTAAAAGCTCTGCAAGTAGCCTGAGAACTAGCATGTCTAGTGGGGGTTGGCCGACGATGGCTTTGTGGGTCGAATGTGGTCCTTTGTCTGTTGCTGTAAATAAAGTTTTATTGGAACACAGCCACACCTATCTGTGGCTGCTTGTGTGACATATGGTAGCTGAGACAGAGACCACATGGCCCACAAAGCCTGAAATACTTGCTCTCTGGGCACTTAGAGAAAGAGTTTGCCAATCTCATACACATAGAGGACAACATTATTGTTGGCACATGTGGAGAGTTGTCCTATATTGTCTTTCCTCCATGAGTGTAGTTTGCACTAATTTTTCCTCTGAGACCTTTGAAAATTACTGTTAGCCTACCTCTTATTTCATTGAAAACAAGTGAGACAGATTATGTTTCAAAGGAGAGTTCACACACTCTCTTATTTAGGAGAAGAGATGATCTAACAGTAGTAAAGGGTGCCTCGACCCTAAGAGGGAACAGTTAGAGATAGAACTAGTGAGAAACACAGTGAAAGCCTGGTTCCCTGGGTCTTAGACTAAAGGCCCTCATCGGTGCGGACTGTTAGTTCGCCTGTGGCTTCCTGTCTCTGTGGGTTTTGATCCTTCTAAGTAGTCCTTCTTTCTCTCTGCCTCTCTGTCTCCCTCTTCTCTGTTTCCTTCTCTGTCTTCTTCCTTCTCCCTTCCCTCCATCTCTCCAAACAGATGTAGAATCAGAGAGTATTATGGCTAGAAAGCACCTGGAACAACTGTTCATTTTACAATTCATTTTATAGTCCTGACATTTACATGTGGAACTGGGTTCCCGAGAGGTTAAGTGTCAGGTCACAAGTCACCTCCCTTGTTAAAGGTTGATCTGTTCAGTGTTCTTTACTACTTTTGTCTGCTTAGACATGAATTTCATAAAATGAGACTGAAGACTTGAATATCTGTTCTTGTACTATTTATCTGAGCTTGACTTTTACAACGTTAAAGCAATGATAGAAATCATGAAGGAACTTTTACATGTACCGAAACTTTAGAACTTTTATAGGTACCGAAAGAATGTGTATACTATACTTCCTCGGTGAGAAAAAGGTTTAACATCCCCACTCCCAAATCAGTAACTGACTTGAGCAAACATTTACAAAAGAGGAAATACAATGGTCCATAAAAATGTGGGACATTATTTGCAACTGGTGAGTCACTAAATTCTACCTCTGAAACAAACAAACAAAAAAGATAGAAACAACAACCACCACCGAATGTGGGAAATTGTTGGTAATCAGACATGCAGATAAAAATGGGGACAGTTTTTCACCTAGAAATTAGTAGGGGTTTTATGTGTACGCATATGCAGGTGCACACATACTACCCCATATTGGTGGGGGTGCTGTGAAGGAAACCACTAGACGTGTTCATCATTATTGCCCCTTTGGAAGGCAGTTTAGAAATACTAGTCAGAAGCCTTACGATGCTCATTCTTTGTGACCTAGAGTTTCTCCTTGTAGGAATGCCTCACAGGCGCGGAGTTGGGGATGTGAACAAATATTTTGCTGCATTTCTCTTCATGAGAAATTGAATTTTCTCTTTAAAAAGCGAGCAAGATAAAGCCCTTGCTGAGATGGCGGCGGCATGGTCTGGGTTCCCAGTTTCTTAGAGCTGTGTTTATTGCTTTGTCACATAGAAGACTTGGGAAGTTTTCCGTACACAAATTAAAATTTCCTCATACCCTGACTTGTTCCGTAAAGGGCTTCAAGTGGTAACTTTCTTTTTTTAAGGTATATTTACGTGCTCTTGTGAGAAATCTTTTTAATGAAGGCAATGATGTTTATCGGGAACGTGATTGGAACAACTCGATAAGCCAGTACACGGAAGCTTTGAATATCGCTGGTTATGCAAAGTCTGAAGAAATTGTCATCCCTAAAGAAATAATTGAAAAACTGCATATAAATCGTATTGCTTGCTATTCTAATATGGTGAGTTGTGATTTTTTATTTATTTTTATTTATTTATTTTTTAAAGATTTTATTTATTTATTTGACAGAGAGAGACACAGCGAGAGAGGGAACACAAGCAGGGGGAGTGGCAGAGGGAGAAGCAGGCCTCCTGCTGAGCAGGGAGCCCGACGTGGGGCTCGATCCCAGGACCCTGGGATCATGACCTGAGCTGAAGGCAGATGCTTAACGACTGAGCCACCCAGGCGCCCGAGTTGTGATTTTTTAAAACAGTGTTTCTAGAGAGAAAAAAACATTTTCAATAACATAATACATTAAAAGTCAGTTCTCTAATTTCTGTTTTTAAGAAAGACATATTGACGCTTTTAGAGTGGCCTGAGGCTTTGAAAAATCAGCTTTGGATAAATGTTTCGGGATTTTAGAAATACTTTGTTTCTTGGATGGTCCTTAGAGTTGACATGTGAGTCTGGCTTCTGGGCTGTGTCTGCTTATAAGAGAAATAAGTGCAGGAAGGCCCAGGTGTTCACAGATTTGTTTTCTGTAGTGGATTCTTCATTGGCTAGCTGTTTGGGAGTTATGTTTCCAGTTGACATTTTTTTTTTTTTAAGATTATTTATTTGAGAGAGAGAGGGAAAGAGAAAGAGAACGCGTGTGTGTGCGTGCACAGGGCAGGGGAGTAGAGGGAGAGAGACAGAGAGAATCTCCAGCAGACTCCCTGGTGAGCTTGGAGCCTGATGTTTGGCTGGATCTCGTGACTCTGAGATATAACCTGAGCCAAAACCAAGAGCCCGATGCCTAACCAGCTGAGCCACCAGGTGCCTCTCCAGTTGACATTTTAATGAGTTTCAACAAAGAGTAACTAGTGGAGAGAGTAGGACAGGAGAGTGATGCCTGGGGCATCAGCCGAGTCTGAAAAGTTTTATTTCTTGAAGATCTGGGGCCTTTATGGCCAGATGTTAACGTTTATCTGACCTGGATGATGGGTACATGGGGACTGATATTCTATGTACTTTTGTGGATTTGAAATTTCATAATGAAGATAATTTTTTTTTAATTAATTTTTTTTTGAAGATAATTTTTAGAAAAATAATACCGCGAACGTAAGAGTTTAAAAGGGGGTGGGGGTAATAGTCCGGGGTCTTCGTTGGTTTGCATTTGCAAGAAGACATCAGTGCAAGAAATGAATTGCGGCTAACTTTCTTTGGTTTTACATCTCAGGGTTTCCACGATAAAGTTTTAGAAGAGTGCGATGCTGTCCTCAGTTTAAATGCCAGTAACTGCAAAGCTCTGTATCGGAAATCGAAGGCTCTCAGTGATTTAGGAAGATACAGAGAGGCTTATGACTCTGTAGCGAAGTGCTCCTTGGCTGTGCCTCAGGTATGGACCTCATACTTCAGTTTGTTGGCTTACATCATAACCATTTCCTTGCTTCCGGGTGGAGAAATGGCATGGAAAGAGTTAACATTTTCCAGCCAGCTGTCTGCATGCTTGAGTTGGAAGTGATCATAAAGCAAGTGTCTGGACAGAAGAGGAGTTATAGCTGTTTTGCCTGTTTGTCTTCACAGTTAGTAAATACAAGCCTCCATTAATCATGTTTTCGTTGTTCTCCGCCCCCCCCAGGATGAACATGTAATAAAACTGACTCAAGAACTAGCACAGAAATTGGGATTTAAAATAAGAAAAGCGTATGTCAGGGCCGAGGTAAGCCGGAGTTCTCTGCAGGAGGTATTTTCATTTTGTTTTGTAACTTGGAGTCAGTTCTATTTTTAACTTAATTTTTTTAAATTAGCGTCTTTATTTTCTTTCAGCTCTCATTAAAATCAGTTCCTGGGGATGGGGCTACCAAGGTAAAGTGATTACTTCTGTAAGACTCATAGCTTTTTGTTAAAAAAAACAACAGATAGAAGCATTGGCAGTTCTGCTTTTAATATTTTTGGTTTGCGTCTATTTTTGGGAGCTTTTTGTTCCTCAGACACATAATTGGCCAGAGCTTCCTGTCCTATAAAAAGAAACAAACAACTCAAGTAATATCTTTTACCCAGCATTTCCTGAAGTCCAGTGGAGCATTTTCCAGGATGTTCGTAGATGTTAGGTTTTATTAGAAAAAGTGGCTCAGAGCCGCATACTAATTTTGGGAGTTATTGGGTTAAACACAGTTAACGAATTGTTTTTTAAAGGTAAGTCTTCTTGGAGCTGTTAGGATGCCATCGTGAGTTGGGGAGTGAGTAGTGGCTAGACTCGTCCCTCTGGAACGGGGATGCTCCTGAGTATCCGTTGTGAAATAGTGTCCACAAGAAGCCAGCGGTGGTGGAGGGCGCCTGGGTGGCTCAGTCGTTAAGCGTCTGCCTTCGGCTCAGGTCGTGATCCTAGCGTCCTGGGATCGAGCCCCGCATCAGGCTCCCTGCTCGGCGGGAAGCCTGCTTCTCCCTCTCCCACTCCCGCTGCTTGTGTTCCTGCTCTCGCTATATCTGTCTCTGTCAAATAAATAAATAAAATCTTTAAAAAAAAAAAAGAAGCCAGCGGTGGTGCTGATAGACTAGCCCTGCTTAGCCACATGGCACCGAATATTCCATTTGTTTCTTGGATCTTAACTGGAAGGCAATCAGCTTTCTATGAGAACTTGGCATTGCTCTCTTAGAGTGAGATTTGACAGATGGCTTGTAGTGTAGAATCCTGACAATACTATGATCCGTTATTTGGTTTAATTTCTAGGCTTTGAACTGTTCTGTGGAAGATATCGAGCCAGGTATGTTTTCACTTGTCCTCTTCATCTAGAAAGTACCAGCTTTAGATATTGTATGTCTCGTAGTGTCGTCAAATAAGATTACCATGTGGTTGTTAGTATTAAAGCAAGAATAATTTCGAAAACTACCTTTGTGCTTCTGGATGTGCTGGCAAGGGATTGATAATACTGGATGTAGGTAGGTGGTCATTGAATACCTCCTGGGGCCCAACCAGCATCTCACAGCTCTGGCCAGAAAGGGGCCCGGGCACTGTGAGAAAGATGCTTGTTTTCACAAGCGAATATGTCTATTCCTGGGTAAAACAAATGACTTTTAGAATTATTTTTACCCTTTCATTTGAATTGCTTTTACTGTCATCTCTCCATTTATTTTTATGATCGCTTCCCTATTTTCACCTAGCTCTTCATTTTCTCTGTTATTGGCTCTTGATGCTAGTCTTCTGTGAGTACACTGAGGATGAGTGAGTACGTTTCTGTCCGTGTTACAGATTTATTAACTCCGAGGCAGGAAGCCGTTCCCGTTGTCTCTGTGCCTACATCCAGCTTCTCTCACCAAGTTGGAAGTGAGCTGGCCTCTGTTCCCATTATGCCCTTAACTTCTATTTTGCCACTGCAAGTGGAAGAGAGCTCTCTGCCATCAACAGTGTTGGCAAACGGAGGGAAGACCCCCTTCACTATGCCGGAAGCATTTTTGGATGATGGAGATATGGTCCTTGGAGATGAAATAGATGACCTTCTTGATTCGGCCCCTGAAGCCAATGAAACTGTTATGGTAAATTTCAGTGTTACTCCTCTCTTTTGAAGCCAGGGTTAATTTTTATTTATCTCTTATTATTTTTATAGAGAGAGCGTGAGCAAGGTTGGGTGGGGGAAGGGCAGAGGGAGAGGGAGAGAGCATCTGAAGCAGGCTCCATGCGCAGCGCCAATGCAGGGCTCAGTCCCGCAACCCTGAGATCATGACCTGAGCCGAAATCAGGAGTTGGATGCTTAACCAGCTGAACCACTCAGGCGCCCCAGGCTTAATTTTTAAAAAATTGCCATGTAACTGTATTTTCAGCATTACCTGTAGGCTAAACTTTAGGTCTCTTACCTTAAAAATTACTTTTGTCCTTCTCTGGTGGTACCAGGCTCACGTGGTTATTTTTTAAATAAAATAGGAATGCTAATCTAGTAACGACCCAGTTTTCCTCAACACCTGTTGGAATCACATAGCATGGAAAGGATGTGTTAAAAATTCTGAAAAAGAGGGGCACCTGGGTGACTCAGTCAGTTAAGCATCTGCCTTCAGCTCAGGGTCATGATCTCTGGGTCCTGGGATGGAGCCCTGGTCGCTTGTGTGCACATGCTCTCTTTCTCTCTCTCAAATAAATAACTAAATAAATAAAATCCTTAAAAAAATAAATAAAATTCTGAAAAAGAATAGCCATTTGATATTTAAAGAAAAATACGTCTTTTGGATTAAGAGTTTAAGGGATAATACCTCAGGGTAACTGTAAAGCCAAGGTCAGGCTAGATCGGGACTGAGGCTTGTTTTTGTATGGCCTGCAACATAAGAATGGGGGTCTTAGATTTTTAAATGGTTGGAAGGAAAAAAAAAAAAAAGAACAGTATCTAGTGACACATGAAAATGATATGAAATTCATGGGACACCTGGGTGGCTCAGTCGGTTAAGCATCTGCCTTCGGCTCAGGTCATGATCCCAGGGTCCTGGGATCGAGCCCCGCATTGGGCTCCCTGCTCTGCGGGAAGCCTGCTTCTTCCTCTCCCACTCCCCCTGCTTGTGTTCCCTCTCTTGCTCTCTCTCTCTCTCTCAAATAAATAAATAAAATCTTAAAAAAAAAAACATGATATGAAATTCATATTTCAGCGTCATCAGTAAAATTTTGTTGGAACACAGGCATGACCACCCACTTATGTTGTCTGTGGGCTGCCTTTTTATTGCAGCAACACGATCCAATAGTTGAAACAGAGACTGTGGTTGGCAAAGCCTAAAATATTTACCATCTAGCCCTTCGCAGAAAAGGTTTACTGACCCTGCCATAAAGTATCTTGAAATAGCAGCAGCAACAATAGTAGGAGGAGGAGGAAGAGTGGGAGCAATTCAGGGCTGGTTTCAGTGTGGCTGAAAGAGAGAGGGGAGGTACAGTGTAAAAAGCAGGCACCCCGGGGTTCGAATCTTTCCACCTCTGTGGTCTTTGGCAACTTACTTCACCCCCAGTTGCCTGGTCTGTACAGTGGCCATCATGGTAGGAAGTATCTTGGAAAGGTTAACAATTAAATAGATAGTATGTAACTTTCCTCAGTACTTACAAGGCGGGGGAGCTGTCAGTAAATTGTCACAGTGAGCGGGGAGGAGAGAGGCAGCGTTCCATTTGTCCTTGTGAGATTGTACATTTCACATCCCCAAGAAGGATGGTCCCGGGTGTCTGGCTTCTGCAGCTCCCTTCTCTTGAGCACCTTCCTTCTCCCGCAGCCTCCACACTACTCCTCTGGAATAGAGCCAGTTCTTACGAGTCTCAGGGTAGGGTGAAGGGAAGGAATCAGAGGGAAATGAAACGTGAATGTAACATTTGGCTTGAAATAGTACTGGCCGTCACACCTTGATCCTTTTTGAAAGGTGGGCTTGCAGAGAACTAAGCTCTGTAGCCTAGATTCTTCTATGGAGGCGTGATTTTGATTTCAACTTTGTTACGTAATTACCCAGCGTAAGGGTTTTTGCCTATATGCTGATGTTCAAAGCAGTTCGGCCTACTTGTAACTGAGTTTCCTGGATTTTAATAGAATCTTTTTTCTTTTCTAGCCATCAGCGTTAGTCAGAGGAGCCCTCCCGGCCGCCAGTGTCCCCCCCAGCATACCCTTCTCAGCATCTCTGCTGGGCACCTTGCCGATTGGTGCAAGGTATGCTCCTCCACCATCCTTCTCCGAGCTGTATCCACCTTTGACTTCATCCTTAGAAGATTTCTGCTCTTCTTTAAATTCATTTTCAATGAGTGATTCCAAGCGAGGTAAGAATCGAACCATTTATGTAAATAATCCCAGTTAATTTTTAAAAAAAGATACTCTGTGTCTGGCAATTATTTAACTCTAGGGAGTTGGATTATTTTCAGGGTAGCTGAAAATATAAAAACTCAGTCTTCAGTTTTAATTTGCCTGGACTGAACTGTGTGCCATTCCGGAGCTCAGGAAGCATAGGGACACGTAGGGATGTACGTGGCACTCGTTTCTGTTTGTTTTCTTAAACAAGATACTTTGTTAAGCTGGGTGTCTATTGTTTTGGGGGGCAAAATGACTTTTAATGTTTTCTCCAAGAAAGGAGTACCCCATCTGAGAGAGTCGTAAAGACAGGCTATCCTTTTAAATTCTGAACGAGGTAGATACTTAGTTACGACTAATTCCAGGTCAGAATTGTTCAGAATTAGATTACAGAATTAGAGTTTTCTGTTTCAGGCTCCATCCCTGGAGGTCACTGCCTGGTGCCTTAGTTTTTACAAGGGGTTGCTGAGTTTTTGGTCTGACTCCTGTTTCTGTAATTCCAGGTTTAATATACTTTAAACAATAATGCTAACAATCTTCAAATTTTTTCTAAGGCATTGTTACATGGTTAAAGGGAGAAAAATCAAAACGATTGATTTCAAGAGATTGACACCTGAAAAACCTAAAATTAGTGTGAAACAGAAGGGCAGAGAGCATATTAACCGAGTGGTAGACTGAGACAGAGAAAGTCATCGCGCCTTACTAATTTCCTTCATGTTGTGACGAGTTCCGGCTTCATAGTTTGAAAAGGAGAGGCTCTGTTCCCATTTGGCGTATGAATTATTTTCTTAGTCCTTTTAACTGGTCCTGCTCCGTAGGCCCTGCTTTAGCTCACGTCTCCGAGAACAGCTCTTTATATAAGTGTGTCGGAGGGTTGTGTGTGCCCTTGGTCTCCAGAGGGAAGTCCACTGCCCAGTCTGGGTGTCACGAGTGAGGATGGGGAGTAGTGCGGGGAAGCCGTAGTCAGCCCCTGAGCCCTGATGCCCTGATGTTCTTGTTGCATGATTAGAATGAGAAGGTCTGTTGAAGTGTTTTTATTATTTTAGATCTGCCCACCTCCACTTCTAGAGAGGGAACAGCGCTTAGCAGCAGTAATTCTTCCCTTTTACTTGTAAGTGTCACTTCCTCTTTTGTAAATGCGTCGTCGCTTAAACGTGAACGGAGGCCTTTTGCTTAAGTAACTGACTTACTTGAATGGCGGTGCTGGTCTCCCTTACATTTTGCGTGTGCTGGGGGAAAGAGTGGTAAAATAAGACTCTCCTGGAGCATCCGGTCATAAATGCTCTGTGTGTGAGACTGGGTCTGTCGCAGACGGTGGAAGAGGCTTTAGCTCAGCAGAAACCACAGGAAAGCTGAGATCAGGGCGGATAAAATGCGCGTGCTGTGCTGTCGAAGCAGAACAGTTACCTGTTACTTTTAACAACTTTGCACGGAGGATCAAAGACAGCGGGGGAGGGGCCTAGAGACCCAAAGAGAGGAAAACAGAAAGAAACCGTTTTTTTAAATAGAAGCGCAGCAAGGGCAGACTAGTACGGATTTCAGCAGATGAAGAATGTCGTATTTTCACAAATTTGTTTCTTTCTTTAGTGATAGTGCAATATTTGTTGGCTGTTTTTTTTTTTCCTGTTTTTTGTTTTTTTCTTATTCTTCTTGCAGATGAATGGGCCAGGCACCTTGTTTGCTTCTGAGAGTTTCCTGGGAATTTCAAGCCACCCCAGAAATGACTTTGGAAATTTTTTTGGAAGTGCACTTACTAAACCACCTTCATCAGTGACCCCACGACATCCCCTCGAAGGAACCCATGAACTGAGACAAGCTTGTCAGATCTGTTTTGTAAAATCAGGTCAGAACCAAACAAAGGAGGTGACGGTATTAATAAGCTAGTCCATCTGAGAGTTCTTAGGAATTCGTCAATAGGCGTGGAAAACACCAGCTATTGTGATTCTTCCAGCCCTATTTGAGTTCTTTCTTAGCAAGCAGCAATTATTGACTTGGGCCCCTTGGAGTCTAATAGGATAAGTCTACTCTTATTTGATATGATTTCATTTATAGAATTAGATGGAATGGAACATCTACCTGTTTTTGAGATCTTATTGAAATTTTTATGAAATTCTTTATATTCTACATACATGTTTAATAATGTGATCTTTTTTTTTTTAAGATTTTATTTATTTGAGAGAGAAAGAGAGAGAATGAGTGGGGTGGGGAGGAGAGGCAGAGGGAGAAGCAGGGTCCCCGCTGAGCAGGGAGCACAATGACGTGGGGCTTGATCCCAGGACCCTGAGATCATGACCTCAGCTGAAGGCAGACGCTTTACCTACTGAGCCACCCAGGTGCCCCAGGAATGTGATCATTTTCAAATAAAGCAAGAACGAGAAAAAAAGCGTTCTAAGACCAATATTTGATGTAATGTGTATAAAATTAAAGTCTTTTCTGTTGATTTGTTTCATATCTTTACCCCTAAGTCCGGTGATAGAAACACAGTTTGTCTTAAACTGGATCCAAATTCATTTTCTTTCTTAGTTGCATATTTAATGGTGTTCTTTACCTTTAGAAGCCATCAGAATTCCTGTCCTCGTAGTTAAATATGGATATGTTTTGAGGCCCCTGGTGTCGAATAAAACTTTGTGTACTCCGACAGATAGCATATAAGAGGCACAAATCAGTAGCTTATTTACATTTGGGAGTTATAAAAATAGGGTTTTTGTGGCAATGTAATAATCAGTATCCATCTGCTCACATCTGCTTGTAAATGTGCCTGTGAAATGAAACGTTACTTTTTGTGCCTTCGAGCAATCCTTTTTCACATCTTTTCCAGGCCCGAAGTTAATGGATTTCACTTATCATGCTAATATGGATCATAAATGTAAGAAGGATATTTTAATTGGTAGAATAAAGAATGTTGACGATAAATCATGGAAAAAAATACGTCCAAGACCAACAAAAACAAATTATGAAGGACCTTATTATATATGTAAAGGTATGTACTGTAATTACTTAATTGGCGTGCATGATGTAAGTGAGAAGTGATTTGCTACATTTATTCTAATGGTTCCCGTGTTACTGTTACTAAAAGTGTGTAGGTAGAGTTTATTGTTGCAAGTTCCTTGGGTTGAGACATTTGTATATTTTTATTATTATTTATTATTTTTTTTACTTTTGTTTTTAACTTTTTAATATTTGAGCGAGCAGGTGTGAGCAGGGGTGGGGGCAGAGGAGGGGGAAGAGAGAGAGAGAGAGAGAGAGAGAATCTCAAGTAGACTCTCGCTGAGCGTAAATCCCAATACAGAGCTCAATCCCATGACCCTGAGCCGAAATCGATGGTCAGCTGCTTAACCATCTGAGCCACCCAGGCACCGCTGTCTTTAACTTCTTACACAGTGTGTGTTTTCTCGATGTTTATGGAAACAGGCTTTGACCAGGTTTCAAACGGAAAACCATCTCACACTTGGAGTTCCCGGACTTAGTCTAAACAGAGTCAGAACACTGAACTAAGGCTTTGACCAGGTTGCTCTTTGAGGTTGCTTTTGAGAGAACTTTGTGGATTCATTTTTGTCAGATCGCTTCATCTGAACGCGCTTTGAATGTCCTTACATGATTTTTTAAGCTTAGACGGAGTACGTGAGGGAATCACAGTCTTTTCCCTGCCCGAAGTAGAAATAATTCAGGCTCTTGGGCCGCTGTTTTAGAGCCCATGCCATCCCTGTGCAGTAAGAGGTGCGTCCTCGCTTGAAGCTATCCGCGAGTTGTTCGAGAAACTCAGATGGTGCCCTAAACATGCTTGATATTCACCAGCTTTGAAAAAACAGTGGCCATGTTTTCACCGTCTTTTAATTGTCTGTCTTTCTAGATGTTGCTGCTGAGGAGGAATGTAGATACTCAGGCCACTGCACATTTGCTTATTGCCAAGAAGAGATAGACATCTGGACGCTGGAGCGGAAAGGGGCGTTCAGCAGAGAGGCTTTCTTTGGTGGCAATGGAAAGATCAACCTCACCGTATTCAAACTTCTCCAAGAGCATCTTGGAGAATTTATATTCCTTTGTGAGGTACTGTCTCCAAGCCTTATTTTCTACTGTAGAATCGGTGAGAGTTTCTGACTTGCAAGCCCAGAAGTAGAAAATACTGAGCACTGGTCCGGCCATAATGGGGAGCATTCACTCAGCCAACGGTAGTTACTACTAGGATCCAAAAGAATACAAAAACCTCATTTTAAATATTAATCAGTAGAAGTATGTAATGTATAAGCATGTGCATAAGTATGGTACAAAAGTTCTATTTTGTATTATGTTGTTGTGGTAATTCTTCTTCTCTGTCTGTTCCAGAAATGTTTTGATCATAAGCCTAGAATGATAAGTAAAAGAAATAAAGATAATTCTACTTCTTGTTCTCACCCGGTTACAAAGCATGAGTTTGAAGACAATAAGTATGTTGGTAGTTTCTAATTTTTATAGTGACACAATAGATTCTGTTTTTAGATCCAAATAAAACCAGAGTAGTATCTCCCCAGGCATCTTAGCCCTGTTCTTCTGTTGTCGCTGTTTTGAAAGATGATGACTACTTAAAAATGTCTATTAGTATATTTTGCTGGGAATTTTTAAATGAATTATTAAATTAATGTTTAATACAGAAAAGCATTATTGATTTGTAGCTTCTTATGACATGGATTTAAATATTTTATGGCTTAATGTGTAGTCATCTTCCCCGTCCTTTAATTCAACAATTGTGTAAAGTGATTTATTTTTTCTGATAAAGATTTTTAAGATGTATTTTCAGTCTAGAGCTTGACCTGATGTATGTATATATTTTTATTTGTTTTTTTTGAAAAGGCTTTGGCAGAACAATAATAGATCACTCCGTTTGTTTCTTAGGTGCCTTGTCCACATTTTGCGAGAGACAACAGTAAAATACTCCAAAATACGTTCTTTTCATGGTCAGTGTCAGCTTGATTTATGTCGACATGAGGTTCGATACGGCTGTTTAAGGGAAGATGAGTGCTTTTATGCGCATAGTCTTGTAGAACTTAAAGTCTGGATATTACAAAATGAAACAGGTAGGTTTGTGCATGATGAAGAAATGTCTCCTCACAAACCAAGAAACAGGCTCTTCACTCTAGAGACGACACTGATGGTCACCAGGGGGCAGGTGGTGGTGGGACACATGAAATAGGTGATGGGGATGAAGAGCATGCTTATCATGATAAGCACAGGGTGATGGAAGTGCTTAATCACTATATTGCACACCTGAAACTAACAGAACACTGTACATGAACTCTACTGGAATTAAAATAAAAAACTTAAATGAAAAAAAAAAAGGTTTCCTCAAAAGCAATCAGGGTTTGGCAGAGCAGTATCAGAGACTTTTCTCTGTCATCGTGATGTGGCAACATAACTATTGATTTTATCCTTAGCTTTAAGCTGTCACTGTTCATTTTTAGAGTGGCTTATTTTGAGTATAGCCTCATGTAGTGACTTGCTGGTACGAGTTCATGCATGTAGTGTGCTTTTGTGAGGAAGAGAGATTCCTCCGACCGCACCAAGAGCTGTATTTGTAAATATTCCGTTGTGAAAAAGAGTGATATGATGTGCATTCATCTTTGGTGGCGGATTATGCTACGTGGGGGATAATGAGGGAATCGAGTCTGTGATTGGATGGGTGGACTGTTCATGCACAGAGGGAGAACCTAAAGGAAGGCTTGTTCATTTCCCAGGTATCTCACATGATGCTATCGCTCAAGAATCTAAACGATATTGGCAAAATTTGGAAGCGAACGTACCTGGAGCTCAGGTATTTTCTCTTGTGTACTTTCTACATTTGGTATCCTTTCTGCAGCGGCCTTGTGGATGCCACTTGTTGACAGATGCAGTTTATACTTTTTTAAAAAAGAAGATTTTATTTGTTCATTTGAGAGAGAGAGAGCGCACGAGTGGGGGGGAGGTACAGAGAGAGAGCGAGAGAAGCAGGCTCCCTGCCGAGCAAGGAGCCCGATGCAGGACTCGATCCCAGGACCCTGGGACCATGACCCGAGCCAAAGGCAGATGCTTAACCGACTGAGCCACCCGGGCGCTCCGGATGCAGTTTATACTTCTAGTGCACTTGCATTCTTACTGTTCACTGACTTAATGTGAAAAAAATCCCAGATTTTAGTTGATTGTAATAAAAAAAAAAAAGGCATCCCATAATGCCTGCCAAGGCTGTAGGATACAGTTGTCTTACTCAGTTTAAGGCAAAACAGTTAGGTTCTTGGGCTGTGGGGATCCTGGGAGTGAGGGAGGTAGACTGTGTCTGTGGTTCTGCTTCCCACCTGGCAGGACTGCTCTATGCACTACCTCCCCACCCCCAGCCACAGAATCCTAGTTATCACCCTCCAGAGCTGGCTTTCATAAGTTGAGGTTTGGTGTCTGCACCTATCATATTCTCTTGCATTGGGTGGAGAATTGGAGATTTAGTTATCTACTCCATGTCTCCGATAGTGTATATAATGGTCAACTCATCAAACCAGACAGTATCAGAAATTGTACGCTATTATGCGAAAAGAAATACCTGGCAATTCAGTATTTTGTTCTCAGAAAACTGGTGTTCTCTTAGAAGTAAAACTTGTGTTTTAATTGTTTCAGGTACTTGGCAATCAAATAATGCCCGGATCTCTTAATATGAAGATAAAATTTGTGTGTGCTCAGTGTCTGAGAAATGGCCAAGTCATTGAACCAGACAAAAACAGAAAATATTGTAGTGCAAAAGCAAGGCATTCGTAAGTAGTGTGTGAGTGTGTATGTGTGTGTGTGTGTGAGTGTGTGCAAACAATGCCTATTTCATAATTCTCTGTTACATGGGTATGTTACATAGAAGAAAAAAAGATTGACTTTGAAGAGAGCAGAGCAAAGTAGATAACGTAGGAGTAATTGCAAAGTGAAAGGGAAGAGATTTTTATGATTTCATAGATAAGAATTCAACAAAATTTGGTAGTGTCTTCTCTGAATTTGATCAGTTCTTTGTTCAGGATTCCTAGGGAATGTCTGTTAAAATAACAGGAAAGGAAATGACAGAATCATAAGGCATTTCTTTTAGAAGGGTTGAGAAATCTCTGGTCCTTCAGGTACGAACATTGTACCTGTCCCTTTATATTATGCCTTGTGCCAGTGTGTCTTTGTTTTTTCTGAACTCCATGTTTCTTAGGTGGACCAGAGATCGGCGTGCGATGAGAGTGATGTCCATCGAACGTAAGAAGTGGATGAACATCCGTCCTCTCCCCACAAAGAAACAAATGCCTTTACAGTTTGATGTACATACGTAACTTTTAAGCCACTTTTTTTTTTTAATTAGGCATTTCAAATCATTAGAAAGTAGTAGTGATTCAGATTGGAACTTCAATGCTCGTCGTAATACCAAAATTTTTAAATGGTCCTCTTGTTTTCCTTCCCCTTTTGTATGTGTGGTTCTGTGACAGTTTCCAGATTGACTGGGATTGGATGAGTTACTTGGAGAAAGGAAATAGACGGTGGAGTCAAGAAATAGTTATGGGCATGACCTACCTTATTTTTCAGATGAATTACTTTGGGAGTGAGTAGGAGAGGATTTCATTTAAACTTGATTCCTAGGCTTTGCTATCCAACTCAAGGCCTTCTGTTATTATGAACGCTACTGATAAGTTTCTTTGACTCAAGCAATGGATATTAGCTAAAAGATACCCCACTTTATAGGATTTTCTAAAAGTAACCCAAAGGAAAAATGGTCAGTGTTCGAGGCACACGTTCTTCAAAAACCCTTAGAAAGTATCAGACCAACTGAAGGGGTCGTATTTCATTCATGAGGTGGCACGTTTCTGCTCCATGCCCTCTGCTGCGTTCCGTGGTCTTGAAGGTGACTGTCCAAGCAAATCCCTTGAGCCGGCTCTGGACTTGACTCTTCAAGGGAGAGAGTCTGGAGCGAGTCTGGAGGGGTGTCATTGTGTGAGCTAACAGAGACACTTGGAGCATTGACAGGCAGTAAACTTTCTGCCCCAGTGGTGGACAGAAGGAGAGAACTGTTTGCCCAGAGAAGCAGAGCAGGTGGATTGCAGAGCCCCCTCGGAAATGGTGCCCCCTCTCCGACTTGCCCGAGAGAGTTGAGGAAGAGGCAGGTTAATTTCCCGTCGCCCGGGGTACCTTGCGTTTTGTAAACATACACAGGTTACGAGGTCAGTCTCTGAAGGAGGCGGTATGTTTGTGTTTCATCCACAGTGGTTTTAGACTTGGGGATCTGAGTGATTGAATTGGTGGGCCTTGTAGGAGGGGAAGAAGGTTTGTTGGAACCGTGGATATCTTAGGCTTTAAAAGAGGAGATTATGGGTGTACTCCTCATTCTTTGTTAAAACAAAGGCGACTGAGAACGATTCTAGTTCAGCTGCTGGGACTACTGATTATTCTTTAATCTCGGACGTGCTGTATTGCCGTGCAATGTGCCAGTAGCTCATTTCCTCTTTTTTTTTCTACCATACTAGGTATTGCTAAGGGATCCTTTTTCTAAAAGAAGAAATAATACTCTGTGTGTGTATGTGTGTAGACAGTATGGTGAGGTGGAAGGAGAATGGGCTTCAGAGTCTGCCAGAAGGGCCCTGGTCAAGTTACTCAGCCTCAGTTTGCTCATCTGTAAATGGGAATAATTACGTCCTAGGGAAGATTACATGAGATGGTGTTATATAAAAACCCAGCACAGTGGCCGGCCTTCTCCTTTATCTTCTCTTCTCCCTGCTCCTTATCATTGAACTTTGAGAGACTATGGTAAATGTTTCCCTAGTAATACCTGCCTAAGAACTTATTGGGGTTTCACTTTATGCAGAGGATTGGGGGCGGGGGGCGTTGACATTGGCCCAAGGAAGGAAACCTGCAGTATTCAGGGCTGACTGCTTTTAGATTTTTAGCAAAAACTGATGCTAAGCATCTGATATTATGTGAACTAATATATGGGGCCAGCCTCTGTTGCAACACAAAATAAGCTAACAATTAATTGTACTAGAATGCTCTATAAAGACAAGTATATTGATGATATTTGAGAATGAGCTGTCTTGGTGATGGAGGTTTTCTTAGTTCTTGATAGTTGTGGTTCTTAGAGACATCTACATTCTGCTGATCGCTGCCACCTTATTTTCCTACCAGTTTCATTGTATTTACTTAGTAAAAACACAATGCAAATAACCAGAAGAGGTAATATTTGAATGCTATGTAACTGGATGGCCTGGCTCGTGTATTCCTTGTCTCCAGACAATGCATATTGAATGAATGATGGCTGAGGTTAGCTACCAGTATGGGTTATAAGTAAGCTAAATGTCTGAGGTTTTTCCTGACACTGTTCAGGACCTTTGGAGTAGTCCGTAGTTTCTTTACTGCCTCCCAGGAGCTGACAAGGAGGCTCCGTGGGGATTAGGCAGGGAGAGGAGTTGCTGTCAGACTGAGGGGGCCAGAGATTTGCATTGTGGAGATCAAATGCTCTGCTGAGTTAAAAGCAGGTACTCTGAATAAGGGAGTTTGTAGACATTTTCTTATAAGAAAATATTCCATATCCTAATTCCATACTTTGTTTTTTTTTGGAGATTTTCTTTTGAAAAATTTTGAGATAGAAAGCTTAATATCATCTCATGTATGTTGGGCTTAGAGTCAGTTTGAATTCATTCAAAGTAATCTTACGTAATAATTGTGTTACTCAGTGTTAGCACAGATAATGACGCTTATTTTGCTTAAATGTAAAAATTAGGCAGTTTTACTAACTGTACTCTTGTCTTAAAGCATATTCATATTTTTTTTTTATACAGTTGTGCAATCATATTGCTTCTGGGAAGAAATGTCAGTATGTTGGGAACTGTTCCTTTGCTCATAGTCCTGAGGAGCGGGAAGTGTGGACTTACATGAAGGAGAATGGGAGTAAGTTGCTGTCTTACCTGTGGCTTGACATCCGTGACATCTAGCTTGCTGGGCAGTTTCCTTCCTCTCTGTACATGTGCCAACTCACCGCGAACCCAGGAAGTAGTTTGCATTGTGCCATTCTGTCAGTGGAGTGTGAGCCTGGCATCTGATCTGTGTTTGCTTAGGTCAGAGCTGGATACAAATACATGGGAATAGTTGTATGGCACAGACGTGTTCCCAAAAGGTGGCCTGGGAAGTGCAGTCCTTCTTGACTGAATCAGACCATCTGCTCCAATTGTGAATAGGCACCCCCGAAAAGTCAGGTTAGAATTGAAGGTTTCCTCAAGGAGGCCTTCCCGGTATAACAGCCCCAGATGCAGAGGCCCGAGGAGAGAATGTTTATCTTGGTCAAACTGCAAGTTGAACGTGGGAGTCTTTGAGAGGAGCCTCAGACAACCTTTCACTTTTGACTGGAGAGGTTTTACTGCAAGGACGGGGATCGTTGTTGTTTAATCTCTAGGAAACTGGTGGAAATTTACCAACTGCTTGAGATCTGCAATCTCTGAATTACAAGAACCAATCAGATTGAAGCATGTCCCCTGCTGTGTTTAACCGGTGTTCACACTCAGTGACCTGTGTGGACAGGACTCCTCGCTGTCCTGCTTGGAGGAGGGACATACTGTTGGGCCTTACTGAAGATGTCCTTGCATATCAGGACTGTTGCAATGATTCCTGCTCCAACTGGTCTGGATGGCGAAGGATTTCTAGGTGGCCTCTCATCTTAGTCTGATGACATATTGTTAGAAACACTTGCGCAGGCAGCAAAGCCGATTTTTGACCTTAACCTCATTACCAGATGTTTTTTAGCACAGTGGTTCTCAACCGGGGATGAATTTTGCCACATATACCCGCCTCCCTTGGGAACATTTGGCAATGTCCGGAGACGTTTTTGTTGTCATGACTTGGGCGGGGTGTCCTACCGGCATCTAGTGTGTAGAGTCTAGGAATGTTGTTAAACATCCTGCAATGCACACGACGGCCCCCCACAGCAGAGAATTAGCTGGCCCAGCAGTGAGGTCGAGAAACCTGGCTTTGCACTTGATAGTCATGCCGAATGTACTTGTTCTTACTGTAGGAAGCCCAGGACCTGGTCACAGTTGTGCTGTTGTAAATTGCACCCCAGCATGTGGGTCCTCAGGGACGGTGGCTCGACTGACGGGCTCCCGTCAGGGTCAGAATCTCGGTGCAGTGGTAGTGAGTTTCTGCTCTTTCTTGGCAGACAGGAGTGTATCTGCTGCAGGCCCCTGAGCCGTGTTTAGTAGCCCATATGGTTGTGGGGGTGATAGTGAGTGTTTTACTGGGGGCAATAGGAAGCAGTGGGAGGTGCTTTTTTTTTTTTTTTTTTTTAGCAATACCTTTTAATGGTTTCTGACTTTTCAGCACCCCCAAAGGGTCTTGCAAACACAGGGAGTTAATTCATCTTGAAAGCTAATGTTTGCACTCTCAACAGTCCGGAATTAGGTGCAGAGTCATGAGGGTTTACCTCCCCCCTTGGACAGGGCCCCTCTCCTTGCCTAATGTAATCCGTCTCCGTTCTGCCGTCTCGCTTTCCTCTCGAAAATGTACGCCAACTGATACAAAAGGTGTGCATGATCTTGTGTGTATTTCAATGGTGTATTTAAATTTCCGCTGCTGAAAGTGATTCATTTTTCTTTAGTACAAGATATGGAGCAGTTTTATGAACTCTGGCTAAAGAGTCAAAAAAATGAAAAAAGTGATGATGTTGCCAGTCAATCAAACAAGGAAAACGGAAAACAAATTCACATGCCAACAGATTACGCTGAAGTTACCGTGAGTCCTTCGCTTCCACCACTGATAGAGCCTTTCCTTTCTTTCTCTTTCCCTCAAGTCTGGTACCCTCGCTGGCTGCCTGCCCTCCTCCGGTCTCTCCACCTCCCTCTGGTGGCCTTGGGCCGTTAACTTAAGTCCCCCAATTCTAGCAGATCCTTTCCTTGATCCTTTTGCTAACTTTGGAGCCAGAGAATTTGGAGCCTAAATGCTGGGGCCTCTCCTTACGAGCCTGTGGCCCTGGGCAGGTCAGTGAGCATCCCTGAGGGGGGTTGTGATGGGTAAGTGAAGTAGGGTGGGTCCCAGACACTTAGGCCGATGCTGGGCCTCAGAAGATGCTCTGGAAATGTGGGTGCTAACAGGGCCCCCCCCGCATTTTCTCCTTACCTGCTAGCGTCTGCCCCTGCCTCAGGGTTCTGTGGACACTTTAAGTCCTCTGTGGTTTTTTACTGTTTGGGTTTTCTTTTAAAAGTTTTTGTAAGAGTAAGGAGGACAGTATAATGACTGTCTTGAGCCCACCACGTTAACAGTTCATTGTGTTTGCTTTTGTGAAATAAATAAAATGTTTACAGATAGAGTTGGAACCCCTTTGTCCCCCATCCCTGAGGGGCAAGATCCAGTGTGTATTTCAAAAATCCAGGCTATGTGTACCTATCTTTGACATATTTATTCCTAAGCTATAGTTCTGCCTGGCTTGTGTTTTTATTTTTATTTTTTTATTTTTTTTTAAAGATTTTATTTATTTATTTGACAGAGAGAGAGAGAACAAGTAGGCAGAGAGGCAGGCAGAGGGAGAGGGAGAAGCAGGCTCCCCACTGAGCAGGGAGCCCGATGTGGGGCTCAATCCCAGGACCCTGGGATCATGACCTGAGCCGAAGGCAGCGGCTTAACCGACTGAGCCACCCAGGTGCCCCTGGCTTGTGTTTTTAAAGAGGACATAGGCACATGTGTTATCCCACTCCTTGTTTCTTGTTTTGTTTTTTGGCACCTCCCTGTAATTGACTCCGCTGGATCCGGGTCACGTCTGTGGCCTGGCCTTGCCCCCACGCGTGTGCCTGGGATGTGCCCTCTGAACTCCACCTCCTCTGCCAAGGCACAGCGCTGATTCCCTTGCCACCTTTCAAGTGTGTTCCTGTGTTCCCAAAGCAGGGTCACCTGGACCTGCTGGGTTGGGAGATTTACTTGGGCTGTTTAATCAGGTAGATCTTCATCACCCCCGACATAGCGAGTCACAGTCTCATGGGAAGTCTCCAGGAATCTGTTCTTACCCACTTGCAAATGATGCTTCCCCAGGGCATTTGGGGAACACCACCCAGATGCTTACAGCTTGCATCTGTGGTGGTCTTCCACTGACGAGAACACAGTTCCTTCTGTGTAGGTCTGTGCCCCGGGGACCGCGTCCTCTCAGCATCTGGGCTTCCCTGGTCCCTGGCGCGAGTCCTGGCCCATAGTAGGAGCTCATTTCATGTGCCCTGAATGGCAAGGCTGCTCGTCCCTCTGCAGCTGGAGAGCTCCGGGCTTTCCCGTCCTCTCTGCGGTCCTCACAGTGTTCATCCGTCCCAGGGTCCTCGTGTGAACCTGGCCCCTTGTCCTCCCTACACACGTCCTTGTTTGCACACCAGCCCCCGTCACCTCTCAGCCAGAGGCTCGCTGGAACCTGGCCGAATCCATCACCACTGCCCTCTGCTGCCTGTGCTCTGGCCCCCCTCCCAGTGCTGGGATCCTTTTCTTGGTCCTATTTCTGACTTTGACTTTGAGCTTTACCTTCTTGCCCGGCTCCGCCCCCCCGCCCCAGACGGGCTCCCCGAGAATAGAGTCTGGGTTTCTAGCCCTGGTGCCCTCCCCGAACCGTGTTTGGCCCGTTGAGGGACCCAGACAACACCCACTGATGGGACGCGTGTCTCCCGTGCACTTTAGGCGGACTTCCACTGCTGGATGTGCGGCAAGAACTGTAACAGTGAGAAGCAGTGGCAGGGCCACATCTCTTCCGAGAAGCACAAGGAGAAGGTTTTTCACACCGAGGACGACCAGTACTGCTGGCAGCACCGCTTTCCCACAGGGTATTTTAGTATTTGTGATAGGTACGTAGCCCCCGTAAGCTCCCGCGTGGGGAGTGCTGAGGTCACATGACTCGCTCCATCATCCTGGCGGTGGGCAGAGGTTATGGCGGTGATGAGGTCTGAGAGTGGGTGCTTGGATTGGGGCTCGAAGCGTTAGTTGCTCCTTGGATGTTTCTTCACTCTTCTGTGGTTACATGAAAAGACTGACTAGCCTGCCCGTATGGGGTTGAGATGTCTTAAGATAACCGAGGAGAGATGTATGTTTGTTCCAATTTGCCCAAACCGTCTTTGAGTTGTCAGGGGTGAGTGGCCAACCACAAAGTGCCCTGCAGGGGGTGCTCATCAGTTCGGAAACTGCCTCTGAATCCTGGCTGTTCCAGTGCATATATGGAACCGACTCAGGTCAAAGGAAGAGGTTACTATCGCTCCTTTGTTTAAGTTGCCTTAGAAAATGTTTTAGCAAAAAAACCAGATAGTTTTGAGTTGCTCCTCATTTTGTCAAATCACTGTCTGTATGTAATTTCCCAGTTCAGATCCACGTGATACCCCAAACTATTGAAGACATCTTTTAGGTAGCGTCACTTCTGATTTCTTTCTCCTGCATCAGGAAGGACCGCGGTCTTTCCTCCCCCCATCAATCAGTATTTCTCACCAAATACATTTAAAAGGGCTATTTTTTTCCATTGTAGATGTCAAGGCTATATAATGTTCATTTTTCTAGGCTTAAGATTTTGAACTAAAAGTTTTATGCAAATCACCAAGCTAGTGAAGCGCGCACTTTTTGGGTTTGTATAAATAACTTGGGGACGCTCACCACGCTGACTCGCCCTGCAGGTATATGAAGGGCACCTGCACAGAAGGGAATGGCTGTAAATTTGCACACGGGAATGCCGAACTCCATGAATGGGAAGAAAGAAGGGATGCCCTAAAGATGAAGCTCAACAAAGCAAGAAAAGATCACTTAATCGCCCCAAATGATAATGACTTTGGAAAATATAGTTTTTTGTTTAAAGATTTAAACTAATATGCTGGCTTTTATGTATGTTACCTAATCAAAGCATTGACCAGAAAAATTGAAAGTGTTCTAAGGCACGTAGCAGAGGAGCTGCAGATTTTCTGCTTGTATTGGCGTCTATCGTCCCTCCTGAGCAGCAACCCACAGTAGGTAGGAAAACGCGCTGTGTAACAGGTCTGGCCATGCTCTCATGGCACCATTGGCATCAAATGGCGAAGTGACCGCTGCCCTGTTGCCATCTGTTGAACAGACTTTTGGATGAAGTGTGTTGGGGAAGAGGATAAGATTATGTCTAAGACGACTCCTTGAGTTGGTCCTTCAGGTAAGAACCATCATGGAGAGAGAGTAGACACTTGCGCTAGGGGTCAGAAGACATGATGGATGAAATTCTTCACATGTTTTAAATGGAACAAATTTGTTTAATATAATAAAGTTTGCTACTTATCTGTATGTAGGTTGCTAAAAAGGATTTTCTTAACTCAGATTTTAAGCCAAATAACCATTTAACACTAGTACATGTTAAATGGGGTATTTTTCTGTATTTGTATGTTTCACTATAATAAGGGAACTAAGGATAATGTGCATTGACACTATTTTGAAAAAATAATCAGTTGACTCAAATTTTATTTCTTGGTCTTTTGCTGTTTAAATGATGATTTTGAAAGATTACACTTGTACTGTTGGTATTGTGTAGTGTATGGACCAATATTGCCTGTAATAAACATTTTATATATAGATGTCTTTCATTTTTTGGTGTGGTCCTTCCCCTCCCCCCAAAGAATTATTGAAACTGGGCCCTAAAATCACAAAGTTTGATTTTTTTTTTTTAACGCCATTATTTAAGCAATTAGTGATAGTATGCAAATTAGACATGATAACAACTTTTCACTGTCCTGCTCTCTCCCAGATTTGGGTTGATAAGCAGCTTCTCTTGTTCAGGGACATGTTAACTCTTCTGGGGCTCTTCTGTGTTACATTCAGATGCATGAGTAGCAAGGAGACAAACAGCCAGCTAAGGTGTGGGCCATGGGTTTCCACAGATGACTGGCACAACACTCTCAGTAGGGCTGTTTTGGTTGGCAGGATGGCTGGCAGACACAAAGACAGAGCTAAGCTGTCCTCTGGGACCCTGACCTGCTTCAGAGGCTGGGACGTGGTGACCTAGGAAGAAGAGTTGTCGGCAGGGTGTGGGGTGGGGGGCTGCTATGTCCTGAGGATGTTACCAGTGCTGTGTCCTTGTTGGGGATGGGGGTCGGGGGGAGTGGTGGATGGGCTTGGAAGACAGGGATCTGCTGGGCTGTGATGTGCCAAGCCTTCAAACCCTCGCGCAAAGTCACTTCCTCGTGACGCCCTTGAATGAGTGGGTTTAGGGGGGTAACGGAAAAGGGTCTTAGTTCCTGTATGTGAGTCCAGCCACCGTGGAGAGGAGGATATAGCTGCTGGTAGTGAGATGAGACAAGTAGAACATCTAGAAGAACCAGAGGCTGCCTGTGACTCCTTGAAGACAGGAGAGACTCTGTTTTTCCTCCACGTGCGGGAAGGCAGTTGGGACCAGTTTTACTTGGTGGATGCATTAGGAGTGCATCTTATTTGCCAAATAGATAATTTGTTATGGGTGACATTTTCTGTAGAATAGACTCGTAGTGTTATTTTTCTACCAGGTCTCTCTAGTCTGATGGCCCTCATTACATTTTTTCATCGTTGTATTTTCTTCCAAACTTCTTTTTTTTCCAGGGAGAAAAGCAGATGGTAAAAAGTGGTCTCTGGTGCTGTTTCAGTTAACAGATAAAAAAGTCGGTTGTCTTAACTTTTGGAATCCACGCTAGAAACTTAGCTTGAGATCCTGTGAGTGGTCGAGAACTCAAACACTCTTTAGTTGGCCTGGAGAGATTAGAATATAGACTTGTATTTGTTGCAAGGGAAGAATAGCAAGTTCTGGAAAGCCAGTTCTGGGGTCCTGATACAAGGTCTCCAAGAAACATAGCCACCATTGTCCAGACTGCCCAGGCTCAGGGCGTTGGCTTCCCTCCTCCAATACCCGACAACCTGTACCCTGTCAGGCATATCCTGTTTGCTAAGTAAATGCTTAGAAGCTTTAAAAGTTAATGAGCATTATTTCAACATATACTCTCCCCGCCCGCTTCTCAGACTCCACCAACTTGATCATGGTGTGAAAAGTGGCTATGAAAGCTCAGATATGGGTCGATGTAGACAAGTTATGGCTGACTGAACCCTGAAGAGCAGTGTAGCCTGACCCTGACGGCCTGGTGTGTTCAGAAATGAACTTAATCGGTTTCAGAAGTACATTCTGGTGTCAGAGCAGCACGAAAATGTCTAGATAGAGAAGAAGAAATGAACTGCCTTTTTAAATCCAGGGCGGTTTCCTGGCCTATGAGACGTCACCTTGCATTGCCACAAGGTATTGTGGGTCTTAAAAGAGAACCCACAGGCAGCAAAAGTTCTTTGGACCTTATAAAGGCCTGTGCCAATGACCGGTGTGTCTTATAGAAGTGTAGGGTGGATTCTGTCCTGGCAACCTACAGTGAATGGAGACTGGTGACTTTGGCCATATTTGTTTCCCTTAGTAATACACCAGTGACCTCAGATCTACACAGACAAATCAAGAGGGACTAGAAATGCTAAAATAAGGTTAATATTAAAAAACCTAGAAATACATTTTTTTTTCGGTGTCTATAAAAACAAGATTATATAAAACAGTATGAAAACACTGTATTACCGAGTTTGTAATATAATAGATGAAAAAGTAAAAGCACAGGAACGGGAAGAGGAAACAGCTATATTGGAGAAGCTTCCGTCTCTTACTGGGATTAAGGTAGTATAATCTGAAGTAGAAATTCTGGAAAAAATCTATATAGTGATCCCCAGAGCAACTGCTAAGGATATAACCAAAGAAAGGTTTAAAATCATTAATTAATGGGATACTAGCAAATATCCGCTTAATACAAACGAAGGGAATAAAGAAGGAACAAAAAGGACAGGAGAGGGGTGCCTGGGTGGCTCAGTTGGTTAAGCCACTGCTTTCGGCTCAGGTCATGATCCTGGAGTCCCGGGATCTGCTTCTCCCTCTCCCACTCCCCCTGCTTGTGTTCCCTCTCTCACTGTGTCTCTCTCTTTCAAATAAATAAATAAAATCTTTAAAAAAAAAAAAAGGACAGGAGAGCTATAAAACAACTAGCAAAATGGTAGGTGTAAATAAGCTACCAACGTCCTGGGCCTCAGTGAGGTGGACACACTGAATGCCGTGGCTCCCTAGCAAGGTAGCCAACACTAGCCACACCTTACATCCCTGGAAGCCAGGCACCAGGCTCACCCAGCTGCCCTGGGGCAGAGGTGAGGTCTCAGCTTCTGGTTCTCGCCAGCCCAAGCTTTTTGTTTTGTTTTTTGCCTGCAGTCATACTGCACTGGTTCCCTCAGAATTTTATTTGCCTAGTTTTCTGATTATTCATAGTCACCTGCGGCCTCAGCAGCTGTGTAAGTATGGACTTCACTTCGCCCCAGGTACACTTGTCCCTCTCCCTCATGGCAGCAATTCTCTTCTGTCACTCTCAAATCGCCGCATTTCATCCCTTACTGACTTGTCTTTTATAATCACAAAACTTTAGAAAGGACCTAACATTTAGAGTCAGAGATGTTTGAGAGAGTCAGCAGTAGGTCACTGGTCACCCAGGCAGCCTACCTTTGAGTGAATTTCCCACCTACTAGCTTTGCGGCCTCAATCAAATGACTTTTCCAAGCCTCAGTTTTTCTTGCCATCTGGGGGGTGAGTCCAAGCAGCACAGACCCTCCCCCAAGGGCCGAGGTGGTGGGAGATGAGGCTTTCGGGCACACGCCGCTTAACTGATGCAGATCGTGCACGCTGGGAGACTACAGTAACTGAGATTTAGTGAGATCTCACTGTGGGCCTGGCACTTTCCGTAAATCACCTCATTTATCCTCAAAACAACCCTGTGGGAGAGGTACTGCTATTACCCTCCATTTTACAGACGTGCAAACCGAGGCCGAGTGACCTCTCCCGCCCGCCTCACTTGCGGGACCCTGGACACCTCTCGTCCCTGCACCTATTTTCCCAAGGTTAAGCGGGGATAATTAACGGCACCTATGTTCCCCGGGGCCTGTACGGACTCGCGGGCACGAATGCCATCATCATCATGGCACTTAGAACTCAGTAGGCCAAGCGGCGACTGCCGGACGCCCGAGCTCCCAGATCCCGCGCTGGGAGGATCACGTCGTGGACTGGCCAGACGCTCGACCCGCGCCTGCGCAGACTCCGCGGACGGAGGGCGGAGCCTGTGCGACGACAGCTGGCGGCCGTAGGGGCGCCTGCCGGGAGGCTGTTCGCGCAGGCTCCGTGGGCGAGGGGCGTGGCCCGCCGAGGGGGCGGGGCTGTCAGGCGGTGTGGGCATCCACGCAGACTCCGTGAACGAGAGGCGGGATCACTGGGGGGGCGGGGCCGCCGGGAGGGGCCGGTGTCCGCGCAGACTCCGTGGGCGGAGGCGGAGTCGCCTGCGCGGGGGCGGGCGTCGCGGCGGCGGTGGGGCTGACGTGGAGGGTCCGGGTTAGCGGGCGCGGCGGGCTGCGGGATTGGGGAGCGACGGGCCGGGCCGGGCCCTCGGGCCCGAAGCGGCGGCGGGGGCGGTATAAAGCCGGCGACAGGGAGCATGTAATGTCGGAATGCGGAGGCCGCGGCGGCGGCAACAGCAGCAGCAGCAGCGACGACGCCGAGGACGAGGGTGGCGGCGGCGGCGGCCCCGCGGGCTCCGGCTCCCTCAGCCCGGCCCCGGCCGGAGTGTCCTCGGCGGGCCGGCTCCGTCGCGGGCTGCGCGGCGCCTCCCTCATGGCGCGCCGGCGGCCCGAGCTGCTCTGCGGGGCCGTGGCGCTCGGCTGCGCGCTGCTCGTCGCCCTCAAGTTTACCTGCAGGTGAGGCGGCCCGCAGCCCCGGGGCCCCGGCCGGCGGCGCAGGGCCGGCTCGGGGCCCGCAGGGTCCGGGGTTGGAGCGGCCTTCGCGGGGGAAGTGAGGCCTGGCTTTGCCTGGAGCCACGGACCCGACCCTGCTCAGCCTGCGGCCGTGCCCGCCACTTGCCCCGCGGGCCAGGCGAGGTTTTCGGGGGCTGCTCGGGATCCTTCCTTCATCCCATTTTAGCACCGAAGTTAGTGGGCCACGTTCTGAGCTGCTCGTCACCTGTTGGGGTTTCTTGGGAGGGGCGCACCTGTCACTTCTGCGCAGGCTGTAGGACCCTCATTTAACCCCCATCGGGTTTCCCTTATGCCGCGAGTGTAATGATTCACAACTGTTAGAGTCCCAGACCCCTTCGACAATTCGTGCACTCATCGATCTAACGATTATTCATCCACACGTGCTACGGTGGATAACACTCACCCAGGTGAGCGTTCAAGATAAAAATCCCACTCTCCTTTCCAGTGGGACAGGCAGTAAACAACTTAATATAATTTTAAAGGGCTTCTGTAAGTGCTCTGCAGGGAATAGAAGGAAGGAGGGTGGGGCAGAAAGGCCTTCGTGACCACGAGACCTAGGAAGCTCACCCGGGGAGGAGGAAGGGGCCAGCCCTGGGAAGATTTGGGGGAAGAGTGTCCAAGGTAGAGGGAGCAACAAGGGCAAAGTCTGGACAGGGCTGTTGTTTTACTGTAGCTGAAAAGAAGGCCTGGGTAGGCAGGACCATAGTGAACAAGAAAAAAATTAAAGTTACTGTGTGTCTTTTGGGGAAGGTACACGGATACAAAATGTACTTTAAATTTCAGGAGTACTTTTGGTCTCCCAAGTCCTCAGTGTATCTTCTCGGACTCCCAATTTTTAAGTCTCTGTTGCGACTGACTGGCATATTAGCCAAGAGGAAGATTTCAACTTGGAACATTTTTACGGAGTGTGTTAAGCATAGTATGTGGCCTCTGTTGTCAGAGAGGTGTCAGAGGTTTGGGAATTTTAGTGAAAGGGGACAAATTATGATAACTGTTACTGATATTTGCCAAGTACCAGCAGGGTTGCTCATCCTTGGCACTTGGGCAGAGGGGCTGTCCTGTCCATGGTAGAGTGTTTAGCAGTATCCCTGGCTTGTACCTACTAAATACCCATAGCACACAGCCCTGGATATGACAACCAAAAATGTCTCCAGACATTGCCAAGTGCCCCCTGGGGAACAAAACTGCTTGCTTGAGCACTGCAGCTTACTTACATCAGTGCATTTATTCCCTTAATACATCATCTGAGAGCCTAGTATGGACCCAGTAAAGGCTCAATCCCCAATAAAGTCTGGATGTACTCTTATCCTTCCAGGTTATAGATGAAGGAGTTGAGCTTTGGTCATGTTACAAAACTTGCCCCAAATCACACCCACCTATTAAGTGGCTGAGCTGGAATTTGAATCCTTTATTGTTAGGTACTAGGCTCTTAACCTTGCTCTTTATCATGGGCTGCGCAAAGAAAAATACATGAAGTATTTTACAACGTGGAATTGCAAGATGTCTTTGGGTTCAATTTAGGAAGAGAGGTCCGTTGTGTGTGTCCGTGTCTGTCCCCGACACCCCCCCCCCCGCCCCCCGCAGCTCCAGGGGTGGGGAACTTACTGACATCCGTTCGTCCATAGAAATAATGCTTCGTGTTTTTTCTGAAAGAACATGACTTTAAAAAGCTAAGAAAGTCCTTTGAGATTTGGGGAAGAAGGAAGAGTGTAAATCCAGTTATTGTGGCAGGCAGAGCAAGATCCCTACCTGCTTCGGAATAGGAGTGAGCCAGTGAATGGCCGCTTGCCTGTCCCTCTTCTTTCTGTGCCACTGGCAAATCTGGAGAGTCTTTTAATAGACTGAACTTGATTTTTTAGAGTCTTGTTTGATTGAATGGTGTCATGATACTGTTATAGACTCGAACATTTCTGACCCCGTTTTTCTATTTTACTTTTAAGATTGTTGCATTAATGAGGACAGAAGCTTATGAGAAAGTAGGATTTTTTTCAAAATTTTATTTTTATTAATAGCACCAGGCCTAAAATAAGGGACAGCCCTCCTCAGTGTTGGTTGCTTAGCTGAGTTCAAACCAGATAATATAAAAAAGGTTGATTTGGGGTGGAAACACAATAATTGTGCATTTTTGGGCCTTTAATCTTTATTTTACCTGCCTTTCTATTCATTGAGTCTCCTTGACTGCATCCTACTCCCTTTCCTTTCACCCTGATTTTGGAGGGAAAAAGTTGTGTGTCTGTATCTATATATGTATGTGTGTGCGTATATTCATTTTCCTTTCTTGCATTTTGTGATTTCAAAGCTGCTTCAGATCCTCTTCAGAAGGAGGTGTAACGTGTGCGTTTCATAGAAAAATTGGGAGTTGCAACCCGCCGTTTTTGCTTGCAACCAGCTCTTGAGTTTTTCGAACCTGAGACTGAGCCTTCAAATTTGCAGGAAATCTTTGATCTAGGTAGAGTTTCTCAAAAACTTGTAGCAAGTTTTAAGAGTTAAATGGAAACTTGTGAATGTTTCTGGTGGAGCAGAGGCAGATGTTTGTCTTCCCTGGTTAATGTTTGCTTTTCCATGGGCCACGTATTTTATCTGGCTGGTGTACTTTAGGAACCGCTCTGAACACGCAGAGCAGTAATACTGAGTGGATTATTATCCTTTGTTTGGCTGTCACAGACCTACATTTTCCCTCAGATTGTGTTATTTAACACTCAGCATGCAATTTGACTAGTAGAAGAATCATCTCGAAAGAGGGG
Organism: Halichoerus grypus; assembly: GCF_964656455.1. Taxonomy (NCBI): domain Eukaryota; kingdom Metazoa; phylum Chordata; class Mammalia; order Carnivora; family Phocidae; genus Halichoerus; species Halichoerus grypus. The sequence continues at coordinate 31,374,224 of NC_135717.1, forward strand.
AGTTTTGGAGCTTTTGATAACGTGTCACGCAGGGCCTTCTTCATCTCTTTGCATGGCTGCCTGTCATTCAGGTCTCGGCTTAAAAGATCCCCTGTCCCATCACCCTGTTAAATTCTCCACCTAGCAGTGATCCTTTTGTGGGTTTTTGTTTGTTGCATACGTGTTCGGTTGTGTGTTGCCTCCCTTGAGAACATTTTCGTGCTTTCAGCTGTAGCCTGCGTGCCTGCAGTGTGGTTTCTGAAGCATACTAACATTTGCTCAGTGAACATTTTTTTTAAATTATTGTGTAAGTGACTGAGTTTTTCAGGTTCTGGAGAACTTTTACATAGACAAAGCTCCCTGATTGTGGGGTTAAAATGGTAGTTTGAGTGAATAAATAGGAGATTTGTTCTTTTAATACCACTTCTTTATGATATTAATAATTTTTGGTTAAAAATAGGGAAGTAATAGATTTAAACCTGTCTTAATTCAGGAAGCTAACACCTTCTAGATGCAGAGGAGGGCGTGGGATTCTTTCCTTTATGCTAAATGACCCAAGGCTCTTAGAGGAGGTAGGGTCTTGGGTGTTTAGGTTTTCCTTTTTGGTTCTAAATATCTTTCTGTCTGCTGGGCATCTCAGAGCCGGCACACTTTCCTTCTTGTTCTTCCTTCCTGCTACCTTGCTGTATTCTGAGAAGCCAGATTATCAAGTTAGTTTGAACACATATGTGAACATAGAACATAATGATGTGGCCCTTAGGATCATGCCTAGTAAAGCAAATGAGCCTCTGACACTTTTATTCTGAGTGTTCTTAATTATGTCTATCTCTGTGGGTTTATATTTAATTTGCCTTTGCATATGTTCAGGTGAGGTAGGAGGGTCGGTTTGTTCGTTTCACAAATTATCGAACTTCAGAGGACCAGGCACCATAAACAGTGAGGCTCTAACAGTGAAAAAAATAGGGTTCTTGCCTTCAGGGAGTTAATGATGTGGTAGAGTAAATAGGTAATCAGTAAAAGAAGTAAGTTACTGATTGTGGTGAGGGGTATAAAGGCAACCAACAGGGAGCTGAGAGAAAAAAATGAGGTCTCCTACTTTGGGTAGAGTTGTCAGAGGAGGAGACACACCAGCCAAGATGTTTTTCTCATCAGCTTCATGGTGGTATATTTTGTTTTCAGTAAAATTACACATTTTACATGTACAGATTAATTACTTTTTTTTTTTTTAAAGATTTTATTTATTTATTTGACAGAGAGAGACACAGCGAGAGAGGGAACACAAGCAGGGGGAGTGGGAGAGGGAGAAGCAGGCTTCCTGCTGAGCAGGGAGCCCGATGTGGGGCTCGATCCCAGGACCCTGGGATCATGACCTGAGCCGAAGGCAGACGCTTAACGACTGAGCCACCCAGGCGCCCCCAGATTAATTACTTTTGATAAATTTAACCACCTCCATCCTTTCAGTCAAGATAGAGAATGTTTCCTTCTCCCCAGAAAGTTTCCTCAGTACCCGTATTCTGCAGTCAGTGTCCCTGCCCCACTCCCCACTCTAGATAGTCACTGGTGTGATTATTTTGTTATAGATTAGTTTTGGAATTTTATATAATGCATTCATGTTATATGTATTCTTTAGTGTCTGACTTCTTCAGTGTAATTATTTTGAGATTCATCCAGTTATGGTATGTATCAGTTCTTTTATTGTTGAGTAACATTTAATTGTAAGAATATACCCCAGTTTATTCTTTCACTTAATGAGTTACTCCAGCTTCTTTATGCTTACTATTTAGATAATTTATCTTTTCCCATCCTATGCTTTCATCCTATGTCTTTATGTTTAAAATGGGTCTCTTTTAGACAGCATTTGGTAGGTCTTGCTTCATTATCTAGTCTGGCATTCTCTTCCTCTTAATTGGGTGGTTTAGTCCTTTTATATTTAATGTAATATTTAATTACATATTTAATATTTGATATTGTTGGGTATAATCCTACCTTCTGGCTATTTGTTTTCCATTTGTACCTTCTGGTGTTTGTTCCTTCCTTGGTCGTTTTCTGCCTTTTGGGTTAATTGAATATTTTCTAGGGTCTCTTTTTTAATTCTGTTGGTTTCTAGGCTAAACCACTGTATTGGTTTTATGCCATGTTAATGCAGATGTGTGAACAGCTCAAGGTGTTCATTAAGCTCCTTTCACCTGGTGGGATGCAGCCTCAGCCAAGATATTTTGTCTTGATGGGAAAAATAGTGGCAGCTCTGTGACTTCAGACCACTTGTTCATTCTTTTCTGTCTTCTCTTGATCTCTCCCTTTTGGGAACTTCAGGTACTCAGGAAGACTGTTTTCCAGTTAAAATGGGCTGATACTTTGTTATTCATCTTTATTAACCTTTGGATCATGATATTGTTAACCTTAAAAATTAAAGAGTCAGTTATTTTACCAGAAAAATGGGTTTATTCAGAAATAGCAGAGAACTGCAATCCAGGACATGCAAGCTATGGCAAATCATAGGCAAATCCCACAGACAAAGGAGAACAACATTATTTTATGGAGAAAGGGGAAGATGGGAGGGGTTGTTGTGAGTGAAAGTCCATTGGAGAGAAGCAAGAGTTTGGGGGGATGACAGTTTTTCAATGGCTGATTGCTGGAGTAGTCAGTCTTTTTGTAGGAGTTGTTACATCTTTTCCTGTTGGGGCTTGTAATTCTTTTCCTGTTGAGGATTCTCCTGTTGGAGTCTAATTGATCATTTTTTCCTGTAATTGACAGGGAGAGGTGCTGGCTCCCCCTTCTGGCCTCCCCACTCCATTTTAGTGGCTTCCCAATATATGTATCTGGAGAAACTACATTATTATTTATTACTTTTTCCTGAATGCCCTGGATAAGTACAGGTCAACTCCAGCTCATAAACATAATGTTTTCTCAGAGTTGAGTCCATGGTAAGAATTTCCCATAGAAATCTTATTAGTGGTAGCCACGAGAGCTCCCTCTCCTTAGTTCTGAGTAAGCTCGCTGGCTGTTCTGAAGCCCTGGAGATCAGTGGCTCCTTTGGTGAGCCAGGCTGCAGAGAGGTGAGGGAGGAGTGTGTTGGGTGTGGGAGGCAAGAATAGGGATTATTCTAAGACCTCCTTCTCCTTTGCTCTCTGCTGCCTTCCCACCCCACACCTGGGGAGACAGTGTTAGAGAGTCGTTTTCAGCATATTGGTCATGTCTTGCATTCTCTCAGCTAAATATTGCCTTAGCACAGCATATTTTTTACTCCAGGGTGATGTTTTAGGAACTCCATGTTCTTACTCAAGGGATTTTTCTCTTAAGCTTCGATCTCCCTCCACAGAAAGCTGTTTTTAGAAGAAGATAAACTTAGCAATCATGTTTGTGTTTGCTCTTTTGTAGTCGAGCAAAAGATGTGATAATACCAGCAAAGCCACCTGTCAGCTTTTTCTCCTCGAGGTCTCCGGTGCTTGACCTCTTCCAGGGGCAGCTGGACTACGCAGAGCATGTTCGCCGGGACTCAGAGGTGGTGCTGTTGTTCTTCTATGCTCCGTGGTGTGGCCAGTCCATTGCCGCCAGGTCAGAGATTGAGCAAGCAGCGGGTCAGCTTTCAGACCAGGTAATGCTAACACTCAGCCTGCAAATGGATGACTCAGCCCTGTGTGCCGGGCTGGTTGTTCCCAGAGAGACCCCTTACCCAGCTGGCTGACTGAGCCAGGGTGAAGGCCAGGAGCCTTACTTTAAAAAATTGTAATGCCTTCTATAAAGAAAAAGGATTTCTGATGGTGAGGGTCATAGTTGGTTAGAGGCAGGAGAGGGAGCAGGAGAGGGAAACACTGAGCTGTGTTTCCTTGTGATGCAGGTCAGTGTTCATCTCAGGGTGCCATGCTGTTTGGTTTCAATGCTGAAAAGCCTAGTTGAATATCCATTGGATACTTGTCCATGAGTTATTTTCTTTTTCTTTTCTTTTTTTTTAATATTCACATTATTTATTTGAGAGAGAGAGCACACGCGTGCGTGTGCATGTGCATGGGGTTGAGGTAAGTAGGGAGGGGCAGAGAGAGAATCTTAAGCAGGTTCCATGCCCAGCATGGACCCCGATGCAGGGCTGGATCTTACCAGCCTGAGATCATGGCCTGAGCCGAAACCAAGAGTCAGACTAAGCCAGCCAGGTGCCCTGCTGTAAGACAGATTTATATGTCATGACTACAATGTAACATACTGACCTTTTAAAAATACTTGGACCAAATAAATAAATAAATAAATAAAAGTAAAAATAAAAAAATAAAAATACTTGGACCAGAACTATATGCGACAAATACTTAATGAAGGTTAACCTTTGTGCTAGACCAAAGGGCTGCGCAAATGAGTCATCTATATGGCAGTGGTTTTCAACCCAGTGGATCCCAGTTGCCTTTTATAAAACAAATATTTTATGAGGTGTCTTTTGCTGTCCTGAAAAGGAATTCATAGATGATAAAACTTCCCTACACATTAAATTGCAAAAGAGCTAATCTACTAATTATAAAGGTGGGGGAAACAAAAGTAACACAATCAGGTCATGTGTGTTTCAGGATGTAAATGCTGGGGCAAAATAGGTCCTGGTCCCTTTATGGAGAACTGTTGGGGTCAGACTGGTAAAGGTGTGTTGTGTTAGAGACTCAGGTACCGTGGGGACACTGCTCTCACTGATTCGAGTTTCCTAAGCGGTAAACAGCTCTTGGTAAAGGCTGGAACCAAACAAAGTAATTTTTGCCTTGGGTTTACATAGGAGTTGCCTTCCCAAGAAATTCGGTGAATACAAAAACCGTACTTTGGATTCACATATGAAATGGAATTAGGTCCTGGGCTTGATTACTAACAGACAGGTTTTCTCCAGCCTCATTGTTGGGCAGGACATTTCAAACTGCCCTGGGGTGCTGGGGATAACTCTTCCCTGTGCAACGCAGTTTCGACCATCGTGGGCTGTCTCCCACAGTGCCTGCCCACCGCATGCCCTGTAGCTTCCCAGTCACTGCAACAAGCAGAAGAGATTGCACAGATTTCTAAAAGGCTGCTGCTGAGAACCACTCATCTGAGGTAATTTATGCAGGCAGCTGAGTTCCAGAAGTTTCTTTGGAACTCTGGGTTGGTTTTTCTTAGAAACAATGTTATAAATGCTGGTGAGGCTTTCTGCCCAACCTAGCAAAGCCTTTTGAACCATTATAGATCCCTGAATGTGGTGCAAAGTACTGTTTAAATCTAGCTCTTCATTAGAACTCTTCATTGCCTGGGACACTGGTTCTGAGGAGGTTGTGATTTTGTGTTCCGACTTTGGACCCATGGGATCGATCAGTTCCCAGTACTCCCTTTACCCCCCTCCCCCTTTAAAAATGACTAATAATAGGGGCGCCAGGCTGGCTCAGTTGGTAAAGCATGTGACTCTTGATCTTAGGTTCGTGAGTTCAAGCCTCACATTGGGCAGTAGAGCTAACTTAAAAAAAAAAAAAAGGTAATAATAACCAAACTGGCAGACACTTCCAGGGAGGAAGCAGGAACTCTAATGGAGCGCTGGGAGGCAAGCGATAGGTTAGCATAAAAGAAGTCACCACTTCATTCCCCAGGCATTGCCCAAGTTTTCTGAATTAAGAGAACATGTGGGGAACGAGGAGGAAATCTGTGTTTAGGGCAGGTGTCAGTTACTTGTTACTGTATTGTGAGCTGAAGCAGTGGTGTCCTTCTGAGTGATTTTCGGAGTGGCGTTCTGGTGTGCTGGGCCCTGTGCAGTTTCTCATGACAGCTCTGCACACTGGCCCTGGCGTCCCTGTGCTTGGAAGCAGGACCTCAGACTTGGATGGTGGAGCAGTTGGCTAAGGATCACATGACAAATGGTGAAGGTTATAGTGCCATCCACAGCTAATGGGCACTGCTTTTTTCAAATGTTTTTTCCAGCTCCTTCCAAATGGAGAGCTTATTATTCTGTGTTCTCACTAGGGAAAAGGAGGGGGTTTATTTTTGGAAACAGGCAAAAATCGTTTGAGCCACATTGCTTTAGTAAAATTAGCAAACATGGTAGATTGTGCCCTATTTTTGAATAAAAAAATGAGATGTCGCCTTTAAGTAAAGATATCGTTGTTTTCCTTTCTCATAAATGGACTCTAAAAGGAGCTCTAAAGAGCTTCCACGAAGTTTTGAGCAATATTGCTATTTACGACGTGTAAGGAAGGCCTCTAAAAGTGACTTTTCATTTGTAATCTTCGTATTTTTTCAATATTACTATGAAAATTTCTTCACATAGCAAAGGTAAAGGAATTGTATATATGATTGCCAGTTAAATGTTGTTAATGACATTTTATTTTGCTTATTTGATCATGTATTTATTTCTCTTACTATTCCTCTAGTCAGTAGTTCTCACCTAGAGGAAATTTTCTCCCCCAGGGGACTTTCGGCAGCATTTGGAGCTATTTTTGGGGATCACTATTGAGGGGGGGAAGCTGCTGGCATGTAGTGGGTACAGGCCAAGAATACTGCTAAACCCTACAACCAGTGTGTAGGACTGCCCCTCAACAAAGACACACATACAGAAAGCCTCCTACCAGTGGAAGGCCAAAATAGCAGTAGTGCTGAAGTTGAGAAACCCTGCTCTAATCTATGAACCCATCTTCTTTGGGGTACTTTTCCAAGTAGATTGGAGACACAGTGACACTTCTCCTGAAATACCTTAGCATTTACCTATAAATATGTGTTTAATTTGTATTTTTGCTGCTTAATACTACATTTTAGAGCATAGCTTTAATTATCTTATTCTTACTGGTTTTTAATGTAGTTGTTAAAAATGGGTTTTGATATTTGTGACGTTTTATTTGCAGCTAACATTTTTTTTCCTTCTCCCATGCTCAGTTTGACTGTCAAGATATCCTTCCATTGAGTTTTAGTGTAATCATGCTTAGAAAAAGCTCACTGGTGCTCATTCACTTTAGAATTCAAAGCAAATCATTTCCCTCTTGGACTAGACTGTAAAATACTAGTAAAATACTAGAGTCCTAGCTAGACACCATAGATGAAAGTCTGTCTTTTTTTTTTGTGGTGGTAGATGATGACCTTCTTTGAATACCGGAGATAATTTTTTTCTCACTTTCTGTTTTGGAGAGGAATAGTTCCATTTCTATGATTTTTATCTTTAAAATCTTGGTAATTTTTCAGTTGTTATTCATAGTCATTTGAAACCTTTTTTGGCTCTGCAGGTGTTGTTTGTGGCAATTAACTGTTGGTGGAACCAGGGGAAATGCAGAAAACAGAAGCATTTCTTTTATTTCCCTGTGATATATCTGTATCATCGGAGGTAAGAATTAGTTTTCTAATTCCAGTTACGTTCCAAAGTGAATTTTTTTTCTGTTTAAAAGTATTAGATATTCACTGTAGGAAATTGAGAAAGTACAGATAAGCAAAAAATACAGATAAGCAAAAATAAATAAGAGGATCTGGATATTTAATCAGCCATACATAATCATTATGTGTTTTGATTTATATCGTCCTCTGACTATACATATCCACCCTCTTTTTTTTTTTTCCAAAATAAAAAAATGGGATTGTGTAGTAATAGTATTTCCTAAACTGCTTTTTCTTGCTTGTGTGAACATTTTTTTCATACCATTACGTAGTGTATGGCATTGTTTTTGGTAGTGCTAGCGGCCCTATTGTGCGGCTGTACATTTCAGACATCCTGAAGTACTTTATCGTCTGAAAATACACAAAGGTCCTTATCCTGTCACCTGGCAACATACATAAGCAGGAGGGAATCTTAGCACCTTTTCAGCTGGGAAGAAAGTTACTATGAGTCCCCGGTCCTATGCCCATAATCCTGAAACCCAAGGAGCTTTGAAGACCTGAAAAGTTTTCGTAAATTTTGTTCCCGTATGCATTCATCTAGCCTGAAGTAACAAGAGGCTGCCTTTGGTCTTTATCCCACTTAAGGAGCCAGTTTATTTATTATGCTGCAGAAATATTGGTGTTTGATTTTGGAATACTGCCCAGACGTTGCTGTGAGTGTTAAGTAATGTCTAAAATCGGTCTTGAAGAATTTTGGAGACAGATGAGATTTTGACTTTGTTCAGTGTAATTGGCTTGAAGTTTGTTAATGAAGGTAAAATGGGTAAAGAATGTTTGATTAGTAGGAACTTTACTTTTTATGCTTTATTTTTTCCCTCCCTCTGAACTTCCTAGGCTTTAATCAGTGAGGATTTATAAGAAACATCAAACTATCATTTGTGGATTATCTGTCACGTTCCATCACACCTCATGTTTCTAACATAAAATGTTGTGTGGCATGTAGTATTGTTTCTCAAGAGCTGTTAAGTAATATTTGAGCAAAAATGCACTTTCTTACCCCATCTCCACCTTCAAAGTCTCTTCTAGATACGAGAGTACTTCTCAGAGAGTAAACTGTTGCATTTGAAGATGCTAAAGCTGTCTGCTCTGTAATGGGATAAATAAGCTCGCCCTGCGAAGGTCCCTGCAGTTCTCTTTTTGGAAGTAGACAATATTTGGAGATAGGAAATAGGTCACAGGTGCCTAGTGAGGAGTATAGGCCTTGCCACTAGGTAACCCAAGTCAACTGCCCAGAGGTGGGCCTAATTTGATGTGATACTAAAATCAGGAGAGTTCCCTTGAATCAAGTACAAAATATCTTTTTGGGTTATATGGCTGTGCAGTATATTGTCTTATACTGTTTGTTTTCTTAGATTTATGGAAAGATTGAAAGGACAGGCAAGGAACTTTAGAAACATCTAGTCCATCCTTCTCATTTTATGAGGAATTTGAGGTTGATACTCTCCTTGAAGTGCTTGCCCCTCATCTTTGCCTGTTAGGTTTTACTTGTTTCAGTTCGTTCAGACCTCTTAATACTCACTTGAATATCTCCCATTCCCAGTGTACCAAAAACAAGCAAGTGCTAAGGCACAGAGATACCTGAAAGATAGCCTTTTCATATCCCGTTTAAGAATCTGCAAGTTCTCTGTTCTATACATAACACACATGAATGAATGTGTGTCTTCAGCTAAGCTCTCTTGTGACCATTCGGTGGTGCAGGTTCTCTTGGTTAATAGTGCTTGCAAATGTGGCCCCTCAGCCTCATCCCTGGGCAGACAGACCATCGCTGTCCGTGTGTTTCTGTTGTTCCTGTGTTCGTAATGGCTTACCTACTAGTGGCTGCTGAGATTAATAGACTCTCTGTTTTGCTTTTAAGTAGATTCCACTTTTTTTTGCTTGTATTGATACCACTCACTAAGAAAGTTTATAAAAGGCTCTAAGGCAGGGAGTAGTTTCTTCTAACACTCTGTTCACGGCTCAGCAGCCCTGGATCAGCTCGTCCCGTGGTCGTGACTGTGGCATGTTGGTAAAATGTGTTCTGCACCTGCATTCTGAGATCTTCTCAGCTTTTACAAGTCACTGGGATCCTTCTAACGACCCTCCAGGAGCCTGTTTGCCTGAGTAGATGACGTTTCCAGATTTGTTGGCTCCGTTTTGCTGAACAAAATGTGTTATCAGATGATTTTTTGATTTCTTCCTTTAAATTAAAAATTGTTAGTGGCTGATGGGGTTGGTGGTGGTGGTAATTTTTAAACTAATGTAGGTCTTGAATTGATAGAGTTGTTAACTCTGTCTCCCAGCTGTGCATGTAGAGCGCTATTTTTACTTTTTTCATGCTAACATTCTTTTGTTTGGCATCATATTTTCAGTGCACCCTGAAGAATTGTGTTTATCTCATCCCATTATATGTGTGTTTGTCATTTATGTAAGCATATGGTATTGGGATCACAGCATTTATGTAAATCTTTACTATGCTCTGTTTATTTTGCTATTAACAGCAAGCTTAATGTCAATTTCTATTTAGACAGAAGAATGGTTATGGAGTTATTATATTTCACCTTACTCCCCCATCCCGCCACATACCATTCAGTTATATTTGAGCAGCGTCTGCATTGTGCAAGATTGAAGAAAGCCATGTGAGGATTCTGATTAGCTTAGGAGGGTAACTGAAAGTTGGTCTTATTTCTTAGCAATGCTAAATCAAATTGCTGTGCATCCGTAAGCACACCTGGAAGGGAAAATAAGATCATTTTTGCAGATCCCTTTGTCCCTTCCCATTATCTTTTTTTGTTATAGTAAAGCGTTCAATAGGTTTCAGGTTATTTAGTGATCCTTTGTGTAAGTGCCTATGGGAATATTTAATAAGTACGTTTTAGTAGGCCAAGGGCCAGTTGCTCAGCTTGTTTTTTATTTCAGAGTGATGTGTAAAAGAAAGTCCCCCCCCCCCCCACGTTGAATTATGTAGTTAAGATCCTGCAATCCTTTAAGCATTTGGTCAGTTTCCAGGATTGCCTTTCTGTTTGGTTTTGTTTTTTAAAGAAATATTATTATGGGAATTTTTCTTTTTCCCCCAGAGGCTAGAATGAATGTTCTTTGTTTGAAATTCAGTTTGCAGTTGAATTAAGCTCATAGAAAAGTAGTGGCTGCTTGTGCCACCCGGCACATGAAATGCTTACTCTCAGTTGGTCCTCCATTCACCTCCCGGGACACAGGCTACTTACCTATGAAGCAGTCAGGATCGTCTTGTGGTTTTGATGATTTCAGTTATACGTTACAGGTTTAATGCATGGTGTATTATTTTTATTTTTTTATTTTTATTTTTTTGGTACTAGTTTTGGACCAATCGAATACAAAGGCCCCATGAGTGCTGTTTACATTGAGAAGTTTATCCGCCGGGTGATGAAACCACTTCTCTACATCCCATCTCAATCAGAATTACTAGATTTTCTCTCAAACTACGAGGTACCTGTCTTTCATATCTCCTCCCATCCCCAAGGTTTCACTGGGTTGTGTTGGATTGTTTATATTAGAAGGGTTTTTTATACCTCTTGATTTGCAGCAATGAAAAGATCACATTATAGATAAGCCCCAATTAAATGATTTTTGAGATACTCGATCGTAGGGATGGTTTGGCCAAGTGAGTTTTGAGAGAATGGAACACTTGTAAACCTTGTGAATTTTTTATTTGGGAATTTCCAGCAGACTTTCAGTTTGTCTTATGAGCTTAGAGCAGATAAGAATTAACTTACAGGTTTATATGCACCTGCAAATTTCTAAAAATTTTATTTGACACTGTATGGCATGTTACTATGGAATACTTGGTTTTACTTGTCAGCTGTAGTTTAGCTTTAAAAAAAACTGAGAACGTGTGCCCTTCTATTTTATAAAGTGCATAACTCTTTCAAGGTCTTATTAACAGAAAGTTTCCTAACATGGCTTCTCTGCTGCTTTCCCATTGCCAGCTTCATCCCCTGATAAATTGTTTTTTATAGGATCTTCAGTGTGTGTTCAGGACCTCTTATTATTGAGAGGCCAGTATAAAGCTTAAAATAATCTCAATAAATTATAAGAACAGTTCCACAGAAAAAGTCATTGCAGCAAGTGTAAATCATACTTGGGTACAGCAAGTAAAAATGATACTTAGATACAGGACCATAGGTACCTGAGACATAAACCCTACGAATCCAGACCTCACTGAGGATTTAGTAATTGTGACTGGGTTGGATTTTACCTTTTGCACTGGGGAGATTTTATGTAGATTGGACATGAATTTCTGTCATTACAGCTTTTCGGTCATGTTAGGAACACTGTTTATGTGTTAACTCTGAGTAGATTCTTTAAGCAGCAGTGTTAATATCTAGTTATTCTGCTTGTAAGTTCTCAGCTGTGCATTAGAGTGAATGTGTCCTTACTCTTACGTGGCTACGGGATGGCTTTCCATGCCCCTCACAGGCTTGTCTCTCGTTCTGCGAGGGCAGGCACGGGATGGCTCTCCGTGCCCCTCACAGGCTTGTCTCTCGTTCTGCCAAGGCAGGCTGGCAGCTGGGAGCCACCCTGGGTGCCTGGGCCTGGTCCCACTGGCAGCATTAACTGGTTCTGTGACGTGGGGCAGGTCACTCACCTGCCAGGCATCAGGGGACTGGAACGGGCATTTAACTCTTAGCTGCAATAGTTGTGTGATAAGTGGGTTTTCATGTAGATTTGCAGTAGATGATGGTCACGGAGGCGGTACGGCAGAATGGTGAAGAATCAGGACTTAGACACTGAGCTCCGTCACTTGTTAGCTGTGTGGCCTATGGGCTTCTTAACCTCCTTAAGCCTCCATGCCTTCATCTATAAACAGGGATTAAATAAGACATGAAAATGCCTGCAGGATGGAGTCCCAATAAATGAAAACTTATCCATAGAAATGGCGTCATGGGAAAATCCTGGATATTTAGCACTATTGAGAGAACTCGACATGTGTGTAATGTTTGCTGGAACTTCCTACTTATATAAGAAATCTTTTGTTTGTTTTATAATTAAGATGATAAAAAATGACCTGCAGGGGTGAAGAGGTCTTCCTTCAGGTAGGCTTTGTAGGGACTTCCGTAGGACACTGTGCCTAGTTTTGCTTGAAATCCTCTGTTTTTTTCTTTACATTTTCACTGAGTTTCTCCTAAAAAATAAAGGGAAAAATGGCAGACGAGCAATGGCACATGAATAAATAGTATATATTATGTGTTTACCCTTTCAAAGAAAAGTATGGAAAACATTGAGATCACTTAGCCTTATAATAAGAGTACTGAGAGGCAACTTCATTATTTTCAGCTCCTTTGGAGATCTGTATCCAGAGAGTTCGGAGCCAGTTCTTAGCAGGGGTCATGTGATAAGGAGTAGGACTCAGCTAGGGCTCTAGAGGTCTAGGTTTTAGTCCTGACATTAGCAAGTCTCTGAGTTCTGAGTTTTACACAGATTTCTAGTCTCTGAAGGTAGGGAATTGGCTCACATAATCCCTTCTGACTATTTTGACTTTGATGAAGTTTAGAGGCTGAAAGAGGGAGGCAGAAGAAGGTTCGTCAGTTATTGGTTGGGGAAGTTTTTTTGAGACATGCCTTTGAACATCCGTATCAGAGCTCTTTCTGATCTTGTTTTGTTTATGGCCTCTATAGTGTCTCTGTGGTTGGACCTGCAGGAGAGAGGCGAGTTCCCCTTTATGACTGAGCAGCAAGGCTGGTTCCTTACCTTTAGCCTCTGCATTTTCTGAATCTGCTTGTTAGCAGTGCTTTCAGAGATGATGCTCCAAGTTTGACGCTGAGTTCACATCAGACTCACTGATGTGCTGGTGACATTACTCATTTCGGCGGCCCGCTGAGTTAGAATGATGTACAGCAATGTTCAGACTGCCTTTAAAACAGGACCAAGAAGGTGCTGCCAAGATGGGACCCCGTATGGCCTGTCAGCCTTTAGAATGCTTCCTCCCAAAGTGTGTAGATAGCTTTTATCATGTTAGTATCATCTTTCACTGGGCTGCTTCTCACTGAGATGAAATTGCCTGGTTGGCAAGAGACAATATTTGATTAATGGTGAAAGAACTCAGGAGGCCAGCCCAGCATGGCACTTGTGAAACCATCTATCTTGTGAAACATACCAACACTGCCTAGATGGTCTCGGTTTCGTGCACACTCTTTGTAAGATAACGTAACGGCAAAATGTCAGATCCAGAAATGAAACCACCGCCATGGCTTTGAGAGTCGAATAAAGAGGAAAGGTAAAGGCATTTTTGGAGGCCCCGCTATAGAGCACAATATGCTTCTGGACATTCCTCTGAATTAAGGTTTCCCAACCTCGGCATTATTGACACTTGGAGTCAGGTAGTTCTGTGAGGGTGGGGGCTGTCCCACCCTTTGCAGAATGTTTAGCAGCAGTCTTGGCCTCCACCTACTGGATACCTGTAGCACTTCCTTCCCCCCTTAGCTGTGACAACCAAAAATAGCCAGGCATTGCCAGATGTCCCCTAGGGGGACAAAATCACCTCGGTTGAGAATGTCTCTTGTAAATTACTGTTTTTCCCAAATAAGGCCTTAGGATGCTTCACAGGTATTAGAACAAACAGATCTTTTTTTTCAGGTAGCACGCAGAATGCCACAATCTAATTGTTGCAAGCTTATCTCATACCACAGTGGCAGAGAGAATATGGAAATCAAGCAGTGCCTTGACTGGAAAATCCTGGAGCGTTATCTGGGGGGACTAGAGACAGGATGAGTTGTATTGTCATCAGTAGAGCTGTCCGTGATGTTCAGCCTTATACTCAAATTGTTACTGCCCCTCCCCACAAAATATGCTTCCTAATATGTTAAGGGTCTTGCTAATTTAAAGAAATCTTACTATGAAAGGTACATCTTTTGATCAAGAGCCTTATCTCGTAATTTTTGTGTTTTGTAAAGGGATTTCAATATTAAGTGTATTTAAATTTAAGTATACCAGAATTGGGCTAAAATAATGCTTTAATGTTTTTGTGGCACTTCTCAGGTTTGTTAGAATGGCAGTGCTTTTTGCTTATGTCTCTAGGTGTGTTTGTGACACCCTGAAGGAGTGCATTTGATAATTGTCCCCTCATTAAAAAAAACCATACTGATTAATTGTAAATTTATTTGTCTTTAATCGAGATATTTGTGAGCAGTTTGGACCATCATAAAATTGTGCCATTAGTGTTTATTACTTGGGAAGTGATGATATTCTGGAAGTAATAATCTTTAACATAAACTTTTATTATGTGTATCCTGACCATATATGTATATGCTTATGTTGCTGTCACAAAGAGAAATGCTGTAGTTTTATCTTGGTTTGAATTTTTGTAAGTCCCTCAGATGAATCCTTCCAAAAGCCTCTTTCAGTTGATTTGATATTGAATTACCGAAAACAGTAAAAGTTTTTAACCAGCGGAAAACATTGTATTTGACTTGCTATCTCAAACCTGCCCAAATTGGTTTGCTCGTCATTAACTCTAGTTTTCTAGGTTTTAGTCCTGACGTTAGCAATGTCACTGAGCCCGGATGCACTGAGTAGAATATGACACTGAGCCCGGATGCAATTTTTAGGAAAATAATTTTGCCTTTGATTTATTGAATATCACAGAAAGACATTGCAGGGTGAATATTATAAATACTTGTTTCTGTAAGTTCCAAAATACTTTACTCGTTATTAGCCAACAAAGAATGTGTAAACTATGCTCTGGTAAAGTGCCCTCCAGTTTTCACGTGCTTTTGCTTCTGATCTTCCTCAATAGCCATGTGAGATAGAAATGATAGGTCCTTCTAAACAGATTCAGAAGGTGGGGGGCACAAGGGGTGTAATTTAACCCTCAGTGGAGACTGGCCTGTAGCCCAGGGCTTCTGGCTCCCCAAATTCTTGCTTGTGTCCAAAGAAATGTTTAAGGTCTCAGAGTTGAAACTTCACTATGGATCTAGAAGTTAAAACTTTGGGTGTTTAACTATTTTATGTCATTTTTCAGGCTTTCTCTTTCAGGATAGAAAAATTTTGAAGGTGTTGGCTTCTTAATTTGTAACTTTTTCCCCTTCATTTTTAGGAATGGTTTTTAAGAATAAATAGTGATTGAGGATGGGGCCATGGGTGTTGACCTGCTGTTAAGGCAGCAGGGTCTCACTATTTCATGTTACTGAGTGGGTGTTCTGTGTAGGATAGTCACAGTATCGAGGCAGGGTAACATCTAGATTTTTCTTCTCAGATATGCACTAAAATCATACCTGCCTTGGAGCGCCTGGTTGGCCCAGTTGGGAGAGCGTGCACTCTTGATCTCGAGGGTTGTAAGTTTGAGCCCCATGTTGGGTGTAGAGATTCCTTAAAAATAAGTAAGTAAATAAGTAAATAAATAAATGAAATCATACCTGCCTTATAAATAATGAATGCCGCTAGAAACTGAAGTAAACTTGCCAGTGGATACTGCAGAGGGAGAAGAAGAGCTTGAAGTCCTCTTGTTGCAAACCATATTAAGAAATTCTACTTTTGGGCGCCTGGGTGGCTCAGTTAGTTAAGCGAGACTGCCTTCGGCCCAGGTCATGATCCTGGAGTCCCAGAATCGAGTCCCGCATCGGGCTCCCTGCTCAGCCGGGAGTCTGCTTCTCACCCGACCCTCCTCCCTCTCATGCTCTCTGTCTCTCATTCCCTCTCTATCAAAAAAAAAAAAAAATCTTAATAAAGAAAAAGAAATTCTGATTTCTTCATTCCCTCCATCTGTAGAATCCCTCTTCCTTGAGGGTTCTTCCTGCCTGTTTAAGATACAGACAGGAAAGTGTCGTTTATTACTTGTGGACAACATAGACAAACATATGCCAGGGGCATTTTTATTTTGGTGAATGTCGAGTTGAGTGGGCAGGGAATAGCGTTCGGTAATGGTAATGTCACTTACAAGGTCAGGAGTTCTATGGCTCTTCTAATTTTAGTATTTTTTTAGGTATTTGACAGGTATCAGTAGCTTCTACATCAATAATGCTTTTTTGTTTTTGAAAGCACTTGACAGAATCATCTGATTTGTGCCTTGTAACCTACCTACCAAAAGCCAACAGTATTATTTAGAATGCTTATCTTGTATTTGCAGCCAAAATAGTTTTTGATTCTTTTCATGAGTTTTCTATAATTTATCCACTTACGATCAGTGATTTAGCATACATCCATTAATTTATTCTTAGCAGGTTTGGCAAACCACATTGTTTTAAATTTAAGTGGGATGGGGAACAATCTTGGGAATCTTTTGGAGGGGAAAGTTGGGTGTTAGGAAAATTGCCTGGTGATAGAAAACCTGAGCCTTTTGGAGAAAAACCTAGTAGAATGCCTGGCACCTGCTGTTACCTGTTGTTTGTTAGTAAAAGTCTGCTCTGCAGTTGAGCAAATAAGTAGGTACCACTTCTGTCAACTCCTAGGTTGATAGCACCGTGAATGAAACAGTTTTGAATTTTCTCGGGTGTGAGTTAACATTAGTAAGAAATACTTCCAGTGCCATGGAGTAGAAACACTGAGGTTACTATTCTTACGGCCACTAGAGGGTGTGCACACCGTCTGCCAAAATGTATGCCTCACTGCAAATGGTGTTCACTTAGCAAAGAAATATTTTATGCTGACGAGGATTTGCTGGTCTCCTATAAATAGCCTCTTTCCAGCCTCCTCATGATAGCAGGTGCTGAGTATACTGTACCCCATGGAATGGAATTAAAAGCATGCAAACTGGGTCAGGTTGTAATCTGGTACTCATCATGTTTTAGTCTTGCTAAATTGTAGGAGGCGCTTTGTCTCATTTCTCTTTTTGTCTCCATTCTTCCACTCGTTCACAAATGTTTATTTTGTGCCTGCCCGGTGCCAGGTACTCTCTGAAGTGGATATGTAGTGATGAACAAGAGAGACCCTCTGGAGATAAACAACAAACAGGAACACAGACAAGGTGCAGGGAGTTGAGTAG
Organism: Halichoerus grypus; assembly: GCF_964656455.1. Taxonomy (NCBI): domain Eukaryota; kingdom Metazoa; phylum Chordata; class Mammalia; order Carnivora; family Phocidae; genus Halichoerus; species Halichoerus grypus. The sequence goes on from NC_135717.1 coordinate 31,391,478, forward strand.
TGTCCTCCCAAAATGCCTGTCTGCCCGGAACCTCAGCATTGGCCTTATTGGGAAATAGGGTCTTTAGAGGTGTCTAAGGATCTCGAGATGAAAGCATCCTGGACTTAGAGCAGGTCCTAAACCCAATAACTGGTGTCTGTATAAGAAGAGGAGAGGACACAGAGACACGGGCGAGAAGGCCATGTGAAGCCACAGGCAGACACGGGAGTGATGCAGCCACAGGCCAGGGAATGTCTGGAGCCACCAAAAGCCAGGGAAGAGGCAAGGAAGGATTCTTCCTCAGAGCCTCCAGAGAGAGCACAGTCCTGCTGCCCTCCTGATTTCGCACTGCTAGCCTCTAGAACTGTGAGAATAAATGTGTTGTTTGAGGCCACTGAGTTTGAGGTAATTTGTTAGGGCAGCTCTAGGAAACTAATGTACAAGGTCGTTTCAGATAAGTGCCCAAAGGAAAATGAAGGAGGGTGATGTGGTAGACGCAAGGGCAGGGAGGAATGGTATAACTGATTTAGAAGACAGGGAAGCCTTTCCTCTGAGGAAAGGATGTTGCAGCAGAAACTTCCACTGAAGCCTGTGTGTGAGGCAGCCCTGAGGAAAGATGGAGGGAGTGCTGCAGGAGGAGGGAACAGGAAGTCAGAGGTCCTAAGGAAGGACTAGGACTGGTGGAGCCAGAGCAGAGGGCACAGTGGTAGGAGAGGAGGTCACAGAGGTGTCTTCCTACTGTCGTGGGTCCTGATTAAACCTGACCAGTTACACGCGTGAGGGAAGAGCACGGGCACTTGAGCTCCTGTGTCCGCTCACCTGGTGGCCAGTTAAGCATCCAGGAGTGGACCAGTAGGACCCTGGGGGTGGAAGACCTTCACACGTTGGTAAGCATCCGAGTGAGGAGGGACAGCCTGTGGATCGGCAGGGCTTGCTCCCCAACTTCAGCCCAGCGTCAGGCAGGTCTACGTGCTCGGCCGGCTCATCTGAAAGAGCCTCACAGGGGCGGGGCCCGGACAGAGTTGTCTGCCTGGCAGTGGCCCCTGGGTTTATTTGCTGCTGAGCAAACTATGGGCCTGGACCTAGAAAGGTCCTTGTGTGTGAATATGCACTTTTTTGTTTGAAATATTTTAAGGTTCATTCTTAAACATGCCAGTTTTCAGAATTTAATACAGACCGTTAATGGTATTGTGCATATTTGAAAAATAACACTTGAAATAGACTTTGCCTGTTCCTTGTGTTCTGAATGGCTAGTTTTTTACAATTTCTGTAGCTTTGTATCATTCCCTCTAGTTGTTGAGTCTTATGGTCTTCATTTCTTTGGCAATGAGAAGTGAAAATAATTTTGCAGATGGGATTGTTTGCTTTGTATTGTTTATGGGATTGCTGTGGTCAAAGTGCTTGAAAATTGCAGTGCTGGTTCTTTTGAAGATGAGGCTCCTTCCTCCAAACTACGAAGGCCCTTGGAAAACTGCAGCTGTGAGGCTGTCAACAAGAAGAAATTCTTCCCTTATAGAGGTGTCCACCCCGTTACTCGTTTTGAAAGGTTGAGTTTGGGTTTTCCTTGAAGACTCCGAATTCGCATTTTCCTTACTTCACTACTATGTGTACCCGTTCATATGTATGCATGAACACGTGTAGTTGCACCATGCGTGTAGACAGATGCATGCTCATGGGCCATGTGTCCACTCTTAGCATGAGTGAGAAGAGGGCTGAAATTGACCTCATTTAATTTTTAGCCATGAAACAGTTATTAATATGTAGGATGAATTTATTCCATTTGATTTTGGTTTGGAAGATTGGTCAGAATTTAAAGAAACTTAAATGAGTCTGTTATCTTTCTGTTAGTTTCCATTTTTGTTATCTTTTGTGCCCAATATTAACGAAGTGACTAGAATTTCTAAAGATGTTGTCTTTCTTTGTTTTCGGTAGAAGCGCTTATTACACTGTCATAGCCTTGTTTGAAACCGTAAGAACCCAAACACTGTAATTCTACTTGAAGTCAGTTCTGGGTCGGCTTGTTAAAAACATGTTGAAGGAGTTTAGCAGAAGAAAATGTTGTTTTCTGATTTCCTCAGTTGTTTGAGAAATAAATTTATGTGCTGTTTTCTTTTTTTTAGATATTAGGATTAAACATTTTGACTCTCTGTTTCTAAAAACCAGTTGATTTATTTAAAATTGAATCTTAAAATAAGCAAATGTTTTAGATTTGAAAGGGTGTGTTTTCCACTACAGATCAGAAATTTCCTCTTTTTTTACAGTGTACTGATGTAAAATTTTACCAACAGATTAAATTTCTACTTTACCTTTGGGATCTGATTTTGTCCCAGTGATCAGATCAGCTCCATTTACTTATTAAGCATGTGCTTTAGGGCCAGAAAGGGGTCTTTACATTTGCCTAGTGCTTTATCAAGCTCATTCTTCTCAGTAACCTTGTGATGAATTGTCCCCATTTGCCAGAGAAGGAGGCTGAGGCTTTCCATTGAAGTGTCCACCCAAGACCATTCAGTGTCAGACTCCAGGCCCAGCACTCTTTCCCCAGGGATCTCACAGTTTGGCTTTTAGGGCAGATACGATTATCACAGGATGCCATCAGACAGAATTTGTGCCACAGGGCCTTCAAGAGAAGGAAGCAATTACCCTGACGTGGAAGGCAGGATTGGTCTGGTAGGGGACAATTAATTGGTTTGGCAGAATGCAGGGGTGTTCTGTGCTAAAGCTTAGATAAATGGATTGAGCAGGTGGAAAGAAACTTGTGGGAGTGGAGGAGCAAGAGGGTAAGAGATGGTCCTTCCACAGACTGACCTGACCAGAGAGGAAGGTTGTCATTGCATAATGGGGGTCTGGGTATGGGGGCAAAGAGCCCCTGGAAGGATGACCTTGAACACTAGCTGAGCCAGTCTCATTTAACCTGATTTCCCTAAGTGTGAAGGCATGTTTAGAGTAAATGAGAGGAAGCGATTGAGGAAGAAATCTGAGAAAGGTTATAAAGAAATCATTGATTTAGTTTGCCTAGAGGCACTAAACAAAAGGCATGAATTACTTGAACTTGATGGTGAGGTTTCTAGCCAGGGACCTAGAAGAACTCTAAGCAGGGCACCTGGGTGGCTCAGATCGTTAAGAGTCTGCCTAAGAACTGTAAGCAGAGGGTGGAGAGACCCACTTAGGGAGAGGGAAGGAAGTTTCAGCTCTGAATGCCCCTGTGAACGCTCTGCGTCTCCATCCCTTACCCTGTTGGTTGTCTAGATGGAGGGAAAGCTCAGTCCTGTTCCGCAACTTTGTTCATGTGGTTAGCCTTCTTAAAAAATGAAACACAACACAAATTGCAGTTGCCAAATAATGATGGCATGTCCAGATATAAAATATTCCTGTGACACAGTGGCCTCTGGTCCCTCAGTCACCTCATTCTGCTCTTGTTCCTGCAGCCTGGAGTCCTCGGCTACTTTGAGTTCAGTGGCTCGCCCCAGCCTCCTGGTTATCTGACCTTCTTCACTTCAGCGCTGCACTCACTAAAGAAAGGTAAAAATAATTCCTATCCAGACATTGGTACTTGCAACAAATGTGTGTATATTGAGATCTTCTTTTACATATGTTACCCTTATGATTATATATTTAAATTTCCCGATTCCTTTTCTCTGTATTTATATAAAATACACTGTTTTGTGTTCTATTGGCAAACAAAATACTATGCTATTTCAAATACAGTCTAGTCTCTAAGATGTGTAGCTTTTTAAACTGTGGTTTGATCATACTGTGTCTGTAATTACATATTTTGCAGTTGAAAATTTATGCCATAACCTTTTTGAGTGTATAGTTACAAGTTTTGGTCAGAATTTTAGTGGTTATATTACCAGTTGGATATACCATAATTTGGGAATACATTTCCTTTGGGAAGTATTTTTACAAGTATAAAAGTCATGTCACATTACAGCATAAGTGTGCATATATATATATATATATATATATATAAAATTTTGTTTTATTTGTTTATACTCAGCTGAATCATATATTATTTGAGGTCCCTACTTTTTAAATGAAACATTGTGTCCTGCCCATCTTTTCATGTTGCTCCATGTTCTTCTCTGTAGCAGTCATGACCTCCTGTCAGTTTTCTGTTGGATACACTTTCATCTGCTCACTTGTCTGTCTCCTCTGATACACCTTCATCTGCTCACTTGTCTGTCTTCTGTTACCGTGCTGGTCCAGGCCCATTCCCCCACCCCTGGACTAGACCAGTGGACCCTCAGCTGGTACCCACTCTTGCCCCTTCTTCCTCACATTAGGGTCCATTCTCCCCAGCCTCTAGGGCCCTGGTCTCCACTTGTCAGACCCCAATTCATCCTTCAGGGTCCAGTCAAATACCACTTCTACAGTTTCCCCTGATCTCAGTTGGGTATCCTATTGCTTCTCATTTGTAGCACTTAACATAGTTTGTATTTATGTATGAAGTTATGAGATTTGTTTAATGTCTGTCTTCTTCCTCAGACTGTGCAGTTTCTGAGGGTGGGGCCCGTGTGTCTTCAGTAAGTGCTTTTCCTCCAGCATCTGGCACATAGCAGGGGTTCAGTCACTATTTGCCAAGTGAGCGATCAGATTGATGGCTGTGTCATCTTTCCCCCAGTAGATCAACCAAAAATATGTAACTGTCCTTCTGTTACTGGGTATTAGATTGCTTCCATATTTTGAGGGGAGGAGGATTAGAATAGTATACTAGTAATACATCAAACAGTCATATGACTGGCCATTTTAAGATAGACACTGTCTTAGGGTTGTATGCATAGAGAACTACTGCATTCGTGTTTTTCACTAGGGACATTAAGAGAGGAAATCAGGCTGTCACATAAGTATGTGTCTGTCCACTTGAAAGACTCTGAGCTGCCCAGATTCAGGTGACTAAGAAGACTTAGTGTAAGTTTGAATTTTGAAAGCAGCATACTGCCAACATAAAAAAGCTTAAGAAGCCGGTACTCAAAAATGTTTTCAGAAAATGAAAGCCCCGGGGCGCCTGGGTGGCTCAGTCGTTAAGCGTCTGCCTTTGGCTCAGGTCAAGATCCCAGGGTCCTGGGATCGAGCCCCGCATCGGGCTCCCTGCTAGGCGGGGAGCCTGCTTCTCCCTCTCCCATTCCCCCTGCTTGTGTTCCCTCTCTTGCTGTGTCTCTCTCTGTCAAATAAATAAAATCTTTAAAAAAAAAAGAAAAAAAAAAAGAGAAAATGAAAGCCCTGGGGCGCCAAGTGGCTCAGATGGTTAAGCGTCTGCGTTTAGTTCTGGTTGTGATCTCTAGGTCCTGGCGTTGAACCCCGTGTCGGACTCCCTGCTCAGTGTGGAGTCTGCTTCTCCCTCTGCTTCCCCTCCCTGCTCATGCTCTCTCTCTCTCTATCTCTCTGTCTCAAATGAATAAATAAAATCTAAAAAAAGAAAAAAAAATGAAAGCCCCTCAGAGATCTCAAGTGAAAACTGAACGTGAAAGGCCAGTCTGCAGTCACTTACTCATCAACATGATGGTAGCATTCAAGTTCTTGAGTTGAAGACATTTCAAGATGGTGGAAGGATGTTTTATTATCTGGTTAGCTTATATTGTGTGCTAATGATTCATCTTAAATTACTTTTTCATTCAGAGGTTTTCAAAATATTACTTCTTTTTTGGAAGAACCTTTCCAAGTACAAGATACAGTAATCTTTTAGCCCCTTTTTTTTCTTTTCTTTTTTTAAGCAAAGGAAGGTGATAAATGGGTAAAAACTATTTGAAGGAACAAAGTAAACCTCTTTGGTCAAATCCCTAATATTGACAAATGATCACAGGCAGTTTCTTCTCAGAATAAATCTAGTCTCTGATTACCTTGGCTACATTTCTTCCCTAGCTTGTGACTCTAGTGGGGTCTGGTAAAATCCTTTTGCATATGAACTTTGCAAGAGCTGAGATTCATTCTGATTCATCATTTTTCACTTCATTTTTGTGGGTAAGCTCTCACTTAAGTTTAATGAACTATTTTTAGAAGAAAAAGACAAGTTTGGAACGACGACTTTCCATAATATGTGCAATAAAACCTTGCTTTGGGCATCTGGTTTTTTCCTCCACTTTTCTTTCTTATACCCAGAAGTCAGACAGTATTTTACTTATTAATAGTAGCTGTTCAGTAAGAGAAATGTGTGCACACTTTTTTTTTAATGTTATAGTTTGAAATGTAAATTATAGGTCAAGGTTGTATTTAGATTGTGTACAACAAATTGAGGCCTAAGGCACATTTGCCTCACTTAACAATTGGTTATGGAGAGCTTAACTAGAGAAGTGTTTAGTCTGTTGTGGTAGAAAGCAGATGTCCTGGTTTAACATGCCACAAGTGTTTACAGAATGCACGTATCTTTCCATTGCCTTTATTTTTTTTAATTGTCTTAGAAATAGCCAGGACGCTCTCTGACATTTGTCTTAAGGTAGCTGGCTGGCATGAGTGGACAAGTATTTTGAGAACGTACCGGATGTGAAGCCTCATGTCTAGGTGTGCAGGGTGTGCTACGAGAGAGTACATGCCTACCTCAAGAATGCGTGAGTTTAGTTGTAAGATCTGCTTCCGTGGTACTTTGCTCCCTCTCTTAAGACCGTTTCTGTAACATTTGATACTTTTACACATTATTGTAAGGGAATTAGGGAAAATTGGCTTTCTGCCTGAGCACTTAATACTGATTGCTTTCTCTTTTTGTTGTTTTAACTCTTTCCTTTCATCTCAGTTATCTGGGTCCTTCACCCCTCGATTGCTGTCTTGGTGCTGATCTGTCTGTTGATGGAGGCCTGCCTGTTAGGTGGTGGGGGCGGTGCTGCTTTGTCATATTTCTGTCCGTTATTTTCCTAGCTGTGTTACTGTCACCGTTTTTTATATAGCAGTTCTGTATTTTCTTTCTTTCTTTCTTTCTTTTTTTTTTTTTTTTTTAAGATTTTATCTATTTATTTGAGAGAGAGAGAGTGAGAGAGAGTGCACGAGAGGGGGTAGGGTCAGAGGGAGAAGCAGACTCCCCACTGAGCAGGGAGTCCGATGCGGGACTTGATCCCGGGACTCCAGGATCATGACCTGAGCCGAAGGCAGTTGCTTAACCAACTGAGCCACCCAGGCGCCCAGCAGTTCTGTATTTTCATGTAGTTTAATCTTTGGTTCTTTTTCTTGATTTCAGTGTTGTAGTTAAAAGGTTGAATGAATGACTATAATAAAGGGCACTTGACCTTGAAATTGCTCAAGTGAGAGTGATTGAAGCAATGAGATACTAAGTCACTTTGGATCCCTTCCCACTACCACCACTTCTCCTCGTGCCTGGCCTTTTGGGTTCCTTAGACCAGGGTGTAGGCATCGCTTACGACAGGACTGCGTTGGCCCCTTCCTGAAGCATTCTTCTTTCTCTGTCTTTCTACTGGCTTTTCTCTGTCCCCTGACACTGGAATCCTAATGAACTGAACTGAAATTCACATGGTACTTAAATGTTACCTTGAAAATACACTAATCCATTAACTAAGGATGTCGTTTCTACTTTATTCTGCCACCGTTAGGAATTCCTAAACTTAGTTGACTGGGGAACCTTGTGGCCTTAGTTTTCTAAGGAACACCCTTTGGGAACTACTGTTGTAATGAATTTTTTAAAGAGGAATTTATTAAGAGGACGAACTGCTAATTCCAGTGTAGGGTCTCTCTATACTCCACCAGGTGGCGTCCAGTGGAGCTGTGCTTTGCTGGTAGAATTGAGTCAGGATGCATACAAAGCGCTCTCCTCCATATCCTTGTTCATGAATAAAGCTTTTTTGGGAGCACTTTTCTGTTAGATTGTGAAATTTTATGTAATATCCGGAAGTCCAGAGAGGAGGATTTTCTTATTCTGTAAGTGACACACATTCTTAAAGGTATTGAGAAAACAAGGGACTGATTTCTTAGGCAAGGTTGATTCTGAGATTGCTTTTTTTTTTTTCCTTGGGTTCCTGGATCTAACTCTTGAGAGTTTGGATCAGGCATTGGGTTTAACAGTTCTCTGTAAATGAAATAGGTTCTAGGATTACTTGGTATTCTTGGATAATCTCATTCATTGTCACTGTACTTGTAGAGGGAAATCTTTTCCTGTCTCCTTGAGTTCTAAGGCCCTCTGGGTACTGATTAATACACATTAGCGTAAGTTAGAAATTCCATACTTTTTGTCCCTGTGCCTAAAACTGACTTTTTTTTGTGATGTTGCTATCATTTTAGCAAGGATGTCCTCATGTTTCACAGGAGATGCTTTTCTTCCCCTTGTGGCTTATCTCTTAAGCCTTGTAAATGCTGCTAGGTAAGAATTAAGGCCAGACCTCCCCACATAAGTTAGATTCAGAAACATGACTTTTTAATTCAACAAATATTTGAGGATCTACTATGTGCTCCAACTAGAAAGATGAAAAAAAAAACTAGTTCCCCAACATATAGTACCACCAGAGAGTGAGGCAGACAGGCAGGCTTGCCTACAATGTGAGACTGGGGACAGGTTTGTGACAGGTTGTTGGAGTGTGGAGGCAGGACATCCACATCAGATCACGGATAGCTCAGAGGAAGTGGTGCTGGGGTGGGGAGGTTTCCCAGGAGAATGAGGTGTCAGCCTTCAGGTAAGTGTGTAAGGAACTAGAAGGAAGATAGAGAGGGGCTGGGGAAAGCAAAAGGTATGCAGGAAGCTTCAAACCAAATTTAGTCATTTATAGATATTTAGATTCCTTGAACCTATGTATTTTAAAAATAGGACCATCTTCACTTTCTGTTTTGTGATATTTTCTACTTTTGGAAGATTGTCCTTTTTAGGGAGTGTGTGTGTGTATCCTATTTCTTCAAGGTTTTTGGTTTGCTTCTTTGATGTTTTTGAAGCTAAGATAAGATTCCAGACAAAGAACCAAAAATATTTAAATCTTAAAAAACTCTCAGGGATCACCTGCTATAATAAAGTCACAAGCTTACAGTGAAACAACTCAGTGCAGACAAACCCAGTTCTGGTCTCTACTTGACTACTTTTTATGTAAAGGTGGGTATGGTAAGCTGTTACTAGGCTGAGCCCTTCCGTTAGTCAAGCCCTTTATCTGGATGATGCAATCTTCACTCTTTGAAGTAGAAACTGTGAATATGTCATTGTGACTGTCTCTGGTGAGGAAACAGGCTCTGAGGAGACTGTTAACTGACCCGAGGTCACTGTGGCGGGCAGAATGGTGGCTCCCCAGAGATGCCCCTGTTCTGATCACCAGAACCTATGAACATGGTACGTCGCATGGCAAGGGAGAATTGAGGTTGCGTGTGGAATTGGCTTGCTAATCAGCTGACCTTGAGAACAGGAGATTATCCTGGATTATCTGAGTGGGCCCAATGTCATCAGGAGGATCCTTAAAATTGGAATTGAGAGGCAAAGAACAGTGTCAAAGTGACGCAATTTGAGAAGGACTTGTCCAGCCCTTGCTGTCTTTGAAGGTGGGAGGGGCCACAAGCCAAGGAGTGCAGGCAGCCTGTGGAGGCTGGTGACCGGAAGGAGATGGATTCTCCCCAAGAGCCAGAGGGATCATGCCCTATTGACACCTTGATTATAGCCCTTGAGGCCCGTTTTGGACTTCTGACCTCCAGAACTGTGAGGTAAATATGTCTTTTTAATCTACTAAATTTGTGGTAATTTGTGACAGTAGAGGTAGCAAATGAATACAGTCGCATACCAGTAAATGAGCTGGGATAGGAACCCAGGACCATGTTACTCCCATTTACTGTTGTACACTCCTGGGATGAGGCAGGGGCACAGGATGGTGATTCCTGCCTCCTGGCCTTTGCCCATGATACTGCTTTAACTAGAATGCCTTTCCCTAGTTAATATCCACCTCCCTAATTTTTCAAGGCCTAGCTGAAGTCCTTGGGGTATTTATAAATACTGCCTCGCTAGCATAACGTCTAGTACATTACGGGCATCAAATGGAGATTTCCATACCACTGGTCCTTTCCTGGAGCTCACGAGTTGGCTGTGCACCCACTTAGCAACTAGCATTATTTTCTAATTTTCCCCTGAACTTTATTAGTATCTTCCTAACAAGAAGTTCCCATAGGCCCGGACTGAGTCTCTCAATAAGTCATTTTAGTAGCCGGTGTCCTGTGTGACCATGGCCTACCCATGACCCCTTCCAACTGGTCTTCATGTTCCCTGTCTGGAAGATGAGGGAGCTGTGCCCTGATCGCCTCTAAAAGACACTTCAGCTTGAAAATGCACTGGCCCTTGGCCTGTTTTTGTAGGCCTGGGAGATAAGAATTGCTTTCATATTTGTAAAGGGTTGTTCGCAAGAAAAAAAAAAAAAGAACGTGTGACCCTTGTGCTAGACCCTAGTAAGAACAGCCTTAAATGGGGACGGAGGAGGGATTTGTAAGCGGATGGGTTTCTTTTGTGAAGTCTTTCCTTCCCTGAAGTATTAAAACAAAAAGGAATTTAATTGAAATACGTGTGAGAGGAGCACCTGGGGTGGCTCAGTCGGTTAAGCAGCTGCCTTTGGCTCAGGTCATGATCCCAGGGTCCTGGGATCGAGCCCCGCATCGGGCTCCCTGCTCCGCGGGAAGCCTGCGTCTCCCTCTCCCACTCCCCCTGCTTGTGTTCCTGCTCTCGCTATCTCTCTCTCTGTCAAATAAATAAATAAAATCTTAAAAAAAAAAAAAAAAGTACGTGTAAGAGAAGTCTGTCATGTTAATATATGTGACAGTGCATATTTAGCTCTGCAGTTTGTGTTCCCCTAAAACAACATATTTGGAACTGCATTTCTCTCCTCTCTAACTCACAAGAAATTAAAAGTCCCAGTGAAGGAGTTCTGTGTTTACTTAGCATTTAGCCGTATTGTGGCAGGCACCAGAATGTGCATGTCTCTGTGGTGCCCAAATGCCAGAGAATTTTCTGGATAATTGTTTTGTGCTTTATATTAAGAATTTTGAAAATACACAAGGCTCAGAGTCAAATTTCTAGTGACAAAATGCAAGTAATTGCTATAGTTCGTATGTTGGATGCAAACATTTCTGTAGTCTATTACATTTCTTTGAAGGTTTTTTTTCATTTGGATGGATGTATTTATTATTGGAAATGTGGGAAGTCATCCACTGAATAATTATAAATCACTATATAAATGCTAAGTAACATGGGCGCGGGTTGTTACCCTTTTTATGTATTCCTATTGTTTCCCTTTTCCTGCCTTGTCTAAAACCTTGGAAAGAAGAGTGGGAAAGCAGTTCATAAAAATGGCAGAGTATAGAGTAAAATGAGGCTTGTTTCCAGGGTGGAAGGTACCATGATGCAGGTTTGCTTTTTGGAAATGTCACTACTTCCCAGAGTAAAGAAGGGAAAGAAATTTTCCCAGGGAGTCAGTGACTTCTTAGCTATGCTGATGAAAAGCCACATGACTTAATCCAGTGGTATTTAGTTTTGAAGTATCATGCTTTATTTATTAGCTGTTCTCCTCATGAGTATTTTACTTGACCTGATACTCCATTTTGTTCCACAATCCCTAAGAGATTAGCTCACACAGATGTCTGCTGGATAGCACATGGCCAGTCCTGGTATAAAAATTTCCTCACTGCTCAGCTCCAGCATTTCTCTTCATTCTTTGAGTATATCCTTGGGTGCCTTACTTTGCAGTGCACCAAGTGCTGTTAGCTCTAGGCCTCTGAGAGAGAATTAATTTCAGATGCTCAGCAGTTTATACAAGGTCTAGAGACCCACCTTTTCCTTTCTGAAGGAGAGATAAGGTCACACTTTTAAAAATAAAATTAATAATTCTCTGCTGTTGGAGGGGTTCTTGTGGAAAAAAAAATGTAAGAAATATTCTCTTAGGTGTCCTTCCCAGATCATTGACCATTATTAAGACTTGCTATTGGGTTTATCATATCTGCCTAAGTTTCTTCCTGAGTTTACATGAATCTTGCTTTTTCACAATTACTACCCTGGCATAGTCCAATAGAAATATAACATGAACCACATAGGTATTTTAAAATTTTCTGATTGGCTACATTAAAAGTTAAGAAGAAGTTGGTAAAAATAACTTATGAATATAAAATAATACGTTTAACCCACCGTATCCAAATTATTACCATTTTAACATATAAGCAGTATAAAAGCTGTTGAGATATTATATATATATATATTTGAACCTAGTCTTTTATACTTTTACACTAGTTATTTATACTTTTACATTTAACAGCACATTTTAATTCAGATGCTGAAATTTCATTGGAAGTACTTAATCTATATTTAGATTACATAAAAATTACGGTGGGAAAATGATTTACATACTCAAGTTGTTTTAAACATACTTAAAAGTTTTCTAGTGACTGAGTTGAGTTGGTCAATTTAATTTAAAATTAAATCAGTTAAGGGGCGTCTGCGTGGCTCAGTCGTTAAGCGTCGGCCTTTGGCTCAGGTCATGATCCCAGGGTCCTGGGATCGAGCCCTGCATCGGGCTCCCTGCTCAGCGGGAGGCCTGCTTCTCCCTCTCCCACTTCCCCTGCTTGTGTTCCCTCTCTCGCTGTGTCTATCAAATAAATAAAATCTTAAAAAAAAAAATTAAATCAGTTAAAATGAAATAAAAAATCTAGTCCCTCACTCACATTTATTTATTTTAAGATTTTATTTATTTATTTATTGGGGGGGAACAAGTAGGGGGAGGGGCAGAGGGAGAAGCAGACTCCCCTGCCGAGCAGGGAGCCTGATGCGGGGCTCGATCCCAGGACCCTGGGATCATGACCTGAGCTGAGGGCAGACGCTTAACGACTGAGCCACCCAGGCGCCCCTCAGTCACATTTAAAGTGCACATTAGCCATATGTTGCTAGTGACTAACGTATAGGACCGTGCAACTCTGGACATAGGCCTCATTATCCAAGTGTCCAAGGGTAAAGCAATTTTTTCTTGAGCTACTGAGTCTCCTGCAAGCATATCCCTGAGTTAATATTTCAGATTCGTGTCCCTGGTTATCTGTTAGTTGGTGAGTGTGAGTTGTGTAACTTTGCTTCAGGCAAATTTATTATTATTATTACTATTTTTTTGAGAGAGCTCAAGAGAGCGTGTGCACAAGTGTGCGAGTGGGGGAGGGGCAGGGGGAAAGGGAGAGAGATTTTTTTTAAAAGGTTTTATTTATTTGAGACAGAGATAGCGAGAGAGAGCACGAGCAGGGGGGTGGGGGTGGAGAGGGAGAAGCAGGCTCCCCAGTGAGCAGGGAGCCCGAAGTGGGGCTCAATCCCAGGACTCTGGAATCATGACCTGAGCCGAAGGCTGATGCCCAACCAACTGAGCCGCCCCGGCGCCCCAGGGAGAGAGACTCTTAAGCAGATCCCATGCTGAGTGCAGAGCCTGCTCAGGGCTCAATCTCATGACCTGAACCGAAATCAAAAGTTAGACACTCAACCGTCTCAGCCACCCAGGTGCCCCTATTAGTAATTTTAAAACAGTTGAAAATCTGTTCTCTTTCTTAATAAAGGAAACTATTTGTTACTCTTTCTGGACTGTTTGAGAATTTTAACATTTTGCCTCCTTGAGGTAGTAGATTTTCCCTCAGTATGTGTGCTTTACCCCAATACTAAACCGAAGTTTTCATATTAAAAATTGAATTTAAGGCAAGTGGTTTTAAGCAAAATAAAATAGTCTGATATTAAAATGTTATGCAAAAGCCCCAAAACAAAAGTCTTGATGTAAACCAGAAAGATCGCAATGAGCCAGATGCATCTGAGTAGAAGCCAGATGGAATTTCAGATTCTTCCATCCTGGATGTGTCTTAGGTGGTTGCCACGAGGTAAATGGTGACAGTGGTGTTTGGAAGGCACGGGAAGGTCAACAGAAGCTATATACCTAGGGGGAGTGTGGGAAGCAGGGGTGGAGCTTTCCGTTAGTGGCAGAGAACAACCCCAACCTCAAAGATAGCAAGGGGTAAACCTGTATAAGTACTGAAAGTAGACAAGATTTTTTTTTTTTAAGATTTTATTTATTAATTTAAGACATAGAGATACAGAGAGAGAGAGAGAGCATGAGCAGGGGGAGAGGCAGAGGGAGAGGGAGAAGCCGACTCCCCGCTGAACCAGTAGCCTGATGTGGGGCTCGATCCCAGGACTCTGGGATCATGACCTGAGCCGAAGGCAGACGCTTAACCGTCTGAGCCACCCAGGCGCCCCTGAAAGTAGACAAGATTAATGGATCAAATCAAGGTAATTTATTATTCAGAGCACACAAACAGTGACGTGGTGCCGTGGGCCTAGATGGTGGCTGTGTTTGTGGTGGGCTGCCTTGTGGCTGAGGGACCCAGAGCCAGGGACTCAGCACCTTTTGTAGCAAGCGGCCAATAAGCCAGTCTTCATGCTGTGGTCAACTCGACCTCCTTAGTTGCCTGACTGACCAGCTACAGAAACTGGTTTTAACTACTGCTTTTACCCCGATGTTCTTTCCTGGTCTTGGTACATCTTGCAAGTGGTCTTTGTGACGCCTTTCACTAGATGATTAATAGAGACTTGAAACTGGCCAGTTACCTGGCTAAGAAGAGTTTATTGAGATTTTTAAAAAAATTAATTGAACAGGATCATGTATGTCATTGTTGGACCTTATTTTGGTGGGGGAGGGGAAAGCATTATTTCAAATTTATTTTTATTTTTTATTTTTTTAAAGATTTTTATTTATTTATTTGACAGAGAGAGAGAGGGAACACAAGCAAGGGGAGTGGGAGAGGGGGAAGCAGGCTTCCCGCAGAGCAGGGAGCCGGATGTGGGGCTCAGTTCCAGGACCCTGGGATCATGACCTGAGCCGAAGGCAGACGCTCAATGACTGAGCCACCCAGGCGCCCCCCAAATTTATTTTTAATTCAACGAATTCAGAGTCCTTAATTAAAATATTGAAGCTTCACCACCTTTAGGACAAAATTACTCATTTTAGAAATGACAGAGACTCCTGCTGTAGAAAGCCTTGGAGCCCTTGCTTAACAGAGAATGTTCTGGATGTGGAGGTGAGAAGCGTTATTTTTTTTGTGTCTTTCTTAACACTATAAACTTCCTCTGCTAATTCAAGTACTCCTTGTACACGTGACAGTGCAAATTTAAGTGGCCTCTTCTAGCAAGGTTTCCGCTATATGCAGGAACTTAAAATAGATGTGTGAATTTCATAGATATCTCTGTATGTGAAAAGTAAAGTTTTAAAATTGTGATATGTTTGGGCATGTTTGAATCTGCTGTGTGCAGGCAGGCTGTCCATTCTTAATGCAGTTAAACAGGTTTTTTGAACAGGCCCTTTCAACTTTTGGATCAGCCTGTCACTTTTTTTTTTTTTTTTAAGATTTTATTTATTTACTCATAAGAGACAGAGAGAGAGAGAGAGAGGCAGAGGGAGAAGCAGGTTCCCTGCTGAGCAGGGAGCCTGATGTGGGACTCAATCCCAGGACCCTGGGATCATGACCTGAGCCGAAGGCAGACACTTAACCATCTGAGCCACCCAGGCGCCCAGCCTGTCACTTTTTATTCCTCTGCTCCGATAAGTCATGTTGGTGACACTGGCTGACTATCAAGTGTATTTCCTCAGTGGCTGCTTTTCCTTCTCCTCTTTTCTCTTTTTAGCCGTGGCTGTCCACCAAGATTCAGCCTTCTTCTGGAGAGTGGTGCCTTCTAACCCTCTCTTACGTCCTGCTTTTTCTTCTGACAGCTTTGGCATCTGAACTTACATGTTATGCCATTTTTTAAAATCCAGATTTTGAGCTAATTTTATACTTGTAGAAAAGTTGCAGAAATAGGACTGGGAGTTCCTCTGTTTTCTTCCTTCACCTCGCTTCCCCCAATGTTAAGATGTTATATAACCAACCATTTGTGACGGTGCTTTGGTCAAAACTAAGAAATTACCATTGGTACAGTATCATTAACTGAACCACAGGCCTTATTTAAATTTTGCCAGTGTCTTCACGAAATGTTTCTTTTCTGTTCCAGCATCCAATATGGGATCCCACATCACGTTTAGTTCTTTCTTCTCCTTAGTCTCTTCCAGCTGATGACAATTCCTTAGTCTTCCCATGTCTTGTGTGACCTTGACCCTTTTCAGGAACACTGGTCATTGTTCATCTTGTTGCTCAAAGAGCTCCAGCTTTCGCCTTTAGGAGTGTCTTGGGTCGGCTCCTGTGTCCTTTGAACGTGCTCTGTCCTTTATTGTGACACAAGCTGTTTCCATCTCCTTTTGTGCTTCCCTTGCCCCAGCTCTGGAATCAGCCTCTTCTCCAGGGAGCCCTGGTTTCTTTTATGGAAGAAAGGCAATTAGAAACCAAGACTGGGGTGCTGAGTATGCTCTTTGGTATCGGGTGTCATGACTTGTAGGCCCTTTCAGCGGGTAGAGCAAGGACATGTATATATTTACACCCGCGCATATGCCTACGTCTGTAGTTCTCTGTTGTGTGTGTGTGAGAAAAGCCGTAAGTTTATACTAATTCCCTCTGATTCCAATCTAACACCAGAGTGTAGCTTTCCTTTATTAATGTGTAACTTTCTCCACCCACCCCGAGAAGCCTGGCTCTCATTGTCCTTAGTTCTACAGTACTCAGTCTAAGATACTGTTCCAGTTACTCAGTTCTTTCTCCCTACCCCTCCACCCCACCACCGTGGTGTGATAGTTAAGTTTATTTGTTAGTGCTTGTGTTCCACATTGGGCACCCCCACATCTTGGTTGGTTTAATGATTTTTGTTTGTGGGTATGTGAAGGGTGTGAAACATCGCCTAGGCTCTGAGAGTCCCGATAGGAAAAGGTGTCCCCGGAGCAGGAGGGTCAGGCTGCCTCACCCCTGTTTCCCGACCCCATTTCCTCTCCTTTCCCATCCTTGCCCATCCTTGCCCCCCGCCCCCCATACATAACCAGTCTCTGTCGTTACTGACTTACCCTTCCTGTTTCTTTGGTTTTGTGCCATTTTAAACTCGTCAGATTTGTATGAAAGGTGGTCTCAGGGATTGCCACGCCCGCTTTCTCCCTCTTGGCCACTCGTCCAAGAGCAAGGCGACACCCCTGCTGCAGAGTGGGACTGGGGGTGGGTGAAGCTGGAAACTTGGTGTGTTTTAGTACTTTCATATTTTTACATTTTGGCTACTTAGATAGAACTTGGTTATATTTAAAGTTAACTGGTATCTTATTTAACATCCAATAAAGCAGAAGGGGGCTAGGAAAGAGGGTACCTTTTCCTACACCATCTTATCCAGTCGCCTTTTTTTTTTTTTAAGATTTTATTTATTTATTTGAGAGAGAGAGAGAGAGATATCACAAGTAGGCAGACAGGCAGGCAGAGGGAGAGGGAGAAGCAGGCTCCCTGCTGAGCACAGAGCCCGATGTGGAGCTCGATCCCAGGACCCTGGGATCATGACCTGAGCCGAAGGCAGATGCTCAGCCATCTGAGCCACCCAGGCGTCCCTCCACTCGCCTTTAATACTAGATATTTTAGTCAATTTTTAGCCACACAAATACTACATCTACTCCTTGAGGGAAAGAAAAGAAAGCTTACACATAAGGATAAGGTCCCCTCTGATCTCTATCCCCCACATAAAACTATTTTTATTATCTTTTCAGAGTCTTTATACTTTTTTTAAACATACGTTCCTGTAGGAAAAAAATAATGTATGTTGTTTTATAAGGTGTGAGGTTTTGTGTTTTTTTTTTTTTAACCGATAAAAAGGTATACTTTACCTTTCTTCAGCTTGCTTTTTCACTCACGGGTCAAGAAAAATGTTCATGTCGTACAGATAGCCCCACTCCATTGTTTTGAACATCTGCCAGAGTATTTCTTGGTGACGGTCCTTACGTGTGGCTCCGAGCACCCAGGTGCGGATCAGCAGCGGGGCTCGGGGCTGCAGCTTCTGCCCACATCTCATTGTGAGCAGCACACCCCCTTGCTCTCCCGAGTGGCTGCCACTTTCCGTGTCCCACCAGCATCATATCAGAGTGACCTTTCTCTACTGGTCACCAATACTTGGTATTTCCTGTGTCTCAAATTTGGGGCAGTTTGAGGGTAAAGAGGGGTACTTTGTTTTAATTTGCTTTCCTCTGAAATAGGGAGGTTGAGTGTATTTTCATGTAATTATTAGCCTTTTACATTTTTTTCTGTGGTTTGCCCATTTTTAACTGCTTTCTTTTTCTTATTTATTTGTGTGAGTTCTTTGTACATTTTAGATTCATTCATTTAACCAGTATTTATTGATCTCTTAGATGCCTAGGCACTGCTATAGGTGCCGGGGTAATAGCAATAAACAAGGTTTCTAATTTCACAGGAGTTAAGAGGAAGTTGGACCAAGAAAATCAAAATAAATCAACCAGATTATGTAGATATTAATAAATGCTATAAAAAAAAATAGAGTAATGGTAGAGAGAGTGCTCAAGTGGAGAGGAAGCCCCAGTTTGCCCTTAGAGACTTCATCCTCGGAGTATTTGCACTGAGGTGGGATGGTCAGGGAAGGCTTCTTGGAGAAGGTGGGGTTGGAGCTGAGGTCTGAATGGCGTGGAGCCAGCCATGGGAGTGTCCAGAGAGAACAACATGTGCCTGGGCTCTACGGTGGGGTAAATGAGAGATGGGCACGGGGTCACGGGAGAGGAGGTCACATCATCGCAGGTGACCGTGAGGGATGGTCATCAGGAGGAGGCGTGAGGTCTGTTTCAGGAGGAGGTTTCCCCAGCCCCTCCTTTCTTGTCTAGGCTAGGTGACCGGAAAGAGCTTTGCTCTGGGGATTTGTGCATCAAGACTTGATCATTGGGTTTTGTGGTGGTTTTAAGGCATAGGCTTTTTCTTTAATAAAGGAAAATTTTCTGTTTCAGATTACCTAGGAACAGTACGATTTGGGGTTATCACAAATAAACATCTTGCGAAACTGGTATCCTTAGTACACTCTGGAAGTGTGTATTTACATAGACATTTCAACACATCACTTGTAAGTATTTTGAAATCACATTTATATTAGCGCAGTGGTTCTTAACCTTGTTTAGGTCACGGACTTCTTTGAGAATTGGATAAAATCTGTGGGCGCTCTCCCTAGGAAAATGTACATGATTTTATATGCAAATTGAGAGTTCTGCAACCCCATGCTAGAGCCCGTACCCCTGTTTATGAACCCCTGCATTAAAGGGCTCTCAAATGTAACATCTAGAAATTCTTTGTTTATATTCTTTGACTCTGGTACAGCCTTGTTCGTTTTCCTCCTTGGATGAAATTGCAGGATTGTTCCGTTGGAGAATTGTTACTCTGGGCCCGTGTTCTCAGAGGTTAAGCTTCCATTGGGCGATGTTCTCTGTTCATTTGTTCCATTCATCAGGAGTACTCATGTGACATGCTCTTTTCCTTAGGTGATGAAACGGAATTTGAAGTTCTTGTTAAGTCACAGTGAGAAGTTGATGGCTTCTCACCCCAGTGAGCCTTGGTTTTCCATTGTCGTCTTTGTTCCCTGACTTCATTTGCTTTTGGTGAACCAACCCCAACTCAGCTATTTCTGAGCTTTTGACCTGTATCCTGCTTAGTCCTGTACCTCTGCTCTATTTGTTGCTGCTTCTTCAGTCCCATCACTGAGAGTTTATTTTTCTTAAGTATTTTCTGTCTCTAACTTCACTGACAGTGTGTGTGACTTACAGGTTGAGTGAAGACCAGTATCTGTGTAACCTGTGTACCCAGCCCATTGAACCTGGGCTCCCCTCAACTCAGCATGCAAGTCACATGCCTGTGGCGGGACTGTTAGGCCCTCTCCGGGGTGCTCCCTTGGTTGCCAGTCGCCCTGGCTTCTGCAGCTCCCTAGCAGCCCAGATGCTATGCTGTATTTCTTGTAGTTTGGACTCCAAAAGTCAAATGTGTTTTTGTGTTTCGCAAATAGAAATGTGTACATGATGTTTGAGTATATTTTTTCAAACTCCCGCCATCCCACTTCGAGAGTCACTGCTTTGCTGGTTTCTCTGCCGCCTTCCCGCTCTCCTCGTGCCTCTGAGCTGCTTCTTACTTCCTCTGCTTTCGCTGTCTGTCCCATCTTCCTTCATCCTCCTTTTGTAGCATGCTGTACAACCACCACGTGTCGTATGGATTTAGAGGGGAGGGCACTGAGGAAGGAACATGAAACAGAGAAGCTAGGGCTGTGGGAATGGCCCTGGCAAATGCACTGGGCTTACTGCATCAGGTCTGTAGTTCTTAAGGTCATTTGGTTGGTTTAGCAGAATTCCTTTTATCAAATGAACTACTACTGGGATACCAGTATTTTAACATAAAACCAGTGGACATCTTTGTCACGAGGCAATTTAATTCTCTGTTTTGGAGAGTATAAAAGATCTCATTTTGTGGAACCCTCCAAAGCACTTTTTTGGGGAGTTTCATTTGAAACCCAGTGATGCATATTTTTGGAATTTCAAACATAATTTTTTGTTGACCTACTTTGGTTGTTACAGAGAAACAAAGCACAAAACCTAAGTGTCTCTTTCCTTCATTCTGTACACATAAGTGTGATCTGTGGCCTTGTACAAGTTGTGGGTCATTCGTGGATTCTTTCAAGTATTTGTTGAGTTCCTGCTGTGTGCCAAGTGTTCTTCTAGTCACTGGGAGTACAGGGGGCCAGAACAGATACAAAGGTCTGCCCTAACGGGGCGGCGGGGCGGGGGGGGGGTGCTCCTCCCGCCATTATGAGCCAAGTTTTGAGGAACCAGTGTAAAAATCTAAATGATCCTTGGCTTTATAACCTCCTTTCCTGTAGGTGTTCATTGATCCTTTTACAATAATCCTTTTTTTTTTTAAAGATTTTATTTATTTATTTGACAGAGAGAGACACAGCGAGAGAGGGAACACAAGCAGGGGGAGTGGCAGAGGGAGAAGCAGGCTTCCCGCGGAGCAGGGAGCCCGATGCGGGGCTCGATCCCAGGACGCTGGGATCATGACCTGAGCCGAAGGCAGACGCTTAACGACTGAGCCACCCAGGCGCCCTACAATAATCCTTGTATAAGAACCCAGTAAAATGTAATAGTTCCCTTTGGCCAGGGTGGAAGAGGTCATTGTTGCCAGCAGCAGATTGGGAGAGTTCTTCAGTGGTAGAGGAGTCAGCTGAAGGGGACGGGAGGCATCTGTGACCTGGAAGTCACCTCTCTGCAGCCGCTTCTGCTCTTTCCAACCACTTGTGAGGAAACGCTGTGTCTGGAGGAGCAGGGGCAGGTCACGTCCCTGAGTCGTCTTGTCTGCAGCTGGGCAGTGGTGGGGTGGTCGGGGCCTCCTGAGCCTGCCCTGCCTTCAGCCCTCCCTGTGTTGTCCTTCGCAGGTCTTCCGCAGGGAGGCTGTCAACTACACGGCAGAGAACATCCATAAGTGGGCCTTAGAGAATCGAGAGGCGCTGTTGCGATGGCTGCGGCCGCACGGCGGCAAGAGCCTCCTGCTGAACAATGAGCTCAAGAAGGGGCCGGCGCTTCTTGTATTTCTCCCTTTTAATCCTTTAGCCGAAAGCCACCCTTTAATAGATGAGGTAAGAGTCCTAATGTTAAAAGGTATCTCCTAGGGACCAGGAAAGTCTCGTGAACTTGGACGTCTCGCTCCCGGTTCACGGTGATTTCCGCCAGGAGTCAAGAGCCTGCCAGCAGCGGCTGCTGCATTTCTGCACCGTTACTCCTTCCTCCCGTAAGTGGGCAGGAGAGTGGGTGCCGGGGGTAGGACCCACCGCGGCCTCTCTGGCCACGTTGACGGACAGCTGCTCGAGTCTGGGGGAATTGGCGAGAACAGGCCTGTCCGAGCTACGCCTCCCCAGGGTGGGACCAGATGTCCCCTGTCCCGCCATGACCCACTGCGGGAGTGGCGTAGAGGGGCTGGACTGCGGCACAGGCAGGGTGCGGGGTGGCCTCGGGGGTGGCCATCGGGGGGGGGTTGGGTCTGACCGCCAGCCCTGGCCGACCTCAACCCGGCAGCCGGGAGCGGCAGTGGTGATGCTGGGCTCCCCTGTTTCTCTAAGCCTTTCTTGTGAAGATAAGCAGAGCGGTTTCCAGAGGCGGACGCTGTCAGGAGTCTGCCCCTCCCTCTGCTTTTCCTGTTTCGGGTGGTGCACTCACGCTCTCTGGGTGGGAGTTGATTTTATACATGGATCATTTGGAGGCACTTAGAGAGAGTAATAACAATTACAGAGAGCGCCTGGGATTGCTAAATTGGATTTACTGGGGGGGTTTATTTTTTCCTTCCCTCAAGGATCCCTTAATTGGCCAAAACCAATTTCAGACCGCCAGTGTACCACTGGCCAGGCTAACCAGACACTGCCTCTCCCCGAGCCCCTCCGCGTGAGCCTGATGGTCTGCCTGGAGGCGGCAGGGAGACAGGCCTCTTGCCCAGCCAGACCCCTGACTTTGCTACTCTGGAGCCTTATTGTGAGAGTTGTTACCCCCGCTGCTACTCTGGCTTCGAGGAAGAAACGAGAGAAATGAAATAGCTTTGTTTCTTCTCCTCTGATTAGGGAGGACTTGAAGTAATAAGACTTATTTTCTTGAGAAAATCTTCACTACACGGATAGTTTATGAACTAAGACACTCTCCCAAATTACTAGGCCTTTACTACATCTACTATTAAGAGCCATAAGGCTCTTTGTAGGAAAAGTGGGGTTTTTAACCACGGCGTTAGCTATGGTTTGGGATTTTTACTTTGACTTTTAAAATTTCTTTGTGGAGAATTCTATCTTGTCTGATTTGGGCAAGTAAGTGTCCTGGGTGGGGTAGTGTTTTGTAACTGGAGCCGGTCCTCTGTTCAGGGGGTCATGGTTGGATTTAGGCCCCTGGTGGGAGGACACTAGCTTTCCTGCCTTTTTCCCTGGCTCAGCGTTTCCCTTCTCTCCCCTGACTCCTCCATCTATGGCCAGGCCTTCTTTTTTTTTTTTTTTTTTAAATCTCTTTGTTCCTGTGGCTCTTTCCTCAGAGCTCAGAGTGTCCCTGCAAGGTGAGTGGATTCCCCAACCTCAGTGTATGGTTGAGATTGTTGAAAACCAAATGGCATCTCAGCGGTATTATGGCTTCCTTATTAGCCAAGTAAAGTGTTCTGTGCAGTACATTTCCCTCTTCATTTTAGGTCAGTTTAGCAAATGTTTATGGAGCACTGTGTCAGGGAGCCATGGGGGAGAAAGATGGAGAAGACGCAGCCTTACCCTCGTGGTCTCAGAGGCTTGTCCAGTAGGGGCAGGAGGAGCTTGCTTTTAATTAATTCAGGGCAGAGGAAGGTCAGCCCCAGGCCCGGCTCAGGAGGAACTGGAGGAGAGAGGGCTCTGTGCCAGGAAGCTGAGGCTGTGGGCGGGGCAGGGATGGGGGACAGACTTTTAGGGTGGCCGGGATGTGGATGGGTTGAAGGAAACGTAAGGGAAGGCGCAGCCTGAGCAGAGGCACGGCGGTGGGGAGGTTGCTGCGGGTTCATTGTTAGCAAGTAGTGTGGGTTGTGTGGCCCCCGGAGGGGCTGCCTGGAGAAGACCCAGGTGGAAAGCCTGAAGAGGAGAGGCCGTTGGGTGCGACTTTGAGGACTCCAGGGTTCAGCGTGGCCAGCAGAGTGTCACTGACAAAGGAGAGATGTCCGCAGAGTGGTGTTTCCATGATTCGCATTTTCCAGGCAGCAGTGTTCCAGGAGTGTGGGAAGTAGTAAAGTCCGGAGCTTGGGTGCTGGTGGGGATGGGAAGTGGGGTGTGTGAGCAGGGGTAAGGAAGCCGTCGGGGTTGGGTCGGGTGGGCCGGGGGAGCAGCACACTTGGACATTCCCAGGCTGAGTTCTAAGCTCATCAGCTCCTCAAGTGCAGGAGAGCTTAAGCCTTAAGCCTTTTTCCCATGCCCACCTCGAGGCCCAGTTGGGCAGGCGGTTGAGGACGCTTACATTGTGGAGAGAGGTCAGTGTCCCATGAGGGTAGTAGCGTCGGGGCTTGCCGGGCAGCGGGTTTTGAGGCAGCCGTAGTGGGGAGTGTGGTGGGTGGCACACAAGAGGACGGCCGTATGCTGGCTCCCTTGTGAGCCCCGGTTCGGGACCGGCAGCTGCCGACACACGCGCATCCCCCCCAGCACCCCACGGGAGAGCACAGCGTCAGGCTGCTGGCCCCCTGCATCTCTGCAGAGGGTCCTGGAGAGGTCATAGGACGTCCCAGTGTGCTGCTCAGAAGACATGCTCCCTGCAGCCAGCAAAGAGTCCGTGTGCCTCGTTTCCGCTTTCACAGCGCCACTCTGACACGTTCAGTGTGTGAGCCTCACGAGCAAGGTCATGGTTATCTTGTTCTGGCTTAAACATTTGTCTGATTAAAGAAAATGGAAGAGGGCGCCTGGGTGGCTCAGTTGGTTAAGCAACTGCCTTCGGCTCAGGTCATGATCCTGGAGTCCCTGGATCGAGTCCCGCATCGGGCTCCCTGCTCGGCAGGGAGTCTGCTTCTCCCTCTGACCCTCCCCCCTCTCATGTGCTCTCTCTCATTCTCTCTCTCTCAAATAAATAAATAAATAAAAAATAAATAATAAAAAAATAAAGAAAATGGAAGAAAGCATTTACAGCACAAATAGTTGAAGTTATTTGCCAGATTTCCCTCATTAGTTCATGTGAAATTAAGTATGACCTCAAGCATTTCACATGTAAAGATGGAACTGGACTTGCATTGTCAAAACTGCCCTGGGTGTGAAAGGAATGTGAAAGTAAAAACCAGTTCAATTTATAGGAGAAAAATAAGAATTCCTCTCTTTTTTAAGAGCATTACTCTATACAAAATATTTTCTTCAATTAAAAATATCCTTTACGTGGTGCTTTGCTTATGAGCGGTGTTGTGAAAAGAGATGAGGAGAGAAGACCCTTTAAGGACCCCTGCTGTCCTTAGTATACTCCTACTTGGGCTTCTTGTAAAAGATTGCAGTAAATACTTCAATTTCTGTGGGGTTTTGGGGGGGGGATGGGCAGGGGGCACGGGTGGGAATGGTAATCCATTGTGTGTTTGGGTGCAGAGCAGTGCCCAGATGGGGCCAGAGGGCAGCTGGGCTCCTATGGATTGTACGGGCCTGACCTTATTAGTGGGCTGCGCTGTCAGAGCCTTTTCCAGAGAGGGCCGAGACGCTTTATGTGGGGGGAGAAAAGGAAGCACTGGTTTATCATCTAAAGTGATCTTTTCTTATGCCGGAGAACTATTCAGTTTATATTTCTGTACAGATGCATATGTCTTGAATTAACACTCTATAAATACCGTATATAAAATTTGGAGTTTTTTTTGAAATTGGAAAAGTACTCACTAAGTGGCTTTACACACACACACACACACACACACACACACACACACACACACACTTGAATGAAACAAAATCCCGAGTGACTTAACATCTTTTAACTAACTGGCAAGATTTGATCCAAGTGAGCACGTGATTCTATTTTAGACAGTAGGTGGAGTAAATGCCTTTGGATTATAATGACTTGCTTGTTTTTCTTATGAACCTGGGGTGGGTAGTGAAAGGTATTCAGTTTGGAGATAGTCTTAGAATGAAATGTAAATCTAATTGGGCTAATACTGATCTGAGGGTAAAGTGGTTAATCTCCCCAGGAAGTGGGAGTGTGTATGTTACCCCGAGATGCCATTCATTCACCAGATCTTCTTGTGCATTTGTTCTGTGCCTGGCTGTGGGGGAACAGGAGAAATCAAACAGGGTTTCTACCTGTGAGGGTCCATAAGCTTGTGGGGAGGAGGGGCATCTGAGCAGACACTTGTGAGACTCTGTGGGAAGGGCTTTGGGGCCCCGAAGAGGCAGAGCCAAACTCCCAGGTGAGGTGGCACAGGTGGCGTTAGCTTTACTGAAGCAGCCACCCTGCTATTGGGCCTTGGGGACAGTATTGAGGTTTGTCGGATGGAGGAGGTCCTGGCCAGGCCTGCTCTAAAGAGGGTGGGGTGACCCTGGAAAGGCAAATGCAGGCCAGACTGTTAGGTTTTATCCTCCAGGTAGTAGGGAGCCATCGAATGTCATTTGGCAGAAGAGTGCTGTGCTTAGGGTGGTAATTCTAAAATTAATAGTGACAGTGTGGAGGCCGAGTGAGGCAGGGGAGAACATGTGGTGGTGGTCTGTGACGACTGAGGGCCTGAATCGAGGCCGTGGCCATGGGGACACAAAGGATGGGGACGGCTTTGTAGCTGAAGTCAGAGGTGGCGGGGCTTGAGGCTCGTGCGGACGCAGAGGGGAAGTTGGGGCTCGAGGGATCACCATTCCCACTTTGTAATGCTGTTTTCTCAGAGAGGGCAGCACAGGGTGGGGAGGAGGTTATGGGGGAAGACAGGATGGATAAGTATGGTTTGGAACAAGTTGAATTTGTAGCCTCCTGTGAGGTGTGAATTTATTTGGAAACAGGTATGCCGTGAAATACTGTGATCCACTCATGAGGTGTTTGGGACATTTTTAGACTGTTAGTAAAGGTGAAGAAGACATCATACGTATGGAAGAGTGGCCCCTCAGCCTAGAGGTATGTTGCAGAGGGGGAGCTTGGCTCTTGTGTGGTGGATGGAGACGTCTGCCTCTAAGACCCCTTCCTGCTCCCCACAGTTGGCTCACTGTTAATAGAGTGACATGTTCTGAAAGGTAATCCAGGCCTCTTCATTCATAGCTTTGGGGTAATGCTTTCCTGTTTGATGGAGTGAGCGGAAGAGCAGGCCCGGGCTCCTGGTGAATCGGACTAGGATGCTTCCCGGGCCCGACGGCTGCGGGCTCCCTCCCTCCGCCATCGCTGTGCCTCTCATGAGCTCCACCCTGTGTTTCAGATCACCGAAGTGGCCTTGGAGTACAACAACTGTCACGGGGACCAGGTGGTAGAGCGGCTCCTTCAGCACCTGCGGCGAGTGGACACCCCGGTGTTCAGGCCTCTGGCGCCTGAGCCCCCCGCGCAGCTGCCGGAGCTGCCGCTGATCACGGCGTCCCCCTGCTGCAACACCGTGGTGCTGCCCCAGTGGCACTCCGTCTCCAGGACGCACAACGTCTGTGAGCTGTGTGTCAACCAGAGCGCAGGGGGCGTCAGGCCGAGCTCGGTCGGCATGCCGCAGTGCAGCTTTTTTGAGATGGCGGCAGCTTTGGATTCTTTCTACCTCAAGGAGCAGACCTTTTATCATGTGGCGTCGGACAGCATAGAATGCAGCAATTTTCTGAGTTCCTACAGCCCCTTCAGCTACTACACTGCATGTTGCAGGACCATAAACAGGGCCGTGACGGGCTTCATTGATTCTGGACAAGGTGTCTTTGAAACCCCGACCATCGCGTTTTCTTCCCTCGAGAAGAAATGTGAGGCCGATCCCCCAGGCTCCATTCCTCACATTGAGGAGAACAGGTATCTCTTTCCTGAAGTGGACGTGAGTAGCACAAACTTCACAGGCCTGAGCTGCAGAACCAACAAGACCCTGAACATCTACCTTTTGGATTCAAATTTATTTTGGTTATATGCAGAGAGGCTGGGGGCTCCAAGCGCCACTCGGGTGAAGGAATTTGCCGCAATTGTTGATGTGAAAGAAGAGTCTCACTATATCTTGGATCCAAAACAAGCTCTTATGAAGTTCACCCTAGGTACTGTGGGCAGTTTCCTTCCCCAACATAAAAAAGTATTGCTTAACTTAATACCGGTAACTTTTATCCAAGGGTCTCAGTACATTTGGTCATGGGGGGATGTCAGTTCTGTAGCTCACTTGAAATCTTTAGACTGCAGTTGGTCATCATTCTAAAAGAAGCTAATTTTGTCTATTAAAGGGAACAGAAACTTCCTAACTTCAGATTTTGGATAAGTTTGTCTTGTAGCCCCTGGGGGGTTGGGGGGGCTAGGAGTCCAATGTTCCAGATTGGCAGTGCCTGTCCCGTTTCTGAGTTGCAGTGAGCTGCATGGGGTGGGCAGGAAAGGCAATGGGGCGGCGACCCGTTGTGCTACGAGCATCCTGGGGGGCTGATGAATGGGACCCCCGCAGCAGTGCCACTCTAAAGGAGCTTAAACAGGAAGCAGTGAAACGTAGAACCACCTGTCCTCCCTTTGGTCTCACGGGTTTGGATGTACAAGTATCAAGGCCACCAGACCTAATTTGTTCTCTTGCTGTTTATACCTCCTTGAGAGATGCTGCTCTGATCTTCTGTGTCTAGATTGTAACAAACAAGCGTCAAGGGCAACAAACAAGTGTCCTGTTGCAGACCAGCAAAAACCCACTTTGGGGGTGGGGAGCCCCGTGATGGGAAAACATCCGTGAGCTTGCTGTTGGGGCTTGGCAGCAGCAGTGAACTAACCCACGCTGTCCTGTTCCCAGGACTTTGCTGACATCCTTGATGTCCACACAAGGAAGTGAGAATTCAAAAGCCGTTTTAGTTCAGCCTCAGTGGAAACACGGTGGAAAGTCAGTGTTTGCCAAATGGAGACAGGAGGAATTTGGTAGGGAGAGAAACCTTTTACTTCCAAGTTTTAGAGAGTATGAAAGCAAGAGTGAAATTTATTTATTAGAGAGATAACGAAAGAGAGCAGGAGCCCCGGGGGGTGGGGGTGGGGAATGGGAGAAGCAGGCTCCCTGCTGAGCAGGGATCCTGACACAGGGCTTGGTCCCAGGACCCTGAAATCATGACCTGAGCGGAGGGCAGACGCTTAACCGACTGAGCCACCCAGGCACCTCCCGAGTTTTCTTAAAGTGAAACAAGCCTGTGTTTAGAGTGTTTATTAGACTTCATAATTCTGTTCAGTAATACTTAGCATTCAGTGAGCTCATAATGGTGTTCAATTTGAATTCAAGGGTCATCTGAAAGAAGCCTTCTTCAGATTTCTTTTTTTTTTTTTTTAAGATTTTATTTATTTGAGAGAGAGAATGAGATAGAGAGCATGAGAGGGGGGAGGGTCAGAGGGAGAAGCAGACTCCCTGCTGAGCAGGGAGCCCTATGCAGGACTCGATCCTGGGACTCCAGGATCATGACCTGAGCCGAAGGCAGTCACTTAACCAACTTAGCCACCCAGGCGCCCCCTTCAAATTTCTTTTGATCTTCTGTATCTACTCTGAAACATACATCTAGCTCAGTTTTTCTTTGTTCTGTAGTTGGTGACATTTGTAAGGGTCCTCGTGAAAAAAGGCCTGTGTGTCGCTGGTTTGCAGAGTTGACTCTTCATTCAGCTTCTCTGGGCCAGTTTAGGGATTTAGGTTTCGTTCACATGAGAGAATTTTTGGTTTTATGTTTCAGAAACCTAGCCAAGTAAGTAACTCACATGCAAGACAATGACATTCTCTCTTTAGTATGCACATGACACCCTTCACTCCTCCTCCCTCTGCGGAACACATCACTATTGGACCTCAAAATGGAGAGTTAGAAGTAGGAGAAAGAAGGGAGAACACAGCAGATCAGTCCTGCTTCGGACAGACAACCAAGCAATCTGAGGACACTGGAGTTTATGGGAAGGGAAAAGCTGTCAGTTCAAGTTAGGTTTTCAGATTGCTTGTGGGTTTTATTTATAGGTTTTCCCACTAAATATGATTGAGTTTATTTTTCCTAAACTTTCAAAAAGGAAACTTGAAGAACTCGAATAAACATGAGAGACACCTGTCCGCTCGCGGCAGCTTGTGTAGTAGCTGTCTTTGTAGTGATGTTTAGAGGTCTTGCGATCGTAGGTTGAAATCTCTTAAAGATTGTGGCATGATGATCTGTGCAGTCTTGGCTGTCTATTTGTGGACTGATCCTGTTAGAAAAAAAGGAGAATTCCTAGTCTGTAAATACTAGAGCATCTGACATTGTGCGGCATTTTGTTACCTAAATCCCTGCCTGGTGCGTTCAGGGTTTTGCCTGTAGGTGAAGTGTTAAAATTGCAAGCCTGTGAAGCCAGCCCATTTTTTTAAAATGTAGAGTTTAAAGTAGGCCAGCTACTCTCCCAGTACTTAGCGAGGAGCTGATCTCATTTTCTCTTTATTTTTAGAGTCTTTTATTCAAAACTTCAGCGTTCTCTACAGTCCCCTGAAAAGGCATCTCATTGGAAGTGACTCTGCCCAGTACCCTTCTCAGCATCTAATCACTGAAGTGACAACTGATACCTTTTGGGAAGTGGTCCTTCAAAAACAGGTATGGGATCATGAGAGAGGCAGAAATCATGCCATCTCTCCCTATTAAAATAATCCCCAGAGCCGCAGTTGTTGGGGTGAGCATTCAGGTTTGATGTGCAGATTAATCACATGGCTGTCTTCTTGCACAACATGCATGAGTTACATGCTGGTTTTCTAACTGCAAAAAGTCCTTAAAGAAAGCACATAATGAGGCGCCTGGGTGGCTCAGATGGTTGGGCGTCTGCCTTCGGCTCGGGTCACCGAGCCCCACATCGGGCTCCCTGCTCGGCGGGAAGCCTGCTTCTCCCTCTCCTTCTCCTGCTCCCCCTGCTTGTGCTCTCTCGCTCTCTGTGTCAAATAAAATTAAAAAAAAAAAACAAACCAAAAAAACACATAATTGGAAAGATCTAAAAATAAAATTTTTCATCATGGGTGCATAAGCAACATTTCTTGAATGCCTGCTGGGTTCTAAGCACAATGAGGACGTGAGCCCATTTCCTAGGCACCAGTAACAGCCGTCTTCCCTTCCCCCAGGACGTTTTGCTGCTGTATTATGCTCAGTGGTGCGGCTTCTGTCCATCCCTCAATCATGTCTTTATCCAGCTAGCTCGCCTCCTGCCGACGGATGCATTCACTGTGGCAAGGTAAGGGAGCCTGCGGCACTTTGGGCCTGTGCCTGTCTTCCCTCCTTACGGCTTAGCCATGTGGTTTGCAAGGGTCTGCCCATTGTTCGTTAACCTTGGGTAAGACTTGGTGTGATTTAATTGTCAGTTTAAAGCCATGAGCAAAACCTCACCGAAACCGAAGTTTTCCCGATGAGTTCTGTATTCCTTCCATGGTGTCGAGTATGTTTAGCCCTGATTGAATTCATGGGAGGGGGAGTGGGGGAGCAGTGCCGACCTGGTTGCTAGGACAACCCTTGGACTGGCCAACTCCCCGGAATACCATGGGAAGGGTGCCCACGGACTTCCATGGCGCTGGGGCCTCGGCCCAGTGAAAGGGGACAGGTCCCCAGTGTGCTGCCAACCGGCCCTGGGACCTGGAGCAAATCTCTCCACCAGGTTTAGTTTCCCTCCTCACCCCTAAAATTAGGAGGAAGGATTGGTTGATAACTATGTGTTCTAGTTTTGTGATTCTGTGGGTAACCGGACGTGGCCTCTGTAGTAAGCAAAACAATTTTTAAATCATTGTTTTGTAAAAAACAAGCCTCAAATAAAGAGTTTTTGGAAAAGGTACTAAGCTGTTTGGGGTGGGGGGGCGTTGTTTAGACTTCAGCCTTCCAGACAGAATTAAATATAAAAGATTAAATCATAGGAAAAAATAGCAGAACATAGAATATTGGGTTTTGCTAGTTCCTTCGAGAGATGGAAACTTTCCAAAGTGAAGCAGTTACAAAAAATAATTAAACAGATTCCACTAGAAAAGGGCTCAATGAGAGAAGTGAGGAAGGTAGGCTTTAAAAAAAGGACAGTAGCTGTATTTTACAGCATCTGTATTTCACCCACTGGATCTGCTATAAGTGATGATTAGAGCCAAATTTGAGGAGTTACTGTGCCATGAGATTTTTCTTCATACATGTTATCTGCCCTGCTCATTGGAACACTCAGTGAAGCAGGTCTTAGGATCTCTTTTTACTGAGGAGGAAACTGAGTCACAGAGAGGGTAGGTAACTTGCCCAGAGTCACACTGCCTGTAAGTGAGAGACCAGGACCCAGAATCAGGTGTTCATACTCCAGACCCTGAGAAAGAACAAAGGCTTAAGGAACTGCCAAGAGGAGAATGTGGTCTGTCCGCACAGGGGAATGTTCTTCAGCCTTAAAAAGGAGGGACATTCTGACACCTGCTACAACATGGATGAACCTTGAGGACTCAGTGCTAAATGAAGTACAAAGATACAAAAGGACACGGGATGCCTGGGTGGCCCAGGCGGTTAAGCGTCTGCCTTTGGCTCAGGTCATGATCTCAGGGTCTTGGGATCCAGCCCTACTCAGTGCTCCCTGCTTAGTGGGGAGTCTGCTTCTCCCCCTGCCCCTCCCTGCCCCTGCTTGTGCTCACACACTCTCTCTCTCAAATAAACAAAATCTTTAAAAAAAAAAAAAAAGGACACATACTGTGTGATTGCAGGGATGTCAGGCACCCAGAGGAGTCAGATTCACAGAGACAGAAAGTAGATGGTGGGTGCGGGGGTGTGGGGAGCTGTTGAATGGATAGAAGGTCTCCGTTTTGCAGGATGAAGAAATGGTTGGGGAGTTGGGTGGTGGTGATGGCTGCGCCCCATTATGAGTGCACTTATCACTGCTGAGCTCTGCGCTCAGAAATGGTCGGGCTGGGACATTTTATGTGTGTTCTACCACACTGAAAAACCAGCCCGGGGGCAGGGGAGACACAGCTGGGAGGGACTCCTGGGTGAAGAAAAGACTTGAGTAGGTTTCTCCTGGAGGAGGAGAGTATAAATAAACAAGTATGGAGATTACAGTCTAATAAGTGTAAATTAATAACAAAGTGTCATTTACACTTACTAACAGATGCTTTTAA
Organism: Halichoerus grypus; assembly: GCF_964656455.1. Taxonomy (NCBI): domain Eukaryota; kingdom Metazoa; phylum Chordata; class Mammalia; order Carnivora; family Phocidae; genus Halichoerus; species Halichoerus grypus. Next base: position 31,423,983 of record NC_135717.1, read on the forward strand.
GTGACAGCATCTTGTATTGATAAAGTGAAGTTGGCACAGTCAGACCTAGCTCATGAATTGGGCGTAACCTTTTTGGAAAGCGTGTTAGCAGCATTTGTAAGAAAGCACAAAAATAGTTAACATTTTTGCCCCAGTTAATTTCACTTTGGGGAATTAAGGAACTAGGGCTTGGAGAGGAGCGTGACACTGTGGCATGGTTTATGTCCAACAGGAGAGCCACAGCTAAGTCGGTTGTGGCTAGGAGTTTGATGGGATTTTGACCCGTTTATTAGAGCAATGCTTTTCATATAATTAATTGAAAAGAATCGCATATGAGATGTACAAGTGCCGCTCTTCACAATGTAGAGGCATATACACCAAGCCCGAATGAGAATCCCAGAAAGAAGGTCCTGATTAGCCCAGTGGAATTCTGAGCGGATGTTTACGATGATGTTTTTCTTTCAAATTTAAATTTTTGTTTTTGAAGTAAAACTCAGGAGAAGAAAAGTATTTGATGATAGACTAAAGCGTTCAATGCCACTTGTTTAAAAAACAGAACTCTGATTTTAGGCAGGCTGTCCCAGGCAGAGGGAGGAGTGCTGTTTTGTTCAGTTGTTTGAAACCATTATAATTTGGTCATCCTTCTGGACAAATGTATGGTACTGATTCACTCCCACCCCCCATTATACTTTCTGGAAACTTCTGTCAAGTTAGTGATGCAAAAAATTGCCATCTTTTGTATGCATTGTTTGTGATGATTGACATCGGAGCCTCCTGGCCAAGTGGCCCTCCATGGTCTGCTCCCTCCTTCTAGGATGTTTTTTGTTTGTTTCTGCACCACCTGAGTGATCCCTGCGGGCTGGGGTGGGGGGCTGCTGCCTCCTTCGATAGTAATAAAGCACAGGGTGGGTAATTGAACACAGGTGTCATTTTTTGTCATCTTCTGCATTAGAAAATTAATCTAAAATCTGCTAAAAAATACAGGTTTGTGGCCTCCCTCCAGATTTACAAAATATAAATATAAAATAGAGTGTAGCTTTCTTATGTCTTCAGAGGCTTGATGTATTTTGCACAGTGATTTCCTTTTTCCAGAGCCGATGGAGGGATTAAAGTACTTGACCAGATCCCGTCAGGTGGGTGGACTGCTTCCAAGGTGTCAGTGAGGTGGTTTTTTTGTTTTTGTTTTGTTTTTTTTTTTTGGAAAGCTCATTTTTACTCTGAGGACATGTCCCTTCCACTCCATAAGTGAGGTGGAAAGTTACATATTCTGGAAGCATCAGCTCTTCTTGCCTGAGTTGCAGCCGGCTTGCACTGGCACTGACTATGAGGGGCTGGTCAGTGTGGCCACAGCAAATGTTCCAGGCTCTTCTGTTACCGGAGAAGCTTCTTTCAGGGTGGAGTGTCTTGGGCTGATCTTTCACTTTTTCTCATCTTTCCCTTTGCCAGGATTGATGTGTCTCAGAATGACCTTCCTTGGGAATTTATGGTCGACCGTCTTCCCACTGTCTTATTTTTTCCCTGCAACAGGTAAAGCTGAATTTTTTCAATATTTGGGCGGATGGGATTCTTTTGCTGAAAATGAAATGGGTTTAAGGCACTTCAGAGAAGTGAAATGCAAATCATTAGCTATTACTAAACTATTACGAATAAAATACATTGTTCAAAAAATGTGCCATTAGGGACCAAGGGTAAAAGGGCTTTGGCGTCACGAGGTCAGATGTGGTTTTGGTGAGAACTTTCCACTCCCAGAGCGTGTGTTCTCACGAACGTGAATGTGGCCATCAGGACTCGTTTGCCTTCTTGGCCTTATGAGCGTACTACAGTGGATGGAAAGCAAAGAGCCACATTCACATGGGGCAGGATGGTCGCGCATTGTTGAGCCCCCGGACGTCAGGCCCTGCTTGCCCCAGGCTTTCACGTGTGTCATTTTCCATCGGGTCCTGCTGATGAGCACCTTGTCCCTCTTGTGCAAGTTGGAAATGGAGACTCTCCTCCCTACTGCACCCCATTCCTGGGATTCAAGGAGCCTTCTCCCCAGGTGTGCAGACTTCTGTGAACGTCTGCCCTGGGGCTGTCACCTTGATGTCTTCACATTTGTCTAAGCGGACTCCCAAATTCAGTGATGACAGCAACTACCCTGAAAGCCCAATAGACAGGGGTGGGACATAAGCAAAGCCTAACTTGGCAATTAGTAAATGTTAGATGCGGATGTTTTGCTAAAAGGGAAATTAACTCTTGGCCTTTGAAAGCCTGATAAACCAGATGTTCTGCCCTGTTTTAAAAGATTCCCTTTTGTTTATAAAAGAATGGGTCCTCAGGGACCAGTCACCCGGCTCTGACAGTATCTGTCCAGGGGGAAGCATTTGCAGGATTATTTTAGTGAGGTTCCTAAGTCATACATGTGATGTCTCCTGTTCTCATCTCCTGCACTCACTTCTACTGTTCATTGTAGCCACTGCCGTACTTTCTGTTTCTCCAGGACCGTGCTTCCTTCCTAGAGGTTGAATCATTTCCTTGTTTTTTCCTCTTTATCTCAAGGAATTTTTGCTGGAATACTTCCTGGGGTAGTAGGGTCCTGTCACATCACACACTAAAAACAGAGTGTGACTCATCCTGTTCTGTTAACTGTCATGATGAACCTTTTCCTTCTAAGAAGCATTTAAAGTGCCACGCAGTCAAGGGATCCTGGGCACTAACACTAGCAATTTCATCTGTGTGGGATGGAGGTCGGGCATGAAACCTAATGAAACCTGGTTTTGGAATTTCAAACATAGTCTGGGAAAGTGGTAAAGTCATAACACCCAGCACGTGCCTTTGCATGGAGACATTCTCAGCAACTAGAATGCAGGAGTATGTATTGAGAGAGAGCAAGAGAGAGAGACAGAGAGAATCGTGTGTTTGGGAGACTGAGTCAGGCTGTGTGGGGGGCCGAGCTTTCATCGGGAAGCCACCTGATGTCACTGTGGGGATGCGTGTTGGTGTTCCCTGCAGCCCCTCCCCATTAAAAAGTCAAGAAGGTAAATATTGGATATGAGAAGAGAGTCCAGCTCTTTGTTAGTACGCAGAGCTTGGGAAACCAAAGCCTTACTGCTCAGGAATGGAATTTTTCTTATTTCCTAAAAACAAAGAGTATTCAGCAATGAAGTAAGCTCCTCGTCAGCTGGTTCAAGTTGAGTGTTCGGCATAATGGGCCAGAAGGTGTACATGGGCCATGGGCAGGAGCTGACCGCTTGCAAGAGAGGAAATGAAAAAGGTCTTTTTCACGGTGTATATGCTTATGTTATTTTTAGTGAAGAGAATATATGGGTTTTGATAAAAGAGAAGTTTGCATGTGCACTAGGTTCAAATGTGTGCAGCAAGTAGGGGAAATGTCAAGATGTTGACAGTTCTTTTGGAGGAGGATTACAGGTGATGTGAGGGCTGCGTCTTGTTTGCTTTGCAGCTGGTCCCCAGCGAGCACGTGTTTTATAGTCATGGAAGAGAGAAGCCACATGGGATGGCTGTGCCCCTCCTGCCCCTGCAGGTCCGGCTCTCCTGTGCAGGGGCGTCTTGCAGCCGCTCTGCTCGCACCGCTCTGTGTGACGTTGCGGAAGTCAGGTGCTCTGGCCGGGCCTGGCTGAGGATGTCCCGGGGGTGCGGTGGATTACTGTAGTGTGGGCCCTGGGAAGGGAACAGCCCGCCTGCCCCCACTCTCCTACCCCCTTCTTTGGAGTAAAGGCCTTATATCCTGTTCCTCATGTTTTCATCTAGCCGTTTAGGTGTTAGAGGTGCGTGAACACAATCCTAGCGGATTGAGAGTGGACTCACACCGTGGGGCTTTTTACGACTCCACTTCCAAAATGATTCCTTTGTGGAAGTTTGTTCACACCTCGTGTCCTTGCTACTCCTAGAAAGTTGGAAAGCCGTTCAGCACATGGGTTCGGTGGATTCAGAGATTGCTCCAGGGACTGGACTCCAGAATAGTGTGCTGACAGGTGTCATTCTCAGTCCTGTAAATGTCTCCACACACACTAAGGCACCTCGGCAGCTCTCTCCTGGGGATTCAGCTCCTCTGTCCTGCGAGACCAGGTTTGCGCTGCACGGCTCAGGGGCGGAGCCGGCCTCCGCTTGTCTGCTCGTCCACTCGTCCACTCGTCGTCGTTCCTCACCCGCACCTCATAGGGACCCGGGGGTTTTCAGTCATCCGTTGAAAGGCTGGGAATCCCCAACTCGAAGCAAGCTTCTCTCTGTGAAGAAAACCATGCTTTAAGGGAGGGTGTGGTTATATACTTACTCCACATATTTGACTAGTCCATGTATCTGAAAGTCTCCGTAAATGTATAAAACAGGGCATGTGTGATTTTAATTTCCCTGTGATTCTTATTTCATTGGGAAAGAGCTATCCATCAGCAGAACACCTTTTGTCTTTTCTTAGATATTTGACCACTGGCTTTGTGTGTGGAGAGGGCGTGTAAGCTTTTAATGAATGGTTTCTTGGTTTTTTAAGGAATGATACTGTTTTTCAGCTAACACTCAGCATTCAGGTTAATTCGTGTCATCCGAACAGCAGTCCTGTGAGAGCGACGATGCGTTTATTACCCCTTTTACAGAAATGAGGCAGTGCAGGGGTGCAGAGGGTTCACCTGTCTGGGCGCTCAGGATCGTGAGTGGCAGCCTTGTGAGTCTGCCTGGCAGGCGGCTCTGGGGCCCATATGTGGCAGAAATGTTGGTCATCAGACAGTTAAATGACAACTTCTAAAAAGGAATTTTCTACATCAGGACTTGCAACAGAGCTTTGGGGGAACCCCCTTCATACGTCACTTTCCTTCCTTATTCTGTGCTTTCAGGGCGGGGTGGCCTTAATTTCTCGGAGTCCCTTGGTTGGTCTTTGTATCAGGGGTCAGGGCTTGAGTGATACCTCCTCCATCGTGGTAATAAAAATGTCTCCAGATGTTGCCAAATGCCCCTGGGGGGTTATAGTCGCCCCCGGTTAAGAACTCCTGCCTTGGATAATGTGTAATAAATGCTGGCGGAAGAAATCTGGCTGAGTGTTCAGTCTTTCCTATTGCACCACTGTTGACGGCCACGGAGTGACACGGGTGACGTCCTGCCCCAGGACATCCTTCCTTACACGCCCCTGAGCCTCTCAGAGCTCGCAGAGGCCCCGTTGCCCATGCGCTGCCGGTGCCCTCCATCCCTGGCTTGAGGCTTGGGTCTGGGAGCTTCTTGTCTTTCTTGGAAGGTTGTTACCAGAAACTGGGCTCTTTGTCCTCAGGAACAAACACATATTTGAGATAAGCCACGTTAATTATAGAATGAGCACATGGGACATCTTTAGCTTCGTAGAAAAGTTTTTGCCCAGATAACATTTTCCCCGCTTTAAGTAAAATCCTCGGAATGTCTTTTGGTGGGAAGTAAGCAGCCCGACCTTCGGTAGTGGTGTGGTTTGGACTACGAATGTTGACAGGACTCTCACCTTTGACTCCTTTCCCTTTCTCTCCAGAAAGGACCGTAGTGTGAAATACCCCGAAGACCTTCCCATCACCCTTCCTAACCTGCTGAGGTTCATTTTGCATCACTCAGACCCTGCTTCCGTCCCCCAGAACTTAGCTAACCCTCCTACCAAAGAGTGTCTTCAGAGCGAGGCAGTCTTCCAGCAGGGGCACATCTCCCACTTGGAGAGAGAGATCCAGAAGCTGAGGGCAGAAATCCGCGCCCTTCAGCGCGCTCAGGTGCAGGTGGAGGCGCAGCTCTCCAGCGCGCGCAGGGACGAGCACCGGCTGCTCCGGCAGCAGCAGACCCTGGAGCAGCAGCACAGCCTGCTCCAGCTGCACAGCCAGCAGCTGCAGGCCCTGTACGAGCAGAAAACCCGCGAGCTCGAGGACGTGGCCCGGAAGCTCCAGGAGCTGGCCGACGCCTCGGAGAGCCTCCTCACCGAGAACACGTGGCTCAAGATCCTGGTGGCAACCATGGAGCGGAAGCTGGAGGGCAAGGACGGAGCCGAAAGCCTCCCTCCCCCACAGGAGGCCGGCTCTGACCACCCCGAGCCCCCAGGCCCCCCCCGGCTACCTGGCAGCACCCCTCTGCCTCCCAACAGCAGCTCCACGCTGGCGTCCGAAAGGAGCAATGAGAACAGGACAGACTAACTTTTAAAATGACACGAAGAAATCAGAGGTGAAAACTGTACATTGGGAATATATTTATGCAAATTTTATTGAAATTTATTGTAAATAAAGATTTTCTCAGTGGTCTAGAAAATCAAGTTGAATGTCATTCAGCGTTTATTGAACAGGGATGACATCCCTTCCACTTATTGCACAAACTTGGTAGCTTGGACAGAAACAGTAACACAGTCCATTTGAACATTTGTCTGAAAAGTTAGTCCGTATTTTCGTGGCTCAGTGTCACAAAGAGTTCCCTCCCCATTCCCCGACTGTTGCTTCTGTGATGACATGCAGGATGAAAGGCTGATTTCCTGACTGACCCGTCAGAAGACCAGAACACAACAGTGGGGCTATTCAGAAAGAATTCAATGAGAGGTCATAACTTAACTAAGCCATGTGAATGCATGGTTCTGGCATCTACACTAAAAATAGTAGCTATTGATCAATAGGAACAGTGAGCGCTATTATGTGGTTGTTCGCCGCCTCTCCGGGCACTCCCACTTGCCTCGCAGAGACCCCCACCGGTGCCCCCCCAGCCTGCGACCCTGACCCGGCCCTGCCACTGCAAAGACGTTGCCCCTGGCAACCGGGGCGGAGGTGGGATGAGGAACCCCCAGGAGCGAAACCCAGGAGAAAGTGAAGGTTCATCATTTCAAAGCCAGAACTTCACTGCCACCAGTTCAAACCTCAGGGCAAGTCTGACAGTCAAAGCCATCACGTTCAGGGACGGCCTGGGGCCGGGGTTCCTCGGTTCCCCAGGTGAAGACAGCCTGGCTGTGTGCTGCTGGCTGCGGAAAGTAGAGGTAGAAAGCCTGGAAGTTCTGAGATGCGAGCGGAACGGATCAGACACCCCTACACCTTCCACGTTGGGTCTCCAGGGTCCTTCACCAGAAAGCCAGCCTTCTCCCAGATCTTCCAGGGGGCGCCTTTCAGAGTGCTGGCCCCCTCCGGTCCAGGGGGCCTCTGAGGGTCTCCGGCCTCTCAGGCTCGGCCATCCCTGTTTTAGGGGCCAGGGACGTGTCTCCTGTGCTAAGGCCCAGCTGCCTTGCAGGGGCTCCTCAGTAGCTCCCTGGGGCGTCTCCTTCCCGCCTACAGCTCCGACACTACCGAGCTACCCTTCTCCCATCCCACAAGCTAACACTTCATGTTTGACCCCCAATTGAAGGGTATGCTGCTAAAACGAAGTGTTCCCTAAGCCCCCTCCTTGGGGTTCCAGAAAGTAGATTATGAGTTCCACATGCTTGTTAGAGACTTGAGTGAGGCCAGAGGACCTGCCGTCAGCCCGACCAGTGCTCCGCGGCTAAGCCCACGCTGGCCTCGTTTATTACCAAGGATGCTGACACAAGCCACGTTTTAATCATGATAGTGGAGAATGTGCTTTACGGTGGTGGGATTAACAATCTCAGCGAGTTCACTTAAGTATACACAAGGGAAACCTTGGAGATGCAGGTTGTTGGGGTGCTGGCCCGAGTGACAGCCACCACCAACTCCTCTTCATGGAAATCCCGTCCTGAACCTGAAACTCACTCTCCCCGCTGCGCCCTACCCCGGGGCCCACTAAGGGTGGGCTGTCAGGCTGCCGTCCCAGGGGGCTCTCCTGGGTGCTCATGCACTTGGGGCTCTTGGAGCAGGGTCAGGAGACTCTCCTAGGTGGCCCGCTGGGGAAAGTGAAGTCCAGTACCCAGCAGGTGGGTGGTGCTCAGAGAAGAAAGGAGACTAATGCATGAAAAGGAGGAGGGGGGACCCTCAAGGTCTCCTCCCCCACCCCTCCAGTGCAGAAAGTATTAAATAGAACAAACAAAAAACACTATTTCCTCTTTGCTGGGCCAGCTGGGTTTCAGATAAAGGTAGCCGCCACAGGCGCTGGTGTTCCTAGCGAAGCTTATGATGAGTAATGCTGGGGGGGGGAGCGGGGGGGGATAGCAGTGGCGGGGGAGAGTGCTCAGCATGCTCAAGAAACTGCTCTGCCACCAGGCCGCCTGGCAGCCCTCGGGATGCGGGCCCCGGCTCGTCCTTCACCGGCTCTCAAGCAGCGGCGGTGGCTTCCTTGCAGTAACTCCACTCTCAACAGGAACTGGTTATTTCGCGACCGAAGCGGGGGGCGTGGTTCTTCCATCCATTGCTAACCAAGGAGAAATCACCAAAGCACCCCAGCTGGTCAGCCATGAGACTTAAAACAGACATGTCCCGTCCTCTGCCCACACACATACACACATATATATTAGAGGCCCCTACCAAGTGCAGTGTGGGCCTTCCATGTCTAAGATACCCCCCCCTACAGCCTTGAGTCAGCTTATCATGACTACAGTCTGTCCCATGTGCTCTACACGGTATTTTTAAAAATCAGCAAAAAAAGCCTTCAGCACATGCTTCTGGGGCCTATTTACAGTTCACAGGTTTGTGAGTTCACGCGTTACAGTAGTAGCTCCATCAAAAACAGGCTCAGCTCAACATTCAAGTAACAAAAGCGCTACGGGGTCGTGAGCCCCGGCAAGGTCAGGCCTGCCCACTGCCTGCAATGGGCAGTCCCACCAGGAGGCGTCCCGGCTAAGGACGGCCAAGGCCTCGGGAGCCAGTGCATGCGGTGATGAAGCCCAGCCAGGCCATGCCGGCAGGTGTCAAGCCTTCCCCAGCAGCACGTCTGTGGTTCCGCCCCTCCCCATGCCTCTCAGCCGGCTGCAAACAGGCCGCGGGGCCTCCGCATCCCAGCTCAGCCGTGGACGTCTGGGCCGTGTGGGGTCAGCTTGGCCTTCCTCTCCCCGCACGGTCCCTTGGCGGAGTACTGCACCAGCAGGAAGGGCTCCTTGGTCTCGCCATCGCCCACGATGCTCTCCTCGTCTTCCGACTGGCTGATGTGCTGCAGGCGCAGGTAGCACCAGCAACCCAGGATCAAGGCCCCCAGGGCAGCGATGGCGATGAGGATGACGATGACCGTGACCACGCCCGTGGTGGGGCTGTGGTCCATAATAGACATGGTCAGCGCCTGGGGAGCTTCCGCGGGAGGAAGCTCGTGGGGCCGTCTGCTCAGCGAGGCTGGAACCCAGGCTGGACCCGAGAGCCCTGAAAGACAAAGCAGGGTGAGGCTCCATCGGGGACTCCACAGGGCCCTGCCAGCTCCCAAGCTCGGGGCGGCCGGGGTGGGGGGACCTCTCCCATAGGGGCTCTTTTTAATCAGGTCTTAAGCCTGACCATCCTGCCTCATCCTAGTGAAAAACACGGCGGGTGGCTTTCGCTGTTTCTAGCTCATGACGTCACGAGCGTTCTCTTCGCTCCCAGCAGCCCACTTCCACTTCCTACCCGACACTATCGGTGCTTCTGCTACCAGACAGGAGTCACCCGCGCTCAGCCAAGGAGCCAGAGATGCAGGGAAGGGGGCCCATGACCCGCAACCCCACTGCAGCCCCCCTGGAAGCGGGAAGAGGGTCTGTTCGAGGAGAGTGTTCTGAGAGCCCAGCCCCACGAGGTGTTCAGGAACTGCCCAGGGACCAAGAGGAGCCAGTACTCTGTGATGGCCAGACACGAGGGAATGGAAAGCAGGGAAATGACCTCAGTCCGTCGCTCCAACGGGCGACATATGTAACCCAGCCAAGTCTCCTGGAACACCTGGGAGAGGCTGCAGCAGATGACAGCCTTTGTCCACCAGAGGACTGTGACCCGCCTGGGCAGAGCCTTCAGCAGCCCAGTCCTGGAATGTGGAGGCACTCAGGACAGCCTGGGGGAGGGCAGACTGGCCCCCGCCCGCACCGAGCTCAGCGTCAGGGGCGGGCCCCGGACCGCAAACGGGTCGATATGCCAACGCCATGCCAGGAACACAGGGGCCGGGGTGCCAGGGCGCTACGTCGGGCGGGGCAGGCGATACCCGGGGAGGTGAGGCTGATGCTGAGGCAGCAGGAAGAGCCAGCCCCTGGGGAGGAGCATTCCTGGCAGGCAAATGGCATCAGCGAAGGCTCTGAGGCAGGGGACGGCCTGCGGGCAAGCGCAGGAGCTGAGGGCGGTAGGCAGCGGGAGCGTGTGCTGGACCGCCGCCTCCTGGCTGCTGCCCGCCTCAGACAAGCCTCTGCACCTCGCTGGGCCTCGGATTCCTCCTCTGTGGATGGGGCTGGCGAGGGGCGCAGGGGAGCCAGCACTGGGAAGCCCAGCAGGCAGAAAAATCCCAGACCCTCTCGGGCGACTGAGGCTGCAGGTGCTGGAGCCAGCCGACTCCCCTGCATCCCAAGACCCTGCACTTTCTAACTTGGCCTCCTCGCCCTAAAGGAAGCAAATAAGAGTATCGAGCACCCCAGCGTCTGAGGGTGGGGAAACGCATGAGCCACTCTCAGCGCTCAGTAAGAGCTAGCTATTGAACTCTGCAGAGATGGCCGTCAACACAGGGAGAGAGCTTTGGAAGGGAAGGCTTTCCCTCCAGACAGGATGGAACCTGCCGTCCTTGAGCAATAACAGCCATAATGAGAAGTGATTCTTACCCACACCAAGGAGACTCCCCGCCCACCCAAGGCCAGGCGTTTCTGGAGGTCCAAGGCAGCTCAGTCGACGCCCCTGGAGTCTGTCCAGGGCCCTCCCCCCGAGTACGGCCCTGCCAACCGTGCCCACATGTGCAGAGATGTCCTGGGCAGGAGGGGGGTGATACCTCTGACGTCTGCCCCCCCTTACCACTTGCAGGCTCAGGCTGTGGCTGTCACTCCCACCAGGCTCCGTGGCCCACCTGTGTGGGTCCACTGTAGCCAACGCCCCTGTGGCCCAGAGGAAAAGCCTTAAGTCCTACGGGGCCAGACAGGCTGCGCCCGCACCCCCTGCTTCTCCCCAGCCACATGACCTCCAGGCCTTTAGCCAGACAGGTCCCTGTGCCCCAACGCTCTGCTCCCCTCCCCCTGTTCAGTGGGCCTCAGCTGGGGCCACTGTGCCTCCCAGAGGACATCTGGCAATGTCTGGAGACGTTTTTGTCGTCACCACCGGCAGTGAGGGGGTTCTCCTGGGATGGAGTGGACAGAGACCAGGGGAGTGCTAAACATCCCACGGTGCAGGGGACAGCCCCCATTAACAGAGATCGGCCCCAAATATCAGCAGTGAGGAGGGTGAGAAACCCCGGCGGGCCCTGGTTAACTCCAGCTCAGTAAGGGACGCCTGCCAGGCCCCGCAGCCCAGGAGGGTCTCCTCATCCTGCACCTGCACCTACTCCTGCCCTCCCTCCAGGGCGCTTGCTTCAGTGTGCAACCCTGGCTTCCACAGCACGGCCATCTGGTTGGCACCTGCCTCCCCCATCAGGCTGTGTGCTCCAGGAGGGGCCCTGCACACTGCTCGGCTGCCAAGTGCACAGGCTATCCTGGCCTCCTCCCTGCCACCAGCAGGGCTGCCATCAGCTCCCACCATCGCCTCAGCCTGTCCCCGCAGGCCTCCAGACAGGACAGGTACCCGCCCCCCCGCCCCCCGACAGCGTGCCAGCTGTGCCGGGTGAACTGCTCTTCCTGCTACAGAGGACGCCCACCTGCCTTGTCCCTCCCCCGGCCCTCTTGTGTCCGGCATCTGCTGGGGTGCCTGCCCTCCTACCAGGCCCCTGGACAGGAAGGCAACGCAGTATCAATTCAGAAGGGGAAGTATATGTGTGTTTGGGGGCAGCAAGTAGGAAATCAAACAATGGCGGCAAGACCTGAGGAGGGGGGACCCCCAGGGGCCAAACCTGCCAGGGAGCCTAGGAGGCGCCTGCCAGTCTAGGGGAAAGCCACATGGTCCCAGGACTGATGGGGAAACTGAGACAGAGGCAGCCCCAGCTCAGAGGGACCCTTTGAGAGGACTGGTGACCGCAAAACCCTATCTACTGCCCCCGCCCCAGGCCAGGAGGACTCTCACCCCCAAGTGCACAGAGCCCGGTTGACCAGGCCATGGGCATGCCTGGCCTGTGCTTACTGGCGCCACCCTTCCCCGCCCCAAGTGAGTTGTTTGTCCCTGCATTCACTCAGCGAGTATTTCCTGAGAAATGATGGTTTAAAAACTCTGCTCACATCACCCACTGCTCAGAGCCCTTCCTGGCATCAGCAGAGAAGCAAAACTCCCTGCCTCCCTGGATTTCTTCACACCCTCCCTGCCCTCCCACCTCAAACCCTCTGAACTTTCTGTTCCTTCTTCCTGGAATGTTCTTTCCTGACTGTCCCGTGACTGGCTCCTTCTTACCATTCGGGACTTTCTCCTTGGGTGCCTCTGGGAGGGTACCTTCCCAGACCAGCCTGGCTCCAGACGCCCCACCACCCCACACCTGCCATTGCCTTGCATTTTACCATTTCGATCTCCAGCTCTATTACCAGTGCACAGCAGGTGCTCGATAAATGCCCGCTGAGTGTTCCAAGCCCAGAGACATAGTGATGAGTTAGAGGGGCCCCTGCCCTCATGGGGATTGTGGTCGGCGGCTCCCACCCCTGAGCCCGCTCTCCAACCCAAAGCCACTCCCGGGACCTTCTGCATGGGTCCCCACACCTGTCCCAATAGACTCCAGGAAGCTGGCAGCCTGAGTGCAAGGGCAGGTGGATTCCCAAGAGGTCTGAGCCCATGAAGGGGCAGCTGTCTCCACGTGCTAGGAGGCAGGGAGAGTGGGGTGCCACCAGGAATCAGAGCCCAGGGGACATGTGAAGCATGAGGGTGGCCGGCTGGTTCCCCCTGAACCCCCATGGCCCAGGCTGGACCCTACCCACTTGCTTTGCCTCTCCTGACTTCCCTCATGCCCTTCCGAGCCAAGGTATCTCCTGCAAGTCAGCTGACCCCTCACCCTGATCCAGGCAAGCACACAGGGTAGGACAGGGATGCCACAGCTTGGGCCGGGTCGATGGCCAGGATGGCGCGTGGGAAACCTGCACCCTCTCAGAACAATCATCAAAGTAGCTCAACACTCATTCCATACACTTGCTTCATCCTCTCAACAACCCTGTGGCTAACACGGCTCACCGGTATCGGTCCCACTTTACAGATAAGGAAACTGAGGCACAGAGAGTTTGAGTGCATTGCCCAAGACTGAAGAGCCAGAATGCGGGATGTGCCCCCAGAAGTGGGGCCCAGGAGATCAAAGGAGGGGGTCTTCCAAGTGCAGAGGACGGGGCCAGCCTGGTGGACAGAGCAGAGCCAGGAGCCTGGAGGCTCTGGGCGCTCCGCGGGGGGCGGGGGTGGGGGAACAGAACATACCTCCCCACCCCCAACCTCTGTAGCAGCTCCTGCAAAGTTCCCTCAGTCAGGGTGAAGGCTAGCACCCGAGGCCATCTGGATCCCCCAAAACATACAGGACCAATCCTCCACTCTCCCGCTCCGTGGACCCTCAATCCTGCCTCCCTGGGCCAAGGGTGGCCTGACCGTCAGATCTCACCCACAGCTCCTAGAAAAACAAGCTCTAAAGTCCAGGGTCACCAGTCTGCTGAAGCCCGCCCAAGGACAGGGCACTGCTGGGCAGAGTCAGGATGCAGGGGGAGTATATACCCCGTGCCAGATCCAAGCAGGCACTGGGACCCAAGGACGCATGGCACAAGGCTCCTGCCCTCCAAAAACCAGGACCAAGAACAGCAGGGATGCAGATGGGAAAAAGCATTACGGGGCTGAGGCTATGTGCAGCCATATAGCCAGTGTCATCTGGGCCTCCCATCAGCCACCCAATCACACCCCATCCTCCAGAAGAGGAAGCTCGCACCAGAACCCCCTAGGTTCCCTGGGGGCAGAAGAGGAAGCTGGTGCAGACCGAGCCCAGGGACTGCCCCAAGGTCAGTCTGGGTCTCCTGGGGCCCAGGCTTGGGACCCAGACCTGCGGCTCGTGCCCCCACCCTGTGAATCAGCCACTGATCATCCTCACAGGGTCAGCCCACTTGGCCAAACAACTTTAGTAATAACAGCAGATGCCCGACGAAAGTTGCCAATGATTACCATGTGCCAGACGCGGAGAAGCTAAGCACTTCATACAGATCCTCTCTCCGCTCAGCCTCAAAACGGTAGTGTTGTTATTAAGCCCACTTTGCAGATAAAGAATCTGTGGCTCAGAGAAGTTAAGTCAATTGCCCAAGGTCACACAGCTCCAAAGTAGCTGCACAGGACGTCAAACCCAGGCAGCCTGGATTCTGAATCCCAGATTTCAACCCTGAGACAAAAATGTCATATTCTTGGCCCCCACCTCCCCACTCCCCTGCCTCAGGCCCAGGGGTCAAGTAAACCCCAGTGCGGCTCCCACCGGGGCAGGATGGGTGACAAGGGCTCGATGCTGGGGACACAGGGATGACAGGCGCCCCGGCAGCTACCGCATGCTGAGCGCGGGCAACGTGCAGGCGCCGTGCCAGGCGAGCTCCACGCACCGTCTCATTTAACCCTGCCAGGCGACGCCGTCTCCCCCACTCCACCAAGGAGCTGAGCGAGGCTAGAGGGACGAAGGGGCTCGGCCCCCTGGGCGACAGCTGGAGGGGGGCGACAACTGGAGAAGCAACTCCAGCCAGCCCGACTGGGGCGGGGGGGGAGGGACGGGGGACCACGATACCCAGTCATGCCCACGCCGCGCAGTCACCGGCGACGAAACTCGGCACCAAACGCTGCGGCCCGTCCTCAGTTTCCCCACCTGCTAAATGGGCGCCAGACGTCGCCAGGACCCGCGCTCCCACCCCTAACCCCCGAAGCCCTCCGGGCCACCCTGGGGGATGCTAGGACGCCCGCCTCCTCCGTTAATTTTAAACATCCCGAGGCGTCCCGAGAAAGCCAGCGGCCGGCGTGGGGCGCGGAACTGCGGGCCGCGGTGGCGGGCAGGCACGGGGTGGGAGAGGAGGGGCGGAGAGACCCGCTCCCCGCAAAGCGGCCGCCGCCCCCCGCCGCCTTCTTTGTCCCGATCTCGCCGCAGCGCAGCGCACAAAGAACCCCCGCCCGCGGGCGCGGCCCCCCGGAACAGACCCTCCTCCCGAAGCCGCGCCCCCGCACGGGCTGCCCCTCCCCCGCCGCAGAGACGCCCCCCCAACCCCCTGGCCCGCGGCTGAGCCGCCCCGCGCGCGCCCCCAGCCCACCGGGGGCCGCCCCTTCCCCTCCCGCGAACCCCCGCCCGGCCCGAGCGCCCGGACCGCCCGGCTCTGCTCACCATTGCGCCGCCCGCAGCCCGGCCCGATCGCACCGCAGCAGTCCCGCGGGCCCTGCTCCGCCCGCCAGCCAGCCCGGTCCGGCCGCGGCGCACCGTTGGGACGCAGGAGCCCCGCTCTGCGGCGGGCGGGGCATCTCCGGCTCCGCCCCGGCCGGAGGCGTGGCCCGCTCGAAGCGGCCAATGGAAGCCTGCGCTGGGACGGCGGGCCGGGGCGGGCCGGGGCGGGCCGGGGCGGGGTCACGTGCGCGCGGGGCCGGGGCGGCCCCGGCGGGGCGGGGGCTGCGCGCAGCCGGCAGCCCTGGGGGCGGGGGGCGGACTCGGCCTCGGCGCGCGCGGATTGGGCGCCGGTGGGTGCGGGGCGCCCGCGGCAGCCCTCCCTCCAACGCGGCGAGGTTGCCCTTATTCCCGCCCACTCACAGAGAGGGCAACTGAGGCGCACCGCAGGTAAGAGTGTTGTCTGGGAACAGGGTGCCCCGGCACCCTGGGCCGGGGCAGGAGAGAGAGCGGGACATTGCAGTTGAATGTCCTAGTTTGGGGAAGGAGCAGGTCATTCAGTCGTTCGTTCATTCATTCATTCATCATTCGCGCATCGGTTCACTCCACTCTGCGGAACACCCACCGGGTGCCGGGTTCACCGGTGGCCGAGAGAACATCCACGAACAAAACCAACAAGGACCCTGCCCGCACGGAGCTCTCCTTCAGGTGCGGGCTGAGCTGCGGGGAATTTGCAGCCCTTTGGCCGCTTGTAATCATGGCTCTTTAACGTAATAAGCCCGTGATTAGGCCCCCACCACGTGCCACGCCCTGTACTCTTGGCTTAACACACTTTATCCACCCGACCCATTTTACAGATGAGGAACCCAAGGCTCCAGAGTGAAGTACCACGGTCTCCTCGTGATGGAGGCAGAATTCCAGGCCAGGCCTTGTCTTCTTGGACACGCCGAGGTGCCTTTTAGTGCGCTAATCCCCACTTTCCACCCAAGAAGGCAGTCCAGCGAGATGAGAGCCCCTTTGTGGCCAGCTGGGGCCTACAGGAGGGGTGAGAGTGGGTCCTTCAAGGCCTCTGTGGCCCAAGTCCTCAGGGCCCCCACAGCTTGGAAGGTCGGAGGGGTGCAGGTAGAGCCCCTCATCCTGGGAGCTGGAGCCTTTGTCTGCTGTGAATGTCTTTCCAAGCCTCAAGCAAAGCCTCTGGGAGCAGATGGAGGGCCCAGCTCACGAGGCCTGGTGGTCAGGCCCTGCTTACTCTCCCCACTCCAGCATGGCTGGCCTCTTTCCTTCCTCACAGGCACCAAGCTGTTCCCTCCCCCCCCCCCCCCCCCCCCCCCCCCCCGCCAACGCCCAGCCATCCGACCTTGGCCAGCGCTGTTTCTTTCTGCTGCAACATTCTTGCCCTTCATCTTCCAGATATGCACCCAAGAGCAGTCCCTTTCATTATTTTCCCTCCCCGTGCATTGTGAGGGTGTGTGATTAACTTCTGGTGTGTCTCTCCCGCCAGGCCTTGGTCTGTTCTGTGCATTGCCACGTCTGCAGAACAGTACCTGACACACAGTAGATCCTGAATCCAGGGATGGTGTGTGAGTGAGTGAATGCTCACACTGTAGACCTCCAGGCCTGGCCCAGCCTCCACCCTAGCCAAGGGGGGCCAGGCGCCAATAGTGAGCTGGAGGTTAAGCAGGAATGGGGGACAGAGAAACAGAGGGAAGCCTGGCTCCAGGTCAGCTATTCTTGAGGCGAGATCAAGCATCTCAGAACAGCTCTAGCTCCTGGCTCTGCCCAGCGCTGCCTTCAAAGGCTCCCCTCCGGTCAGCCACACCTAGGAGCCCAGAGCAGGGGGAAGCAGGTTTTTCCCACGGAGCCAGTTCCAGAGCTCTCTGCAGTCCCAGGGTTAAGTTGGCAGAGACCTCATTAGTGGTGAGGACATGGGAGGGGCAGGCTCAGAACCCCAGAGCCAGGACTGGCAGATGACTGGAGAGGCAAGGATACTGTGGGGGGCGGGGGTGGGGGAGACTCTGGGGCAAAATGGTGAGGGGAATGCCATGTGACATAGAAGTTGAGAGCCCGCTGGGGCTCAAATCCAGCCTTTCTTGCTGGGTAGCTTTGGAAAAGCAGCGTAACTTCTCTGTCCTTGAGTATCATCTGAAGATGGGGGCAGGAGTAAGGTCACCATCAGGGGGTGGTTGGGAGTCCCTCAAGTGCCTGCTGCAGAGGACGCAATCCTACCCGTTCACTATGAACAGTAGTAACAGGGTCAGTCAGGTGTGGGCTGAACTTGGGCTTCCCCATGTGGAATTTGGGCAAGTCACTGTGTCTCTGGAGCCACAGATTTCTAGTCCCATGAAACCCACCTGTGAGCTGCTGAGAGGTGGGGGGCTGGGAGTAGGCGACCTGGGACCAGCCTTTATCTTGCCCAGAGTGAGTTGTTTCAATAATAACAAGAGTGATAAGTTATGATAATAGCAGCAAACAGCAAGCACCCCATACGTATAAGCACATTTTAATCCTGTTTTACAGATGGGGAAACTGAGGCACAGAACTCCCCTGGAGGTCTTGTTGAAATGCAGGTTCTGGCTCAGTAGGTCTGGGCCTGAGGTTCTGCATTCCTCACAAGCTCCCAGGTGGTGCTGATGGTTTGTGAACCACACTTGGAGCAGTGAGGGGCTAAGGCACTCACTAGAGGTCACCCAAAGTGGTGAGCTCTGAGCCTGGTTTCATCCCCATATGGTAGGCTGTAGAGTCCTACACTTAACCTCGGCTCTAACTGCCTGCCTGGCCCCAGCTATCTCCCCTACAGAGAAGAAGCAGGAAGTATAGCTCCCCTCTCCAAGCCCATATCCTCTTTCAGGGCCCCTACCACCTCCCTCCGAGGTGACATCTGGCCCTTAGAACCTCCCAGCCCTGAGCATCCCAGGGGTCCTCCCTGTTGATGGCATGGAGCTTCTCAGATGTTCATTAGCCAGGAAGATAATTAAGGGTGAGGGATGAGTTCACCCTGGCTCCCTGGGGCTTGCCGGGGCCCAGCTGGGCCTGCCCCGTGCCAGTCTGGCCCTGTGCCTGCTTCCCTGGGGTGCTGGAGGGGCCGGAACAAGGGAGGGGCTCGCTGGGGAGTAGAGCTAGGGAGACTCCTCCAGCTGGGCCGCCCTGCCTAGCTACAGCTCTCAGGCTGGGCAGGCCTCTGCTCATGAGGCTTCCCCGTAAGTGTTCTGGGCCTAAAAACAAAATGAAAACTGCTTGGCCAGGGGGCAGTTTCCCAAAGGGTGAGGGGCAACCCACTGGCGAGTCCTGCAGGCTGAGGTTAGGGTGGGTCACAGAGAAGGCGGCCACTAGCTCTGAATCACACAGCAATTCTCCTTCAAGGGGAGAAAGCTTCACTTACTGTTAGGCAGCATTAACATCCCTCCCGCGCTGGCTCAGCCACTGCCAGCCGGGGAGAGAGCGGGCCTTGCGCTCCGAATCTCGCTCCGTCTACACTCTTGAGCTAGAATTGCACAGCCTCTTGTTTTCTGCCTGTTTATGTTTACAGTCTCCTTCTATTTGTGGCACAGGTATTGCTTTTCCATTTATGGTAGTGACATAGCCATTCCTTTTTATTTTTATTTTATTTTTTTATTTTTTTTAAGATTTTATTTATTTATTTGACAGAGAGAGAGAGAGCAGGAACACAAGCAGGCGGAGTGGGAGAGGGAGAAGCAGGCTTCCCGCGGAGCAGGGAGCCCAATGCGGGGCTCGATCCCAGGATGCTGGGATCAAGACCTGAGCCGAAGGCAGACGCTTAACGACTGAGCCACCCAGGCGCCCCAGCCATTCCTTTTTAAATCCATCTATTTAGGAGGGAAAAAGTGAGTCACCTTGAAGCAGCATATAATGGGAGTGACTAGAGGGGGTATGGGGACATGGAAGCATTGGGGACGGTGGCAGACGGTTGGATGATGTGGGGAACCTCTTGGAGCTGAACCACTCACAGCTCAGGCACCCCACCATCCCCTGACTGCAGGGCCCAGCAGAGCCCTGGCTGGGAGACCGAGATATCCCCCAAGCTCCTGTATCCACAAGAAAACTCTATCTGGGTGGTCATGGGTTGTGTAGGGTCTGGGTCAGATCTGGTCCTCATTCCTGGGGTCTGTGGTGTCATTGTGGGGATCAGCATGCCTCACCTGAGGTGCTCCCCACACCCCTACACCACCCCTGGGCTGCCCTATGTTTCCATCTGTGGTATTCACCCTGCCCCCCCCCACTTGACCACTGGAGCCCGTTAATCACCCATTCACTAAATCATTCATCTATCCAATCTTTATTGGGCACCTACTATGTGCCGAGCCCTGTGCTGGGTGCTGGGTAGATAGCCATGAGCTGGACAGGCAGAACTCAGGTCATGAACTTCAGGTACACAGAATTATGGGCACATCATAATCCGGATCATGGTGTATTCTCTTTGGTCCTTGCATGACCTGCTCTTATTAAAAATGTCCATGATTAAAATAACTCTAGTCATGTAATACACACCCCATAGCCCATCGATCAAAAGGTAGGACCCTAACAATGGCCAACATCTAATCCCGAGGGACCCCCATCCCATCCCTGCCTTGAATCCTGTCTTCATCACTCCCTGCCTTCCTGTTTGGGCAGTTTTATCATACCCACATCCTACAGGTATTCGGGCACACCTTGGAGATATGGTTGGTTTTGTTCCAGACCAACGCAGTAAAGCAAATATTGCAATAAAGCAAGTCGGATGAATTTTTTTTTGTTTCCCAGTGCATGTCAGAGTTATGTCCACACTATACTGAAGTCTGTTAGGTGTGCAATAACATTATGTCTATAAAACAATGCACATGCCTTAATTAAAAAGAAATATTTCTAAAAAGCGCTAGCTGGCTTCTGAGCTTTCAGTGAGTCGTAACCCTTTTGCTGGTGGAGGATCTTGCCTCGGTGTTGACTGATCAGGCAGCTGACTGATCGGGATGGTGGCTGCCGAAGGTGGGGGTGGCTGTGGCAGGTTCTTAAAAATAAAACAATGAAGTCTGCCACTTGGATGGATTCTTCTTTTCCTGAACGATTTCTCTGTAGCATGGGATGCTCCTTGATCGCATCTCACCCACAGTAGAACTTCCTTCCAAACTGGGGTCAACCCTCCAAACCCCATCACTGCTTTATCCGCTAAGTTCATATCATATTCTCAGTCCTTTGTTGTCATTTCAACATCTGCATGGCATCTTCAGAAACCACTTTGCTCGTCCGTGAGAAGCAACTCCTCATCCCTTCAAGTTGTATCAGGAGATTGCAGCAATTCAAATAGAATAATAATGAAGAAGTTTGAAATACTGCAAGAATTACCAAAATGTGACACAGAGATGCCACCTGAGCAGAAGAGTATATTCGTTTCCCGGGGCTGCTGGGATAAATGGCCACCAGCTGGGTGGCTTTAACACAAGAGAAGTGTCTTCTCTTCCAGTCCTGGAGGCCAGAGGTCCGCATTCAAGGTGTCGGCGGAGCTGTGTTCCCTCTGAAGGCTCCAGGGAAGGATCTGTTCCCTGCCTGTCCCGGCTGCTGGTGGCTGGCAGCCATCCTTGGCAACCCTTGGCTTGTGGATGCGTCACTCCAGTCTCTGCCACCCTGCTGTCACGTGAGTTCTCCTCGCGCCCCGCCCCCCAACATTATTGCGGAATCATTGACAAATATAATTGTATATATTTAAGGGGTACAATGTGATGATTTGATACACGTTATGGAATGATTATGTGGTAAGAATGCCTAAGATCTCCCCTCAGAGATTTCCACGCATACAGTACTGAGTTGGAAACTGTCCTCATCATGCTGTGCATTAGATCCTCAGGACTTCTTCGTCTTTTAACTGGAAGATTGTACCCTTTGACCTCCCATCTCCCCATCTGCCCTTCCCCCCAGCTTCTGGCAACCACCATTCTATTCTCTGTTTCTATGCAACTTGCTCTTTTGTTTTAATTCCACATAGAAGTGATACCATACAGTATTTGTTTTTTTCTGTCTGGTCTATTCCACTTAGTATAATGCACTCCAACTTCATCCAAGTTGCACATGGCAGGATTTCCTTCTTTTGTATGGCTGAACAATATTCCAGCATGTGTGTGTGTGTGTGTGTACCACATTTTCTTTATCCATTCATCCATTGAAGGACATTGAAGTTGTCTCCGTGTCTTGGCTATTATAAATAACGCTACAATGACATGGGGACACAGATATCACTTCAAGATAGTGATTTCGGGGCGTCTGGGTGGCTCAGTCGGTTAAGCGTCTGCCTTCGGCTCAGGTCATGATCCCAGGGTCCTGGGATCGAGCCCCGTGTTGGGCTCCCTGCTCCGGGGGAAGCCTGCTTCTCCCTCTCCCACTCCCCCTGCTTGTGTTCCTGCTCTCGCTGTGTCTCTCTCTGTCAAATAAATAAAATCTTTAAAAAAAAAAAAAAAGATAGTGATTTCATTTCCTTCAGATCTATACCCAGAAGTGGGATTGCTGGATCCTACGGGACTTGTATTTTTTATTTTTTGAGGAACCTCCATACTGTTTTCCGTACTGGCTGTACCAATTTACATTCCCACCAGCGCTGCACCAAAGTGTCTTTTCTGCACATCTTCCCTGACCCTTGTTATCTCTTGTCTTTGAAGACAGCCATCCTAACAGATGTGACGTGGTATCACACTGTGGTTTTGATTTGCATTTCCCTGATGATGAGTGATGTTGGGCACCTTTTCATCTACCTGTTGGCCATTCGTATTATCTTCTTTGGAAAAATGTCTGTTCAGGTCCTTAGCCCGTTTTTTAATTGGATTGTTTGCTTTTTTGCTGTTGGGTTGTATGAGTCCTTTATATATTTGGGATCCCATTCTGTAGATTGCCTTTCCACTTGATTGTTTCCTTTGCTCTGTATAAGCTCTTTAGTTTGATATAGTCCCCCTTGTTATTTTAGCTTTTGTTGCCTGTGCTTTTGGTATCTCATACAAGATATCATTGCCAAGTCTAATGTCAAGGAGATTTGCTCCTATGTTTTCTTCTAGAAGTTTTATGGTTTTATTTATTTATTTTAAAAGGATTTTATTTATTTATTTGAGAGAGAGTGAATGAGAGACAGAGAGCACGAGAGGGAAGAGGGTCAGAGGGAGAAGCAGACTCTCCGTTGAGCAGGGAGCCCGATGCGGGACTCGGTCCCGGGACTCCAGGATCATGACCTGAGCCGAAGGCAGTCACTTAACCAACTGAGCCACCCAGGCGCCCTAGGAGTTTTATGGTTTTAGATCTTATATTTAAGTCTTTGATCCATTTTGAGTTGATTTTTGGGAGTGGTGTAAGACAGGGGTCTGGTTTCATTCTTTTGCATCAGATACCCAGTTTACCGAATACCATTTATTTATTTAAGATTTATTTATTTATTTTAGAGAGAGAGAGAGAGAGAGAGGGACAGCACAGGGAGCCAGCAGAGCCCACTGATGCGGGGCTCACTATGCGGGACTCGATCCCAGGACACTGAGATCATAACCCGAGCTGACATCAAGTGTCAAACACTCAACCGACTGAGACACCCAGTCGCCCCCCAGGACCATTTATTGAAGACACTTCTTTTTCACCACCGGCTGTTCTTGTCGCCCTTATCAAAAAAACTAGTCAACCATATATGGGCTAGTCCCATTCTAATTCAATAAGACTTCATCTAAACTTAATTAATCACATCTGCAAAGACTCTTTTTCCAAATAAGGTCAGATTTATAGGTTCCAAGAATTAGGACTTTAATATATTTGGCGGGGGTGGGGGACACAAGTCCATCCATAACAAGGGCATCCAGACAACCAAAAAAGTGTATCAAGGTGTTTGAATCTTCTGGGGCTTAATTTCTTCATGTAATAGTACGTAACTAAGATTGACCCATACTAGTTCACTTGTTTTTTTTTTTTTTTTTTAAAGATTTTATTTATTTATTTGAGAGAGAGAATGAGAGACAGAGAGCATGAGAGGGAGGAGGGCCAGAGGGAGAAGCAGACTCCCTACCGAGCAGGGAGCCCGATGCGGGACTCGATCCCGGGACTCCAGGATCATGAGCCGAAGGCAGTCGCTTAACCAACTGAGCCACCCAGGCGCCCACTAGTTCACTTGTTTTAACTGTCCTGTCATATTCCACCGGGTCAGCGTACAGCTGCTCTCTTGTGGATGGCCTTTTGGGTGGTGTCCAGGCATCTGGAAGTGCTGTTTGGATGTTCTTGTGAATGGCTCTTGGTACACACATGCAGGATTTCCTCTGGGGTGTTTACCTAGAAATGGAATCACCAGGACTCAGAATATGTGAGTGTTTAGGAGGCAGTAGGAAACAGCTTTCTAAAGTGGTTGTACTGGGGCGCCTGGGTGGCTCAGTCCTTAAGCGTCTGCCTTCAGGTCGGGTCATGATCCCAGGGTCCTGGGATAGAGCCCCGCATCGGGCTCCCTGCTCCGCGGGAAGCCTGCTTCTCCCTCTCCCACTCCCCCTGCTTGTGTTCTCTCTCTCGCTTTGTCTCTCTGTCAAATAAATAAATAAAATCTTTAAAAAATAAAATAAAATAAAGTGGTTGTACTATTTACACTCCCACCAGCAACGCATACGATCCATGTCCTCTCTGACACTTGGCATTATTAGATTTGAAAATGTTTGCCAATTGAGTATAAAGCTGTTTCCAGTTGAGACCTTGATTTGCATTTCCTTGATCACTAGTGATGCTGAACATCTTTCTCAACCTAAGGTCTAAACTAGATTCACCTATACTTTCTATTAAGGTTCTGAAGCTTTGTTTTAGACATTTGAGTTCATAATCTATAATCAACATCAAGTTCCAAAGGATATTTACCTATAATTTCTACAAAAGATTTTTAAGTGGTTTTTGTTTGTTTTTGACATTTAAGCCTTTAATCTAGAGTTGATTTTTGTACATATGGTATGAGGTAGGGATTGGTCGTATAACCTTAGGGGCTTTTGTAGGGTGACAGGTGTATTTGGGGGACAGTGGGACAGGACATAGACTGGCACTCTTGACTATACTAGAAATTGCTCACTGGGTTTTGAGTTCAAATTCTGCTTCTCTTATGGATTGCCTGTGAGATCCTATGCTTCAGGTCTGTGAGCCTCCATTTCCTCATCTGTAAAATAGGAATTCCAGTGGGTACTGCCCTTGGCTTGTTTGGAGATTCCATGAGTTAAGTATGCAGAATGCTCCCCACATTGCTTGGTCCATAGCATGAGAACACCGACTAGCATTTATTGAGCACCTGCTCTGTGCCAGGTAACTTGGCAAGCACTTTATATGTGTTATTAACTCATGGAACCCCTGGCAACTCCATGAAATAGATGTTTCCCCCCGCCCTTTACAGATGAGGAAACGGAGTCTCAATAGGAGTGAGTAAATCCTCCAACGGCACACACCTAGCATGTGGCAGAGGACTTGAACCCTGGCGTCACCACCACGCATCAAAGCCATCTCCTTCCTTTCCTCCAGCCTCCAGGATCCGGTCCCTGGGGAGTGGAATGGCTGTCTCTCCAGGAGGAAGTGTCTAAAGGTTGAAATGGAGGAGGGGTGGGCAGTGCAGTTGACCCTCCCCTCCCCGCCCCTCGATTCCCCTGGGGCCCTTGCCTTTGACTCTGAAGCTGGCGAGAGGCTGGCAGCAAAGTCCATCCATCCTCTTCCTCTAGGGCCGTCGGAAGCCACATAGATGACTCACTGGCCGTAATGTTCCCCCGGTGTCATCCATTATCCACAGCT
Organism: Halichoerus grypus; assembly: GCF_964656455.1. NCBI lineage: Eukaryota > Metazoa > Chordata > Mammalia > Carnivora > Phocidae > Halichoerus > Halichoerus grypus. The sequence goes on from NC_135717.1 coordinate 31,448,928, forward strand.
GCCATCCTGGGCCTGGGTTGCTTTGGGGTCAGGCAGGAATTACCCCCAAGGCCCAGCTCTCAGGGGCTTTTCTCCACAGCTGAGCCCGAGTGCACACAGCCCTCTTCTGTAGATCCGAGGGCTGGGGGCTTCCCACCAAGAGCGGACGCAGACTCCAGCATGTGCTCCAGGCCTGGGGTCTGCCAGCAGACAAAGGGCCCTGAGTTGCCCTTGAGCCCAGCTTTGTCACCTCCCAGTTACCTCTTCTGAGCCTATATTTCCTTATTTGTAAGCTGGGAGTTAACTAGCTCTTCCTTGCTGAAAGATGTAGAAATAATCTGCACAGGAGGCATGAGTAGACCGCAGCTGAGCTTGTTCACTAGAGTTACTATTATTATAGTCACGCCTCCGGGGGTTGTGTCCCAGCCCGGCTGAGGGTATAAGGCTGGCATGTCTCCTACAGGAGACAGACCCCCAGTGCACTGCCTGCAAAAAGGGCTTCTAATCAGCCGATACGTCCCCCCATAGAAGCTTGTTTGGGGTGATGAGTCGTGGAATAACTGTTTATGGAACACCTACTATGTGCCCTGCAGGCTTCCATGGTGACTGACAATCATGTCCCCGTATCCACGGCACTTACAGTCCAGCGCCCCAGGAAACGCGGGGTCCTGCTAGGAGACCTCCCAGGGGGTCAGCCCTCAGCCAGGCTGGGGCACGGGCTGGGGGCAGAGGGCTCCCAGGTCTGCCCCTGGGTGGGGTAGGGGCTCATGCACACCCATCCCTGAGACCGTACAAAGCTCACATCCCCCACACCTGCCTGTTGGAAGGCCCTGCCTGAGGGGCAGGGGTAAGCGTGGAGCTGCTGGGATCATGCAGACCCATTTTTGTCTTATGGCATGTATTAGTTTATTGCTACATAACAAACCACCCCAACCCTCAGCAGATGACGTTTTTCCTCGCAGCTTCTGTGGGTGCGGAGTTCAGGAGGGGCTCCGCTGGTTGGTTCTGGCTCAGAGTCTCTCAAGAGGTTGCAGACAAGATGCCAGCCAGGGCTGTGGTCACAGGAAGGCCTGACAGGCTGGAGGACCCATTTCCATGTGCTGTGGGCGGGAGGCCTCTGCTCTTGAGCGTCCTCACAACATGGCAGCCGGCTTCCCCCAGCCTGAGTGATTCCAGATGGGGAGCAAGAAGGATGCCTTGTATGAGCTCGTCACACAAGTCACCCTCCCCCATTCCCACTGTATTCTCTTCCCTGGAAGTGGGTCAGTAAGGCCAGCCCACGCTCAGGGGAGCGGCTCCATTTTTTGAAGGAAGGGATGTCAAGGAATTTGTAGGTCTATTTGAAAATCCCCATATTGGGTGACCTTGGGCAAGTCCCTTCTGTGTGAGCCTCAGTCTCCTTATCTGTGAGATGGGGGTAATGAGTCATAGCCCCTACCTGGCAGGGCCTTTGGGAAGTTGAGACAAGAAGATACAAGTGCAGAGCCTGTCGTGTTAATGACGCCCGCAGTAAACCCAGGTGGTTGATACCACTGTGGGTATTTAAAGGGATCTATCCAGGACCAGCCCCTTTAAAAATAAATAAATAAAACAATCAGGTGGAGAGGAGGGTATATGTTAAAATGATTGGCCATGAGTTGATGGTTGTGTGGAGGGGAAGGACGGTGTGTGGAGGCTCCCTTTATTATCATCTGTGAGTTTGTATATATTTGAAGTTTTCCATAAGAAGTTTTTTTAAAAAATGGTGTGAGCCTAATGTGCCCATTTTACAGATGGACAAACCCCAGAAGCAGGCAGGAGGATTGGAGTATGAGTGGGGGTACGTAGGGCTGGACTGGGGCCCCACGTGTGTTTTGTTCATCCTGGGGAAGGGGCGTGTGCATGGACTCTGGGGCCTGCTTCCCTGCCGGAGCCTGGGTGTAGAGAGGGATCTCCCCTGCCGTCTGAGTCCAAGATCTCCAGCAGTCCATCCATCTGAGAGCACCTGGTGCCTAACTATTATGTCCATACCTGTGAGAGGCATCTTTTTAAAAAGATTTTATTTATTTTATTGTATTTATTTAGAGAGCGATCGAGTGCAGGGAGAGGGGCAGAGGAAGAGAGAGAGAGAGAATCCTAAGCAGACTCACACTGAGTGCAGAACCCAATGCAGGGCTCGATCTCACAACCCTGAGATCATGACCTGAGCCGAAATCAGCAGTTGGACACTTAGCCAGCTGAGCCACCCAGGTGTCCCTAGAGGCATCTTTTAAGTGTATAAATGTTAATGTTGTTTTGACAAGGGGTATATTTTATTCTTTTTTATTTTAGATCTTTTTTTTTTCAAAGAAGATACTTGTTCATGGTAAAATCAAAGGGACAAGCCAAGCTCCTTCCCTTACGTCCTCCAGTCACTCCCCAAAGACAACTATTGAATTTCTTTATTCAACAGGTGTTTGTTGAACACCTACTATGTGCCAGACACCGTGGTAGGTGTGATGTCCACTGGAAATATGATATGAGCCTCGAATGAGAGCCACACGTGAAATTTGAGATTTTCAAGGAGCCACATTTAAAAAACGTAGAAACAGGTGAAATTAATTTTAATAATGTATTTTCTGTAGCTTCATATATCCAAACCCAGGATATGGAAGCGATATAAAAATTATTAATGAGATACCTTACATTGTTTTTTTCGCACTGAACTAGTCTGCTCGGGCCGCTGTAACAAAGTCCCACAGGCTGGGGGTTCAGACAACAGAAATGTCCGTTTTCACGGCTCTGGAGACAGCAAATCCGAGCTCGAGGTGCTGGCGGGGTGGGTTTCTCTCCCTGTTTCTTAATCTCTTCTTACAAGGATAGCAGGCAGATTCGGGCCCATCTTAACTGCCTCATTTTACCTTTTTTTTTTTTTTTTTTTAATATTTTATTTATTTATTTGACAGAGAGAGAGAGAGATCACAAGTAGGCAGACAGGCAGAGGGAGAGAGAGAAGCAGCCTCCCCGCTGAGCAGGGAGCCCGATGCGGGACTTGATCCCAGGACCCTGGGATCATGACCTGAGCTGAAGGCAGACGCTTAAGCGACTGAGCCACCTAGGTGCCCCAAGATTTTATTTTTAAGTAATTTCCACACCCAGCATGGAACTTGAAGCCACAACCCCGAGATCAAGAGTTGCATGCTCCACCGACTGAGCCAGGCACCCTGACATATAACATATTAATTTCAGATATACAACATAATAATTTGATATTTGCATGTATTGCAAAATGATCAACGCAGTAAGATTCCCTAACATCAGTCACCAGAAACACAGTTACAGATTCGCTTTTCTTGTGATGAGAGCTTTTAAGATCTATTCTCTTAGCAACTCTCAAATATGCAAGACGGTATTATTAGCTGTAGTCACCATGCTTTATATGACATCCCCAGGACTTCCTTATCTTATAACTGGAAATTTGTACCTGTTGACTACCTTCACCCATCCCCCCCCACCCCACCCCTCCCTCCAACTGTTCTTTGTTCTTTGTTTGTGGCAACCCCCAATCTGTTCTTTGTTTCTATGATTTAGCGTTTTTAGATTCCACATGTAAGTGAGGTCATACAGCATTTGTCTTTCTCTGTCTTATTTCACTTAGCATAATGCCCTCAAAGTTCCATCCATGTGGTTGCAGATGGCAGGATTTCTTTCTTTGCTTTACGGCTGAATGGTGTTCCACTGTATACGTATACACCGCATCTTCTTTATCCATTCATCCATCGATGGACACTTAGGTTGTTTCCATGTCTTGGCTGCTGGAAATAGTGTTGCAATGAATCCATATCTTTTCGAGATAGTGATTTCATTTCCTTTGGATCTATACCCAGAAGTGGAATTGTTGGATCATATGGTGGTTCTATTTTAATTTTTTTGAGAAACCTCCATACTGTTTTCCACAGTGGCTGAACCAGTTTACATTTCCAACAGTGCAGGAGAGTTCCTGTTCTCCACATCCTCGCCAACACCTGTATTCTGTCTTTTTTGTCATAGCCATTCTGCAGGTGTGAGGTGATCCCTCATCGTGGTTTTGATTTGCATTTCCTTGGTGATTCGTGACATTGAGCACCTTTTCATGTACCTTGTACTTGTGTACATACTTGGCAAGTACTTTCACAGACTTGGCCATCTGTATGTCTTCTTTGGAAAAATGTCTATTCAGATCCTCTGCCCATTTTTAAATCACATTTTTTTTTTTTTTGCTATTGAGTTGTATGAATGAGATATCCCCATTTTTAAAACTACAGATGGTAATATTCCATACATGCTGTTCTTTGCTTTTCTCACTTGAAAATAGATCTCAAAACTCGCTTCCCATCATCTTGCATAGATATGCCTTATTCTTTTTGATTTCTTGATTTTAAAGAATAATTTGAAACATATAAAAACATGGTGCTGCTGAGCTAGAATCACAGAACCCGGCGTTTGTTGAGTGCTGACCACCCTGAGCTCCGGTCATCTCATCCAGGCGTCCCCACAATCCCACAAATGGGTGCTTTTCCAAAAAAAAAATTCAAGTGCATGAGCTGCTTTTATAAAAAGGTGGAAAATAAAAACCACTAACTTTCAGGGAAATATCAAGTCCTGGATCATAGAACTGCCAGATGATAGGGTCTGTGAGACTTCCGTGTCGAGGTTAACAGAATAATAAAATACTAATGTATAATGTTATCATATTTCATTAATATGGAGTAGTATTATAATAGAGCGATATATGAGCAAGAATATAATATCATCAGGAGGAGCTGAGAACTGGGCTGGCTCCCAGTGGTTCCCTGTGGTTCCCACAGGAACTGTGACTGGGGCTGGTTCTGGGGCTGTACTGTGGACACTGTACCAGAGCCCAAGGGTCCAGGCAGGACTCTGCCCGCCTTGGATCTCACTCGAGGCAGGAGGAAGCTTCTAGAAGGGAAAGTGGTGCCAGGAATCAACCTGGAACTGGCCTACCGGCCTTCACGTGTGAGATGAGAGATGGGTAGAGGGCACATTCCTATACCACAGCCCACCTTCTAAGCTCCAGAACCTTCTGGGCCCAGGGCCAGCTACTCTTTCCTGTTTGGGGATAGGGGTGGTCGTTCTAAGCCAGCAGGCTCTGTCAGGACATCCTTGGGGCCTCTGCCAATGCTGGGATCCCAGGCAGTGTGCCTGCCCTGTCAGGGGCTCCCTGTAATTCTAGAATGGGCTGACGGGATGACCACAGTGCCTGCCTCCGAGGTACAGTGAGGGTGTAGCTTACATGGGTAGCTGATACTGTTGTGAGCATCTTGAGCCCCAACAGGCCCTGTGTGACCCAGGGAGGGGCTTTGCCCAGAACCAGACTGCCCCCGTGGAACGGGCTCCTCAGGGAACGTTGTTCTGGGCTCTAAGCCACATAGGCTGTGGGTTCAGGCCTGACTGTGCCTCATCCCAGCTCTGATACCCCCACCTCTCCGCGCCCCAGTTTCTCCATCTGTATGTAGCATGGGCTTGGTCCAGGGGCAGCCTGAGCCCTTGGGAAGAACTCTGGTCAACAGGGGCGTGCAAGAAACTGAGAATCGTTTCTGAGTAGAGCTGGTAGCCCCGCAGGGCTCCCTGATTCCTGATGCACTGAGGAACCCCCGCCTGCCCTGAGCTGGGCCCCTGCCAGGCCCTGTCCCTGCCGCTCTGGCTCCCGAGGGAAGAGGTTGTGGCTGGCAAGCACGTCTCCAGCAGGTCCTGAACTGCTGGGCCGGGAGGCCAGAGCAAAGTGAGCGGCTGAGGCAGGAAGGCAGCTCTTGGCTCCGAGTCTCCTAGGGCCTCTGCCTTTCCACCTGTCCTTGGTCCCTCTGTCTCCTCCCTCCCTCCCTGCATTGCAGTATGCGTAGCCACAGCCGCTCCTGTCTTCTCCCATCTGGTCTTTGCACACGGGCCACTCCTACAGCCCGCGGGTCCCCTCCCCAGCCTTTCAGGCCCCCCACCCACGGTCTAAGACTCTGCCTGGGAAGCCCTCCCTGAGCTCCTGCTCTGCGGGCCCCGGAGGGCTGGGATCAGGTCTGTGCCAACTGTGCAGCCCAGTAAGAGTGGATCCTCAGGTAGTGCTTGCGTGTATGTGTGAACATGTCTCCCCGGCCCCCAAACTTTGAGATACCAGGTGCAGTCCTGGGAGAAGCAGGGAAGAGAGGGTGCCCACCCCCGGGGCACTTGCGGTCTACAGGGAGGCATACGTTAAACATATAGTTCTATAATTACCCCATACAGTCCCTGAAGGAAAATACGGTGCCATGAGAGTGTGTAACGGAGGGGATGCAACCCGGCCAGGGGTCTGAGAAGGTCTCCTGGACGTTTAAGCCTAATCTGAAAGCTGAGAAAGAACAACCAACCAGGCCGAAGGAATGACAGGTACAAAGGCCCAGTAGTCACGGAAGATGCAGAGGGGAACATGTGGGAGACGCTGCAGACACACAGAGATCGGGGTGGGAGGCTGGGGGCAGAGGCGAGAGAGGGTAGCTGAACTGTACCCTCAGAGAAATGCGAGGGCACTAAAGGATTTGCCGTCCCCGGGGAAGATGGGACCCCAGTCAGATGTTAAAAGCATACCATGTTGGTCTGCCCTTATGGAAAACAGATCTGAGGGGCTGGGCCAACAGGGAGGAGGCTCCTACAGCCCCTGAGTCACTTGGACTGAGGCAGGGATGAAGAGATGAATTTGGAGGAGTTTTCACCAAGAGCTAGCGCCACCCCCTCCCGTCCCCCCGGGCCAGGTGGGGACTGGCTCTGCAGAGAAGAGCAGGAGGACCCAGGGCGAGGCCTGGAACAAGGTCTGACAAGCCTCAAGTGCCTGGCTGCCCATCAGTCCCCAACCAGACAAGAGTCCCGGGACCAGAGCCACGGGCCTGGGGACACAACGGGTGCTGACCCTGTCCCCCTCCCCCCCCCCGGGAAAACACATTCCAGGAGCCAATACCCTTCTCCCCCCCAGAAATAGGCACCCTTGGGAGGAGACTTGAGCCCCGCCCTGCCCGGGCGCTGCTGGGTGACCCTCTCTGGGCAGGGAACCTCACCTGCCTTCTGGGCTGAGAGCCCACTGCTGTCCCCAGGCTTCCTCGGGGACCTGGGGCTCTTCTCGGGAAGCCCCTGCCCTTGCTCAGCCCAGCCCCACCCTAGAAGGTCCCTTCAGCTGTTCAGGAGGCCCATGCCAAGTCCTGGGGACAGGTCGCCAACAGGAAGAGCTAACATTCTGGAGGAGGCGGCAGGGAACATGGAAGCTAATAAAGTCGTTGCATGATAAGTTTCAGAGAGGCCTCAATGCCCTAAGAAGTGATGTGATGGGGAATAAGGGGGAGGGTGGGCTGGAGAAGAGCATTCCAGGCAGGGGATCCGCCAGGGCCAAGTCTGGAGGTGGGAACAAAGAGGCCAGGGGATGGGGAGGATGGAGGCTGTTGTGACCGTGACCCTGGAGGTGGGGGGGTGGTTCACTCTCTTAAGCCACCAGAATCTCCCTTCCCCTTCAGCCTGGAAACCCCCTCACCCATAGTGCCCTGTTGCAGCCCTACCCAGGGTCTTTCCAGGGACTGCCCCTTTCCCCCTGTTACAGGTCCTCCCCTAGAGTGGGATTTCCCTAGGACCTGAGCCGGAGCGGGGATCTCATGTTCATGGTGATGGCCACATGCGTGGACCTCCTAGGGCGTGCCAGGCCTCAGCCCCTCAGCCCCTCACAGCCGGCGCATTTTATGGATCAGGAGACCCAGGCAGACAGGAGGATTCATTCAAGGCCACGTGGCGCAGAAGGCAGGAGTCAGGGTTTGAACCCAGCTCAGAGTCATCCCGAAGGTTTGCCTCGGTTTTGTAATGGGAGGAGTTACGGATTCTCATGCCCCTTTCCTACCCCTCCTTTCACTTATCCAGTAGAGGAAATGTCTCCCCCAGCTCCCCAGGGGCTGAGCCAGACACTGCAGAGCTGTTCGGAATCCTCCTTCACTGTTCCCTCTCTTCCAGGGGCTGGTGCCCCTCAATGGGCCTCATGGCAGCTTTAACACCCACCCCGTAGGTGGTGGTTCTCTCTCCCTCTGCCTTGAGAAAAAGGGAGGAAATTAAATTGTGGCAGGTTATCACTGATCTTGAGAAAGCCGCACTGAGGTCTGTGGGCACTTCTCTCTGAAGATACACCTCACGTGACTGCGGTACGTGCAATGTGTCGACAAGCCTGGTGTTCCCGAGGGACACCGCAGGTCCTGCTGGTCAGCAAGCCCCCCCTGCGCCCCCAGAAGCTCCTGGAGGTGGGGGTCCTCACAGCCCATCCCATCCACCGTAAGAGAAGTCATAGGAGGGCTCAGAGTCACCACCCTACCTTCCTTGGAGCAGTGCCCTGATTTGGGTAATATCCTAAAATCGATTGTGGTGATGGATACATAACTCCATGAATACATGAAAATCCACGAAACTGTACACTTTAAGTGGATGGACTGCACAGTATATGAATTACATCTCAATCTGTTTAAAAAAAATCTCAGGTGTCCTGTGTCCTCCCCCACCCAGGGGGGGGCGGGGATCTAGATCTGCTTGGACAAATGAAAAGTAAAAAATGCCACGTGAACAGTCAAATATTTCCTAATAGCAGTAATCAGAGCTAACATTTCTTTCTGACCGGTGACGTGCTGGGCTCTGTTCTGAGTGTCAGCTCGTGTGGCTCACAACAACGCCCCCATCAGGCCGACGTTACCATCCCGTTTGACGGATGGGGAGACTGAGGCACACAGTGGCGACATGAGTGGCCAAGGTCAAAGAAGTGTCAGAGGCGGGGTTTGAACCCCACCATGTAGTCCAAACCCTCATTCCCACCCCTTCCCCGATACACACAAAAGTAAAGAGGGTAATAATAGTATAATGATCAGCAGGTGTCACCACCGCCCAGTGGGCCAACGGGCAGGTCCCGCCGCTTTCCCCTGAGCGCCACCAGGCTGGCTCAGTTCCAGACACAGCGCATTTACTGCAATCATGTGAGGTATGTCTTTTGGGAAAGATACAACTTCCTCTGTGTTTCTTTTCTTTTTCTTTTCTTTTTAAGGGCAGCTTCCTACAGATGACCTTGATTCAGCACCATCCCCGCCCCCCCCCACCCCCCCAACCCCCGCTGGATTATCCTGCTGTAAATCATATCATTAGGTCATTTCATCCATAAATTCTTCAGAATGTATCTATAAGTGAAAAGAACTCACCCTTAAATATCCACATTTTCATTTAATTACTTCTCACACCTACACGAAGTTAGTGATTCTATAATATCCTCTAATATCACATCTTCCCACCACTGTCTGCTAACTATATTTTTATGGGTGGCTGGTTCACATCGGGAGACCAGGTCTGTACATTGCATCTGACTGGTAGATCTCTTAAGTCCCTTTTAAGCTATAATGATTCTCCCCTCTTTATTTCCTCATGTTTTGATCACTGCAGTGTGGAGCCCTTGCTTGTGATCATTGATTTGCTGCCTCTTTAAAAGCTCCAGCAGAAGTTTTGGGAGGGGGGAGGTTGAGGGTGGAGTTGGGGGGGTTTGGCCCAGCCTCCTGGCCTTGTGGAGAGCCTGGGATTTGCCACCTTACTGGTTGTCTGAAAAGAAAGAAAATTAGGTCTGGGTAGAAAACAGAGGCATACTGATGTTGGCAGCAGCTAAATATATTCATTTGTGCATTTTGTCACAATGCTGTCAATCCCACCTTCACAGCATATCTGGAATCTGCCAGCTTCTCAGAGAGAGCTGATGGTGGCCTGGGCCAGGGTGGTGGCTTTGGTGAAGAGGGAACAGTGCCCAGGTAGACTTGATCGGGTGCTGTATGGATGCGGAGGAGGGCAGGAGTCATCCAGGGGGCTTTGGATAGCAGGCTCCTTTCTTGCTGGGAAAAGCAGCCTTCTTGCCTCCAGCTCGTGTGCCCAGACCCCTCTCCCCAGCTCACAGCTGCAGCTGGGGAGGTGACACACACACACACACACAAAATGAGGGTGACTCACTCCTCGGCATGGGCCACCAGCACCCGCGCTCAGCCTTCCAAGATGATTAACCAACAAGAGGAAAGAGGGGTGAACAAGGGGGATGATGCCAGCATGAGCTGCTTCCCAGCGGCCTGACCTCAGTCAGTGCAGTATCTCTCTGAGCCTCAGTTTCCGCATCTGAGTAGTGGCATTACGTGGTGATCTCTGCTCTTCAGTGATGGTCTTGGAGAGAGCCAGCATGGCCCCGAGCAGGTCAGGAGGATGTGAGGAGTGGCCAGTAGGGAGGCTGGGATGATGGCAGCTCAGGGTGCAGCTGACCAAGATATGGGGCTGAGCACATCCCAGCTGGCCCTTAAGCCAAGCCCGAGCACCCTGGTTATAGGCACAGCTGAACTGATGAGTGGGGGGGGGGGGGGGGGACATGATTGGGGTGCTGTCCGTGGTTCTGAAGCCTTCCCCCCACTCCCCTGCCCCGCGACTGGCCTCTTCCAAGCTGCTTTATTTTCCTGTTCTATCTATCTATCTATCTATCTATCTATCTATCTATCTATCTATCTAAGAGAGAGAGAGAGAGAGAGCAGGGGCAGAGGGAGAGGGAGAGAAGCATGGAGCCGATGTGGGGCTTGATGCCAGGACCCTGAGATCTTGACCTGAGTCAAAACCAAGAGTCGGATGTTCGATGACAGAGCCACCCAGGTGCCCCTTTATTTTCCTTTTCTACTTTGATGCTGAACATGTAACATTAATAGAGAGGCAGCTGAGAAGATGACTAAGGCATGGGCTCCAGAGTCAGATAGCCTGGGTTCAAATCCTCACTCAGCCACCTATCTACTATATGACCTTGGGCAGCTCACTTAATCTCCCTGGGACTTAGTTTCCTTATCTGTAAAGTGAGCACAATCATACAACCCTCCTAAAAGGCATGTTGCAAGGACTAAAAATGAGGTGAGTTAATACTTATAATACTTACAAATGCATGCTTAGAACCATGCCCAGCACAACTAAATGGGAGCCTCTTGCGCCCTGTCCTGCATCCTTTTGACATCACCTCCATAGCCTCTGACGGTTTCTTTGATCTCTGCATGATAGCATGTCCCAGGATCGTCTTACATGCTTTCTACCTGGAATCAGCTGTTTCTTACAGGAGTCCTGTTCCTTCTGGTGATCAATGGGAATTAGGGACTATAATCTAGACATTCAGGGTGCTCACTGCTGCTGGGTTATCATTGAATCTAGGCTTCAAGCTGGAGAAACTGAGAACTCACTCACATTTAAGATTATAAGGTTTCATTTAATTTCTTTGATTTTGTTTTTGTATCTCTTTTTTTCTTACACAGAAAATCTTGGTTTCTAACACATTAACATGATTTCTTATCTTTTTCTTATAACATAAAGCTAATAGTTTCAAAGTAATGATGCCAATATAATTAGTACCTATAAAATGATGGAGGGCAGTTGAACCTTGCCTTGTGGTTCTGTTTCTTTGTGGTTCTGCGATCCTTAGGATAAAGCCCATTAGGGATGTACAATCAAAGTGCTGTTTTAAAGATACTTCCAATGATCCTTCTTCGTGTAGTTGCCAAGTTGTAGTTGCCAAGTTGACTTTCAGCCAGGTTTATTCATTCCTGCTGGGTTTTTTTCTTTTTATTTTAGGAGATTGCTTTTTTTTTGTCTTTGCTTTACACTTTTATAAACAGTTTACACTTATAAAATAAGAACTCTAAAACAAGGGGCGCCTGGGTGGCTCAGTCGTTAAGCGTCTGCCTTCAGCTCAGGTCATGATCCCAGGGTTCTGGGATCGAGCCCCGCATCGGGCTCCCTGCTCCGCGGGAAGCCTGCTTCTCCCTCTCCCACTCCCCCTGCTTGTGTTCCCTCTCTCACTGTGTCTCTCTCTGTCAAATAAATAAATAAAATCTTTAAAAAAAAAAAAAAAGAACTCTAAAACAAGATATACTCAGGGAATTCTAACTTCCACTCCTGTTCCCTTTACTTATTGCCTCCCTCCTTCATAGGTAGCTATTTTTGTTAGTTTATGCTTTCTGTCTCCATTGTTTATTTTTGAAAAAAGAAGCAAATGTGTATATATCCCCAGACATAATCAGAAGATAGCAAACCCTGCATACAGGGTTTTGTTTTTATTTTTTATTTTTTGGATTTACGTGGATTTTGTTTTTATTTTTTGTTTTTGTTTTGGATTGGATTTTGTTTTTATTTTTTCATGTGAGTCCCGTATCCTGGAGATCAGTCCAGTGCAGTATCAGGAGAGAGCCTCTACCCCTTCTTGCAGCTGTATAATAATTCTCTCCTATATGGCAGGGTCTACAGTTTATTCAACCACTTTCCTCTTGGTGGATGTTTAGGCTGTTTCCTTTCCTGTGCGTACATGATTTCTTATTTTGGTCAGTGCACTTTCTTTTTTTTTTTTTTTTTTTAGAGAGAGAACACTCGTGCGTGGTGGAGGGGAGGGACAGAGGGAGAGGGAGAGAGAGACTCTCAAGCAGCCTCCACACTCAGCAAGGAGCCTGGCGCAGGGCTTGATCCCATGACGCTGAGGTCATGACCCGAGCAGAAATCAAGGGTTGGATGCTTAACTGACTGAACCACCCAGGCACCCTGATCTCATGGAATTTTTGGGGGTTAACTTTTCCTTAAGACTCTTTCTCTAGAACAGTTTTAGATTCACAGCAAAATTGAGAGAGCTTCATGGGGTTTTTAATTATAGCTGTGATATGTATTACATAGGAGTTCATGGTGCTATGGGGGTGCATAACAGGGACTCTGCTCTAGTCAGAGCAGTTACTGAGGGCTTCCTGGAAGAAATGGTGGTCATGCTGAGATCTGAAGGAAAAGTTGGAGATAGATGGTAGATGACAAGAGGAAGAAAAATTGTTCCAGGTGGTAGCATGTGTTAAGGTCCTGTGGCAGGAGTGAGCATATTTCCAAGTAATTGACAGAAGGCCCATGAGGCTGGAACTCAGAAAGTGAAGGGAGTGAGGGGGTCATGCCTTAGTCTGGGGTGAAGTTGGTGGAGATTTGAAAGAAGTAGGTAAACATGGGTAATAATTAAGAGGTAAAATGCATAGAACGTTATGATTCTATTAGGTGGAGTACAGATTCCAAGCTGCCCACTTCAGAGACACAAAGTACTGGTTTAAATACTGGTTTAAAAAGAGGGAAAGAACCCTCTTTTCACTCTTGCATGCAGTCCTGGTGTACGTGTTCTGGTTCTGGTTTGGCTGCTCCAAGGCATCACGGACCCAGGCTCCTTCTGTCTTGTTGCTCTGCTATTCCTATGCTCTTGTCCTTGTTCTTATGGTCCAAATAGATCACACCATGTCCTGCACTGTAACTAGTGGGGAGGGAAAGGAGAAGGTAAGGGAGTGAAGAAGGAGGAGGACTTAACCCTTTCCTGTAAGGGCAGAACTGGGAAGTTGCACACATCACTTTTGCTCACATCCCATTTGCCAGAATTTTTTTTTTTTTTTTGAGAGAGAGAGAGCATGAGAGGGAGAGAGAGAGAATCCCAAGGAGGCTCCCCACCCAGCACAGACCCTGATGTGGGGCTCAATTGCACAACCCCAAGATCATGACCTGAGCTGAAATCAAGAGTCAGATGCTCGAGGCGCCTGGATGGCTCATTCGGTTAAGCATCTGCCTTCAGCTCAGGTCATGATCTCAGGGTCCTGGGATCAAGTCCCACATCAGGGTCCCTGCTCAGTGGGGAGTCTGCTTCTTCCTCGGCCCCTCCCCACCCCGCTTGTGCTCACTTGCTCTCTCTCTCTCTCTCAAAAATAAATAAATGAAATCTTAAAAAAAAAAAAGAGTCAGACGCTCAACCACCTGAGCCACCTAGCCGCCCCCCACTTGCCAGACTTTATTCACTTAGCCACCCCTAGCTACAAGGGAGGCTGGGAGATGTAGTCTTAATTCTGAGTGGCCTTGCCCAGCTAGACCCTGGAGGTTCTATCACTATGGGAGAAGGGCGGGTGGAGGTTGGGGCGCAGCCAGCAGTCTCTGCCACTGTGAGGGTTTGGACGTGGAGGGGAGGGGAGCAGAGGGAGGTGGTAAGGAGGCCTCCGCACTCTCGCTTGTGCACATGTGTGGCTGGAGGTGCCACTGGCTGAGACAGGAAGCACGGCGGGGGGGAGGTTCTTTTTGACCTTGTACCACATAGTGTAGCACATGAGCTAGCCTTGTGCGTGGTGGAGGGAGCATGATCACGGTGCTGGGGGAGCGGAGGCTGAGTGTGGAGGGGCACAGTTCCGGCAGCAATGTTCCGGTTGCAGCTGACTGGGTGGGAAGTCATGGTGACCCCACACTGTTCTTGGAGAAGGGGGCAGGGGTGGGTCTGGCCCACCTGGCATGCCCACCTCCAGCTCCCCATGAAAGGACTGCCTAGGGGCTCCTGGGGGGCTCAGTCAGTTAAGAATCCAGCTCTTAATTTCAGCTCAGGTCATGATCTCAGGGTCCTGAGGTCGAGCCCCATGTTGGCCTCCCTGCTGGGCCTGGAGCCGTGCTGAGGATTCTCTCTCCACGTCTCCCTTGGCCCCTTCCTCCCCACCCCCTCTTTCTCTCTAGAAAAAAAAAGAAAAAGGACTGCCTATATCCCCAGGCAGAAAGCAGGTGGGTGCCGGGGGACCAGTGTCCACCCCTTGCAGTCCCCTCTGGGCTCTGGCGGGGATAGCAGTGACTGCCGCCCCTGAGGGCCTGGGGAAGGCAGCCTGAATCTGTCCCAGGACTAGGAGACACTCTGACCTGAGTTCAAATTCCACCTCTACCCTGTGACCTTCGGCAAGTTACTTAACCTCTCTGAGCCTCAGTCCTCTCCTCTGTCCAGTGGGGATGAGGCAGGACGTGCCTCCCTGGGGTGAGGACAGGGCGCCTGGATGGGGCTGGCCCATGGCATTGAGTACCCAGGGAGTGATCATGTTCTGTGTTCTCCATGCCAGTGCTGGGGTTCAGCTCCCAGGAGCCCTGGACCCCGCCTTCTCTGTGCTGGAGCAGGTGGCATGCGCTGGCCCTGCTGTGGGATTGAGTCTGAGGGGAAGTCGGGCTGGAGCGGAGGGGGTCAGCACCACAGTGTGCCCCTCACTCCCACCCAGAATGATCCCAGGTGCCCAGTTCCCAGATGTTGACAGAAAATCACCACGAGCAAACAGGAGCCTTCACAACCAGACTTCCTTCTGCCTGATTCAGGTCAGGGCGGGAGGTTCCCACCACCCCGCTCACTTGTAGACAGTGGGGGAAAGCGCATGTGCAGGAGTCAGGCTGCTGAGCTTCAAAGCCTGGCCTCGCCACTTCCTCTCTAGCTGACCTTCTCACCCTCTCTGAGCCTCAGTTTCCCCGTCTGCCAAGTGGGGGTAAGGAGACACCTGCCTCACAGGAACATTGGATGTCACAAGCTCAGACACTTAAATAGCTCAGTCCAGAGCGGGGCACATGGAAAGCACCGACTAATGTCACATGAACCTCCGTCGATCTGGGCATCCCTGCCCGAGGGGAATGCCGTGTGCAGTCAGAGGCGGTGAGGGGCACGAGGGCAGGGGACTTGCAGCCGCTGAGAAGGCAGGGCCATGAGCACAGTTAAAACTCATGAGTCTCGGGGCGCCTGGGTGGCTCGGTTGGTTAAGCAACTGCCTTCGGCTCAGGTCATGATCCTGGAGTCCTGGGATCGAGTCCCACATTGGGCTCCCTGCTCGGTGGGGAGTCTGCTTCTCCCTCTGACTCTCCCCCCTCTCATGTGCTCTCTCTCATTCTCTCTCTCTCAAATAAATAAATAAAATCTTAAAAAAAAAACAAACTCATGAGTCTCGTGCAAATATAAAATCTTCGAACATGTGTCAAAGATTTTATTTAACTCATCAATTAATGGAGGAACTAAGATGATGTAGCAGCCAACTTAAAGGAGCATTACAAAGCACACACGTGTGTCCGCAATCAGGAATGCTGGCCTGAATGTACAAACAGGTGCAAAGCTGGTCGACATCCACAGGGCAATAAGCAAGTGTATCTGTGCTGGATACAATTCATTTGTATTTCTGTGACTGAGGATAATTTGCATTACAATCAGTTTGCTACAACTTAGAGTTGTCACATAGCTTGAAGATGAGGCCAAGATGACCAAGAAGGGTGCACTAAGCAAGGCACCCAGTAATCTTTTTTGCCTGTTTCAAAATGTCTCATCACTTTTCCTGACAGTGTGCACACACACAGACACACGTACACACACATGTATGCGTGCATGCACACATAGTCACGCTAACGCATGCCCGGATCCCACAGGCATGTCTCACACTGTGTGTGTGTGTGTGTGTGTGTGTGTGTGTGTGTGTGTATCTGGGTGTCTTTCAGTCTCAGATGCTCTCTCTTTGAGAGAGTGACATTGACATTGACTCCCACCTCCGCACCTTTGCTCCAGCTGCCTCCCCTGCTAAGCACACTCCCTCGGGGCTTCTCTGCCCACTGAAATCATGTGCATCTCTCAGAGCTCCTGGTGAATGCCTCTCTGAGCTGGAAACCCTCCAAGCCTCGGGTCTTCTTTCCCTCCCTCCCTCCACGGGGCGCCCGTGGAAGTAGTGTGGGCTCTGGAGTCATTCAATCTGCGTTTGAATCCCGGGTCTGACACTTCCCAGCAGGAGGCAAGTCACAGCATCTCCCAGAGCCTCAGTCTTCCCACCCAGAAGGTGGGAGAACAGAACCAACCTCATGGGGATTTTGTTTTGTTTTGTTTTTAAAGATTAAATTAGCAGAGGCAGGGAGTGCTCTTGGCAGAGGGTCTGACACATAGTAAGTGCTCAATAGATGTCCGCTGTCATTGCTATGAAAATAGGGCTCAGAGTTCCCATTTCCTGGGTGGCTGTGAGGCCCCTCGAAGCAATGCTTGCAAAGGGCTCTGTCAGCATGTCTGGGGGGGAGGGGTTGCCTACGAACAGCGGGGTGTGTGTGTGGGGTTTCCTTGGCTCCTCGGGCCTGCCCCTACCCAGCTGCTGTCAGGAGATGCCGGGTTCAGAGCTGGGAGGAAGTGGAGAGACTGCCGGGAGCCCCAGCCCCAGGTGGGGGTACTGGGGGCCCGATGGCTGCAGCTGAGCTCAGTCCTGGGGCTGCTGTGATGGATGCGGGGCTGGTTGGTGGAGGAAGTAGCTGCTCCAGCCAACAGCTGGCTGACACTGATGGACGGCAGAGGAAGCAGGGATGCAGGGAGGACCGGAGAGGCTGAGAGGCTGCAGAAGGCTAAAGCCCAGATCCAGGACAAAGCTGCCTGGTGCTCAGCTAGAAGAGCAGCCGGGTGCCCCTGGTAGGCTTATGGGGTGGCAGGGGATTGGAGACAGCACGGGCCTCCCAGCTGGATGACCTTGGGCATGGCTTGTCCCAGACACTCCTTCCTCGTATCCCATCATGAGGGCAACTTTAAACAGCCCATGAACTCCAACATCAGGCACTCAGGGGACAGCACAGGGAGTGGGAAGGAGAGATCTTTTCAGCAGTGGGGACATTTGAGCTGTATCCCAAAAGGCAAGTGGTGGACAGAAGTAAAGGTGAGTTTTTCCAGGAAGCAGGGGCAACATGTGCAAAGGCCCAGATGCAGGAGTCACACAGGGTGAGAGGATAGGTATATGACAATGATTTTATATAGGCATATATTGTAAAATGATCACTACAGTGAGTCTAGTTAACATCCATTACCACCCACGTAGTTACCATTTTTTTCTTGAGATGAGAACTTTTTTTTTTTGAGAGAGAGAGAAAGAACACGTGGGGTGGGGAGGGGCAGAGGGAGAAGAGAGAATCCTAAGCAGGATCCACACTCAGCATGGAGCCTGAGGTGGGGCTCGATACCATGACCTTGAAATCAAGACCTGAGCTGGAATCAAGAGTCGGGTGCTTAACTGACTGAGCCACCTGGGTGCCCCAAGATGAGAACTCTTAAGATCTACTCTCTTAGCGACTTCAAAATATACAATACTGTGTTGTTAACTAGAGTCACCATGCCGTACATCACATCCCTGGAACTGACTTATCTTATAAGTGGAAATTTGTTCCTATTGACCACCTTCACCCATTTCACTCCCTGCCCCACCCTGGCTTCTGGCAAGCCCCAACCTATTCTCTGCATCTACGAGCTCAGCGTTTTTAGATTCCACATATAAGTGAGATCATACAGTGTTTGTCTTTCTCTGTCTGACTTATCTCACTGAGTGTAATGCCCTCAAGGTCCCCCCATGTCATCACAAATAGCAGGGTTTCTTTCTTTTTTTTATATAGTGGAATGGCATTTTATATATATATATATATATATATATATATCGCATTTTCTTTATCCATTCATCTGTTGATGGACACTTAGGTTGTTTCCATGTCTTGGCTGTTGGAATAATGCTGCAGTGAACATGGGGGTGCAGATGTCTTTCCAAGGTAGTGGTTTTATTTCCTTCGGATAAATACCCAGAAGTGGGATTGCTGGATCATATGGTAGTTCTGTTTTTAATTTTTGAGAAGCCTCCATAGTATTTTCCATAACAGTGGCTCCAGTTTGCATTCCCACCAACAGTACACA
Source organism: Halichoerus grypus (assembly GCF_964656455.1). Lineage (NCBI taxonomy): Eukaryota > Metazoa > Chordata > Mammalia > Carnivora > Phocidae > Halichoerus > Halichoerus grypus. The sequence goes on from NC_135717.1 coordinate 31,467,421, forward strand.
AGGGTCCCCTTTTCTCCACTTCCTCGCCAACACTTGTTATTTCTCTCCTCTGTCTCCCCACCCCCCTTTTATAATAGCCCTTCTAACAGATGTAAGACTATTTTGAATGCTGGGCAGGGTGTGACTTTATCCTGAAGGTGCTAGGGAGCCATGGAGTGTTGCAAGCGGGGGAGTGATTCATGAGATCTGTGTTCTAGAAAAAGAACCCTGGTTGCAGCTTGGAGGGTAGACTGGAAAGGAGACGTGGGCCATTTGAAGGATGAGGCACTAATTCGAGAGAGAAGCTAGCCCGGGCAGGGAGCCAGGGGTGGGTGGGCAGAAATGACGGTATTTTGGATGCACAACGGACAAGGCTCAGGGATGGTACTTTTCTGGGCAGATGTTACCACCGAGAGGCACAGAGGTTCTGGTCATTGGCCATTTAGCCGGTCATTCTTCCTCACTCAACGTGGGCTACAAAGACAGCCACGAGGAAAGGACTCTGCCACTGACCAGGAGTGGGGAGTGTGGAAGAGAAAAGGACACCAGAGCCACACATGGGGCGCTTTTCTACATGCTCAGTGGTTTGCGGTGCACATGACCCACATCTGATCCTCATCACAACCGAGAGGAGGGTGTTAATATTAATATACATGGCGTGCGGTGTTGGAATTTAGGCTGGTGGCTATATTTGGGGAGGAGAAAGGAAGGGAGCAGTGATTGGGGGTGAGAAGGATGGGGTTTTCTGGGATGCCGACAGTGTTCCAGTTCTTGTGTGAACTACCGTGTGCCGGCTCATTGAGCTGTGACTTAAGATGTGTGCCTTTCCTTTTTTCTGTAAGGGTTTTATGCCTCAACAAAAATAAAAACATAAAGAATGTGTTATATTGCATTTTACAAACGACAAAGCATTGGGTTAAGTTTTGATGGGGTCAGGGGCACACTTAAGGTTCCGTTAGTAAGTGGAAGAGCCGAGATCGGAACCCAGGAGTGCCCAAATCTGGAAACTTGGTTCTGGTCTCCCTCTTGGTGAGTTTCAACCGAGCTGCCCTTCCTCGAGTGACCTGCAGTGGGAGGCAGAGAGCAAGGGAAGAGCCACGAGGGCCAAGAGGCACCCTGCCAGAAGGGGGCGCTGCTGTCACAGGCGGCGGGCGCGGGGAAGGGAGGCAGGCAGGACAGGGCATGCCCCAGGGAGTTGCTCTTACTCCATTTTACAAGGAGGACCCCGAGGGCCTGGGAGCAGGAAGGAATCTCCCAAGGGGTAAACTAGCATCGCAGGATTCCCCCAGTCCAGTGCTCTGGTGGGGGAACCTGAGCTGCATTTCCCGGGTTTGAGGGCACCAAGGAGCACATAGAGGTCAAGAGTAGGGTCCAGGACCCCCAGCTCTGCCCTTAGGAGTAAGTCCTTCTGGTTTCACTGATGTCCTGCCCAGCTCTGCTAGGAGGCAGGGGGATGATGGAGATGAGCCTCAGGGCACGATCCAGGGAGGGAGCCAATCCTCCCTGAATGAACCGTCCAGGCTTCTCCCCGTGGGTGGGTACCCAGCACACCCTGTATAAAGAGTGGGGGGAGGGGCGATGCCAGGTGGCACCCTTCAGGCGAGGTGTCCTGCAGCTCATCTCTTGACCTTTTTAATTTCCTAACTCGAGGTGCGAGAGCAGCAGGGGGAGGCCTCTGAAGTTACACACCTGTGGGGTTCCAGCCTCCCACCCATGATGCCCCATGGGTAGAAGGCAGAGGATCCAGGCTGGTGTAATTGCCCCCCTAACGTGGCCTGGGTTTCTTCCTGCTTGCCAGCAGTTAGCTTTAGCAAGCACAACCTCAGGGAGACAGGTGGGAAGCTGGTGGTTTCAAACCCCATGCAGCTGCCTCCCACACGGTGTGACCCCGGGGCTCTGTAGTCACCTCTCTGAGCCTCGCTTGTAAACTGGGGAGGCTGAGCCCCATTTTTGCCAGAAAGCAGCCTCTTGTGTGAAATGAAAATGCCCCGCACAGGCCTGGCACACAGAGGGGGCTCTCTTTCCTCTGGCAGACCCCATTTGGCCAGCTGGAGTCTGCAATGATGAGAGCCAGAATTTAGGGCTTTGCTGACAATTAATTTTTTTTTAATTGGGAGAGGGGTAAATCTCCTATGCAGATTTCCAAATAATTTGCCTTGATCAGCTCAGTGAGAAGGACAACACCAACGGCAATAGGTCATCTTGAAGGCATATATCCTTTGTCACATATACCTTGACGAAATGGTCTTTCTTCTCAGTGGTCTTCTTCCCCAAATGCACGACCCCGTTCTGATCATGAGGAAGACATCAGACAAATCCCAATTGAGGGACATTCTGCAAATGCATGACGAATACTTCTCAAAACTGTCAAGGTGATCAAAATAGGGGAAGTCTGAGAAACCGTCCCAGCCCAGAGGAGCCCAAGGACGCATGACAATTACATGTAATGTGGTGTCCTGTCTGGGATCCTGGAACAGCAAAGGGACATTAGGAAAAACTAAGGAAATCCCAATAAAGCTTGGACTGTATGTAGTTCATAAGAGTGAGTCAGTGTTGGTTCATTACCTGGGGCCAGTGCCCCACGGAATAGTAGGAAAAGTGGGTGTGAGTCTGCAACATTCTTAACTGTACTCACAGTCTCCAAGTCTTGAGTCTATTAAAATTTCAAGGTTATTAAGAAAATTTTTGAGGGTGGCCCTGAGATTGCTAACTTCTTATTTTCACTAATGAGCACATTAAAAACCTCACCAAGCCATTACCCCCCCTCCCAGGGTTTCAGAAAAAGAAGGATGTTCGCAACAGCAGGAAGGCCTCCTGTCTCCGAAGAAAGGATGAGAGTTGACAGGGAGTGAGTCCAGGTTAGCAAAGAATTCAGACTCTTCATTTTTCTCATCTTGCCGAGGACCCATGAGAAGTTGGGGTTTGGCATCAGCCCTGGAGGATGTGGGCAGAATGAGAGATGGTTAAAGACCGTGGGCCAAGACCAGCAACCACCCGACAAAGGAAGGGGTGAGGTTCTGTAGTGCAGAGTGCTCGGGGGGGGGGCAGAGCTGGGTGGCAGAGATGGCAGGTGATAAGTCTCCAGAGCCAGCAGGGTGACCGACTATCCCGACTTGCCTGGGATGGAGGGGATTTCCTGGGCACAGGCCTTCGGTTTATAACCGGGACAGTGCTAAAAGAATAAAATAAAATTTTAAAGGCCAGGATGGTCTTGGGTGAGCCGGGTTGGATAGTCACACCTAACCAGGCAGGTGGGCTGGGGGGTAGTAGAGAGCGCAGGCTTGTCCTGAGGGGATGGCACCAGCCTTCAGCAGCTGTCCCCAACCTCCTAGAAGGAGAAAGGCAGGGTCTATGTGGCCAGATCTTGTGATTTCTATTATTTATTTGTTTGTTTATTTATTTTTTCAGAAGAAGCTAGAAAGTTTTTTTAAAAACACACAAACTTCCAAGTTTCAAATATGGGCAGCTAATTCAAACAACTGTGGAATACTCTCCAGGCAAAACCAAACAGCGCGTTCCATGATGGACCCCAGGCGGCCAGTTTGAGACCTCTGGGAGTAGCTCTGATTTGCATCCTTGAGCCGGTCCTGTGGCTCTTCTGAGCCTCAGTTTCCCTGATTGTGAGATGGGAACCATTTTGCCTCCAATAGGGCTGTGGGATCTGTCTGCAAGGCAGGTGCTCAGGCTGACACCTAGGAAGCTCTCAATCAATGGGAGTTAATCAGAAAGCACGCAAACGGCCACCACAGGAATGTCCATCACCAGATGAATGGATACAGTGTGGTCTGTCCATACAATGGAATATTATTCGGTCTTTCGAGGAATGAAGTGCTTACACCTGCTCTAAAATAGGTGAATCTTGAAATCACATTGCTACGTGAAAGAAGCCGGTCCTTAAAGATCATGTACGATTTATAGGAAATGTTCAGAAGAGGCAAATCCATCAAGGCAGAAATGAGCCAGTGGTTGCCGGGGGTAGGGGGTGTTGGGGGAAAACCGGAGTGGGGGGCAGTTGCTAATGGGTATGGATTTTTGGGAAGGGTGATGAAAATGTTCTAGCGTGGATGGTGGTGATTGTTGCACAACTCTGCAAAAAGCCACTGAATTATACACTGTAAATGGGCGAATCGTCTGGTATGTGAATGAGATTCCAATTAAGCTGTTAAAGAAAAGCAAGTAAGCCACGAACACAGCTCATCCTCCTTCCAGCCCTGCTCCAGCTCCCTGTGCAGCCTGGAGCAATGCACTCCCCCTCTCTGGGCCTCAGTTTCCCACTTGGAGAACTCAGGTGTTGAATCAAGTACGTCCTGAGCATGCATCCAGCTGATAGCTTCTTTTATTGTAACAGATGGTCACATATTCACCAGGGCCACCTGCTCCTCCAGACCCGGGATAATGTGGGCCGTGGGTAGCCCATCAGCTTGGAAGCTTGTCGTTCCACCCTTGTCTGACAGACTGCAGAGAGACTGGTAGGAGCCAATGGGATCCCAGCGGAGACACGCAGATGTTTGCTGTTGACAATAGACATGTCAACAGATGGTGACGGAAGAATTTGCCAGCATTTGATGCCTGTTTACCAAAACTCCCGCAGTGAAGTTCACCTTCAGCTCCCAGAAGGGGTGGACGGGTGGCTGGGGGTGGGGGGAGGCGCTGCTTGGCTTGGAGTCAGGGACGCCTGGCTCTGATGTCCACTTTCCTGCTGTGTGGCCTGGGGCAAGTCGCTTGACCTCTCTCAGCTTCAGAAGTCTGAAAGGGAGGTGGTAATGCCTACCGCCCAGAGTGGTGGCAGGGATCCAGGATGATAATTTGTAGAGAGCCTTTACTGTGGGGTCAGCGCCACATAGGGACCCCAACGAGGGCAGCGCTTCTGATTCCTTAACCTCTCTAGACATCTATTTTCCCATCTGTAATCTGACAGGATTTATCTGGATCAGTGGTCCTCAACCGATTTCACCTCCCCTCCCCCAGAGACATTTTTGGTTGTCACAACTGGTGAGGGGTAAGGGGGAAGTGCCGTTGACATCGAGTGGGCAGAGACCAGAGATGCCGCCAAACACCCCACGGTGCCCAGGACAGCCCCCACAGCAGGGAACGATCCAGCCCCAGATGTCCATGTGGCTGATACTGGGAAACCCTGGACCAAGGTCGCCTCTAAATTTCCCTTCAGCTCTAGAAGATATTGGGGTTTGATCGGCATTGTTCTGGGCCATGCAGTCTGCAGACTTGGGCCCCACATACCCCTTCTCGCCTCCTGTGGGCTGGTTTTCCCTGTCTCAGACTCAGTGTGGGCAAGCGTCGCATGGCACCCGGCCAACCCCACTGCCACGTCTGTCCCCTGCGGGGAGGAGATCGGGTCCTTCGTTCCGTGACACAAGAAGGGGGTGTGCAGGCCACTGGCCGTCCAGCAGCTGTCAGGAGGGCCCCATGGTCCACGGGGGCCCAAAGCCTGCCGCTGAAGCTGGAGCATTGTTCCATCCCCTGCTTGACTGTCTTGCGTTTTCCTTGGTGACTCCGAGACCACCATGCCGCGGGCACCAGCATCGGGACTCTCCTCGGTGATAGGCAACAGATGTGACCTGACCGCCAGCTTGGTTTTCTCAGCCCCCGGACGCAGTTTCCAGAAAGTTGCCGTCCGATGATTCTTCACTTCCCCAAAGCATAGAGCTCTCCCTCTCCCTTTCCTCCCCTGCCTCCCCCGGGGCGGGTGGGGGGGATGCTGCTCCAGCGACCCTGGGGGTAGCAGTCGCAACAGTAATACTCACCAATGAGGAACATTTGTGTGTCCTTTGCCGTGCACCACGCCTTGTGCTAAGTGTTTTATACGCGTCCACCCGCCTAATCTTCACAAGCACTTAGGAGGTTCGATTATTAGTCCACTTTGCAGATGAGAAAACCAAGAGATAGTTTCTTGTCCAGATCATACCATGATTAGGTACTCCTCCCAGATTGGGGTGGCTTTTTAGCTCAGGTGAGCTGGTGCACACAGGCCAGTGCCCCGGGGGGTCCCGTTTTCTGATCATCTCAGAAGTTAGAACCTGGTGACAGGCCTGGAATTCTGGGCTCTTCTGCCCTCTTGGCCTAGACCTTTCCCTGGAGGCCTGGGCAGCATCTTGGAGGTAGGAGGGGAGAATCCTACAGCCCCAGGACATCTGAGCCGGCAAGCAGGGCCCTGGGGTGGGTGTTACCCTGTCTTACCTGCCCAGGTGCCCCAACCCCTTCTGGGATCAGCACCCGAATTGCATGACTCCATTTATACGAAATGTCCAGAATAGGTAAATGCATAAAGACTGGGGATTCGGAGTAGTGGTTGCTAAGGCTGCGGTGAGCTGGGGTAAGGGATAGGGAGGTGATAGCTAAAGGGTTTCTTTTGGGGGTGCTGAAGATGTTCTAAAATTGATGGTGCTGATGGTTGCACACCTTTGTGAACAGACTAAACACCATTGCGACGTGCATTTAAAGGGGTGAGTTGCGTGGTATATGAATTGTATTGTGATAAAGCTGTTAAAAAAAAAAAAATCCCGAGGCTCCTGGCTGAGCCAGGCCCATTTTGCGGGTATTTCTTTAAATGTGACATACTTGGCCTCCAGGGGGCCGTGTTTGGCTGGTGAAAAATCAGGGCATTTTTATTCCTGTTCTGCGTTCTGTAGTTACATAAATTCCTGTATCTGCCTTGCTCGCCGCCGGCGCCAGCATTTCACCTGTGCACTGCCTACTTGCTCATGCTCAGCCTAGCTTTTGGGGTGCCCTGGCTGGGTCCCCCCTCTGCGTCCAAGACTGTCTGTCCCTCAGCATCAGTCCCAGCCTTGTTTCACTCTTTAAAAGGGGCTCCCAAGGGGCTGGGGGGGGTCAGGTGGGGCCACTGCAGGAGACTGCACATGTGAATAGAGGGATCAGGTATCCCCGTGCTGGGACAGCCAGGGTTCTGGAAAATAGCCTGGGGCAGGAGGGACACGAGGAGGAGGCATGGTGACCCGAGCCCAGAGGGCCGGGCTCCGACCCCAGAGGAGACACAGGGAGAGTGGGAGAAACACCGGCTTCTTGCACGGGGTCTGAGAAGGGAGGTGGGCTCAGTCAGCTGATGCAGTTGGGTGCAGAGGGAACGAGTGGGCTCTGGAGACTACTGGGTTCGAATTCCCCCTCTATCAGCCCCCAAATGTAGACTCTGGGCAAGTGGTCTCCCTTTATCAAGGCTCAGATTCCACATCTGTTAAATGGAGCTACCAACAGCCCGTATCTTGTAAGTTTGTTGTAAGAAAATGGAAGGCCGTGATGTGTTCTAAGCCCTTGGCAGGCGGCCAGGGTGGTTTACTATCAGTTGGAACGCTGTGGGTGAGGCTCTGGAGTTCGAGCCCTGAAGGAATTCTGGCCCGCTGTGTGACCATGGGCAAAGCCCTCAACCTCTCTGAGCCCTGTTTCTACATCTGTAAAGTGATGATAACTGTCTTCCGCACATCACAGGGGTGCCGGTGAGGAATTAAGTGGCACCCAGCAGAGTGTAGGCACCTGGTGCGCCCAGCGATTCTTGGAATCCTGACTTGGTCCTGCCCCACCCCACCCCACCCCCCGGCTCCTGGGACGTCGGTCCAGACCACGCACCACAAACCAATCCTCTCCTCTCTCCAGCTTGCTTGCTTCATCCCTCCCCAGCAGTGTCTTTCCCGTAAGCAACCTTGCTGTTAGCTGAGCGAGGACGGGGTACGGGGCTGGCTTTGGAACACCTGTCCTGGTGCCATGGTTGGAAATGAGGTGCTCTAGCCCCTGGCTGTGACTCAGCAGCTGGGATGCTACTTCCTGTCCCATGGGGGCTGGGGGCAAGTCAAAGAGGAAGTCTTCTAGAGCCGTGTCTGCATGGCGTGTGTGTCCCTTTGTCCTTACAGAACATTTCATAGTAATAACCTCAGCTGTGCAGGTGACTCTGGCTCTGTCTCCCACGATGCATGTGACCTGTGAAGTCACCTCAAATGAGCTTCAGTTTCCCAGACTATAGAACATGCATCGGGACTGGACCCCATTTGTTCATTTGTTCATTCGCCAATCCGTGCATTCGTGGGGTTGTCCCACCAACATTTGTTGAGCACCTACTGGTGTACCTGCCGGGTACTGGGCTAACTGGCAGGATCCAGCTGTGAACACCTGGAGGAGGGCCACGTGCTGGGTCCCGTGAGGAGTTGCCCGTGGGTTGAAACCTGCAGCATGGGAAGGAGCCGGCTGTACAGGGTGTTGGAGGAAGAACATTCTGGGCAGCCGAGCAGCACGTGCAAAGACCCTGAGGCAGGATGGGGTTTGTGTTGTCAGCGCTCACTGGAGGGTGAGGGATCTTCGGGGGCAGGAGGAGGGAGTGGGGAGATCAGCTGGGGCCCCCAAGACAGCCTGGGGAGCTGTGCTTCATCCTTGGGCTCTTGAGGAAGCCATCGTGGGACCCTTGCTGGGGAGGGACTTGACTGGATCTCTCAGACATTTGCTGTGGGGCCTCTGGTGTCCTATCCACCGTGCTGGGCTCCGGATACAGACGATAACTAGGGGAGTTAGAGCTGATTGCATACTCTGTGCCAAGGACCACAGTAAGCCCTGATATTAATATATGTGTGTATTTTAATTTAAAAAAAACCCCACTTCAACCTCATAATGACTCTGACATAGGCCTATCCTTTTCCGCATTCTAAAGGTGGGGAAACTGAGGCACAGCGAAATCAAGTGGCTTGCCCAGGTCCCTCGGTAGTGAGGGGAGGGGTTGGAGAAAGGGGCTGAGTGTTGTCAGGATTGGGGTGGCTGGGGGCACCTCCCGGGTGTCTGGCTGGGTGACTGGTGATTGGTATGCCCACAGCGGCATGGGGTTCTCCCTGATTCTGTGTATTGGGGTGCTGTGCTTGGGTTTCTGGCCCTTCCTCCAAGAGGCAGCATGGAGTGGTTGTCCAGAATACAGGCCCGGAGCTGTGTGACTTTGGGCCAGTCACATAACCTCTCTGTGCTTCAGTTTACTTATTCATAAAATAGGGACCCTCGAGGGTCTGTAGGAATTAAATGAGCTAATGCCTGCTCTCGGAACCTGCTCGAATTGTGTTAATAAGGAAGAAAAAGGCTCAAGCTTGACCAGATGGGCAGCAAAAGGGCCCCGTTCCAGGAAATGCCTCCCAATGAGTTGCTGACAATAGTGACAATGAGCCCAGCCCGGGCCCACTTCCTGGAGCTCAGGTATCCCCGCTGCCCGGGGGTGCAGGGGCCTGACTTAGCTCCATGCCAGGCCCCGGCGGGGGAACGGGGGGGGCCTCCGTCACTTTGGCTGGACTCCTCCCACAGTTTCCTTAATCTGAAGCAGGGACCAGAAGTGCCAATCCTCGTGCCTGCCCCCGTTGGGGCTCTGCCACTGCCCACTCAGAAGGGTCAGGCGACTGTCACACGGTGCCTCATGTGGACATGGTGACCATCTTTGGGTGGCACAGTCATCTGGTCAGAAACAGAAACCACGTGACCCTCAAAGGGAAGGAGGGCAGAGAACCCAACTGGGATGTCCCCAAATCCTGAGGACTCCCTCTGGCAGCCTGGTGAAACCCACGGGCCCCATATAAAGATTTTACTTTATTTCCAAATATCTTGGGCTCTAGTTGGACAGTGTATTTTCCAGAGGTACTGACCACGAGAAAAATGAAAAAAACGAAAACAAAACCAAAAAACGAGAAAAATGAAAAAAACGAAAACAAAACCAAAAAAGGTGAGCAGAGGGCAGTGCTGATGCCCTTCCCGGGGTACACACATTTGGCTGGCTTCTGAAAGAACAATTCTACAAGCACGGAGAAATGTGTGTATCTTGGTCAACTCAGAGTTTCCACGGTGGGCACTTCCTGTGGACCATCTTACCCAGTAGAAACATAACTAATGCAGGCCACGTGTGCCTAATTTTCTGGTAACTGCGTTTAAGAAAGTGAAAAAGAGGCAGAGGAAATTAATTTCAACAACATATTTGATTGAGTCCGATATACCCAAAATAGTAACATGTCAGCCCGTAATCAGTGTTTTAAAAACATTCCTGAGGTATTTTCTGTTCTTTTTTGTTTTTGTGTTTGTATCAAGTCTTCAAAACCGGGTGTGTGTTTTACAGCACGTCTCAGTTCCGACCAGCCGTGTTTTGGCAGCTCAGTTGGCCACACGTCGCTAGAAGCCACCGCATTGACAGCAGCTCTAGACGTTGAAATTTCCTTATAGGGAAACTTGGGGGTTTTTTTCCCCCTTCATTTTACAGTTACTTAAGACCTGCACTTTGTGTCTGGTTCTTTTTTTTTTTTTTTTTTTTTTAAAGATTTTATTTATTTATTTGAGAGAGAGAGAATGAGAGAGAGCACATGAGAGGGGGGAGGGTCAGAGGGAGAAGCAGACTCCCTGCCGAGCAGGGAGCCCGATGCGGGACTCGATCCAGGGACTCCAGGATCATGACCTGAGCCGAAGGCAGTCGCTTAACCAACTGAGCCACCCAGGCGCCCTGTGTCTGGTTCTTGCCCTTCTTTTGTTCTTTTCCTTCTCTGTGTAATCTGATTTTGATGAGGACTTGATAAAGCTGATCTTTAAGGTGAATCTTCTGTCTTTGCCCATACTTTGAGTGTTCTTTTCTTTCTCAGTGTCATCTTTTCCTCTCTTTTGAGAATATTTTCCTCCAATATTTTATGGTGAAAATGTTCAAACATATAGAAAAGTTGAAAGAATTGTCCAGTAAACACCCCTGTACATATCATCTGCATTGTGTTTTGTTACATTTGTTTTATCACTTGCCCATCCGTCCATCCTTCAGTCTCTCCATTCCTCCATCTCTCCATCCCTCCATCCCTCCATCTCCCATCCATCCATCTATCCACCCTCCATCCTTCCATCTCTCCATCCAACCATCCATCCATCCATCAACCCTCCATCCCTCTCCATCTAACCATCTATCCATCCATCCTTTGGTCTCTCCATCCCTCCATCTCCCATCCATTCATCAATCCATCCATCCATCCATTCATCCATCCATCCATCCATCCATTCATCCATCCATCATCCATCCATCCATCCTTCGGTCTCTCCATCTCTCCAACCCTCTGCCTCCCATCCACCCATCATCCATTCCTCCATCCATTCCTCCATCCATCCATCCCTCTATCCTGCCATCTCTCCATCTATCTTGCCTTCCTATCTTTTTGATGCATTTCAAGGTAAGTTGCTAACATCAGTACCCTATCCTTAAACACTTGGGCACTTTTGTTTTTGCTTTTGTTCTGGGCATGCATTTCAGTAACTAGAGTTGAGTATTCAGGATCTTTTTCAATGCCCCCCCCCCCCGCCCCGCAAAATAAAATACACAGCTTACAAAAGAAGCTAGCTAAGTATAACTGCAGTGACAGTCATGGGATATAAAAACCCTTGTGATTCCTGTTAGTGACAGAGTCACAGGCCTGTGGGTGTTGCTACATTAGGAAGTGAAGTTGTATACTAAATTTCAGTTGGAGGCTAGTGCAATAAAATGTAATTTTTTTTCCTATCTAAACCCACAGATCCTCTGAATTTGGGGACCCCTAGTCAGTTTTTATTTCATGAAGCTCAAATAAATCCTGCCATTACCATGTTAAGGCAAATGCTACCAAGAAGAAATACTGAGCATTATCATGTGCATTATCTTATTTAATCCATGAGGATAAAAGAAAGCTGTTTCTCTACTCACAACATGTCTGACATCAAATATGCAGGGATTCCCCCAACCAGTTCTCCCAACTCTCCGCACACCAACTGGGTATCCCCTAATTTAATTCAATTCTGACCCTGACTACCTGGAGTTAACCCCACAGGTTAAGGGCTCAATCCCACAAGACGACCCCACTTCAGACACCAGTCACAAATATTAGGGCCCCAGAGTGTCCCCACTTCTGTCTGACTTGGCTGCAGTTGAGGACCTTCGTACCCCACCCCACCCAGGTTTGATAATTTGCTGGCACAGCTCCCAAAACTCAGAGACATCTCTGTTTACCAGTTTATCACAAAGGGTATGATAAAGGAAACCTATGGATTATGGACAACCAGATGAAGAGATACAATAGGGTGAAGTCTGGGAGGGTCCTGAGCACAGGAGCTTCCGACCCCGTGGAGCTGGGGTGCGCCACCCACCCCGCCGCACATAGATGCGTTCACCTTGGAAGGTGGCCGAAGCCTATAGTTTAGGGGTTTTTATAGAAGCTTCATCATGTAGGCATGATGGATCATTAACTCAACCTCCAGCCCCTCTCCTCTCCCTGTGGACAGGATGGGGCTGAAAATTCCTTCTAATCACCACTTGGTCTTTTGGGAGAGCAACCCCTATCCAGGAGCCCACCAAGAGTCCCCTCATTAGAACAAAAGACACTCCTATCACCCAGTAAATTCCATGAGGGTTAGGAGCTCTGTAGACTATGGTCTGGACTGACTGAGGGAAGCCATCCCGCTGGGGCACACAGCCCACCTCTGCAACCTTGGACAAGTCACTCAACCTCTCTGTGCCTAGTTTCCTCTTCTGAACATCCAGATAATAGGACCCATCTCAGGGTTGTCGAGAAGGTTAACTGAGTTAATGTATGCAAGCACTGGGAAGCCTAGTACACAGGAAGTGGCGTGTAAGCGTTTGCTACGATTATGATCTAGAAAGTGCCTTTATGCGAGGAACATTTCAGATGAGGTTCCAGCCCTGGGGCTGCAGGCCTGGCCCAGAAGGTGGGTGTCCCTGCCACCTGCTGTGGAGCCCCCCCACCCCATTCCTGCTTCTTTGTGGACTAGTGCCCACTCTGTCCGGCACTGTGGACCTGATACCCCAGCTTGGGTCACATGCCCCCGTCCTGGCTGCCAGGAGCCTGGAGTCTTCCCAGGAGTCTTCCCAGTGGGAAGCAGGGCTTCGGCCCGCTGAGACCCATAAGGGGGGGAATTTCTCCAAGTGTGGGAAGGGCAGTCTGGGCCCCAACAGATGGTGCTCTTCTTGCCCTGTATGCAGATGAGCAGAATGAGGCTCAGGGAGGAGACGAGCCGGCCTGCGAGGGCCCCACCGTCTGGCTCTCTCCTACCTCCTGCCTCCCCCATAAACACCCAGGGGCTTTGTGCCGCCAAGAATCTGCTCTTGCCCCAGGGTGGAGATGCTGGAGGCGGCCCACAATGCAGGCCTTGAAGGAATGAAAAGCCCCAAGTCCTGGATCAGAAACGCCCTTTGTTGTCCCCCACACAAAAGGTTTCAGTCCCTAGGGTCAGGAGTGGGACGCTGATGGCCAAAGGGGGTCCCGCTAGGGATGCTGATCCCTGATCCAAGGAGGGAGGCCGGAGGAGCTGCTGCAGTTTGGGTTTGTGTTCTGGTTTCCGGCGGAGCCTCATTTCTCACTTTGGGGCCCACTGTCAGGCCCCAGGCTGTGCCCCGGGGGGGAGGGCAGCACGGGGGTGGGCAGTGGGGTGTCTGTGGTCAGACAGACAGCAACCACCGTGTGTGGGATGACGTGTTGCAACCGGAGAGATGACACAGGTGCGCTAGGACGGGAAGGCTCCCCGGGCCCCATGGCCACACCCAGATGTGTCCTGTCCCCAGCTGGCCACGGGAGGTAGGGGAGGGGAAGGGAAGCACTGGAAAGGGAGTGACCCACGTGGGGGGCTGGCCGGAGGGGCTGCGTGCACGCATGTGGCACCTGTGCATGCATTCTTATATTCTGAATGCATCTGTGTGCGTCTGTGTGTGTATGAGTGTGTGTGGGGGCATACGTCTCTTTGTGTATCTGTTTGCATGAAGTTTCCATCTGGGATTACATGTATCCCCTGTGCGCGTCTCTGTGTATTGGTGTGTAGCCTAACGCATACCTGTGGTTTATGCTCATAACCATAGCACTTACATGGCGCTTCTTGTGTACCAGGCTTCCCAGCGCTCACGTGTATTAACTCAGTTAACCCTCTCGCCAACCCATTGGGGCGGGTACTATTATCTCAATTTTCAGAAGAGGGAACCGGGGTACAGAGAGGTTGAGGGACTCCCCTGAGATTCCAGCCATGGGATCTGACCCAGGCTGGCTTCCCTAAGTCAGCCCTCAGGCTCTACCTGGATAGGCACCTCTCGGGGAATGAGTCCACCCACGTTCCATCCCAGCACGATGTACACACGGGGTGAAATGTACACCTGCCTGTGCGGTCAGACATGCGTGTGGGCAGCTCTGTGGTTCACGTATGTGTGTGCATATGTGTGTGCTGGGGGCTGAGAGGCCTCCCTCCCTCCCCCCCTGGCCCTCCCCCACCCCACACCCCACCAGGCCCCTAGCCAGCCTTTGTTCCCTCTGCTGTGGGAATCCTGTGGAATTCTAGGCATTTGCTTTTCGAGGGTGAGGGGCGGGTGGAGGGCGCAGCCTGGTCACTTGCAGGGGCTGGACCCTGATCTCCCAGAGAGCAGGGCTGATGATGTTTGCAGAACCCAAAACAAGGTCTGGGTGACATCTCCCCTGGGCCTGGAGCCCTGCCTGCAGCCGCCTCTACCTGACTCTGTGGGGCCTCCTCCAGGATGGGCCGGCCAAGGGACCCCATGTGCCAGGACACCAGGCCAGAGGGCGCAGGGGAGGTGGCGCAAGACGCTCTGGGTCATAGAGTCAGACACAGCTCTTTGTCCTGAGCTGGGGCCTTCGGGAGCCTCTCGGCCTCCCTGGGCTGCTTCCTCCTCTATAGATGCCTTTCCAGCAGGGAGTGCACCCTGGTGGCCCTCTATCCCTGCCCAGCTCTGGTGCCTCCCCCCACGTCCTCCCCTTGCTCATCCTCTCGGCTTTCTCAACTTCCCCTTGCTTTCTCACTGCACCTGCCCTGGGTTGAGAGTGACCCCTCCCACCCCCCAAAAAGATATGACCCCCGGGACCTGTGAATGTGACCTTATTTGGAAACAGGGTCTCTGCAGGGGCCATCAAGTTTAGGATCTCGAAATGAGATCATTCTGGATTTAGGGTGGGCCCTAGACCCAGTGACTGATGTCTGTAGGAAGCGGGAGGGAGGGTTTGCAGCAGAGAGGCAGAGGTGCCCGTGACGACCGGGCGGATGGAGGGAAGCAGCCCCAAGCCAAGGAGCCCCTGGAGCCCCTGGACACTGGGAGAGGCAAGGATTCACCCCTCAGGCCTCCAGAGGGAGCACGACCCTGCTGACACCTTGATTTCAAACTTTTGGCCTCCAGCATGGGGAAAGGGGAAGTCTCTGTTGTTGCAGGGCGCCCAGTGTGAACTTTGTTCCGGCGGCCCCGGGAACCCACTGGGCCACGCCTGCTGCCGGCCCTGAAGTGCACTTAGCCCGGAGCAGCCTGGTATTGGGGCTGAGGGGCACCATATTTGCCAGGAGGTGGAGAGAACCCACCTGAGAGTGACGGCAACGCAGAGGAAAGCAGGGCCAAGAGGTTGAGACAGACCCCTGACAACACTGCCTGAGCGCCTGGATTCAGCCAGGCCTGAAACTGTTCCAACCCCAGCTTCCTTGTTGTTCTGCAGTTCTGCTCCTCGTCTGAATTCCACCACCTGCTACGGGCAGGTGACTTTCACCGCGTTAACCTCGGTTTCCACACGTGTAAAACAGGGTCGATCATGACAAAACTTCTGTAGACATTGCTCGCTGAGCCAGGTCCATGGAGAGCAGCTGGGATTGCTGTCCTCGCGAGGACTGTTACCCTCGGGTGGCACCTGTTGTCCACCCGTCAAGGGGCAATGGGAAACTTTAATTTGATGGGGAGGGTGTACATGATAAATAAACGTATCTTGTAATGTGTGGCCATCACAAACCATGGTCCACATCGGCTTGGAGGACAGTGTCATTGGCTTAGCGTGGTGCTTGGCACAATCACCGTACAATTAGTGGTGGTGTCTGATTGGCCGCTGGCTTTCATTCACTCACTGGCTTTCATTCAGTCACACCACACCTGTTTCCTGAGCATCCACACCGCTCTGGCACCACCTTCATGAAGGCAGTCAAGCCAGAGGGCTATCCTCAGGGTGCTTGGTCTTGTTGGGGAGGCGACTGAACAAGGAGATCGACAAGCACAAGACGGGGAGGCGGGTGGGGAGCAGGAAGGAGGCCGGCCAGGGTCAGGAAAGGCTTCCCGGAATCAGGGGCAGCCTGAGGCCAGAGCAGAGGACAAGTAGGCCAGGAGTAGGTAGGGAAAGGCATCCCAGGCAGCAAGACCAGCAGGTGCAAAGGCCCAGGAGCAGGAGTGTGTGGAACAGTAGGGACTCATCAGTATTCCGAGCAGCCAGGGCCCAGGAGGTGGGTCATGGTGAGCCAGGAGGCCCAAGAGGTCTCCCCCAAGAGCTTGGCCTGTGAGGGGCTGGGCTTATCCTCAGGGCCTTAAAGATCATTGAAGTAATTCTGGTTCAAGGCCAAAGCCAGACTTCCGACATCTCTTACCGAGTTCCTTCTGTTAGTACCCCCCACTTTATGGTCCAGACCTGATTCTCATGCCCATGCTTTTCCATCCAGAGGGACCACGACTGGGAAGGGAAGTGAGGAGCCAGGACTCCCAACACAGAGAGGTTTAGACGCCCCAAAGACTGGGGCTCTGGTAACACCTGGCATAAGGAAGGTCAGTCAGTGTCTTTGGGAGTTGGGTAGGGCCCAGGAAGACCCTACACACACACACACACACGCACGCACGCACGCACGCACGCACGCACGGTGACTGATTCCAAGACTTGCACCACAGCGCCCCCAGGCCTGGGACACTGAGAGATATGTGCAAAGGTGAGACTTTTGGGGCGCCTACCACATACTGGGCTCTGGGTGGAGGAGCATCTAACACAAGATCATGTTTTATCTGCACTGCATCCTGCGATCCACACACCGCTGTAGCCCCAGAGTCAGGATTCGAACCCAGGGTGCTCGACCACGGTGCTCCACTGTCCCTGGTGAAGTCTTCCCAACCCAGCTGCAGCCAACTGAGGAGTCCCTTCCCTGAAAGCAGCTATGGGGTCCCGCTAGGGAAGGAAGGAGCTGCCCAGATCCCGTTTGCCAGGCCGCGGCGTGCTGGTAGCTGTGAGGAGAGGCTTGCCAAAGCTCAGCTGCCGCCCCCACCCCTCACCACCCCCCTGCAGCCCAAAGGGAATGACATTCCACTGCTCCTGGGAACCTCCCCCTCAAAAAGCCTCATGTACCCAAATCCCTATCTCAGGCTCGGTTTCTAGGGGACCTAACCCAAGATGAGGTCATGTCTGATTTCCCCAGCCTAGAATCTTCCCATATGCTCTCCATCTTTCCAGAAAGTCTCACTTCCTTGGCTCCGCCTTTGAAGCCATTCTTCATCTGTCTTCTGCTGCCCTCCCCCCAACCCCTCTTGCTTCTAAGGTCCTGTGCTAGCCCACCACTCCATAAGAAGGGGCCAGACCGACTTGTTTGGACACTTTCTATGGAGATGTGTATTTCCATCCATTTCCAGAGGCCCCCTGGTGCATTGCAGGCATTTGTTGGGTGTTGATTTGGCTGGACATTCCCTAAAGTGTTTTCCTGGAGCTTTAGAAGACCCAGTCAGTTCCCAGGATTCTGAGCTGGAGGAGAAAGGAGCCATGGCACAGATATTCTTTTCACAGGAACATGGAAAATCTGGGGTGGCTCTGAGCATAGCAGGTTCTCTGGGGCCACACCAACCTCAGGGCTGGTTGGGGCCAGGATGAGTAATGGTTGTTAGGCAGAATAACCTGCTTGAGGAATGAACCAGGTCTTAGTTTGGCTGCTGATTCATCACCAAAGAATGAGAGGTATTTCCCCCTCTCTCCAGTCTCCTTCAAAGAACAACTACGTGTTTGTGTTCTGAAGGGCTGTGTTCGCCTTGGGCCAGTGGAGAATCGAGAGGCCTTGGTACATTAGTACAAAGCCTAGTACCTTCGTCAGGACTCACCCATTGCAAAGAACAGAATCCCACTGAGATTAGCTTCTGCCAAAACAGAACCTATTGTTTTGTGTCCCTGGAAAGTTGGGTGTGCAACAGCTTCAGGCCTGGCTGAATCCAGGGGTTCGGGCAGTGTTATGGGGGATCTGTCTCCATCTCTTGGCCCTGTTTTCCTCTGTGTTGCCTTCATTCTCAGGTGGGATCTCTCCATCTGTTGTCAAGATGGTGCCCCTCAGCCCCAGGTTTTTATCTCACTAGCCTAATAGAGATTTTCTCTTCAACAATTCTAGGAACAATCTTGGGGTTGAGTCTCATTGGCTCAGCTTGGGTCCCATGCCCCTTCCTGAAGCCATCACTATGGCCAGCCTTGGTCATGTGCACAGTTCAGCCCAAGAACCTGGGGTGGGGCTAGGAAGAAGGGGAGTTTTGGCAAAATTGGTGAGAGATGCTGTCTACACCCGGATGGGGTGTCTAATCATAGGGGGTGTAGACGGGGCTGCCTGGCAGAGCCTTGTGGTGGTGGTGGAGGGGTGTCTCTAGGGAGGCAGGCTTCTCTGTGGCAAAGGCCTGTCCCCCTGGCGAGGAGGATCAGATCCCAATTTCATCAGACTTGGAAAAGTAAAGTAATGAGATCATTCTCACAAGTATTATGGAAAAATTCATACCATGTCCTAAATTCTGGGACTTTCCTCAGTCAGCTCAGTCTCCAGAACTTTTAAGGAAGTGGCTAAGAACATAGGATCTGGAGTCAATCCCTAGGTAGGAATCCTGGTTGTCAGTGTGACCTTGGGGCAGTCACTCAACCTCTCTGTGCCTCCATTCCCTCATCGGAAAAATGGAACCATGGCATTTCCTGCTCATGGGACCTCTGTGAGGATTAAATGAAGCTCTGAGAGTTTGGGTGACTTGCCTATATCTCAGGGGCTAGGATTAGCACCAGCTTGGTTGACCCCACATTCTAGGCTCTTTCTGTCCCCAGCGCTGACACAAGCAAGAGCTTGCTGACTGTTGTATGAATGAAGGAAAGCTTTCCCTCCTTCTGCTCCGAGCTCCATCATTGGGCTCCTTGAGTACCCAGGACAGGGGAGCTCAGGGTCTCCTGAGAAGCCTATCTTAGACTCGGTCCCCCCAGAAGCAGACTCAGACAAAGATTCGGGGGGAAGTCATCCCAGGGCACACTGTCATCTTATCTGACCATGCTGACCTTCATAGAGTCTCATCCACTGCTTTGCTTCCACACTCCAAACCTCATGCATGTTCCTCTTCTGGCAAATTCTAACCCAGAAGGTTCTGGGAAACTGGTTTCCAGCTTAACTGGGTGGACGCAGCACACTTGTCCCCCCTCCTCAGGTCCTCCATTCCATAGCTGGGCAGCTGGGTACCTTGGCTCTCCCCCACATGACCTGCTCCTCCTCCCAGAGGGAGCTCATTTCCTTACACGCTGGTCTCAGGCAGAATTCCAAGAGGGTGAGGGTGGAAACCCGGCTTCCTATGGCCTAACCTCAAAATTTGCAGGATCACTTCTGCTGCGTTCTGTGGGTCAAAGCATGTCACAAGGCCAGCCCAGATTTGAGGGGTGAGGAAACCAATTCCATCTCTTGATGGTAAGAATTGCAAATTACTGTGGCCATGTTTTTCAATCACAACACACCTAACTGCCATTGTTAGAAGTTTGTTATGGGAAACATATTTAGGTACGATGACAGAGAATGTCAATGGAGCCCACTCGAGATGTGCAGGGCACGATCTGTGCAACTGTTTGGATGGCCCTGCTGATGGCCATGGACTTCAGTGTTCTCACATACTCGCTGTGGTAGGTATCTGTTACTTTTGAATGCCCAGTGTCCAGCACTCCTTTTGGGGATAGTCACTACCCATCCATCACCTGTATTTTAGTGGGGCTGACCCTCTCAAACTCCAGGTGTGGGCATGTGACCAGGAATTCTATCACTCTAACCATAGCGATCGGTCAAAGGATGGGCATATGATCCATGCCAGACCGTGAGATTCAGTCATGGGCCTTTTGCTGAAACTGTTGGGAGAAAGGTGTTCTCTTTTCCCCTTTTGGGGTTGCTTGGCTGATAGGAAGCCTGGAACTGCTGGAGATCATCTTTGCAATCAGAAGAGAAGGGACTGCCTGAGAATGAAAGTCACAGAGGAGAGCAGAGTTGAGAGAGAGAGAGAGAGAGATTCCTGATGACAGCATTTGAGCTCCTGGATCCAACCATGCCTGAAGTCCTTACTGTGGACTTTCCATTTATGTAAGCCCATACATTCCCTTTGATGTAAGTTTCTAGCCCTTGCAACCAAAAGACATCTTAATGATACAATGCTATACAGCTACTTGGGTCATAATGAGGATTCAATGAGCTAACAATATATAAGGAATATACGGCTTATAGGGGTCCTGTGAAAGGTAAGCTCTCAGGAATTTCTCTTCTCCCCCACCCCCTACCCCCCAGTGGATATAGTTCCAACTTAGAAACTACTAAATGTATTGAACCATTTAGAACAGGCATGGATGGGTTTGGCTGGTTGTAGAAAAATAAGCACGTAAAACCAAAATTTTACATTACCGCCTGGACTCTTGACAACCTCTATTCTTCATTTAAATTCCGAAAAGGCA
Source organism: Halichoerus grypus (assembly GCF_964656455.1). NCBI lineage: Eukaryota > Metazoa > Chordata > Mammalia > Carnivora > Phocidae > Halichoerus > Halichoerus grypus. The sequence goes on from NC_135717.1 coordinate 31,487,883, forward strand.
GCAGAAAAGCCACGGCTTTAAATAACCGTGTGAAATGATGCAAAAACAATCTCAAGAGACACCCTTTGTGTTTTCTCTGCAAGAGGACAGAAGTGGGGCAGTGTGGAGAGATGGACATCTGTAAAGACCGTCTCCTCCATCTGCACAGAATTAAAAAGGAGTTCACGAGTGTGGGGTCTAGAAGTGGCGCTGTCATGACTGCCTTCTCCTCGGGCGCTCGGGCTGCCCTGAGTTTGTTTTTCCTGGGCCTGAGCTTAGATGTCGGGGCGCGGGTGGAGGGGGTCCTGGGATTTCTCCCCACCCAGCGAGTCGGGGGAGGCCGCAGGCGGCTCGGGGTCTGCGTGTTTGGAAAAGTGTTCCAGCTGATTGTTTACTCTGTGTCTACAGCCGGCCCACTATGGTGGCCACACCGGGCCTTCCAGATGCTTCCAGCTGGGGCCCCATAAACAGGCCGTGCTGCCTGGCCCATCATGGGGCCTCGTCCGCCTTCCCCACTCGGGCTGCTGGAGTGGGTTGCCAAAAATGCCCCCCCCCCAAACTGAGTCTCCCCCCCCCCCCCCCCCGCCACCAACCGCTTTGAACTGGCAGGTCAAGGACCAGAGCAAGCCCACAGATGCGTTTTGTTTTGCTCTGTTTTATTTTGTGTCGTATTGTTTAATTTGAGCTGGCAATTCAAACTCAGAAGGTTTCATAGGGGACTCTGGATTCTGGTTTGTCTTGAAAAAATGGGAAGGTCTTGCAGTCCCGGGCCTGCAATCCCCCCACCAGCAAAAAGGGGCTACAGTTAAGCAGCACTTGGGTCTGGCCCCGAGTTTTGGTGGCCCCCGAAGCAGGCTCTGACGCCGAGACCTGGGTGCAAAGCAGTTGATGAGGGAGAGGGTCCCGGGAAGCACGGGGAGGGGCTGGGCAGGGATTACTGGTGTCGGTGGGTAGTCCCTGCTGCGGCCCCACTGGGCACCCCTGGGACACCATGTAGAACGTGCCTCGGGGAACTGGGCTGGTGCCCTGCAGCTCCTGTCTGTTGCTGGTGGGGGGCTGCATCTGGGGTATTTACTCCCCCCGCACTGCAGGTCTGCCTAAGAGAAAGACCTCACGGATGGGGAGTCATCGTACACGCTGTTGACGTGTCCTGGAAGGGCCACCACAGCGCCTGCCACACCCTTTGCGCAGGGCCTTGTTCTCTATTTGCCACACTCCCCACCCCTCCCTATTGCCTGTCCTCCTGGTAGGAGGCCATTTGGGATTCCTTCCTCGTGTCGTCATACTCAGTGCGGCTGATTTTCTTACAGAGGAGAAACACCCCCTCTCTGTTCACATCACCTTCAAAAGTGCAAAAGAAAACTAGTAGCTCAGGATGCCCTGTGGTTTTAAGTACACTTGGCTCACTTCTATTTCTGCTGCTGACCTGGTCCCTGCAGGGGGCTGAGCAGGTGGCCTCTCACGTGCCGTGTGGACGTCACGTGGCAGTTAGGGCCCCCGGGGTGCTGGCTTCCCCCTGATGACCACGTGGAGCTATGCCCACTCTCAGCCCGCGTCTCTCTCATCCACCCTCACGACAGCCCCTGGCAGTCCCCTCCACCCACCAGGAAGCAAGGGCATTACCGGGGTCCCTTGCTGGGAAGAAAGCCATCCTGTGCTTAGCCCACCGCACACAACAAAGGCCCAGAGGAACGCATCCAACATGCTCTTTAACCCTTGCATTCTGACAGTAACCAGAGTAGAGGCAGACCCCACAGACTAAGGGCTCTGACCCCTGGCGGCCCCCACTTTAGATGTCAGCCTCCCCACCCTTCTGCCCAGCTGACTACAAACTCGGGGCTGCCCATGACTCCCCCCCCCCCCCCCGCCACTGCCCCAACTTCGGGTTCCATGATTTGCTAGAAGGACTCACAGAACTCAGGAAAGGACTATTCTCACTCTTATAGTTTATTATAAGAGGACAGAGGAACACCCAGATAAAGAGGGATGTGGGGTCTGGAAGGGCCCTGAGCGCAGGGTCCTCAGTCCCCGTGGACTTGGGCTACGTCACCCTCCAAGCACGTGGATGTGTTCACCAGCCTGGAAGTCCCTCAAACCCCATCACGTAGGGGTTTTTATTGAGATTTCATTATTAGGGAGGCTTGACCGGCCACACGATCCCCCTGCCTGGAGTCATCTTATTAGCATACGAAAGACTCTCTGTCATGCAGGGAATCCTAGGGTTTTAGGGGCTCTGTGCAGGAACCCAGGGCAAAGACCAAATACCCCTTCATGCTTCTGCTTTTCTCAAACTCCTTCAGCTTGAAGATGTCTAATCCTTACTGGAGCTGGTCCCCTCGGCACCTGCGACATCTTTCTGACCCCTGCCTGAGCCTCAGCCTCCCCATCTGAACAGCGGGGATGACCCTTTCCTTGCGTGTTGTGGGAACGAACGAGATGTATGGGTCTGTGCGTGGATGCTCCAGGCCCCAGGCCTGGCGGGGAGCCGAGGGGCCCCATAGAGCAGTGACGTTCGTCCCCATCACTGTTCCCATCTTCGAGATGAAACCGAGCTTCGGTGAGTGAAAGTGTCTTTGCCCAGAGACATCCGGCAGCGTGTGGCAGGGCTGAAGCCAAATTCCCGGTTTCCAGGATGTTCTTTCTGTTCAGCCTTACCCTTAGCCACCACTGTGTTCCTAGTTCCACCAGCCCGAACTGCCCTGGGGTCACCTGCCTGCTGAGCCTGCGCCAGCGCCACACCTTGATCTCAGTGTTCCCCTGTAACAATGCCCTTCCCTCTCCTCTGCCAACGAACCATGGCTTCACCTGGAGCTGCTTCCTCCTGGAAGCCTTCCCTGACTGCCCTCTCCCTCTGGGGGCTCTCCCGGCAGCCCAGTATGAATCAGCAGGGGCCCTGCCCTCCAGGAGTTGGCAGCATGTGAATCACGGATGCCTCTGCAGTGGGGCAGGTCTAAACAGGCAGACAAACCTCCTTCACAGAAGGTACCCAGATAATTAGGAGAAAGCAGCCCCAGGGACCTGGCATCTGGCTGCATTGCCTGTCCCCCTGGGTGGTGCAAGAGCTCTGGTCTTCCTGCCCACGTGAATGTCCTTCCCTCTCTCTCACCACAGGGATCCGAAGTGGAAACATAAGCTAGAGTCAAGAACCCGACTGGCTGCCCTCTCGTGGGAAGCAGGCACCTCCTGGTTATGCCCCATACGGGACAGCTTTTGCAGGGACCACGTGCCCCTGTACCGCTCCAAGGAATAGGGATCTGGGAGGGGACCCACCATCATCAGGAGCCACAGGGAAGCTCTGATGCCCCCCAGTCACCTCTGGTCTAGCAAGGTGGAATTGCTCCCACAGAGGGCTGACTCACCCCTACCATGTCATTTCAGCCCCTCCTGGCCTCCCCGCCCTTCCTGGGGGCTCAGACAGACAGACAGGTGGGGAGCAGGGGTGAGGAAGTCGGTGGCCGGTCGTGAGCTGGGGCAGGGGAGTGGGGACACCCAGGGCTCTTCAGAGGCTCAGGATCCAGGCCTTTCGTGCTCTGGCCTTGGCTATCTTTCTGTCCAGGTTGCCCGGGCATGTAGGTGTCCTGCCGGCTGGGTTGGTTCTGCTGCCCACTGGCCACGTGCCATGTGCTCTGGCTACAGGTGGCCCCACGAGAGGTCAGCCAGCCGTTTCCATGGAAACCACCTGGGAGGAGACTAACGCCCCTCCTTCCTCATTTTTCTACCTGCCATCCAGAAAACCCTCCTGTCTGGGGCCTGAGCATCTCCCCGCCTAGGCTGACACCCCCCACCCCCACCCCAAGCCGTGGCCCCAGTGCAGATGAATGAGAGCCCAAGGCCACCGCACTCCCGGAAGCCATAGTGTCACAGGCCTGGGAAACTACCTGGTCTGACTTACGGGAGAGGCCCGATGGTAAATCTGGACCCAGCTAGCCTTGTTTGTGCAAGATCCACTTCTCCAGTTTCGGTGGCGTGGGCAGTGCCTTGAGGTCCTCAGGCTCTGAGGCTGTGTTTCCATCCTCCCCAGGGGCATGTGGCCACGCTGGGCACCTACATTCTGATAAACCTATTTGCCAGGCCAGGTGGTGATCTCAGAGCCTCCAGGGGGGGCAGAAGGCCACCGCATGTCACTTGTTTGGGCAGGGGGGCGGGGGAAGGCTGCTCGCACTCCTCTATCCTGCCTACAGCACAGCAGCCAAAAAGGCTTGGGGGGACATGCTCTAATTAGCTGCTGCTTAAATAGCTATGTCCAGGCAGTGGTGGGTGGTAAAGAGTCTTTATAGGCATGTCTTCTGAAGATAGGGTTGCTAGATTTAGCAAATAAAAACAGAGAATGTCCAGCTAAATTTGAATGTCAGATAAACAACAGATCATTTTTAATGTAAAAATATCCCATGAATTATTTGGGACGTACGTATGCTAGCAAAAATTATTCATTGTTTATTCAACAGTCAAATTTAACTGACTATTCTGTTTTTTTCTGGTAACCATATCTGGGAGGTAAGACGGCCCACAAATTTTGAGGCTCCTACCCCCTTGGCTTTTCCTTCCTCCCCCTCCCCCTTAGATTTAGTTATTTGTGTGTACTGGGTGGGGAGGGGTGTCAAAGTGTTTCCATCTGGATTGACATTGTGATGAGGTCTTGGCTTGTCCCCGACATACAAACTGGCCACCAATTCACATCCTCCCAACTCCATCCAAGAGTGAGACCCTGGCCACATGAGCCAGCTGTTCCTCCTTCTGGTACATCATGGGCCACCTTGAACGGTTGTACAGGTTGTACACAGTGCAACTCCATATTTGAAAATACGACCCTTTGCAGTTGTGCAGTGCACAACCTGCACAACCCTATACAGCAACCCCTTTCCCATGTCTAGACTTTAACCACCAGGAGCTTTCTTTCTCTCATTTGCTCCTTAAATTGGGCTGCCCAAGGACACCATCCCCTTGCCCCCAACTCCCTCCATCCAAGGAAAACGTGGGCAATCTGGGAAGGCCTGTAGCAGTGTTTAAAAACAGTTGAGTGCCCAGGCTGTGCACAGAAGGGCTTTTGATTCTCAGGGCCGAACTAACATCTGCTGGAGGGGCACTCCCTTCCCGCTGCCCAGCGTGCGCAAAGAGCCGGATTAAAGATTTCCTGCCCGCCTGCCCGCCCACCACATCCTTTCCTGCTCCTCGGCCTGGCCAACCCCCCCCCAACCTAGGCATAATTTTAGAAACTTAATAAGATGCTGTGCCGCACATTCTTGGCCTGGAGCCTGTGGGGGCAGGTCCTAGAAGAATACAGACATTTCTTTCTTAGGCCATGCCAATAGAGATCCTCTGTTTTCCCCGGGGACAGGTTTCTGAGGGGCCATTGTACATAGACGGGCTCCTCGCACACTCGCTTCTTTGTAGGGTTCCCCCCACCACCCCATCCCACCCGCGCTGGATTATTTTGCAGGGTCAGTGCCAGCGTCTCTTCGCCTTTCCTGCGGTTCCCCCAAAGCTACCAGGAGCAGTGGGGATGGGGGCGGGGGGCCTGGATTCAACGGCCCCCAGTGGCGGTGGCGGTGAGGATCCCTTTGCACATTGCTGAGGTCATCTGGTATCTCGAAACTAGAAATGATGGGCGAGGGCCTCTGGGTCTGGGGAAAGAAGGCTGGCTTGATTTTAGGATCCAGAGCTTGGACAACACTGGAAGGCTATTATTCCCTTCCCAAGCCAGGAAAGCCTGAGTGGTCTTTTCAGATTTCAAGGAATTGCCTCATTCCTGGAACGGATGTTCTCGAGGCTTCTGGAGTTCAAGGGAGAAGCGGGTAGGAAGATGCACATCCAGAGTCTACTATCTAGTGGCTAATGTCTATGAAGCACTTGTATGGCAGGCTCCGGCTGCAAGCGTCTCCTTCATCTTCTCTTCCTTCAGCCGTAGTGGATGGGTGACCATTGATGTGCCCATTTTACAGATAAGGAAGCTGAGGCTCTGGAAGATGAGGCGTCCATGGTCACGCGGCAAGGCAGGGTCACAGCCAACACTGAAGCCTGAATCCTCAGCCTTGAGAGTCACCCACCCACCCGAGTCTTTTGTTGTTGTTTAAAAAACAGCTTTTTTGAGATCTCATTCCCATACCATACGATTCCCCATCTCAAGTGTACAGTCCCGTCAGTGGCTTTCAGTATCTGGAGTTCTGCAGTCATCCCCCCCCTGAGTTTTAGCATGTTCTCATCATCTTGAAAAGAAACCCTTACCTCTTAGCTATCACCTCCCCTGCTCCCCCAGCCCCTGGCAATGACTCATCTGCTCGCTGTCCCTGTGGATCTGCCTCTCCGGGACATGGCTTATGCATGGAATCGTACAAAATGTGGCCTCTTGTGTGCGGCTTCTTTCACGGAGATCATGTTTTCAGATGTGAGGGCGATCTGGCTGGGACATCCGTCACCCCATTGATCGCCGGGGTTGATTCGGTTGATCCGGCTGCCTGGGCAGGCATCCCCTTCCTCCCTCACCGCCCCACGTGCGTCCCTCCCGAGGCTGCGTGCTCTGTGGAAGAGCGTGACCTTCCCTGAGAAAGGAGGACCGTTCTTCAGTCGAGGGTATCCGAGTAGCTGTGCTCCCCCCCTGCTAGAACCTCCAGACAAAGCTCTCACTGAGCATCATGTTTTCAAGGCTCATCCACATCAGAACGTGCATCAGACATTACTCCTTTTATGACCGGATAATATTCCACGACGTGGATGGACCTCATATTTGTGCATTTGTCTGTTGATGGACATTTGGGTTGTTGCCACCTGTCGATTACTGTGAATAGGGCTGCTAATAGGGGATCTCAGGATCCCCCCCATCATAAGAAAGCTGTTCCAGTGCCTACCTGTGGGCCTTCCTCATGCTGGGATTTCCCTGCCTGGGGTCCCCCTACCCGGTCGGATCTGACGATGCGTCAGGCTCCAGCTCACCTCCCTTTCCTTGCAGGGGTCGCTCTCTGTTCTTCTCAGCTTCCGCAAGAGGCGGGGAGGTTGCTCTGCTTCTGCATCCTTTGCCCTGTCATCCTCTTGCTGTGTGATATTGGGCCACTCGCTCAGCCTCTCTGGACCCCAGTGCCTTTCTCTGTGAAATGAGGACCTCATTCTGACCCCATGGGGCTGCCATGAGGACTGACGTGGGCAAGAGCTCAGCGTGCTGGCAGCCCGGAGACAGGCGATGTGGCATTGGGGTGAGCGTGTCTTCGTCTCTGCAGCTGGGGGGATTCTCACCCCGCCAAGTCCCAGCCCCCACCCCCACCCCCACCCCAGGCCCTGGTTGCTGTCCTAAAACACCCTCAGCCTGCCTTGGAGGAGCTCGGGCTAGAGCACATGTTCTTCACCACGTGCAAGTTTACCGCTCAGGGACATTTGGCAATGGACCTCTTCAGTTGTCACAGTGGGGTGAGGGTGCCATTGGCATCCGGTGGGTAGAAGCCAGGGCCGCTACTAAACATCGTCCAGAACAGGACGGCCCCCAACAATGATCCTCCCCAAATACCAATAGCGCCAAGGTTGGGAAACTCCGATCTAATAGATAGTATCGTTACTCATTTTTCCTGTGTGTATTTATTCACCTATTAACATTTTTCTACTGAAGTATAATTGACATAGAACATTACGTTAGTTTCAGGTTATAATGGATTGTTTCGATATTTGTATATGTTGTGAAATGATCACCACAATGAATCTAATTACTGTCACTATTCAGTTACGAAACCCTTTTCTTCTTTTGATGACAACTTTCAGGATCTGTTCTCTTAGCAGCTTTCAGATACGTGCCACGACATGATTGACGCTGGACATCACATTCTTAGGACTTGTTTATTTTATTTAGCACCTCTTGATCCCCTTCATCCATTTTGCCATCCTCACTCCCAGCACCTCCGCCAGCAACCGGCAATCTGTTCTCCGTATCTATGAGTTTTGCTTGGTTTTTATTTGTTTGTCCAGTTGTTTAGATTACAAGTGGAAGTGAAATCATATGGTATTTGTCTTTCTCTGTCGGACTTAGCATCACGCCCTCAAGGTCCATCCATATTGTTGCAAATGGCAGGATTTCATTCGTTGTTATGGCTGAGTAGTATTCCGTCGTGTATCTGTACCGCATCTTCTTTATCCATTCACCCATCGATGGACACTTAGGTTGTTTCCATGTCGTGTCTCTTGTGAATAACGCTGCAGTGAACATGCGGACGCAGATAATCTTTCCAAATTAGTATTTTTGTTTTCTTTGGATAAAAACCCAGAGGTGGAATTGCTGGATCAGATGGTAGCTCTAATTTTTTTTTTTTAAGATTTTATTTATTTATTTATTTATTTGACAGAGAGCACAAGCAAGAGGAGTGGTGGGCAGAGGCAGAGGGAGAAGCAGACTTCCCACTGAACAGGGAGCCCGATTCGGGACTCGGTCCCAGGACCCCGAGATCATGACCTGAGCTGAAGGCAGACGCTTAACCGACTGAGCCACCCAGGTACCCCGAGTTTTAACCTTTTGAGGAGCTTCCGTACTGTTTTCCAAAGCGGCTGTACCAGTTTGCATACCCACCAGCGGTGCATGAGTAGTCCCTTTTCTCCACATTCTTGCAAATACCTATTATCTCTTGTCTTTTTGATACTAGCCATTCTGACAGGTATGAGGCGATAGCTCATTGTGGTTTTGATTAGCATTTCCCTGAGGAGTGATGTTGAACATCTTTTCATGTGTCTGTTGGCCGTCTGGATGTCCTCCTTGGAAAGAAATGTCTATTCCGATCCTCTGCCCATTTTAAAGTTGGATTGTTTGGTTTTTTTGTTATTGAGTTTTATGAATTCTTTCTTTTCGGATATTAACCCTTTATTGGGTATATGGTTAGGAAATAATTTCGCCCATTCAGTAGGCTGCCTTTTCATTTTGTTGCTTTATTTTTTATTTTTTTGTGCAGAAGCCTTTTAGTTTGATGTGGTCCCATTTGCTTAGTTTTGCTTTTGTTTTCCTTGCCTTTGGAGTCAGCTCCAGAAAAATCACCACCCAGAGTGATGTCAGGGAGCCCACCACCTATGTTTTCTTCTAGGAGTTTTATGGTTTCAGGTCTTACAGTTAAGTTGTTAATCCATTTTGAGTTAATTTTTGTGTGTGGTGTAAGAAAGTGGTCCAGTTTCATTCCTTTGCATGTTGCTGTCCAGTTTTCTCAACACCATTTATTGAAGAAACTGCCCTTTACCCACTGTATATTTTTGCCTCCTTTGTCATAAATTAATTGACCGTATACGCATGGGTTGATTTCTGGGTTATCTGTTCTGCTCCATCCATCTATGTGTCTCTTTACGCCAGTACCACGCTCTTGATTACTATAACACTGTAGCGTAGTTTGAAATCAGGGAGCATGATGCCTCCAGCTTTGTTCTTCTCAAGATTGCTTTGACTCTTTGGGATCTTTGGTGATTCTGTACAAATTTTAGGATTGTTTGTTCTATTTCTGTGAAAAATGCCATTGGAACTTTGATAGGGATTGCATTGAATCTGTAGATTGCTTTGGGTAGTATGAACATTTTGACAACATTAATTCTTCCAATCTAGAAGCATAGAATATCTTTCTGTTTTATTTGTATTTTCAATTTCTTTCATCAGTGTCTTACAGTTTTCAGTGTACAGGTCTTTCATCTCTTCGGGTATATTTATTCCTAGGTATTTTATTCTTTTTGATGCAATTATAAATGGGATTGTTCCCTTAATTTCTCTTCCTGATAGGTTGTCGTTAGTATATAAAAATGCTAATGTGTTTTTGTGTGTTGACTTTGTACTGAATTTATAACTTTTCCGAATTTATTAGTTCTAACCGTTTTTTTTGTGTGTGTGGTCTTTAGCGTTTTCTATGTATAAAATCATAGTCTACAGCTAGTGACAGTTTTACTTCTTCCTTTCCTAGTTGGATAGCTTTTATGTCTTTTGCGCACCTAATTGCTATGCCTAGCATTTCCAATACTATGTTGAATAAACATGGTTAGAGTGGACATCCTTGTCTCATTCCTGATCTTAACAGATAAAGCTTTCAGCTTCTCACTGTTGAGTATGATACTAGCTGTGGGCTTGTCATACACGGCCTTTATTATGTTGACATATGTTCTGTTCATACCCATTTTGTTGAGAGTTTTTTTTTATCATAAATGGATATTGAATTTTGTCAAATGCTTTTTCTGCATCTGTTGAGATGATCATACTATTTTTATCTTTCATTTTGTAATGTGGAATATCATGTTGATGGATTTGTGGATGTTGAACCATCCTTTCATCCCTGGAATAAATCCCTGTATGTATTTTATTGATAACCTTGCCCCTTGTCAAAATGGATTAGAAGTAACTAACAAAGATCACAACAAAAACAATGAGATTTTTTAAAAGGAGGCAACTGTCATTAAAAAAAAAAATAGGAGGAAGGGAAAATAAAACAATACCCATGTTAAAGCACACTACTGCTTCCAGAGCTGGAAGGTACATTTGATCTGAGGTTCCTAGTGGCCAGAGCAAAAAGGGAAATAATCACAGTGCTTACCATTCCAAAGTTGAAGACAAATTAAGAGCTCAAGGGAAACCTGGCTTTCCCGGGTCTGAAGAACTCAAGGCTTTTCTCTTATCTGCCCTTTATCCAGGGCCCACAGCAATGTGCTAAAGCCGACACTGTCCTCGACGACTACCCTACGCAATAGCAAATGTCACAGTCTCTAGAGCAGGCCTGTGACATAAGGCTAAGGCCAGCTCAGCAAACGCAGCCCTTTTTCAAGCGCCTGACCTGAGTATGGTTGTTTACTTTCCCGACCTATTGGCAGAAAGCAGAGTCTGTGCTTCAGGCAGTTCAGAACGATGACGGTAACAGGCACTACTAGATTTCAGAGCTATAGTAGATTTCAGATCCTTCTGGGCTCTGCGTGCTTTTAGTGCCTGTGACTCCAAAGTCACCTTGTAACGGACCTAGGGTCGCGGTTGGAGAAGGGAGACAACTTGACAGGATTCCATAAGGCCCTAGGCCTGGGTTCAGCCAGCAATCCATCAGGCATTCCATGATCCAGCCGGCCTGGGTTCAAATTCCAGATTCACCACCCACTGAGTTCTGTGACTCAGCTAAATTCCTTCACCTTTCTGAGCCCCGGCTTTCTCTTCTATAAAATGAGGTTTACAACAGTCTCTACTCGTTGGGTTATTGTAGAGATTAAAGGAGATGCCGTACATAAACAAACACACAAAACCACATAAGCCAGTAATTGTTGGCATTGCGATTCTTGTTCATAATTATTATTGCTACGAGTACTTTGTTAATTGGAATTGTTCAAAATAAATAATAAGAGGACTCAGCCACTAGCTTCAGGAGTTTACATTCATCAGTCTTGGCCTCACCTCTTCCAGGAAGCCCTCACTGACTGCTCCACCCTGATGCACCTAGAACCTCACGTCCTTCCTCTATGCCCTTTTCCCATTGACCATTATAAATGCATTTGGTAGTCTCATTTACGTCCTGCCTCCCCACTGGACTCAAACTTGGGCTTGGCCATTTCTTGTTCTCCAGGGCTTGCCATAGTCCCTGGCATCTTGTAATGATCACTGCATATCTGTTGCACGACCAAACGGGGACAGGGCAGCCTCGGATTCCTTTCTTTCTCCTTCCTGGAGGAGAGAAAGCAGGTCAGACATTTCTCGGCAGGGTGCCGATGAAGCCAAGGGTGATCACATGGGTGTCTGTCTGCAAGAGGGATTAGCTCCTGGCCTTGGAAACTGTGCCACACGTCTGTCTGTCTTCATGCTGTGGGGGAGCAGTTGGGAGTGGGTGAGGCCGGCCCAGCACAGCCTCAACTGCAGACTGAGGGCTGTTGCTGGGGAACGGGGAGCACCGAGCACAGTGAGCTAGTTTCCCACACCCTCTTTACCTGTTCATTCAGGCATCACCTCCTTGCTGTGTGGCCTTGGCCAGGTCCTTTCACCTCTCTGAGCCTCAGGCGTGTCCTCTGTCAAATGGGACAACCAAAGTACCTCTCAGCATGGCTGTCAGGGTGAGATATGAACATCCACGTTGCCCAGCTTGAGAACTACTCTGAAGATGTGAGCTGTCTTCTGAAAATTCTTTAGCCTTATTTGTTCACCCGGCAAGGATTTATGGAGCACCTACTACGTCCCAGACCAGCTGAGTGCCAGGGCCGGGAGACATAATCAACACGATCCTGTTTCAAATAAACCAGATTCTTTTAAAAATGTTTATGAGACAGCTGGGGAAATGTAAACCCAGACTGGATGACATTGGATGGAATTCAGAAATGTGTTCATTTTTTTTTTTTTTTAGCACGTCGTCGTTTTGCAGTTATATATTTAAAAAAAAATCCTCATCTTTTAAAGACTCACACGAATGTGTTTACAGATGAAATGTGATGATGTCAGGAATTTGCTTCGACATAATGCAGTCCATAAAACTAAAATGATTCCCCAAAACAAGTTTATTAAAAAAAAGAAATCCAGAGGCGCCTGGGTGGCTCAGTCAGTTAAGCGTCTGCCTTTGGCTCAGGTCATGATCTCGGGGTCGTGGGATCGAGCCCCGCATCGGGCACCTGCTCAGTGGTGAGTCTGCTTCTCCCTCTCCCTCTGTGATCTCTCTGGCTTTCACTCTATCTCAAATAAGTAAACAAAATCTTAAAAAAAAAAAATCCAGTGGTGGAGAGGATGTAGGGGGGCATGGATGAGATCAGTAGATGCTGTAATAGTGCTTGGTGAGTTTAGCAAAAATGGAATCCCTTAACTAAGTGGCTAATTACACACCCTGCGTGAGCAAGGCCCTAAGGAGAAAATGGGGAGCCAGAAGTAGGGGTCCGAGTCAAAGGCCATGGTGGGAGTTTTGTGTTGATTCTAACTGGGCGGCGGTGCCAGGTGCATGCACTGGAGCGCGGGGGTGGGGTGGGCGAGGGGTGCCCAGAAAGTGCCTGCCAACCTCCTTTCCTTCTTGCTGGCCCTTGTCCTGCAGGAGCCTGCCTGCAAGCTTTAGCGACGAGAACCCCAGACCTCGTGGAGGTTCATGGGGGTCCCTGGAGGCAAAGCCAGCACCGAGCTGTGTCCCCAGCTGTCCATCTGCCCCATCTCAACACCTGCCGGCCCTTGTCCTCTGTGTTCAGCATATACCCAGTGCTATGGACCAAATGTTTGTGTCCACCCAAATTCACATGTTGAAACCTAACCCCCATCATGATGGTGTTAGGAGGTGGGGCTTCGGGGAGGTGATGACAGAGAAGATGGTTGCCTCCCAGCCTCGGGAACCATGAGAAATAAATCTGTGTTGCTTCCAAACCACCCCATCTATGGTATTCTGTCCTAGCAGCCGAAACAGATGGAGACACCCAGCATAACATGCTCCGGGCCACATTCTTCATGGTCACAACCTACTGATGGTTGGGGTCCATGGCCCACGTGACAGCCCACTGAGAAAAGATGCCCACCTCCCAGCCCTGGCTTTGAGAGGCTTCCACGGTGGGAGGCCAGGAAGGGATGCTCTCCCCACCCTCCAGAGTCCTTGGGGCCCCACTCAGAGAGGAGGATGCTCTTTCCCGCATTACTGCGGCTCCCTGACACGGGCACCTGGGTCACCGATGGCTCACGTCAGGGGACAAAGATGGGGATGACCCAACCACCCCAGCGTCAGCTCTTTGAAAAGGTATGAGTCCTAGCTCTTTCGGAAAGCTGTTTGGCAGAGTGTTTCAAGGGCCCGGAAAGGTCTACACTTTCCTTTCCAGTGATCACACTTCTGGGAATTTGCCTGAAGGAATTAATCCTTAAAAAAAAAAAAAAAAAGAAAGGCCACGTGCCTAGTGGTATCTACTGCCGCGACATTTATAATAGGGAATCATCGGGCGCGCCCCGCATGTTGTAAGCCTTGGTGGATTCATAAGTAGGCATTTTTTAAAAGGGAGTCAAGAGGGCTCTTTATCCACGCATCATCCCAGGGTCCTGGGATCGAGCCCCGCATCGGGCTCCCTGCTCCGCGGGAAGCCTGCTTCTCCCTCTCCCACTCCCCCTGCTTGTGTTCCCTCTCTCGCTGTGTCTCTCTCTGTCAAATAAATAAATAAAATCTTTAAAAAAAAAAAAAGAAAAAAGAAAATGAGGTCTGGCATCTTAAGGCGGGTTTCTTTTTTGGAGGATCCTGTGGCTTTCTGGAAGGGAAGAGAAGGACGAGTGGAAAAACCCAGGGAGGCTCTTGAATTCCCCCCGGGAGGCAGCACCCCTCCGGACAGGGATTTGGCCTTTTTCACACTTGGGTGCAGCTCAAACAACCTGGCCTCTTTCCTGGAGACTGAGGCAGGCATGTTTGCTTCTTTCTAAAAGGTTTTGAAAGCTCTTTATTTTATTGCAAAAGCAATTCATGCTCATTGTTAAAAAAAAAAAAAAAGTACAGAATTGTAGAAAATAAAGCTCCTGCCCATCCCCCCCCCTTCAGAGGGCCACCTTCAGATGTTTGCGTCCTTTCTTTTATTTATTTATTTATTTTTTTTCTGTACGAAGGGTTTTCAGACTTTTTTTTTTTTTTTTAGCTCCAAGCCCCAGTGAAAAAATAGATTTTGCATTGTAATGCCGTATATGCGAACGCTGACGGAAAGCTACCTAGAAATTTTATGCATTGCTGCTTATTATAAGAAATGCTGCTGTCTGGGGTTGTCTCTCTTATCCTATCCTGTCCTGTCTGTCCTGTCTATCCTGTCTGTCCTATCCCATTCCATCCCATTCCATTCTGTTTAAAAGACAGGGCGGCTGGTCATGACCCAGCCGTATGGCTTCACGTCCCACTGCTGGCTGGGACGTTCCGGAAAACAGAGGCTGTAGGTGTTCACGTTCAAGGTCAGCTGTCCATCCCCTACTGACCGCCCCCCTTCCTCCCTGCTCTACAACTTGCCTTTCCCACTTGAGGATTTCACAGCCCCATCTCCGGAACTGGACATACAGGGCTGGGACCACTTTTTCTTCCTTTAATGGCGGCAGAGGACTGTCTGCAGTGACTTTTCATGATGTGTTTGTCCAGCTCCTTCTCAGTAGCCATTTGCATTGTCTACGCCCTGGGCTGTCACCAGCGAGGTTCTGTGGGACGTCCCATGTGCGCACACAGCTGCAAGGACATCTGTGCAGTGAGATCCCAGGGTGGAACCCCCAGGTCCACAAGGGAGCACCTCTCAGCCACCTCGATGGCAGCCGGGAATGGTCCGGAGAGGGGCTCACTGAGGGGTGCTTGAGGGGTGGGGGTGCAGGAGGACTGATTGCTCCCCGCGGGGCGCCCTGCATTCCATGACTACACAGGACTTCACTTCTGTTTCGTTCGAAACCTGCTCACGACGCTGGGAAGTACTGTATGGGTGTAAGAAATGAGGCAGGCCCCAGATTCACTTCTCCTTTCTCCTCCTTCGCTTCCTCTTTTGTCACTGGAGGGCTTCGGAGGAGGGGACCCTCCGCAGCCCTGATTCCACAGCTTTCCCACGCCATTGGCCTTTCTGGCCAGGGGCCTTAGGGCTCTCGTGTTGTGCGACATGGCCTACCGGTTCGCAGGCGGGAAAAGCTGGCTCCACGCACACGTGCATGCGATTCGGAATGGGGACCCCTGGCTGCAGTGAATTAGAATGAGAATTCGAGCAGTTAACATCAGAATTTATTCGTAGTCCTACCTTAGTTTCAAGGGTCTGACACAGGTGGCAAAACCTTGGGTCTTGATTGCTTCCTCACTAATAATGTTTTAAAGAGGGGACAGCCAGTGCAAAGGCCCTGAGGCAGGACTGTGCTAAGACCGCAGGGAGGCCAGTGTGGCTGGAGAGGGGTGAGTGAGGTCAAGGTGTTTGGAGATAAGTGCAGAGAACGGGGCTTCAATCATCTAGACTTCTGGAGGCCTTAGGGAGGGCCCTGACACCTCTCTAGATTGTGAGGAAACTGAGTCAGGAGCTCAGGTTGGGGGGGGGGGTTGGTGACTTGTGTCCAGAGTTCATTTGTTTGAGTGGGACCATTTTCTCATCACTGGGCCGTGGCTTGCTGCCCGCAGATCAAGACTGTGATTCCAGAAACAAATGGAAGCATGCTCCTAGGCCTTACGGGTTTTTGTTCCTGATGGAAGGAGAGCTTCGGAACAATAGCAACACACTAGTAGCAGCCTCGCTCCGTGCCAGGCAAGGTGCCATACTGCCTCGCTCCGTGATTTTTTCTCCCTGTCATGGCCACGCGGGGAACTGGCAGGACAGCCGAGAAACCGGGGGAGTCTGGAGGCGGGGGCCAGCTGAGGTCTTGCTGCTGGGAAGGAGCCAAAGGGAACTTTGGCCCAGGCCTCCTGCCAGAATTGAAGTCATCACCGACCGTTTCCTCTGAGCGGAGGGGCCTGACCACCTACCCCCCACCCGCAAGCCCTGCTCAGGGCCTCTGGAGGTGGGGCAATTCCAGGCTTCCCTGGGCCCACAAGCACAGCCCCCAGCCTGCACTTCTCCTTCTGGCTGGTGGGAAAACCAGCCCGGAACCAAGTTCTGCAGCTGGTGTCAGGCGCCCCGGATCTGGTGGACCAACACTGGCGTTCAGGTTCAAATTCCAGAGAACGCAGGAACAGGCCAGCAATGGTGTGCCCGGGAGAAAGCCCCAGAGGTGGAGGTCCCTTTGAAAGCCGAATGGGAAGCCCTGGACAGACACACATCCATTCCACAGCCCTGGACTGGAGGGGTGGAGCGGTGGGGGTTGCACAGGGGTGGGTGGAACGTAAATCCCAGAGTCATACTTCTGTAACCCACAGTCACATGGCGCACCAGGCACCGCTGTCCCCAAACCCTATGACGAAGCATTATCATTTCCGCTTGACAGATGTAGCAGTCGAGGCCCAGAGAGGTTTCCGCAAGGTGCCAAAGGTCACACAGCTGGTAATGGGAGCGGCGGCCTTTGGGGCCAGTCTTGTGTTTAGCGCCATGCTGTGGAGAGGTTCTCGGAGCTTAGAGCCTTCCAGATCACCTAGACCTTCTGGGCCGTAGAACCTCAGAGCCTTTCCCTCCAGTACAGCCTCCTACAGAGCCCCCCAGGGAAGGAGAGGCTGACGCACGTAATGACAGCTCACCTGGGCCTCCATCCGGGCACTGGCTGCAGGTGCCCCCGCTCACGAACAGAGACCAGGGACTGCCTGCTGACCTGGGCCTCCCGCTCTGGCCCCAGCAGACTGGGCAGGTAGCATTGCCAGACAGAATGGAGAACATCCAGCTAGATGTGAGTTTCACACAAACAAGGAGTGATTTTTCTTTGTTGTTAGTCTTAAGTATGTCCAGTGCAGTATTGGGAATACATTATAACTCTGCAATATTTGGGACATACGTACACTAAACAATCACTGGCTGTTTGTCTAAAATTCATATTTAACCGGGCACCTTGTGTTTTGATTTGCTACATCGGGTAGCTCTCCCAAGGCCGCTCTCCACGCCCCCTCGCCCCCCAGCTCACCCCATTTTCGCTCCATCTCTTGGCAGCAGAAACAAAGGGCTTGTCCAGGGCCAGGATGTGGGCACAGGATTCCCCTGGCCTCAGTTTCCCCATCTGCCTGGCTCAGCAGTAAGAATCTCTGCTCCGCAGGGCTTCTTGGAGGAGGAGTCGTGTGACGTGTGCAGGAACTGTGTTTTGCAAACGGAGGAGGTATTATGGAAACATTAGGTACCAGAATTTGTTGTTAGGAGTAGCACAGACTAGTCCGTGGAGGCTGTTTCTGGGGACTGAGTTCCTTCTCTGAAGATTCATTATTTTATTTTATTTTTTTAAAGATTTTATTTATTTATTTAACAGAGAGAGACACAGCAAGAGAGGGAACACAAGCAGGGGGAGTGGGAGAGGGAGAAGCAGGCTTCCCGCTGAGCAGGGAGCCTGATGCGGGGCTCGATCCCAGGACCCTGGGATCCTGACCTGAGCCGAAGGCAGACACTTAATGACTGAGCCACCCAGGCGCCCTGAAGATTCATTATTTTAAACAAGCAATTTGTACGTGTCCTGTAAATGTCAGATAAATGGAGGGGAGTAAAAGGACTCATTATTCAGAGACTACAGTTTGTGGTGCTCTTTATCCTCAAGAAAGTGCAAAGGCATTTTCCCAGGTATGTGTGTGTGCATTTTCCCCCCCTTTTAAGAAAAAAACCAGGATGATCTGCATTCTTCTAGACAACTCGTTTTTCTCCCCCAGCTGCTGTAATTTCTGATGTTCTGGAGGGCATTTGAGGGCGGTTCTCCCTTTCTGTCCTGTTTGTGTGATTCCAGGGGTGTGGGCGCACATGTGTTCACTTCCCAGATCTCGTGCTGAGCCTTTTTGGGTTAGAACACAACAGCAAAGTCTTTGGTAGGAACAGAAACAGTCACGGATGTCGTGAAAAGCCATGTAGCCCCCCCACCTTTTGCTGTGTCCTAACAGGGCATACACGGGATGCCTGGTTTAATTTCTTTTTTTTTTTAAGGATTTTATTTATTTACATGGGAGAGAGAGAGCATAAGCAGGGGGAGGGGCAGAGAGGAAGAAGCAGACTCCCTGCTGAGCAGTGAGCCCACCATGGGGCTCGATCCCAGGACCCCAGGATCATGACCTGAGCCAAAGGCAGACGCTTAACTGACTGAGCCACGCAGACGCCCCCCTTTTTTTCTAATTGAGATAAAATTCACATATATAAAATTTAACATTTCAACTATTCTGAACCCTATGATTCTGTGGCATTTAGTACATTCAAAATATTGTGCAACCACTCCCATGATCACCTTCCAGAACATTCATAGCATACCCTAAGAGAAACCTCATACCCATTAGAAGTCGCTCACCGTTCCTTCGGGCCCCAGGGCCACCACTAATCAGTCCTGTGTCTGCGTAGAATTGTCTGTTCTCGAAATTTCATAGAAATGGAACCATATGATATGGGACACCTTTTCTGTCTGGCTTCTTTCAATGAGCATAATGTTTTCAAGCATAATGTTTCCATCCACCTGGT
Organism: Halichoerus grypus; assembly: GCF_964656455.1. Classification (NCBI taxonomy): domain Eukaryota; kingdom Metazoa; phylum Chordata; class Mammalia; order Carnivora; family Phocidae; genus Halichoerus; species Halichoerus grypus. The sequence continues at coordinate 31,506,819 of NC_135717.1, forward strand.
AGCACGTGCTAGTACTTCTTTCCATTTTATGCCCAAATGACATTCCATCATATGGAGACACAACATTTTTTGTATCCATTTATGGGTTGACGGACATCTGGGTCATTTCCACCTATTGACTGGCGTGAATGTTGCCGCTATGAACATTCCTCTCTCTATTTTTGTTTGAATACCTGTTTCCAATCGCTTTGTGTATATATTTAGGGCTTGGGCAGCAGCTGTACCATTTTGCATGGCCACCAGCAACGGGTGAGAGTTTCAGTTTCTTCACGTCCATCCCAGTACTTGTTATTTTCCATTGAGAAAAAAAAAATTTTTATGACCAACCCAGCGGGTATGAAGCGGTATCTCATTGTGGTTTTGATTTGCATTTCCCCGATGACTAATGATAGGGAGCATTTTTTCATGTGATTCTTGGCCATTTGTATATCTTTTTTGCAGAAACATCTACTCAAGTCCTCTGCCTATTTTTAACTTAGTTTTATTTCTTATGGGAAAATATACATTAAAATTTACCATTTCAGCCATTTTTCAGGGGACAGTTCGGTGGCATTAAGTACATTTGCAATGTGCAACTGTCACCACCACCCAGCTCCAGAACATTTTGTAGATGAGACTATTTTTTTTTTTTAAAGATTTTTATTTATTTATTTGAGAGAGAGAATGAGATAGAGCATGAGATGGGGGAGGGTCAGAGGGAGAAGCAGACTCCCTGCCGAGCAGGGAGCCCGATGCGGGACTCGATCCAGGGACTCCAGGATCATGACCTGAGCCGAAGGCAGTCGCTTAACCAACTGAGCCACCCAGGCGCCCAATGAGACTATTTTTTAAAAGCAGTTTTAAGGGGGTGCTGGGGTGGCGCAGTCGGTTGAGCGTCTGACTCTTGGTTTCAGCTCAGGTTGTGATCTCAGGGTTGTGAGATCGAGCCCCACATCGGCTCCATGCTCAGTGTGGAGTCTGCTTGAGTTCTCTCTCCCTCTCCCTCTGCCCTTCCCGCTCGTGCTCGCTCTTTCTCTCTCAAATAAATAAATAAATCTTAAAAAAAAAAAAAGCAATTTTAAGTTTACAGCAGAATTGAGAGGAAGGTACAGAGATTTCCCACACCCCTATCCCCCTGGCAACCCGGGCATGCACAGCCTCCCCTGTTATCAGCATTCCCCACCAGAGTGGGACATTTGTTTGTCTGTTTCTGCCAAAAAGGCAGTTGGGATTTTGATAGAGAGCACACTAATCTGTACATCAGTTTGGGGAGTCATGCCCGTGATGGTTAGTTTTATGTGTCAACTTGGCCAGGCTATAGTAGTCAGTAATTCAAGTAAACACTAATCTAGGTGTTGCTATGAAGGTATTTTTAGATGGGGTTAACTTCTACAACAAGTTGACTTTAAGTAAAGGAGATTATTTTGGTAATTTGGGCCTCATCCAATCAGTTACAAGACCTTAAGAGCAAAACTGAAGTTTCCCAGAGGAAGAATTATACCTGTGGAGCAGAGCTTCTTCCTGAGGGCTTCATCTCTCTCTCTCTTCCTAGCGCTCTTTCTCTCAATCCATCCTATCCTGTCTAACTATCCACCCTATCTATCTATCTATCTATCTATCTATCTATCTATCTATCTATCTATCTATCTATCTATTTATCTGCCTACCTACCTACCTACCTTATCCATCCTTCCTATCTATCTATCTATCTATTATCTATCTATCCATTCTATCTATCTACCTATTATCTATCATCTATCCATTCTATCTATCTATCCATTCTATCATCTATCATCTATCTATCCATTCTATCTATCCATTCTATCTATCTATCTATCTATCTATCTATCTATCTATCTATCTATCATCTCCTTCCAGTACCATTTCTCTGATAGAACTCTGACTGATATACTACATGAATATCTTTCCATTTATTTAGGTCTTTAATTTCTTTTTTTTTAAAGATTTTATTTATTTGAGAGCGAGAAGGAGAGAGAGAGAGAGCATGAGAGGGGGGAAGGCAGAGGGAGAAGCAGGCTCCCCACTGAACAAGGAGCCCGATGCGGGACTCGATCCCGGGACTCCAGGATCATGACCTGAGCCGAAGGCAGTCGCTTAACCAACTGAGCCACCCAGGCGCCCCATAGGTCTTTAATTTCTTAAGCAATATTTTGTAGTCTTCAATGTACAAGTCAAACTTCCTTAAATTATTTTCTGAATCTTATTTTTGTGCCATTCCTTGCTAGTGTAGAGAAATGCAACTGATTTTTGTTGATCTAGAATCCTGCCACCTTGCTGAACTTGTTTATTAGCACTGATAGTTTTTTTGTGTGTGGGTTCCTTAAGATTTTCTCTATATAAGATCATGTTGTTGGGGAGCAGAGACAGTTTTACTTCTTCCTTTCCAATCTGGATGCTTTTTATATCTTTTTCTTGTGGAATTGTCCTGGCTAGAACCTTTGTCCTGGATAGAAGTGGCAAAAGCAGACGTTCTTACTTGTTCCTGACCTTGGGGGGGGCGGGGCGGGGGGAACATCCAGTCTTTGACCATGGAGGATGTGAGCAGTAGATGTTCTTTATCAGCTTGTGGAAAGTTTCCTTCTATTCCGACTTTGTTGAGTGTTTTTCTCATGAAAAGGTGTTAGATTTTGTCAAATGCTTTTTTAATATCTAATTAGATGATCACGTGCCAGGTTTGCTTTCCTTCCCTTCTCTGAGGCCTTGGGTTGGAAATTCAATCTCTGTGGTTTCTCAGGGATTAAAAAAACAGTCACATAAATAATCGCCAACTCACAGGCGCAGTTAAGTGTTCAGTTAAGTGTTCAGGATATAGGAAAAAAACAAAGCCGGCTCCGGGTGTGCTCAGCAGTTGTGGGGAGAAAAACAAATAAAAACGTGGTAGCACCGAGTAAAAGACAGCAGTAAATTCAGGTGTGCAATTACTTCTCCCCCTGCAGAAAGGAAAAAGGAAAGAAAGGGGAAGGGGAAGGCAGGTGGGCAGGCAGGAGGGAAGGAGAGGAAAGGAGGCAGGGAGGAAGGCATTCACACGTTTCCTAAACATTTTGCTCTGAGTTTCTCTAGGCCTTGTGTCTTCCTAGTGGCAGTCTGTGATGCTCTGGGTTAATGTCAGGACGACAGGTCTTTTTGCCCACCTTGAGAATGGAGAATGGCAGAGGTTGGGCATAATCCAGCTTCCTCTATCATTCTAAAATAAAAGATTGGCCTCCCTAATAACATCAACCTGGCGATTTCTCATGGGGACTTTGAAATCCCCTCCTCCAGTTGAGTTCATGGCTGATAATGGCTGGGTGCACATGGTGAAAGGTGGTGAGAGCTTTGGACAAGGACGGAGGGGACAGTTTGCTCTGGGACTTTGGGCAAGTCCCTCTCTCTGAGTCTCAGTGTCTCTGGGGTCTCTGTGCAAAAGGCAGGGGGTTCTATCACCGGAGGAGTTCTAGGATCCAGTAGGATCCAGGTCTATGAATCCCTCAAGTGGCTCATAGGCTTTCCACCCAAGTGGCATTTCTCTAGATGGCCACATTAGGGTTCCTGGCATCTCCAGGACTCTGTACTTTGAAAACTACACGAGCTCCTTAATGCCTTGTGATGACTTCTCAGAGGGCCCATGCTGGATCAGGGCAGCTGCTATTACTTGAGCAGGCAGACAAGGCTCTGATCAGATAGGCAGGCGGTACCCATTTAGGGGCAGAGGACTGAGTGGATGTTGGAACAGGAGATACTGATTTCCAGAGCTTTTACTGATGGAATGAGAAAGTACCTAGGGGCTGTGGACCACCCTGGGGGCATAGGAAGTAGTAAGATAAACACTCAATCTGTGCTAACCCCTTTGCCTGCATTATCTCGGTGAATTCTTCGTAGAATTTTTGAGACAGGTACAGTCATGCCCATTTTACAGACAGGAAGCTGAGGCCCAGAGAGAGTGGGTGACTTGCCCAAAGGCACACGGAATATTTCGGGCTGTCTGGATGCATCTGAACGTACAGAATTGAGTACTGGGGAGAGAAGGGCCGCCCTACGAAGGGCAGGGAACCTTGGATCTGGGACTGGAGGTTGATGGTCTGCGTTGTCTGAGGGTGGGGAAGGAATGCCAGGGATGGGGTACCTACGGGAGTGGGGAGAGCAGGGGGCGGAGATCAGGAGGGGATGGGACCGACGTGCAGGGACAGAATCCCCAAGGGGAGACTGAGGATGGGGCGGCTGGGGGCCTCCGAGGTCAGAGCGAGGGGCCTGGGCTGAAGCTAGGGGGTCCCGGGAGTGAACGGGGTCGGGGTGTACTCTGGGGGTGTTCCGAGGGACGGACGGGACGGGCAGGACGCGGAGGGTGGACAACCTCGGGCAGGGTCCTGGGCCGGGTGGGCCAGCACGCGAGTCGAGGCACTCCGCGGCGAAGCGAGAGCCGGAAGCCGGAGCCGCCCCCCCCCGCCCCCGGCCCGGCCCGGCCTGGCCTCGCCCCGCCCCCGGCCACCGCCCCCGGCCTCGCCCCGCCCCCGGCCTCGCCCCGCCCCCGGCCTCGCCCCGCCCCCCGGCTCCCGCCCCCGGCCCGGCCCAGCGGCTCCCCAGCGCCGCGCGCTCAGACCTCCTGGCTCTACTGGTGGCGCGGGCGGCGGTGAGTGCAGCGCGGGCGCGGGCGCGGGCGCTGGTGGGGGGCGCGGCGGCCCGCGCGGGAGCCGGTCTCGGCGGCGCGAGCACTGGCCCCGGGCTCGGGAGCAGTCGAAGCCTGGAGACCCGCGGCATCGCGCCGGTCGCGGCGGCGGGGACCCCGGCGGGCCCCGGGAGTCGAGGCGGGCTGGAGGGCGTAGGGGTCCCGCCGAGATGTGCCGCGCGGGGCCCGCCGGAGCCGGGGCACGGGATGGGTTCCGGCCCTGCTCCCGCGAGTGGGCCCATCGCCCGTTCTGGGGTAGTCCGAAAGAATTTCCGGACGCCGGTCCCAGAAATTCGGCTTCTAAGGGCCGCGCTGTTATCTGCGCTTTTCGCCCCGCCACCCTCAGCGGGTGCCTTTGTGGACACCGCGGGGCGGTGGGGGGGAAGGCTAGGGAGCCCCCGAGAGGTGAAAATCCGGACAGAGCGCGAAGGGAGTCTTGGCCCTGGCTAGATCCCCTCTCCGCGGGTTAAGGTGGGCACCGGGTGAGTGCAGGGGTCGGCCCAGACCCGCCCACTGCCGGTGCCGCCTGGATGCGGGTGGCACCGGCTGGGGAACCTGTGGCAGAGGTGGACATCCCCCCTCCCCCGCCAAGCCTGGCAGGTGGCCTCCTCCCCTCTGTTCTCCAGGTCAGTATGCATCTGGGCAGTGGGGTGGGTGTTGTGTCCGCACCTCCTGGTCAAGGTCAGGGGTTGGGGAAATGGGCATATTCTGGAAGGGGCGGTACATTCCAGGGATCAGGCCAGTTGGACCTTCACTAGTTTTCTCGTCGCCTTTGTGCTTCTGATTCATGGGGCTGATGTCATTACCTGTTGGACTGACCTTTGGTGTTTGGGAAACCCAGTTTCTGGAAGCCACGGGCCTTCCCTTCTTAACCCCTCAGGTTAGACTCTCCCACCCGTCTTCCCAAGAGGGATAAATCCCTCCCTTTGGCCTGGTGGGCTGGTGCTGGTTCAGGGGCTGCCTGGAAGGCAGGTTGGCCCTGAGGTTCCCCTGGGGCCCTTGTAAGGAAGGACATGGTTTGCATTAGTGTATGCTTGACTGCCTCACTTACCTTCCTGACCCCACCCCCAGCCTTTTCCGGGTGGTTCTTTTAAAATGGGACTAACCTGGATGCCATTGTAAAGAGAGGCATGAGCTGGTGTCTGGGACTCCACCACCGTGTTTGGTTTTGTCACAGTTGGATCAGAATCCAGAGAGCAGGTGACTTGTTCTACCTGGCATGGAATAACATCTCCTGCTGCACTTGGCTTACCTCTAAGCCAGCCTTTGTCTGGGATCTGAACGTGCACCAGCCTCTCTAAGAAACATTAATTGTAGCTCTCCTATGCGGGAGGCCCATCTTCCCTCTTTACTGTTTTCCTCTCACTTTAAGGCATTGATAATAGATGCTCTTATTCACATTTGGAAAATATCCTTGTAATGTTTTTGTGGATGAAGTGACTGGGTGATCGATCTGAGACGGAGGATCAATTTCTGAGGTCTCTAAAATACTAGATAGTTTGGTGAGTATACCTCCCTTTGCTCCTTCAGTCCCTTTTATGGGCTGGCTGTGGGGAAACACAGTGCTACCCTTGCCCTTTAAAGGACACAGAAGAAATGGCTCCAGGCCCTGAGGGGTTTATGCTGTGGGTCGAAAGTGGAAACACATGCAGGCAAAAAAGTCAGTGTTCTCTAATTTGTGGAAAGAGCTTGAGGGGAGTGGAAAGGAGGGAGGTGTGAGCGAGGAGCCAAGATAGCCACAGTGGGTTTAGTAGCAAAGCCGAGGCCTGAGTTTATGTGGCAGAAGGGGCATGTAGACATGGTGAGCAGCATTCCAAAGGAGCAGAAGGGTCTCGGCAAAGCTTCAGAGGAGGCACAGACAAGACAAGGGTTGGACCATAAAAGGGAAGCCACGGGGAGGGAAGGAGCCAGAAGGCATTTCCAGCCTAAGTTAATTTTCAAGGAGATCAGCAGTATATATTCTTGCTGTTAACCACCCACGCTGATTGGAGGTGTGTATTAATACCACTCTAAGAATGGGCCGGTGCCCACCTGGGACTTAAAATTCTTCCACCAAAGATGAATCAACCCAGAGCTACAGTGATGGTGGAAGACAGGAGACTCATAAGAGGAAGTCCTAGAACCTTGGCATTACGTGTTGTCCTGTATTTCTTTTTGCTTTTACAGCAATGAAAACAGCCCAGTGGGAGAGGTGGTCCATCTCATCAGGCAAACAGACCTCCTTAACTCTGCCTTTCTCTAGTACAGACGTGTTTATGGTGTCTTTGTTGCCCAGTTGGCCTGCACTGGTCTGTTCTGAACTCAATTAGTGTTTTCTTAACATTAAAATTGTTATTTATGTTCAAAGTGGTGCTTTTCGTAGGTCCCCGCAATTTCTTCTTACTGTTTGAGCCTCTGTTGCTGTTCTGGGCTGCTGTGAACGCTTCCTTGGCTAATGTAGTTGTCCCTCGGGTGCAGATTATTTTAGTAGGACTGTGTGTAATTTCATAGGATTTAAGACACGGACAGAGGACTGCCTGGCTGGCTCAGTCAGTATAGCGTGCAACTCAGGATCCCAGGGTTGTGAGTTCGAGTCCCATGTTGGGTGGAGAGATTACTTAAAAATAAAATCTTAAAAAAAAAAAAAACAGAAGAAAGGAAATATTGAGGGTGTTTGTGTGGTGGTTCTCTGCTCACCTGTAGTAGGTCGGAAGTTCATTCACCGGGATCCTAAAAGTCCGAGGCACTCCCTCCTTTATTACTTTCTTCTTTATAGGTGTTAACTTGAGAGAAAAGAATGGAGAATTTCAGCTACTTAGCTCATGGACCTTTAGAATTGACAGTGTTCCTGGAGTAAATTTAAGAGCTCAGCATTGCCTTGCCTTAACCTTGAGTCTGGGGAGGTTATTTGTAGGTGATGCATTGATGTTTTTTGAAAGTTATATAAAAAATAACACTAATGCAGAAAGCATGGAAGGTAAAGAAGATCGGGCATAATCTCAGCCTGTGAACCAAACAGCTAGCATCAGCTTTCCTTGTTTGTTCCGCGGCTTGATCTTTTATCATGGTGCCTGTTTATCCGAAGCTACAATCTGGGTACATACAATTTGTATCCTGATGCAGTCCTGTTAATGTTCTCATTGTGCCGCTTCATCAAAACCCATCATTCCTGTGGAAACTTGCGGATGTGGTTTCACCAGGAATCCAGAGGGAAGTCGCCCTCTCTGATTCCGGGGGAGCAGCCCACCTCCCCAGTGGAAGGATTTTCCATCCCTCAAATCACTGTAATTTGTACTTACGCCATCTTTGAACCTGGCTCTCAGACTGTGGTAACTTTATCTTTGATTTGTGGGACATGTCACCCTGTGGAAACAGACAGAATTCAGAAGATGGTATTTGAAAATAATTTCTCTGAAATATTTCCTATGAGCTTCGGTGTTTTTATTGAGGTATACCAAATTTGAATTTGTTTGAGGGCAGCTAGCCCAAGAGCTGTCGTAGTGTTTTCTCACTTCCTTTCCCGAAGAGGGCTGGAGATCCCATTTTCCACTTTTGTCTAAATTCTTCCTCCTTACTAATTTAGAGTTTAGAAAGCACCATTCGCCTGGGACATTTTCCGGAACCGTGGGCAAGTTAAATTCCATTATAACAAAAACAGCATTGCAGTATCTTTGTATTTTCAAGTTTGCTAGCTAGTGGCCCTTAGTTTAAGAATTTTGAGCAATATTCGATTTAATACATGTACAAGCTAGATAGTTCCTTAGAGTTTTTATAATCAGATTTCACTTATGTTCACATTATTGAAAGAGCATTTTTCTCCAGAGATCGCAAAAGACCAGATCTTTTTGGCCTTCCCAGCTGGTTCTCCACCTTGTGTACAAACAGGGCTGTTTTCTTAGGCGTCAGGGACCATTTGCAGGAATGCCCTTTGCAGCCCCCCCCCCCCACCTTTTTCTTTTTTTGCTGAAGGAATCCCTTTTCCCCTAGGGTCATTTCAGTGATGTGAATATTCCAATATTGGGAGCTGGTCTCTGGGTTGCTTCTCTGGGGCTGGAGGGTGGGGGCAGGGAGTAGAAGTGAATAATCTTCCTTTTCTCTCCTTGAAAGAACTGATTTTAAGAAGGAGGATTAAGTTGGTGGTGAAAAAGCTGCTTTATCTTCTCCCTGAAGGCCTTGCCCTTTTCTGTGTTGATCTGATGTATTTTTAGAAGAGTTTATCACCCACATGTGTTTAAAACCATTGTGAGAGTTTTGAAATCCATGTTTTAAGGGAGGGGTACAGATCCTAGGCCAGGCATCCTTGTGCATCCAGCTGGGAGGGGTTTTGGAGATTCCTTAAACCTCAAGGCCTGTACATTGCTTACGTTTGGGGATATCTTTTTCTTTCTTTTTTTCTCTTTAATCTCCCCAATTAGAAATAATTAGAAACCCTGGTCACAGAAACTGGCTTCACTTCATCTTTTGCATTTAACCAAAATACCCTTAAAAAAAATGCTTTCTTAAAAAACAACAACAACACCTTTAAAAAATTTTTTGTGTTTTAAAATTGAACTTGAATGTCTTTGGGTGAGACCTGCCTGCCCTCGTTCACCTTATAGTTTAGTTTTGAGTTTGCAGGAAAGTTGTAGCCAGCACAGGGAGTTTCTGTTGTTAACACTGTTGCGCGTCATCCCCACAGTACCCTCAAACCAAGGAACTGACATTGGTGCCTCGCCATTAACAAAACTCCAGATTCTATTTTGGAGTTCACCCGTTTTTCCCCTGACTTCCTTTTTCTTTTTTTTTTAAGATTTTATTTATTTATTTGACAGAGAGAGAGACAGTGAGAGAGGGAACACAAGCAAGGGGAGTGGGAGAGGGAGAAGCAGGCCTCCCGCCGAGCAGGGAGCCCTATGCGGGGCTCGATCCCAGGATCCTGGGATCATGACCTGAGCCAAAGGCAGTTGCTCAACCAACTGAGCCACCCAGGCGCCCCTGACTCCCTTTGTCTGTACCAAGTTTCCATCCTGGGTACCACATGGCATTTTAACACCTTTTCCCAGCATCCTCTGGTCTCACAATGTCTCAGTCTTGTTTCCATGACTTCTTGAGGAGTACCGGTCAGAGATTTTGTAGAATTTCCCTCAGATTGGGTTTGTCTGGTGTTTTTCTCATGGGCAGGGGAAGAATTGGCATGGAGGTGAAATGCCTTTCTCATGACATCAGGGGGTACCTGATATCCACAAGACATTGCTAATAATCTGAACCTTCTTCATTAGGTTGAGGTGGTGGTTGCCAGGTTTGCCCATTGTCGAGTTCCTGTCTTTGTCTTTTTGTAGACTGTCCCTTAATAGCAAGATACTAAATCCAGCCCACCCCAGCAAAGGGGTGGAGAGACTAAGCTCCACCCCCTGGAGGGAGGGGTATTGACACACACCATTTGGAATTCTGTAAGGAAGATTTGTCTTCTGTATTTAAAAAATACGCACTTATAAAATGCTTGCACGATAGATATTGCCATCGTATATGGGGTATATGTGCTGTGTATGTTTGTAAAATCTCAGTTCTACAAGGATGTAGTGTGGGCATAGCTCTCCCAAAGCCCCGTGGGGACCCGGGAGAAGTGTAGAACCCAGCCCTTGCCCCGGGGAGGTGTAATGTGGTCCAGGTAGGGAGACAGAATCTAACTTGCAGACAGGATGCAATTAGGATGCACGAGGAAGGCGTATGTTGTAGAGGGCTGGATTGTGTAGGCTCGGCCAGGGGCATGGGGGCAGGCTTTAAGAGACCTCAGTAGGTAACATTTACCATCCCGTTCTCACCTGAAATCTTGCTAAAGGCGAGGCGGATGTTTCCCATAATTTTCAAAGACATGACAGTTATAATCCCCGCAGTCAACTGGAATATAGCCAGAATTGAGGAAATAAGCAAATAGAAGACTTCCAAGTAACACAGATATTTATCATCAAGGCAGACGCCCAAACGTGTTTACCTTACTCATAGAAGGCACCCAAGGAAACCAGGAGCTCTTACTTTGCATAGAGTTCTTACACAGTGGGTGCTGGTTTCCCATGCTGAGAGGCTTTGGCACAGTAAAGGCAGGGGTGGTTAGTTAACCAGCAGCCCCAGTCTGGACCTTCCGCGGTCTGGGATAGCACAGAACCACCAGATGCCGACCCAGGCGCCATCTTCTTATTTTTTGTAGACTTTAAGGAAGCAGAGAGAAATATGGGATTGATATTAGAAAATAGTTCGGATACTTTTTGGGGAGGGATGCTGCAGGAAGCTTCCAGTCAGAATAAAGCAGTAGCAGAAGTTATGAGGCTAGAGTTCAGACATGATGCGGGGAGAGGGACCCCCTTGGCTATGGGCCATTGGGCCTCTGATGTGTGTTTACACTGATGGGAGTTGCTGCGAGGCTTCTGCCGGGGTTGGTTTCTCCTGGTGTTCTACGTTTTGAGGCTTATTTTTAGAATCTAACTCTCTGTCTTGGCAGGAGTTGAATATTTTAAGGGGGGTTTTCAAGTTGCTCTTGGGCTGCTGGTTAATTAAGCAGAACCCTTGTGTGGGGTCCCTCCCTGAAAGGTCCAGCCTGGCACGCACCTCGCCTGGGCCAGGGAGGCCCTTGGTGGTGGGAAGGCTCCTGTGATCCGACCCCACCCTCCTGGCCAACTGCCACCCGCCTCCCCATAGGACACAGGTGTGCCTGTTTCTGTGCATTCAGCCATGCTGTTCCCCCCACCCCTGACCTGCCCTTGCCTGTGTCCCCTCTAGACCCTCCACTTGCCTTAGAATCTAGACTCAGTTTCCCCTTTGGGTCTGTTCCCATATCTCCCCCATGTTGGTTGACTTTGCCTCCCCAGAGGGATTCCTTAAGGCCGGTGAGGGAGAGTCCATGTATCCCCAGTCCCATATAAACCACCAGCCTTCAGAACCCCCTGCATGAAAAATGGGTCATAGCAAAAAATTCAAAGAGAAGAACTTTATTTTGGTAAATAGGATGCTGTTGGTACAAATTTGGGGATGATGTAGTGAGAATAATTGTTTACACATCTCACTAAACAGAAGTAATCAGAAGCTTTAATCACTCTGCAAACACTCAGGGAGGGGCTAAGGGCCAGGTGCTGAGCAGCAACGTGAGATGGTTCAAGGGACAAAGGGCTGTAATGATGTCATTTCACCCACAGGTGAAAGTACATGGGAGGCTGGGCTGGGGAGGGCAGATACAGGTTCATTTTTAATTTATGTCATTTAATTGTAAATATGTTATGATTAATAAATACTGAGTCATATAAATTTAATAAGCTGTATTTAATAAATCTATTTTATTGAATTTCTTCTTAATTTAATTTTTTATTGCTATGGCTCAGTATACAAAAGATCAGCAGAGTGTAAGTGAAGAGTGTCCTTCCCACTGCATCTCCCAGTCTGCCCCCTCCCCTGCTCGTAGACAGCCGCTGTTACCAGTTTCTTATATATCCTTTTGGAGACATTTTATGCATATTCTATAAGGTGATATATATATCCTTCTTTCTTATACCCAAATGATGGCCTGCTATGAACACTGTTGGGGCTTTTTTCATGCATTTTTTCAATGCATCTAAGAAATGCATTTCCACACATAAAACTCTTGCTTGTTCTGTTTTGATGGTTGTGTACTATTCCCTTGGCCTGGATGGGCCGTCACGGATCTGCCCCGTCCCCTGCCGATAGATAGATAGGCGATACCCTTGTGTGCTCATCATTTGTCACTTCACCCATGCATGGGATAGCGCGACTATAAATACCTAGAAGAGGAACTGCTGGGTCAATGGACCGATGCACGTTACATTTTGGAAGATGCTTTCATTGCATATTTACAGAAAAGTTGCAAAGTTAGCACAGAAGTTTTCCCATCCAGTTTCCCCCACTGTAAACGTCTAGGGTCATCAGGGTGTGTTTGTCATGACTACGAAACTGACATTGGTGTCCCGGACTTAACCAATTCCAGACTATTTGAACTCAGAGGAAGAACTTTTATTCTACTGGACTCTGTTCCAGGATCTAATCCAGGATGCTGCATTGTATTTAGTTATGTCCCATTCTCTTCTGGTCTGTGACAGTTTCTCAGACTTTCCTTATTTTCTGTGACCTTGGCAGTTTTGAGGAGTACTCTCCCAGTCCTCTGTAGAGAGTCTGGGTTTGTCTGATGTTACTCTCATGATGAGCCTGAGGTTGAGGGTTTGGGGGAGGAAGACCACAGAGCCGAAGTGCACTTTTCACCCCATCATATCAGCAGGTGCATGGTGTCCATGTGACTTCTCACTGATACTAAGCTTGACTCTGTCTCTGTGCCATTTTACCTGCCTTTCCTCGAGCGAGATGAGCGTCTTTTTGCTTGTGATGACCCAGGGTCAGCTTGAGTGTGCGGTTGAGGAGTGGGTGCAGACCCCTGGGTCCCTGGGAGCCTTTTTGGGGGAGGGCTGGTGGGGAAGGAGCACCCCCTGAAGGATACAGAGGTGCAGGGCTGGGCCAAATGAGAGGAAGACCCTCCAGCCTGGGGAGAGGAGAACAAGAAATAGAAAGTGGGCTTAGTGGGGTCATGGCTGAGGGAGGAATGAGGCCAGTGGGGGTGGGGGTAGTGAACCTGGGGATGAGGAAGAAAAGCAGGGAGCCAGAGGGGCTGAGCACCCAGGCTGAGGGAAGAGGGGTATTTCTTTTTACATTTTGATAAGGAAGGATTTGAGCCATCATAGAGCTCTTAGGAGGGAGCCAGCTGAGAGGTGGGATTGGCAGGTGGGGGACACTATTGGGCCAGAGTCCCCGGGGAGATGGCAGGGCATGCCCAGCTGGCCACACTCAACACGGTTAAATGAAGTTTGAGCCAGAGAAGGGCTCCTTCTGGATTGAGGGCAGGTGGACGGGCCTGGGTATTTTGGATGGGAGGTTGAGGGAGTCGGGTCTGCAGGGGGCAGAGGCGTGGGGGCCCCACGTGGGAGGGAGGACAACCAATGACCACAAGCTCAGCGGCTCAAGTCACACAAGTCCATTATCTCCCGGGTCTGGAGGTCAGAAGTCCAAAATGGGTGTCCCTGGGTTAAAATCAAGGTGTCGCGTTCCTTCTGGAGGCTCTAGGGGAAAATCCATCTCCCGGCCTTTCCTGGCTTCCAGGGGCACCTGCGTTTCTTGGCTTGCAGCTCCTTGCTCCGGTTTCAAAGCCGGTAGGGGAGCACCTCCTCTTTTCTCAGGCCCTCCTGCCTCCCTCTTATGAGGAGCCTGTGGTGACATTGGGCCCACCAGGAACTCGGGACGGTCCCCTTATCTCTTAACTGAAGCAGAGCTGTTTAAGGCACCACGCTCACACACTCACACGTTCTGGGGATTAGGATGTGGACGACTCTAGGGGGCGCTATTTCAGGTGGGTCATGGCCCCAGAACCGGAGCACGGGGTGCAGTGGGGTCTGTGCTTGGATCTTGGCAGTGAAACCTCTGGGCCACTGTGGGCAAGCGATCCCCTCCCTGGTCCTTGTCTGCTTCCCTGCAGGTCATTAGCACGTGCCCAGGGTTCTGAGCACATCCACTTGCCCCCTCTGAGGTATGGCTACTATTAGCCCATTTTCCAGATGAGGACACCAAGGCACAGAGAAGTCGAGCAACTCTCCCAAGTTCACACATCCTAGAAGTGGCAGAGTTGGGCCTTTGAACCAAGGGAGCTTATTAGTTCCAGAGTTTCTGTTCTTAAACAATTCGACCTGCCTCTAGATTCCATCATCTTAAAATACATTCCATCACCTTGACTTTTGAGCTCTTCCATTTCCCTCTCCGTGCCCTGCCTGCTCCCATCCTTCCGTGTCTTCTCTTGTCTCGTGATCATCAGTGGGTCTTCAGCAGGCCAGGCCGTAGTCTGAGCCATTCCTAGTGACCCCTGAGACATGGGTGGTGCCTACCCACTCTTGTAAATGACCGGGGCCTGCATGCAGGGGTTTCTGGAAACCCACCAGGCCCACCTGTACCGTCCCCGAGCTCGGTGGTGGCTGTGGCCTCTGATTCCCCATCAGCTCAGCTCCTGGTTGGATTCTGCAGTGAAGCCGGTCGTGTCTTCTACCATTGCCCAACGAGACCTCTCAGCATCAGGCATCATCTCTCTGTGCTTCTTTGCTTTGGGGGCTGCCTGTTGGTCATCTCATCAGAATGGGAGGGGTGCCCAGGGGGCTCAGCCGGTTAAGCGTCTGCCTTCAGCTCGGGTCGTGATCCCGGGGTCCTGGGATCGAGCCCCGCATCAGGCTCCCTGCGCAGCGGGGAGTATGCTTCTCCCTCTCCTTCTACCCCTCCCCCTGTTTGTGTGCTCTCTTGCTCTCTCTCTCACTCTCTCTCAAATAAATAAAATCTAAAAAAAAAAAAGGGATGGGAGTGGGCAGGAAAAATGACTGACGCCTTAAGTCCCTCATCTGCCAAGAGTACCCCTTCCGTCCCTGCCAATTATAAAGAGGCGCTGAGGATGGAGATGCCAGCACAGGTGTGAACTGTGTCCCCCCCTTTTCTGTCCACACCTGGCAGCAGGAGATGCTGATGTTTCTGGCATCTTGGGGTACAGGATAGTTAGAGCCTCTGAGTTTTCTTGACACCATGAAAAAAGGACAGACTGCCATTTCCGGAGAATGGATGACACACCATCCATGTGGGTCAAGGGGCTCAAGAGCCACACCAAGGACCAGGTAACGAACGTGGAGGGGCAGGTGTTTCTGAGTTTGGGGTGACAGCAGCGAGGAGCCTGCTCATGAGTCCGCATTTTGAACAGATGCTCCTGTCGCAGGATGAACCCCTCACTCTCTTGGGTAACCCCAGCCAGAACCAGGAGCCCCTTCTGCAGAGCGGGGATACCAACAGCGTCAGAAACTTACATCGAGGAGTAGAGAGAGCCCATCTTGAGGTTCAGAGATTGTGGGTTTTTTTTTTTTTCTTTCTCATTCTGTCTTGTTCATGTTTGCACACCTAAACATTTCCCTTTCCCACCCACATCTTGACTCGATCTCCTGCCTTGACATCCCGGGGTGCCCTGTTGAGAAATACCACTCTTCTCAGAAATCCTGGAGGAAATGAAGGATTTCAGACCCAATTAAGTGATTCTAGTTCTGGAGCGTGTTTGGTGACACTTGGGCCAAATACTCCCGTTACCTTGAGCTGAACCAGGAGACCATCTGTTCCTGAGGCTTGTCATTGTATAAACATCTTCCTGCAGAAACGTTCTCAGCTTCTAAATTGAGGTGTTAGGGGAAGACCCTCCCATTTACGTCTGCTTCCAGATCTTGATGCCATCCAAGATGGGTCTGGTGTTCTACCCACATTTGTTGGAAGTGTCACGGTGACCAGCGTGTCCTGGGTTGCCTGGGGTGAGCCCCAAAATCCCATATCCAGGGAAGCCCCTCCATCCTGGTGGGTCACCCTGTAAAGTACCCATGGTGTTTTGAGCCTAGTTGTAGGTGCTAGGGATGTGGATTTTAATAAATTTCATTCGGGCCCACAGACTGATCCGGAAGCCAGACAAGTAAAGAAAAGTGCTCTGTGACAAGTTCGGTGGAGAAACACATCTTGGTCACAGCTAACACATACTCACTGCTTCTGTGCCCCTCATTGCTCTGGGTGCTTTTCACAAGGGGACTCATTGAATCCTCCCAAGAGCCCTAAGACACTACTAGTGTCTCCATTTTATGGGTGGGATAACCGAGGCACCAAAGTCATGCCATGAGGCATGCCATCTGACCAGAGGCAGTCCGGCTACAGACCCTGTGCCCTTGATCTCTGCACTGTGTAGAGAGGTTCAAGCGGGGATTAATTCTCCCCTGAGATCGCTTCTTGGGGGGGGGTGATGCACAAGCGGGGATAGGACAGGTGAGAGGAATTTGCAGCCCGTTGGGAAGGAAGGACACCAAGGGCAGTGGAAAGAGCATGCCTGGGACGTGTCCGGGGACATCTAAGCCGGGCTGTGGACGCATCACAGACGTGCAGTGTAGTGGGTGGTGACGTGGGAGGTGGGGTAGGCGTAGGGGTTCATGGTGCCCTGGGAACCCCCTCCATCCCAGGCAACCCAGGATCTTCAGTCATTCTTGTCTTGGGGGCACTGGGCATGTCAGAAGGACCCCAGAGGTTTTGGGCTTAGGTAAATGGGGCTCCAGGATGGGCTGAACTAAGTCTAGTAGAGTTTGGAGGCTCAAATTGCCGGCCTTGGCTTGTGACACAGAGACTGGAGATTTCTAGCAATGCCTTTATTTTCCCCCTTTGTGATTGAGGTGAAGCTCACATAGCATAAAACTCACCATTTCAGAGTATGCAGTTCAGTGGTGTGTAGCACGTCCCAGTGTTGTGCAAACACCACCTCCATCTAGTTCCAGAACATCTTCATCACCCCACTTAACCTGTACCACTTAACAGCCCCCCATTTCCTCTCCACACCCTCCCTCCAGCCCCTGGCCGGCACTGACTGCTGGCCTTCTGTGTCTGGATGCACCTGTTTCGGGCGTTTCAAGGAAATGGACTCATACCCTATGTGGTCTTCCCTCCCCGCAGCATCACGTTTTCGAGATTCGCCTGGAGATCTCTTGGGGCCAACTGTGCAGTGGTGGTAAGGCTGGTCTGCCAGCCGTCTCCAGACCTCCCAGAGGTGCAGACCCTTCCCCGGGAATTGAGGATTCCGGGCAGAGAGCGCTGCTGGGCTTGGCTCGGTAAACCCCGAAAGCACATCTGTGCGGGCACAGAACTGGAAAGATGATCCTCAGAGCAATGGGAAATGCCCAGAATAGCAGCCCCGACTTGGGTGTTCCAGGGAATTCTGAGACTGTTCAGGCTGAACGTTTTAGGAGCAGATCTGTTGCTGAAAGCGAGGCCTCTCTGGGATTGTTGCAGTGTCCCGAGGTCTCAGGCCCCGTTCATTAATATCAGCTCAGGATGTGAGGATTGCCGGGCCTGACAGTGTGACTTCTCTCCAGCATTTTGAGGACACTGCTTCTCTTTCAACAGAGCAATACTTAAAAGGCTGAGGCTGAGCTGCTCTGAGACTCCACTAGCAAGGGGCCTTTGCCTTTCCCACCCAGGTGTTAAGAGCAGGTGGTGGAGACGCCCGGCACCATGAGGTCCCTTAAATATGCAGCTTCGCGCCCACGTTAGATCTCTGGGAGGTTCTGGGATCTTCCCCTTCTGTGTGTCTTTCCTCCAGAACGAGAAGGAAGAGCTTTGTGTGTGGATGTCTACCTTTGGTTGATACTAAGGTCCTGGCCCCCTGATCCTTATTAGAGAAGCAGATCGTTTTTTTAAAGATTCATTTATTTTGGCGGGGGGGTGGCAGAGGGAGAGAGAGAATCCCAAGCAGACTCCCCGCTGAATGCAGGGCTCGATCGCAGGACCCAGAGATCATGACCTGAGCCGAACGAAACCAAGAGTTGGTTGCTTAACCCACTGAGCCATCCAGGCACCCCAAGAAACAGATTGTTTTAATTCACAAAGTCATCAGTGACAAAATTAGTTGGAATCCATAATAGGTATTTTTTCTCCCTGTCTTGAGTGTGTGCCATGAGAGTCTGCAGGACATGCATCTTTTTACACGTGTAAGAGAGGCAGAGAGAGAGAAAGGCGTTCCAGTGTGTTGCTCCCATATTTTCACGTTTCATTTGGGGGTAAGGTGTGCAAAACAAGGCTGTTGATTGTATCTGCATCTCCTGGCCTCGGAGGTGTTCGGTGAGGTCAAAAGCAGCCCGGGGTCCACCGGATGTGGGTGCAAACCCTAGCCATGCCTCCTCCATCTTTGTGACTTTGGACACGCAGCTTAACCTCTCTGGGCCCCAGTTTCTCCCTGTGTGAGTTGGGATAATGATAACAATAATCCGCTCAGCGGTGTGAGGACCACATGGGATGACATGCGTGAGGATGTGAATTACAGAGCCTGGTGCTGCAAAGTAAGAGCCCGTTATGGTTCATCTTAATGCAGCTGTGAACCTGGGGTGGGGGCGGGGAGTAGTTGACGGGGATAGGATTTTGCTCAGACCAGGACCTCTGGACTCAGATTCCCAAGTATGGTTTAAACAGCCTGGTTATCTGGTACCCTTAGCACCCTTCAGTTTCTTCCTATGTGAGAATCCAGCAGATTCGATGCAGATTCAAGACTCAGAGGAGTGACCCCAGCCAGTCCCATCCTGCTTGGCCCCATTCGGCAGAGGGGAGCGCTCCCCGGGCTGGTCACCTTCACCCTGCCCATCTCCCTTGGTTGTGGCTCATTAGGTTAAATCGTGAGAGAGCTGAGCATGGTTGGAAAAGAATATACAGATGTAAGGGACCTCAGACCTCAGTCAGTAAAAGGTTAAAATTTGTTCAGACAGTTGCATTTATGATGGCAAGCAAAGGGGAGACACATTTTGGGAATACTGAAGGAACAAATATCAGTGATTTAAGAAATTCATTGGCACCCAAATACCTCATTCCACACCTCTCTCCCCCATTCTCTCAGCGGGGACCCAGGGGAATGGAAGTCAGTTTGGGGGGAGGGGCGAGGTTTAAAAAAAAAAAGAAAGAAAGAAAAAAAACAAGTCTTAGATATTACAGTAGTGTGTGGCCTCCAAAACTCAACCCTATCCAACGAAATCTTATTTCTTAGTATTTCGTTTTCTCTTGTTAGGCAGAAATTAAATTATATTTAAATTAATTAATTAAATTTAAATATAATTTTATTTTTCTCCTTGGGGGCAAGGGTGGGGGGGTGGAGGCAGCTATAATGAAAACAAGACAGAAATCCTATTCTGTACCCAGGTTTGATGAGTGAAGCTACTCCCGGGATTCAGTCCCGTAAGCCCAGGATTAAATATCCTTACACCCCTCACTGCCCATTTAAGAGAGAATCTCTCGAACCATGAGAGACTATGGACTCTGAAAAACAAACTGAGGATTCTAGAGGGGAAGGGGTGGGGGAATGGGTTAGCCTGGTGATGGGTATTAAAGAGGGCACGTTCTGCATGGAGTACTGGGTGTTATACGCAAACAATGAATCATGGAACACTACATCAAAAACTAATGATGTCATGTATGGTGATTAACATAACATAATAATAATAATTAAAAAAGTGGATTAAAGAAAAACTGTGGAAAAAAAAGAGAGAGAGAATCTCTCACTGAGGAAATTGTGGAGACTTGGAACAAAGGGAGTTTTCAGCTAGGGGCCCCAAAATTCCAAGTGGCACATTGACAGGTGAGAAAGTGGGGGCCAGGATCCTGCGGCTGGTCGTAGGCCAATTTCCAGGTCCGCAGGCCAATTTCCAGGTCCGCCTCCAGCCCTTCTTGTCTTAGAAATGCTTCTCTGTGCATTAGGCATGCCTCCTTTCCCGTGGCCTGTGGTCACCCTGGGCTTCATGACCTGGGGCCTCAGCGCAGCATGGAAACGCAGGGCCCCCAGTTCCCTAAGTCTTCATAGATTCAGGATGGTAGCTGCAGGGTGTTGGGCTGAGCACGGTCTCCGCGGTGTAGGGCCTGTGGGGCTGCCCTGGTCACATTTTCTGATTTGAACGGTGAGTTTGGAATGCCTCCCTGTGGATTTGGAAGTCATGGCAGAGCCATTCTGAGGTGGGGAACACGGAGCTCCCCAACCCTGATGA
This sequence comes from Halichoerus grypus, assembly GCF_964656455.1. NCBI lineage: Eukaryota > Metazoa > Chordata > Mammalia > Carnivora > Phocidae > Halichoerus > Halichoerus grypus. The sequence continues at coordinate 31,527,030 of NC_135717.1, forward strand.
GCATTTCCTTCATCTCTGTGGGGATGCGCGGGGGAAGGTGGATGGAGAATCGCCTTTAACGAGTTCTTTTAAAGGGGCAGTCAAGAAAAACTACTCTCAGGGGCCTAATAACAAAGTTAAACAAGTGGGGAGGGAGGAAGGAGACCCCCTCGTTGGCTCCTTTATTCCTCCGCTGGAGGCTCCCTGTAACTATGACAACCTGGCTGTCCCAGCCAACCGCCCAGGGCCGCAGAAGGGGCGCTCGAGGCCGCGCTTTTCGGTGGCAAAACTATGGCTTTGCTCTTCTGCTGAACTGCAAGATGCTTTCCTCTTTGTCCCAGGAAAAGGAGCACAGGTATTAGATGGAATTGTGCTCGCACCTCAGCACATCGGTGGCCTGATCTGGAGGGACAAGGGTTCTCTGGGGACAGTGGACTGTGTGTGTGTGTATCTGTAGGTGCATCTATCTGTGTGTGTGTGTGTGCGCGCGCGCATATTTGTGCGGGTGGGGGTGGGAGGGAGGGGGGCTCTTTGCCCCCCTTGAAGAGTTCCGCCTTGGGGGGCAAGGACCAGGAGGTGGCGGCAGGTAGAGCAGACCCTCCTGGAGGGGGCGGCGCGGTGGGTGGCTAGCTGGGCCCCCTGCCCCCCTGGGGAAGCCCAGTTGAAATGGTTGCGGGGGGAGTGTGGGGAGAAGAAGAAAGAGCAGGAGGAATGAGCGAAGTGGCATTTCCTGGCCTGGGGCCTGGGGAAGGGAGGCTGTGGAATTTATTTAGAAAAGCCTTCAAACCAGCTGCCTACGGGTTTTGTTTTGTTTTCACTCCCCTAGCCCGCCGCTCTTGTTCCTTTTCAGCATCCTAAGCGTTGTTTACGAGGCTGTTTGGGACAAAATCAATGTTCCCGAGAGGCAGGGTCCTCAAGTTCAGAAACTAGGCTGCGGCCACGAGACCAGGATGCCCGTGTGCTAAGCAGGCCGGCCTTGATTTCCAGAAGCGCAGGCCTTTCCTTCCTTGAGAGGAAAGGAGCCCCCCCGCCCCCCCAGCACCTCATGTCCGCTCTGGACAACAGACTCAGCTGCCTTGGGTCACTTTTGGAGGAGGGAGCAGTGGTTCTGAAGGGGAGGGATTCGGCTTCCGAGTTGAGTCATTGTTTCCCAGCGGTTTGACCCAGGCTTTTTTTTTCTGCACAATTTGGGGCACTCCAAGGTCTCCTTTCCCCTCCCAGAGCTGTCCGCTAGCCACCGCAGCGCACCGTACTATTTTAGGCCCTCTGTCCGCCCCGGTGTTTTCGGCCCTTGCGGTTTTCTGCTGTGAGTCAGTTTTCATAATAAATTGTGTAGGCAGCTGGGGGTCTGCCTTTCCTGAAACAGGAAGGGACAGCGAGTCCTTGACGTTCGGAGAGGTCGTGAATTCCTCCAGCGCACCGAGGGAGGCGGCCGGCCCCCACCTGGAGTCTGGTGGGGCCAGAAGCGGCAGCTGGGGGCAGGGGTGGGGGGGGCGGTGTTCCTGGGGAAGGAACATCAGCCAGCTTCGGGGGGTGAGCCTGGTGAAGAAGTGTCCTGGGGCTGCCTCCCTTCTTCCTTCTGCTTTTCCGTTCCCGTCTGTCAGAGGAAACTGACAACATTGTATAACCACTTTGCACAATCGTTTTCTCATTTTTATATCCGGGACCCGTTTGCACAAAGATGCCCTGCGATCTCGTCAGCTCCCCTTCTGCCTTCCTCCTGATTAACTGTCCCCGCAGACTTGGATGTGGCCGCCACCCACCATCCCCCCCCCCCCCCCCACAGCCAGGGCCCTTCCAAGGTTTGCCTCTTGCTCCAACAGACCTGCTTCATCTATGCTTTCTAGGGTTGGACCTTTCCTCTTCTCTATAACCTTCCATGACTCCCCGTGTTCCATTGTTCTGCCGTCCTGTAGAAGCAGGAAAGTGTGAGCCACGTGGGTAGTTTAAACATTTCTTAGTAGCCATGTTTTTAAAAAATACAAAAACGGGTGAAAGGAATTGCAACAATGCATTTTACTTAACTTCACTTATCTAAAATGTTATCATTGCCAGTATAAAAAAATTACGAATGAAATATTTCACGTGAATGTTTTACAATTTCTCAAAATCCAGGGTGTATTTTATGTTGACGTCATATCCCAAATTGGATGCTAGTATTTTGTCAGAAACGTTTGATCTAGATTCAGAGCCCATGACGTTTGCTGTTGGAAAAGTAGATTCATATAGCCAAGGTGCCCCTCGGAAAGGTGGGAAAACTTAAGTTTCTATAAGCTTATGGAATTTTCCAGTAATTGCATGGTGTATTAGATTTGTTTAATTTTTTTTTTTAAGAGAGGGAGAGAGTATGCGAGTGGGACCAAGGGGCAGAGAGAGAGGGAGAGAATCTTTTTTTTTTTTTAATTTTTTTATTGTTATGTTAATCCCCATACATTACATCATTAGTTTTAGATATAGTGTTCCATGATTCATTGTTTGTGCATAACACCCAGTGCTCCATGCAGAACGTGCCCTCCTCAATACCCATCACCAGGCTAACCCATCCTCCCACCCCCCTCCCCTCTAGAACCCTCAGTTTGTTTTTCAGAGTCCATTGTCTCTCATGGTTCTTCTCCCCCTCCGATTTCCCCCCCTTCATTCTTCCCCTCCTGCTACATTCTTCTTCTTTTTTTCTTTCTTAACATATATTGCATTATTTGTTTCAGAGGTACAGATCTGAGATTCAACAGTCTTGCACAATTCACAGCGCTTACCAGAGCACATACCCTCCCCAGTGTCCATCACCCAGTCACCCCATCCCTCCCACCCCACCCCCCACTCCAGCAACCCTCAGTTTGTTTCCTGAGATTAAGAATTCCTCATATCAGTGAGGTCATATGATACATGTCTTTCGAGAGAGGGAGAGAATCTTAAGCAGACTCGGTGCTGAGTGCAGAGCCCAACGTCGGGTGGGATCTCACGACCCTGAGACCATGACCTGAGCCGAAATCGAGAGTCGGACGCTTAACCGACTGAGCCACCCAGGCGCCCCTGGATTTTAAATTTTAAATCATGTAACCTTGAAATACAATGTAAAAATTCAATTCCTGGGTCCCAGAGGCCACACTGAATGCCAGTGGCTGAGTGTTGGGGGGGGGGGGTGCTGGGCAACCATATCGGACAGCCCAGATGGAGAACATTTCCATTCTTCCACAAGGTTCCAGCGGGCAGACTTACACAGTAAATCCCAAATACCTCCATAGGGCTTTCAGATTTCCTACAGCCCGGCCCCAACCTGTCTAGCTTTATTTATTGACTCTCTTTGACATGTGTCCACTTTCCCATGCTTCTCTTTCCCCTCTGAAATCCCCTGTCCTCTCCTCCCCCAGAGAAATCTCTTTCCGTCTCTGCTTAAAGACAGAGAGCTTCCTCGAAGGAGTCTCCCCTTCTCCCCGCGGCAGAATTAATTGCTGCCTCCGCTTCTCATGGGTTCCCAAAGACGAGGCAGAGTGTGGGGGGGAAGAGGCGGCAGGACCGTGGCACGCCGCCCTGGGAGCTCATTTCCCCATTTCTCCTGAGGCAGGTTTGAATGGATCTTCTAAGGCTGCAGTAGCCCTGCCCCTTTAGAAAAACACGGTGACACAAGGGCCGCACTGTGTCTTCCAGCCGCCCCGGGGCTGGGGCCGCTGTGCACAGGGCTGCAACAGGAACACACCCTGGGTACCGGCCACGTAATTCTAGGCGGGCATCAGCTCTACCCCCACCGGGGGGGGGGGGTTGGAGCGGGAATGGGGGGGGACCCTTTCTTTGCCCTCACAAAAGGAAATATGTGCCTGGCTCCGATACTCCTTTCTCGAAATGGGAGCCAGCGTGTGTGTGTGTGTGTGTGTGTGTGTGTGTGTGTGTGTGTGTGTGTGTGTGTGTGTTTTTAAAGATTTTATTTATTTGACAGAGAGAGATACAGCGAGAGAGGGAACACAAGCAGGGGGAGTGGGAGAGGGAGAAGCAGGCTTCCCGCTGAGCAGGGAGCCCGATGTGGGGCTCGATCCCAGGACCCTGGGATCATGACCTGAGCTGAAGGCAGATGCTTAACGACTGAGCCACCCAGGCGCCCCATGTTTACTTTTTAAAACTATAACATACAAATAGAAAAGTGCACACATCGTAATTGTACCACTTGGATGTTCACGTAGTGTGCACACCATGTGACCGCCCCCAGGTGAAGAAAAAGCACAGGAGTGGCCCCTTAGAAGACCCCCGCACCCCTCCCTTCCAGCCTCCACTCCCCACCCCTCCAGGAACAACCGCTTCCCCGACTTCTGGCCCGTGACTCATTCTGCCTGCTTCTGGATGTAAATGGCATCACACCGTGTGTCCGTCTCTGCCTTCCTAGTCTGTGGTTGAGTTTGAATGCCTTTGTCTTTTCCGGCATCTAAAATGCTTTTATTTTTTTTATTTTTTAAAGATTATTTATTTATTTGACAGAGACACAGCAAGAGAGGGAACACAAGCAGGGGGAGTGGGAGAGGGAGAAGCAGACTTCCCGCTGAGCAGGGAGCCCGATGTGGGGCTCAATCCCAGGACCCTGGGACCATGACCTGAGCCGAAGGCAGACGCTTAACGACTGAGCCACCCAGGCGCCCCTAAAATGCTTTTAGTAAAAACCACAGTGGTTAAAAAGAAGCAGACAATGCTCCATGTGAAAGGCAGGCCATTGTTACTTGGTCCTTTTCAAGTGTGAAGAAGAAAAGCTTCTGCTCTAAGTGGGGTGATGTGTGCCCATGGCATTTTTCTAGGTTTTGATGATTTGGGGTTGTAAGTATTTACCTTTTAGCTTCATTTAGGGAATCCCTTGTTAGGGTGATCATTCTTGGGTCTGGGAGGGACATTAGCTCCCTTTCTGGCTTTTGACAAGGCTGGACACAAGCCTTGTCTTCATGTTTTCTGTTTGTCCGGTAGAAATTGGAAGATTCGGGTGGAAAAGGGAGAGGGAGAGGGGGGTGTCACTCGCATTTCTGATCCCGTGTCTTCTGGTTTTGCTTTAGGTAAAATGTCTGTTCCAGGATCTTACCAGGCGGCCGCTGGGCCTTCCTCGGTGCCCACCGCACCCCCATCCTATGACGAGACAGTGGCCGTCAACAGTTACTTCCCCATGCCTCCTGCCCTCGTGCCGGGGCCGACCACGGGGCTGGTGACCGGCCCGGACGGCAAGGGCATGAATCCGCCTGCCTACTACACGCAGCCCATGCCCGGCCCCAACCCCAATGCAAGTACGTGCTACCTCCTGCGCCCCCCTTACCTCTCCTTGGCCCTCCACCCTGGCCTTGGGGACTCTGCGAGAATCAGGGGAGCCACGGAAGCGCGTCTGCTTAAGGGTCTAAGCCAAGTGCCGGTCAGTCCGGCTAGACCCCTCGTCCTGGAACGTGTCCCATCTAGTCTTCTGGGTTCCACACCTCAGGGGCTCGCATCTTTTCCCTAACAAAGCAGTTTATGAGCTCTCCCAAGTCGGCCGCAAAGCGACCCTTTGTGCTAACCACAGAGGCCCACCAACAATCCCAGAGAAACTGGGGAATGGGAGTGGGCTTTTAAGGGGCCCCACCCTTCCTGCTGAGGCCAGGGCTGCAGTGGGAGTGGGGGGAGAAGAAACAGCCAGGAGTTAGGAGCTGGTGAGCAGACACTGGCCCAGCCCACGCCTGCGTGGCTTCCCTGCCTTCCAGCAACTTCTTTGTGGCCTTGCCCCCTGGGACTTCCTGCCACCCAGGTGTGCCCAGGTGTGTAGCTGATTCAGCATCCCCAGCAGCCAAGGAGGGAGGAATCGCCAGCTCAGAGAGTAGGCCCGTGAGTCAGACTGCCTGGGTTCGCCTGACCGCCTGGTGCCTCAGTTTCCCCACCTATAAAATAGGGTTCATCAAGTGCCTCCATCAGTGGGTTGTTCAGATGAAATAAAGTTCTATGAGTAATCCTTTGATAAAAGTGAGCTATTGTCGTCGTGTTCAAGTAACTTTGACCCCTTCAGGTAGAAGAGAACAAGGTGACTTCAGACTGATCATGCTCTGATCAATAATTTATTGCACCAAAAAAAAAAAAAAGACTTTAATACAGTTTACATGTGAGTGGTCAAGTATGCTTAAATACTGCTTTTCTGGAAGGAGAGTCTTTCTAGGAGTATTAAGTTCTGTTGGCTTGGACAACAATGAATTTCCCCTAACACATAGATTATAGAAATGGCATTCCAGCACCACAGAAAGGAACAGAAGGAAGTCACTTTGACAGAAATACGAGCTCAAACAACTTTGCCAAAACCCAAAAACATTCTGAATGCTAAGGACTTCACGATTTATATCACTCCAGGCTCTCCTCTGGTGGCTGTGAACGCCTGTACGAGTTTTTCTTACCGTTTTCTCTTTTTAGCACGATTTTATGTACTCATTTCATGTGTCAGCTCAATTCCCAGACTCCTTGCAAAGCCTGGGCCAGCGTCCCCAGGCTCAGTAAATACCAGCCTTATCACTGGGTGTTGGACTTAGTCAAGAGCCCCATGTGAAATGAACGAACTGTGTAATCAAGGGTTCGCCATGACCTGGAGTGTGAGCTGCTTTACTATCCTTATCTTATGGAATCCTGGCAACAACCCTATTACTTCCATTTTTAAAAATAAAAGCGTTACGGAGATATAATTCCCGTCCCCTGGAGTTTAGTCTTTCAAGGTGTCTGATTCGGTGTGGTCAGTATAGTTACAGAGCGCAAGCATCAGCACTCATTCCAGACTCTTTCCACCACCCCAGAAAGAAACCCCATCCCCCCTGCCCCTGGCAACCACTAATCTATGGATGAAGAAAATTGAGGCTAAAACCCCGTCATATCGCCATTTCTGGAGTTACCATCTGCAGACCACCTTCGTGGAACCACACAGGTTGCTGAAAGAGCCTTCTGGGGACCTTGCCCCGGACCTGCTGACTCCTCCTGTCCTGGCTGGGGGGGCGGGGGGGCCGGGGGGCCGGGGGGGAAGGAACCTGCATCAGCAGTAAACTCCCCACCCGATTCCGTGGTCAGTGGGTTCGAAAGCCTGGTCGTGCTGAGCCAAATCCCAGCTCCAGGAACTTCTCCCCATCTCACATGGGGGGGAGGTCGGGGCGTGGAGAGCCCCCCAAATGATAATGCTGGAAATCTGCCACTGTTTTGGTAAAATACACGTCCCGTCAAATTGATCACCAGAAGCGTCTCTCGGGGTACAGTTGAGTGGCATTAACAAGCACATTCACATTGTTGTGCAATCATCACCACCATCCCTTTCTAGAACCTTTTTTTTTTTACTTTTTTTATTGTTATGTTAACCACCATATATTACATCACCAGTTTTTGATTGTAGTGTACCATGATTCATTGTTTGCGTATAACACCCAGTGCAGAACGTGCCCTCTTTAATACCCATCACCGGGCTAACCCATCCTCCCAACCCCCTCCCCTTTCTAGAACTTTTTAAATCTTGTAATCACGGAAATTCTATACATGCCAAACAGCAGCTCCCCGTTACCCCCCTGCCTCTCTCCCAGCCCCTGGTGCCACCGTCTCTTCTCTGTCTGTGAATTGGATGATCCGGGTGCCTCATATACGTGAAATCCTGCCGTGTGTGTCCTGTGGCTGGCTTACGTCCCTCAGTGTCATGTCCCGAAGGTTCGGCCGTGTTGTAACGTGGGGCAGAATGTCCTTTTGAGGCCGAGCGAGACGCCACTGTCTGGCCAGCCCCCATCATGCTTATCCGTTTGCTCACGCGTGGACACTTGGGTGGCTCCCCCTCTTTGGCTCTCGTGAACGGTGGGTGGGCCAGCCCCCCGTGGAGACCGCCCCCCCGGTTGTCTGACGGGTGCTTTCCCCATTCACCGATCGCCCCTACCTGTTCCCACAGTTGCTGTGCAGACCGTGTACGTGCAGCGGCCTGTCTCCTTTTTCGACCGTCCGGTCCAGATGTGCTGTCCTTCCTGCAACAAGGTGATCGTGACCCAGCTGTCCTATAACGCCGGCGCCCTCACCTGGCTCTCCTGCGGGAGCCTGTGCCTGCTGGGGTAAGTCCGGGGCCCACTCGGCTCCCAGGCTGCTCCTCGTTCCTCTCTTGCAGGATTTCTCCAGCGCAGCACGTCTATCTGTGCCGCTCAGACCACTCCCTGCGTGTAGGGCAAGCACAGCAGCCCCGGCATCAGTCTTAGTTAAAAATCAACATTCTGAGGAATGTCTTTTTCTTTCTTTCTTTTTCTTGAAGAATTTCACGACCTAAATAATAATGTTTGCCCGACTGTGAGAGAAGCTTTGAACAACTTGCACATTAAAATACTTCACAGTCATCTCTTCAACACTTCTTATCCTTTTAGGACCCCGAGTATTTTTCCCATGGTCTACACAGGGAAAGTGTGTCTTTATGTCTGCCCCAAGGGTATTATACTGAAAGAGATCATAGTTTTTGTTCTGGGAGAAATTTGAGGAAGCACAGTTTATTTATTTATTTTTTTTCCCCAAACAGATAAAGGCAATCGCCTTATTCCTGGCTCTGTTTTCTCCCTCGAAGGAAACAGTGTCTGTGCATTTCTCTTTTAGGAGCCCTGGCCTCTTGTACAACTGGCTTGTTCCTGTTTGTGGCTTAGCCTAAGAAGGAATGATATTTCTCTTCTTTATTTCGAAGGGAGGCGCAAAGCCCCAGAGAGCTTAGCTTCCTTGAGGACACATGTTCAGTGGGGGTAGAAAGGAGAGCAGACAGGTTTCTTGGCACTGGATTCCCTGTCCTGCCCACGGGACTGCAGTGAAGGCTGACCTCTTCAGTCCCTGGACCAAAAATGTGAAATAAAAGCTCATCGTCCTTGGACATTTTATTAAAAAGCATTTTTTTTTTTTTTAATCTTGGAAACCAGGGAAAGACAGGATGAGAACTCTTGAATGTCAGCCTCTGCTGATCTAGCTCTCAAATCGAGGCAGCTTTTCTATCCCTCCCTCCTTTTCTTCCCTTCACGTGGCGTTGTGGGTTCAAGTCCTACCTCTCACTGCTGTGTGACTGTGGGCAAGTGACTTCACCTCTCTGTGCTCCAGTTCCCTCCTCTGAAAACTGGAGGTAGTAATGCCCCCGCCCAGGGGGGTTGTTGAGGACAAAATAAGTGAATATGTGTGTCCCACAGCTCGTAGCTCGGAGCTCTGTTTGTATTCGTAAGCGTGCGGTAAGGTTTAGTGCTAATGCACTGAGGCGCCCTTACTTGAATTTGGGTAAACTTAGGCAGTAGGAGGAAGTTTTTTGCATGAGGTTGTTTCCTCATCAGGCTGTATCCTGTTTCTCCTTTATGTAAATCATTGTCTTCCTGTAACTTGTTTTTTTGTTTTTTTTTTTTAACTGAATCATAATTGACATGCAATAGTATATCAGTTTCAGACCTACAAGATAGTGATTCGATATTTTTATACATTATAAAATCACCATGATAGGTCTTGTTAACCATCTGTCGCCCTGTCAAGTTATGACAGTGTTACGGATTATATTCCCCATGCTTGCGTTATAAAATGTTGATTTTTAACTAAATTTGGACCAACATTTGTTGTAAGGCTGTGGGGGTGTTTTCTGATACCGTCTAGCTCTCCAACAGCAGCTGGGTGTCTGGTGATTCCATTCAGTTCTGACACTACTTGGAGTTAGTGCAGAGCCCACGGCTTAAGGACCCAGTGCCCTAGACTGCCCCCCAGTAGAGATGCGAGTCGCAAGCCTCGGGCCACCCGGATTTCTGACAACCAGCTATAAATTGAGGGTCCTACCATCCCTTCTTCCAGTTTGCTAATTTGCTAGAGCAGCTCACAGAACTCAGGAAAGCACTTTATTTACATTTACCAGTTTATTATGAAGGACACACACGAGCAACAGCTTGATGAAGAGGGACAGAGGATGAGGTCAAGAAGGGTCCCCAGTGCAAGAGCTTGTGTCCCTGTGGACCTGGGGTGTTACCGCTCTCTTGGCACGAGGATGCGGTTACCAATCCTGAAGCGCTCCAAATATAGTTGTTCAAGTGTTTTTATAACCTGACCCCAGCGCCTGTCCCCTCCCTGAGGTCTGTGGCTGGGGCTGAAACTTCTAACCTTGGAACCACAAACCAAGGATCTTTTTGGTGACCAGCCCTATCCTAAGGCAGGGACCCTGCCCTGGTCGCCTTATTAGCATAAAATCAGGTGTGATTGAAAGGGGCTTGTTTTGAATAACGGAAGGCACTCACTCCGGTCACTCAGGAAATTCCCAGACTTTTGGAGCTAATTGCCAGGAACTGGGGACAGAGACCAGATCTATTTCTTACTCTACCACAGGCTGTCTGAAACTCCTACCTGGGTGCACGGATAATGGATTATGTAGATTAAGAGATGTTATTTGGGGAATTTTGTTTGGTGGTTACCGTAAGAAGCGCCCTCTCCATATGGAAGAATAATCAGTCTAGACACCGGGGTTAGCAAACTACAACCCTGGGGCCAAATCCAGCCCATTTTAGTTCTATGGGAACATACCACACTGTTTACAGATTATCTATGGCGGTTTTGGCAGAACAAGGTCCATGTAGCCTAAAATATGTACCATCTGGCCCTTGACACAAGAAGGTCACTGACCCCAATCTAAGACTGAAAGATGCTGGCACGCCCCAAGAGTTGAAAATACCCCCAGGACGGTCTGTCTTGAGAGAACAGGCTCGGTGTGGGTTGCTGTATTTGTTGCCGTGACAGATAACCACAAACGTGGCGGCTTCAAACAATACAAATCTATTCTCTCACAATTTTGGAAGCCGCAACACAAGTCCACAGTCAAGGTGCTGTGCTCCCTCGGGTGGAGACTCTAGGGTCCTTGGCTCGTGGCTGCAAGACTTCAGTCTCTGCCTGCATCATCACGTGGCCTTTATCCCTCCCTGTCTTTCTGTGTATCCCCTCCTCTTCTTGTAAGGACATCAGTCTTTGAGTTGAGGGAGCCCCCCTGGATCTTCCAGGACGATCCCATCTTGAGATCATTCATGACACCTGCAAAGACCCTGGTCCTAAGGACGGTCAGAACCAGAGTTCCTGTGGGCTTAGGACGGCCGCCTATGGTGGCCGCCATCCACAACTGTGACAGAGGGTGACACGCTCTGTGTCTGTTTTTGTCTTCCAGGTGCATAGCAGGTTGCTGCTTCATCCCCTTCTGTGTGGACGCCCTGCAGGACGTGGACCACTACTGTCCCAACTGCAAAGCTCTCCTGGGCACCTACAAGCGCTTGTAGGACTCGGCCCGACCTGCAGGGCGCCGCATGCTGCCGGAAGCGCTCTCCGCCTCTCACCCCGTCCTGCCCCTGGTGTGTGTGTGGGGGGGTGGTCCCACCTCGGTAGCCGCATCTCTCCAGGGGCTTCACCTTCGTGTCTTCTTTTGGGGGAAAAAAATATCGCAAAAGTAACACACCTCCTCCAGAACCGCAGAGATTGCTGCTTGGAGTTGTGCACAGGACATGCAAAGACATTCACCTCGAGTGCTGGTTCCCGCCTACCGTGTCGCCAAGTCATCCCCACCTAACTGACTGTTGCCCCATCGGAATATCTTCTGGCGATTGGCCATCGGCTGGCTTCACTTCTTGCCTCCGTGGGCCTTTCTGGGGGGAGGTCTCAAGCTGAGAAGCCACAGGTTGCCTTATTTTTCGAGACTGTTCTGGCCCAAATACGGCCGACCCCGCCTTTAGTGCCTGCGTCCGTCCACCTGTTCCCATTTCTGGTGACAGAAATCTTTGCCTCATCGGCGAAGGGCTTGGCTCTCAGAGCCTGTCACTGTGGGCTTTTCATTAGCACACAAATTCACTTTACTTTATTCATTCCTTTTTTAAGTGCCAGGGGGAGCTCTTCCCACCCACGAGGTCCTACATGTGAGCTGGAGATGCAGGGCTGGCTCTTACCGGGGACCTGCCCCCCGCCCCGCAACCCCATTCTCGGCACCAGATCCTCAGCCCCTTCCGGGGAAGGGCTTTTTTTCTTCTAGAGGAATTGTTTGTCTTAACAACCGTTTTTTCTGACCTCCTTTTCATCTTAATTTTGAAAGGAGGGATTTATAGAACCATTTTTCTTAACCATATGATTGCTACCACTTCCTGTTGATCAATGCATTCTTTTTTTTTTGGTCCTTAACAGAAAAAGCAATGGATAACTTTATCCTTTTATCCACTGCCTCTACTTGGGTTTAGTGCGGTTCTTAAAAACATCTGTAATGGGACTCTTCAAGGGGGACCTCTTTGGGAAACCCAGTGGTGTGTTTAGAGAGACAGAGGAACGCACAGGGTGAGCACATCTGCGTATCATGGTGCTGGAGAGCTTGGGGACCTGACGCTTCAAAGGAATCTAAATTCTGATTTTATTTTTCAGAAATAGAATTTGTTGTAGGACATCAGAAGACATGATTTCTAGGACTCAATCAACAAGCCAGAGTTCTCGGTTAGCTGCTGCGTCATCTCCAAAATCAAGATAAAGCTGGGCTCGACTTTCTCGAGAGTCCCCGTTTTGATAATAAATAGGCACAGGGAATGCATGTGAATAATAATATGTAGAAATCCAGCCTAGATCTGGAACGAAAATCTGTATATTGGCCGAAAATTATAGTTGTAACCAGTGATCCAGCTTATTCATTCGATGTTTTGAAAGTTCCAGTAATTATTTTTGCAACAAATACGGATACTACATAGTACTTTGGTGTTATCTGCTTTTGAAAAAATAAAGTCTTTGGTTCACTCAGTGAACTATTTATCAGTTCTTAACGGTGTGAAGAAAGGTCTTGTGTTGCGTTTCCAGCCACTGATACAAAGAACCTTTATTTGTTCCATGATGGTAGAAAACCCTTCATGATAAAAACGTCAGACTCGCTGAATATCCCTCCATGTCAAGATGACCGATGGTGAGTTGGGTGGATGGCCAACGAGTCCGATTTGGACGTTAGGCTGTTGGAGCTCACTAGGCATTATCTATGGCATAAGGCACAGCTTTCAAGTTTTAATAAAATGCACAGAAGAAAGCTGTCCTCATTCATTTTCCAAACAAAACATGCTTTGTTAATTGATCGGGGCAGTTGTGAGATGCGAGAAGGGGGGCATTGTTAACTCTGCCGGGAATATGAATGTCATCCACCCTTCTCCTACCTGGTGATAAAGCTTCATTCCGGAAGGCACAGGACAATCATGTCCTCTTGGTGTGGCCGACGTTGTCGTTTAAACTCTTAACTTCAACAGTCCTGAAAAAATTGCTGCTCACCCGATCTTGAGCGTGTGTTTTCCTTTCATTTGACAAAATGAGGGCTGTGCATATTTAGCGGTTTTGCTCAGATGGGGGTATATAAATTGTCTCAAGCTGTTATTAATTACATATGCAGAGTCTACAAAACAAGAGCCCTATTTCAAGGACCATAAAACATACACTCTGTGGGACTAAAAATAATGTCAGATGCCTGGAGTAGGAAGCCTCCATCTGTCATTCCCTTGTATTGTGTGGAGTGTGGGCTTACTCATATATGGTTACAAATTAAAAGGCTCTTTTGTTTGGCCTCTGTGCATCGGGGACGTCAGAGTTAAGTTTGTTAACACGGAATCACATTCAACTGATGGAAGAGCCCTATATCTGCTTAGACCTCAAAGTAGGATTCTGCCAATTTCAAGCCCCCGATGGCTGTCTGTCTTAACCTGCTGTTAGTCCGTCTAGGAGAGGTGGGCTTCTGCAAAAGTGCGGGGTTTGTGTCTTGTTAACAAAAAGCATTCAGTTAGTTATAGCTTCTATTTAAGCCAACTAGAAGCACATGACTGGTTCCTGGCTGACCACAGCGCTACCCATGAAAATGTTTTCTCTGGGACAATCGGCTTCCCAGTTGCTACTGTGAGCACTTCTGTTGGGCACTGAGCTATTCATAAACGTGGCTTCATACACTCACACAGCTTGGCCTCGCTTTTCTCCCCAGCGACAGCCTCTCGTGTTCAGGATGTTAAAATCCTTCTCTGATATTCTGGGCTCAAAGATCTCTATTAGGAGTAAATGGAGACGTTGGAATTTTACTTCCAAAATTCTGATTTCCATTTTGGATCCTATTAAAGTTATCTCCTGCATTTATGACTTAAATGTTTACAATGAGCCGTCTGTTTTTCATAGGTGCATGGGAGAATTGTAAGTAGATCCAGCAAGGCATGAAAGAGAGAAACCAGGAGGGGTTTTTTTTGGTTGTTTTTTGTTTTTTGTTTTTTCCCCAGTCTTAAGAATTTGAAAGAAACAAGATTCTAAGGCTCAGATTAAAACACACACACAACACACACACACACACACAAAACCCCAGTTCACAGCCAAGGATACCAGCTAGCACATTTAACCGTTTTGTGACTAATCTCCTCAGTATTAGGAAAATGTTCACGCATTTAAGTACGTTTATTTCCCTTTTAAAGAAGCTATCTGAGATCAATTTTAGGTTCACAGCAGATCTGAGTAGGAAGTACAGAGATTTCCCAGGCATCCCCTGTTCCCCACATATGCACAGCCTACCCCCACTAGAGGGGACATTTGTTACGACTGATGAACTTGCACGGACCCATTAACACCCAAAGTCCGTAGTTTCCATCAGGGTTCATTCCCTCCTGGTGGCGTACCTTCTATGGGTTTGGACAAAGGTGTGATGACATGTGTCTACCATTAAAGTATCCTCCAGACTAGTTTCACTGCTCTGCGCTCTGTCTGTCCATCCCTCCCTCCCCCTTAGCCCCTGGCAACCACTAATCCTTTTACTCTCTCCACAGTTTGGCTTTTTCCAGAATGTTCCAGAGTTGGAATCATCCAGGATGGAGCCTCTTCAGATTGGCACCCTTCCCTTGGCATTATGCATGTAAGGTTCCTCCCTGTCTCCTCATGGCTCGAGAGCTCATCTGTTTTGGGTGCTGAATAGTGTTCCGTGGTGCGGACGTGCCACACGTTCGAGTGGATCTAAAGCTCTCGTGCTGCCGCATCTCCCAAGTGCTCGTGCACTGTTTCCCAATCAGGCAGCATCAGCCTCGTGGTGCGTGCAGCGTGACGGGGCAACGCAGAGCACAGTGTTGTTTGTGAACCTGCGTGTGTATAGTCGTGCATGTGTGTAGGGATCACAGTGCAAAGTGAGTGCTAGGGGCGACCTCTGGGAGCCTCCGATCTGCCACCTCTGGTCTTCGTGTTATCACTGATTGACTCCTGCCTGGTCATACAGCTGGGGTACCAAACACCGCCCTGCCTGGGAAGACTGAGCAGTGGGCCCCGCACGGCCCTGCCAACAGGTCTGGGGGCTTCTGTTTTTTAAGCTAAAAGTCACCTGCCACGAAAGTGTCGCATGCCGTGTCGTTTGGAATGTTCGAGGTGCTGTGCAACCCTCACCTCTACCAAATTCTGCACATTTTCATCGCCTCCCCCCTGCATAAAATTGCACCCCCGTGAAGCAGTCATGCCCCTTCGCCTCCTCCCCGGGCACCTGGCGGCCTCCCCTGTGCCTTCTGTTTCTCTGGATTTACCTAGTTGGCGTATTTCATGTAAATGCGGTCCTCTGATCTGTGGCCTTTCGTGTCCGGCTACTTTCATGCAGCCTGTTTTTGTATTTGAGGTTCATCCATGTTGTAGCAGGTCTCAGTGCTTCCTCCCTTTTAGCGGCTGGAAAGTATCCCTCGGTGTGGACACACCACTCCACAGTTTGTTTGGGCTGTTATGAACAGTGGAAGCTGCCGTTTACGTTGGCTTGCGGGTTTTCGCGTGGACGTCTGTTTTCGGTTTTCCTGAGTATCTACCTGTGAGTGGAATTGCTGAGCCATACGATAATTCGGTTTAACTTTTGAAGAACCTCCCTGCTGCTTCTTTTTATTTTATTTTTTTAAAGATTTTATTTATTTATTTGACAGAGAGAGACACAGCGAGAGAGGGAACACAAGCAGGGGGAGTGGGAGAGGGAGAAACAGGCTTCCCGCAGAGCGGGGAGCCTGATGCAGGGCTCGATCCCAGGACCCTGGGATCATGACCTGAGCCGAAGGCAGACGCTTAACGACTGAGCCACCCAGGCGCCCCTCCCTGCTGCTTCTTAAACACATGTTTCCTATTGCAAAGCCACCTCTAGCAAGGGATCCCCTTTGCGAACTGAGCTGGCATGGAGAACTTGGTCATCTCCCGCGACAAGAGCCATTTGGAGCAGCCTAGTGGCCACAGAGCTGGGTTCGGAGCAACCTGCCCCCCAGGCTGGCCCGCCTCGATTCCTGGGCTGATCTGAACCCTCTTCAATCCTGGGGCTCTTACTGAGCCTGAAAAGTGAGGAGGGGTGGGTGCTGCATCTCAGCCCTCTGTGTGGACCCTCTTTTGGGAAGGTGCTACGGACTCCAAAAGAGAGTCCTCAGGTGCAAACTTATTTACCTGTATGCTCGGCTTGGGGTGCAGCAGTGAAGGGGGACGCTGTCCCCTCCCTTGTGGCATTGACAATAGAAGGGGAGAGAGAGACAGCAAATAAACCTAACATTACAAACTGTTACAAGCCAGGAGGGAGAAGGGCGGGGAGACAGGGCTGGGCAGTGATGGCATGTGTGGGGAGGGGCGCCTCATCCTCTAGGGGAGCAAGTCATTCTGGTGTTTTCTCCTTGGTAGGAGGCGGCCTATGGCAGAGGAGTCTGAAAGTTTGCTGCTCTGTGCGACTTAATTTGCTGTTTCTCCCTCTCTGGGTGGAATCACCGGATTCCTCCCATTTTCTTTGGAAGAGCAGCCGTCCTTGAAACCTAATCCTTTCCTCTAGCTCTTGTCTCCTGATTTCCTGTTGATAAGCAGGAAGTGCGGGGCTGGCTTCCAGTAAGTGGTAGATTCTGGTGGGATGTGGCTCTGCCCACCTGCCTCTGGTCGGTGGAAATGGGACATCTGCCCGCAGGGCTGCATAGTTCTCCTAGGTGTCTGCCCCTGAGGGTGGGGACCCCCTCCTGAAGCCGGGTCACCCGAGCAGACTTTGCCATCCCGGTAAGGACACTGTGGGGACGTCCAGGGGGGACGTTTCTGTCGATTTGTTCCCAGGGTGTCCCAGGCTGAGAGAGGAGGGGAGGGCATAGATGGTAAGAACACACACAGCATCTTAGGAGAGTTCTAGAAACTCTATTTTACATTTCTTGTTCATGTTTGAAATTAAAGTGGTAGAAAAAAAATCCTCATCATGAGGCTGGTGGGGAGGTTGTGCGTTGGGGTCTCGCCTTTCTGCACATTCTCAAACCCGAAGCTGTTAGCACAGCAGTGACCTCCTGCATGTGTGTGTGTGTGTGTGTGTGCATGCGCACACACGCGTGTGTGATCATGGCATGTTTGTCAGTTGGCATCTGGACCATGGAATTACAGGATTCTTTCCCCATATCACTGAGAGCCTTTCTTTGTGGTTGCACTGGTTAACTTTCCCCTGCTTTATTGCTTTTTAAAATTAATTAATTAATTTTTTAACTTTTTAAAAGATTTTAAAAAGGAGCGCCTGGGTGGCTCAGTCATTAAGCGTCTGCCTTCAGCTCAGGTCATGGTATCGAGCCCCGTATCGGGCTCCCTGCTCCGCGGGAGGCCTGCTTCTCCCTTTCCCACTCTCCCTGCTTGTGTTCCCTCTCTCGCTGTGTCTCTCTCTGTCAAATAAATAAAATCTTTAAAAAATAAATAAATAAAAAATAAAAGATTTTATTTATTTGAGAGAGAGAGAGTGAGCACAGGGGGAGGAGCAGAGGGAGAGGGACAAGCAGACTCCTCTCTGAGCGAGGAGCTCAACGACGCGGGGCTTGATCTCACGACCCTGAGATCATGACCTGGGCCAAAACCAAGAGTCGGACGCTTAACTGACTGAGCCACCCAGGCGCCCCAAAATACACTTTTGAATATATTTTTATGGAGGGAGGAGCCCAGGGATGTCTGCATGGGGCTCCCGTGTGCCCCCAAGTTGCAGAGCCTGGTCTGGGGTTTGGTTTTCATTTCAAAGCTCTATCATTGATGTGACGGACTCGATTGTGCCTCTTTCCTTCAAGGAGTGCTTCCTGGACGTGTAGCATGGTCCAGGGACACAGCAGCAGACAGAGACGCAGGCTCCTTGCTCTTATTTATTTATTTGAGAGAGAGAGAGAGTGAGTGTGAGCGTGCTCATGAGCATGGGGAGGGGCAGAGGCAGAGGGAGAAGCAGACTCCCCACTGAGCAGGGATCCTGATGCAGGGACTTGATCCCAGGACCCTGGAATCATGACCTGAGCTGAAGGCAGACGCTTAACGACTGAGCCACCCAGGTGCCCTGCTCCTGGCATTTTAAACAAGAACGTTATCATTTTAGGATTGCCTTGCATGTTATAAGGTTATCTTGTGTACTAACGCTTCTTTGCATATTGTCTTCACCAATCCTGCCAAGAATGCTTCCAGATGGAAAGGAAAAACTTCATCCCCATTTTACAGATAGAGTAATGGAGGCACAGACCAAGTGATTTACCAGGGACCACTGAACAATCCATAACAGAGAGACTTCTGGTCCTGAAATTCACCTCATGCTTGCCAAACTACAGATCCCTGGGCCTTTTGCCTGGAGATTCAGATTCAGAAGGCCCGGGAGGGGCTCAGGAGTATGTATTTTTTAAAAAACCATGGGTGGTTCCTCGGGCCCCTGGGTGGTTCAGTTGGTTAAGCATCCGACTCTTGATTTCAGCTCAGGTCATGATCTCAGGGTCGTGAGCTAGAGCCCCGTGTCGGGCTCCTCACTCAGTGGGGAATCTGCTTGAAATTCTCTCTCTACCTCTGCCCCTCTCCCAGCTCACTCACTCTCTCAAATAAATAAACAAATAAAATCTTTAAAAAAAAAAAGCATGCGTGGTTCCTAACGACAACTGAGTCTGGGACATACTGCAACGTGGGATCAGATCAGGTGAGGAACTGAGGACAGACACTCTTGGAAGCCTGGTCCAGATCATCCCTTGTTGGGGGGCGGGGGGCTGTCCCGTGCACTGAAGGGGGCGGGGCAGCATCCGTGGCCTCCACTCATCAGATGCCCACAGCACATGCCCCAGTTGTGACAACCAAAAATGCCTCTAGACGTTGCTAAATGTCCCTCAGGGGACAAAACCACCCGTTGACCCCAGTGCTAAGTACCTGGATCAAAGCACCATCTCCTCTGTTTGGGAGTTGGTGTGTTTCTCATTGACCCAAGCATGTCGTTTTAAAATATGCCCATTTCCGTAAAAAGGCACTGATAAATGCTACGACGTGGATGAAGCTTGAAAACACGATGGCCGGTGAAAGAATGAGGCACAAAGGCCACGGTGGTAGGACTCCGTCTGCACGAGCTCTCCAGAGTAGATAAATGCACAGAGACAAAGCAGCTTGCTGGCTGCCCGCGTCTGGAGGGAGGGGGCTGTGGCTGCCTTGCGGGTACGGGGTCTCCTCTGGGATGGATGAAAAGGTCTTGAACTAGACAGAAGCGGTGGTCATGCAACACTGTGAGTGTATTAAATGCCACTGAATTGTTCACTTGAAAATGCTTCGTTGTAGGCCAGGTGAGTTTTACCTTCATGCAAAATGCGCCCACGTGTGTGATTTACTGTGACAGCCGGTAAAATGGGGCCAGAGTGAATTGTGCGTGCAGGGTAAATCAGAAGGGATATCTCGGGGCGCCTGGCTGGCTCAGTTGGTTAAGCGTGTCCGGCTCTTGATTTCAGCTCAGGTCGTGATCTTAGGGTCGTGGGATCGAGCCCCGTGGTGGGTTCTGCACTCAGCAGGGGGTGTGTTTGTCCCTCTCCCTCTGCTCTTCCCCCTGCTCACTCTCTTTCTCTCATAAATAGATAAATAGATAAATAAATAAATAAATAAAATCTTAAAAAAAGGGCTATCTAAATGAGCTTGTAACCATTAACGAGAATAGTAAGAGTATAACATGTAATTAAATAATATTGGTAAAGCAAAGGGTAGAATTTGAGGGCAGGTCCTCTGTACTACCGTCTTTGGAACCAGGACAGTGCAGGGGAAGGGGGCAGTCCAGGCTTGCTGACCTCCAGAAGGAAAAAGAACTGAAAGCAGCAGTTCCATCAAGAACTGTGCCTGAGTCACCTACAGCCTGCATTGTAGTTGGGGCAAGTCATTTAAACTTCCCTGGGCCAAGTTCCTCTCCTCTCGAAAAAGAGGCAGGCTGATCCTCCCCGCTCTAAAAGTCTGTGCTGGGGAATAGGCGGGTCCAGGGGAAGGCTATGGAACATTCCAGAAAGTGCAGGTACATGCCAGGACATGCTGGAATATGGCAGGGGCCGGCTCTCTTGGCCTATCAGGGTCAAGCTAGGGAACTCAAGACACATGCTCAGCACCAAGCAGTCAGTCTCACTTAGGACCAGGCAGCGTTCAGCTTAGATGAGCAGGATCAGAAGAGCCAAGCAATGAGACAGCCACAAGAACTGACCGCCTGGGTCTCCTTTCCACCACCTGCTGCCAGGTGTGAGTGGCCGCCTTCCTCCCCCGCCTGCAAAGCCATCATGAGAGCGTCTCTCTGGCATTCACGGACCTCAGGCGAGGTGTTTCTTCCTTGGGTCGTGATTAACGGAGCCCATTCCCTGGAAGCAGGAACGAATACATGCTTGGATGTGGGTTCTAGTCCTCATAGGAGCTCATTGATTACCTTGCAGGCCCCAGCAACCGGTGGCGAGGTGGCTGGTGAGTGTCTGAGTGGGGAAAAGTGGGGGAGAAGGGGCTGGGAGAGGCAGGCTTCTGAACCCAGAAGTGTTCAGACTCCCCTGTGGAATCTCCTCTGTAGACAGCCGCGGACAAAGAGTTTCAGGGTAAGAGCTTTATTGTGGGGAGGGGGCAATAGCTTTATTTTATGGAGATAGAATCCGCCCATTTTAAGTGTACGATCTATGGGATTTTTGGGGGGGTATATTCATTCATAGAATTTTGCAACTATCACCATAATCAATTTTACAACATTTTCATCACCCCAAAAACAGACCCCGTACCTTACAGTTGCTAACCCCCAATCTCTCCCCAAACCCCCACCAGCCCTAAGCCCCTACTAATCTACTTCATCTCTATGGGTTTGCTCCTTCTGGGTATTTCATACAGTGTGTGGTTTTCTGTGTCTGGCTTTTTTTTTTTTTCACTTAGCATAATGTCTCCGAGTTTCATCCATGTTGTAGCAGGTGTCAGGAAGGCTTCTGCTGTGCGGATCGACCACATTTTGTTTCTCCATCAATGGCAACCTTTTGCTACGAAATTCATGGTTGTGAAATGGCAACTTGCTGTATCCGCCGTTCAAAAAAGAATCAGCTGTGTGCTATTTGTTAGTAAAATGATGGCTTGTTAGACAGTTTTACTCTGTGTTCTTTGAAGATTTTTCTTCTTTTTTTTTATTATTATTGTGGCAAACCAAGGTAGGAACTTTCGAGGATGAACGGGGTTGCTGTTGATGGTTGTACGAGGCGGCAGGTGTGAGTGGGGGTGGTCCTGGGCAAACCGGCGGTATGGATGCCCGGCTCCTGGACCAGGTGCGCGCAGGGAACTATCTTGCTCCAGCAGACCCTTGATAAGGATGCTGAGGAGGCCAGCCCCTGCTGAAGACCCTGTGTGTGATTTCTCAGGCTGACTGCAGGGCTCACTGCTTCCCACTCTTTCCCCATCTCCCTCCAACTCAGGGTCCATAAAACAACCACAGCCTTTTGTTTTGGGAATCTCCCAATGGCGAGAAGACTCCCCACGTCTGGGCTGATCCACCTGAACCTCAGTGGGCGCCCCGTTCCCCCGGGGCGGGGGTGGGGGGAGAGGAACAGGAGGGCGTCCCACTTACCCCATCACATTGAGTGATTGAAGGGTTAAGGGGTCATTTTAGGCTGGTTGCTTTAACCAGATGTTCCACATCTGAGAGCTGCGGGAATGGGTCCTTGGTCTTCGATTTGTGAAACGGAGCCTGTATTGGGAGGCCTGCAGCTGGTGTGTGAAATGAACAGTAGGCAGGACAACCCGACCCGCTGAAAGAGGAGGGGCCAGCCACCCACGCGGGGTCCGTGGGCAGGTGGTTCTCTACGCATCAGAGACCCCACCTCGGGGAAGTGAAACCTACAGGGTCATTTTCATTGAAGATGTAGTTTCAATACACCCGCACAAAGGAAGTAGGGTCACAAGATTTATTATGGAAAGAAATGGGGTGGGGCCCCAGTGAGTCAGGGGACGGGCAGTCCTCTGCTCCAGGTTATGAGGGAGCAGGGGATGGAGAGCAGGGTAGTCTGCACCTGTGACTTACAAGGCGGTAGGGTGGAGGACCCTGGCTTTTCAAGTGCTCAACTCTAAGTGGTTATCGTAAAAGGTGCCCCCCCCCCCGCCCGGGGAACGCAGGGTGGGAACTTGGGGCGGGAATCCTAAGCTGGGGTTCTCATCTTAAATGTGCAGACACTGGGTGTGAGCTGGGTTGTCCTTGGTCACATGCCTGCATAGCAACTCAGAAGAGCTGACTTCTCATCACAGCTGACCCCGCAATGAGGGATACAGAGGGAAGGGTGGTCTTTGCCCTGGACATTATTACACTGTTGTTTAGAGTTTTGCATCCCTGGTGCTTACCTGCCTTCCCTCTTTCCTGTAAAACATCCAAATGCCTTTTGTGTTTCTTTTCCCTCATTCTTCACTAGCTGCCAGTATTACATGCAGACTTCTTGGCCTTTCACTCATAAACAGTTAAAAGTTCTTAAATGTTCCCAATAATGTCTTTTAGAATATTTTTTAAAGTTTATCTTTTAATCTCTGCACCCAACATGGGGCTCAAACCCACGGCCCCAAGATCAAGAGTCGCATGCTCTTTCAACTGAGCCAGCCAGGCGCCCCCATAAACAGTTAAAATTTTTTAAAAAGATTTTATTTATTTATTTGACAGAGAGAGTGCAAGCAGGGGGAGCGGCAGGGAGAGGGAGAGGCAGGCTCCCTGCTGAGTAGAGAGCCCGATGTGGGGCTTGATTCCTCAGATCCTGGGATTATGACCTGAGCCAAAGGCAGATGCTTAACCGACTGAGCCACCCAGGCGCCCCAAACAGTTAATTTTTGAATAAGCATTCTATGCCTCATAGCAAAATTGAAATGGTGCAGTAAGAATGGACTCTTCCTCACACCTCTGGCTCCCCGACCCAGTCCCCCCCAGTCCCCTCCCCCAGACAAAACCACGGTTACCAGTTCCTGGCAGGTTCTTGCCCGCAGTGTTCTACACATTAACAAGCAAACACATTTATTTTCTCTCTTGCTTCGATCTTTTAACACAGGATGATGGCTTAAAACCTGTAGCGCTCTGCATCTTGCTTTCTTGATGGTGGAAATATGGGGAGCACGGTGGTCACTGATGTCCACACAAAGGCCCCTGGAACCTTGATGTTACAGTACAAGGCTAGAGGGATTTTGCAGATAGGATAAGGTTGACAGACCTTCAAATAGAGAGACTATCCTGGATTATCTGGGTGTGCCCAATGTGTCGAGGTGAGTATGGCCCCCTAAATATGTTCACATTCTGATCCCCAGACCCTGTGAATGTTACTTATATGACAAAAGGGACTTTGCAGATGATAAATGTAAGGACCTTGAGTTGGGGGAGATTATCTTGGATAATCTTTAAGATGGGGACAGGAACCATAAGCCAATGAGTGTAGGAAACCTCCAGAAGCTGGAAAAGGCAAGGAAATGGGTTCTCTCCACTCAGCTTCCAGAAGAAATCAGCCCTGCCAACACCTTGATTTTAGCCCAGTGAGATCCACCTTAGACTTCTTTTTTTTTTTTTTTAAGATTTTTAAGTGATCTCTACACCCAACATGGGGCTCGAACTCAGAACCCTGAGATCAAGAGTTGCATGTTCTGCTGACTGAGTCAGCCAGGCACCCCTGAGTCTCTTTTAGCTGGATGAAAATCTATTGATGTGTTGTTTTCTGTGAAAAGGGTGATCGTATATATACCTGGTTCATTTATTGAATAATCTTTCTCTCCAACTGTTCGTGATGCTATTTTTATCACATGGTAACTCCTGTGTGTACTTTTTTTTTTTCCTGGTCCCTCTGTTCTCCACTTGAACACAATATGGAGCCAGAACACACTAGACCGATAATTTCTAACGCCTTTATTATGCCAATGAATAAATAAATCCAGAGAGGTCACGTGACTTTTCTAAGCTCACACTAACTGTGCAAGTAAAGAGATGAGCTAGCGTTCCCCACCCCACCCCAGCTTTTCCAAACTCACTAGTCAACAGGGAGCAGGCTTTATTTCAAAGATAAAAGATACGGCAAAAAGTAGAAATCATATGATGCCAGCTCTGAGATTATAATGAAATTAAACTGGAGACTAATAATAGATAGCAGGGAAATCCCAAAATACTTGGAGATTAAACAATACACTTCTACATAACATATGGGGCAAAGAAGAAATCTCCAGAGAAACTAAAAAGTATTTCAAACTAAATGAAAATGACAGCACAACTTAACCAAAATTTGTGGGACTCAGCAAAAGCAGTGCTTACAGGGAAATTTATAGCATTGAATGCACACATTAGATAAGCAGAAAGATCTACAATCAGTTATCTAAGCTTCCACCTTAGGAAACTAGAAAAAGAAGAGCAAATCAAAGAAAGCAGAAGAAATCCTAAAAATTAGGGCAGAAACCAATGAAATTGAAAAAGTATATCAGAGTCCACAAAACCAAAAGCTGGTTCTTTGAAAAGATAAATAAAATTTACAAGCCTAGAGCCAGGTTAACTAAGAAAAAGAGAGAAAGGATACGAATTATTAATATCAGAAATGAAAGAGAATGCATCACCATAGATCCTGTGGACATTAAAAGAATAGTAAAGGAATATTAGTCACTCTAAACCCACAAATTTGATAACCTAGACGAAATGGGCCAATTCCTTGAAATGTACAAGCTGCCAATACTCATATAAGAAGGAAGAGACGATTTGAATAGGCCTGTATCTATTAAGGAAATCAATAATTAACCAATCATTAATTAACCTTCAAATCAATATTTAACCTTCCAAAACAAAGCAGCCCAGATGGGTTTGCTGGTGAACTGAACTCTACCAAACATTTAAGGAAGAAATGGTACCAGTTCTCTATAATCTTTTTCAAAAGATAGAAGCAGAGGAAATACTTCCTAACTCTGAGGCCAGCATTAATCCATTACTGAAATCAGACAAACACAGAAACAAAACAAAAAACCCAAACAGAAAACAAACCACAGACCAGTATCTTTCATGAACATAGATGCAAAAATCCTCAACAAAATATTAGCAAATTGAATCCAACAATGTATAAAAGGAATTATACACCACGACCAAGTGGGATTTATCCCAAGTATACAAGGTTGGCTCAACATTTGAAAATCAATTAATGTAATCCATCACACCAAACAGACTAAAGAAGAAAAATCACATGATTTTTATCAGTAGATGCAGGAAAAGCATTTGACAAAATCCAATACCCATTCATGACAAAAACTCTCAGTCAACCAGAAATAGAAGGGAAATTCCTCAACTTGTTAAAGAATATCTATCAAAAAATCTGCAGTTAACATCTCACTTAATAGTGAGAATCTAGAAGCTTTCCCACTGAGATCAGAAATAAGGGAGGGATGTTCCCTCTCACCACTCCTTTTCAACATTGTTCTGGAAGTTCTAGCTAATGCAATAGGACAAGAAAAGGTAATATAAGATATACAGATTGGAAAGGAAGAAATAAAATTGTTTTTCTTCCCAGATGACCTGACCATCTATGTATAAAATCTGAAAGAATCGACTAAAAGACTGTTAGAACTATTAAGCTATTATAGTAAAGTTTCAGGATACAAGGTTCATATACAAAAGTCAATTGCCTTCCTATCTATTAGCAACAAGCAAGTGGAATTTGGAAATAAAAATACCATTTCTAGTGGTATCTCCCAAATGAAAACCTAGGTATAAACCTAACAAAATATGTGTAAGATATACACGAGGAAAACTATAAAACTCTGCTGAAAGAAATAAAACTAAATATATATGCAAAAGACCCTAACAGACACCTTATAAAGATCTATAGATGGCAAATAAGTGCATGAAAAGATACTCTATATTATATGTCATCTGGGAAATGCAAATTAAAATAATGAATTTTACTTTATGCCTATTTATACCTATTTGAATGGCTAAGATCTGAAACACTGACAACATCAAATGCTAGTGAGGATGTGGAGCAACAGGAACTCTCATACGTTGCCCTTGGGAATGTAAAATGCTGCAGCCACTTTCAAAGACAATTGGTGGTTTCTTAGAAAACTAAATATACTCTTACCATGTGACCCAGCAATCATGCTCTTCGCTGTTTGCACAGAGGAGTTAAGAACTTACGTTCACACAAGGGCGCCAGGCTGGCTCAGTCGGTAGAACATGTGACTCTTGATCTCGGGGTCGTGAGTTCAACCCCCACGTTGAGCATAGAGCCTACTTAAAAAAACAAACTTATGTGCACACAAAGCTCTGAACACAGATGTTTATAGCAGCATTATCCATAATTGCCCAAACTTGGAAGCAACTAGGGTGTCCTTCAGTAGGTGGATGGATAAATAAACATGGTACATCCAGGCAATGAAATATTACTCCGTTCTAAAGAGAAATGACCTATCCAGCCATGAAAAGATGGGAGGAAATTTAAATGCATATTCCTGAGTAAAAGAAGCCAACGTGAGAAGACTACATGCTATGTGTATGTACGTGCTATGTACATGACATTCTGGAAAAGACAAAAGTATGGAGACAATAAAGAGGTCAGTGATTTCCAGGGACTGGGAGAGGGAAGAATGAATAGGTGACTTGCAGAGGATTTTTATGGCAGTGAAATACTTTGTATGCTACTATGGTGGGAGATATAGATCATTATACATGTGTCCAAACCCACAGAATGTACAGCCCCAAGAGTGAACCCTAAGGCAAAGTATGAACTTTGGATGGTAACAATGTGTCAATGTAGGTTCTTCAATTGCATCAAATGTCCCACTGTGCTGGGGTCATTTGATAACAGGGGAGGCTCTGCATGTGTGGGGACAGGGGGTATATGGGAAATATCTATGCCTTCCTCTCAATTTTGCTATGAACCTAAAACTGCTCTAAAAAATGAGGTCTTAAAAAATATGGCGGGTGTGGTTCATTAAGGACAAGATCTTTTGTGAAATGCTCTACCCAGGTAAGAAGAGCTCACTGCGCCCCCTACTGGTTAGTTCTCTAGAATGGGATATCTCTTGCCCTACCTATGCAAAATAATGCCATCTTTTTTTTTTTTTTTTAAGATTTTATTTATTTATTTTGAGAGAGAGAATGAGAGAGAGAGAGCACATGAGAGGGGGGAGGGTCAGAGGGAGAAGCAGACTCCCTGCTGAGCAGGGAGCCCGATGCGGGACTCGATCCAGGGACTCCAGGATCATGACCTGAGCCGAAGGCAGTCGCTCAACCAACTGAGCCACCCAGGCGCCCTGCCATCTTTTGATGGATTAACATGGAGGCTTGTTAATTTTCATAAGTCTGACTTGGGTGCAATAGGCCTTAATTTATCCTCTGCCTTAATTCAGAACTGGGAGCTCAATCCCCAGTTATTGGCAAGCCCAGCCCTGCCATCTTTTTTCAAGGAGGAAGCTGGATTTAATTTTGGTGGGAGCATGAGGGGCTGGGAAGGCTTGTCTAGGAGGGTCTTTCTTCGAATCAAGTCCTTGAGTCCTGGTGCTCTGTCCAGCAGGTTCATCAGCTTTTTGTCCAGTAATGATAGAAACATGGAGAAGTGGGATCAGAGATGCAGGGAGCCTTACTCTGGCCAGCTCCGGTAGAATAGGGTGATGGCACATTCAACTAGTCATCAGAATGGTCTGGAGGGAGTCATCCCCACCCACGCCCCCACCGTGGTTCTGATTTTCCAGGCCTAGAATGTACTGTGTTGACTGGGAACCACCATGTAAAACATAGCAGGGTTTTCTCTCAAATTCCTGACCATGAGCAGGGGAGGATTCTAGGACTGTGGACAGAGACTAGAGTCTCCTGGAGAAGATGCAAGAAGTGATAACCATTGAGCTAAGCTGCAGAATTGAGAGAGAGGAGACTCAGGAGCCCGGGGGAGTCCAGCTGTGTGACTTGGGACAAATGACTTAACCTTTCTGTGCCCCACTTCCTTGTCTGTACCCTAGGATATTAGTTGCACCTCACTGGTGGTTTTTGGTGGTGGGCTGAGGGGGAGGTTTGACTGAATGAGTTAATATTCAGTGAGGGTTTTGCCCCGTGCCTGATACAATTTTTTTTAATTGAGATTTATTTGACACACAATAATGTATAAGTTGGAGGTACACAACGTCTTGACTTGATATTTACATTGCAACATGGTTACCATTGTAACATTAGATAACACCACTGTGGTGTCCCATAGCCATCATTTCTTCTAGTATGGGGGGCAACTCAGATCTAATCTCTTAGCAAGTTTAATGTTTATAATCCAGTTTTCTGGTCTGTGATCACTGTACTGTGTATTAGGTCTCTAGGACTCTCTTATCTACTGGTTGCAAGTATACAATTTTCTAATAGCATTATTATCTGTTGTTTTGTTTTGTTTTGTTTTTGAGGTTTCAAGGCAATCTCTCCTTCGTAAACTCCCAGTGATCCTCGGGCATAAAAACCATTCCTTTCTCAGAAGTAAGGCTCTCCTCGGTACGCTTCACGTCTACGTGTGCATCTCATTTCCCCACTGGGATTTTAGCTCCTATAGGCCCGCCCATTCGATGTATTTTCTTCTTTTCTTTATAGCATTTGGCACCACCCAGAACATGTTGTTGGCCTCCAGGCAGCTGTAAGGGGACTTTTCAACCTTCAGCCCTACAGGTTGGGGGCCAGTGAACATGTTTGAGCTGGCAAAATTCCTGGTTTCAAAATAGGAGAAGAAAGTGGACCAAGTATGAGTATAATTGATGGTTTCCCGAAAACATCATGTGTCAACCAGTCAACTGTGTCTCAGTTTAACTCTAAGAAAGTAACATTGAATGTACACTTCACTGTCCATCAGGGGATGATGAATAAACAATCTGTGGTTTATCCGTCCTATGGAATAGTACACAGCCACAAAAAGGAGGAAAACGTGGACAGCCTGCTACATGGCACGTGAGCCTGGAAAACAGGACGCTCGGTGAAGGAGACCAGTCACTAAAGGCCCCATAGCAAATGATTCCGTTCCTGTGAAATGTCCACAGTAGGCAAATCCATGGAGACTGAACGCAGATCAGTGGTGATCAGGGACTGGGGTGACAGGGAATGAGGAGGCTCCTGGTGATGGGGTTTCCTTTTGTGGTGATGAAAACGTTCTAAAATTGTGTGTGGTGATGGTTGCACGACTCTGGTTGGGCCGAAAACCATTGGGTTGTGCACTTTCAATGGGAGAATTGTTGGATCTGTATTATATCGTAATAAAGTGGTTTATAAAAAGCAGATTTATTGTGTGAGGTAGGTGCCAATGAAGAGGTGCTGGGCCCGCAGGGCTGAAGGAGGTGGTGGCCCAGGAGGTTGGCTGCCTGGAGTCTAAAACCAAAGGTGCGGGTGGAGGTCAGTTTGAGCTGAGGAAGAGGAGGTGGGGTCTGGGAAAGGCCACAGAGCACAGGTGAGCAGACCTCCCCCTCTTTTTTTTTTTTTTAAGATTTTATTTATCTAGCAGAGAGAGAGCAGAAGCAGGGGGAGCAGCAGAGGGAGAGGGAGAAGCAGGCTTCCTGCTGAGCAAGGAGCCCGATGCGGGGCTCGATCCCAGGACCCTGGGATCATGACCCGACCCGAAGGCAGATGCTTAACGACTGAGCCACCCAGTCGCCCCTCCCCCCTCTTCTTAACTGCTGGTCCTAATGTGTCAAGGAGGGAGGCCTTGGGCCTGAGCTCTGAGAGACCCTGCAGCTGTCCTGTTTGGTGACAGCCATGGCTAAGGCCTGGCTTCGCCTACCCAGAGCAGTGGGACAGACAAGCCCGACCTAACGGTGATGATGGTTTCACGACATTGTGAATGCACTCAGTGCCACCAAAGTACCATTTAAAAATGGATAAAATGGTAAATTTGATTAGACCCCGTTAAAAGAAAAAGAAATCAAACCATGGCCATGTTTGCCTTCTGCCCCGAGAGCTCCATTTACAAGGCTTGAAGAGGCAAACCTTTCTTTCCTCTATACTGAAAAGGGATTTTCCCCCTCATTGGTCAGAAGCCCCCCCACCCCTCCTCCTGGGTAGAGTGCTAAGAACTTTATTGGACGCTTCTGATTGGCTGGATCTTTGCTCTGGAAGCCCCCTCCTCCTCCTCCCCATCAGCCCTGGGATGGGAGAGTTGATCCAGGCTGAGCCCGCCTCTTTGGGAAAGAAAATTCCTTTCAGGGTGCTCTGTGCCATCAGAGAGGCTGATGGTGGTGATGCTGGTGCCCATGGGGCTCCTCGGTCTGGTCCTGCTCTGGGCGCTGGTGGCAGTGACTTCGGGGAGTAAGTAAAGCTGGCGTGGTGCTGGTTCTCTCTGGGGCGGAGCTGGGCCAGCAGCTCATCCACCTGGGACAGTATTTTAGCAGCTAGATGCCTGTTCACCTGTTCCTCTGCCTCCCTTGGTTTGGCCTTTCATGGGGAAAAGGAGAGCGAGCTTACGGGTGGATCCCTCATTTCTTGCTCCTGTCTTCCACCAACATCCTCTGAAACCTGAGACCAGATCTGTAACCCCGAGCGATGAAATGCTGACCTTGGACTCTTGAGCCCGTGTGCGGGGATGCTTAGCTGTCTGCCGGGGTATATGAGGTGGTGAGCTTGAAGATACTAAGTGGCTCTCTGATGCAGGGTAACTGGGTGAAATGAGCTTTTATGTGTTGTCTGTTTACTGCAGAAGGGTCTAGGGCAGCTCTATCCAATAAAACAGAATGGGGGCCAATGTGTAATTTGAAAGTTTCTAGCAGTCATGTTTAAAAAATGTTAAAAATGAACGGGTGACATTAATTTTAAGAATATATTTTACTGGACCCAGTATAGCCAAAATCTCATTAGAAAATGTAATCAATGTAAAAAAGTATTAATGAGATTTATTTTCCGTTCTCTGAGATCCAGTGTGTATTTTATACTGGGAGTGTATTTCAATTTTTTTAAGATTTTATTTTTAAGTCATCTCTACACCCAATGTGGGGCTCGAACTTACAACCCCGAGAGCAGGAGTCGCGCATGCTACCAAGTGAGCCAGCTGGGTGCCCCCATATTCCAGTTTGGATACTAAATTTTCATTGCAAATACTTAATGTGTGTTTCGATTTCCTAAGATTTAGAGTTGAAAAAGGAGTTTTGTATACTAAGTTGTTCTAAACGTACTTAAGTTTTCCAGTGGCTGACTTCAGTATCGGTTTTTAATTTAAAATTAAATGAATAACAAAAAAATTATGTTAACAAATTACAAAATGAAAAGCTCCTCCATAACACCAGCCACATTTCAGATGCCCGATAGCCACACGTGGCTGGCATCTGTCTATTGCCCTGGATGGTGCAGGTCAGATTACAGCTGTTTTTTGTTTTTTGGGTTTTTTGGCTACATTTTTAGCACTTATTTGCCTGGTGCACAGTAAGTACTCAGTAAATCTGTGCTGGATAAATGAATCAACAGGGACCAGAACTGACATCTGAGAAAGCTGAAATGAGTCCTGATTTCATTTCTAGGCTGTAGAGATAACCTCAATTTCAGTCCCTTTCAGATCTCTCCCTAGAAATGAATAGGATCCTATGGGAAGATTTCTCACCTCCCAAGACTCCGTGTCCCCCCCCTCCTTTGTTGATCTTTTGAGTATGATTATTGAATCATTTTGAAACTTATTTTTAATTTAAATTTTTTTTTAAGTGCTTGAGAAGTGGAAGGGAATAAGACTCAGTTTGAGCACTAATGTTCTTTGCACACATCTCGTTTCTGGAGCTCATGGTGGATGGGGGCTTGCGGGCTCGGCTGCTTTGCAGAGTAGCTGGTGGGTAAAGCAGGTTGTTGGATGAGCAAGCAAGCAGAATGCTGGATCTGTGCCCAATCTGGAGTTTAATTATTATGCATAAATTAATGATTATACGTAAACAGGTTTAATTTGGTGCCCAGAGTACATATTGCCAAAGAGTTGGAGGAAAATTGGGAGGGAAAATCCATTGAGTTAAATGTCTTTGAAATGTAGTTTTATCCATCGATACTCTACTTGAATGCAAAGAGCATTTTGTTAGATGACACACAACATTTGGGAGGTGGGAACATCCTACCATGTTCTTTTGTTGCAAAGGGTCTATACAAAATGGTGTAAAATGCACTTTCCCCTGTTTGGGGGAAGTGCTTTGTCTTTCAAGGGATTAAACAGGCTGACATGGGTAATGGTTAGCATTTGGGGCACAGTGGGGTGGTTTTTTTTTTTTTTAAGATTTTATTTATTTACTTGACAGAGAGAGACACAGCAAGAGAGGGAACACAAGCAGGGGGGAGTGGGAGAGGGAGAAGTAGGCTTCCCGTGGAGCAGGGAGCCTGATTCGGGGCTCGATCCCAGGACCCTGGGATCCTGACCTGAGCCAAAGGCAGGTCGACTTTACGACTTAACGACTTAACGACTTAACGACTGAGCCACCCAGGCGCCCCTGGTGGGGTGGTTTTGAGGATAGAAATAGTATTACTGAAAAGCCGTTGTATGAAAATGGCTGCAGATGGATGGATACCTGGCTGAGGCTGTCCCAGGAGGGCCAATGATGGCCAGAAATATGCAGGCAAGTGGCTGAAAGGAAGGATAAATGAGAATGACAGAAGGTGGAAGTGGGAAGGCCTCAGGCTGGGATGGGCGGAGGGAGAGCTGCTGGGGAGGGGGGCTGGGAGGTTCCCTGCAGAGGGACCTCAGTGGCCCGAGGTAGGGGCTAAGGAGGTCTAAGGAGGTCGGGAGCCCAGGCTGTTCATGCTGTGGTTGTCTTCTGCAGCTGAGAAGGTGGTGGGGGTGGGGATGAGGTGTCCTGAGACCCACCAGGGAGCAACACTAGGGTCCAGCATTCACTGCTGCAGCCCCTTGGTCTGGCTTTGTTGGTTCGTAGTGGTCAGGGAGGGCCCTACTTGGGCGAGACCTGAAGGAGCCTAGGGTGTGAAGAGCAGAAGGAAGAGTGTTCGGGCAGGAGGGAACAGCATGTGCAGAGGCCTTGAGCTGAAGAAGAGCCAGTGTGGCTGGAGGGTGAGGGCAGGATGAGATGTGGCCAGAGGGCAGAGTAAGGCCAGCTCTTGTGGTCAGGATGTCCTTATGAGTGCATGTGGCTCGGGAGTGGTGGGCAGGAGACTGAGGAGCTGTTAAACCAGGAGTGATGGGATCAGGTTTAGGTTTTTAAGATGACTCTAGCTGTGGACGATGAATTGTGGACATGGGGGAATAGTTAGGAGGCTACTTCCATCATCTAGGCAAGAGAAGGTGTGGCTTTGTCTAGAGTGATGGCCAGGGAGATGGAGACACACAGAAGGAGGGAGGGAGGAGAGGAGGGAGGCCGGGATGAAGAGATGGAGAGAGAGATGGGGGGGAGGGGAGGGGAGGGAAAGATGGAGAGATGGAGGGAGGGAGGGGAGGAGGGAGGGAGGGAGGGAGGGAGGGATGGAGAGATGGAGGGAGGGAGAGATGGAGGGAGGGAGAGATGGAGGGAGGGAGAGATGGAGGGAGGGAGGGAGAGATGGAGGGAGGGAGGGAGACCTGCATTTGTTGATGGAATTGGCAGAGCGTGCTGATGTACTGGATTTGGGGTGGCAATAAGGGAAAGGAGTAGAAGTACAGATGACTCCCAGGTCACCAGCTTAAGCAATCGGGACAGTGGTGTGGGCAAGCAAGATGGGGAAGAGCAGGTTGGGTAAGGGGTGGGGAGGTCACTCCCAGCCCTATGGGAGACAGGAGAGCTGGCGTTCTCTCTTATCCCCTTGAACCCTTAACCGTCCCATTCACAAGTAGGTCAGTAGCCCATGGGTTGGGGCTCTCCTCCCTCTGGCCTTGCGCTCGTTCCATCTGATCTGTGATTTCAGAAATTCCAGATTCGCTGGGGAGACAGGCGGCCTCCTGCATGATGGCGTGCACAGGTGAGTAAGTCTCCCAGGAGACCTTATCACACCTCTGGTGACCAGGAGACAGGATGGGGTGGGGGTGGTTGTGGGAACAAGGCTGACCAGCTGCTGGGTGTGATTCAGGACAGCCTTGGAGTGCATGTCCCCATTCCCAGGGGAGGCCGGTTGGGTGGAGCGAGGCCAGTTCTGGAAAAGCCATCTGGTCATCAGCAGTTAGAGAAGCAAACAACACACCCAAGGTAAAGCGCCCACGGGCTTTGGCCTCGTACCTTGTGGTCCCCAGGTGGAATAAACTTCTGTGCTGGGTGATTCTATTTGCATTTTGAGGTGGAGTAGATGAAAGAACCTCGGGGCAAATTCTTTGGAGGGAGAGAAGCATCCTGGGAGTGAAAGGCGTGGCTCTGTTTGAGCACATGAACATGTTAATTCACTTGCAAGCCCCAGAGAAGGGTGGGGTGTCACAGTCGGTTTTGCAATCAGTCCCCTGGCCTAAATAGAGGGTTAGAAAAGTACAGAGCTGTCTGCTCCCTAAATCAGCCCTTTCCGCCACCTCAGCGCCCCTGAGTCCCGTCAGCTTGACGGTTCTGCCCCCATAAGGGATCAGGGCAACACCTTCCTCGCACACGCTATAGTCCTCAAGGTGAGGAGTCGGACTTCCAAGGTTGGCATCCCAGCTGTGTGACCTTGGGTGAGTTAGTTAACCTCTCTGGGCCTCCGTTTCTACCTCTGTAAAATGGGGAAACTAAGAGCACCCACCTCAAAGTTGGGTAAGAGGCCTAAATGGGTTCACATAAGTGTAGATCATTAGTTCTGAACCAGGATGATGGTACCTCTCAGGGATATTTTGCAATGTCTAGAGATAGTTTTGGTTATGGCAACTGGGTGTCCCATCAAGTGGGTAGAGGCCAAAGATGACATATAAAGCTCTTAGAAGGGGGCCTTAGCATCTGAGAACACCGGTTGACATTTACTAAGCACTAACTGCTAATATTGTAATTTTCTTCTTGACCCTCATAGGAGTGTGTAGCCCCCCAGCCTTCCCCTGCACCAGGAGCAGGCAGCTCATGGCCCAGATGGAGGGAGGGAGGTGGGAACAGGATGTCCAAATAGTCTCCGTGCAGTTGGGTCCCAGAGGGTGATGGGTTGTCAAGGTGACACTGTGCCCTCTGTCTGCTCTCCAGGGTCAGCTGATCCCCACCTCCCTGTGGGCACCAGATACACCTATCACTTTTCTACCAACACCAGTACTGGCCTGCAGGGAGACCCAGTGGAAGGAAGTGGCCTTGGCCTCCAAGGCTTGGCCATCGTTGATGTGCTTGGCCCATGCCAGATGGCCTTATGGGTGAGTGTCTTTGGGTAATGGAGAGGTCACAGTGATACTGGGGAAGGCCAAGGGGAAGCCACAGACCCCCCAGCTTTGCAATAGAGAGGAGATTTCTGAGGAATCTCAAAAATCAACAAGTCAGGACTCCAGGGGGTGACATGGGCACATGGCGCCATTTTGGTTGTAGGAGGTGCCCAGTGGGGGAATAGCAGTGTTTAAAAAAAAAAGAGTAAGGGTATTCCTTGGAACAAGTAGAGCCATGGGATGGAGACAAGCTGTGTCTTTGGTAGGAATGAGGGTCAAAGCTCGGGAACCTGCAGGTCCCAGGAGTGAACAAAGCCAAAACAAGTCAAGAGCCTTGTAGACAAATGAACACACTGGAGTGGATATCCAAGGCCTGGATGGGCAACTTTATACTGGACACTGGGCCTTGCTGTGCCTGGGTCCATGGCTCGGGTTAAAGGCAAATGGTAAGGCGGCATGGGGTGGTATTTATTCTGGGTTCAGTTGAGGCAGAATTATGAGCTAGACTTGGTGGTCATAGATTTCCTTTTATCAAGATTTTCCCCAGAGTTCCCTTGTGTTCTTGCAAGTGGAAGTGCCTGCCTATTCTTTCCTGTCTCCTTCCTGATGGTTCTCCTCTGTTTCCTGGACAGACCCTTCCACCCTGCATAAATGGCCTCTTGGTTTCACTGGAGTCTTCCCTCATGCTTAAGAAGCATTTTTTTTTTCTTTCAAAAGATTGTATTTATTTATTTGACAGAGAGAGACACAGCGAGAGAGGGAACACAAGCAGGGGGAGTGGGAGAGGGAGAAGCAGGCTCCCCGCAGAGCAAGAAGCCTGATGCAGGACTCAATCCCAGGACCCTGGGATCATGACGTGAGCCGAAGGCAGTCGCTTAACCGACTGAGCCACCCAGGCGCCCAATATGTAAACTTCTGTGCCTGGGTTCTTTCACTTGGTATAATGTTCTCAAGGTTCATCCACATCATAGCATCTATCAGATCTTCATTTTTAAAAAAATATATTTGTTTAAAGATTTACTTATTTATTTTAGAGGGGGGAGGGGCAGAGGGAAAGTGGGGGAGAGAGAGAGAAGTAGACTCCCTGCTGATCGGGGAGTCCGTTGTGGGGCTCAGTCTCACAACCCTGAGATCATGACCTGAGCTGAAATCGAGTCAGATGCTTCACCAACTGAGTCACCCAGGTGCCCCCTTTTTAACCATTTTTAAGTAATTTTAAGTTAAGTATTTTTAAGTTCAGTGGGTTTTCAAAACTATCTTCCATGACTCTATGGAAAATTTGGAGCATATGGAATGCAGTTATAATGGGTAGCTTTCAAGCAAGTGGTCAGTCAATAAGTGGTATCATTTCCGTGGCTGAGGGATCCACTGTCCCGGACAGCCTCTTGGTGCCAAGGGGGACTGGATTTCACCCCGACATTTCAAGCCTGGGTGACTGGGGAGATGACAGACCCTCTGCTGGGGGAGCGGGGCTGGTTTTCAGGAGAGCGAGGAAATAGGTTTTAGACAAGGTGAGTGAAGATGAGCCACTTTGAAAAAGTGAAATCCAAGGCCAGGGAAAGCGTTCTGTATGGTACTATAATGGTGGATACGTGTCACGGTACGTGTGTGCAAACCCAGAGAGTGCACACCACCAAGAGTGACCACTGGTGTAAACTATGGGCTTCGGGTGATGCTGATGTGTTTGTGCAGGTTCATTGATTGTAACAAATATGCCATGCTACTGGGGATGTTGGAAATGGGGGAGGATGTGGGATGTGGGTATGAATATATATGAGGTATGTGGGAAATCGCTGTACATTCTTCTCAATATTGCTATCAATCTAAAACTGCTCTAGAAAGAGTCTGTTCTTTTAAAAGTGGTTATCGGTCGTGTTAGGGAGGCAGTTTTTAGGGGTGGTCTTATTTTTCATCTTTAGGGAGTCCATCTTCTTTGGCAATAAGTACACATGCGTGCGCGCGGACACAAGCACGTGCACACCCACGCACCCACGCGCGCATGCACGTGCACACACACGCACACGTATGCATGCATACGCCCACGGTGCTTTTGGGACATCCAAGTGTTTTATTCATGGTGGGCAAAGTCTTTTTTTTTGTTTGTTTGTTTGCTTTGCAATCCTAACCTATTTTTACTGGATAGCTGTATGAATCTTTTATCCAAACTTCCAAGGCCTTTTGGGCAAAATGAGAAACTAGTGAGAACTTTCTGAACATTTATCAGGGAGCGGTAGGTCCTGGTTGCTTTAACTATTTACCCCTTGGAGATATTTGGCATCCACCACCTAGAAACTGAACCTTCTGCTCAAGGGAAGGATCTCTCTGCCTACCCCCCACGTGGGGCCAAGTATCATGCTGGGCCCCAGAACTGCTTTGTGTGTGGGGTACAAGTGAGGTCCTGGGGTACCCCAGGAGAGGTCACTGACTCACGGGTGCTTTCTGCTTCAGCTCCAAGATTTCCAGGTGACATCTATCCTGGGGTCCAAGGTGGCAGTTCTGAAGGACTCGGAGAACTTGAGGTAAGACACTAGGCCTTGCTCCTCATGGGACCAGACATGCGAGTCCCGTACCCTCCTCCGACAGCTGCCAGGTGCTGGGTGCACCAAGTTAGATTGGAAGAATGACCCCCCACCTTAGGTTTTGACCTTGTAGGTACCCAGACCAGATCACTGGTGAGGACTGATGTAGGATCCTTGAGCGACTCTCAGTAGCCTCGGGTGGCCTTCCCTTACCTGGTGGACGGAACTCACCTCCTATTTCCCTGCCCGTCACCCCCAGCATGTCTAGATTTTATGTTTGCCAAGCACTCTCCGGGCGTTGTCCTTGAGTGCATTCTGGAAGACACTGGGTGTCTTCCGTTAAAGCCCACCCCTCTCTTCCCTGTCTCTGCTGAGATGGGGGTTTTCTTAGAGACCCATGGCCTTTCCCGTCCCAAGCTAAGCCTCCCTTTTGTGACCCGGCCAAGCCTGGAATTCTCTCTCCAGCTTGTTTCCCAGGACTCCCTGACAGTGGCCTCCGTGGCCTCAAAGCTCAGTCCACCCGCCAGACTGAAGACAAGCCCATCTCTGCAGATTCCTCTTCCTTTTTTATTGCAAATTCATTTGTTTAAAAAAAATAAAGCCTTTGTGCTGGGGTGCAGGGATGGGGGATGCTGCCGAGGGGCAGATGGATCCCCCTGAAAGGCTTAGGGTGGTCTCCTCCACGGGAGCAGTGCGGGCTATTGTCCTTGGGCTCCTCATCAGAAATGCTAAGTCAGAGGGCTGGGGGTTGTCAGATCCTTGAGGCCAGACTGACATTTGCTATTCTGGAAGGGGCGGGCACCATTAGCATTTCTCTAGGGCCAGGCCTGAGACCCAAGGGGTCTCCAGTTGGAGCTGGAGAAGGGGCAGTGACCTCCCGGGGAGGTACAAGTAGGGACACTTCTGTCCCTCAAAATTCTGCCCTGTTGGCTCACTGCTCAAGTTTGGCTCTGTTCTGTCCCCACACACAACTGTGGGGACTTCACCACCCATCACCTCCCACCTCTCATCCCCTCACCTGGCAGATGCAGGACACAGGCTCCTTTCGGCCAGGTGAGGGGTGGCCAGATGAGGGGTGGCCAGATGAGCATTGGGCCGAATTCTGGTCCCAGCTCCTCCCTAACTTGCTGTATGATCCCCCCGAGTAGCTCCCCCTCTCTGGGCCTCTTTTCCTCATCTGCACAGTGATGGAGTCTCAAGTCCTGGGGTTGGGGGGCAGTTTGAGACCCATGACACTGGAGCGCACCTGCCTGGGTTCGAATCCCAGCTGCTGTCCCAAACAAGTCACATTCTGGTCCTGAGCCTCCATTTCTTCCTCTGTAATGTGGGTGTGTGGATGTGGGGGTGTGTGGGTGTGGGGGTGTGGGGGGGAATGCTAGGTACCTCCCCGGTGGGCTGGGAAAATGAGAATCTTTGGAGTTCAGAAAGGTCTTGGAAGTGCAGTTTTCTATTATCTGAGGCTGGGCACACACAGGTACTTTTGGGACAAGTGTTAGTAAGTCCGGGGGCAGCTTTGAGCAAAGAGTTGGCTGCCCCTTGTGTTTGATTCAGAAGTTGCTGGGGAACCCAGCTGAAGAGGGAAGCAAGGCTATTTGGGAAGATGCGGGGGTTGGGGAGGCTTCCTTGGCGGGCCGACCTAGAGCAGGAGGAGCAGGGATACCGTGGCCCCCACAGTGAAGAGGTGGCCTGGTGCCTTGGAGGGCCTCTGCCTGACTCCCGCCCGCCTGTCCCCAGCGCCGCCCTGGGCCGCCACCCGCTGCGCTTCGTCCTGCAGGCAGGGCGCGTGGCCCGCCTGTGTCCCCGCCGCGCAGAGCCTCGCTGGGCGCTGAACGTGAAGCGCGCGGTGCTGAGCCTCCTGCAGGGGCGCCCAGACGCCCGCGGCTCCCAGACCCTCGAAGAGGTGAGGCCGGGGGGAGCCTGGAAGGGGTGGGGGCAGGGAGCTGACAGGGGGCTGACATGGGGCTGATGGGGTCCCGCCCGCCCAGGTGGACGTCCTGGGCAGGTGTCCCACCACATACCAGCCACATGGTGCGGGGCTGCGCAAGACCAAGGACCTGGCCCGCTGCTCCCTGCGCAGAGTGCGCTCCTCCCTGCGCTCCCAGGCCCTGCCCCGGGAGGAGGTAAGTGCCCCCAGGTCCTCCCGTCCCCTCCCCCAGTCCCGTCTTCCTTCCCCTCCTCCCTCCTCAACTGCCCCCTGCCCCGTCTACACCATCAGTCCCTTTCTCTCTCCTTCCCTCCAAACTCCTCTGCTCCCACCCCTCCTCCATCTCTCCTCCCCCTTCGTCCTCCCTTCTCCCTTCCCCACAGCTCCTCTCTGCTGCCTGGCCCCCCACTTCCTCTCCTCCCTCCTGTCCACAGCTCCCTGCAGAGAACGTGTTTTGTAAATAGCACCTTTCTGGGGAAGGATAAGAGGTGATCCTCGGTGCCCGGTGCCCGTAACTACTATTAGACAAAGTCTTGATATCTGGCGTCCCATGCAGCTACCTCTGCTGTTTTTCATTTTCCAACTGAGGTTTTATGACCTGTTCCTGGGACTTTCTTGCTTCCCTTGTGCTCGCCCTGCCCCCGTCATCCTTTGCTTGGGCTGGGGTACTACAACCCAGGTTGGGGGGAGGGTGCTGAGGTCCCGTGTTGAAGCTCCCAGTGCGCCCCACCTCACTCCCTCCAGCCCTCCAGGGGCCCCATCAGCTAGGTTCCTTCACAGCCTGGGCCTCCCCTGAGCCCCTGCCTCTCCCCGCCCCTGTGGTCCAGCAGGCTGGCCTGGCCTCCCAGCTGACCTGCTTCCAGAGTTTCCAGGCTGGCATGCTGAGTGTGGCCTCTTGCACGGAGCTGGACACCGTGCGGCCCCTCTCTGAGAAGGCAAGTGGGGTGCAGATGCAGACGCTGTCCTCGCTCACCCTGCTGCGTGAGATGTCCCTGGATCCGGCCGTCACAGGTGACCAAGCGTGGATATGAGGACCCTCAGAGGAGCCTTGAGACCTCCTTTGGTGGGGGGGCTTAAGCAGGCCTAGGCTCTATCCCTCTGTCCCTGGCTGTCTTGAACCGTTTCTGAAAATGGCTATCATCAGGAGAGTCAGTCTCTTTTTCTAGAAGTTTCTCTAGAAGTTTCTGCTGGCTCAGCTGGCTCAGGCTTGGTCTTGACCTTCTCCCAGGGTGTTTTCAGTGGAGATAGAATCTTCTGGTTCCCTGCTTTTGTGAGAGAATTCTACCTTCCATCTGATGACCTGACCATTTTGGGGGGCAAGCTGACTCAGCTTTCCTGGTTTTCTGGAAAGTCTCTGCCAACACATGAAATTCCCTGGAGCTTGACTCTCTCCTCCAACTTTGCATGGAAAGAAAGAAGCAAGGCATGCATCTGAGGAAAAAGATAATTTTTCATGATTGAAAACTGTTTCTCTGCATAATAAAAATGCTTCTTACTGCTAACATTTGGGAAGGATTTACTTGGGCCAGGAGCTGTGCTGAGTGTTTTATGTGGATTATTTAATTTGGTTTTTATTATGAGCCCATTAGGAAGGTACTGTTATTAGTTACATTTTCAAATAAGGAACTGTGCCTCCAAGGGCTAAGAGGACTTGTCTGAGGTCACATGGCTAGTGAGCGGCAGAACCA
Organism: Halichoerus grypus; assembly: GCF_964656455.1. Classification (NCBI taxonomy): domain Eukaryota; kingdom Metazoa; phylum Chordata; class Mammalia; order Carnivora; family Phocidae; genus Halichoerus; species Halichoerus grypus. Next base: position 31,568,539 of record NC_135717.1, read on the forward strand.
AGACTCGAACCCCCGCTCTGCTCTGTAGCCCTGGCCGGGAGCCCTGTGCTTCTGAGCCCAGGCTCACTGCTCCACCTTCGGGAGAACCTGGCAGGTGGGACCAGAGCCCTGCGGCTTCCCAGCATCCTCTCTGGCTCTATGGAACACGGGCTAAGATCCCAGCCTGACCTGCCTCCTGAGCTCTCCCTCAGGCACCTTGCTAGCCGTGACGGGGCATCTAGTCGTGTCTAGTTGGATCTTCACTAAGATACAAGTGGTTTTGTTTTTTTTAAAGATTTGGGTTTTTTTTAATTATTTCTTAAAGCTTTTATTTATTTATTTGACAGAGAGAGACAGAGAGGGAACACAAGCAGGGGGAGTGGGGGAGGGAGAAGCAGGCTCCCCACTGAGCAAGGACCCCGATGCGGGGCTCAATCCCAGGACCCCGGGATCATGACCTGAGCCAAAGGCAGATGCTTAACTGACTGAGCCACCCAGGCGCCCCTAAAGATTTATTTATTTTGAGAAAGAGAGAGAGAGAGAGCGTGTGAGCAGGGGGGAGGGGAAGAGGGAGAGAGAGGGAATCTCAAGCAGATTCCATGCTGAGCACAGAGCCCCACGTGAGGCTTGATCTCATCACCCTGAGATCACGACCTGAGCCGAAACCAAGAGTTGGATGCTCAACCGACTGAGATACCCAGGCGCCCCATACATGGTTTTATTTTTATTTTTAAATTAAAAAAAATTTAATTTGTGTGCTGTACCGTTAGTCCATTTAAAGTGAACAATTCGATGGCTTCTAGTATAGTCACAGAGTCATACACCTACCATGGCAACCAACTTTGCAACATTTTCGTGATTCCACAAATTTCACACCCGTCTGTCATCACCCCCTGTCTCCCCGAGCCCCGGGCAACCACTGGATTTGCCCAATCTGGACATACCGGGTAGATAGAATCATATAGTATGTAACCTTCTAGGACTAGCTCCTTTCACTTAGTATGTTTCAAGGTTTGTCCACATTGTAGCCGATGTCCGACCTTTTTATTTCTGATTAATCTTTGATGGAATGGATGGACTTTTCATGTTTTCTCTCTCAATCCCAAGAGGGCTTTGGAGGTAACCTATTTGACTATCGCTCACAGATGGGTATAAAGGTTGTTTCTTTCCCATCTTTTGCTGGTAGCAACAATGCTGCCATGATTTTCCTTGTGCATGTCCCCACCGCCACACCCCCATACCCCTTGTCGGAAACATGCAGAAGGAAGCATTGGTAGGGTTGGGGGCGGCTCTCATGGGACCTCCTTCTTATTCTGGCATTCCCCCATATGGTCCTCCGCATCTAGTGCTTCCCATATCAGATCTGGACGATGGAGATGTAACTCCAAGCAGCCTGTTGTACGAATGGGAGGAAACACAGTCTCAGGCTACGGTGGTCACAGTGGCCGCATCAGTGAGGAAACTGTGCCTGGCTCAGACCACGAGCTTTGAGGTAAGTGCTTTCTCCAGCCCTAAGCCAGAATCTGCCCTGGGTCCCTGAGACACCGTGTTCTTTTTTGCCAAATCCTTTATGGTCTATCCTCCTAGATGTTCAGGATCAGGGCTGCTACGTACAGTTGCGCAGGTTGTGCACTGCACAGCTGTGCCTGGTTACAAAAGCAAAAGAAGGGGAAGAGATCTAGCTGGTGTGTGCCAAAACTTGTGCCCCAATACAGGTAGGAGATGAGCAAAGAGGAGGCCTTTCTTTCATCTCCTGTTGGGCTCTCAGGCTGGCATTCTGAACGCAGTAGGGATGTGGCTGAGTAACCACTTCAGACTAGGAGTCTCAAGCAGAAGACACTGGAGTTGAGACCTGGGGTGGTCTCTTTGAAATCTAGGGGGAAGGAGCTCTGAAAAGAGCTTGGAAAGGAGCAAAGTCTGGAGTCTGAGCCCTGAGGTTGGGTCTGGGGAGCAGGCCGCCCAGCCTCGCTGGAGTTGGACAGTGAGGACCAGTGGGGCCGGCTCCCACAGGGTCTCATGGTCAGGATGATTTCTAGAATGTTCCAGGCACATAGTGATCTTTGTCCCACCATCCCTACCATTCACAGCTCTGGGTGCCACCACCAGTGACAGTTTGGATGACTTCCACCACAGCCACGATTTCTGCCCCATCTCAGAGTTGCTGCTGACTTAGCGTGGAAGCCAGGGCTTCTCCTGGAAGGCGTGAGAGATAGGGGGATTTTTCTGACTCAGGCCCCAGTGCCTGTGTGCTGAGAAGAACAGAAAGGGGTGTTTTTCCTCTGGTCCCGTAACAGCCTGGGAGGGTTCACACTATCCTTGTTTGTTTATTCCGGAGAATACCCGTTTCATTGGCTGCTTACCCAGGACCCAGGATTTGGGGAACCGAAATCGGTCATTCAGGGGATGAGCAGAACTGGGGCCCCGTCTCCAGCCGTAGGCATGGTGCCAAGTGTTCCAGGCACACCCTTGCCCTCCAAAGCTCAGCTTTCCTGGCAGCACTTGGGCGTGGGGGCTTCTCAGATACACACGTGCCCAGACCCTGAGCCTCGATATTCTGACCTGGCAGGTGTGGGCTGGGAACTGGCATCTGGGTGCGCAGCTCTGGGTGTCTCTGTTTCTCTGGCGGAGTAGGGTACAGGACGATGTTGGGGGGCCAGTGCCCAGCCAGCCATAGCCCTCAGAGCCAGGAGCACCCTTAGGCTGGAATTCTTTGCACCAAAGGCCCTCCTGGGTGCCCTGCCTTGGTGAGGTGAAGCGTTTCTTCGGGAGTTTGTGCAGACTGGGCCAGAGGCATCCAGGCGGGGGTGGGTTGGCCTTCATCTCCAGGGGTGGGGCTGAGATGAGCAGACCCCTGTGTCCTGCTCGGCTTCAGGAGTGCCTGGAGTGCTTGAGTGGGGACACCCACATACCTGTGAACCAAATATGCTGGGCCCCGGGGGCTTGGGGGACAGGTAGAGCAGGGAAAGAGGGGGAGGGGCAAGGAGTCTCTGGCATGGGCTGCAATTTGAAATGATGGATGGTCTGGGAGGGTTTCCTGGGGAGGTGACCTTGAGTAGGGGTCTGAAGGACCTGCAGAGTGGGCTGTGTGGATGTACGGTAAGGGTTGGGGGGGGGCAGAGCACATACGCTCCAGGGCAGGAGCTGCTGCTGGGGGAGTTCAAGGCTGAGTGGCAGGGGGGCCGGTGTGGCTGGAGCCTGGTGGGGAGGGCAAGAGGGGGCCCTTGGCAGATCACTTTTTCTCAGGGTAGTGGGGAGACTTGGAGGGTATTGTGCAGAGGAGGGAGGTCACAATCTGATGTGCGTTTTAACGCTTACACACTGACCAAGGCTGGAGAACAGACTGAGGGCCAGGTGGGATGCTGGGAGCCCAGCTAAGAGGCTATTGCAGTAACGCGGGGAGACATGACATGAAGGACGGTGGGCTGGGGGGCAGGTGGGAGGTGGGGGAGAGAAGGATCAGATTCAGAAAAACACTGAGAAAATATATTTTTTTCATAATATATTGAATATGTAGGGAGATTATATTGATTGTACTTATTGACTACATATTAAATATATAGTAAAATATATAGAATACACAGACTATATTATATGTGTATATACTGAGTGCATATTGCATGTGCACACAGACACTGTACATTTTGTGTACGTATGGATATATAGCGGAGACACCTGCAGCTGGGTCTTCACTGTTTAGTGGGAGCCGGGCTCCCAGCTTGTTGATCCATGGGCCTCACCTGGGGCTTTTGCAGGAGTCAGAGAGCAGCCCAAAGGAAAGGGGCGATCTGCCTCACAAGGTGGTCCTCCAGCCAGTAAGTGACCGGGCCAGCTGTCAAGCCAGGCAGCCTGACCCCACAGCAGGGTTCTTACCTTGACACGACTGGCCCCTTGGGCCAGATCATTCTTTATTGTGGGGGTCGTCCTGTGCATTGTAGGATGTTAGCAGCACCCCTTCCCCCGTTGTGACCACCGAAAGCATCTCTAGGTGGTGCCCGGTATCCCCATTTGAGAACAGCCGCTTTATTTGCTGAACCTCCTGACACCCTGGGAAGCCCCAGGACAGGCCCGCTTCTTCTCGTCTGGCCCCCAGAGCACGCTCTGACCCCCTGCCGCAGGCCTGCCCCTTCCCTCCCGGAGATTGGCAGCACCGGCCCCAGAGGGCACAGGACGGCTGCTCTGTATTTATAGCTCGAGAAAGGAAGTGAATTGTTCCCACTGGGGACGTCCCCCGGGCTGGGGGTGAGTTGCTGAGGACCTTGTTCCTGAAAATGGCTTTTCAGGGATGCCTCAGTGCACACCAAGCAGCTCCTCGGCCCCCCGGAGGGCTGAGGGGACCCCGCTTGGTTGCCCAGGGGACCGACCTCCCCGGCTGCAGCGTGGAATGCCCTTGCCCCTCCCCATTATTGGTGGGCAGGACACAAGATTGGTTTTTCGGTCTGGAAACAAAACCAGGAGTCTGTTCAATCGAGAGCAAATTCCCCAGCCTGACCCTCTGCAGAGAGGCCCAGGAGCTTCGACGTGGGGGGCAGCGGGCTGCGTAGCCATGAGCATCAGTGGGCGATGCGGGGGGAGGCCCGAAGAGAAGCAGGGAGGATGCCAGGGAGAGGGCACAGCTCACGGTTACCGTCCGGTATTCTAGGAATAAGGAGCCCAAGCCTCGGGTCTTTATTAAACACCGATTGTATACAGCCAAGGATTTGAGAGACTATGTAGACCATGGTGTATCAGAGCTGATGGTGGGAATCCAGCAGGCTGGTTGCTAAATGCAGCCATTATTATCGATTGGGTTAGAAATAAGTCCCGTTAGAAACAAAGGTGGTGAGTACTCAAAACCGTCGCCTGCCCGTGACCTCCACGCTCAAGGTCGTTTGCACCTGCTGTCGTGGAAATCGGATGTGCTCCGGTGCATCCGTGCGGCTCTTCCCGAGTCTGCGTGCCATGCCAGCACGTGGACAGCTGGAGAAGGGCCACAGCGGGAGTCGTGGCACCCTGGAAATCAGCAGGTGCTACAGATCAGGGCTTTCCTTTTTCTTGTGTTTTTTTGGGTGTTTTCTTTTTGTTTGTTTTGTCATTCCCCGCAAACACCCCCACGCCCTGCCAGCCCGGAAGACACTGGTTAAGAGTGTGGGTTTAGGAGCTAAGTGGCTTGGGTTCAGTTCTCGACTCAGGGCTGAGACTACTGACACCTGACTTAGGTGCTCAGAGAGTCGCGAATCTTCTCTGTTAAGTGGGGACAGTGACAGCTGCTCCCCATAGGGCGTTGTGAAGGTCAGATGGGATGACGCATGCACATGGCCTAGAATAGTGCCTGGCACACGCTGTACAAAGTGACTGGGGCTGGTGGTGGTGGTAGTATTGTGTGTCCTTGTTCTTAGTGGATAGGCTTCTCCCTTCTCTCCCTGCTGGAGGGGAAACTGGAATGAGCTGCCGAGATCCTTCCTGCCATGCCTGGCTCTGGAAAGCAGTCCTGATGCCAACACTTGGGGCTGGAGGCCTGCCTGGAGGAGGAGGAGCACACCCGGGTGGACACCTGGCCCCCCCCAGGTGGGAAGATGCCTGCCCAGCCAGGCACAGCGGTGTGCATCCTTGCTGGAGGACATAAAAGCATGCGTGTCTAAGCCCAGAGAATCTTGGGTTCTGCTGGGGAAAGCTGGAAGGAAACAGATCTGACCCATCCAGAAGGCAGGCAGCAGGCCTGGAATCAAGAGGCCCTGGGGTAGCTGGCCCAAGCTGGGGGTCCGGACAGAAAGTCTTTAAGGCCGACAGCAGTCAGCGCCAGCCGTGATGGTGGCAGTCACCCCCAACAAGGGCCTGGCTTGGATGTTCTGCACAAGGGAGCAAAGGCAGAGCTGAGGGTAGCCACCAGCTCTGCTAAGAGAAGGCATGTTATGGGAATGCTGCGTGGACCCTGGGGTGGAGGCAGGCATGCTGGCAGAGAGGTGGGTGGGCTGAGCTGGCCAGTGAGGGGCCTGGTTTGCAGCCTGTGTCTTGCTGAGCCAAGCTGTGTGCATGGGAACTGGGTCCCCACCACTCACAGCACGGGAGGCCCGAGGCTAGGCACGCTGCTCCCAGCCCCAGCGGACCCCTGGCTGGCTGGATGTGTGTGGGGGGCTCACTCCTGGCCTTGGCCAAGCCTGGGGAAAGCGTGGGGGCTGCCAGCAGAGAGCGAGGACCAAGCCATGTATCTCCTGAAACCTAGGGAGTGCATGCTCTGAATACAGTTCTTTATTTCCCTGGGTGTATTTGGACCCTCAGCAGCTGTGCTGGTCAGGCCTGCAGACAAGGGACAGAACCTGCAAAACCGTTCTTAGCCATCGCTGCTCGTAATTCTGAAAAAACGTTCTTGTATTTCTTTTTCTTGTTTATTATATTTTTTTCACTTAAAATATTAGAAAAGATTGCCACCTCACTATATGAAATCTGCTAAGACTCCTTAGGATAACTAGATCGTGGTCCTGGTGAACACTTACTGAGCTTTTATCAGAGCGTAAAGCCCACAAATGCAGATAGCATGTCTGTTTTTCTCCCCACCGTGTCCCTAGTGCAGGGCCCGACACATAGTAGGCACCCAATAAATGCTTGTTAAAGAATAAAAATGGCCCAGCCCATGTTCCAGGGATTCCGTGGAGAGGAGCCCAGACATGTGGCCGCATTCCATTGGGTCTCAGGACACCTTAGGTGGAAGATGCTAATGCATTTCCCACTTTCTTTGCAGTCCCACCTGAAGGCAGGGGAATGGCTGAGATGAGCCTGGGGCTCCCCTCCTCCCCCGGGTTGCCCGGTGTCTCATGCTGCCCCCCCTCCCCGATTCCTAGTCCGCAGAACTCTTCCTGACGCTGGTGTCCGAGCTCCAGGGCCTCTCCCCAGATGAACTGATGGCACTCTGGCGACAGTCTTCCTTTAAATGCCGGGACAATTGGTAAGGACCTTTCTGTTGGGGGGGGGCAGGAGCTGGCTGGCAGTCCTGGGGGTGGGGGTGGGGGCTGGCTGGTCTTGACACTGTCCCAGGTCCCCACTGAGGGATGGATGGTGATATCTCGTTTCCTCTCATCCCTGGGATATTGACTTGTCCTTCAGTCTGGGGATGGCTGCCAAGAAGGTGATTAAGCTGGGAGCTTGGAGGTTCCCACGGGCCGAGCCCTCTTGGGACTAAAGCTGAAGGGCCTGACAGAATAAATACAGGCTTTGTTCTCTCCCCAGACTGGGACCCTCTTGCCGAGAGCTGGAATTAGCATTCCAATGTGCCTTGGGTACCCCTCTGCCCGTGGGTGGGGGTGCCGGCCAGGCTGGGATCCCACCACCTGGATTCTACTGATGTGGGGCCAGCAAGGGGGTGTATAGAGACCCCGGGTGCCAAGGGGGGTCTCCGAGGAGCTCTGTGAGCTCGGGGCTGTGCAGGGGGGGAAGCGTGGGGCTCCTTCCCGAAGTCCAGCCGCTCTCCAGTCCCCTGAGATCCAGACGTCTGGGACTTTCTCAAAGGCTTTCAAAAAGATCTCTAAAAGGTTATCAGCTCCAAAATATGAAAAGGAAAAAAAAACCCCTGCAAAATGAGCATTACCAAATGTCTAACTGAATGACTGCAAAACCAAATGGCTAATGCATAGTCACCTTCTGAAGCCTTCTCTCTGTATTCTCTCATTTATTTTTATTTTTATTTTTATTTTCTTAAAGATTATTTCTTTGAGAGAGAGTGTGTGGGGGGAGGGGGAAGCGCAGAAGGAGAGGGAGAGAGAGAATCTTAGGCAGGCTTCATGCTGAGCATGGAGCCCAACGCGGGGCTTGATCTCATGACCCTGAGAGCATGACCTGAGCTGAAATCAAGAGTCGGACACCCCTGTATTCCCTCATTTAACCCCCACAAGGACCCCCGTGGGGTAGGTGGCTTTATTGTATTTCCTACTTTACGTTTGCGGAAGAAATCCAAGGCACAGAGGAGTTAGGAAACTGGCCCAAAGTCACACAGCAGAGTTGGGATTTGAACCCAGGTGGTCTGGGCTTCTTCATCCAGTACCTATGGGCTTAAATAGAAGTGATGTTTGACTGAGGCACCGTTTTTAATTATGTCTGGTGTAGGCAAGGGCCTGGGGTCTTCGGGAGGAACTGCCCGTTTCCACGGTGACATATACCCTGTTTGCTGTTCTGGATTTTCCTACAAGCCTGTGTCTCCTGTGCCCATGTAGATGTTGGGAGTCAGGGAGGCGGGAGACCCATCCCAAATCTAGGAGTTTCTGACAAGATGGATCCTCTAGAAATTCTCTTGCTTCTCCTGCCGCCTCCACTTCTGGCCAGAGCGTGGTTTCCCAGGGCCCACATCTATAGGGAAAAGAGGAGTTGCAAGGGTGGGAAGTGGGAAGAACAGGTAGTTGTTACTCAGATGAAGTGACGTCTGTGTTCCCAAGGACTCCTGGGCATGTCGGGGCAGGCTCATTCATCAGCATTCCCATTTTCCAGATGAGCAAACTGAGGCCAGAGACCGTTTACAGCAGAGAGTGGGTATGTGGGTCAGGGTGGGGTGTCAGGTCCTCTGCCGTCGCGGGTGTCACTCATCAGGGTGGTGGGGGACCCTGTCCACCCACAGCTATGCACCCTGCTGGCTCACGGTGCCTCCCATTTCTGCTGTGCCCTGGGGACCCTCCTCCCATTCGGTCACGTCCCTACTCAGAGCCACCATTGCATAAAAGTTAAAAATCTTTTCTGAGCTTCTGAACCTTTCTGCAATCTCAATAAAGAAAAGAAGAATCCTGATGGTGACCTTGGGCAGAGAACACGAGTGGCAACCTGCTAGCTGTTGGTTCCTGTTGGATGGCAGGGGTGCTTGCTCCTTGGTGATCGTGGCAGCTTTCTGCAAGTGGGCTGGGCTCGTGTTGCATGAAGCCGCTGTTTCCTGGTGGGGGGCAGACCTGCCAGGGTTTGGACTGGGCTGCTCTTGTCCCCGTGGACCCTAAAAGCCAGGGCCCCAGGCCCGCCTTGGCCCCTTCCAAGGTGTGTGATCCTGGACACGTGCCCATCGCATTTCCTGGGGCCTCAAAGTGTTCCCCGCATGACCAGAGTCGGCCTCGACGTGAGGCCTGGAAGGCGCGCCGCAGGTGTGGGCCATCTCTGTGACATCCCTCGGTGTCTCTCGATCTCAGGCAGCCGCTGGTGGACGCCCTGCCCTCCTGTGGCACCGAGCCCTGTGTGGGCCTCATGAAGGACCTTATCGTGTCCGGGGAGGTGGAGGTGGACGAGATGGAGGTGTGGCTCTGGTCGCTGGCCCTTGTCCCACAGCCCACGGATGCCATGGTCCACACGTTGCTGGTGAGCCCCTGTTCCCCCACCCGGCCCTCTGTCATCCTTCCCCCACTTGGCTGCTGATTGGACACAGGGGGTGACCTTCTGTCGGGGCCTTGTACCAACCCCTCCTGGTACCCGTGGGGACAGACCAGAGAGATCTTGGGTTCGAGTCTCAACAGTGTCCCCCCCAGCTGTGTGATTCTGAGCAAGTGACCTAACCTCTCTGAGCCCGTTTTTTGATCTGGAAGATGGGGATAGAACAAGTACCTCCCTCGTGGGCTGGTGGTAAGACACAGGATGATGCGCGTAAATCGATTCTCCCAGAGTCTGAGCACTTTAAATGAGAGCGGCTCTTGTTATTGTAGACAAATATGTCTACTGAGTCTTGAAACCAAGAAGCGTGTGTGAAGGTGGGCCAAGGGTTTGCAACAACCTGGGGGTCTTAGTTAACCCTGACGAAGCCCCTGGGAGGTGGGTGCTTTGATGGCGCCCATATGGCCAGAAAGTGAGGCCCCAGGAGGCTGGCAGCTTGCCTGAGGTGGGGCAGCTGGTTCCCCCCTTCTCCACAGGGTGTGTGTCCTCACTTGTCCTGGGGGCACCATCACTTGTCATCCCTCACCCTGCTGGGCCAGGCTGGTAGTGGGCGAGGATTTAAAGGACACCAGCAGGGAGCAGGGGTGATCCAGATTCGGATCCCAGCTCTATCCCTTAACCATGATGATCTCCAGCCAGGCACTAAACTTTTCTGTGCCTCAGTTTCCCCATCGTGGGGTGGGGGCAATGCGTAGGGAGACTCTGTAGATGAAGGAGTTGTGATGTGTGCCAAGTGTCATGCACGTGGCAGGTGTCAATGCTGTGACCCCTTGTCAAAGATACGCGGTGAGCAGAGCCGGCGGGGTCCCTCGGCTCACAGAGCCCAGGATCTTCATTACCTGCCTCACCTGTCCTCCAGACCAGAACTGGCGCCTCTCCGGACGGGTTTGCTCGTTCTCTTGTCCGGTCCATAAGGACGCACGTGTGCCGGGCGCGTGCAGGGCCTGGGCTGAGGGTGCGGGCTTACTTTTTGCAGCCTGACAGGGGTAGGGAGAGGAAGGGATGAGGGGCCAGGGAAAAGAGGGAGGGGCGAAGAGAGGGGTGGAGGAGGGAGATGGGAGGCAGGCAAGAGAGTATTTTAATATACTTTTTATTGTGGAGTGATTTTAGGTGTTCAGAAGAGTTGCAAAGCTCATACAGAGTTCCTGTGTGTCCGTGGCTCGGGGTCCCCAATGTTAACATACGACGTCACCAGGGTGTATTTGTCACATCTGAGAAACTGACATTAGTGTGTTGTTATTAACCAAACCCCAGCTGTTCAGATCCCACCACTTTCCCCACAATGTCCTGTTGCACAGTCCCAACCAGGGTACCCCGTTGCGGGGTGGGGGGTGGGGGGTGTGTTTTAAATTACACATTAAACTACACAATCAGGAGACTGCGCTAAAGTGTTCTGTTTAATGGTTTTACACCCGCGCAACCACTCCTAGAAGAAGATTGGAGGACATTTCCTGCTTCCCCCCACTTTTCATGCCCCTCTCCATCCGTGACCCCAAAGGTCACGGGGATGCTGACCTTTTTTGGCCATCGCTCAGTTTTGCCTGCTCTTGACCTTCACACTGTGAACTCACGTGCCCCTGGAGTCTGGCTTCTTCCGTATTCTCTGTGATACGCGTCAGTGCTGTGTGTGCGCGTGAGTGTGTATGTGCGTGCGTGTGCATGCATGTGCGTGTGCGGACTCTGTTCCATTTCTGGGCGGCATTCTACCTCTTTGCCATTTCTTCTCTGAATGGTGTCTCTTGAAGAACCGGAGTTAGAGGGTTCTGGTTTGGGAAATGCAGCCTAGCCGTCTGTCTGAGCTAGCGCTTCACCTCCCCAGTGTGCTGTCACTTCCTGTTTTTGTTTTGTTTTCTACCAGCTTTGTGGTTTGGCCTTTTGGGGAAGGTTGGTTTGGGGCAGCATGAGTGAGTGTTCAAGTCCAGTGGAAAAGGGAAATCGGTTGTAGGAGGGTCCCAGACTTGGGGATAATTTTATCTTTTCATCTTTAAACATCAAAAAAGCGAGTGAGAACATGTTAAGCAGACTTGTTTTCACTGAAGCATAACTAAAGCTTTCCTAAGTGAGAGATTTTTGCTTTAGGAGCTGGTGTTCTGATTCCTGTGAAGTCAAGGAAGGCTGACAGTTCGGGGCAGCCCCCCGGGGCAGCCATCCACCCAACAGGGTCATTACTGTCTGGGCTGCTCCGGGAGCCCTGGCCTGAGCCTGGGAGTCCTGGTCCTGCGGGTCCCGGGGAGGTGAGCCCAGGGGCTACAGCTGCCCAGCCTTCCCCACAGCGCTCCACCGCGCCCCTGGCTCCATCCGGGTCCTGGGAGGGCCCAAGTCCACCCCGCTTACCATCCACAGAACTAGAGGAGGCGGGGGCCTCCAGCAGGCGGGAACCCTCCTCCCACGTGCTTGAGTGGCTTCTCTGCACTTTTCATAACCGCCGCGCTCCCTCCCCTGTATGCAGAAAACCGGGAGGGTTTGTTTTCATTTGCCCAATCTAGAATAACGGTGGATGTGCTTTTCCAAGCCGCACATCCCCTTCCTTTTGTGAAGAAAACACACACAGAGACTCACATGCCCTGAGGACACTCACCTGAGGCCGTACGGAGCCACACACACCCGCACACTGAGACGTATGGAGACATACACCCAAGACGCACGCACACATACCTGAACGTGTAGATGTCCACACCCAGACATATCATAGATGTACACCCCCCCAGGATACTCACAGGGACAAGTGGGGACATGCACCCCAGGATACATTGGGTGCACACATACACACATTAGGACACGCATGTATGTGCATGTATACACACAAGGCACACACTGATGTTGGCACGTGCACACCCATCTGGGAATACACCTGCTCACACATACCATCCAGATGAGTTCACACGTGCTAAAGTAATAGAGACTTAATTCCCAGTTCTGTTCCTGCGCCGCGTCCCTGCCCTTGGGCTTCAGCATGCTGGCTGTGTGCGGGCACCTGCCCCGTGGCCCCAGCGCCCTGCTGGGTTCTTGCCGCCCCGCTGCAGTGAGTCAGCGGAGAGCGCGTGGTGGGAGCGTTTACACCGCGGAAACTGGCAAACGCTACACGTGAGGACTCGCGTTTTCCCGATTGGGTGGGTGGGTGGGATGCTTGCTAACCACTTACCCTAACACCTCTGGCCATTCCACCGCGTTCTGCTCAGACGACCTCACCACCCCCACCTCGCTCTTCCAAACTGGTGACCGAGCCCAGGAGTTCTCAGCCTCAGCACTGTTGATGGTGGGAGTGGGCACTTCTCCATCGTGGGGGCTGTCCTGTGTAGTAGAGGGCCTTCGGCAGCAGCCCTGGTCTCTTCCCGCTGGAGGACTTAAAAGCATGCATGTCTAAGCCCAGAGAATCTTGGGTGTTGCTGGGGAAAGGCAGGGTGGGGGGCCCAGGCCTCTGGCTTTTTAGGAATCTGTGTGCAGCCAGGGTGGGGGCCCATCTGTACGTGGCGAGGCCTGTGAAGGACCACTCACCAGCCTTCTCGGCTCGGGTGGGGGCCGGTTTCTGTCCCCAGCCACTCCTGCAGACCTCGGGGACCAGCCCCAGTGCCTTCCTTGGTATCTCAGCCCTGGCGCACAACCTCTGTGCCTCCCTGGATGGGCCCTGTGGACACCTACCTGGCGTCGGCTCCCTCGTGAGGATCCTGGGAGAGGCCTTGGGTGCCAATTGCACCTTCCAGGAGCCGTCGGATGCTGAGCAGGTGAGGACAAGTGGCATCCCGGGCACAGCCCCTTGGTGGGGCCTGACCCACGCAGGGGAGCCCTAGGCTGCGCAGGTGGGTGGGGCGAGCACCCCCACCAGGCCTCAAGGCCCCGCCACAATCTCGTTTCAGCTCCAGCTCGTGCTGAAGGCGATTGGCAACGCAGGCCTGGCGGTCACAGCTCTTACCCCCACACTGAGCACCTGTGCATCCCAGAGGAGCTGCCCCCTTGAGGTCCGGCTGGGGGCCATCCAGGCCTTCCGGAGGGTCCCCTGCTCTGCAGACGTGAGCTCCTGAGTGTCATTGGCTGGGGTGATGATGGGGCGGCAGTGGGTCTTGAACCACCGTTTGTTAATTCCCCTCTGTTTGGTCATTCATTCATCACATGTTTACTGAGCACCTGCTATGTGCTGGGCCCTGGTGTGAATACGTGTCCAGGGCTCTGTCCTCATGGAGCCTGTGCCCGGTGGGAGGCAGATGCTTGGCCAGTAAACACACAAACAAGTGTATGATTATAGACCATACAGAAGGCATCCTTTGCTGCACACCCTCTTGTTCAGGGGGCAGCAAGCTCTGGACCACGGGCCCCAGCCTCGCTTGCTGCCGGCTCATCTGTGTGTCGTCTCAGGCTGCTGTCTTGCTATCGCTGCAGAGTTGAGCAGTGGCAGGAGAGACCGTGTGGCCCACAAAGCCAAAAAAATTTACCATCTGTGCCTTCACCAAAAAGTTTGCTGACCCTTGGACCAGTAGCTCCCCTCTCGTTGTGAGTCAAAACCAAAGTCTTTACGGCGACCGAGCAGGGCCTATGTGCTCTGACCATGGGCCCGCTTAGCACCCCATGGCTTCATCTCCTAATTCCCTCACCCCCCACTGCTCTCCAGCCACACCGACCTGCCTGTTGTTCCTCAAACACTCCAGGCCCACTTCTGCCACAGGCCCTTTGGATGTGCTGTTCCCCCTTCCTGGGATGCTCTTCCCCTGGACATCCCCAGGCTTCGCTTCTTCACTTCCTATAGGTCTTTGTTTAAAACCCACTTTCACCGTGGGGTCCTCCTTGGCTATTTCACCTGAAATTGCATCCCCACTTAATTTTTCCCTCTTTAGTATGTAGCACCTCATGTGTTCTATATTTCACATCTTATCCTTGTTTGCTGTCAGTCTTCCTGCACTAGAATGTAAGCTTCAGGTGGCTCCCGTCACCTAGCACCTAGCTCCTTGCCAGGCACATAGTAGGTGCTCAGTAAATAGTTCTGTAAGAGTGGATGTGGGTGGGTGGCTGTGCTATGAAGGAAACCAGGGCACAGGGTGAGGGAGGTGGCTTCAGGAGGGGGCCAGGGTAAGCCAGGCACTTTAGGAAATATCTGCTGTGTGTCAGGCACAGAGCTGTTTTTATAAATTTTTATTGGAATGCAGCCATACCCATCTATTTACCTTTTGTTACCTGTGGAAATTGGCGAGCCTCTGGACTGGGGCTGGGGGAGGGTGGGCTTAGTGGTGGTGGCCCTACCACCTCCCACAACCCGCCCGCAGGGGAGCGTGTCGGGGAGGCCTCCTGCAGTGGAGACTTTGTGACTTCGTGAGAGCTGGCACCAGGCAGCAGGGCCACCTGCTGAGCCAGAGCAGCTCGGGGGATGTCGTGCTTCTGGGTGGAGGGGGGTGGTGGTAGATGGGCCCCAGGTGATGGCCTTCGCTCTACCCAAGCCAGCGATCTGCGCTCTCCCGTCTGTACCAAAACCCAGAGGAGGATGCTGAGATCCGCATCAACGCCTACCTGGCCCTGATGAGATGCCCTGGCGAGGAGGTGTTTGCGCAGGTGCAGCGGACCCAGGCAGCCGAGCGGTCCACCCAGGGTGAGCAGTGGCAGCTGGGGGAAGGGGTGCTGGGGCTGGCCCAGAGTCTCCTGGTGGGTGCAGGGTTTTGGGAGCATGCTCCTCCTCCGCCCCTCAGGTGCTCTCCTAACTGCTTCCTGTTCTCCTTTTCTTGCCACACCACCTGGCCAAGTGGCCTTGTGTGCCCCCACCTCACATGTATGGCAGTTGGACAACCTTGGACAAGTTGCTTGTCCTCTCTGGTCCTCCATTTCCTCATCTCTAAAAAGGGATGGGAGTCACTGGCTTCCCTTGTAGCTCTGGACAGTTCATGACCTAGTACCTGGAAGGGAGACCCAAGACTGAGGAGGGATGGTATCTGCGAGCCACAGATCCCTTCTGGGGTCAGAGAGGTTCCTTTAAACAGGGGCCTCTGGCCATAGTTCCTAAACCTAAAAGTGAAACTTCAAAAAATAAGTTCAGCTGATTTTCAAAAATCTTTTCTATGATGGACAGTGAGTTGAGTGCCTGGAGCCCGACAGCCTGGGTTCAAATCCCAGCTCAGTCACTTCCTACCTGTGTGCCTTTGGACAAGTTACAAACCTTTCTGAGCCTCTGTTTCTACATCTGTGAAGTGGGGATGATAATACCACCTCCCTCATAAAGGGAGCATAAACTGAGTCAAAACACAAAGAGTTTTAGAACATTTTAAGTGCTGTATGTGTGGCCATTTAAAGTTTCAAAGCAGACAGGAAAGTAGAAATGGAAAATTAAAGCCTACCTTCTTCTTCCCTTGGCCTTCAAATCCCATTTCCTGAAGGCATTCACTGTGAACAGTTCTCTTCTATATCCCAACAGAACTTGGAGTGTGTGGTCGAGTATGTCCATGTATCTCCTAAACAGTATCAACTCAGGATCATGTTATACTTGCTGTTGTGCTCCTTGCTTTTTGCCTTTGTTGTTTCTGGGGGCTCTTTCCACATCAGGGCATGTGGACTCTTATCACTGCTTCATGATATCCTACTAGGAGCTTGCACCATAATCCATTTTACCAGTCCCCACTGATGGGCATTTTGGTCATTTCTGGGTTTTTGCCAAGAGAAACAACCAGCAAAATGAACCTCTCTGCACATCCATCTTTGGGACCTTGTGCTAATCTAGCCATAGAATAATTTCCCAGAGGACAGAGAGCCAAGTTACAGGGTGTACGCATTTAAAAGTCTGTGATACTGCTGAATTACCTTCTAAAGAAATGGTACTGCTGGAAGATGCAACTGTTTGTTGGCAGTTTCAGGGATGGGATGAGATATGTGTGGGATGGGGGGAGAGGCCGCTGAGCCAAGCCCCATCACCAGGGGATCAGCCAAAGGGCTCAGCCTCGATGAAGGCCCTGGGATACCAAGCCTGTGTGTTACCCAATGGGAACAAAAGCCAGACTCCACTTTGTTCTTTGGTGGATTGTTCTAGAAGCTCCCTGGTGGGCATTCTGAGAGCCTGGGACAACCAAGAGGATTCAGGGTTCCCAGTTAGACTCTAATATCCCTTGTTGGACTCTCCCATTACTGCTCTCATTTGATTTTTACTCCTCCAGAGAGCCTGAGAGTGTCCCCATCACGAATTGCATGTCATCCCTTTCCCAACCCTGAAAGATACTCAGTTCTTTGGCTTCCTCTTGACTTGTCTGCACAAACAGCCCTGGGAGATGGGCTGTTATTTCATTTTACAAATGAGGAAACTAAGCCTCAGGGAGGGAGAGTAACGAGCCTGAGGTCACGTAGCTTATGAGTGGTGGAACTGAGATTCAGACTGGGGTCTGACTGTCAAGCCAGAGCTTTTCCCACAATGCCTCCTTTTCCCTTCAGGAAGGCATGTCAGAATGCTGTGCACAGGCCAGATTTCCAAGTTCCATTAAGGAACTGCTGTTTGCCACTATTTCTGGAAAGAAAACATGGATAACTAAGCTCCTGGGAAGCCCCTGGCATGTGGAAATAGCAGGACTCAGGATAGGGGATCGGGGGGCTCTTTTCTCTGGGCTGTGCCAGCTCCAGGTTCATCCTTCCCCTCCCTCCTCTTCCTTCCCCTCCCTGCTGACTGTGGCGGGACTCCAGTGGGCTCCTTTGTGTGGAGTCACCTGATGCAGCTGCTGGAGACCAGCGACCCCCTGAAGCGAGCTCTCCAGGAGGCCCTCCCTGAGGACATCCTGAGTCGGGAGTTCCAGCCGGAGGCCTGGAAACACTCGTCCTATTCTGATGTCACCTTCCGCTCAGGTATGGCCATCCTGGACAGCCGCTTTCCTGCTCTGGGGCCACAAAGCCCTGGGGACCTGGGAACTCTAACCCTTGAGGACATGTGGATCAAAGACACTCTTACCCAAATGTCATCTCTTTATATGTATATTGGCATTGATTTTGTTGCCTGCCTATGAATTGGAGAACTTCTTCCCCTGTGTTACAAGGAGATTAGCACCAAGCTGAGGCTGTCGCCTCCTTATCACAATGAAACAGAGCATTGAGAAGCACCCTATTCTAGCTTAGTCACCTAAACTACCTCGGCAGCTCCGGAGGTCTGGGGGCGGAGAGGGGGTGCTCTGGCTGCCCCCTCTCTGCGTGTCCAGCAGGTGTGGGTATATTTGTGACCCTTCTGGCCTTCCCTATGCCCTTGGTGAGGCTTACGGCTGAGGCACGTGTCCTGTTGGAGAACACGCACCACATCTTGCGCTGTCTCAGACTATGGTGCCTCAGTGGCCAGACCCTGCTCTGTGAGGGGTGGGGAGTGTACTGATCCTCTCTCTCTCCTCCTAGTGTCTGGCAGCCTGGGAGCCAACCTGGAGGGGACCCTTCTCTTTTCTCCGGCCTCCTTTCTCCCCCGTTCTGCCATGACTAACCTGACCGTCCACGCCCTAGGTCGTGCCTTCAACCTCCTGGAGGTAAGGGGAGGGGGCTGCTGTAGCTCTTGGGGCCTCTTCTAGACTCGGGGCCAGAAATGATCCCATCCATCCATCTTTCCATGTATTGCCTCTTGTCTGTATTGATCCACTCCTCCATCTTGTACCCCCAGTTCCTTCCATCCATCTACCCACACATCCATCTCTTTTATCTCATTCATCTCTGTACCTTCCCACTCATCTCTCCATCTGCCCTCTCACTTATCCATTCACCTATTCTCTCAGTCAGCCAGCCACCCACCCAGCCATACAGCTATATATCCCTCTACCTTCATGCATCATCCATCCATCCCTCTCACCCATCCATTTATGTAGCCTCCCATCCATTTCCCCATCAGCCTCTCACCCCTACATCTATTCATCTGTTCTCCTAGTCATCCACACACACTGCTATATACCCACCCACTCACGCATCTATCCGCATATCCACCCCTATATACATCTATACATCTGTCCATCCATCCTTCCTTCCTTCCTTCCTTCCTTCCATCCATCCATCCATCCATCTATCCATCCATCCATCCATCCATCCATCCATCCATCCATCTCCTCTATCTATTCATTAATGTGCCATTATACCCCTCTTTCCATCTACCCTCTTCCACATCCATCCATCCATCCATCCATCCATATATCCACATTTATCTACCCACCCACCTGTCATCCATTGCACAAATATCTGTTTTCTAACCTGACATGTGCCATGTGCTATGCTGGGCTCTGAGAATATGACAGTCAACCGGAGAGACGTGATCTCTGCCCAGAGAGGTAGACAGATAAAAAATTAGTAAACACACAGATAAAACAATTTTAAGTATTTAAGTATTGTGTTCAGGAAGGTGAAGTTTGAGCTTCCACCTGAAGGAGCATGAGCAGCCTAGTGAAGAGCTGGGGTTAGAGCCTTCCAGGCAGGGGCACAAGAATGTACAAAGGTCCTGAGACAAGAAAGGACTTGATGTGTCAAAAGAGCAGAAGTAGATCAGGGAGGGCAGAGAGAAGCAGGGGCACATCATGGAAGGGTTTTAAGCTGGAGAGTGATGTGACATGATTTGAACGTTCTGGCTGTTGTGTGGAGAATGGATTGTGGGGTGCAGCAACAGAAGAGGGAATATCTGTGAGGTCCTATGTCCAGCAAACTTAAGAGTAGTGGGTTACCTTGGCGCCCTTCCATCTCCTTCCCCCAGGCCCCTGTGGCTTGTCCAAGAGAGGGTGCTCTGATTATAGCATCTGAGTGTGACCTAGAAGTTTTGTGCTGGTCTCTCAGAGGAAGGAGTGATAGATTTGGTCTGGGGGTGGGGGATGTGGGAAGGGAGGGATATGGAAATTCAGGGAAGACTTCCCAGAGGTGGTGACATGTGAACCAGGCCCTAAAGAATCAGTAAAGATTTTTGCTGTGCAACATTTGCCCAGCAAATGTGGAACTTGACGATCTGAAAAGGTGGTGCCCCTTTGTTTGGGCCCAGGTGGACCCTGGGGAGCCCAGAGTACCCTGCCCAAGCCTGCTACCCCCTCCCCCCACTTTGAGTCCCCAGCTCTGCAGCTTTGGATCACCCATGGGACCGAGCTGCTCCTCAGTGAGCCCTGGCTTTTCTTCCCAGCTTGGCCTCCGGCTGGAAAATGCAGAGAAAATCGTCCACAGGCTGTTTGGCGGGAAGTCATTCTGGGGGCAGGAAGAGGAGAGAGAGGCCCAGCCAGAGAAATCCCCAGAGCCAGAAGCAGGGCCCACACCACAGGCAGCCAACCCTGACTGTCCAGGAGAAAGGTCCGGAAAGATGAGAGACCTGCAGCAGAAGGTAAGAGGAGGGCGGTACCTGCACCCACCCTGCTCCCACCCCTCACCAGCCTGAGCTTTTGGCCTGAGGACTCAGGCATCGATCAGCTCTGACCCTGCCCGCCCTCCCTCCCCCCCCGGTGCTCATAGAAACAAGTAGCTGGTCCAGAGCTGAGTAGTCACCTGCCTTATCGTGAGAACGTATTGATCAAAGCATCACCGACAATTAGAAAAGTGTCCAAGTGCTAAGTGCATTTCCACCAACAGAATGCCTCCTTATAATCAATGCCCCGACCATTATCAGCACCCCAGAGGCCCCCTGCCCCTCCCTCTTCTAGTCTACCCACCCCAGTCAAGGATGATCACTAATCTGCCTCCTAACTGCACTGATTTAGTTCCACTTTGTAAAAATCAGCTTTGTAGAGGTAGGGTCTACTTTTAATAAGCAGTGTGAGTTTAAAGTATACAGTTTGATAAGTTTGGACATATGTATGCACATTCATAATGATGAGCAACCACCACTTCTATCTAATTCTAAAACATTCTCATCACCCCAAAGGAGACCCTGTCCCCATTAACAGTCAGTCCCCATCCTGTCCTCCCCCAGCCCCTGGCAACCACTAATCTGCTTTGGGTCTCTATGGATTGACCTGTTCTGGACATTTCATATAAATGGAATCAGACAACACGTGACCTGTTGTGTCCGGCGTCTCTCACTGAGCATGATGTTTTGAGATTCATCCGTGTAGCGTGGATCGGTCCTCCATCCCTCTTGAGGACTGAGTAACATTCCATGGTATGGATAGACTCCATTGCGTTTATCCACTCACCTGCTGATGGACATTCGTGTTGTTTCCACCTTTTGGCGAGTGTGAATGATGCTACTCGTGTCATTTTGTTCGCGTGTGTCTGGCTTCTTTGGCTTAAATTTTGTTGGTGACGATCCATCTATGCGGCTGTCTATATTCCTGCTTTGTTCATGCTCCCTGCTGTGCAGCATTCCATGGTATGAACATACCAGAATTTCTTTGTCCGTCCTACTTTTGGTGGACTTTTGGATAATTTCCAGTTTCTGGCTTATTGCAGGTAGTCCTTTGAATATTCTTGCACATGTCTTTTTGGTGAAGGCGTGTATGCGTTTCGGCTGGGCATATGCCCAGGAATGGAGTTAGTGGGTCGTGGAGTCCTTGAATATCCATTCTGTGGGTGGGGAGTTCTATTTTACGTGATTATTCTTCCATTGATGGACGTTTAGGTTGTTGGCACCCTTTGACTCTTGTAAGAAGTCATTGCTATGTACATCTGAGGGGGATCGAGGAAAGTGGCGGGGCATTTGCTGACGTGTTCACACCTTTACCAATCGTCAGGTGTGAACCCATAGGCCCAAGGACACAAAGATGGTCGGGACATGGTCTGTGCCCTTAAAGCCTCTTGGGCTAGAGCTGGGGCTGGCCAGCAACGAGAATGAGGTGGTGGGCGGGGTCTGAAGACTTTTTTTTAGAATCTGCATCCTTTTTGTCTGTTATTTTCACACCTGGAATGGAGAGTCCTATCCCAAGATATATTTAGCACAAGCACAGCAATAGTGGTGACAGTGCTTGGTCTCAGTGTTGGAGGGGCAATAGGGAGCGGTGGGGACTGTGGCCGGTGGGAAATGCATGTGGCAGCCACCGTCCAGCTCTGGTTTCTTACTGCCCCTTGTGGTGGTGGGGAAGGCAGGCCAGTACTTCTCTTTTTCGAGAAGCCAGACAATCTGGATTTTATATGTAGTCACCTAATTATTAAACATTGGAAACAAATTCAAATTTTATTGTATATTATTTTTTTTAAAAGACTTTATGTATTTATTTAACAGTGAGAGACACAGTGAGAGAGAGGGAACACAGGCAGGGGGAGTGGGAGAGGGAGAAGCAGGCTTCCCGCGGAGCAGGGAGCCCGATGCAGGGCTTGATCCCAGGACCCTGGGATCATGACCTGAACCAAAGGCAGATGCTTAACGACTGAGCCACCCAGGTGCCCACAAATTCAAATTTTAAAAAATATGCACTGTGAGGGACTCCTGGGTGGCTCAGTTGGTGGAACCATCTGCCTTCGGCTTGGGTCCTGATCTTGGGGTCCTGGGATCGAGCCCCGTGTTGGGCTCCCCGTTCAGTGGGGAGTCTGCCTCTCCCTCTACCCCTCCCCACTGCTCGTGCTCTCTCTGTCTCTCCAATAAATAAATAAAATCTTTAAAAATACGCACTGTGAAAAATACGAAGAAGGACAAATGGTCACAGACCAGAGGAGACAGGAGAGACAGGACACGTTAATGCAGTGTGGTCCCCGGATTGGCTCCTGGAACAGAGGGAGAATTGGAATGGGGAAACGTGAAATCTGAATGTCTGGAGTTTTGTTAATAGTACATGTCCTTGCTGGCTTCTTTGCTTTCCCTGTGCCCTGGCCAGGAAAGATGCTGCCGATAGAGACAGAGCGAGGGGTGTGCGGGAGCTCTCTGTACCATCTTTGCAACTTTTCTGTAAATCTAAGAATATTCCCAAATAAGATGATGATGAGAACACGCACACCCACACACACTGCCCTGGGCATTTGGGCAGTAGCGTGCAGACCAAAGAAAACACACCCGTGGATTCTGCCTGAGGGCCATGAGTTTTGCAAGCCATGTTCCAGACACCAAAAGCCCTTGCCCTTGCCTTCTGCTCCCCCGGGCCCCCACCTGTGTCCAGGCACCAGACCTGCTTCTGGTCACCGGTCTGGGCTCTACCTCAGGTGGCCCAGAGGCGCGCGGAGCGGCGGGCGCTGCGGTGTGAGCTGAGCGCGAAGGTGTTCGGGCACGAGCTGAGCTTCATGAACTGTGGGGTCATGGGGAGCCACGTGACACGCCAGTCCTTGAACCTGGCCGAGCTATCAGTCAAGCTCCTGAAGGTACCTCAGGCTGGGCTCGGCCCCTCCCCGCCCTGCTGGCCCCATGTTGTTTCCTTTGATGCTTTGGGGGGAAAGTACTAAAGAACGTTTCAGACTTAAGACCATGGTATTT
Source organism: Halichoerus grypus (assembly GCF_964656455.1). NCBI lineage: Eukaryota > Metazoa > Chordata > Mammalia > Carnivora > Phocidae > Halichoerus > Halichoerus grypus. Next base: position 31,591,163 of record NC_135717.1, read on the forward strand.
CGAGCCAGGCTGCCCAAGTTCAACCCGCGGCTCCACTTCTTACCTCCTTGGGAGCATTAACTTGTCATGGCCTCGGTTTGTGCGTCTGTGAAATGGGCATGATAGCATAACAATAATGGTAGCAATAAAAGCAGCTACTTTATGGGGCTGTTGTGTTAAATGAGCTAATGCAGTAAAAATGCAACAAAGCCTTTAAAATGCACCTGGCACGTACTCAGTGCTCTGCATCGTGGGCAAGGGCCACATTCCTCCTTACCTGACTCACCCTGGATCCCTGACCTCTGACCCTTTTCCGCAGTAAACTGCCTGCGTTTGAACTCCACTCTACCTGTTTCTACCTACGTAGGTTTGGCCAGGTGACGTCATCTGTTTGTGGGCTCCGTTTTCTCGTCTAGAAACAGGGCATAATGACGCTTTCCCTTCCTCTCCCACCACCCCGGTGTGAGGATCAAATAAGGTTGTGTGTGCTCAGTGCGCGCCTGGCCCACGCCAGGGGCTGTCACCTGCGTCATGACAGTTCTCTGGCCGCAGGGGCAGGAGGTAGAGGTGACCCGGAGGCTGAACCTGGCGGTGCAAGAGCTCACCTTTCCCACCATATCCGGCCTTCCAGCCCGGCTGAGCCTCAATGTCTCGGCCGCCATCAGCGTCCGAGTCCGAGGGACTGCCAACTTCCAGCAGCATCTGGATTTCTCTGTGCGTGGCTACATCAAGCCCAGGTAGCTGGCTGGCTTCTTGGAGCTGGAGGAGGGAGGTGGGTGGGCGGGGGCCTCCCCCTACAGAGGGCCACAGGGAGCTGGGCCATCAGCACGGGCTGGAGGGGATCCCTGCTCTGCAGACCATCCATGGTACCGTGGTACCATCCATCCTTTGATTGAGTGTTTTTTGTGCCAAGAGACTGTGAGGAGATGCTGGGCAGCTGTGCCCACTTGACAGGTGAGAAAACTGAGGCTCAGTGAAGTGACATCCTGTGCCCAAGATGCACAGCAGTGCCAGGCAGCTGGGACTCTAGTGTCTTGCCATGAGCCATGCTTCCCTCTGTTCCACTCGGCCTCCGAGGGGAGGGGAGGAGGGAGGGAGGGAGGACCATTTAAGATGAACGGGCTGTGACTCCTTCGAACCCACATAACTACCGATGAGGCAGACACTCCTCGTATTCCCACGAATGGCTGAGAAAACAGGCTCCAGGCCACCCAGCGTGGGCAGAGTGGGTTCAGGGCTCCGTCTGATTCTGGAGCGGGTCCGGGGCCTGCTGGGCGACTGTCCCCCACTCAGTTGGCCAGGCTGTGGTTTCTGGGTCCGATGTGGGGAGCGTGGGCATCCTATGCTGGCTGCTCTTTGGCACAAAGACCCCAGCTGGGGCTCAGGCAGCCCCCGGTCCCAGCCCTGCCGCCCCCGTCCCGGCCAGGGGACCCCAGCAGGTGGTTTCGCTGCTCCCAGCCTGTGTCTGCGTCTGTAAGTTCAGGCCGATGATGGCGAGGTCCGGATGGACCGGATGACGTGGCTGGCGCGCTGGAGGGCATGGTCCGCGGTGACTCGGGCCTGGCTCGGGCCTGCGGAGAACAGCCGAGAGCGGCCGGGGCGGTGAGCACGGGGGTGCCGTGTGCGTGGCCCCTGGGGCCTGCAGGCTGCAGCCAGCGTGCGGCTCTCCCCTCAGTGCCCTGCTCCGGGTCTCGGCGCAGATGGGCGCGGTGGGCGCCCTGGGCCAGGCCGGGCTGAGGTGGGTGACCGGCGTCCGTGGCACCGCCAGCCTGGATGGTGGGATCCACGCAAGGAAGGGCCGGGACCTCAAGGTGCATCTGAACACTCCCGAGGAGGCCGTGGAGCTGCTCAGCTTCAGGTGGGCGTCCTGCACACGTGAGAGGGAGCCGGTGCGTGCGCGCGTGTGCAAGTGAGGGTGAGGGCGGGTGCGGGCGTGGGTGTGGCCCGAGGGCTTGTGCATGTGTGTCTGTGAGTATGTGTATCTGTGAGCACATGTGCATGATCGCCCATGTGTGAGCGTGAGCTTTGTATGAGTGTATGTGACCTCGTGTGTCTGTGCATATGTGTGTGTGTGTGTGTGTGTGTGTGTCAGTGGGGGAGTGTCTGTGACAGGGACTGTGGGGTGGCTGAGAGGTAGAGGGGGGACCTCCCGTATTCCTCAGCTCTTTACAGGGGTCCCTCTTGGTTGTTCCCAGCCTCCCAGAGAGGTGAGAGTTGGAGAATGAGTTATTTCAGATGAAATAGGAGTGAAGCCAGGCTGCCCTCAGTCACACCTGCTTTGTCTCTGTTGTCCCACCCTAGCCAGGGGCACTCTGTCCTCTTGCTGTCCTCTAGGCCCTTCTCCCAGCAGCAGCCAGTGGGGTCCTTTAAAATGTCAAATCATGTCACTCCCTGCCCCCCCCCACCTCTTTAAAACCCTCTACTTGTTTCTAGGATAACCCAGGTCTTCGTGATTGTCCTTCCTCATAGGCGTCCTGCCCACCTCTCACCTGTTTCCTTCCACTACCTCCTGCCCTTCACTCACTCCCTCTCCCTCCACCCTAACCCCCTTGAACCGCCCTTCTTTTTGTTCTCCTAAAGAGACCACTTTATTCCCACCACAGGACCTTTGCACCTGCTGTTCCCTCTGTCTAGAATGCTGGCTCCTTCTTATCCTTTGAGTCTCTGCTCACGTGTTACCCTCTGCAGAGACTCCCCCCGCCCAGGTAAAGGAGGCCTTGCCCTGTCCCCAAGACAGACCCTGTGCCACCCCCATTCAGGTTTGTCATGGCACTTGTCATCCCGAGTGCTGTGGATGAGTTCCCCAAAGGCCCATCCTGTTCGTGGTGGAATTCGTCCCAGCACCAAACTGCGGCAGCTCAAGCCATATTTGTCCAATGAATCAATGAAAATGACTTGTCTGGGACGTTCCTCTTTCCTCACCCAGCTCTAAGCTGTATCTAGTCACCGGGGATGACGTGAGGAGCCTCAGGAATGTCCAGCGCCCTTCTGAGGCCCAATCCTGTACTGACAAGAAAGGTAGGCCGTGGGGTCTTTGCCTTTGCTGTCCCAGGTTGGGCGTCTGGGAGCCGAGGGGAGCAGTGCCAGCTCCAAATGCTGGAGTTGCTCTTCTGCCCTAAAAATATTTATATCCCTTAATTCTTTGATTCTGCTTCTAGCACTTTACCCTATGAAGATAAACCAAAATCATTTTAAAATGCGCTGTGCACAAAGATGTTCACTGCATCGTTATTTACAAGGGCACAGTCGTAGGTGAATGGCTCATTACATGAGCTTGCAACAGGTTGTTACATTTTCAGATGGTTGGAAAGTCATCAAAGAATATTTCATATGTGAAAAATTTGTGAAATTGATGTTACAATGGCCAGAAATAAAGTTTTATTGGCACATGGCCATGCCCATTTGTTTACCTAACGTCTTTGCCTGCTCTCGATAGTCAACGGCAGAGCTGAGTGGTTGCGACGGATCCTGTGATTAGTGAAGCCTCAGATATTTACTGTCTGGCCACAGATAGAAGAAAAATTCTCCAACTTCTAGTTTAGTGAACCCCCTGAGATATCCTGTAACTTTAAAACCCCATAGTGAAGGAGATATTTTGATAACACTAGAAAATTCTTTGATAGTAACATCGGGGGAAAGGCAACAAAATTGACACGAGATTGGGAAGGAAATACACCAAACCGTGGTGGGTCTTGTGGGTCATTTTTTTGAGTAAGGTCGGGGAGGGGCCGCTCTCAATGAATGGACTCCTTTAGTTGGGGCACCATCCTAAACACGTCGGACGTGTCAGTCCTCACAGCTACACCATGAGGCAGGAACTGTTACCCATCCCAGTTTACAGATGAGCAGCACTGAGGCACAGAGATGTTAAGCAATCTGCCCAAGGTCACACAGCTGGCAAGTGGCAGAGCTGGAATTTGGACCCAGGTGGTCTTACTCTGGAGCCTGCATTCTACACACTCATGCTCTTAAAGTCTACACCAGTGGTCCTCAAGTGGGGGTGGTTTTACGCCCCCCCTCCACAGGGGCCATTTGGCCATGCGTGGAGACATTTGGGTTCTCCTAACTGTTGTTGGGGTGGCTACTGACTTGCAGTGAGTGGAGCAGAGCAGCTCACCATCCTACAGGACGGCTCCCACCACAAAGCCTTATCCAGCCCAGAATGTCAGTGGTGCGGGGGTTGAGGACTCTGGTCCACACTCTTCCCGCCTGGAATTCTCTGGCTCTCTGCTGACCAGAGCGGCCTGCCCCGCTTTCTCCACAGCGTCCCACACCTGGGGCTGGCAGCTATGTACAGAAGTCACCTGGCCAGCAGCTGGTCAGCCCTACCTGCTCTCGGCGCCTGTGTTCGTGGCTGTGACACTGACGAAGAAGGACCGGGGCCTCCGACAGTATCTGCTGGAAGCTGCCTATACCTTCCATTCCCAGGTAGGCCCTGTGGAACGGCCCCTTCTTTCCCAGCCGAGCTGTGGGTCTCCCTAGGTCTTCTACTCCGGCATCAGCCTCATACGGATGTGGGGCTCCTCTCTGGAGCTGTTGGGCTGGGTGGGTCCTGCTGTGGTCTCCTTCCTGCCTCAGGACCCTTGCACATGCCCATCCTCTGGCTCTGGCTCTGTGACTTGTTAAGTCTGAATCAGTCTTCAAATCTCAGTTCAGGGGTCTGCTGCTCAGGGAAGCCTGCCTTGATTATCCCAAAGTGGTCATGTTCTTTTGTTACTTGCTCTAATAGGACCATGTTTTTTCCCTTTAGATCACTTTTATGTGTTTTTGTTTTTGGGGTTTTTTGTTTTTGTTTTGTTTTGTTTTGTTTTGTTTTAGAGCAGGAGAGAGAGAAGGGGTGGGGGCAGAGGGAGAGATTCTTAACCAGGCTTCATGCCCAGCATGGAGCCCGATGCAGGGCTCAATCTCACAACTCTGAGATCATGACCTGAGCCGAAATTAAGAGTCAGAGGCTTAACCGACTGAACCACCCAGGCGCCCTGATCACTCTTATGTTTGTTACTTAAAGCTGCTTGACTACTATCAGTCTTCCCTCCTGGTCACTCACTTCCCAGGAAGAGCTTTAGCGCCTGTGTTTCTCACTCCTGTGTCCTCAGCATCTGGCACAGAACGGGCATTCGACACCCTCCTATCTGATCTCCCAGTTTCTGCTCCTCTCCTTGCCATCTGTTGTCCCCCAGCAGCCAGACAGGTCTTCCTAAATCCTAAAAGGATCTTGTCCCTCCTCTGCTCAGAGTTCTCTGGTGGCTTTTATCACTCTGAGTAGGAGCCGGACACCCTGACCTGCTGGGCTGTCCTCCCCATCTCCTGATTCTTTACGAGGCTTACTGCTCTCCACACACTGATGTCTTTTTTTTTTTTTTTTTTTAATGCCAAGCACATTGCTGCCCCAGGACCTTTGCACTGGCTGTTTCCTCTGCCTGGAACACTTTCCCAGATACCCCCTTGTCTCTCTCTCTCGCTTCCTTCGCTTTCTGAAATACCACCTCCTCAGAGGCAGCCTTCCCTGACTACCCTGTCTGACCCCTTACTCCCACTGAGTTTATTAGCAGAGTACCCATCCCCAGGTGCTCTGCTATCTACAGTTGTGTCTGGTGGTCCTGTGCTTCCCCTCTAGGATGTAGGTGCCACGAGGGTTCACATATTTGTGCATCTCACGCTCAGTCGCACTCCCTGTGCCTACAGCTAGCCTCGCACAGAGCAGTGAACCTTTCCTGGTGGTGTAAGAATGCTCATCAATGCAGGGTCTTAAAGGGGGCTTGTGTCTTAGGCTGTGTTTTCCTTGAAGCGGACCTGAGCTAAGGATTTGGCTAAAAGTGATTGGTTAAGAAAAGTCTCCAGGAGGACCCAGTATAAGAGGGTGGAGAAGTTAGGATAAGGAAGGGGAAGAACTGAGTTGGGGGGGGGGGGGTGATGTCAGGTGAAGTGGCAGCCTCTGCCCAATCCCGGGGCGGGGGTGGCCCTGGAGCATGGGTTACGTCTCAGAGTGTGGTCCCCTTGAGGCTGAGGAGCTGGGCTAGTTTTCACTCCTGTGAAACACAGAGGAGGGCAGTGTTCTGGAGGCCCTGGTGCTAGGTGTCAGCAGCAAAGCGTGCGAAGGCTAACACATAGGCACGCAGAGCGGGCTAAGGGTCCCAAGGGGGCCTCTGCAGGGTGCCCGTGGTGCGTGCCATGCCTTGCGTCTCCCCAGGCTATTTGCCGGACAAAATGAGACCCTGTTGATGTGGTCCTGAGTTGTCCTGCAGGGCTTTGCTCTTCTCCAGGTACTGCCTGAGATCTCCAAATTCCCAGTTTGGTTCTTGTCTTGTGAGGCCAAGGAGGAGCCTAAGACCTCACGTTTTTGAATGGTGGGGCTGAGGGTCTTCTCCCGGGAAGAGGGAAAACTTTTGGAGCTGGATGAGGTTCTCGAGACTGAGAAGTCTGCTCTGTTTTCAGAAGGACAGCTGGCTCCCTCAGGAAGCTTTGGTTCACCTCTTCATGGGCACCCCCAAGTCAGAGGTGCCCAGGGATGTCGGGGTGGACATCAGGTACAGCTTGCCCCAGGGGAAGTTCCGGCTCAAGCTTCTACATCCCAAGAAGAAAATGGAGCTGGATGGTAACGAGTGTCCCCTTCACAGTCGCTGGGGCTCAGAGATAAGAAACCTGGTGGGAGGTCGTCCCGTGGGGAAGACAGGGGCGGAGGTTAAACCCTGGTCCTTAACTCTTGTTTTGTTCCCCAGGAAAGATTGAGACTCTTCAGAGTGCCCGGGTGGGTCACCTGGAGCTGATACTGGATGACAGGGACGTCTACTACATTAAGGTTTGTTGCACATCCTCAGGCCTCCTGTGTTGGCACCTGCCACCTTCCAGCCTCTTTCAGCCTCAGTCCCACGGTCCCTGCTTAAAATAGTCAACATCACTATTGGTGTGTTAGTGGTTCTTACCCTTCCTCCTACCGTAACATTTGTGACCTCTTGGTGCTCAGAAACGTATAAAGAAGGAAAAAGTGGGCTCGAACCTCACTACCATTTAGGTGAAAAATTGACGGTATTAGTAATACAGGAGCATGCATGAAACTCAGTGGAAACGGGCAAGTTAAAGCACGGTACTCCCCGATTTTCCAGAAGAAATGGCTGTGTATGTCCCATGTAATCTGTGTTAGTACCTCGGGGCTGCTCTAACAGAGTACCCCAAATTGGGTGGCTGAAACACCAGAAATTTCTCCTGCACAGCCCTGGAGGCCAGAAGTCCCAAATCAAGGTGTTGGCAGGGTGGTTCCTTGGGAGGCGGGGAGGGAGACACTGTTGTGTGCCTCGGGCGTTCCTTGGCTTCTAGCATCTTTTCCGTATGTCTTCACATTGTCTTCCTCTTTCTGGGTCCAGATTGCCTGTTTCTTTAAGGACACCAGTCATACTGGACCAGGACCCACCCTCACAACCTTGTCTTTTTTTTTTAGATTATTTATTTATTTATTTGACAGAGAGAGAGATAGCGAGAGCAGGAACACAAGCAGGGGGAGTGGGAGAGGGAGAAGCAGGCTTCCCACAGAGCAGAGAGCCCGATGCGGGGCTCGATCCCAGGACCCTGGGATCATGACCTGAGCCGAAGGCAGACGCTTAACGACTGAGCCACCCAGGCGCCCCCACAACCTTGTCTCGTCTTGATCATTTGCAAAGACCCTATTTCCAAATAAGGTCCCATTCATAGATACTAGGGGTTAGGTCTTCAACATCTTTTGAGGGGACATGATTCAACCCATAATGCTATAGATTTGACATACCTTTTACTTTTGAGTTTTGTTTTTTGTGTGTATTTGTTTTACATGAAAAGATCACAACCTTTTCTTTGTTGGCACTTTTTTTCCTACTTGAAAATCTACCTTGACAAACTTTTTGTGACAGCACAAATTGCGAGTACAACTTAAATTTTATTGCATTAAAAAAAATCAGTGATACGTTTAAATAATTAAGTTCAAAGGATATGAAAAGGTATAGAACCGAGTGTCCCACCCGAATGGTAGAGCACGTGGCTATTTAAATAAGGATTAAAGAGAAACACGCCATTCCCCAGTGGCACTAACCACTTGCCAAGAACGTTTCCATCCTTGCAGAAAGTTCTGTTGGTCAGCACAGTTCTAGAATTGAAAACTCTCCCCCAGAGCCAACCACTGTTTGATTTTAGTGTGTGTGACTCTTCTCAGAGGGACATTCTTAGCAGTGGAATTCCAAGAGCAAAGGGTGCATGCATTTTTCTCTTAGAAGCTACTTTTGAAGGTTCTTCACCAGGGGACCCTGGATGGGACTCAGCGGGGCTGTTGAGGTCCCTGCAATTGTGCGCAAGTTTTGCGTCTGTCTGTCCGCCCTGCTGGAGAGAGGCTTCAGACCTCCCATCTGATGTTCAACCTAGTCTGGATGAAACCGGCAGTTTTAGCCTTGCTCCCGCCAAGCAGGACATCCGAGCACCGGTGGCGTTGGGTCTGGCCTGTCCACCTGGGTCTCCGGGGGCTTCTCAGGTCCGCCTTTGAGACTCCACAGCCGGGGCTGGGATTTTGCTGCACAAACACACTCTCCACCCTCAGATCCGCTTCCTTCCCCTGGGTGGGGAGAACACCAAGTGTCTGGGGAGAGCGCCTTCCTCCTAAAGCCCCAGCTGCTTGACTCCTGAGGCTACAGATCATTGCCAAACTCCCAGGAGCCTGCCAGCCTCCTCCGGTTGTTTGCTAAATGCCCAAGTGCTAATTGCTTCCATTTTCCAGCAGACCTTCCCGCCGCTCTCCAGAGGGCTGTCTGCAGCCTGCAAACATTTGCTTTTAGACACCTTCCAGTTTCAGCTGCCTCAGATGCATGACAGCAATGGGAACAGCGGGGTTCTGGAAATTTCCAAAGCCTGTTCTCAGGGGGCCATGGATAGCCTTGGGCTCAGAGGCCCACCTTCAGTCCTCTCAGCAAGCCCGTATGAGATGAAGACACCCAGGCAGAGCAGCTTGGAAATACAAAGCAGCAGATCTGGGTTCAACCCAGCTCAAAGCCTGTGAGGCTTAGGAATGGCGTGTGGGAGCGTGTGGCTTTCAGTGCTTCCTCCCGGTGTGCAGGGAAGTCCCAGGCTGCCCGGGGAGCCCTTGTTTCCCGTCGACCTGGCTCAATGTGACTAGTGCGCTCTTCACCTGCTAAGGGGCCTGGTTTGGATGAAATATTCCATAATCATTCTCTTCACGGGCTGCACTTGGCTAATGCCAGGCAGCCTCTGATATCGACAACGTAAAACCATCACCAAGACACCCCTTAAAGTGAGAGAAGCAGGGCAGAATGGAGAGCCTACATCTGTTTTTGTGAAAAGCAGGAGGGAGCTTATAAGTCTATGCTTCTGTGCACACGTGTGGCTGAATGCACATGAACATGCACACACATACACACACACACAGTCATATACGTCCTTCCTTGCCCAGGTGCAGGGAAGACCAAACATCAGGGATTCTGAGAATCCCTTCCTCTTAGAGCCCCAGCTTTCTGGAGGATGCACAAGAAGATGGGCACAGTGGCTGCCCCTGAGGGAGATGGGGAGACTAAGGAGGGGATTGAAACCTATATTTTTCAGTGTCTTCGTTTTTTTTTTCCAACGACTATTTATCTAGTACCTAGAGTGTGCCAGGTACTGGGAAGAGAGCTCAGTGAAAGAGACACAATTTTCTCCTCTTGGAGCTTACGCTGTAATGGGAGAGACAATAAATGAAATAAATAAGCAAATTGTACGGTGATAGGTGGGTATATATGCTGTAGGAAAAGGAAATCTTTGAGCTGGGCACAGGGGTCTGAGGTTATGTGAGAAGGGTCTGGGGGTTGGCTTCAGTTTTAAATAGGATGGGAAAGGAGGCCCAGAGGATGTGCAGAAGAGAGCCATGGGTTCTTTGGGGGAAAGGATTTCAGGTAAAGGATGCAGCATGTGCAAAGGTCCTGAGGTGATAATTTGCCCAGAGTGTTAATAGCACAGTACTCAGGCTTATGTGTTTGGAGCAGAATAGGAGAGTGGACAGAGAGGTGGGGGGATAGATCACGTAAGGCCTTCCAAAAGAGGAATCAGAAGAGAGCAAATCGTGACTGCCAAGAAACAAAGGCAAAAACGGGATTTCGAGAGTGCCTAAAATAGTGGACAGTCTGGGAATGGTGGGGTCGGTGTTACATCTTCGGGGTGAGCGCATCAGCGGGCAGTTAGCAGAGAGGTCTGCTGGATTGGTCTACAGTTGGCAGCAGCAGTCAGCGATGACAGTTGCAGTCGCTTATGGTTCTCCAGAAAATCTCCAGCACCATGACGTGTAGCATGTGTTTTGGGCTGTCCGTGTGTCCTGCCTGCCAGTATCCTCCCACGGGCAGTCCCTTCGGCCAGGTCTGCACTGCTCACTTCCAGAGAAAGCCTCAGCCTTATTGGTCTTTGCAAGGACTTTGACTTTTACCCTGAGGTAGACGAGTGTGTATGATCCTGTGTGTCTCAAAGGGGTCACTCTGGTGGGGAACAGACATCAGGGCCCCGGGGGGGAGCCGGGACAGCCGGGACGAGGATGTGGGGGTGACACAGGTGCTGATGGCCCACGTGGTCAGATCCCAGAATATTCTGCAGAGAGAACTGGCCCAGAGCTGGCTGACGAGAGGGGCGGGGGGTGTCCTTCACATTTACATCTGAACTTATAACAGGGACTATCTACTTTGAAAAAGGTCAAGTTGAAGAAATTGGAGAAGAACCAGCCAAGAAGGCCATTAGCTAAGCTCTGTCCTCTGTCCGGTCTCCGTTCTTATGGGCAGAGCCAGGCCCGCTGGCCGATCCCCCCCACCGCCCCCAGGTGATGCTGGGGTCTTTTCAGGGCCGGAGTGACCTGTGGCCAGCAGCTGGGGGCGAGGCCCAGCGGTGTGAGGTCCAGCTGGAGGTGAAACTCGTGACAGCAGGGAGTCCTGTGGTCCTTATCGGGAACCTCAGCCAGCAGACCGGCAGCAGGTTGGCCTTCTCCGTGTCATTGAGCAACCTGCTGAGCGACCAGGCCCACCTGTCAGGTAGGAAGAGGGACCCCCTGCTGCCACTCCCTCTCTTCAGTGGGCAAGGCTACTGGAGGGGGAGGGCTGAGTAGCCCACATGGAGTCTCCGTCCCCTCCACCTGGCAGTATTAACATCCCACCCCAGGGAAAAATCCAGGCTCCATATCTGCTCACAACTTCCCTTCGGTCCCCCAGAGGCTCCCCCCAACACTGAATGCCCAAGTTGCACGGGGCACGGTTTAAACCTTAAACACATCGCCTGGCCTGGGCGTGGCCGGTCTGGCAGATGCCCGCCCGGACGCCAGAGCTGGGGTGTGGCCCCCTAGCTATGCTCCTCGTGGGGTGTTCTGGGAGATTCCAAGGGAACGATGTCAGGGGCTGGGGCTGCTGGCCACCTGGCGTGGGCACTTTGGGTATTGTCGCGGGCCCTGCTATACCTGTGTGACCTGGCTGAACGTCCATGTGGCAGGAGCAACTTTCAGAAGGTGAGGTTTACCAGATGGCCTAGAAGGCACTGTCATTTCCCTTCTGTTCTACCTTGTTTTGTTCTACTTTATTTAAACGTTTTGGCCCGAACCCACAAAAGTGACTTTTGGGCCACCGACAGTGGCCACCAAGTAATGCTGTGAGCACTCGGACACCAAGGTTCCTTGGCAGAGACTCGGGCATGGGTTCCACTAGGACCCCCCATCCCCAGGCCCCCTGGGCGGTTCCCATTTCCTTGCCTTGCCTGGTGCTGGGGTGGGGTGTCAGTCCCGGGGTGTGGGCCATGACCACTCCACGCCTGCCCCTCTCACTGCCTACCCCCCGCGCAGTGCTGCTGGAGAAGGCGGTGGAGGACGGGCTGCAGGTGGTGGCCCTGGGCGGCAAGCTCTCTGTGCCCGGTTTCGTGGGACTGCACCTCGTGGGCCTCCTACAGAGGCACAGCCGCCTCTGGACCAGCTCCCTGAGGATCAAGTACGGCCTTCTGGGTATGGCGCCGCATGCCGGGCTGGGGGCGAGGTGGGAGGGGGCAGGACCCGCAGCATCTCCGGGGCTCTGGCTCTGAGGGCCAAGGTGCCACCTTGTCACCTTGTCTTGCCCTCACCACACTCTTCCTTAGCCACTGAACACCTGCCAGTTAAAAAAAAAAAAAAAGCTGTGTGTGTGTTTGGGGGAACATAAGCCTGTCTTTTAAAACCTCTCCCTCCATAGGTTCCAATGAGTGACATTAAGTGGAGCAGATCGGAGCAGGGGTGGGGGGTGGCTGAGACCGGGCTGGATGCTCCTCTCCCTGGAATGGGGATGGAGGGCTGCTGGCCGAGGACGGGCAGGTGTCTCTGGGTTGCGCTGCACAGGTCAGGCGAGGCAGCTGGCCCAGGAGTGCAGCACCATCCAGAAGCTGCGGGCGCATAGTGGCTCAGAGGTGACCTATGAGCTGGAGCTGGACCACGAGCTCCACTGCACGCAGACCCCAGCACTCAGCCACAAGGTGGGTGCCCTGGCTGGGCGGGGGTCTGGAGAGAGCCGGGAGCTCATCCTCACAGAGAAGGGTTTGCTCAAGGTCACGTATGGGAACGGAGCTGGAATCGGAGCTTTGGTCTCAGGCTTCCGTGCGTTGGTTCCGTTGGTCTTTATTGAACACCTGCTGTATGTGTACCACTCGGGGGAGACTTGTGCGCATGGCAGCAGTTGGTCTGTGCCATCCCATTGCTGGGCAGGGGCAGAGAGAGAGAGACAGACCAAACCAAGAGAGCTGTAAGTGACGTGGGTGGTAGGGCAGAGGCTGAGCAAACAGGACAGGTAGTCTGGTTTGGATGGGGCAATGGGGAAGTCTTCTTCAGAAAAAAGAAATTGTAAGCGGAAAATGAAAGCGTGCAACAGTTCTGTTCCTATGGAAGCATGCTGCACGCAGGGGGAATGGCAAGTGCAAAGGTCCTGGGACAGGAGGGAGAAATGGAAGGTCAGGATCTCACAGTTCACCAGAGTGGCTGGCAGGGTGAGCAAAAGGGAGAAGCAAGCAGCTGTGCCTTTGTTTAATTTACTTAGTTCATGTTTGCCTCTCCCCCTGGATCCTTGCCCCCGTGAGTGCAGGGTCTTCTTGATTCTTTATTCTTGGGTATCTGATGTCTGGTGCTGGGCATCATATTACTTGGTACTCGGGAAAGATGTGTTCAGTGAAGGAATAAATGAACGAGCCTGTATTGCCTTGACCTGTGGTTCGGAGATAGGAGAGGGCCGCAGGATGGCAGGTGTAAAACCCTGGTCCGCTTCGAGTCTATCCAGGGAGCCAGAGGCCACTGTGGGAGAGTAGGGGGCAGAGAGCCGTGCGGTTGGAGCCATTTTCCCATGGCAGCTGGCTCTTTCAGACCCTTATTGGGGCGTGGACCAGGGTGAGGCCCATGAGCCACTCGCCTCAGGCTCAGCATTTAAGGGGTACCAACAGCCCAGTCAGGTAGGTGAACCATATTCAGATGCGCTGTCCTGCAAAATCAAAATCAATGCAAAGACCATTCTCCTACAGAACTGTCTTCCCGGAGAGACAAGCTTGCCTCCCCCAGGGTGGGTGGCGGCAAGGAGGCCTGGGGACGGGGCAGGCAAGGCTTTCTCGGGGATCTCCCTGGTGCGGTGTGTCCCCAGGTTCAGCTGCGGCACGAGGAGGGCTTGGGCTCCCTGCACTCACAACTGGAGGCCAGCTACGGGATGCGCTGGAATGAAAGCAGCAATAAGAGGAAGCTCCGCATCAGCCAGACCTTCCAGAACGACTCAGGTCCAGCCCTGAGCAATTACTTCATGGAGGTGAGCCCAACCTCGGCAGAGCTTTAACTTGCATGGTGGCATGGCAGCTGGGCATCCCCCCCATCCCTGGCCCCCCACATGTCCCTTCGGGCCTTGGTTGCAAGGACGCTGCAGGCTAAAACTCAGCTTAGCCTTTCCTTACCCCTCTCCCTTACCCCTCTCCCACCTCTAGTCCCCGTGTCCCTGGGGGAGTCTAAGAGTCTAATATCTGCACGGCGTGCAGGGGTGGGTGGGGGAGGGACGCTCATCTGCAAGGATATTTGCAGCGGGTTGTCTGCAAGGGGGCTTGGGAAGCACAGATTTCCAACTATACATGCATTTGGGAAACGGCTTCACTTTCAGGTTTTACCGGAGGGTTATCTGTTTCTGGTAAGTAACATATACGTGAGTGCTTAGCCACTGAATAGGCGATGGGCTCTTGTAAGGCACGCACTAAGTGTGTTTGTCTTTAAATTGTTTAAAAATTTTTTTAGTTGTGGTAAAATACCTATAACCTAAAATTGACCATTTCTGCCATTTTTAGGTGTATGGTTCGGTGTCATTAGTTACGTTCACAGTGTTGTGCGGCCGTCACCATCATCTGTCCCCAGAACTTTTTCATCTTGTAAGCGTGAAACTCTGTCCCCGTTCAGGAATAACCCCCTACTCCCCACTCCCCCTGACACTTGCTATTTCCTGTTGTTATGGGTGGTAGCCATGCTAATGGGGGTGAGGGAGTACCCCATTGTGGTTTTGATGGGCATTTCCCTAACGCTGAGTGATGTTGAGATCTTTTCCACACCCCTGTCGGCCATTGGTTTATCTTCTTTGGAGAAATGTCTATTTAAGTCCTCGGCCCATTTTCGAGTCAGGTTGTTTGCTTTGTTGTTACTGCATTGTTAGAGTTCTTGATACATTCTGGATATTAACTACTGATCAGATACATAGTTTGCAGATATGTTCTCTCATTCCACCCATTGCCTTTTCCATCCTTTGACAGCATCCTTTGGTCCATAAAAGTTTTACCTGTGCAGGTGGTCTGATTGATCTCTTTTTACTTTTGTGGCCTGGGTTTTGAGTGTCCTATCTAGGAAATCCTTGCCACATCCAATAGTTTTCCCTCTATGCTTTCTTCTAAACGTCTTCTAGTTTCAGCTCTTAACATTTAGGTCTTTGATCCATTCTGAATCAGTTTTTGTGTGTGGTGTGAGGTGAGCATCCAGCTGCATTCTCTTGCATGTGGATATCCACTGGTCCCAGCACCGTGTGTCGGACAGACTGTGCTTTCCCCCGTGGAGTGTGCTTGGCATGCTTGTGGAAAAATGACTTGATCACAAATGTGGGAGTTTATTTGGGGGGCCCTATTCTATTCCATTGGTCTGTATGTCTGTCTGTGTGTCCCTGCCATACTGTTTTGATTACTGTAGCTTTGTGAGACCTCCAACTTTGTGCTCTTTTTCAAGATTGTTTGGGCTGTTCAGGGTCCCTTGAGATCCCATCTGAATTTTAGGACGGATTTTTCGGTTTCTGCCACACACACGAAAATGCCATTGTGATTTTAATAGGGATCGGGTTCGATCTATAGGATGCTCTGGGGAGTACTGACATCTTACCAATATTTAGTCTTTCCATCTACGAACACAGGACATCTTTCCATGTAGTCGCATCTTTAATTTCTTCCAGTAACATTTTGTAATTTCCAGCTTGCAAGTCTTTGGCCTCCTTGGTTAACTTTATTCCCAAGTACTAAATTGCTTTTAAATACCAATACTGTCTGAATAAATTCTCCTTGTGAAAAAAAAAGTCACACTTGAAATAAAGCTAAAATTCCTTTCTCAGTTTCCATCTTCCATCCCGGCCCCCTCCTCAGTTACCTGGAAGAAAGAGCAGTTACATTCTAGGGTGCTGGGAGGGAGATCTCTTTCTGTTCCTTTGCTCTATGTGCCGGTCACAGGCACTTGGTTTTGTTTGGTGAGTCTTGCTGTGTGTATCCTTCAGCTACGGGTGTTGGAGAACTTTCTTGTTACTTTGTAGAGATCTACTCTATTCTTTTAAACTCTTGCATCGTGCTCCATCCGTAGCTATGTTCCATCTTATTTGGCCATTGCGTGCTTGTGGTTTCTGGTGATGCAAGCCTGAACATCCTTGGGCACCCATCCCTGGGTACACGTGTGCCAGAGTCTCTGGGGCACACGTCATAATACATAATTTCTGGGTTTTGGAATTTGCCTATTTTTAATTTGCTGTCTTGTGACAGTTTGGCCTCCAAAATGTTCGAACCGATCACCCTTCCCTCCAGCCATGTCCACGAGGAGCAATTTCCAGACTCCGGCCAATACTTGACTTTTAACATTTGAAAAACTTTGCTGATCTGGATGGAAAGGATATCTTGTTTGAATTTGCATTTCCCCGACCACTTAATAATGCTGAGCGCCACCTTTTCTGTATTTTTTCTACCATTGCATTACCCTTTCTGGGGATGGCATTTTTGTATTGACATTTGAAAAAAACTAGAATTTTGACTTCATTGGTAGGAGTTCTTTATATAATTGCAGTACATGCGTTATGTTACTATTCTAAATTGTGGAAATTTCTTATTTCTGGAAAGCATCTGGTCCCAAAAATTTTAGTGAAGAGATTAAAGAGTGTTTGTTTCTGCAAGCCTTCTCAAATGTGGCAGACACCATGCTAGGTTCTGGGGAGACATGCGTAAGATACTATTTATCCTTAAGAAGCTGACAGTGAACAGAAGAGGGAAGGGCAAAGTGAGCAATGATGAGCCACTTATTATTGCCAGGCTATGTTTCAGATGTGTTGTTTGTATTATTTCATTTAACCCTTGTGAAGTAACCACTATCCTCATTCTGCCGAGGAGAAATTGCGTAAACAGACTTGTCTGAGGTCTCACAGCTATTATGTGGCAGGATTGGAATTGAAATTCCAGTAGGCTTCATTGCATACCTTAGGCTCTTAACCTCTTGGCTGGATTGGATTGTGCCAGAATTAATTGACTAGAAAATAATTTACTAAATGGTTAGTCAAGAGGGGAAAAGACTTCCCAGTTCATTCTATGAGGCCAGTATCATCCTGATGCCCAGACCAGACCAGGACATCATGAGAAAAGAAAAACGAAAGACCTCTTATAAATACAGATACAAAATCCTCAAGAAAACACTACCAAACTGAATTGAGCAATATATAAATAGAATTACACAACATGACCAAAGGGGCTTTATCCCCAGAATTCAAGGTTGGTTTCACATTTGAAAATCAATCAAGGTAATATACCATATTCATGGAGTGAAGGATGGAAACCACATGATCATCTGAAGAGAGGCAGAAAAAGTATTTGGCAAAACCCCATACCCTTTCATGATAAAAACACACAATTAGCAATGGAAGAGCACTTCCTCAACCTGATAAAGGCCATCAATGAAAAATCCACCGCCAACATCAAACTTAATGGTAAAAGCCTAACTGCTTTCCCTCTAAGATCAGGAAGAAGCTAGGATGTCTGGTCTCACCACCTCTATTCAACATTGTACTGGAGGTTTTAGCTAGGGCAGTTAAGCAAGAAAAAAAAAAAAATGAAATGCATCCAGATTGGAAAGGAAGAAGTAAAACTATTTCTGCTTACAGATGACACTGTTATATGTAGAAGACCCTAATGAATCCACGAAAAGATCTATTAGACCTAATAAATGAGTTCCTCAAAGTTGCAGCAGACAAGATAAATATATGAAAGTCAGTTGTAGGGCGCCTGGGTGGCTAAGATGGTTAAGCATCTGCCTTCGGCTCAGGTCACGATCTCAGGGTCCTGGGATCGAGTCCCGCATCAGGCTCCCTGCTCCTTGGGAGCCTGCTTCTCCCTCTGCCTCTCTCTCTCTCTCTCTGTCTCTCATGAATAAATAAATAAAATCTTTAAAAAAAAAAAAAAAGAAAGTCAGTTGTATTTCTCTACACTAGCAATGAAAACTGTGAAAATTAAATTAAGAATTCCATTTGCAGTAGTGTCAAAAAAGGATAAATACTTCAGCACAAATATAACAAAAGAAAGTAGAACTAATACTCTGAAAACCACAAAACGTTGTTGAAAGAAATTAAGGAAAGCTGAAATAAATGGGAAGACATCCCATGTTCTTGGATCGTAAAACGAATCTTAAGATGGCAACATTTCCTAAATTCATCTACAGATTCGATAGTCCCTATCTATGCCTATCCAAAACCACGTGATCTCTTTTTGCTGAAACTGACAAGCTGATCCTAAAATTCATATGGAATTGCAAGGGACACAGAAGAGCCCAAACCACCTTGAAAAAGAAGAACAAAGTTGGAGAACTCATTCTTTCCAATTTCAAAACTTACTACAAAGCTCTGGTAACGAAGGTAGTATGGTAGTGGTGTAAGGGTAGACATACAGACCAATGGAGTAGAATTGGGAGTCCTGAAATAAAGCCTTATATTTACAGTCGGTTGATTTTTGACAAGGTTGCCAAAACCACTGAAGAGGGGAAAGAATAGTCTTTTCACCAACGAGTGCTGGTACCACTGGATATCCATGTGCAAAAAGAATGAAGTTGGACGCTTACCTAATACCATATATAAAAACTAATGCAAACCAGATCGTAGACCTAAATTGAAGAACTATAAACCTCTTGGAAGAAAACATAAAAGTGAATCTTTACCACTTTAGAATAGGCAAGGGTTTCTGAGCTTTGACACTAAAAGTGTATTAACAGCAACAAAAACTGATACATTGGGCTTCATCAAAATTTAAAAAGTTTATGCTTCCAAAGACTCCATCGAGAAAGAGAAGTAACCCACAGGATGGAAGAAAACATCTACAAGTTTTATGTCTGATAAGGGATTTTTTTCCCCAAATATATAGATAACTCTTACAACTCAACAAGAAAAAGACAAGGGATTTGAATAGATATTTCTTCACAAAAGGTATACACGTGGTCAATAAGCACATGAAACGATGCTCAGTGTGATTAGGGAAATCAGAATCACAGTGAGATAGTACTACAAACCCACGAGCAAGGGTAAAAACAAAAAAGACACTTAAGTGTTGGTGAGAATATGGAGATGTTAGACCTCTCGTATACTGGTTGGGATCACCAAATGGTATGACAGTATGGAAAAACAGTTTGGCGTATCTTTAAAATGTTAAGAACAGAGTTACCAAATGACGTAACAATTCTACTCCTAGGAACTAGAGAGAATTGAAAACCTGTGTTCACACAAACCTGTATGGAATAGTTATAGAGTATTATTCATAATAGCCAAAAAGGAGAAACAACACAAATGCTCTTCAACAATGAATGGATAAATAAAATAGGATTTATCCATACAATAGAATATTGTTCAGCAATAAAAAGGAATAAAGTTCTGATACATGCTATAATACACCATGCATGAATCTTGAAATCATCATGCTAAGTGAAAGAAGCCAGACGCAGAAGGCCACATATTATATGATTCCACTTATACAAAATGTCCAGAATAGGCAAATCCATAGTAACAGAAAGTAGATTCATGGTTTCCAGGGGGCAACAGGGAGCGACTGCTAATGGGTACAGGGTTTCTTTGGGAGTGGGCTGGGCAGTTCCTGATAACCAGGGAACTCAGTCCAACCCCTGGCTGTCGCGGTGAGCCGGTAGAATGTTCTAGGTTGGGAGTGGAGTCATCTGATTAGCATCTTGAGCACGGGTCTCCTCCAGTTTGTGCTGCAGGTGCCTGAGAGGCAGGTGGATTACCGTATGCAGCTGTATCACTCAAGCCTTCGCCAGCCACACGTGGAGAGCAGCACACACCTGAAGGTGCAGTACAATGGGCAGCTGCCCTTTGTGGCAGGCTTGCAGTGGAAGGACACGTCTCGAGCTACCCTGTGGAAGTGGGAAGGTGAGTGTCATCTCTAGACTCTTTGGCTAGGCGTTAAGATCTCTGGACCCCAGGCCTTTGCCCGGACTGTGCCCATTACCTGGAGTAACCTTTCCTATGTGTTGGTCTGGATGTCAAGACTCAGACCTTTAATGTGTCCCATGACACAATTATATCCTGATTCCTTCCCCTCATCAATAGAGCTCTACATGACTGTCCCTTGCCTGATTCTCCAGGCTTCTCTTACCCCAGTTTACCTGTTGCCCATTATCCTGCAGCCCCACTGGCCTCTTTTCCATTTCTCCAAACATACCTCAGGGCCTTTGCAGTTGCTGTTTCTTCTCCCCAGAACACTCTCTCACTTTTAAGAAATGGATTTGCCATAGTTTATCCTTGAATTAATTTTATTTTTATTGCAGTAATACATAGGTTGAAAAGTAAAGTAGAAACTATGAGTTGGTAATTGTTGAAGGTGGTGAGTATTACATAGGGGCTCATCATATTATGTTCTCTACTCATGTATGTACCTGAAATAATTCTTTAAAAGTTTATTTTTTAAAGCTAGTGTATAATAAATACAGTAATCCTCTGCTTCATGTCTTCCTATCCCAAGTTTTGCTTAAAACAGCAACCACTGTAAACTGTGTTAGCTCTTTCTTGTTAAGCTCTTTGGCTCTTAAAACACTATAATTATACTGTTATTTCTTGATTTTTCTTTTTTAGGCCTTCTCCATATATTTCTAACCAGAGAGGATGAGAATTTAACTCTTAAACCCTTTTCAGATATCTATTTCCCTTCATCCCCCTACAAGAGTTGGTCAGTGAATATTCAATATTTACTTAATTGTGACTCTATATGTGTCCTTCATAGCTGAGATACATGGTATACTATGATTCTAACTTTATGTTTTTCCTGGAGTTATAATTGTCTTTTTCCCGTTTGACCAGTTTTCTATTTTCCTCTTTATAATTATTCCCAGAATTTTTAGTATAAGTACAAAACTTTTTCCAGATGGTCAGACACATCAGATTATGTATCAGCTTCAATTAGTTCTTATATGTTTCTTGGAGACCTTCTTCCTGGATCCTCTGTCTTTCTGCTCCAATGTAGACCGGTTGCACAGCTTTGGTTCTGGGGCATCCCTTCCCTGTCATCCTGGGAATTCCTTCCACTTCTCTGGGTCACAGCCCTGTTTCTTGCACTCATGTCGTCTTCTTTCTTGGTTTACTCTTTTGTTTTGATGGAGCACATCTTCCAGCAGCTTCCTGAGAGAAGTGTATTAGTTTCCTAGGGCTGCTTTAACAAATGACCACAAACTGAGTGGCTTAAAACAACAGAAATGTATTCTCTCACCAGTTCTAGAGACTAGAATTCTGAGTTCAAGGTGTCGTCAGGGCCATGCTCCCTCTGTAACCTGGATAGAATTCTTCCCTGCCTTTTCCTAGCTCCTGATGGTGGCCGTTGCTACTTGGGGTTCCTTGGCATATAGTGACATTGCTCTCATTTCTGTCTCTGTTGTCACTTGGCTTTCTCCTGGTGTGTGTGTGTCTGTGTTTAGACTTCCCTCTTCTTTTTTTTTTTTTTTAACTTTTTATTTATTTATTTGACACAGAGAGAGAGAGGGAGACAGGGAGAGAGGGAACACAAGCAGGGGGAGTGGGAGAGGGAGAAGCAGGCTTCCCACTGAGCAGGGAGCCTGATGCGGGGCTCGATCCCAGGACCCCGGGATCACGACCTGAGCCGAAGGCAGACACTTAACCGACTGAGCCGCCCAGGCGCCCCTTCCCTCTTCTTAAAAAGACACCAGTCCTATTGGTTTTAGGGCCCACCCTACTCTAGTATGACCTCATCATAACTACTTATATCTGTGATGACCTCATTTCCCAAATAAGGTCACATTCTGGGATATACTGGGGGGTTGGGATTTTGTATATTTTTGAGAGACACAATTCAACCCATAATGGGATGTAAACATTTTGCACCCCTGAATGTTTAAATTGTCTTCATTGTACCTGGGTAATTTGGCCAAGTAGAGAATTTTAGTTTTCCTCTTGGGATTTTGAGGACATCGCTCCAGTGTCATTTCAAATAGGATGCTATTTCTGGGCCATCATCCTTCGTATGTGCCCACTTTCTCACTCTCTGGAAGCTTTTAGGAACTTCTTTGTATTCCGAGCGTCTTCAGATCTTATTATGATGTGCCCTGGTGTACATTGACTTTCATCCATTGTACTGGGCACTTCGCTTAGACCCTTTCAACTTGGAAACGTCATTTGGGTCTGGGTAATGTGCTTGTACAGTTTCTTTGATAATCTCCTTCTTTCTGGCTTCTGGAATTCCTGTTGGTCAGATATTGGTCCTCAGAAACTGAGCCTCTAATTTTCTTTCTTTTCTCTCCTTGGTTCCATCTCCTTATCTTTTTTTGTTCTGTTTTGAGGACCTATTTCCTTAACTCCATCTGCCAGCCCTTCTAGTACATTTTAATTTTGGCTATCTTGTATTTCCAAGAGCTCTTTTTTGTTCCCAAGAGTTCTTTTCTTGTAGTGTCCTGCTCTGCGAACACAACTCTTCTTACTTCTCTGAGCGGATACGTTACAGAACTGGGGGACTTTGATCTGTTCTCCCTGAGTTTCTCTTAACTTTTTTTCTGAATTGCTATTAGTAGCTTTCCTCAAATGTCAGACAAGACTTAGGTATGTGCTGTGTTTAAGGACTGGCCACTCAGAGCTTGTTTGGAAGAAGCTCTACATGTGTTTGGGGGTACACTTTGATGGGCTTCTCTGTCGAGCAGTTGAACGGGGACCCCTGGGGTTTGTATCTGTGGATCTTTCTTTTTCATTCTGTTCTTTCGCGGAGCAGTTTTCCCATCCCCTGTGGGACGGGTGCAAGCGGGACAGGGCCCTGGGCTATTCTCTTCAGCATCTCCCTGTTCTCACATGGGCAGCTCACCCTCTGTCCTCATTGTGTCTCGTTTCCCTACATCCAGGCTTCTCTGCCTCAGTTTGCCCAGACAGTAAATCTCCAGCAGGTGGGAGGTCACCCTCCCCTTTGACAGACTCCCACTGCTTTTCATTTAGGTCTCTGCTCAATTGTCACTTTCTCATGGGAACCTTGGCTGTCCTGGGCCGATCCTCATCAACCCCCCCCCCCCCGCCCTTTATTTTCCTCCATGGCACTCAGCATTTTTTACTTAGGTCTCATTATATGTTTATTTGTTCAAGATCTGTCCCTCCTGCCATCCACTGCCTCTGGACTGCTAGTTCCATGAAGGCAGGAGCTGTGCCTGCTTGTTCACTGCGCATCCCCAGTGTCCCGAGCAATACTGGCTGACTTAGTCCTTGAATGGATTAGGCTATTCATAACAAAATATGAGACCTGCTTTCAGTGAATCATGGACAGGCAAAAGGTTATATTGAATGTCACCTTTTTGATGATGGTGGTGAGAGTGATGGCTCTTCCTTTTTTTTTTTTTAAAGATTTTATTTATTTATTTGAGAGGGAGAGAGAGCACATAAGCAGGAGGGAGAAGGCAGAGGGAGAGGGAGAAGCAGACTCCCCGCGGAGCAGGGAGCCCGATGCGGCGCTCGATCCCAGGACCCTGGGATCATGACCTGAGCTGAAGGCAGATGCTTAACCCACTGAGCCACCCAAGCGCCCCAGTATTTACTCTTCTTAATGAGTGCTTCCTCTGTCCCAGTACCCAGTGAGCAGTCTTACTGTACCCATTTTATAGATGATGGCAGCACAGGCTTAAAGAGGTTACAGCTTGGAAAGTAAAGGCCACGTTCTTTATTACCTTTATTACCACACGCCTGTGCCGTCTCTCCAACTTCTTCATGCATTTCTTTTGCCCAACATGTCTCTATGAAAACTTGTCAAACCTACAGAAAAGTGCAATGGATTGTATCATTAACATCAACATACTTTCAGCCCAAGATTCCACCGTTAACATTTTACCCCCACATATCTACCCTTACCACCCGTGTTATTTGTTGGTGCAGGTCGAAGTAAGCTGTAGACCTCTGTACATTTCATGCCTTAACTAGAGTGGAATACACTCCAGGGTACCATTTAATGAGTTTTGACAGGTGCGCACACCGGTGTCGCCCCTGTCAAGATTCAGAACATGAGCAGCGTTCTGTAAAGTTCCCTCCTGTCCCATCCCAGTCATCCTCAGTTCTGAGACATGCCCACAGGGGCTGTGATGAGGCTACCTCTTGGTACCTGCCAGTAGCTCTTTTCATATTGGTCGTACCTGCTTCTCCCTCTCTACCTCTTGCAGGAGCCTTGAACATGGATAGTCCGTGGCTGATGGTCTCCGTGGCTCACAGGCTGGACTGGCCACGCCGACCCATGTTCCAGGCTGTCCTGGAGCTGACACTGGGCAAGGCCTGGACCCTCAAGAACCTGGTGATGAACGTGGCCTACAGGAACCAGGGTCTTGACAGGGAGGGCAAGATCCACCTCTACACCCCGGCTACCACTTACCTCCGGGTGCGCATGCTCGGTTACGTCCTCTGCTCCCCTCCCTGCCATTGGACTCACGGCCCAGGAACCTGGTTCCCTGCCATTCAGAACTTCTTGCATGCAGAGGGAGAACAGCACCCAGGCCTGATACCAGGTCACAGATGTGGGCAGTTTGGATGGCCCAGCATTTATAGTCTTCAGAATTAGTTGCCAAGTGAATTTGGGAGAGTGGACCGCCCCACCCCCTCCATCTCAGTTTCCCGTATTCTTGCTTAGCCGCTGATAGGTTAAAACATGAAAGCAGGTTGAAGGGGAACTCGGAAACAAGTAGACATCAGGCCTTTGCCAAAAACCAGAATGAAAACTTCAAGGTCGTAGGTCAGTTTCATACCAGCTGCTGTGTGTAATTGAGTATGCTTCTTTGCACCTGTTTGATCTCTGAAGCATAACAGTTGGGAAGAAAACCAACCCGTGAAGGATGCCCCAGGTGTCCCCCCAGGGAGCCTGACACATAGCCTCTTCCCGTGTTGGGATGACGAGTGGGACACAGCAGGAGGTCCGGGCCTGACTTGGACCCAGAAAGAGGCAGCTCTGTGGGCCCACCTGGGGACAGCAGAGTCCCTCTGAGGCAGGGGCTGAGTGGTAGCAGGGTGGGGTCAGCCAACCAGCTCCTGCAGACACCCCAGCCAGGGGCCTGACAGTGGCCTGTCCCAGGCGGGTGGCGGGGGGGGGGGGGGCGTTTGGCAGCAGAGATGGTAGCAGGAACTAGTTTGCAGGTGGAACCGATAGATTTGCTGGTGGATGGGCAGTGGGAGGGAGCGCAAGACAAGACCTAAATGGCCCCAAGGTTTTGGCCCAAGCAGCTGGGTAGAAGGAGGGGCCCTTCCCTGAAACGGTAAGCTGGCAATGGGGGTCCTGTAGGTTCTGGGGGGAGACCCAAGGTCAGTGACCTATGGGACAAGGTTTTATGGAGTTCTAGTATGTGGCAGGGGCCTCAGTCATGCCTAAACCCCATTTTGACCCCATCACCTCCACTTGGGAGGCCCTGAGCTGTGTGAACAGGGGGCGTGGCCTACGGGGTACGGGCACCTTGCTATTCCTGCTGGGGCTTGTGCCAGGGGCAGTGGGCTCGGGTGCACAGCCCTGCACAGAGCTATGGTGCTCTACCTCCCCTGTTCCTTCACCGCCCCAGGTCCCCGATCACTCCTCGACGGGGGCTTCAGGTCCCTGTTCGGGCACCACTTGTCGGCCTCAGAGACTCCCCCAGCTCTTCCCAGGGCTCTGAAGACCATAGCAATGGTGCAGGAAGAGAAGGCCACCTGCGGGTGCATGCCCCTCGGGATACAGAGACCCTGCCTGCTAATAATAGTGGCCCAGTGAGATCATACTCCCTTTCCGAGCCAAAGAGGAGAGAGGGGGAAGGGAGTTATCTTCTCTCATAACCGATACTTCAGATTCTCTCTTTGCTCAGGGCTGAGGGATGGAGGGAAGTTTGTCCTCTTTCCTCAAGACCCTGTAGGGAACAGCAATTTCAGCCTGGACCCGTCGGGAAAGGCCTCACAGGGATGGTATCAGAGGGGTTTTGAAGGATGAGTAGGAGTTCCCCAAGTGGGAATGGGGAGAAAGGGCATCCCAGGGGGAGGGCATAGGGTGTGCAAAGGCTTTGGTCGTCCTCCCCTGCCTCGCCGTAGGTATCCACGGTGACAACGTTGGCCCAGAGCCTCTTCCGCAGCCGGAGTGAAGTAGAATCAGCCTGGAGTGCCGCAGTGTGGAGCGAGATCCACGCAGAGAACAGCCAGGACCTTAAGATACTTCACTGCTGGTTGAAGGGCCCCCTGCAGGAGATGAACCTAACGGCCGCCTACAGGCACATGGAGCAGGTGGGTCCAGGCGGCCCATGCTGGAGGCTCCGCTGTTGAGAGACCCCCAAATCCCTCACCTGGGATGGGAAAGCATTTAGTGCTCAGCCTATGACCTTGGGCCTTCCTGAGCTCAGTTTCTTTATCTGTAAAATGGACCCCAGCCGTATTAGCGCAGACCCTGGAGCAAAGCTCCGCCTCATGGAGCCAGAAGCCCGAGACCATTCCCCGCTGGGCACCTGGGGAGGTCCAGGCACGGCGGTGCGCCCATGCGATCTTGGAGTCTGCTCTGGGGTGAGGCTGCGGTCCTGTTCAGCAACCCCTTCTCAGGTGGTCACTCCCGAGGTGATGGGCGGGCAGGGGGAGCTGCCCCTTGGACCCCCGGGCACCATGTTTAAGGAGCCCAGCCCCCGCTGGGCCATCCCTCTCCATCAGCCCGGTCCTTGTTACAGCCCCAGAAGACCCACGTGTCGCTGACGGCCCTGGTGACCAGCACCAGGGGCCAGCCTCGGGGCCTGGAGTTGGAGGGCAAGCTGGAGGAGGTGATGCGGGACAGGAGCTGGTACCAGAAGCGGGGGACCTTCCTCCTCAGGTCCGTGCGGCCCCTTCCCCTTATGTGCGGCATCTGCCAGGAGGGTCTGCAGCATGGAGGGTCCCGGGGGGGCAGGGTAAGCCGTGCTACCTGGGAGGCCCACGCTGCTCCACGGGGCCCAGGCGGAGCCCAGAGCTCAGAGATAATCGCCTGCCTCCCTCAGAAGTCCCTGCACAGCTAGCCCCCTTCCATGAGGATGCTAAGAAATCTGGGAGCAGAAGTCTGTCCTCACCCCAGCCTGAAAGCTGCTCTGGGGAATCTTTCTAGTTCCTAGAGGCGCAGCTGGTTGGAAAGGTTGTTCTTGTGGTCTGGGGGTGTAAGGGGGTGGGTGGGTGGGGGAATCAGCAGACCTAGCCTCAGCTCCAGCCTGTGTCCAGACCAGCTGCCTGGCCTTAGTTATCTTCTATAAAAACAGCAATAACCACGACGTGACAGGGGCTGTTATCTGCACAGACCTCGTTCCTTCGTTCATTTCATTTATGTTCATTGAGCACCTCCTGTGTGCCGTGATGCACTTTTCTGGGAAAACAGGGAATAAAAAGGACAGAACTCCTGCCCTCAGGGAGCTTGCATTCACTGCACAGACATTATCTCCTATGATCCCAACCATGGTTGGGATTGGGGTCGGGGGCTAGTATTTGAGCCCCCATTTCCCAGATGGGAAAACTGAGGCACAGAGAAGTCAGTGCTCAAGGTAACAGACCCCAGCTGCTGCCTGTCCTTGGGTCTCTGTTGCCAGGGGCTGGTGATGACCCCCGCCGTGCCCAGGTCACTGGGTTTTCACGAGGGCATGGCGACATGGGGAATGGACGTAGATTGGCGAGACACAGGGCTGATGTGTGTCCTGATGTTCTCCTCTCTGTGACGGTCTTAACCCTGCAAGCTTGTGACAGGCCCAGTCTGAGCTCCTGGGGCCCAGTTGTCCCCTGACCCTGCCAGAAGCTTTAATGCCTTTGGCCCACTCTCCCCTCTCCATGCCAGGCACACCTTGCCTCTGCCCATCCCGCAGAGCCTCCTCCTGCAGGAGAGCTTCACAGCGGATAGGCAACACCAGCGATGCTCCCTGGAAACTAGGCTCGTCCTGAACGGCCAAGAGGAGACCCTGCAGACCGTAGTCCTGGGCTACCAGGCCAGACACCCCTACGTGAGTGGGCTCCGGGGTGCAGCTGGGAAAGGGCCTGAGAGCAGGGGGAGGCCCCCGTCTGCCGCTGACCCATCTCTGTATGTGTGTGCGCGTGTGTGCCCTTCCCTCCCAGGTCTGCGCAGGCCTGACCCACCCATACGACGGCAAGGCTGTCCCCAGGAACGTGGAGGGGTGCGCTGTTGCTTGGAGCCAGCACGCCGTAAGTGAGCAGAGCCCGGGGACTGGGCACCCCAGCGGTCCCCGATCCAAGCTGCCATCTCCTCTGAACTGGACGAGCAGAATGCTCTCTGGCCTGGGTTTTCTGTTCCACTCTGTCCCCACTATTCTAGCCTACCTGACGGCTAGAGGGGGCTTTCCAGTATGCCGGCAGAATCATGCCACTCCTTCTCTCTGGACGAAGACCCTGGCTGTGCCCTTCTGGTCTTACTGACCCTCCAGGCCACCTGAGACCACTCTGTCCCTTCTGCTGCCACCTTTCACTCAGCCTCCTTTTGGTTCCTCACCCAGCTCTTTCCTGCCCCAGGACCTTTGTGTGTTCTGTGCCCGGAGCTGTCACTCCTTCAGCTTTGCCTCCTTCCCTTGTACTCACTGCTGAGGGTTTAGCTCACGCGTCCTCTCTTCCAGGAAGCTTTTCGTGGCCCCCAGACCACCTCCCATCCCCCGGTTACGTGTCCTGCACACCCCACACTTCTGTTCCTAGCACTTCCCGCAAATCTCAGTCCTATTTTGACGTGATTCTCTGACCAATCACTGTTCCCCCTGCTAGTCCGTAAGATCCGTGATTGATACCGTGTCTGCATACCTCACGTCATGGCACTTTATTTCATTACACTTTGCAGATATTGCATTTTTTTTAATACACATTGAAGGCTTGTGGCAACCCTGCATCCAGCAAGGCTGTTGGTACCGTTTTTCCAACAGCATTTGCTCACTCTGTCTCCGTGTTCTATTTTGGTGACTTGGGCAATATTTCACTTTTTCATTATTATCCCATTGGTTATGGTGATCTGTGATCTGTGATTACAACTGGCTGAAAGCTCAGTTAGCATTTTTTCACAATGAGGATTCTTTAGATGAAGGTATGTACTTTTTTTCTTTAGTCGTAATGCTACTGCACGTTTAGTTGACGACAGTGTAAACATAACTGGTGTGCGCACTGGGAAAGCAAGAATTTCATCTGACTCGCTTGTTGCCAGACTGGCTCCCTGGTTTCCGGGGCGGTCTGGAACCGAACCCGCGGTATCTCCAAGGTACGCCTCTGTTTACCATCGGAGCTGCAGGGCCTGGCGCATCATCATCCGCGCTCAATGAATCGTTGTCACCCCCGAGTTATTGAGAGTCTGTTGTGCACCTGACCCAGAGCAGCAGGCGACAACCTTTTTCCGAGAAGGAGCGGATAGTAACGATTTTTGCCTCTGGGGGCCGTGAGGTCTCTGTTGCAAGTACTCATCCGTGCCTTGGTAGCACAGACGCATTCTAGAAAACACACGTGAATGGGCCCGACTGTCTTCTGATAAAACTTTAGCTAAGGACTAAATGCTTGTGTGCGACCCCCCCCACACACTGCCAGATTCATATGTTGAAGCCCTAATGTGAAGGTATAGGGAGGCAGGGTCTCTGGGAGGTGGTTAGGTCATGAGGCTGGAGCCCCCACGATGAGATTTCTGTCCACCTGGCGAGGGCGCAGGAAGGAGAGAGCCGCCTGCCAGCCAGGAAGAGGGCCTTCTCCAGAACCCAACCATGCTGGCGCCCTGGTCTCGGACTTCCAGCCTCCAGAACCATGAGGAATAAATTTCGGTTGTTTAAACCACTCCGTTTATGGGACTTCTGCGAGAGCAGCCTGAACTGACAAAGGCAACTTTATTTACAAACACGAGGCAGGTCTGGCTCCCTGGCCGCAGCTCTCGGACCCCTGGCTTAGAAGGTGTTGGCATTAGTCTTCCTGCGACTGAAATTCATTTTTGCCCACATGCCCATAGTGAATGATCCCACAGCTCTGGGCCCCCGTTTCCTCGTCTATAAAACAGAGACAACAGTACCCATCTCTTAGGCCGTGGTTATGGGGACTGAAACGTAATGTAATAATCGTCCTCAGGTACTTGACACGTGCCCACTCGGCCCTCATCCCAGACTCCTTCTGGATCCCTGTAGGAGTAAAAGCCCCGGGAGGTAACCCCATTCTCCAGCAAGCGTTTATTGAGCACCTACTATGTGTCAGGCCCTGGACGAAGAAGTTAGTGGGGGTTTCTCCCTGGTGGGAGATACAAAGGTCTGCTGAAGGAGGGTGAAGGGGGGCCAGCTGTTGAGCACTGAGACCTCTTCTTCGAGGGTCCCCATCTGCCCCACCAGTTAAACAAGGCTGTGGATGGCTCCCAGAGCTTGGTAGCCAGAGTCCTTGGAGCTCCTGAGACGAAACAAAGGACAGAATGGCAGCCCAACACACCTGCAGAAAAACCTCCCCATGGTGTTGAGTGTTTTTTTTCAAACCGGAGATTGCAGAATGGCGCCATGGGCCAGGTCCAGCCTGCAGATGTGTTTTGTTTGGCCTGCTTCGCACTTCACATTTTTAAAAACATTGTCCACATTTAAAATCAGAAGATTTGGGGTAAAACCCAGATTTCTGCTTCTAATTAAAAAGAAATCAGAAGATTGGACACACGGGACCTAAAATCCCACCTGCGGACAAGAGGCGAGAACCAAGTCAACGGGGACCCTTGACCCCAAGTCAATGGAGTTGAATTTGGCTCTCTGTTCTTTCAAAAAACCCTGTCTTTGTTTAATGACACAAATTTATTTTTCTCCTCTTGGGCTTTTATTTATCCCTCTTCCATCTTGTTTCTAAAATAAAGCCACGGATTCTTCTAAAGTTGTACACCGACGATAAAATTCCGCAGCAAGACATTTTTAACGTCCCCATCAGCACAGATCGGAACAGATGGTGTACCCTGCTCCCGTGGGCTTGGCATGTGGGGGAGGCTACAGAGTTGCTGAGAGAATATGTGATGAACCATGTGTGTTAGTGTCTTGTGGCTGTTTTATCACAGTACCATGAACTTGGTGGCTTAAGACAACGCAACTCACCTTACGTGATCTGGAGATAAGAAATCCAAAATGGGTTTCACTTGGCTAAAATCAGGTGTTGTCAGAGCTACATTCCTTTGGGAGGCTCCAGGAGAGAATCCATTTCCTTGCCTTTTCTAGCTACTAAAAGCCACCTGTTCTCTTGGGTCATGGTCCTTTTCTCCATCTTCAAACCCAGCAGGAGTAGCATCTTCTCTCTCTCTCTGACCCTTCTGCCTCCCTCTTATAAGAACGCTTACCATTACCTTGGGCCCACCAGCTGATCCAGGATAATCTTCCCATCTGAAGATTCTTAACTGCAAAGTCCCTTTTGCCATGTAAGGTAACGTATTTATAGGTTCCAGGGATCTAGACGTGGGCATCTTTGGGAGGGAGGGTATTATCCTTCCTGCCACACTATGAATTCAACATTCTTTCACTTCAGCCTGGCTTTGGCCTTGGGGTTGCAGGTGATCACGAGTGATTCTGCACCCTTCCAGATATTTACTGAACAGTTGCCATGTGCCAAGACCTGTGTTAAGTATGAGACATACCACATTGAACAAAACAGACTAATACCAGGGCGCTCCCTTGGAGTGAGACAGGTCCTCAGATTTGACCCCTCAAGCCCATGCCATTAACCCTACTTTAGCATCCCTGTTTGAAAGACCCGCGTGCACCTGTCCCCACTTCCTGCCCTGTGTGTGGATAGTGTGGACAGCTTTAACCCATCCATCTTGGGGCCATTTTCTTCTACCTGGTGGATTCTAAGGCTGGCTTCTGCAGGTACTTGGAGATGGGAAGTCCTCTCTCTCAGTGCCACTGGTTCTTGCTCACCCAGGCTCAGAACAGGGAGGTCGAGGCCACTTTGAAAGTCAACCAGAAAGTCATGCTGCACTTAAAGGGTCTGCACCGTGACCGATCTCAGCGTGGGGAAATCTGGCACAGCCTGGCCCTGGACGCAGCTCACGCCTCCCAGGTACCTGTCCCCAGGTTGGGCGAACACTGGTTTGCAGCCTCTGAGCGGACCTCAGCTATTGGAGAGAGTAAGTGGTACTGTTTCTTTCCAGCTGAGGCTCCCCCAAGCCCTGCGTTTGGATGGGGACGTCGTCTTCAGACGGGGTCCCCGGGGAGCATTTGACTGCAGCCTGGACACAAGGGCCATCATCAACCACAATGTCACATCCCAGGTCAGATGGCTCAGCTCCGCCTCCTCGCTGAGGGAGGGGAGGTGTTCGGGTCAGAGGGCAGGTGTCCCTGTGCGGTGGCTGAAGAGGGGGCGGGGTGGCCATGGCAGTGCGCGTGGGATGACTCAGGATGCGTTGGCTGTTGTAATAAAAGCCTGCTTTCCTGTGAAGGTTTACTGCCCAGTCCTGTCACAGTGCAGTGCGGTTCTGTGGCTTTGCTGCCATTTGTACAGGGGGACGGGGACAGTGGGAATCATGCAGGAGGTTTTCTTGGGCCGGCCCCTTAAGGGGGGGGCAGGCCACTCCTGCTCACATTCCATTGGCCAGAACTCATTACATGACCCTACCCAGCTGCAAGGGGGGCTGGGAAATGTAGTTTTAGCTGTGTGTCCAGGAGGGAAAGAAAATGCAGCTTGGTGACCATATATAGTAGCTGCCATAGGTATATATTTGCTCGTTCCATACACGGATTGTGTCTCTGCCACATGCCGGGCTCTGCACTATGTACTGGGCTTGCCTGGGCGACGGTTTCTCTCTCTATCTCCATCTCCAGGGAGCTTTCAAGTCCAAATCTTAGCTCCACTGCTGATTGACTGTGCGACCTTGGGTAAATTATTCAACCCCACTGAATATCGGTTTTCTTGCTGTGAAATGGGGATAGTGATACCAGCCTGTGAGAGCTGGGGTGGGGATTAAATGAGGTGACAGTTATAAAGCTAGTAGTTGAGTGTCCGCTTCACGGTCAGGGTCAAATAGAATGCAGCCGTGAACATGGGAGACAGGAGCAGACGCTGTGGCAGGGGACATAGGGGCACCGAGGTCCCAGAGTTATCTTCCCAGCTCCATGTCTGGGGCCTCACTTCTCATGCTTCCCAGTAACGCAGCCTGAGTAGGATTGGGGCTAAGAAGCATCACAGAAGGTGGTTTCTGGCATGTGCTCTTGGCTTGGGCTGTGGGCATACTCTGGGATGACCTGTTGCTCTTCGAGTGCCCAGCCAGCTACCTTCTGGAGTTCTGCATCTCCCTCCTCTGCTCCCTCTGACCCTCCTCCTCCACCCCCCACCCTGTCAACAGGTCTCGGTCCAGCTGAACAGACCTGACTCCCACTTGGCGTTCCTCCTCCAGCTCAGACATCCCCACAGACCAACATTCCCTCCAGACTTACAGTACAGACGTGGTCGCTCTGGGATGACCTCAGGTTGCCTGCCAAGTGCTGTCTCCGAGCGGCGCAGACAACTTGCTGGGAGATGGGGCGGAAGGAAGGGAGGATGGAGGCCCGGGTGTGGGGTAGGGGAGGCCACACCAGGATGTTGGGCTTAGCCAGACAGCCAGCCCAAGAATCAAGAACAGATGGCAGGGAGGTTTCCAAATCCATCATTTGGAAGTGATTGTCCAGGCCAGAAGGAGTTTGAGCTCCCTGGGTGGGGCGGAGGGGATAGAAGGATCACAGTTCACCCTTGAAAATGGAGAGAGGCAGAATTGTCCTCTCAACCCTGTTCTGTATTTGGAAGAAGCCATCTGATCCTTTTTTGACCTCGGAGTGTTTTGCCCAGTGTGGGGTGGAAACACTGAAGGGTTTAACTCTACAAGGAAATAAAGGGCAGGAAAGGGGGGCCAGGCAGGAGGGCTGTGCTCTGCTGCCCCAGCACTGGGTGCTTAGAAAACCCCACATGTTAGCTGATTCACCGAACAAGCCTCGTGTGCTGTACTCAGGAATTAGCGGACTGGGGACTTGGAGGCATAGATGGGTAGTCCCATCTGGGATGAGGCCCAGAACTTGACAGCAATTTTTAAATGCCTGCCATGTGCTCAGCCATGTGCTGGTGGCTTCGGGAACTCTAAAGGAGCCTGAGAAGAGCTTTCGATTATGGAAACTGGTCCTCCTCAGAGGCACCTGTTTTCACAGGTCAACAGCTCTGAAATCAGGATGTGTCTTCAAATTCCCACCGGTTCGTTGTTTTGTTACCAGCTTTTTCGCTTTCATGGAGGGGGGTGGGTGTCCATAAAATCACAGCGCATCTCAGGGCCCCTGGCATCCCAGATCTGAGGGTGTGCTATCACTCTAATCGATGGTGTTAGGAGCTGATGCCTCTGGAGTGTTGACCACGTGCCAGGCTCTGTTCGCAACACTTTACGTAAGTGGCTCATCTCATGGATGCCCCATGACACTGCTCTGGTAGCATTCTGCAGATGAGAATCTGACACAGAGAGTGGTGACATGACTTGTACATAGTTACTGAGCGTGTAGGTGGAGGATCCCGGATGGGAGCCTGATGCCCCTGGCTGTGCTCATCACGGGGCAGATGTACTGAAAACCTGGATGCTGGGTCATCTCAAGGGCTCAGACTTTATCATCACTTTTTTTAAAAAAAGATTTTATTTATATATTTGTTTTAGAGAGAGCGAGCGCACAAGCAGGGGGAGGGGCAGAGGCAGAGGGAGAAGCAGGCTTCCCGCTGAGCAGGGAGCCCCAAGCAGGACTCGATCCCAGGACCCTGGGATCATGACTTGAGCCGAAGGCAGATGTTTCACGGACTGAGCCACCCAGATGCCCCTATCATTACTTTTTATTTATTTATTTATTTATTTTTAATTTTTTTTTATTTTTTAAAGATTTTATTTATTTATTTGACAGAGAGAGAGCACAAGTAGGCAGAGCGGCAGGCAGAGGGAGAGGGAGAAGCAGGCTTCCCGCGGAGCAGGGAGCCCGATGCGGGGCTCGATCCCAGGACCCTGGGATCATGACCTGAGCTGAAGGCAGACGCTTAACGACTGAGCCACCCAGGCGCCCCTATCATTACTTTTTAAAACAGCAGGAGCCTTTGTTCACCTTAGCTCTGTGGGTGAAGTGGGGCTGGGGAGCTCAGCCTTGTCAGCCTCTGTCCCCCCTCTTGAAGCCCCCCGCAAAGCATCCGCTGCTGGAGCCGCACGCAGCAACTCGCCTGGCAACTATGTGTAGTCCTTCCCCTCCTCGCGCGGCCAGCGCTCCAAGGAGATCAAGGCCTGTTATCCGGGCATTCTTTGTTATCAAGGAGGTGCACCCGGTTGGCCGCCCCTAGAGCCCCTGACCTTGAACGCCGAACATGTTTTTTCTCCATATCCTGCCTGATGGGAATATAGAGGGAGCAGAGCATCCGTACATTCCCAGGGAGAGGGGAAAGCACCTGTGGGAACGGATGCGTGTTGTCTCCCTAGCCAGATATCAGTGGTCATGAGTACAGTGTGATCGCATCGTTGTGTAGGTATCTACCCGATGTCATGACCTATAGCATTTGTGGTCCCGTTGTCTGCACAACGGGGCCACTTGCATAATTTGTACCTAGGACCGTACCAGGCCATCCCAAATAGTATATCCTATTGGCAGAGTCTTATTTATCTGCTCCTGTATCAGTTGGAAAACTTTCTTCTTTGTGTCTTCCCGGGAGGGGGAGCCCATACACCCTGGGAACACGTGTCAGGCCAGAGATGGGCAAAGAGGGGTTTTCCTAAGCGTAGAGGCGTTTCCAAGGGCTGAGATTGGCAGTTTGGATTCACCAGGCAAGGCCCGCAGTTGCTGATTGCGGGGGTTCACGACCCACCCAGCAGGTGGTCTTATTCTGTATAGGAGCCAAGGTTAGCCCAATCAGCGAACAGGTTCCCCTGCACAATCTAAGGGGGAGAAGTACGCTGTTGAGTAGGCACCAGAAAAGGCAAGTCATGATTGTCTAACTGAACGCGTGAGATACCACCACCCCTGGCTGAGGTTATGTTTGCCAACACCAACTCGTCCCCGCTCTGGTACGCAGTGGGGTGAACCTCCGTCTAACGATGCCTCATGAGGCAATTAGGATAGCGTCCCTTTTTATATGAGGCCCGGGTTGTGTGCCTCCATTGTTTTTGGCGGAATGGGGTGGAGAAATGGGTGGTGGATAGGTCTCCTTCTGTCCCTTCCCCCATGGGACCCAAACTCCAAACCACGGTGGACTTGTCTGCCATTTCCAGGGTCATTTAATTATATCTCCCCGTGGAGGTAGATCTCGTGTCGGGGGCATTAAAGGTTACCTTGTGTCCCCACCTGCAGCAGAGAACATCCTTCCTGCGTGCTGTGTCTGCTTGTATTCTAAGTCAGGTCCGTGAGTGAGGAGCGTATAGGCCCTGGGACGGTTGAAACGTACGTGGTCATTTAATGTCCACAGAGCTGTTGACCGGTGGCGTGTCCAAAGGGCCGGTGGATGGGTTTGTCATCACATCTGTTGCCAAGTGCATCCGTGCCCTGCATCAGTCCAGCTGCAGCGGGAGGGGATGGTACGGGGAAATGCCAGTGGGTGTCTTGAGCTTCGGCTCCCTCCTGCACTTCACGTCCTGCAAAGCGGGGGCCTTGGTGGCTGTCAGTGGGCGCCCCGCGAGCTGCGCACAGCTGTTCTAGGCCACCGATGGTGGCTTCACTGGGTAGCATGCTTACTGGGGCAAGCTTGCAGGCGTCCTGCATCAGTGTCCACACGCATCCGAGCAGAACAGCAGCCTCCAGAGAGAGGCAAGGGACCCATGCAGTCGACCTGCCCCCTTGCTACCTGTCCAGTGTCTCTTGGCAAAGGTCACGGTCATTCCCAGCACAGGTTGGGCGTTGTTGGCAGGCGGTTGCGATGTCTTTGTAACACGGTGGTAGACCCCCAGTTCTTAGCAGTGGCCCACCAGGACTGTTGTTCTGGATGTCTCATCTTCTCGACGAGCCAGGTGGCGATGTCTTCTGTTGGCACATCTTCCAGGAGGTGGACGCAGGCCAACTCATTAGCCTGTTGATTTCCGGCTGGGGTGTGTGCTGTGTGTGCATCTACGTGGTAAACGGTGATGTTCATACCTCTTAGGCATCAGAGTATGTCCTTCCGTATGTCGTTGCCCCAGAGTGCGTGCCCGATCCCCGTGCCGTCCTGTGCCTCCTGCTGGAGCAGCCACAGGGTCAGTCCTCCGTAGGCTGCCCCGCTCTCAGCTGTCTGTGCACAGAACAGTGGGGTCAGGGGGCGCCTGGCTGGCCCAGTCGGTAGAGCACATGACTCTTGATCTCTCGGGGTTGTAAGTTCGAGCCCCGCGTTGGGTGTAGAGATTACTTAAAAATAAAATCGTTAAAGGGGATCCTGGGTGGCTCAGGTTAAGCTTCTGCCTTCGACTCAGGTCACGATCCCAGAGTCATGGGATCAAGTCCCATGTTGGGCTCCCTGCTCAGTGGGGAGTCTGCTTCTCCCTCTGCCCCTCCCCCCACCCATGTTCTTTCTCTTACTCTCTCGCTCTCTCGCAAATAAATAAATAAAACCTTTAAAAAAAATGAAATCATTAAAAAAAAAAAAAGGATCAGGAACAGGCTCACAGAGCCGTACCATCATGCTGCTTGAGGCTCGACCCATTGACTACTGTGTCCCCTGCTGGAGCCTCTCTGTGGAGGGTTGGACCCATCAGGGTACCGCACATGCTCAGGGAGTGGTCCGTCTCCTTCCGGACCCACCCAGTGGGTCCCAAATTCTAATCTTACACTGGTGTACTTTTCAAACGTACTCCTTCAATCTTAGCCCTAACCACACATAAAATTCTTTCCTGAAGATTCTCCTTCCCGAACCTTCTACAACTTTCTTTTTTCATCTAGATTTTGTCCTAAGCTTCCCTCTCTCTAAACAACCAGTGTCATTTCAGGAAAAAATTGTTTTCTTTTCCCTTAACCAAAATGTATTCTCATTCTGAAACCTTTCTTACGCATCTCCCGCCTTTCCTACAGACAGAGTGTGGCTTTCCTTATTATTTCCAGCAGTCTGTATTTTAAAGAGCCTCCCCCCCTCTTTTTTCTTCAGTCTCTGCAGGCGATGTTTTGGTTATTTCCTGGGGTGTTCATATTATAAAGACATGACAAGATTTACAACTTCAAGGGACAGAGAAAGGATGCTAGTTTTTCTCCTAAGAGTTAGGAGGATAATTGCTATTTAACATTTTTCTTTGTAGTAGGGGTTAGAAAACATGGAAAATTTTGTCTGTTTCCTCATCAGTTATCACTAGATTGATTGGCTGATTTATCGCTTTTTAGAGATTCTACCTCTTAGTGTCCTAATCAGGCTTTATTACAAGTTCCTGGATCTTTTTTTTTCTTTTCCAAGTTTGTATTTAAATTTCAGTTAAAATTCAGTGTAATGTTAGTTTCAGGTGTACAACATAGTGATTTAATAATTCCACGTATCACCCAGGGCTCATCACAAGTACGCTCCTTAATTCCCATCACCTGTCCCTCTCCCCTCCCCCGCTCTGGTGACCATCAGTGTGTTCTCTAGAGTTAAGAGTTTGTTTCTTGGTTTGTCTCTCTTTTTAACCCCCCTAAGTTCATGTGTTTTGTTTCTTAAATTCCACATATGAGTGAAATCATATGGTATTTGCTTTCTCTGATTGACTTGTTTCGCTTAGCCTAATCCTCTGGAGCTCCATCCATGTCATTGCAAATGACAAGATTTCATTCTTTTTGATGCATGAGTCATATTCCATTGTGTATACATACCACATCTTCTTTATCCATTCATCAGTTGATGGACATTGGGGCTCTTTCCATAATTTGGCTGTTGTAGATAATGCTGTTATAAACATCGGGGTGCATGTGTCCCTTCGAATTAGTATTTTTTAAAGATTTATTTATTTATTTGCAAGAGAGAGAGAGCACGAGCACAAGCAGGGGGAGCGGCCGGCAGAGGGAGAAGCAGACTTCCCACTGAGCAAGGAGCTCGATGTGGGGCTCGATCCCAGGACCCTGGGATCATGATCTGAGCCGAAGGCAGACGCTTCACCAACTGAGCCACTCAGGCATCCCCAAATTAGTATTTTTGTATCTTTTGGGTAAATACCTAGTAGTCAAGTGCCTGGATCTTAATCAGTGGCATCCTGTGCCCTTCTAGCTTTGCGAAACGGTGCGTTGAGGTCTCTAACTTACTATCATGCTCTCGTTTCCCTTCCCTGCACAGCATGCACTTTCTCCAACAAGTGCATTAGACTTGCTGGCATTTTCGGGGCATCCCGTACTCATGCAGTGGTCCACAAGCATCTGACCTATGGGCCACTCCCTCCCACACAGAGGTCCCTGGCCAAGTTGGCATTTCCCCCACAGATTTCCCTTTTCCCCTTTCCAACACCTCCGCACTCATGGGGTTTTCTCCAGCTTCCTGGCTAGCTCACCAGTTATGCAGCTGATCCCTGGCAGACTCTAAGCCAAGGGTGGGTGATGGCCCAGTGAGACTGAAGAAATGACCTGGAGACAGCAATCAAAACAGAGGTTTCTTGGGGGCACTTACATACAGGGAGGCCAGGAGCAGCAGACTGGAGAAAACATCCGTTGCTGGGATCTACACGCAACAAATTTTATAGTGCAGCAACCGGCCCAGCAAATATTCGTAGCCTCTCCCTCCTTGCATGACCAGCGCTCCAAGGAGATCAAGACGTGCCATGTGGACATTCTTTGTTACGAAGGAGATGCTCGAGGTTGGCCACCTCCAGGGCCCATGACCTTGGATGCGGAACATGTTTTTTCTACGTAACCTGCTTGATGGGAGTATAGAGGGA
This sequence comes from Halichoerus grypus, assembly GCF_964656455.1. Taxonomy (NCBI): domain Eukaryota; kingdom Metazoa; phylum Chordata; class Mammalia; order Carnivora; family Phocidae; genus Halichoerus; species Halichoerus grypus. The sequence continues at coordinate 31,630,652 of NC_135717.1, forward strand.
GCACAGCATCCGTACATTCTCAAGACAGTGATTAGCAGGGTCATTCGGGGTATGCTTGCACAAACCAGCCAGCCAGCATGTACCATACACCCCCTCTATGAAATTTTAATCCCATAGACATCCTGTATTTGTGTGCTGTATGCACATCTGTGATTTGCACACAAGAAGTTTGTTTGTTTGTTTTTTAACAATTTTTTTTTTTTTTTTTAAGATTTTATTTATTTATTTGAGAGAGAGAGAATGAGAGAGAGCGAGTACATGAGAGGGGGGAGGGTCAGAGGGAGAAGCAGACTCCCTGCCGAGCAGGGAGCCCGATGCGGGACTCGATCCAGGGACTCCAGGATCATGACCTGAGCCGAAGGCAGTCGCTTAACCAACTGAGCCACCCAGGCGCCCTGTTTGTTTGTTTTTTAATACACCCCCAACAAACCAGGTTTTGCATTTGGGGGCAATATTACCCGTGTTGAGAATGCATGTTCTTTGGGGGTCCTCAGGCCCACAGAGGCCAGGAGGAAAACACGGGTGTATCCTAAAAGTTCTCAGCCCAAGCCACGTTGGAATCACTTATGGAGGTTTTAGAACATACCTAGACCCCAGCCTGGAGATGCTGAATTGATTGGTCAGGGGGTCCCAGGCATACTTTAAAAAAAATTAATAAACTTAATATTTCAGAGCAGTTTTAGGTTTCCAGAAAAGTTGCAGAGAAAGTATGGAGAGTTCCCATGTAATGCCCCCACCCCCCGACCCACCCTGTGTTCCCTCTTACAAACATCTTACATTAGTGTAGTACATTCCAACGGGCAAGCTGATATTAATATATTATTATTAACCAAAGTCCATAGTTTACATCCAGGTTCACTCTTGGGGGTGTATAGTTCTATGGGTTTTGCCAGACGCAGAATATCATATACCCATATTTACTGTATTACAGAGAAGAGTTTCACTGCCCTAAAAATCCCCCATGTTCCACCTACGGATCCCTTCTACCCTTAACCCTTGGCTACCACTGAACCACTATGTAGCCTTCTCAGGCTGGCCGCTTTCACTGAGTAAGATGCATTTAAGGATTTTTCAAGTCTTTTTTGTGGCTTGAGAACTCATTTCTTTTTATCACTAAGTAATGTTCCCTTGTGTGGATAGACCGGTTCATCACCTCCTCTTTGGAGGGATAAGGCATGCTTTTAAAAGTTTCCCACTTGACTGCAATGTACATCCTAGGGCTGGAACAACTTCTGCCCTATAGATGGGGAAACTGAGGCTCAGATAAGGAAAGGGGCTTCAGGTTCTGCAAAGTTGGTGGAGGAGCAGGCCTCCCTGCTCCACCCCCACCCTTAGGGGCCTGACCAAGCCTGGCCCCCAGTATGGCTCCTCCTTGTGCACCGGACACCTTCCCCTTTGAGTCCCAGAGCTTCTGGGGGTCTTCTGGACCCCGGGGGGGGGCACTGTTGGGGGCATCCTTTTCTGTAACTGAGTGGCCCAGGGGTCTTCTGCTCCCTGCCCCCCTGCTGTTCCCTTCAGGCACAAGCATGAATTTTAGAGCCCATGCAGGCCCATATTAAATATGTGACTCTCTTTGGGCCTCAGTCTCCCAATCTGTAAGATGGAAATTCCCATTTCACACATGCTGGGAAGGACAAGGTAAGACTCTGTCCCTGGGCCAGGAGCTGGGGTCCGGGAAGGCAGTCCACCACCGTTCCCTCTGCCTCCTCTCTTCCTGTGTGCTTGCTGTCTGTGGGGCTTGGTGGTTCTCAGAGCTGGAGAGGCTCGGGAAGGCTTCCTGGAGGAAGGGCCCTCCCATGTAGCTGGTTCCCACAGACCCTTCCAGTAATCCCTCCACTTCTAAGCCCTCTCCTGCCTCCCCTCAGGTGCAGGTGGCTGCCCGACGATACAAAGACCACGGCCTCAGTGGCTCCCTGTCTGTGCACACGTCCAGCCGGGAGCTGGTTCTGCTGGAGGCCAGCACCAGCCAGGACACCCAGAGACGCAGCCGGGGCTGGGACATGAGTGTCCTCCTCCACCAAGCAGTCCTCAGCGCCCCCCGGGCCATTCAGCTGCAGCTGTCCAGCAAGGTGGCCCCAGCCAGGTGAGGGTCCCCAGGGGCTGTGCGAGGCAGGGGAAGGGCCTCCAAGGGCAGAGGGCTCGTGTCCTGGGAGATGGGAAATCTTCGTTCAGAGAGGTGCCCTCTTCCATGACTCGGGGACCAGGTCTAAATCACCCCTACTTTGGCCGTTCTTGATTTTAAGCCATTGAGGGAAAGGAAGAAGGAGGCATTCAGTTTTCTTCATCATTCTTTTTTCTTTTCTTTCTTAGTAATGACTGCATTCATTGTGGATGACTTGAAAGATGACAATAAAGTATAAAGCATAAAACAGGAGTCTCTAGAGATAGTCACGGGGAGTAAGTTGGTACAGTCCTTCACCTCGGACTGTATCTTCACATGGGCGTTTATCCACTACGATATGGCCATCAGGGTCCTGGGCCATGGAGCCAGCTGCCCGGGTTCAAACCCCAGCTCAGCCTCTGGGACTTTGGGCCAGCCACTGTGCCCTCCTGTGCCTGAGTCTCTCCCCCTGCTTCTTGGGGTTGTCCTCGGGTTACTGGAGCAGCACACGTGCATGCCCCACCAGGGCCTGGCCAGCGAGGATGTTCACTGCCTAGCTGCCATTGTCACTGGCCCTCGGAGTATGACTCATTCTGGCACAGGTCAGATCTCCCTTGAATGTTAGTGCCCTGTTTCCCGCGGAGTCCCAGCATTGGCTTTGTGAATTTGAGGAGACCCAAGGCTCTGGGTATGGTTCTAGATAAACCCGTCCCCAGAATTACCACCTAGAGCTGTCCATCCACGGATTCATCCATCTGTCCGAATGTCCAGCATTGTCTCCAGTCTTTCAAGGGTTTGAGGCAGATTATAAAAACCTATATTGTTCTAGGTCAGGAATTGACAACCTTTCAGGCAAAGGGCCAGTTGGTAAGTATTTTTGAATCTATGGGCCATACAGTCTTGGTGGCAACGACTCTGCTGTTGTAGCCCAGAGACACCTGAGATGACATGCACATGAATGGGCGTGGCTGTCTCAATAAAACTTTATTTACAAAACAGGCAGTGGGCTGATTTTGGCCCACAGATGTATAGGTTGCCAACTTTTGTTCTAGATTTTTCAAAACACATGAGGAAATGAGCGTGAAGGGAAAAGAAAAATGGAGAAAATAGGAAGGTGCTCAAAGTGGCTTTAGGAAACAAAATGCATGTCATGAGGTCCTGTACATTTTTTAGAGCTCAGCTTAAAATTTGGCTCTGAGCCTCCTAGTAGTCAATGAAAAAAGAGAAACCAACCAGTGGCGTTATTTTCAAAGGCCATGGGGAAACACATACACACTCACACCTGTGTGAGTATGCACCAAAGAAGGCATGGCTGATCTTGTTTCTGGTGTTGATCCTCAAGGGAGGTGTCTCTCGTGGTGTCCTATGAAGAACATCTGGGTGGATGATAGGGACCATGTCCTCTTCCCCAATTCTCCAGGACGTTTAATACCAGCCTTGTTGAAGCTCTTTATTTTCTCATCACTCATCATCATATGATGCATTGATAACTTATCAGCAATATCCACTCAATATCAGTGGTTCTATTTTATCCCCCACTTTACAGAAGAAGAAACTAGGGCTCAGAGAGCTTATGTCCTTGTCCAAGGCCACAGTTAGTGAGTAGCAGCACTGGGATTCAAACCTAGGTTTGGCTGACCCCAAAGCCCATGATCTTAACCCCTATTACACTGCATCCCTGTGGGCTGAGAGCCAGTAAAATCAGTCCTATGATGGGTCTGGACAGTGGGGTTCAGGGACCCACCTCCTGTCTGTGGGGATAAGTTTGTACCTTATCCCCATCACGTTCCTTCCTAGGGTTTGGCTGTTTTATAAGGTGCTGGTGGACCAGAACACAGCACAGCTTCTCCTCAAGGCTTCCATGGAGAAGAGGGGAGGCCAGGTCCTGACCCTGCAGAGCCAAGTCCAGCACACGGTGGCTTGTTGGACAGCTCTGCCCCGCCTCCTGACCCTCAAGGGCATGCTGAAGCAGAAGGAGACGCTCAGAGAGGGTGAGCCTGGGGAACACCACAGGGCAGGGGCAGTGGGGGTCTTGGGCAAGCATTTTCTGTGGAACCACAGAGTAGATTAAATCCTGCATGTTTTCAAGTCCACTGATAGTCTGTTTCAGTATCTCACACATTGATGATACCTCTTTGTCAGAAACAAATACCCGTTCTGACAAAGTGAATCTTCTAACAAAATACCAAACCGGCTTCTTATGCAAGACTTGTCAGAGCCTTTAATGTACTAATGGATATTGGAAAAACCCAGGAGGAAGAGTTAGGGGCAGTGTTTCCCAAGCATATTTTTTCTAATACTTTTAATTCTGATGTAATTTCAGACTTACAGAAAAGTAGCAAGAACTTTACAAAGAATCCCATGGGCCCAGCTCCATCAATTACTGACATTTTACCACATTGCTTTATCATACTTCTTCCTTATCTCTTTCTGTCTCTATATATACACATATATGTGTGTATGTACTATTTTTATTTGTGTATGAAAATACATTTTATTCCTGAACTGTGTTTTACTAAGTTGCAGACATGATAGTTCTTCACCCCTAAATAGTGCAGTATTTATTTCTTAAAAATAAAGATAACTCTCGGGGTGCCTGGGTGGCTCAGTTGCTTAAGTATCTGGCTTCAGCTCAGGTCATGATCTCAGGGATCGAGCCTTGAGTCTGGCTGTCCACTCAGCGGGGAGCCTGCTTCTCCCTCTCCCTCTGCCGCTCCCCTGGCTCATGCTCTCTCTCTCTCTGTCAACTAAAGAAATAAAATCTTTAAAAATAAAATAAAAGATATTTTTCTACATTCTACAGTGCAGCTATCAAAATCAGAAAATTGAGAGTATTTCTTTCCCTTTCATGATATTTACATTTTTGAAGAGTACGGGGCAGTCATTTTGTAGACCATCCCTTATTTGGGGGTTGGTCTCATACTTCCTCATGACTACTTTCAAGGAAGCCAAAGTAGTAAGGCACCATCAAATTCAGAGGTACCTGAGGTCAGTACATCCCAGTATTGGTGACATTAGCTTTGATCACTTGATTAACACAGTGTCTGCTGGATTTCTCCCGTTTTTTTTTTTTTCCTTCATATTCTGACCTCAAAAAACAGGTTGAAGAGCATTTCCTCCTCTTTTATTTTCCAAGAGTTTGTGTAAGATTGGTGCTCATGCTCCCTTAAGTGTCTGATGGACTCTACCCACAAAGCCACCTGGAGTGCTCTTTGTGGAAAAGTTTTTTGGAACGTGCATTGATATAGAGGTATTGAGGTTTTCTATTTCATCATGTGTCAGTTCGTAAGTTAAACTTTTCAGGGTATTTGTCCATTTCAACTAAGTTGTCAAATTTATTGGCATAAAGTTGTTCATTATATCTGTTATATCCTTTTAATGTATATGGGATCTATAGTGCTGGCCTGCTCTCCTTCCTGATAGTTGTTACTTTGTGCTTCTCTCTGTTCCTTTGGTCTAGTTAGGATTTCATCAGTTTTGTTGATCTTGTCAGCCAGCATTGGGTTTTGTTTTCTCTCTAGTTGTCTCTTTCCAATTTCTTTGATTCCAGCTCTTATCTCTGTTATTTCCTTTCTTACCCTTAATTTGGATTTACTCTAGTTTATTAAGGTGGACCTTCAAGCCGTTGATTTTTAGACCTTTTTTCTTTCCTAATATAAGCATATAAAACTGTATATTTGCCTCTCAGTATTCTGTGAACTGCTTCCCACAAATTTGGATGTCGTGTTATTTCCATTACTATTTATTTTGAAATATTTTTGGATTTCTCTTGTGATTTCTTCTTTGACCCATGGGTTATTTAGAAGTATATTGCTTAATTTCCAAATATTTGAAAATTTTCTAGATAGCTTCTTGATATTTATTTTCATTGTGGTCAGAGGGTCAGTCTTAAATTTTGTTGTGACTTGTTTTACAAGCCAGTATATAGTCTATCTGTGAACATACGTTATGCACTGAAAAAGAATTTGTATTCTGCTGTTGTTGGGTGTAATGTTCTATAAAGGTCAGTTAGGTCAAGTGTTTGGTTGTGCTATCCTGATATATATCCTTAGTGATTTTCTTTTTGTCTTGTAATTGTAGTAGTTAATGAGAGAGGGGTATTAACCTCTCCAGCTGTGATTGTGGATGTCTCTATTTCTTCCTTTTATTCTGTCCATTTTTGCTTCATGTATGTTGACAAGCTGGTATTAGGTATATGAGCATTTATGATTGTTACACTTTCTTGATGAATCAACCCAATTATTGTGAAATGTGCTGTGTCTTATATGACTCTTTGGAGTCTGTTTTGTCTGATATTAATGTAGCTACTCTTGCTTTTTTATTGGCATTTACATTGTGTGTATTTTGCCACCTTTTTTCTTTAAACATATCTGTTTCTTTATATTTGAATTTCTTGTAGACCACATATAGTTGGATTTTACTTTTATGTCTAGTCTGACAATCTCTGCCTTTTAATTATACTAGTTAGTTGATTGATGTTTAATGTAATTATAGATATAATTGGATTTACATCTATTTTTCTATTTTCTGTTTTCCCAATATATTTTTGTTCCTCTAGTCTTCTTTTCTTGCCCGCTTTTGGATCAATGAAAAAATTAGAACTCAGTTTTAATTTATCTATTGCTCCTTAAGCTTCTGTTCCTTGATATTATTTAATGTTCTACTTAGCATTTGTATTGAAGTATCTCACATTAATTGTAAGAACCTAGACTTTCATCTCCCCCATCCTTTCTGCTATAGTTGCCCTCTGTGTTAGATCTACATACACTATAAACCTCCAATACAATATAATAATTTTTGCTTTAGTCATATTGATTTGAAAACAGTTAAGAGGAATAAAGTGGTCTTTTATATTTTTACATACATATTCATCATTTTTGATGTTCTTCCTTCTTTCCTAAAGATCAAACCTTTTTTCTGGTATCATTTCCTGTCATTTTAAAGAACCACCTTTAGCATTTCTTGGCAGGCAGGCTAACTATCAGTGAATCCCCTTCATTTTGATTTGTCTGAAAATGTTATGTTTGCCTTCACTCTCAAAGGGTATTTTGTATGTGCATATATCTTAACACATTTAGAAAATTTTCACTTTGGGAAAATTATTTCTTGAGATATTTTTTCTGTCCCATTTTCTCTTTCCTCTCCTCCTTGGGATTTCCAGTTGATGAGTTTTAGAACTTTTGATACTGTTCCGCAGGTCTCTGAAGTTCCCTTGATGTTTTTTGTCTTTTTCTTTCTTCAGATGTCTATTGATTTGTCTTCCAGCTCACTCACTTTTTCTTCTGTCTTCTCCAAATACCACCCAATAAAAATTTTTGGACTATTCAATCCTTTTTTTTTTTTTTAAATCTCAGATTTTGTATTTTTTGTTCTAGAATCTCCATCAGGGTTTTTCTTTTTTTTTTAAACTTTATTTAAATTCAATTAATTAACATGTAGTATATTATTAGTTTCAGAGGTAGAGTTCAGTGATTCATCAGTCTTCTATAACACCCAATGCCCTCCTTAATGTCCATCACCCATATCCCCCATTCCTTCAGCAACCCTCAGTTTGTTTCCTATGATTAAGAGTCTCTAATGGTCTGTTTCCCTCTCTGATTTCATCTTGTTTTATTTTTCCCTCCCTTCCCCTACGCTTCTCTGTTTTGTTTCTTAAATTCCACATATCAGTGAAATCATATAATAATTGTCTTTCTCTGATTGACTTATTTCACTTAGCATAATATCCTCTCGTTCCATCTATTTCATTGCAAATGGCAAGATTTCATTTTTTTGATGGATGAGTAATATTCCATTGTATATATATACCACATCTTCTTTATCCATCTGTTGTTGGACTTCGGGGCTCTTTCCATAGTTTGCCTATTGTGGACATTGCTGCTATAAACACTGGGGTGCAGGTGCCCCTTCAGATCACTACATTTGTATCTTTGGGGTAAATACCTAGTAGTGCAATTTCTGGGCCATAGAGTAGCTCTATTTTTAACTTTTTGAGGAATCTCCATACTGTATTCCAGAGTGACTGCATCAGCTTGCATTCCCACCAACAGTGTAAGAGGTTTCCTCATTCTCTGCATCCTCGCCAACATCTGTTGTTTCCTGACTTGTTAATTTTAGCCATTCTGACAGGTGTGAGGTGATATCTCATTGTGGTTTTGATTTGTATTTCCCTGATGCTGAGTACCATCAGGGTTTTTCAAAAATGATTTCCATTTTAGAACTGGGATTTCCTATCTGTTCATTCAATACAAGAATATTTTCCTTATGTTCTTGAGCATAGTTATAAGAACTGTTGTAAAATCCTTGTCTGCTAAAATCCTTGTCCTGTTTCTTTGTACGTCTAGGAATTTGAGATTGTATTCTGGACATTTTGAATAATGTAGAGACTCTGAATTCTTTTTTATTTCTCTAAACAGTGTTTCTGTTTGTTTGCTGTTTCTGGTTTTTCTCTTATTTTAGCTGGCAGCTAGGCTCAGAATCCAAACTCTCTCCTCTCTGGGAGGATGCAGCTGAAATCAGTTCAGTTGTCTTATTTTTGCTGGACTGCTTGGAGTCTGTTCCACCCTTGTGAAGTTCAGGGATCAGCAAAGATTTGAACAGAGTTTATAAGTAGAATTTAGGGTTTCCCCTGGGTGTCTTTCTCCAGAATTCCCCACTTTACTTCCCATTTGTTGTTGTTACTTTGAACTCTGTTCTCAGACTCTTGCATCAGTTAGACTACAGATTGCTGTCTGAATGTTGTCCACCTTCATGGCACCAAAAAAGAGTAAACACATGCAAATCATTTAGCACTGGTCATTTCCTCCAAGTGTTAACTCCAATCCAGGGTCTGCCTATTTGTGGTCACTCTCCTGTCACTTCAGATAATTGTTTATTAATTTTGCCTAGAGTTTACAGTTACCATCTTGGGAGCATTGGTCCAGTTAAGCTCCCCCACCATTAATAGAAATGGAACTCCTCCCATGTCTTTTTGACATGTTCCTATATTCTCTGACCACTTCCTTCCTTTATGACCAAAAAGATGTTTCAGTCTCATTTCATATTTTCTGTGACGTGAAATAATCCATTTCTCAAGGATCCTTGGTTCCTTTCAGTGCAAAATAGTATGTAGAAACTAAGATCTGGGTGCTAGGTATGTTTATTCCTACTGGACTATCAGTCCCGGGCCTTCTCAATGGATGGATCTAGAAAATGGAAGCATACACACACACACACACACACACACACACACACACACACACACTCTCTTCTATATCTGCCTACAGATAGATAAGTTTAAAACCATTAGTTCACACTGATGTCCTCAATTTCAGTCTATCCTCAAAAAGCTCATTCTCACTGTTTTCCATTTTCATATTTTTTATTCCCTTCTCCAACAGAAAGAAACCTAGCTCCAATTATCCATAACATGTTTACTTATTTGTTCAGCCCAAGAATACATAGAAAGTAGTTTCAGAGTTACTAACCTATACCTCTATGAAAGTAAACTTTATTAACTAGAATTCAGTATTTGATTAGAGTTCCTTTTGTCTTTGGCCTGAATGTAATGTGGTTGAGATTCATCCAAGTAGTTGTTGAAGGCATAAATCCAAACACTGTGTTCAAAAGTTCGTTAGGATTAATCCCCCTACCCACTCCCATGTGATTCTGTTAATCATTTGAAATACAGTTGGATTCACTGGTTTCTGTTTGTATTCCATTTTTAGGTTTTCCCCTATCCTTACTGATTTTATGTATTTGTTTTTTGATTATGTGAAACATTAACAATGTTCCCAAAGCCAGGATTACACAAAAAGGGACCCTTTGCCCACGCATCCTTGACCCCAGCACCCTAGCTGGACATCTGTCCAGGGCCCAGTGTTTCAGAACCTAAAGACTCTGCTCTTCCCCCAAGAGGTGGATGCCATTCTCTGGTCTGGTAGTAACATTAGCACCAACCCTCCTACTCCCAAATTGGCTAAAATGTGCCCAAACCAAATTTCATGATAAAATAACAAAGGTTTGAAAAAATTAAACCTGGGGCGCCTGGGTGGCTCAGATGGTTAAGTGTCTGCCTTTGGCTCAGGTCATGATCCCGGGGTTCTGGGATCGAGCCCCACGAGCAGGGAGCCTACCTTTCCCTCTCCCTCTGCCTGCCACTCCCCCTGCTATACTCTCTCTCTCTCTCTCTCTGTCAAATAAAAACTCTAAAAAAAAAAATTTAAGCCCATTCAAATAAAAAAATGTCACAGAGAACTCTTCTTGTCAACTTTACTTTGAGTTACACTGATGGTCTCTCTTTCATCCTTTAACACATAACACATATTACTTCATTTTTGAAGGCAATGATTGAGGTATAATTTCTTGGAGTGTAATTTACATATAGGAAAAAACCCTTTATGTTCTGATAAACTCATACAGTTGTGTAGCTACCAACACGGTCTTGATACAGTTCCATCTGTATCATCTCCCCCCAAAGTCTCTTCTTGCCACCCACTGTAGTCAGTCTCTCTCCCACTCTCATCCCTGGCAACCACTGAGCTGTTGTCCATCCCCATAGTTTTGGCTTTTCTATAATGTGACATCAATGGGAACATACAGTATGTAAACTTTTGAGTGTGGTATCTTTTGCCCAACATAATGTGGTCGACACGCATCCAAGTTGTGACACATATCCATAGTTTATTCCTTTTTATTGCTGAGTAGTATTCCGTGGTGTGGAGATACTGCAAATTATCCACTCACAGTTGAAGGACATTTGGGTGGTTTTCAGTATTTTCCAGTTATGAATAAAGCTGCTGTAATGATTAGCCTACAGGTTTTTGTGGGAGTCTATGATTTCATTTCTCTTGAGTAAATACCTAGGAGCGGAATTGCGGGATTGTACAGCAAATATATGTTGAAATCTACAGGAAACTGCCAGACCATTTCACATTCCCACCAGCGTGGTGAGAATCCTTGTTGCGCTGCATCCTTGCTAGCAATTGGTGTTGTCGATTTTTGATTTCGGTGTTTTCAGTTGTGATTTATAATTGAATCCCATTTTGGTTTAAATTTGTGTTTTCCTCAGGACAAATTATGTTGAACATCTTTTCAGAGGCTTATATACTACTTTTAAATTTTCCTGAGCAAAGTGTCTCTTCAAACATTTCCCCACTTAAAAAATTGAGTTGTTTTCTTGAATTCCCAAACTGAATTTGGGAATTATTTACACAAGTCCTTTGTAAGATGTGTGTTTTGAAAATATCTTCTCCCAATCTGTGGCTTTATATTCTTTCACTGGAGTCTTTTGAACAGCGGAGCTTTTAAATTTTGATCAAGTCCAATTGATTATTTTTTTAATGAATAACGCTTTTGCCGTCATATAAGACATCTCTATTTACTAAATCTGAGGCCACGTCTTGGAAGTTTTATGGTTTTAGATTATTAAATTTGGGCTTGTGGTTAATTTTGAATTAATTTGGGTGTATGATTGGGTAAAGATCAAGTTCATTTTTTTACTTGTGGATTTTCAATCATTTCAGCACATTTATTACAAAGACCATCCTTTCTCTGCTGAATTATCTTTGTACCTTTGTCAAATATCAATCAACCATGTGTGTGGGTCTATTCCTGGACTCTATGTTGTCCCATCCAACAATATTTCATTTTTGCTTCTTTTTTTTTTAAAGATTTTATTTATTTATTTGACAGAGAGAGACACAGTGAGAGAGGGAACACAAGCAGGGGGAGTGGGAGAGGGAGAAGCAGGCTTCCCGCTGAGCAGGGAGCCCGATGCGGGGCTCGATCCCAGGACCCTGGGATCATGACCTAAGCCGAAGGCACACGCTTAACCAACTGAGCCACCCAGGCGCCCTATCATTTTCGCTTCTTAATAGTCTAGTGAAATCTTACTCTGGTTATCCATGATTAACTGGTTAGTATCTTAGAGGATATGGTGACATAGGGCCCTACAATGTAAGGAATTTGTAAAAAGATGATCGCAAGATTCTGCGAGAAACTCTATCCGTGTGGAAAGTGCTCTGTACTCTGTGATTGAGATTTGCATGAGTTCTTTGTCTGGAAGCACAGAACAAGGGGGTTTAAAGCAGCCCAGGGGTGCACAAGGGCCTCCTTCATGGAGGTGGTAACCCACGAGTCCAACCTTTGAATGATAGGAGGGGAGGTATAAGGGCAGTTGGACCACACTGAGGCTCTGAAAGAAACTGGTCAGGGCAGGAGATTGAAACGGTTCTGATACGAGCGAGAATTTCCCTATTGCATGAGTTATATATGGGCATGGATTCGCCCAAATGTGTAGAATCTTCTTCTCTGGATGGATGAGACCTCTGAGCAATATTTCTGTCCCTAGAATTCCAGGTTGGATCCCTCAAGTCTTCCTGGGTCTCAGTTTTGTTATCTGTATAATGGGGCCATTCTATCACTATGGTCTGTGACTCTCTTGAGCAGGAATTGAGCACCGGTATTAACGGACACCCCTTGTTAGGCATGCTGCTTCCCCCCTGCCCCCCCCCCGCCCCAAGCCCTTTTGTTTGTGAATTAGCTTGCTTGGTCCTCAGAGCATCCTGGGAGGGAGCTGGTTTAATTTGGTCCATTTCCCAGATGTGCCCCACACCCTGACAAGAGTTAGAATTACATCATGGATCTAGGAGCTTCCTACCCCAGGATCCTTTTCCCTCCTGCCCAGAGCAGCCCAGTCCCCTGGGCTGACCCCCTGCTCTGGACACCTTCTCTGCCATCCTCTGCAGGAACCATCAGGATCACTGCTGACTCAGCTGTGCTGGGCTTCCTCCTGCGGGACAAGCATGAGAAGGCAGGGAACAGCACCAGCGTGCACAGTGTGACCGGCATCCTTCCCCAGAAGAGCAGCCAGGCCTTGCCAAGAGAGCTTTGGCTGAGAGGGCGACTGCAGGCCCAGCCAGGGAGCCTCGGGGGCCAGGCCCGCCTCCGAGCCCACACGGCCAGCCTGGCTCTGGGCGGGGTCTGCACCTGGGGCCCTGGGCACGGCCAGCTCTCAGGCAGCCTGAGCCACAACATCAGCACCTTGAGTGAGGCAGGTAGGAGGGGCGGACAGGGCCGCATGCCTTCCTCCCCAAGGGCTCCCAGTTCCTGAAGCCAAGGGAGGGGGGAGAGAAAGGAGCCTCCAGCTTCCAGCTCTATTTCCTTCCCCTGCCGGCGTCTGTTCTTCATCCAGAACACACAATACAGAGATAGTCGTAGTTCCTGAGTATTGACATGCTTCCAAACCCAGTGGCAGAGAGCCCCTGCTGCCACCCCCTCCCCCAGGGCCCCCCACCACACCACCTCCCCTCCAGCTTCTCAGTCTTGGAAGCTGGTCTAGTGGGGCCTCCACCATATGCTACTGTACCACAGATAGGAAATAGGACACCCAGCTTCTTAGGGACATTTCAGTAAGGCCTGGAGGGGCCCAAAGGTGCAGCAGCTAGGGGAGAGCGAAAGATCAGACCCCCGCCCCCCGCCCCATTCCCCTCCTGCTCTGTGAGAGCCAGTCCCTGTCCCTGGGGGGCTTAGAAATGAGAAGGGGACACCTGACCTTCTCACTCGTGAGTGTGGTACCTGGTGAAATCATCACTGCTGAGGATCGGAAATGGTTTCATGTTGACACTTTCATATGCTTCGCTCAGGTATATTGGGGGAAGTGGGACCTGAGAGGCCAGAGTTTGCCTCAAGGCCTGCCGACCCTGCAGAGAGAAGGTGGGCTCACAGCCGCCCACCCCCTGCCCGCTTAGGGCTCCCATGGAGTGCAGACTAGGCTCAGCCATCTCCGTGGTTCCCTTTGCTCCCAGGACTCCCCTCGGAGGCAGAGATGCTCTTGTCACACACCCACGGGGCTTCCAACCTCTCGGGGAGCCTGGCACTGCGGAGTGCGTGGGGTCAGCTGGACGCTGCCCTCGGCCTGGACTGCCCGGCCCCCGGCGCCGGGGGCGGCAGGCTCCGCGCCAGCCTGGCCCACACGGTGCCCAGCCTCAGGCGCTGGGGCCTCCCCTTCTCCGTGGACAGCCAAGGTCACTTCCAGGTAGGGGGGGTGGGTGGGGGGCTGGCCACGGGGCCCCGGGGCGGGGCGGGGGGAGTAGCGGGTCCGAGGGACACCCACAGCTTCGCTTCTGCCCAGAGCACGGGACACCGCGTGGCGGCCGGGCTGACGGCGAGCGTGGACAGCGAGCAGCTCCGCGTGGCCCTGGAGGCGAGGCGACAGCGCGGCCACCACGGGCTGACCCTGGAGCTGCACCATGGCCTCTCGGCGCTGCTGGGCACCGTGCCCGCGCGGCTCAGGGTGAGTGACCCACCCCGTGAGTGCACCCCAGCTGCCTCTGTCTCTCCAACTTCACGGGTGGGGGTCACCCCACCCAGCGGCTCCTGCCACTGCGCCCCTGCCGCCCGTCCCGGCTAGACCCCTCCCACCCAGCCTGGCCCCTCCCCTGCCACGTTGGCCCCTCCCCTGAGCCCCCATCTTCCCTCCCAACTTCCCACTCTCCCTTCCATCCACCGTCCCTTCCATCCTTGCCATCCTGCCTGTATCTCGTCCTCTTTCTTCTGTCCACTCGTCTTCTCCTCCACCTGTCCTATCACCCCCCCACCTAGTAAAGTTAAAACTGGCCACACCCTGGCCGTCCGCTCGTCCTCTGGGTACCTCCCCTGGAGGAACTTCCAACACTGCAGAAGGAAGGGAGGGCGAGCGCAGCTGACTCTTGCGTTAGTCTCCAGAATGAAAAGCAGGAAGCCCCGTGTGCGCTGGCGCTCGGCCGGCCGCACCCTCCGCAGTGTGTGGGAGGTGGGCCGAGCGATTCGGGCACCCCGCGTGCTGCAGCCAGGCTACCTCACCTCCTCACTGACCGGTTGCGTGACTTCGGGCAAGGTGCTTACTCTTTCTGTGCCTCAGTGTCCTAATCTGCAAAAAGCGACTGCTAACAGTTCCTAGAACCAGTTAGAACCTGGCACACGCAGGCCCCGTGAGGACGTGAGCTCTGGTTCCCTCGGTTTAATGAGGATGCTGTGGGTTAGCGCTCGGGCTTCTGGACTTCTCTTTGGGGGGTTATTTTCCACAAAGGGAGGTGGGGTTGAGCCGGATGTGTGCGCTCCATGTGGGCTCTAGGTTGGGGGAAGAGGCCTCCCGTTGCTACGTTCCCCAGAGTGGCCGTCAGCAGGCCCCCCTCCCCGCCCTGCTGGTCTCCGCAGGTCAGCTGTGCTAGAGACGCCTCGCCTGACCAGCTGTCAGGGCTGTGCTGGGGGGACTTCGCCAGGCAGCCTCTCGAGGTACATGGGTCTCTGTTATAGGTGGGACAGTGGTGGCAGATGGTGGTCCAGCGTAGGTAGCTCCAAGCTCTCCTGGGCCGGGGCACAAGTGAACAGTGGTTCCTCTCTATCACAGGCAGATCGTGACAGGGAGACCTCCCTGAGCTCTGGCAGGTCCTGTGGCTCCTGGACCCGGGGTGCACTAGGCATGGGGCAACCACAGGGCTGCCTGCAGACCTTGTCAGTGCTGCTCTGCAGGCAACTGAGTGGGCAGCTGGTTGCAGGCCTGGCCTGGCTGAGCTCTGTGGCCTGATGGCAGTGGAGGGGGACGTAGCCCAGAGGACTGCCTGGAGGAGGAGGACAGAGGTGTTCTGCTCCTGAGGCCCGCCACCCTAGCCTGGCCGTGTGCTAGCGTCCCCCACAGGAGCTGGGTCACACTGGGGCCTAAATGGTGGGAGGGTTAACTAAGAGAATAGGAGGGTCAGGACTGAAAGGGTTTCAACGGGCTGGACAGAGGGGCTGCCTCCCCCCCCCCCATCAGATTGAAGAGTCAGGGCACGTGGAATTGGCAGCTGCAGGCATGGCACACACTTGGGGGAGGGGCTTGCTAGAAAGAGTAACTGGAGAACGGTTGGGACGGGAGCGGTGAATGGATAGCCCTTCCCTCACATAGCTGTGGTCTGGAATGCTGGGAAAGAGCTAGAAATCAAGGCGTTCCTCAGTTCTAGAGCAGCTCAGCAAATCCAGGCCTATGGGGAGGGGGACATCAGGGACCCTGAAATGCTCTGAGAGGACACGTGACTTGTCGCCATTTTCAGCTCTTCAGAGAGAAGCACATGGGCAGGACTAGAGTTTGTTCACTGGGTTTGTGGGTGGCCCAGCGGTTGGGGGCTCCCTTGACCACCCAGGCCAGGTAGAGAGTGAACCACTACTTGGTGGGGTGTTGTAGGGACACCTGCTCGGCCTCACCGTGCCTTTCTCGGGGGCAGAATCTGGCTGTGTTGTCCTTGAATGGCTCCCTCCTGGTCCACACCCGCACGGCCAGCCTGGCAGCTCAGGTATCTTCTGGGGACACGTTCGCCCGGGCCCACGTCCACACAGCCTGCGGCCACCGCCATACCCATCTGGATGCCAGCCTCCAGCACGCATGGCCCCCCCTTCAGGCTCTGGGGGTTGCCCCCGACAACCACATCCAGCTGTCTGTGGGGGGGCACGAACCCCCCAGGGCCAGGCTGGAGGTGGCCCTGGGCCAGTGCACCCTGACCGCTCGTGGGGATATTGGTGCTGAGGTCAACACCACTCACATCAACTGGACCCTGTCCCTGGTGAATCGCTGTCCTCTGCTGGAGGTAAGCCCCCTCCCCGCCCGGCAGTGCAGGGGCCTGGCAGGGCTCCCGCCCCCTCTATATTATTAACTTCTTACTGTATACCCAGCTCTGCACTCAGCATGAGAAACTTCCATCCTGACTTTGGGGGATGCATCGACTACAAAGCTTTGAGCCAAAAATGGAACCCGAACTTAGTTTTCTCCCTTTTCACAAAGGGGCCCCCTTGGTTGTCTTCCTTTCTGGGGCTCAAGTTGATTCTTTTCTCCTGATCTTGCTAATCCTGCCCCCAGGATTCAGGGTCTGGGAGTAATCAGGAGAACATTAAGAAGTAACAGCTGACTTTTGTGAGCACTGTATGCTGAGGCTTCTCAGACATGCTCCCCAAATCCTCACCCCCTCTAGGAAGGGGCTGCTTGTGTCCCTAGTCCCAGGGTCTGGGGCCCAGGGAAGTTGGGAGATCAGAGTGGAATTAACCCCATCCCTCCCCTCTCATTCCCATCTTGGGTTGGTGCCTCCATGTGGGGCGTGTCGTCAGCCCCCGTGGGACAAGTTACTTAGGCTCTCTGCCCTCCAACCAACGATCGTTGATATCGATGCTGAATTTCCAATAGCCGGTGCTTTCCGGGTGCCTGGCTCTGGCCAGCAAGTCCCAAGTATTAGCTCATTGACATCTCCCAGTGACAGGTTGCTGTGATCAACCCCCATTTCCCAGATGGATAAACTGAGGTTGCAGGTTCAGAAAGATAGAGTCAGTGTTGGAGCCAGAACTGGAGCCCACGACTGTCAGTGGGGTACCCAGGGTATCGGCCACTTCGCAGAGGGAGGTGCCAGTGGAGTTGAGGCCATAGGGTGACACCACCCTCTTCCCAGCCAGGCCCGTCCCCAGCTCCCCGACCTTGGCTTCTGAAGCTGCCCTTAAATCCAGCCACTTCTCCATATTCCAGGTGACGGGCATTCCGCAGGCCCTGCACTCCGAAGGCAGCCTGAGCTGGGGCCCCTGCGAGGTCAGTCTGGCCACGGGCCTCCGCAGTGACCGTGGGGATGCCCACCTGCAGTTGGCCCGCACCTGTGGGCCCCAAACCTCGGTCATCGGGCGCCTGGCCCACTCCCTGCCCCCGCTGGGCCGCCTGGGCCTGCCACCCAGCAGCGCCATCAGCCTGGCCGTCCGGCCCCGCCCTGCCGCCCGCAGCTCCCTGGCCGTCCAGCTGGGGCCATGCCGGCTGCAGGGCACGCTGGAGCAGCGCCCCGGGAACCAGAGCGCATGGACACTGGCCAGCAAGCCCGGCTGCCCGCTGCTGGAGGTGGGTATGGCAGCCAGCAGGGCAGCCGGAGGGGCCTCCAGAGCCCCTGCCAGTGTGCGGCCTGGGCCTGGCTGGCTCCCTCCTCCAGGCGCTTCCCGAGACCCCAGTTGCTATTTCCCAGATCCTCTCTCCAACACTCGGTTCCTCTCTAGTCTCGTATTCCCGTTTGGCGGACGGGAAAATCGAGGCCGAGAGAGCTAAGGGTCACTCAGCGCTGTGCAACAGAAGGACCACAGACTTGGAATTTATGAATTTGTCTTTTCAGGGAAATTCTGAGTGCAGAAAGGCAATGAGGGGCACTCACCTCTTCTGAGGGTGGGGACAGGCACGTGTTGGTTATGAGACCACAGCCTGGGCTTTATCCGGGCCAAGAGATGGTCTGAGAAGTGTCCTGTGATGTTTGGGGGAGGGGAACCCAAGTCTCAAGAAAGGGGGACACTGAGTCAGACAGGACTGGCGTCCTCATCTGAGGGGGACAGGCACCCTGCCTGTCCCCTTGTCTCTCCCCCTCCCGATGGAGCTTCCTGGGGGTAGGGATAGGGTCTGGTCCCCTCGGCATCCCGAGCACTCGCAGATGCCCTGCCACTATTAAATGACCCGACTGAGCCGTGAGAGCGTAAAGCATCATGGGAGGCCCACCGACTCGAGCTCTAGGATGAAGGAAAAGTTCTTCCTTTGCGTCCAGGACGATAGCCAGTAACCACATGTAGCTACTGAGCATGGTGCTCACCAGTGCAACCGAGAAACTGAGTTTCTCCTTTTACTTCCTTTTAATTTAAATCGCAACAGCCCCACGTCGTTAGCGACTATCCTATTGGACGGCCTAGATTAGAGGCACAGATAGATCAGGTACAGACCTCAGCTCTGCTGGTACCCCCTGGTACCCTGGGCATGCGCTTTGCCTCTTTGAGCCTCAGTATCCCCATCTGTCACGTGGGGACAGTGACTACCCAGCTCAGGGCTGGGAACAGGCTGAAGAGAGGTGGTTCCTGCAGAGCACTTAGCATGAGGCTGTGGGGGTACTGAGTTTCTACACTGGATAGTTGTGTTTTGTGATTACTGCTGTTTTGTTGTTATCTGCATGGGGTGGGGGGAGCAAGGGAAGCACAGATTGGGGGGCTGGGGGCTGGAGGGATTAGAGGGTGGCTGATGGAGAATCGGGTTCGCTCCTGACCTGGGACCTCTCTCTGAACCCCCTCTGGTCTGGCAGGGCCTGGGCCTCCCAGCAGGGACAGAGCTCATTGGCTCCCTGCAGGCCGCAGGTGGGGAAGCAGAGGCATCCGGGGCCCTCGCATGGGCCGGCCAGACCGCCTCCCTGACCTTGGCGGCGGCCGTGCACCAGTCCGAGGCCACACTCCGAGTGAAGCTAAGTCACGCGCTGCCCGCATTGCGGGCCGTCCCCCCGGAGGCCTTGCTGACTGTCCAGCTTGGGTGGGAGGCCGGGCACCGGCTGGGTCTGGAGCTGCAGGTGGGGGCCTGTGAGCTGCAGGGCAGTGGTGAGCTGCTCCTGGACCGTGGGCTACGGTGGCAGGTGCTCGCCCAGAGCTCCTGCGAGGCCCTGCAGGTAGGTGGCACTTCGGTGTGGGGGGGGAGTGGGCCTCAGGGTCTCGAGGGGGCAGGGCAGGGGCCTTCTTTTCGACCACTGGAGAAACAAGGGGGATTGACTGAACCCCAGAGGAAGGGACTCATCAAATACTTATTGAGCCCACTCTGTGCCCTGGAAATACAGCCATGAACCAAGCAGAGGTAAATGCCTGCCTGGGGGAGACAGGCAATCCCCGGCATACATCAGTGAAGGGCAGACTCTGTTACCTAGTGATAAGGACTACGGGGAGGCAGAAAGTGGGAATGGGGGATGAACGACAGGACAGATACTGCAATTTTTTATAAGTCGATCAAGATTGTCCCTAGAGACAAGATGACATTTGAGCAGAGACTTGAAGGAGAGGAAGGAGGAGCCGTGTGGAAATCTAGGGAAAGAGCCTTCTAGGCAGGGCCAGTGCAAAGGCCCTGAGGCAGAGCCAGAGAGGCAAGGGCGTTTGCTAGGACCAGGGTCAGCAAACCATTTCTCTAAAAGTCCAGAGAGTAAAGATCTTCAGCTTTGCAGACCGTGCAGCCTCTGTTGTAACTACTCAGCCCCGTGGTTATAGCCCGAAACACCATATAAACAATATATACACAAATGGGCGTGACTGTGTTCCAATAAAGCTTTATCACAGCAGGTGGTGGGCTGGATTTGGCCCGTGGGCCATCGTTCACTGACTCCTGTTTTATGAAAAGCACATGAGGTGGGAGGGTACTCAGATTCAGGATCCTTTGTAGAGGCTGAGAGAGAGGACTGGGTGGAAGTTGGGGTATGGGGGTTTGAGAGAGGGGGTGGGGGAGCAGGGTGCTCCTTCTGCCAGGCGCTAAGGTGAGGAGCCAAAAGATGCTCTGTGTACCAGCCTTGCTGTCAGTTTTCTGGAGGGTTCCCGTGTGTGTTGGGAGCAGATGTCTGGGTTTGCCCGGGGAGGGGGAGAGCCAAGAAGGGGGAGGATTTCCAGCTCCCCTGGTTTCGAGACTCTTGGGCAGGTTGGTTCACAAGACCGGGTTCTCCTGGCTGCCAAAATCGGATCCCTGGGGATTCGGGGAGGGCGGGGAGGCAGGAGGGGAAGTTCAGCAAATAGCGGAGAGCTACCGACAGGGGGCCCTCGGGCACTTTGAGAGAGTGATCAAAGTCACAAACCCTCTCCTAGAAAGACATTCACGCCCCATTGGGTGGACAGTTCAAGGGAGAGGCCATGGGACCCCTGATGCCCATTTTGAACCCTGTCCTGGTCAAGAGCCCTGCTTTCGTGTCTCTTTAAACCCCTCCAGGCCCTGGGGGTCCCGGGCCGAGTCAACAGCTCCGGGACCGTGGCCGTGAACTCTGTGGCTGCGGACGCCTGGGTTCTGGTCGCCGTCGACAACAGTACACTGCAAGGGCTGCTCATCCTCAAGGCTACAGAGGTGAGGGCATGGGCGTCGGGGTGCCTGGGGTGGCCAGGGAAGGGGTGCTGAGGCCCGAGGAGAAGCACCGGGCACTCGCCTAGCTCCAAAGAGGCCCCGGGAGATGGGAGCCTCAGGACCCATACGTGGAGAATGAGGCTTCCAAGAAGAAGCCCCTCGGCCCCCCGCTTTTCTCTTGCTTGTTTGCTTAAAAAAAAGTTTTATCGAAGTGCAGCATAAATACTATAAGGAGGGTGCAGAGATGAAAAATGCTCAGCTTGGTGAAATTTTCGCAAACCAAACACCACCTACCTCAAGGCACGGAATGTGACCAGAACCCTAGAAGCCCCGCTCTGGCCCCCTTCCACTCACCAGCCAGGCCCAGGAGTCCCCATGCACGCACGTTCTTGACTGTCACGTCCGTAGAAGCACACAGCGTGTTCCTTTTCACAGCTCCCTCCTCTTGTCAAACATTAATTAAACACAAATTTATTAAACACAAATTAAAATTAAACACAAATAAACATTGTGTGGGGCGCCTGGGGGGCTCAGTCGGTTAAGCCTCTGACTCTTGGTTTCAGCTCAGGTCGTGATCTCGGGATGGTGAGATCGAGCCTCGCGTCGGGCTCTACGCTCAGCGTGGAGTCTGCTTAAGACTTTCTCTCCCTCTCCTCCTCCTTCCTCCCCTCAAACAAAGAAGTACATCTTAAAACAACAACCCATTATGTTTGTGAGGTTGCATGGCTTGTTGCCAATCATACCTCATTGCTGTATAGTATTCCACAGTGCGCGTATATTATAAATCCTCTGTCTGTTCTACCAATTAGCTTTTGGGTGGTGTCATCCTTTTACTGTACATCTTATGAATTAATCATGTACCTGTTTTTATTTTGTTTTAAAAATTTTTATTGTGGTAAAATATAAAATTTACCATCTCGGGATGCCTGGGTGGCGCCGTCAGTTAAGTGTCTGCCTTCGGCTCGGGTCATGATCAGGTCTTGGGATCGAGCCCCGCATAGGGCTCCCTGCTCAGCGGGAAGCCTGCTTCTCCCTCTCCCACTCCCCCTGCTTGTGCGCTCTCTCTCTGACAAATAAATACCTAAAAATTTTTTTTTTTTTAATTTACCGTCTTAACCATTTGTAAGTATAGAGTTCATTAGTCTTCTGAATATTCACGTTCTTGTGCAACCCTCCCCACCATCCATCTCTGGGACTCTCTTCACATTGCAAAACTGAAACTCTATCCCCATGACCCAGTAACTGCCCATTCCCTGCTCCCCCCAGCCCCTGGCAACCCCCCTTCTACCTTCTGTCTCTTTGGGTTTGACTACTCAAGGTACCTCCTACAGGTGAAATCACACAGGATCTTTTTGTGACTGGCTTCTTTCGCTGAGTGTCATGTCCTCAAGGTTCATCCATGTTGTAGCAGGTGTCAGAATGTCCTTCCTTCTTAAGGCTGAGTAATACCATCATCCGTCAGCCGATGCTCAGGTTGCTTCCTCCCTTTGGCTATTGTGAGTAGCGCTTCTATGAGCACGGTCATGCAGATACCTTCTCAAGACCCTGCTTTCAATTCTTAGGGACGTAAGTGTCCGGTTTTTGCCTCTTACAAATAGCGCTGCCTCAAGCACGCTTGCATGTGTTTGAATGAACACGCACCGAGTGGAATCGCTAGATCAGAGGGTGTGTGTAGGTTCAGCTCTGCCTGCTTGATTTCATGTGAACTCGCTGGCCTTCCCAGAGCTCCCTGGGAGAGTCACTAACCATCACTTAAGTGTGCGGAGCAACCTTGCAAGTCATTCTGCACGTCATTCTGTGAGCATCATCTGAATGTCTCGGGAGTTTTTATTTGTCTCAGGGCCAGGTGTTTTTCCTTCCTGCTGTCTCCCAACCTGCAAGGCGTGTCCTTCTCAAACATTCTGTGGGTCCCTCCCTGTACCTCGCCGAAGACTCTCTTTCTGAGGTTCTTTTCCTGGGCTCCTCCCAGTGAACTTTGTGCTTGCCGCTTACTTTCTATCAGGCATCCCAAATGCACTCACTGCATTTGCTGGAAATTCTCCTGTTTTTCTACGGTGCGGTCGGCAACAGGGAGGGGGAGACAGGAGGCTTGATTTCATTCTGAGCGGTTTATGTTCCCCTCTGTGGGCGAGCCTGGCCACCTCCCAGGCACTGAGTTCTTGTTTCTCTTACTGCTCTGCAGAGCCGGCAGGAGGCGGAGATGTTGCTCACACACGGCCCGGCCCAGCCCAGCCCCGCGAGCCTCCCCGCCCGGGTGCTGCTGGAGCTGGCCACCGAGAGCCATGGACCCGGCTACAGACGCTCCCTGCGGGTCGCACTGGACGGCAGACAGGTGTGCAGTTCTGCGAGTGGGGCCTCCGGGAGCTGGGGGGTCTTGGGGGTTGTGGGGACAGCCCAGCCCAAGGCCCGGGTCTCAGTCGTCCACGCCGGCAGGTGTCCGAGGAGCTGACGTTCACTCGGCAGCCAGAGCACATCTCCCTGGACTACACCCTCGAGCACAACATCCCCGCGCTGCGGACGCTGTGGGTGGAGGACAAGCTGGGCCTGCAGGTCAGCCTCGGCGAGCGCCAGTGGTAATGGAAATCCGTGCGTGCGTGCGTGCATGCATTCAACAAACATTCTTGGAAGGATGGTGGAGTCAAGGGGGTGGTGGAATAAGGTTCAGGCCTCCTCGGAGCCTCAGTCTCCTCCTCTGGAAACTGGGGATAACGCTCCTTTCGCTCCTTTCCCTAGCCCAACCACGCCCCTGGGATGGTTGCACATTCTCCTTTTCCAAAGCCTCCCTGCGGACCCAGTGCTTGTCCTCGACCCCCTTTTAAGCCTTCTCCACACGCTCTCTCCCTGGACGGGCTGCGCCAGTGGCTCACTTGGGTGCCATCCATTCAGTGAAGCTCCCCATTGCTCCCTCCCCTGGACCCCAGACCTGCAGATCCATCTGCTTGTGTATCCCCACTTGGGGCCTGGTGGGCACCCGGCTTGCCCAACCCCGCCCCCTGCCCCTCCCATTTCCCCTCATCCCCCCCCAGCAGCACAGGCAAAACCCTCGGTGTCGTCCTCCATCCCTGTTTCACTCACACACACCAGACCCCGCCTTCCGCAGATGCTGGTGCACCCTCCCGGATGAACCCGGAGCCCGACCCCTTCTCCCCATCTCCAGCTTTGTCACCTGCTCCAGGCCACCTGAGGTCACACCTGGGGTCCAGCCACCTAGCTGGGCCCCCGCCTTCCACCCCTGCCTCCTTGGGTCTCTACCCAGAGCCCCTCCACATC
This sequence comes from Halichoerus grypus, assembly GCF_964656455.1. Lineage (NCBI taxonomy): Eukaryota > Metazoa > Chordata > Mammalia > Carnivora > Phocidae > Halichoerus > Halichoerus grypus. The sequence continues at coordinate 31,654,870 of NC_135717.1, forward strand.
CATTTGAGTTCCTCAGACACCAGCCTGGCCCCAGAAAGCCTCGTGCAGAGATCTGGTCCTGTCCCCTCTCTGAGCTCACCCCCTGGGACCCTCTGTAAAGATGCCCTTGTTTCTCCTCTGCCGCTCAGAGCACTTCTGGGACCAGCTGGATGGGGACTACCCCCGCCAACCCACCCGCAACCAATTTGCCGGTGCCCCCTTCCCTGCACGTGGATGTGTTCAGCCCACCCCAGAGCCCCGGAGCCCCACAGTTGAGGGATTTTCATGGAGGCTTCATCCCATGAGCATGATGGATCGTTAACTCACTCTGCAGCCCCTCCTCCCCTCCCTGAGGATGGGGGCCGGGGCTGAAGGCTCCAATTTCTCACCAGGGCTTGGTCTTTCTGGGGAGCCCACCGAGAGTCACCTCAGTAGAACAAAAGAGCTTGTCTCGCCCAGGAAATTCTAAGGGATTTAGGAGCTCCGTGTAAGATGCTCCTCTCCCCCACTCACTGGGGAGCTCGCAAGGGTGGGAGCTCTGTGTCAGGAACGGGGATCACAGACCAAGTATGAGCAGGAAGTGGGGACAGAGACGTATATACCTACGCCTGGGTATTTCTTAAAATCTCACACCCTCCCTGATCGCTTTCTCTTTTCCATCATCTTCCCATCACCGGGCCCGCGATGCCTTCTGCCTCGTCCTGGTCTCGTCTCCCACAGCCGGCGTTCGGGCTGCACGCGCTCTGCATGCCTGTGTTTCGTGCAGGACTGCATCTCTGGGTGCAGAACCGGGCCCGGCACATAGTAGGTGCTCAGCCAGCATCACTGAAGGCCGGGGCAACTCTTCCTGCTTTTACAAAGCGGCTGACGTCACGCAGCGGGGGGCTTTATGCCGCGTGCCCGGATGGGGTGCAGAGGTCGCAAACGCAAAGCCTTCGGGGACCAGGCGGAGAGCTGAAATGGGTTGGGTGGGCTGCCGGGGGACTTAGAGAGCTCATGCCCTGTCGAAAATCTTCCAAAGTTACGTATAAATTTTGCCAACTTTTTTATTGTGGTATAATACATAGAAGAATTACCATTTTAAGTATTTTAAAGTGTTTAAAGTTCCAAGGCGCTTAGTCCATTCACAACGGTGTGCCACCCTTCTCTCATTCCAGAACTTTCTCCCCACCCCAGATGGAAACCCCATAGCTATAGGCAGCCACTCTGGGGCCAGCACGCCCCACCCAGCAACACAGCGCATGTAACCTTGTTCTTCCTTAAACTGGCTCCTGCAACGGGGTCTCGGCTCCCCCCCGCCCCCCCCACCGCAGCACTGTGGGTCTGTCCGCGTGTCATTCCAGGCCTCTGTGGACGTTCCCAGCAGCGGCTCCAGCTTTGAGCATTCTGGACGCATCTCGGCAGGGCCCACCTCCCTGAACTACTCCGTGAGCTGTTACCGCCGTGCTGGGCACCTGCAGCTCGCTGCCTGGAGTGAGCACAACAGCGTGAGCCTGTTACAGGCCGGGCTCCCGGGCAAGGCCCGCCTGAGTGCCAAGCTGCAGACACATGGTAAGGCGCCCAGCGCACGGCCCCCGGACCGGAGGGCTAGCTCCCTCCACCCTGGAGCCTGCTCACCAGTCTCGGAACATCCTTGCCCTTGAAGGTCTGATTCCCGGGGCAGCCTGTATTCCTTGCCTAGGCTTGCCGAAGATGTATAATCTCTAACAGTCCTGGAGGCCGGGTGTCTGCAGGGCCATGCTCCTGCCGAAGACTCTATGGGGAGAATCCTTCCTTGCCTCTTCCAGCTCCCAGAGGCCCCAGCTGATCCTCGGCTTGTGGCCGCATCCCTCTGATCTCTGCCTCTGTGTCTGTCCCTCTTCTCTTCTTATAAGGTCCCCAGTCATTGGATTAGGGCCCTCCCTACTTCAGCAAGGCCGCATCTCAACCTGATCTCTGCAGGGACCCCATTTCCGAATAAGGTCACATTCATAGGAACTAGCGGTTATGGCTTCAGCATAATTTTTAGGGATAAACAGTTTAACCTCTAATGGAGCGGGAAGGTAATGAGAGCCAGAGTTGATGGAGGGCTTACTGCATACCAGGCAAGCTCTCCATACACAGGAGCTCAGTGAATCTGCTCAGCCATCCATTCACACCAAGGGAAGGTCAAAGCCTGTAGTGGGGCCTCTGAGCCCTCAGGATCCTGGGATCCACACCCTCAGTTCTCTGACCCCATCTTCTAGCCCCTGCTCATTTCACTCCTTGCTAGTCTTCAAACACATCAGGCTGGCTCCTGCCTCAGGACCTTTGCACATGCTGTTCCCCTGTACATCTGCTTGCCTCAATCCCTCGCCGCCTTCAGATATTTTTCAAACGTCATCTTCTCAGTGAGGCCTTCCCCTCCCACCCTATTTATTGGTACCCCCACACCCCTCGGGCTCCCCCCATCCCTGTTCCTGGCTTGGTCGCTCTAACACATAATGTGACTTTACTTACTCGGTACCTCCATTTCTCATCACCTGTCTTCTGCCCACCCCACACTAGAATGTACACTCCACAAGGACAGGGATGATTTTTGCCTGTTTGCAGAGTGGAGTATAGTAGGTATTCAATTAAACATCTGTTGAATGAATTCATGAATCTATGAGGTAGGGGTTAGTAACTGTCCCCATCCTGCAGGGGAGGAATGGAAGCTCAGAGAGGTTGAGTCACTTGTCCCAGGCCACAGAGCCATTGAACAATGAGATCAGGACCTGAATCCAGGCAGTATGACTCCAGAGTCACCCTCTGACCCTTGTGTAGAATGCAGAGATCAGGACCTCTGGGGGAATCCCAGGGTCATCTCCTGGCCTCAAACTTTTCCATCCTTGGCCTTCAGCCCCCTGAGGGCTGAGTGGGAACCTGGATCAGCCAGGGGGACTGACTTCACAGACTGCTCTGAGGAAGGGCTTACTGGGGACATGATGGGTAAATGATGCGTGGGTAAAGGATGACCCAGTTCCTGGCCCTGAGAGGTCCGGTGTGGTCACCTGCAGCCAGGGAGATGTCTCACTTCCACACTGCTGCCCACGGTTGGCTGTCCCAACCCCTTGGGGGGCATTTTCTTAGTGTCCCTTTCCAACATTCTTGGTGTCCCTGACAGTCTGAAACATCCCCAAGCATGAAGACTGGGGGGCCCCTTCAATGTGTGTCCCCTCCTCCTCGGGCCCCACGCACAGCAGGTGTATGTGGTTGAACACTGCTCAGGGAAGGAAGGAGAACATTTCCTGGGATGTGTATGCCCGATGGGTAGGTGTTCGCAGATGTGTTATCTCTATTCACCTTGGCAACGTCACTCAAGGTGGGCAGGCTGTGCCCTCTTTATTGATGAGGAAATCGAGGCTTAGACCACCACCCGCCCCGATGGGCCCAGATGGCAGGTGATGGTGCTGGGCCGGGTGAAACAGTCCGGAGCTGTGAGCTGTACCCCTCCTCCCACCCCACCCCCCAGGGAACCTGGCCTCTGACACAAGCTAGGCTTCACCTCTTTACCCTGGAGAACTGTTTCCTACTGTAGCAAGGGGGATTTAAGTCCAAAAATAAGAACAAAGCTCCTAGAATCACCTTTCCTGGAGGGTTTTTACCTGTCCGCCACATGGAGGTGTGGCCGGCTGGGCGGCAGGGCCCTGGAGGTTCCCCGGTGGGCGGCATGGGTAGTGAACCTCCAGCCTGGGCCAGGTGGGCTGCAGGTCAGTATCATTTGATATTGTTCAGATGTTTGATAAACCTGGAGAGAAGTATTCATTCATCCGTTTCCTCACTCCCTGCGGTGTGTCCGGAGCTGTGCCAAGTGCTGGGAACAGAGCAGGGAACAGACTAAAGGCCCTGCCCTCACGGGGCTGACTGTCCCCAGGGAGGGAGAAGGAAGGGTCGGGAGGTACTTGAGGTGGGCACTCAGAGGTGTCACCTCAACAGCAACCCTGGGAAGAGGAGTGGCCAGGCCAGGAGCATCGAGGGGGACCCCGCCGCCTGACCATTGAAGCCCCAGGGGCTCAGAGAAGGGAACGCCTTGCCTGGCGTTGATCCCACATGCACAGGGAGGTGAACCGAGTCCCCAGCAGCCTCTGCCCTTCTCTGCCCCTAGAGACCCAGACCCGGGCCAGCGTGGCCCTCCACGGAGGGGATGGTGGCGTCAGCGTGGACGTGGCAGGCCTGGTGTCCTGGCCGACGAACGGCTCCCTGGAGCTGGTGGTGAACGCCAGCCACACGGCCCCTGCTCTCCAGAGGCTGGGCCTGCCCTTGACCAGCCAGGTGAGGAGTGGGTGGGCCCCCCAGGCCAGGCTGGACTCCCCGCTCATTCCGTTCACTCCATCCAGTTCCCCAGCATGCTGGGGACCTACTATGTGCATGACGGACAGATGCTCTTGCGCTGTGTCTCTCGGGCACTTCACAGTTTGTAGAGGCTGTTGGTGATGCTAACAGCTGTCCGCAGCGTCTGCCGAGCCATCTCTGTAGTCCCGGCCGCGGGCTGTGGGCACGGCCCGGGTTCCAGCTCCCTGCCCTGCGTGCTCGCCGCCCTCCTGCTCTTCCACTCGGGCCAAAGCCCAGCCTTTGTTGGTGGAGCCCCTGCTCCGTGCTCAGTGCCGACCTGGGGGCTTTCTGTGCCCTGATTCAGTTCCTCCTCCTAACACCCCGCGACGGGCAGGCGGCCTAGCTCTTACGAATCCCAGCTCTGGACGCCAGATCCCAGCTCTGACTCGTGTGTCTGTGGGGCCTCGGGCAGATTCCTTAGCCTCTCTGCGCCCTCAGTCTGCTCACGAAATGGGGCTGATAACTGTCCCGATAACACGGGGTTTGGGAGGATGGAGAGCGTTCACACTGTGAACACACTCGGGGTGGTGCCTGGTGGAGCAGATGCTTTTTCACTGTCTGTGGGTCACACGCGAGCGTGCGTGTCACCGGCCCAAGGTCACATAGCAAGGAGGCAGCAAAAGGGACTCAGGCTGGTACCCGGGCCCTTTCCCACGATGCCCTCCCACCTCCGAGAAGGGCAATCTGCTGTGGCCCCCTGAATGGGGCCAGGCCCTGGTCACTGTCACTTGGTGCAAGGTCGCCTAGTCAGGACACCTTCTGGAAGCTTCATTCACAACCTCTTGTTTCGGGTTACCAGCACTGCCCTGCCCACACTCCACTCTGCCGTGAGGAGAGGCCATTCCCAGAGGCCCAGTCACCCCTCATGCAGCGAGTCCTTGTCACTGTCCCCACGACCCAGCAGGCCCATTTCCCGCTCTCCCTGACCTCCTCTAAACCCCCTTTTCCTAGCCTCGGTCCGGTGGTGGGGAGATGTGGGGGAGCTCATTCTTTGCTGATGTCTGGGGTGCGGGTCTGGTGGGGTGCAATCCGGGCTGCCGGGGGGGAGCTGCAGAGTGAGGCCTGGGAGGGTCCCCGGGCCCCTTCACTCCCCACACCTCACAGCCTGCTCCTTCCTCAGCTCGTGTTCCAGAAGCTGTGGGCAGAGGAACAGATGTGCTCTTCCCTACGGCTCACCTGTGATTCTCAAGCCAGCCTGGTCCTCGACATGCGTGGCCAGAGCCAGGCGCTCCGGTGAGGGGTTCTCTGTAGCTCTGGGGGCCCCCTCCCCCCGAGAAGAGAGGGGTGGGTGAGGGAGACATCAGCAGAGCCCCTGCTGTGCACTGACCTCCAACCCCCAGCACCCCCCCCCCCAGACCCCCCTACAGCCCCACTGCACAGATGTGGGAAGGAAGGTGCAGGGAAACAAAGTAACTCGCCCAAGGTCACACGGCTAGTGAAGTAACCTTGACCTTTGGGGGCAGGACCTGGACGAGCAGTTCTTGGTCTGGCAAACGAAATGTATCCTAGGCCTCAAATACAAATTAATAAATGGTACAACCCAGGCCTCAGGCCCTCTCTCTCCTTCCAGCAAAGAGCTGCAGGTCTCCGGCCAGCACCGCCTCCCCATCCTCCTGGGCCGCTGCCCCAGCAGAGCCTCAGCCTCAGCCAAGGTAACTGTGCCCGGCCGCCCCTGAGCCCTAACTGGTTCCAGATGCCCTGCCCGAGGCAGGCGGGGGCCATGCGGGCCGGGCCCCGCCGGGGAGCGCTCACACATCCCCATCTGTGCGCAGGCCCCGCTGGGCTGCCCTCGGAAACCCCTGGCTCCGGCTTTCTCAAACATCCCCAGGCTTACATTCCTGGGCCAGGCCCGCAGCCCCCAGCTGGGCCCACAAGACCCCAGGGAGCAGGGGAGGCCGGCCCGCCCCGTGCCTGGCGCCTGGCGCCGCCTCACCCCGCCTGGCATGCTCCCAGCAGCCGGATCACATGGCACAGCCCTTTGAGCTGAACCAGCGCCGCCTCCCAGGTGCCCCAGCTTCTGCCCACGGCCCAGGGTCTCTGCATGTCTTCCTGCCCTTGTCCGCGAATCCTCTCCCCGCCTGCAACCCCCAGGACAGCCCCCGGTCATGCATCTGGCCTGCATGTAGCATTTGGGGGTCCTGGGTGGGGGGTAGATGGCAGGCCCAGGCTGGCGCTGCCCCCCTTCCTCCGTTACCATGACCTGTTTCCCTGTCTGCCCCTCTTACCCAAATCAGGAATGCCCAGCACCCGGCCCAGGGCCCAGCACATAGTAGGTGCTCAGTGAAAGATGTTGACTAGTGAATGAGTGACTGATTGTTCCATTTGCCAACTAGTTGCTTGGTTATCCCACTAGCCACACAGTTTTGTTAACTGCCTTCCCTGCCCAGGCCTGGACTGCCTTTGTTCACAGAGCACCTACTGTGCGCCAGGCCCTGCCCTAGCACGTTCCCACACCATTCCAGTGTTCCCAAGCTTTGCTGCCGACTGCATATTCAGGGACCTCTTCGTTTCCCCCCAATCTTTATTTTGAATAGTTTCCAACCTATAGAAAAGTTATTTGAGGACAGTGAACATTCCCCAGTTGTTAATAGCCTACCACAACTTTCTCCCCGTACTTACTTGTCATATATATTTCTATATTCACGCATGTGCACGGGTACATTTTCTTTATCATTAAGAGATGATATGGACGGGTTTCTGGACACATACCTCTTTACTCCAAAATACTTCAGCGAGGGGCGCCTGGGTGGCTCAGTTGGTTAAGCGACTGCCTTCGGCTCAGGTCATGATCCTGGAGTCCCAGGATCGAGCCCCCACATCGGGCTCCCTGCTCGGCGGGGAGTCTGCTTCTCCCTCTGACCATCCCCCCTCTCATGTTCTCTCTCTCATTCTCTCTCTCTCTCTCAGATAAATAAGTGAAATCTTAAAAAAAAAAAAATACTTCAGCAAGTGGTTCTGATGACAAGGCTATTTTCTTATACAACGCAGCATAATTTCAAAATTCAGGAAATTTAACATGATGTAGTCATACTGTTATTTAATATATGGTCCATAATAAAATTTCCCAGTTGCCCCAATAATGTTCTTTCAAGCTGAATTTTTTGTTTGTTTTCAGTTTGTTTTAAACCCAGGACACACTCCAGGATCACCCAGAGTACTTAGTTGCCCTATATCTTAAGTGACTTAATCTAGAACAGAGGTCTGCGAACTTGTACTATAAAGAGCCAGATGGTAAATATTTTAGCCTTGAAACCCAAGATGATCTCTGTTGTAACTGCTCAGTGTTGCCACTGTAACAAAAAAGCAGCCGTAGCCAGTGTGTAACTAAATGGGCATGGCTGTGTTACAATAAAACTTGATTTACAAAAGCAAGTGGTGGGCCGAATTTGGGCTAAAGCAGACCCTTGATTTAGAAATTCTTCTCCCACACTGTACCTGTTTTCCCCCCAATATTTCATTATTAAACTTTTTAGACCCTGGAAAATTAAAACAATTTTATAGTGAACATCCACATACCCAGTGCCTCGGTTTTCTCACTCTTATTCCACTCCACTTGCTTTATCAGATAGCTCTCCATCCATCTGTATTTTTGACGCATTTCAAAGTAAGTTGCAGATGTTGATATGCTTTCCCCTAAGCATCTCATTGTCTTTAACCACCTTTTTAAAAAAAGATTTATTTATTTATTTGAGAGAGAGAGAGAGAGTGTGTGTGTGTGTGTGCGCACGCGTCCGCGTGCAGGGAGAAGGGGCAGAGGGAGAGGGAGAATCTCAAGCAGACTTCACGCTGAGCACAGAGCCTGATATGGGGCTTGATCTCACAACTCTGAGATCACGAACCTGAGATCATGACCTGAGCCAAAATCAAGAGTCAGACACTTAACCGACTGTGCTACCCAGGTGTCCCCATCCTTAATCACCTTTAAGAAGAAGTCATATATTGACAATTTTGAAATGTCCAGGCAATTATTTTGCAAAAATCCTCCATTTGGATTTGTCAGACTCTTTGTTCAAGATTCAGGTTGAATGTTTTGACTGAGGTCAAACTAATCTACGGAGCTCTTTAAAAATATCAGTTTCAGGGGCGCCTGGGGGCTCAGTCGTTAAGCGTCTGCTTTCGGCTCAGGTCGTGATCCCAGGGTCCTGGGATCGAGCCCCACATCGGGCTCCCTGTTCCGCGGGAAGCCTGCTTCTCCCTCTCCTACTCCCCCTGCTTGTGTTCCCTCCCTCGCTATGTCTCTCTCTGTCAAATAAATAAATAAAATCTTAAAAAAAAAAAAATCAGTTTCTCCATCCTGTTCCCAGAGGTTCTGTTTTTACAAGCTGTAGTAGATAGGGACCCAGAATCTTTATGTGTAGCTAGTGTCCTAAGTGATTCTGTCACATAGCCAGTCTGGAAGATAGCACATTATTTCATACAATTTTCACATCAACACATTAATAAAGTGTCATCATCCCAATTTATCAGGTTGGAAAGCAGAGACTTAGGTGGTTAAGGAGCTAGCCAGAGGTCATCCACCCCATGTGACAGAGAGCCAAATGGGCATCTGTTTGATGGCCCAACCTGTGCTTTGTTCCTTGCACTAGACTGCCCCCTGCTGTCCACTATGGTAATGCAACTGGAATTCTTGCCTGATGGCCCCAGGCCATTAGCTGTCTTCAAGTCAGTGTGACAGCATGAAGGACAGGGGGAAGTGGCTGTCATGGGCACCCCTGACGGCCTAAATCGAGGCTCAGGACCCTTGTTTCACCAGATTTCAAACCGTCCAGGAAGCCTGTGGGTGTCTGGGGCCAGAGCCTACAGCCTGGAGCCAGGATCTATTGGAATATTCCATCAGAGACCAAGGAGAAAATCTCTCACCTGCTTTTCTTCTGACCCAGCTACAGTACTCGGAGCATGAGGCCGAGAGCATGATTTTCTTGGCGGTGGAGGAGCATCATTTCCACGTGGGCACCAGGCTGGTGACTGCGAAGGCCAAGGTCACCAACATCATCAGGCTGGAACAGACCTTCCCCCAGGTGCGTGGAGGGTGGCCAGGGCGGGCTGTGGGTGGGGGTGGGGGTGCGGCAGTTCCAGGAGAAAAGAGGGATTTGTGAGGGGCTGTGAAGTGGGTGAAGTGCGCTGGAATGGATTCTCAGCTGCTCTCAGTGTCCCTCCCTCCCTCCTCCCCCCACATTATTTGTTCAGCCCCTACTAGGGCCCGGGGCAGGCACCACTCAAGAAGCTGAGGATATTGCCTGGGACAGGACTGGTGGGTCCTTCCTCTCATCTGGTGGGGAGAAAATCACACAGATAAATAAGAGAACATTCTTAGATGGATACATTCTAGAGAGAAAAGAAAATGGGGTCATAGGAGTGGGTGTGTGGTTGGGGAGCTCTTTAGGTGGCCAGGAAGGCCTCACAAAAAAGGTGACATCTGAGCTAGCTGCGGATGACAGGCAAGTGTTGGCCATTTGAAAATCTGGTGAAAGGGCATTGCAGGCTGAGGGAACAACATGTGCAAAGGGCCTGGGGCAGGAACGAGTTGGCCTGTTTGAGGCATGGCCGCTGGGCTAGAGCAGAGCGGGTAAGTAGGAGATCATGGGGGTCTGATCATAGGGCAGGACAAGCCACAGGGAGGAGTTTGGATTTCGTTCTCTGAAATTGGAAGCCTTTTGAGGATGCGATCCAAATGATGATTTCGGATCCCTCCAGCTGCTATATGGGGAGCGACCTACAGGGGGCAGCAGAAATACCAGTGAGGAAGACCCTGGGCTTAGCAGGGTAAGAAACAGTGGTGTCTTGCGTCCAGGTGGGGCAGTAAGACATTCAAGAGTAAACTCCCCCCTCCTCCCAGCAAGTCCCCCTGCAGGGCCCTTGAGCCACCCTCCAATGGGGGCACCCACCTAACGGGGAGAGTCTCCTTCTCTGAGCCTTTGCACAGGCCATTCCTTCTGCCTAGAATGCCCTTCCTTGTGTTGTCCACCAACTTCTTTCTCTGTGTTCCTTTGCCTCTTGAGTATCTTTCATGCTACATTTGTCCCCTTGTCCCATCATTTTTTGTCTCTGTGATGTCTCCCCATCCGCCGGGAGCCCCTGAAGAGCCACGACCAGTCTTGGTTATCTCTGTATCCCATCGCTCAGCCCTGGGTCTGGATCCTAATGTCTGCTCAGCACATGTTTGAGAAACCCTACTCCCGACCACAGCAGCTCCCACGAAGCACTGCCCACAGGTTAGCCCTGGGCAGACACACCCTCGCATTATCTCAGAGATTAGCGCTGTTCTTCTCATCCGCTCGCATAGACTTATAGACGGGGGAAACTGAGCTCAGAGAAGTTAGGAAACCGGCCCAAGGCCACACAGCTTGGAAGCGGAGCTGAGGGGTGGTGATCTTTTCACAGGGCCATACCTGTGCCCCACACCCCTCCCTCACATTGGGGAGCCTTTGGCTTTATGACTTCCCGATGGATCTGACAGCCCAGTAAACCATTTATGCCCCACAGATGTTCCCTGTCTTTCTTCTTCTGAAAGTGCCTCTTCTTTCCTACCCCAAGCAGGAGTGAGGGCCGGGTTCCCCAGTGACCCAGAGCTGTCTTTCTCTTCCAGTTCAGCGTCCTTCCTAGGGAGCTGGTCCTGCAGACCTTGTACGAGAGAGCCCGTGGGACCCACACCCTGCACCAGACAGTTTTGTGGGATGACCAGGAGGCAGTCCTCAACGGGAGCCTCTCCAGGCCCTTCCGCAGGCCCGCTGGGAACCTCAGCCTCCAGGGTGAGTGTCCGAGAGGTCACTGGTGGGGGCGGCCTGTGGGCTCAGTGAACCATCTTTGAACAACTGCTTATCCCAGGTGCTGTTCCAGGCCCTGGGGATCCATCCGGAAGTAAGATGGCCCCAGGTCCCTGCCCTCAGGGGGAGGGGCAGTGAGCAGGGATGTGAACATGGAGAAAATCACATCAGAGTGTTTCTGAGAGTGGGAAGGATTCGACTGAGGGGTTCGGGGCTCCTTTAGGTGGGGTAGGGGACGAAGGCATGTCTGAGGAGGTAACATCCACACTGAGCCCTGAATGATGAGAAAGAACTGGCTGTGGCGGGGATCTGAGGAGGGGCATTGCAGGCAAAAAGAAAAGCAGGTGCAAAGGCCCTGAGGTGGGACAAGGCTGGGATGGTAGAACCACAGCAGCGAAGCCACTGTGGCCGGAGTGCCCTGAAGGGGGGGTGAGGAGAGGAGACAGGCGGGAGGGCTGAGGGACCCGGGTCATGCAGGGTCCCGGTCCCCCAGCCGGGAGTTAGGGCTATCCTGAGTGTGAGAAGACAGGAAGTGTGCTAGATGGGGCAACCCCAAGCTGCCCAGGGGGTTTCAGAGCGGAGGCTGATGGTCGGCAGGGGCAGTGAGTGCTGTCCCCTAGCAGCCCCACGGATGGCACCCATGTCCCCTGAGGCCATCCAGGAAACAGGTGGCCCTGGGAGGGGCTGTGCCATCACAAGGACTGTCAGTTTCTGTATGGCGAGTCCCCTTTACACAGAGCAGAGCCTGTCCTGCTGTCTGCCACGTGGGAGACACAGTGCAGACCCCCCCCCCCCCGGGAGCACAGCTTGCTGGGTGGTCGGATGGCGTCCCCTGTACAAGGCAGAGGAGACGTGTGGCCCCTCAGCACACCAGGGCAGCGAGCCTGTGCATGCACGGGGTTCGTGGGGGGTGCTGAGCAGCCCGAGGACCCCGCTCTGTGGTTAAGGAGCGTGGGAGTTGGGGGGTCAGAGGGTGGAAGGAATGAGGGTTACGGCGCTGAGGGTGAGGCGCACGGAAGTGGGTCAGTGTTCCCTGGACCGATGACCCCGTGGCACCTCGAGACGCAGCTGGTGTCACCGTCTCTGGGCGCAGCTCCCAGGAACCTGCGTAGGGACAAGTGGGACCCCTTCCAGAGAGTTCCGAGGTCACCAAGGTGGCCCCTGTCTACTGGGGAGTCTCAGCTGGACTCCTGCCCAGGGGTCCGGGAAGACAGGACCAACTGGTGGCCTCAGGAGCTGGGGTTAGGCGAAGCACGAGGTCAGGGCAGCTGGACTCCACGTAGGGGACAAGGGAGGGGACCCTGGAGGCACGGAGACTGTCCGCTGTGAGGCCTCAGCTGTGGGGATGGCCACCTGTGTCACAGTCCGGGACAGAGGGAGAGCGGAGGGCAGCTGAGTGTGGCCCGGGTGGGTGAGGGGCAGTCACCGGGGCACCAGGCACCCGCAGCGTGAGGGAGGTCACAGCGGTACGAGACGTTGGCTGGGAGGTGGAGGGGGCAGCTCTTGCTGTGTGACGAATGTCCGGGAACTCGGGCTGGCGGGCATGTGCTGCTGATGTCGGCTGGGCTGTCTGGCTCGTTCCGGGGCCCGCAGGCGGCCAGCCTGGCTTCACTCCCTCGGTGGCTGGGCGGGGGTCCCCAGAGGGCGAGCGGGCGCGGAGGCCTCTTCAGGCCTGCGCTGGGATCCGGTGGCCTCACCCTCACCACATTCTCTTAGCAAGTCCCAGGCCAGCCCAGGTTCAGGGGCCACGGGGACGGATTCCGCCTCGACGCAGGAGGTGCGGAGTCTCCTTGAGGAGGTGGGGAGTGGAGACTTGGGGCTCTCACGGGGACAGCACGGGGACCGCGCTGAGTGGTGTGGTGGCCGAGTGAGGGCGGAGCTCCTGAATTTTGTGCAGATGACCCGAGCGCGGGGCCACCTGCCCGAGCCGGCGGCTGTGTCCGCTGAGATCCCCCTGAGCCCTCGTGCTCCCCTCACGTGCCCGCCCCTCCCTGTGCCCCCACCCAGCAGAGCTCAGCCACCCGCTGTCCCTGTCCCTGTCCCCACCGCCGCGCGGCAGCCTCCGCCTGTCCTGCGAGCACTCACCACGGGAACACCGGGACGACCTGGTCGTGGGCTGGGATGGCAAGGACCAGGTAGGTGTCAGGGCCGGAAGGAGACCCCGGGAACTCCACCGACCCTGGAGCCTGGGCGGGACAGTCGGGGCCCAGGCCTGCCCGAGCCTGAGGAGCCTCACCAGGGCCGGCCCGGCGGGTCCCCGTCCCCAGGAGCCGGTAGGGGGCAGAATCGGGTCCCGGCAGCACCTGAGCCACAACAGGAATGCCTCTGGCTGACACCTGCTGAGGGCACCTCAGCCCCGCTTTCACATGATGAAATCGAAGCCCAGAGAGGTACAGCGACTTGCCCGGAGTCACAGAGCTTAGTGGAAAGCAGGGCTGGTGTTCTAACCTATGAAGGCCTCCAGCCCCTCTGTCCTCAGTCCTGTCTCTGTCATACACTGTCCCTGTCTGCTCTCCTCCAAGCCTCAACATTGCCCTCTGCAGAATGGGCTGCGTCTCTCCAAGGCCCCCCCCACAGTGGGGCTGTGTGCTCAGAGCCCGCTGCCCTCACGCCCTTGCCCTGGAAGGCGTCTGTGCAGGGTGGGGAGGGGGCTGCCCCTGTGGGCAAGGCCTCCGGCTCAGCCTGTCCCGCTCCCCAGGTGGTGGTCTCGTCCTCTCTGCAGCTGGGGAAGGGCAGGCTGGCCACCCGCCTGGCCCTGGCTCACCCCTTCAACCTCTCCTGGTGGCACGTGGAGGCCAGCGGCCTGGCTGAGGGCAGGGGTGGCCAGCAGAGCGGGCAGGTGAGTGGGGAGCATCCGAGGTGCCCGCGCTGGGGGCGTCTGGGGGTTGGGGAGCTGCATGGCTGAGCCCACAGCCCACGACCTGGGTACCGCGTGCAGGGGAAGAAGGGTCTGCTCGTCTCCCGTCGGGAAGGACTCTAACAGAGTCACAGATTCCTGAAGTTTGTACCCCGAAGGGTCCTTCATTTGTTCATTCTTTCATCGATACCTTATTAAGCACCTACTGCACGTCAGGCCGTGTTCGAAGCACACCGGCCTGCATCTAAAGAGCTCGCACTTTGGCAGGGCGAGAGCTTACGCGCATGTCCGACTCCTCATTTATACACTGGTCCGCTGAGTCGGGAGCTGCAGAGGGTCCACACAGGGCAGCTGGGCTCCTCAACCAGCCGGGTGGCCTCGGGTCGCTCCTGGACCCTCCCTGAGCCTCGGCGTTCTCAGCTGTGAAATGGAAGCCAGAAGGCCAGTGTGTGTCAAGAGTAGACCATCTGTGCCAGGCCAGACAGAGAGCCTGGCTAAAATTCAAGCCAACGAATGAAGAAAAAATGGAGAGCTGTGATAACCCCTGTGAAGAAAGCGGGGAGGAGGCGGAGACAGAGGCTAATCAGATGCGGTGGTCAGGGAGGGCCTCCTGGGGGAAGTGGCTTATGCCCTGAGGACCTCCGGATGAGAGGGAGCCAGCTCGTGACAAGCTGGAGGAATAGCATTCCGGGGTGGGGGTGGGAGGGCAGGAAGAGCGCGTGCAAAGGCCCTGAGGTAGGAACAGGCTGGCGAGCTTCAGGAAGAGCCAGAGGCGGTTAGGCTGGAACAGAGTAAGTGGTGGGGCAGGCACCGGGGAGAGGAGATCAGCTGAGGGCCCCTGCCTTCGTCGGCTCGGGCTGCCGTCACAGAACACTGCGGCTGTGTGGCTAGGTGCTCTTTGCTTAAAACAGAAACACGTATTCCTCCCCTTTCTAGAGGCTAGAAGTCCGAGATGAAGGCGCCGGCCTGTCCGGTTCTGGTGAGCGCCCTCTTGCTGGCTCGCAGTCTCCTGCGTCCTCACCTGCCGGGGAGAGAGCTCTCTGGGGTCTCTTCTCATAGGGGCGCTAATCGCATCTTGAGGCCCACCCCATGACCTCATCGACACCTAGTCCCTTCCCGTCAGCCCTGCCTCCTAATACCATCCCTGGGGATGAGGGCTTCCACAGCACAACAGGGGCATGGGGCGCACGGTTCAGTCCCCAGCAGCCCCAGAGGCCCAGAGTGAGCGGCACGGATTTCCTTCTGGCTTTGGAGACAGCAAGGCTTGGGTATTGGGAATGAGGCATCTTCCATCTAAATACTTCCGGTCTCCTGGGCTGGGCATGGCTCTGAGCACCTGCAGATGCGAGCAGGAGGGAGGACAGGGTCTCCAGCTCCCCTCCTTCGTCCCCTACAGTGGGGGGCTCCATCCTCCCCACTCTACCTTTCCCACCCCTCCCACTCCCTTCTCCATCCCCTGCACGCACACAGATGGAGAGCATCAGCCTCTCCTCTGGCCCTCCCCTCCACCACCCTCCATCTCCTTGCAGGTCCAGTTGGCCTGGGACAGAGGGCAACCCGTGACCTTGCACCTCACCTGGACCAACAGGTCCTCGGAGTTCAATACCATCTGGGATGGCTGCCTGGCCGCCTCCCCGGGGCAGGTATGCGCTGGCGGGACTGCCAAGCCAAGCACGGGGCTCTCCCTAACTCTGGGCCCCTGTGCTGGCTCCCCCAAGTCCCATATTCCATCTTCTTGTCAGCTCCAGGAAATTTGGGGCCTGAGTGCCCTCCGGGCCTGTGGGGCCGTAACACAGACCCCGGCCGTGTTCAGCGAGCAGCTCGATCTGTCCTGGGACCGGCGCCGGGTGCAGCAGAACCTGACATATGAGGTGAGGCCTAGAAAGCCGGGTCCCAGGCAGGTCACCTGTACAAAGTTTCTGGCTCTGAGGCCATGGGGTCTTGTGCCAACGCTAGCTGTGCTGGATGATGGTGAGCAACTCACTTCGCCACTGTGAGCCTTGGTGTTCTCATCTGTGAAATGGGTTCCCTGACTGGGGTATAGTGACAGCTCTGCGGGGATGAGGGAAGCAAGGCGCCCAGCATGAGGTGAGCACTTGGAGCCAGACGAGGGAAGGAGCTGGTGACACCAGAGGGCTTTTGGGGGCAGAGGGAGATCAGGTTCCTGGAGGCGTCAGGTTGGAGTCTTCCCGGCATCACTGCCCACCTGGGGCTGCGGCTGGGGCTGAGCACTGTTCTGCAGAGCCTGGGACAGGGACCGGACCACGGAGAAATGGGGAGAAATGGCCCTGAAAGCCAACCTTGTTCCTCCTGGGGTCTCGCACCCTGGGCTCTGGGACCCTTTAAACTCAGGCCCCCGGTGCTCCCCGCAAACATCCGCCCAGCGTATAAATCACTGCTGTGGCCGACTGGAGCTCTCATGATGGGACTTCCAGCACCTGACCCTCTCTCGTGAGGTCTCCCGTCTGCAGCTGGCCTTGGCCCCTCTCCCCTCTCATGGGATGAGCCCCTGCCTCACGGTGCCCTCTCCTGCCAGAGGCATTGGCCATCGCAGGCGGACAGGATCCACGCCGAGGCCAAGCTGCAGCACATCTTCACCGGCTCCTGCACCACTCAGAGCTTCCAGGGGGAGGTGCGGACCGACTATACCCACCGGCTGCACCATTCCCTGCACCTGGGGCTCTGCGACCTGCCCAGGGTGAGTCTGTCCCGGGGAGGGGGCCCGGGCACCCATGGACGGAGGGTGAGGAGAGAGGACAGCATCCACAGAGCGCAGGGGTGTGTGCGAGGGAGCTGGGTGCCCACATCACCGCTCTGCCATCTGCCGGTGGGGTGATCCCAGGCAGGGCGGGTCGACCCTCTCAAAGTCCAGGGTTCCATCTGAGGAACAGAAGAGGCAGTAGGCTTCAGCACGTAGGGTGACTGTGAGATATGAGATGCAACACAGGAAGAGAGCTTTACACGTAAATGAAAGGTGCTCAGCTGCATCGTTGTTGGAGGTGAGGTGTTGGGACCCCTTTCCCAAAACATTCTTCCTGGGTTTGTTAGCTGGTTGATTGGTCCTTCCTCCTACCTACCAACTCTCCCATCCATCCACCCACCTACTCCCCACCCTTCTGTCCATCCATCCCCCCATCCATCCATCCATACACCCACCCAGCCACCTACTCACCACCTTCCCATCTATCCACCCACCCATCCACCTACTCACCCACTTTCCCATCCATCCACCCATGTACTCCCCACCCTTCTGTCCATCCATCCCCCCAACCATCCATCCATAAACCCACCCATCCACCTACTCACCCACCTTCCCATCCATTCACCCACCTATCCACCTACTCACCCACTTTCCCATCCATCCAGCCACCTACTCACCCACCCTCCCATCCATCCATCCATCCATCCACCCACCCACCTACTCCCCACCTTCCTGTCAGTCCATCTGTCCATCTACCCAGCCACCCACCTACTCACCTACCCATCTACCTACTCACCCACCCTCCTATCCATCCATCCATCCATTTCCCCAACTATCCATCTATCCCAGGGTCAGAGATTTTCTGTAAAGGGTCAGATAGCAAATATTTTAGCTTTTCTTTTTTTTTTTTTTAAGACTTTATTTATTTATTTGACACAGAGAGAGAGAGTGCGCACAAGCTGGGGGAGTGGCAGGCAGAGGGAGAGGGAGAAGCAGGCTTCCCGCTTGAGCAGGGAGCCCGATGCGGGGCTCGATCCCATGCCCCGGGGATCATGACCTGAGCCGAAGGCAGACGCTTAACGACTGAGCCACCCAGGTGCCCCATATTTTAGCTTTTCAAGCCATATGATCTCTGTTACCATCACTCAACTGTGCTGTCATAGGTTATATGTAAACTCATGGGTGTGGCCATCTTCCGATGCATATTTATTAACAAGAACAAGCAGTGAGCCAAATTTGGCTCTTGAGCCAGGTTGCCAACCCTATTCATCCATTCGTTCAGGAAGCATTTGTGGGTTTTACTTAATGCAGGGCCCTCTCCTAGGTGCAGGGACAAAGAAGGTGAAGGGGACAGACTGGGTGCCCCACCCCTTGGAGCTCACATTCCAGTGGGTGGAAAAAGTTAAACAAGATGCATGATACGGGGGCACCTGGGTGGCTCAGTTGGTTAAGCGTCTGCCTTCGGCTCAGGTCATGATCCCAGGGTCCTGGGATCGAGCCCTGCATCAGGTTCCTGGCTCAGTGAGGAGCCTGCTTCTCCCTCTCCCTCTGCCTCTCTCCCTGCTCATGCTTTCTCTCTCTCTCTCTATCTCTGTGTCTCAAATGAATAAATAAAATCTTAAAAAAAAAAAAAAAGATGCATGATATGTACTGAGGCATGATGAATGCTGTGAAGGAATGACGCAGGGAGAGGGGACAGGGGATTGCAGGGGGCCCCACTGACAAATGCGAGCTCTGCACAGGGAACAGCCAGTGCAAAGGCCCTGTGGCAGAGCATGCTGAGGGTATTGGAGGAACAGAGGGCAGCCTTTAGAGAGCAAGGAGGTGAGGCTAAGAAGATTATGCTGACTCGTGGGCCATGTCAGGCAACCAGCTTTTCTTAGTACAACGGGGAGGCGGAGAGTTTTGAGCAAGGGGATCATGTCCGATTTGCATTTTTCACCGTCAGTCTGGCTCCCGAGTGGAGGAGGGACCATGGGCTGAACTAGAAGGGAGACCCAACAGGCTCTTGCGACAGCCCCGGGGGTCTGGACCAGGCCCGGGCATGGTGGGGAGAGGAAGTTGCAGCCCCTGTGCCTCCCTGACCGCTGACACCCACCCTCTCGTTCCAGGCTCTCTCAGTCTCTGGGGAGCACACCCTGGGCCACAATGGGCTCCTGCTGGATTCCCGCTGCCAGATGGGCCTCGCCCCGGACCCAGACCATGGCCTGCACCTCAGCCTGACCCTCCGCAACCACAGCAAGCCTCGGGCACCAGACTTCTCCGGGGAGCTGGAGGTGGGTGGCCAGGTCGGGGCTGCCTGCACCCCCCCCACACACCCCCAGGAGGATGCCCTTCCTCCAGCTCTGGCCTGCGAGGCCACCACCGCCTGGATGGCCCTGCCACCTGGTGGTCACTGTCAGAACCGCAGGCTGGCACGCTGCTCGGCTTCCTCCCCTGCAAAGCGGGGAGTAATCGCTGCACCTACCCTAGCTCCCGTGGGATTCATGCCGCAAGGATTAAATATGTTACTACGTGCAGATCACTTAGAGCAGTGCCTGGGACAAGGCAGCCACTCAGTATTACCGATTCTCCCAGCAGCCCAGGAAGGTAGGGGGGCGCAGAGCTGGGCTCGATGCCTTCTCTGTCCCCACCGGCTGAGTGATCTTGGGAAGGGCCCTCGCTGAGCCCTGCCTCCTCATCTGTAAGTGGGGAGCGGACATATTTCGCAAGGCAGCGGGTAGGGTTCCGGGCACCCCCTCCCTCTGCCCCCTTTAAAATAGGCACACAGTAGGTGCCCCATCACTGTTACCATCTGCCCACCTCCGCGTCCCCCTGGCCAAGTGCCCCTGACTTCGTGACTTTCCTTCTTCTGACCTCAGTTGTCTCCTCTGTCCAATGGGAACAAATCCCACCTCATCTGCAGAGCTGTTTGCACATAGTAGGTGCTCGTGAGGTTTCCTTCCAGCATCCGGAGCTGGATGGGGATGGCTCTTCTGCCTCTGGAGGTCGCTCGGCCTGTTCCCTGCATGGTGGCACGGTGGTATCAAAAGAGCCTCGCTCTCCAGGGCTGTCCGGGGTAACCGCTTCGTTTCCCCGCCTGCCAGCCAGGCCCCCAGCCGCTCCCGCACCTGTAATCCCAGTGCCCCAAGGCCTGCCGGCCTGGGAGTGGGCCCCCTGCCCCATGTGGGGGTCCATGCGGTGGAGAGAGGTCTTTCCCAGCCTTGTTTGGTCCTCATGACACTGTGAAATTTCAAAAGGCTCTCTGGGCTGCACCCCACCCACTTGGAAACCTCGAGGATGGATTTTCTGGAACATGTGTAGTGAGCCCCCTGAATTAGATTCCTAGGGCTGCCGAACGGAGGACCCCCAGCGCGGTGCTGGAACACAACAGGATTTTTTTCCTTTCACAGTGCTAGAGGCTAGAAGTCTGAAATCAGGGTGTCAACAAGTCCGCACGCCCAGCAGAAGCTCTAGGGCACTGTCCCCCCGTGCCTCTTCCTGCTTCTGGGGGTCACCGGCAGGCCTGGGCGCTCCTTGGCTTATGGCCGTGTCATTCCAACCTCTGCGTCTTCACACGGCTATCTCCCAAGGCTATGGGTCGTTGCATTTAGGGCCCACCTGAATCCAGGACAACCACATCTGCAGGGACCCTATTTCCGAATAATCGGAACCAGGGTTCAAACTTCCATGTGCCTTTTTGAGGAACACGTTCACCCCGTAAGGCGCCCTCCTGTAACACACACACACACACACACACACACAGTAATTCCGATTCCTGCTGAAGTTCGAAGGCCACCGTACTGCGTCATTTGACAGAACTGGAAACCGAGGCACAGACAGGGCAACGCACTTATTCAGGGTGGTATGGCTCGTTGGTAGCAGCATCTGGACTCGAACATGGGGCAGCTGAGTCCCGGCCAGAGGTGGCTCCCCTCCCCCCAACAGGCCTCCCCTTGCAGGGTGTCCTCCAGGGTTCCTTCTGTGACCTCCAGCCTCATTGTCCATTCAGAGCTCACCTGTCCCGAGTCCCCCTCCTGCAAGGCTGGGCATCTGCAAGGGTCGCGACAAAGTGCTCGGGGACTGTGTTTGTGCCCCGTGCTCCCCACAACAGCTCCTTGAACGTGCTGAGGCATTTGCCGTGCTTCTCCTGAAATTACAGAAAGCACGGCAGGTAGAAACAGCTGGGCACCAGGGACGGCAAAAATGTCAAGGCCCAGGGCCACCCGGATCAGTTAAGACAGCGGTGCCGGGGCGAGGCCTGGCCTCGGCGATGTTTAAGCCATGGGGATGGCGGGTGCCCCTGGCTTATCAGGCCCCAGATGTGGATTTAATAGGTACTTTCTGCAGTTGGCAGGGATAGTCAACCTTGTGGGGTTGTACGTGGGGGTCCCAGTGCCCCGGGAGATGTGGGGCAGGGGTGGGCACTGCCTTTTCTCTCCTTGGGCCCGGGGCTAGCAAGAGCGGGGGGACCAGGCCCCACTCTGCTCTCTGCTCTCCTGTTTGCAGATCCTCAGTGCCAAGGCTCAGCAGCTCGGCCTGCGGGGCCGGGTCTCCACCTCAGCTTCTCGGGCCAGCATCCAGCTAGAGGGAATTGTGGACAATGGGGACGAGAAATTGAGGCTGTCGGTGTCCCGGGCCCCGAGCTGCCTCCAGGCCGCTGTGACCCATGAGGAAGGTGAGTAGAGACAGCGAGGACTGCTCAGATGGCTGGGGCGGGGCCCAGCTGGGCCCCAGAGAGGACAGAGATCGGGGTGTTGATAGTTGAGGAGTCAGGGAACCCGGTTAGGACTTCGTGGCGCCCCCAGCTCGGAGGAGACGGTGAGCCCCCTGCAGCCACCTGTATGGGGCTGTGATGTCAGGAGAGGTTGGGAGAAGGGTCCAGGTGGGCAGACGGGAAGTGGGTATGGGCTGGGGGATGAGAAGGAGCCCAGGCCTCAGGGGGTCGGGAAGCTGATTTGGGTGGTGCGCTTCCAGGCCTGCAAACGCTAGGGCCTGGGGCTGACGGGAAGCTCTCCGTGGAAAGGAGGAGGTGTGGACAGCCGGGCGGCAGCCAGGCGAGTCCCAGGGGCAACAACAGGACCCTTCCTGGCCCCAGGGAGCCGAGAGGAGAGCGTGGTGCTGCGGGCATGTGCCCACAGGCGAACGGCCGAGGTGGAGGCCCTGCTCCAGGACGGCGGGCAGCCCGTGCAGCCCCTGGGACGCCTGAGCCTGCAGGCTGCCAACCAGAGTCTTCGCCTGGAGGCACACGGCTGCCCGGGAACCCTGCTGGGCCGCGTGGAGGTGAGGCGGCCCCGGGGGTGGGGGATGCTGTTTTCCCTGGGGCCCAGACCACAGTGCCGGGGCTGCGAGCCTTTTGGGTCCAACAAGGCCCAGAAAACCAGAGGCAGCCCCGTAGCATGCAAACATATCCTGGGGCCCTATGGCCGGCACCGAGAACCTCCTGTCCACCCCAGTCCCGGGAAGCACCCCCCTCCCCGGAGTCCCCAGCCTGTCCCTCTGTGCCCACAGTCCAGGATGGCAGCCATCGGGGCCCAGGTGGGAGCCCAGCTGGAGAAGAAGATCCGAGGCTTGGATGCCTACGTGGAAAGGTTCCGGCGCCTGGTGGGTAGACTGCACCGGGGGGTCGGGGACACACTTTGAGAAGGGGAGGTGCTGTGTGGAGATGCCCCCCCCTTCCCCCGGCGCATCCTGTGCCCTCCACTCACCAGGCGTGAGGATCTTCTGGAGTGCCCCAGACCCTCACACCGATCCTGCCTCGATTTCCCTGCCCAGGTGCAGCCGGCGGGCACCCTGGACAGCATGGTGGGCCCCCTCCTGCAGTTGTCCCACAGGGGACTGGGAGCCGTGGTGGCGAGTGGCCGGGCAGTGGCCGCGCCATGGGGCCAGGCCAGGCAGGTGCTGATACACCACTTGCCCCCCTACCTGGAGAGACTACGGGCGGGGCTGGAGCAGCTGCGGAACGAGCTGGAACGTGAGTGCACGAGCGAGGGCCCGACCCCAGAGCCCTCCCGGCCTGCGGGGCCTCATGGGCCTGCAGCCTTCGTGTTCTCTCTGCTGCCTCCATCCCTGCAGCTCTCCAAGCTAACATCCCTCATGCCCGCTGCCTTGGTTCTTTGCGGACTGCTGGTCTATTTTTTTTTTTCCAGTCCCCGCCTGATTTCTTTTGGGCCTACAGCTTTATTTCTATTAGGCCCAGTGCTGGAAGATCCCAGAGCCCATTTCTGGTTCTGTGATCAGCGCCAGCGTGGCTGTGTGGTTCAGGCTTCTGTCCTGGTTACTAAGTCGCCGCTGCCCCGAGCGTCCTCCAAGTGATGCTGGGAACCTCAGGCCTCTCCACACGAGCACCAGGGCCGATAGCTGGCCCTTCTCTCCCACCCTGCTTCTGTCTCTGGGTCAGAATCCCCACGGCCACCCCCAGCTTCCGTGGCTCGCTAGGGCTCAGTTCTCGGAATATTTTCCTGCTCACAGCTAGGATTTGTTACAGCGAAAGCACACAGAGCAAGATCAGCAAAGGGAAGTGGTGCGGGGGCCCGAGCGAGGGAGGGAAACCAGGCACAAGCTTCCAGAATCTTCTCCCGGGGAGGTCACCCAGGACGCCTTCAATTCCCCCAGCGTCACATGGTGACCACCACTGGTCTGCCAGGGAAGCTCGTTAGAGGTCCTGCACCGAGGGTTTTCTTAGGGGGCTGGTCCTGGAGGAAGCCTCCCCTGGCACACACCACCATTCCGGACTCACAGGAGGAAAGGGGGTGTTGGGCACAAGCCATTTGTCCCTGCAAATGGTTTGGGCAGAGCGAGGCCCTCTGTTCGGTTCTGGGAGTGGTGGCAACCCTCCTCCCATCCGGGCTCCCACGTGCCAGCCCAGGGCCGACCTTGGGAACGGGCCTTGCAGAGGGGAAGTCTCGGGCCTGCACTCCCTCGTGCCGCCACCTTATTCCCTGGAACAGGCCCTGTTTCCTGGAGGCCTGGGTCATCAAGGGGGCCGGTCCCCCTGCCGGGGTCTGGGCTGCGGGCAGTGACATCTGGCCTGAGGTCAGGACTCCGGGTGGGGGGATGGGGAGGGGGCTCACGGTGGGTGGCGGCCACCTGTTGCAGGGCCCCTGGCCACACTGAAGGACGCCTACCTGGAGGTGACCCCACAGCCCCTGGACGAGGTGTGGCGGGAGCGGGCCGAGGAGGCCGTGCGGCTGTGGCGGGCCCTGGGGCCCAGGCCCATCGGGGCAGCCGTGGAGCTGGTGAGGTGGGGCGAGGGGGTGGGACGCGGGCCTGCCAGGTGGGGTGAACCCTGATGGCTCTTCCCGCCCGCCTCCTGCAGGCCGCCCACCAGATGCTGTCTTGGGCCGAATCCACTTTGTCCCAGGCCCTGCGGAGGCTCTGCAAGCCCTTGCTGGCCCTGTACAGCTTCTCAGCCAGGTACCTTGGGGACCGGGGACCGTCCTTCTCTGCCTCCCTGCCCCAGGCCGGGCCCCAGGCTACAGCACCCTTGGTCTCGTGTATTCCTTAGGACGACCCTGCCAGGGGGGCATTTTCAGTCCTCATCTGTTAAGTTGAGGCTTATTCTTCATTCCACGGGTATTGGATGAACAGGTTCTCCGGGTGGGAGCTGTTTTAGGTTCTATGGATACAGCAGTGAACGAGACCCATCCCCGTCCTCACACTGAACAAAGAGCTAGGTTATCTACACCGTACTCGGCCACACTTTCCTCCAGAGGGGCCTCAGGGTAAAAGTTTTCAGGCTTTGTAGGCTCGGTGGTCTCTCCCTTCATCTTCCCTTTGTTTTTCAATAATCCTTTAAAAACAGAAGAGCCCCTCTTACCTTGCAGGCCCTCCAGAAACTGGACACGGGCTGGATCTCGCCCATGAGACATAGTTTCCTAGCCTGTGCTTTGGTATATCGGGTGGTAAATGCTGGAGACGAACAGGCAGGACAAGTGGGGTGGGGGGCACCCTTGGCATGGTGAAGCCATGGTCTGCTTCTTTGAGAAGGTGGCGTTTGCACAAGGGCTGGAAGGAGCTGGGGGAGGGGGCCCTGTGGGCATCATGGGAAGAGTTTCAGGCAGAGGCCACAGCCAGTGCAAAGGCCCAGGGGTGGGAGTGTGCCTGGCCTGCTGGAGGAGTATGGAGGAAATCAGTGGGGCTGGAGTGGAGGCTACAAGAGCCTGAGGGTTGAGGGGCATCCAGGTGGCCTGGAGTCTTTGTGATGACATTGACTTCTACTCTGTGATGGGAACTCACAAAAGGTTTCGAGCTGAGAAAAGACATGATGTATATCCCATTTAAAAAGATCCCTCTGGGGGCGCCTGGGTGGCTCAGCCATTTAGCGTCTGCCTTCGGCTCAGGTCAGGATCCCAGGGTCCTGGGATCCAGCCCCGCATTAGGCTTCCTGCTCAGAGGGAAGCCTGCTTCTCCCTCTCCCACTCCCCCTGCTTGTGTTCCCTCTCTCGCTGTCTCTGTCAAAAAATAAATAAAAATTAAAAAAAATAAAAAGATCCCTCTGGCCCTGGTGGTGAGACTCGGCTGGGCGCAGGGGCGTGGTGTGGATGGAAGTGCGGAGCCCCGTAAGGAGTGGCCCTCGGTTGTGGGTGTCCGGGCGAGACTTGGGAGCCACAGAAGGGCTGCGAGGTGTTTAGATTCTGGATGTGTTGTAAGGTCAAGCCTGGAGATTTGCTGACAGATTGGCTTAGGTGTTGGAACAGGTGGCGCCGAGGTTTTTGGCCTTGCAAATGGCAGGAGGGACGGTCTGGTCCATTGGCGGAGCAATGAGGGATGACTGGTGGCAGGCAGATGGGGGCTTTATCAGTTTCCTCTTGCTGCCATAGCCCCTTGACCCACACATTTAGTGATTTCAAACAACACAGACTTATCCTTGTGTCGTTCTAGAGGTCCGAAGTCTGGGAAATCCGTTTCAGTGGGCTACAGCCAACGTGTCGGCCGGGCTGGCTCCCAGGGAGGCTCCAGGGGAGAACCCACCCCCTTTACCTTTTCCAGCCTCTAGGAGCACCGGCGCTCCTTGGCTCAGAGACCCTTCCTCCACCTTCAAAGCTGAAAGCCACAGCATCACTTTCTCTCCAGACTCTGTCCTTCTATCTTGTCTCTCTGACCCTCCTCCCGCCCTTTTTCTGATGACATGAGCTCACCCGGATAATCCATCCCAGAATCCTTCACTTAGGCACACCCGCAAAGTGCCTTTGGCCACATCAGTTCCCGTAGTCCTAGGGCCCAGGCACTTGGAGGTCTTCGGGGGCCTTTATTCAGTCTGTGTGGCAGGAGCGGGGATGGTCAGGGCGCCATTCTGGACGCATTGAGCTTGAGAAGCCATGAGGACTGATACACCAGGTTGAAGTTGGCCTTGGAGTTCCGTACTTGTGTGACCTTGGGCTGGCCTGTGACCTTGAGCTCTGATGGCTGATGAAGGGGCATGCAGGACCCTCCTCGTGAGGCTGGCTGGGCCAGCAGCCCCCTGGCTTGGGTATGTGTCCCCTAGTGCCCCCCCACTTCTAGCCCAAGTCGCTGCTCAGCAGCCGAACTGGAAACGGCCAGTAGGAACTGCTATTTTGAGGTCTGGGCCGTACAACAGTCTGGGAGTTGTCAGAGAGGGGACTGGACCGGATGGGGCAGCAGAACCAGCCTCAGAGAAGGCCTGGGCTCTGGGGTGCGTGCGCCCCTCCCCCTCCCAGGCTGGGGCCCCCATCAGCAGTGGGGGGGGGGTGCTCGGAATGGCAGCGGCCCCAGCCAAGCGACCTCACAGCGCGTGGGGACCGGGGGAACGCTTGGGCTTGAATCCCGTTCTGACTCGGGCAAACTTGGATCAGTGCTCGGTGCCTCGGGTGGTGCTCAGGCCACCAGGGCTCTCGGTGCTGTCACAACGTGGGCTGGCCGAGGGAAGCTGCCAAGGGGGCACGGTGTCAGCTGGTATGCAGAGGAATGTACTAGTCGGGGCTGTTTGCAAAGGTAGGGGCTGACTGGTGCGGTTAGGGGGCTCCTGCCCGGGGGAGGTCCTGGCAAGGGGTCAGCACTGGGTGCTTGTGCTGAGGAAGGGGTGCAGGGGGCAGGGAGGCCTCTGAGACCACTTCCGGCCCCACCGCTGCAGGTCCTCCGGGCCTCCTGGGGGAGGTAAATGTCCTCCCCCACCCCCGGCCCCCTGCACCTACCTCCACCCGCAGTCGAGGGCATGAACTATTCCTCATCTACCTCCAAGCCCAACGTGTGCTGAGACCTCTCTGCTCCTTCAGACCCCACAAAGTCGACCTGACCCCTGTTTTCTGCCCTGAGAAAGTTTCAGGGTCCTCCCTTGATGGTCGAACTCCCAAGGTCCCCTTTGGCTCCGACCTCCCCTTTCTCCGATGCTTTTGCTGCCCACCCCACCTCCAGGAGCCCTAGATGTGGGCTGGCCCATTCTCGGGGTTCACATAGACCTGACCCAAGGCCCTGGGGGGCAGCACGTATGTTCCCCCCCCCCCCCCCGGCAGGAGCCCAGACATCTGTGTCCTTCCAGCGAGGCCGCTGTGTCTGCCCCGAGCCTGGACCCTCCTCCACCTCCTCTGTGCTCCTTCCAGGAACTGTTCGGTGCGGGTGACTTTGCCGCTGCTGCCGGCGGGGAACGAGCCCCTGGCTGTGGCCCGGGTGACCGGCTACGTGGTGGAGAAGCTGCTGCGGCCGCTCGGCGAGCTGTCCAGGACCAACGTGTGGGCCGAGTACTACCGGCTGCAGCATCGTCTGCTGGAGAGCCCCCACGACTGTGAGTCTCCGGCCGCCCTCCTCCCTGGGAAGCCCTGGACCCTGTGGGGTGGGGCAGCAGGACGTGGCAGGGCAGACAGAGAGGGGCCTGGTCCTGGGTGGCCCCCGGGACCTGAGCCCAGTACCGCAGGGCCCAGAGGTTACTGGACTGTCCCAGGTCATAGTGGACGAGGACTGGGCTGCAGATCCGGGCTTTCGTCCAGCATAGGAAAGCCTGAGTCTGGGGCCCAACCCAGAAGTGGGCCAAGCGGCTTGGGGCTCGAGGCCAGCTCCCTCCCCCTTGTCGGTCCTGGAGACGCAAAAGGCAGACCTCCAGCTGGAGCCGGAAGGCGGCTAATGGAGTCCAGACTCGTGGTCAGGCAGGGCCGGCCACCACGGGCTGTGCCAAGACCGGATGTGGCTCCAGGGGCTTGGGGCCCCGTGGGAGTTTGCATCCAGCTCGTGCCCGAGTGTGGCCTGGGCGAGTCTTCCCACCTCTCTGGGACTTGGTTTCCCCTCTGTGCACTGGAGGTGGCACCAGGGCTCACTCCTCTGGGTGACAGGCACGTGTGGTTTGTGAGCCGAGTTCCTTGGTGCCGGGGTGGGCCTCAAGTCCACAGGCAGGTGTGGCACTCAGGGCCTGGTAGGACTGGTGTATCAGTGTGGTTCGTACCGACCACGCGGGAATGCTGAGGCTCGGGGCAAGCGGTTGCCCTCCTAGGGTCAGGGGTACTTTCTCTGCTGGGCAGCACGGTGAGGTTGAAGTCGGCCTTGGAGTTCCGTACTTGTGTGACCTTGGGCTGGCCTGTGACCTTGAGCTCTGATGGCTGATGAAGGGGCATGCAGGACCCTCCTCGTGAGGCTGGCTGGGCCAGCAGCCCCCTGGCTTGGGTATGTGTCCCCTAGTGCCCCCCCACTTCTAGCCCAAGTCGCTGCTCAGCAGCCGAACTGGCCCGGTGGGGCACGCTGTCCCTGTCTCGATCTTCTGCCCACCTGGACGAGGGCAGAGCCAGGCCCCCATGGTAACTTCCTTGCATTAGATGGAGCCTTTGGTCATACTTTTGTGCGTTTTTTATAGTGATTATTTTTCAATAGCTTCATTGACCCACAATTCGCATACCACCCTGTTTAGTTCAAGCATATAATTCAGTGGCTTTGAATATATTCACAGAGGTTCACATCCCCCACCGCCGTCGGTTGTAGAGCATTTTCATGACCTCACAAGCATCCTCTGTCCCTTAGCTGTCACCCTCTGTCCTTGGCTCCCACCTGTCTCCCTCCTGGCTCCATGGATTTGCCTACTCTGGACACTTCATATGAAAGGAATCCTGTATCAGCCCTTTCTTTTTATTGTCGACTTCGCTGGAGATGGTGGAGAAGAGCTGGGGATAGACCCCCCCCCCCATGTGGGCTGCCCAAGGGGTCACAGGCCAGAAAGGCTCTGGACACCCTGGAGTACCCCCTGCGCTCAGGGCCCCCAGGGTAGCGGGCAGAGCGGGCAGAGCCATCTTACCTGCCCTGGGCTTTCTTCTTCCCAGACCATGCTGTGGTGGCCGGGGCCAGGTATGTGGTGACCTTTGATGGCCAGGTGTGGAGCCTGGGTGTCCACTGTGGCCGTCTGCTGCTGGCCAAGGACTTTGCCCACGACACGTTCTCACTGACACTGAACCGGGCCCGCTCGGGGCTCCCGTCCCTGTCCGTGGAGCTGAACCGTACCACCCTGGTGCTCTACCCGAGCCTGAAGGTGAGCATGCAAGAGTGGGAGGGGCAGAGGGCCCAGAAGGATGACACGTTCCTGTCACATCCACACACCCATGGCCTGGGCCCCAGACCCTTCCCACCTGGTGCCCCACGTTGCCTGCCACCTGTCTGCTCAGCCCCTGTCTGGCCCCCAGACCTACAGGCTGTATGATTCCTCCTCGCCTACGGAGAGCTGTCTGCATGTCGATCTGCCTCCTGCCAAGACGAGGAGGGATGTCCCCAGGATCGAGCTGACCAGTGAGGACGGCATCTCCGTCACCTGTGATGTCCGAGCTGGTCTCTGCAGCCTGACTCTGGGCCTCTGGCTCCACGGTGGGTCTGGGTCCCAGCTAGCAGCCTCCGAGCCGGTGGGGTCGGCCTTGCAGAGGCTGGCAGATCCCCAGCCAGGGACACTCTCGGGGTCCTCGGGACGCTGGGGGCAGGATGCCCAGGGACTCCCTCAGGCTGCTGCTGATCTTTGGGGCTTACAACCTGAGCAGGCAGGAGAACAGTCTGAAGGGCTCAGGATGGGAAGGAGGTCCAAGGCCATGTCTCCCTGCTGGGTCATGGCAGTGCTGGGACCGTCCCCACTGCAGGTGGACAGATCCTGCTCGGCTCGGTGCCCACTGGCCTTGTCTCTGCAGCTGTAATACCCCGGTCGCCGCCTCCTCCCCTTCTCCTCCCCATTGTTGGCTGTGGTTTGGATGACCTCACTGAAGCTCATGGACGGGCCACCATTCTCACAGCCCGGATTTAAGCCCAGGGTTCTCTGACCCCATATTCTACCTCCTTTCTGGGACATCGACTCCGGGTTCAGGGCGGCCCCAGAACAGCTCTCCCGTCGGCCCAGGCCACTTGGGATGAGGACGGTGGGCATGGGGAGGGTCCCCAGAAGGGACACAAATGCTTTGCTCCCTTCTCCTGTCCCTCTGATGAGGGGCTAGAGCCCAGGGGTGGTGTGGGCGTCGGGTGTGGAGGGTCCGGGCGTTTCTGGAACCTGGGCCCAGACAGGCTCTCACCTGGCCCCCTTTCTGCACAGGGGTGTCTGCTGGCCTTCTGGGCACCAATGACAATGAGGTGGGCAATGAGCTGATGTTGCCGGATGGCACAGAGGCGCAGAGCCTGGAGGAGCTCGCCCTCGCCTGGCAGGTGAGCTGGTGCGCCAGCCCTCCTCCTCTGGGGGGTCGTGTGTCCCGGGGGCTGTGTGGGTAGAGATTGGCTTGGGGCATGTGTACTCTGCAGACAGTTTCTCTGTCCAAGCTGCCCAAGAAGGAGGAGGTCCAGGCGGCAGGCCTGAGTCTGGGCTTTGTCTCACTAGGTGGGTGGCGACTGCAGGGCCATGGAGAAAACTCAGGAGTGCCCAGGCTGGAGCCCCACCTGCTGGGCCTTCTTCCAGGACCCCCGTTCCTGCCTGGGGAACTGCTTCAGGGTGGTGAGTGTGAGGCTGGGTCTGGACCCCAGCAGAAGCCATGCAGCAGGTAGACCAGGGGACCCAAACTGACCCCTATCTTGCCTCTGCCCCTCCCCTGTGCTACTCGCAAGGGCATAACGCGCAAGGACCGTGACCGTGGGTGCTGGATTTCAGGTGGACCCCATGCCATTCCTCAGCCTGTGCATCCAGGAGACCTGTGGCACCCAGGAGCTCCACCCTGCCTGTAACCTGGCAGCTGCCTACATCCACTTGTGTGCCCGGGGCTTCGTGCCCCTGGACCCTCCTCCGCAGTGCGGTAAGCCACCCCCCACCAGCCATCCAGCTCACCCCTACCTGGCTGACCCCTGCCTTGCCTCCCAGAGGGAAAACTAGTTCCTTTCTCTTACTTAGTTCATTATATGACAACGGAGTGCCTGTCCGCCTGGCAGGAGCTAAGAGTCAAAACAAAGTTCTGTGCAAAGGAGTACTTAGAAAAAAGAGGCCCAAAGCCTCCCCCTGCCCAAGCCAAGGCTGGTGAGCCCTGGGACATCTGACACAGGAGACAATAGCATAGACAACTATAAACTCACCTCCTGAAAATGTATAACCACAGATCTGCTCTTCAGGGGTTTGAATGTACACTCTCTCCAATGTCTGGAAAGCCCTGGGTCAACCACTGTTGTGCATGATTCCCACAGCTGAAGCTCCACTGCACAGGGCTGGAAGTCAGCGACTGCCCCAAACAACAGGAGAAGGACCTCTGTTAAAGGAAAGATTACTCATGATGCTTGGAAAAGACCAGGCAGGCAGGCTGTATTCAGGGGGACTATCACAGTGGTATAGGGAGCACTGCAATGGGGTTTGGCCATATAGGGGAGAGAGATCAGGCTCTGATTACAACAGGGAAAAGTGGGGACTGAGAGCCAAGGAGCAGGGTGGGGGGTCTGTGGATGGAAAATTACCAAGAGGAACCATCAGGGATGGTGAAGTTCTGGCTAACTCGACCTGCCAGGACTCTTGCTGGAGGCAGCCCAGACTGATCAGAGGAACCCTGGCTGATGGCAAGGTAACCTATTATTCTGGCTAAATTGACCTAGCAGAATTCTTGCTAGGCCTGGCCAAGGCAGAGACAGAAGCCCCCCCACCCCAATGTCAGGTCCTCACTGAGATTTCCGCAGAACCTGAGTAGAATCTGGTCAAAGAAAGATACTAGAATTTGAAACTATTAAATACATATATTAACTGAAATTTAAAACTTACCAGATTTGGGGCGCCTGGGTGCCTCAGTGGGTTAAGCGTCTGACTCTTGATTTCAGCTCAGGTCATGATCTCAGGGTCACAGCATCAAGCCCAATGTCAGGCTCTACACTGAGCATGGAGCCCGCTTAACATTCTCTTTCCCCCCACACGTACTCTCTCTAAAAATAAATAAAATATTGAAAAAATTAATGAACTGGAAAATATGAGAGAGTCTCACGAAATTTCAGAATGGGAAAATAAAGAGGTTGAGAACTGGAACTCCTCAGATTCCAGAAGCACAAGGTATCCCAGATACTGTCAATCAACCCCGATTAAGACACATCAGAGTGGCAAAGAAGTGATCTTTCAAGGAACAAGTAGACAACCAATCTCCCACCAGCAAGGACCGAAGATGGTAGAATATACACCTTTAAAGCATTAAGAGAACAACTGTCACGTTAGATTTTATACCCAGCTCAACTATGATTTAATGTTAAAGGTGAAACAGATTTTTAGCACTGCGCTATCTGAAACCATCTTTCCCACTGATGGAGACTCACTCAAGGAAGAGAACCCCACACATTTATTCATATGCATCCGTGGCTGTTTTTGTGCCGCAACAGTAGAGTGTTGGCAACGACTGCCAAGTCTAATTCCATTCATTACAGTAAGTGTTGGCTGATCCTCCGTGTGAACCAGAGGAAGCAGGAGGGAGAAATTAAAGAGTAATTAATGAAATAGGAAGAAATGAACAAGAAGTCAAAACTACAGATCCAGTAGAGATTTTGAAAAGTCATTTGACACCTTTGCTGATAAATTTCAAGATGTAGGTTAAGTACAATCTGGCCAGATTGATTTGAGAAAGAATGTTTAAATCATTTCCTAGCCATTCAATCACTGAACCTACAGGCTGAAATGTACCTCTGAAAGACATCAGGCAAAGCTGAGTGAAGTGAGTAGCACACCAAAAAATAGATTTCAAGATTAAAATTTTTTTGTTCTGTGAAAGACCTTCTTTAAGAGAACGCAAAGATAAATACTTACAAACCCACATATCTGACAAAGGACTCTTATCTAGAATAGGTAAACTCAAATTTAACAGGGAAAAAAAATGGATTGCCACCCAAAGCTGGGGTGGCAATCCTTATATCAGACAAATTAGATTTTAAACCAAAGACTATAATAAGAGATGAGGAAGGACACTATATCATACTGAGTCATTCCAACAAGAAGATCTAACAATTGTAAATATCTATGCCCCTAACATGGGAGCAGCCAATTTTATAAACCAATTAACAAAATCAAAGAAACACATTGACAGCAATACAGTAATAGTAGGGGACTTTAACACCCCCCTCACCAAAATGGACAGATTATCTAAGCAAAAGATCAACAAGGAAATAAAGACTTTAAATGACACACTGGACCAGATGGACTTCACAGATATATTCAGAACATTCCATCCCAAAGCAATAGAATACACATTCTTCTCTAGTGCCCATGGAACATTCTCCAGAATAGATCACATCTTAGGTCACAAATCAAGTCTCAACTGGTACCAAAAGATTGGGATCATCCCCTGCATATTTTCGGACCACAATGCTTTGAAACTAGAACTCAATCACAAGAGGAAAATCGGAAAGAACTCAAATACGTGGAGGCTAAAGAGCATCCTACTAAAGAATGAATGGGTCAACCAGGAAATTAAAGAAGAATTTAAAAAATTCATGGAAACAAATGAAAATGAAAACACAACTATTCAAAATCTTTGGGATGCAGCAAAGACAGTCCTAAGAAGAAAGTATATAGCAATCAAGCCTTTCTCAAGAAACAAGAAAGGTCTCAAATACACAACCTAACCCTACACCTAAAGGAGCTGTAGAAAGAACAGCAAATCAAGCCTAAACCCAGCAGGAGAAGAGAAATAATAAAGATCAGAGCAGAAATCAATGAAATAGAAACCACAAGAACAGTAGAACAGATCAATGAAACTAGGAGCTTGTTCTTTGAAAGAATAAGATTGATAAACCCCTGGCCAGACTTATCAAAAAGAAAAATGACCCAAATAAAATCATGAAGGAGGGGCACCTGGGTGGCTCATTCG
Organism: Halichoerus grypus; assembly: GCF_964656455.1. Lineage (NCBI taxonomy): Eukaryota > Metazoa > Chordata > Mammalia > Carnivora > Phocidae > Halichoerus > Halichoerus grypus. Next base: position 31,688,695 of record NC_135717.1, read on the forward strand.
TTAAGCGTCTGCCTTCGGCTCAGGTCATGGTCCCAGGGTCCTGGGATCAAGCCCCGCATCGGGCTCATTGCTCAGCGGGAAGCCTGCTTCTCCCTCTCCCACTCCCCCTGCTTGTGTTCCCTCTCTTGCTGTGTTTCTCTCCGTCAAATAAAATCTTTAAAAAAAAAAAAAAAATCATGAAGGAAAGAGGAGAGATCACAACCAACACCAAAGAAATACAAACAATTATAAGAACATATGATGAGCAACTATATGCCAGCAAATTAGATAATCTGGAAGAAATGGATGCATTCCTAGAGATGTATAAACTACCAAAACTGAACCCGGAAGAAATAGAAAACCTGAACAGACCCATAACCACTAAGGAAATTGAAGCAGTCATCAAAAATCTCCCAAAAAACAAGAGCCCAGGGCCAGATGGCTTCCCAGGGGAATTCTACCTAACATTTAAAGAAGAATTAATACCTACTCTTCTGAAACTGTTCCAAAAAATAGAAATGGAAGGAAAACTTCCAGACTCATTTTATGAGGCCAGCATTACCTTGATCCCAAAATCAGACAAAGACCCCATCAAAAAGGAGAATTACAGACCAATATCCCTGATGAACATGGATGCAAAAATTCTCACCAAAATACTAGTCAATAGGATCCAACAGTACATTAAAAGGATTATTCACCACAACCAAGTGGGATTTATTCCTAGGCTACAAGGTTGGTTCAACATCTGCAAATCAATGTGATACAATACATTAACAAAAGAAAGAACAAGAACCATACGATCCTCTCAATAGATGCAGAAAAAGCATTTGACAAAGTACAGCATCCTTTCTTGATTAAAACTCTTTAGAGTGTAGGGATAGAAGGTATATACCTCAATATCATAAAAGCCATCTATGGGACGCCTGGGTGGCTCAGTCAGTTAAGCGTCTGCCTTCAGCTCAGGTCATGATCCCAGAGTCCTGGGATCGAGTCCTGCATCAGGCTCCCTGCTCCACGGGGAGCCTGCTTCTCCCTCTGCCTCTGCCTCTCTCTCTATCTCTCATGAATAAATAAATAAAATCTTTAAAAAATTAAAAAATTAAAAAATAATAAAAAAATAAAAGCCATCTATGAAAAACCCACAGCAAATATCATTCTCAATGGGGAAACACTGAGAGCTTTCCCCCTAAGGTCAGGAACACGGCAGGGATGTCCACTATCACCACTGCTATTCAACATAGTATTAGAAGTCCTAGCCACAGCAATCAGACAACAACAAAAAAATAAAAGGCATCCAAATCAGCAAAGAAGTCAAACTCTCACTCTTTGCAGATGATATGATACTTTATGTGGAAAACCCAAAAGACTCCACCCCAAAACTGCTAGAATTCATACAGGAATTCAGTAAAGTGGCAGGATATAAAATCAATGCACAGAAATCAGTGGCATTCCTATACACCAACAACAAGACAGAAGAAAATTAAGGAGTTGATCCCATTTACAATTGCACCCAAAACCATAAGATACCTAGGAACAAATCTAACCAAAGAGGCAAAGAATCTGTACTCAGAAAACTATAAAATACTCATGAAAGAAATTGAGGAAGACACAAAGAAATGGAAAAACGTTCCATGCTCATGGATTGGAAGAACCAATATTGTGAAGATGTCAATGCTACCTAGAGCAATCTACACATTTAATGCAATCCCTATCAAAATACCATCAACTTTTTTCAAAGAAATGGAACAAATAATCCTAAAATTTGTATGGAACCAGAAAAGATCCCGAATAGCCAGAGGAATGTTGAAAAAGAAAAGCAAAGCTGGCGGCATCACAATTCCGTATTTCAAGCTCTATGACAAAGCTGTCATCATCAAGACAGTATGGTACTGGCACAAAAACAGACACATAGATCAATGGAACAGAATGGAGAGCCCAGAAATGGACCCTCAACTCTATGGTCAACTAATCTTCAACAAAGCAGGAAAGAATGTCCAATGGAAAAAAGTCTCTTCAACAAATGGTGTTGGGAAAATTGGACAGCCACATGCAGAAGAATGGAACTTGACCATTTCCTTATACCACACACAAAAATAGACTCAAAATGGATGAAAGACCTAAATGTGAGACAGGAGTCCATCAAAATCCTAGAGGAGAACACAGGCAGCAACCTCTTCGACCTCAGCCACGGCAACTTCTTCCTAGAAACATCGCCAAAGGCAAGGGAAACAAGGGCAAAAATGAACTATTGGGACTTCATCAAGATAAGAAGCTTTTGCACAGCAAAGGAAACAGTCAACAAAACCAAAAGACAACCGACAGAATGGGAGAAGATATTTGCAAATGACATATCAGATAAAGGGCTAGTATCCAAAATCTATAAAGAACTCATCAAACTCAACACCAAAAGAACAAAGAATCCAATCAAGAAATGGGCAGAAGACATGAACAGACATTTTTCCAAAGAAGACATCCAAACGGCCAACAGACACATGAAAAAGTGTTCAATATCGCTCGGCATCAGGGAAATCCAAATCAAAACCTCAGTGAGATACCACCTCACACCAGTCAGAATGGCTAAAATTAACAAGTCAGGAAATGACAGATGTTGGCGGGGATGCGGAGAAAGGGGAACCCTCCTACACTGTTGGTGGGAATGCAAGCTGGTGCAGCCACTCTGGAAAACAGTATGGAGGTTCCTCAAAAAGTTGAAAATAGAGCTACCATACGATCCAGCAATTGCACTACTGGGTATTTACCCCAAAGATATAAAAGTAGGGACCCGAAAGGGTACGTGCACCCCGATGTTTATAGCAGCAATGTCCACAGTGGCCAAACTGTGGAAAGAGCCAAGATGTCCATCAACAGATGAGTGGATAAAGAAGATGTGGTATATATATACAATGGAATATTATGCAGCCATCAAAAGGAATAAGATCTTGCCATTTGCAACGACGTGGATGGAACTGGAGGGTATTATGCTGAGCGAAATAAGTCAATCAGAGAAAGACATGTATCATCTGATCTCACTGATATGAGGAATTCTTAATCTCAGGAAACAAACTGAGGGTTGCTGGAGTGGTGGGGGGTGGGAGGGATGGGGTGGCTGGGTGATAGACATTGGGGAGGGTATGTGCTATGGTGAGTGCTGTGAATTGTGTAAGACTGTTGAATCACAGACCTGTACCTCTGAAACAAATAATGCATTATATGTTAAAAAAAAAAAAAAAAAAGAAGAAGAAGATAGTAGGAAGGGAAAAATGAAGAGAGGGATATCGGAGGGGTAAATGAACCATGAGAGACTATGGACTCTGAGAAACAAACTGAGGGTTCTAGAGCGGAGGCGAGAGGATAGGTTAGCCTGGTGGTGGGTATTAAAGAGAACACGTATTGAATGGAGCACTGGGTGTTATACGCAAACAATGAATCATGGAACACTACATCAAAAACTAATGATGTAACGTATGGTGATTAACATAATAAAATTAAAAAAAAAAGAAAGAAAAAAATGGAAAATGGGCAAAATGCCTGGAGACATTTCACCTAAGAAGACATACGAGTGACACACAAAAAAAATGTTCAACAGTACTAGCCATTAGTCAAATGAGAACACTATATACCTATTAGGACAGTTTAAAAAAAAAAAAAAAGTGACACCAAATACTGGAAAAATGTGGAGAAGCTAGTTCTTGCATATATTGCTGGTGGGAAAATGTAAAATGGTACACTCTGGAAAAAAGCTAAACATACACTTACCATTTGATCCAGCAATTGCATTCCTAGACATTTATCCCAGAGAAATTAAAAAATATGTTTCATGCAAAAGCCTGTCATGATTATTCGTAGCACTATTATCTGTAATAGCCCAGAACTTAAAACAACCAGAAGAGCCTACTTTGGGTATGTCCCTATACCCTGGGATCCTACTCAGCAATGAAAAGGAACATATTTTTTATTTGACAGAGAGAGAGCGCACAAGCAGGGGGAGTGGCAGGCAGAGGGAGAAGGAGGCTCCTTGTGGAGCAGGAAGCCTGATGTGGGGCTCGATCCCAAGACCCTGGGATCATGACCTGAGCAGAAGGCAGACACTTAACTGAGCCACCCAGGCGCCCCGGAAAGGAACATACTACTGATACAGGCAACAACTTGGATGAATCTCAAGAGCATTACGCTGAGTAAAAAGAAAGCCAAATTGAGAAGGTCACATATTATAAGATATTATTTATATAACATTCTCAAAATGATCAGTTATAGATATTAAGAATAAATTAGCAGCTGCCAGGGTCAGGGGTGGTGGGGAAAGGAGTGGTCGTGGCTACTTCCCTGAGGTAGCACAAGGGAAATGTTATGGTGGTAGAAAGAATTCTGCATTTTGATGGTGGAGGTAGGAAGATGAATCTACACCTATGATGAAATGTCAGAACTATATACACATGTTCTACCAACATTAATTTCTGGGTTTTGATATTGTACTAATAATTATGGAAGATGTGACCACTGGGAGAAACTGCATGAAAGATACACAGGACCTCTCTGTACTTACTATCTCTGAACCTTCTGCAAATCTGTAATTATTTCAAAACAAGAAGTTTTAAATGTTACACACCAGGCCCAGATCGTGTTATAGGCAAGTTGTAATATTTTACCGTTAAGTGTTCCAGAATAGAAAAATAAAACCTTTCTCTTCTCATTTTAATGAAGTATTATGATATGAACATCCCACAAGAACAATACAGGAAGAGAAAGAAGCCCAGCTGCACACTTGAATACAGATGTTACTAATACATTAATAAGCAAAATTCAACAATCTCTGGAATCCAAGGGATGTACTGAAGTATGAAAGATCATTCAGAACCCTTCTGGTGGGGTATCTAATAATTGCATTGGAAACATCTTGATCAAAATCCAGAGAAGGACAAGTGACATTGGCAAGATGGCAGGCCTAGAAGCCAAGACCCTCACTCCTCCATGGAAACACCAAATGTATAATAAAATGGACCAAAGTATTCCGTGAGAAGTCTAAAAGCAGCAGTATCATCCAAATGAGTGCCCAACCAAGAAGAAGCTGACCTCAAGACAGTAGGGAATCCCATGGTGTTTTTGCTTGCCTGTTACAGTATGGTTTCAAGGAAGCCAACCAATTCCGGACTCCTTCCTCGGGATGGAAGGAAAAGTGTGGAACTTGGCTTATGACGTTCGGACTGGCCTGGGGGCTGCCAGAGGGGCAGGGTTCTGTCTCTTCTGTCTCTCCTGGCTCAGAGTGCTGATGAGAAGGGTGGCCTAGCCTGGATGTCAGGTTGGAAGTTGCTGAAAGCACTTATGGGTACCCATGCAAGAGAGGGCTGTAGGGAGTCTGCAGACCAGCAAGCGGCTAGGGGCAAGATTATAGGCAGAATGCAATACTGTATCTAAACCGCTGAGAAGCAGGGGTGAGGCTCCTAGGGAAAGGAAAATATATAAAAGAAGCTGGGTATACTGGGGATGTGAAATTAAGGCACACACATGGGCCCAGGGAAGACACAACCCTCCAAAAATATTTGGGAGAACCCTGAGCCTTTATATCAGGCTGATCCGTGAACGTGTTCCCCCCACGCAGGGACAGTCTACAAAGACTGGGAGAGGTGGAGGTCTTTTCAAATGCCCAGTCTCAACAAAAGATGACAAGACATAAAAGAAAGAGGGAAGGAGGGCCCATTCAAAGGAGTACAGAAAACCTCCAGAAATGAACTCTCAAGACCCATAGGCCTCTCTCACTTACATGGCAGAGACTTTAAAACAACTGTCCTAAATATGCTCAATCACCTGAAGAAGGTGGGCAGACAACTAAATGAAATGAAGAAAATAACGTAGGAGCAAAATGAGAATATCAACAAAGAGAAAGAAACTTTAATAACCAAATTCTGGAGGTGAAAAATCCAGTATATGACTTTATGCTGACTGCAGGAGATTCGCTTTAGATCTGAGGACACATAAAGGTTGAAAGCCAAAGGATGGAAAGAGATCGTCTATACAAATAGTAACCAAAAGAGAACAGGGGTGGCTATGCTGATAAGGGACAAATCAAATTTAAGAAAAAAAAAAACCATTACAAGGGACAGGAAGGGACATTATGTAATGATAAAAGGGTCCATTCACCAAGAAGAACAATTATAAGTATATATGCACCAGACATCAGAGCTTCTAAATATCTGAAGCAAACATGGACAGAATTGAAGGGAGAAAAACATAGTTCTGCATTGAGGGTGCCTGGGTAGCTCAGTTGGTTAAGCATCTGCCTTTGGCTCAGGTCATGATCTCAGGGTCCTGGGATTGAGCACTGCATCGGGCTCCCCACTCAGTGGGGAGTCTGCTTCTCCTTCTGCCCCTCTCCCCCAATCATGCTCTCTCTCTCTCAAATAAATAAATTTTTTTTTTTTAAAGATAGTTCCACATTGAGACCTTAAACCCTCCCAACCCACCCACCCACTTTCAACCATGGATAGAACAACCAGAAGGATGATCATTAAGGGAATAGAGAATTTGAACACTACAGATCAATTGGACCTAACAAACATACAGCACTCCACCCAACAACAGCAGGATATATATTTTTCTCAAGTGCACATACAAATTCTCCAGAATACACCATATGTTACACCACAAAATAAGTCTTTTTTCAAAAGATTTTATTTATTCATTTGACAGAGAGAGGACAAGCAGGGGGAGCAGCAGAGGGAGAGGGAGAAGCAGGCTCCCTGCTCAGCAGGGAGCCTGATGTGGGGCTTAATCCCAGGACCCTGAGATCATGACCTGAGCCGAAGGCAGATGCTTAACCAACTGATCCACCCAGGCACCCCCCAAAAATAAGTCTTAATAAATTTTTGAAAACTGAGATCACACAAACTATCTTTTCCAATCACAAAAGAATGAAATTCCTAGAAACTTAGAACCAGAAATCAATAGCAAGTGGAAAATTGGAAAATCAAAAATTGTGCAAAATTAAACAACACTCTTGACCAATGGGTCAAATAAATCACAGTATCTTGAAAGTATGATGAAATGGGGGAAAAAAAAACATGCCAAAACCATGGTATTTAGAGAAAGCAGTGCCAAGAAGGAAGGTTACATTCTTTTCCTATAAATACTTACATGAAAAAAGATCTCAGATCAACAACCTAACTTTACACCTTAATGAATTAAAAAAAGTGAACCCAAAACTAGCAGAAGGAAATCACAAAGATTCAGAGATAAATGAAATAGTGAATAAAGAGAAAAATTAAGTTTTTTTTAAAAGATCAATAAAACTGAGAAAACTTAGCTAGATTGGCTAATTAAAAAAAAAAAAAAAAGAGGATTCACCTAAAATCAAATGAAATAGAGGACATTGCAGCCAATTTTTACAAAAATAAAAAGGATTTTAGGAGTACTGTGAACAATTGTATAACAAATTGGACAACCTAAATGAAATGGATAAATTCCTAGAAACCTCTAACTTGCCAGGACTGAATCATGAAGGAATAGAAATCTGAACAGCCCTGTAACTAGTGAGAGGATTGAAACAGTAACTAAAAACCTCCTCACAAAGGAAAAAAAAAGGAAAAAAAACAAAAAAAACAAAAACCAGCCCAGGACCGGATGGCTTCACTAGTAGATTCTATCAAGCATTTAAAGAATGAAAAGCTATCCTCCTCAAACTCTTACAAAAAATTGAAGAGCGAACATGTCCAAATCTACTCTATGAGGCCAGCATTCCCTCTATACCAAAGCCAGAGAAAAACACTTCAAGAAACAAACTACAGACCAATATCCCTGAAGAATATAGATGCAAAATCCTAAAGAAAAGAAAAGAGTACTAACAAACAGAATTCAAGAGTGTATTAGAAGGATTATACACCACAACCAAGTGGGATTTATTCCTGAAATGCAAGGACGGGTCAACATAGGAAAATTATTTGATAGAATATAACACATTACCAGAATGAAAGACAAAAACCACATGCTTGTCTCAGTTGATGCAAAGAAAACATTTGAACAAAAATTCAATATCCTTTCATGATAAAAACACTCAAAAAACAGACTAGAAGGAAATTTCAACTAATAAAAGGCACACACGACAAGCCCACAGATAACATATCCAATGGTAAAAGACTGAAAGCTTTTACTCTGAGATCAGGGTAAGACAGGGATGTCTATATTGGCCTCTTCTATTAAATATAGTACTAGGAGCGCTAGCCAAAACAATTAGGCAAGAAAAAAAAAAGGCATCCAAATTGGAAAGGAAGACATTATCTCTGTTCTCGGACAAAATGAACATATAAATATATATAAAACCTATGTACCTCCAGAAAACTCTAAAGATTATACAGACATACACTCTATTACAACTAATAAATTTGGCAAAGTTGCAGAATACAAAATTAACACAAAAACTGGTTGCATTTCTATACACTAACCAAAAGGAAATTAGGAGAATAAATTCCATTTACCATCTTATTAAAAGACATAAAATACTTGGGAATAAACTTAACCAAGGAGCTATAAGACCTGTACACTGCAAACTATAAAACATCGCTGAAAGAAATTAAAGAAGATAGAAATAAATGGAAAAATATCCCACGTTAATAGATTGGAATACTTAGTGTCATTAGGATGTCAATACTACTCATTAGGATGTCAAAACTACTCATTAGGAGGTCAATACTTAAAGGAATCACCATCAAAATCCCAATAGCCCTTTTTTACAGAAATTTAAAAAAGCAATCGGGGCACCTGGGTGGCTCAGTCATTAAGTGTCTGCCTTTGGCTCAGGTCATGATCCCGGGGTCCTGGGATCGAGCCCCACATTGGGCTCCCTGCTCAGCAGGAAGCCTGCTTCTCCCTCTCCCACTCCCCCTGCTTGTGTTCCCTCTCTCGCTGTCTGTCTCTATGTCAAATCAATAAAATCTTTTTTAAAAATCCATCCTAAGGGGCACCTGGGTGGCTCAGTCGGTTAAGCATCTGCCTTCGGCTCAGGTCATGGTCCCGGGGTCCTGGGATCGAGCCCCACATCGGGCTCCCTGTTTGGCGGGAAGCCTGCTTCTCCCTCTCCCACTCCCCCTGCTTGTGTTCCCTCTCTTGCTCTCTCATCAAATGAATAAATAAAAATCTTTAAAAAAAAAAAAATCCATCCTAAAAATCATATGGACTCTCAAGGGCCCCCAAATAGCCAAAGCAATCTTGAAAAAGAGCAAAGTTAGAGGTCTTCTACTTCCTGGTTTCAAACTTATAACAAAGCTACAGTAATCAAAGCAGTATGGTATTAACACAAAGATATACAGACCAATGGAATAGAATAGAGAGCCCAGAAGGAAACTCTTGTGATTTTTGGCAAGAGTGTCAAGACCATTCAATGGACAAAGCACAGTCTTTCCATCAAATAGTGGGGAGGCAGGGCAGGGGGTGGGGATGGGTGTCTACATCCAAAAGGATGAAGTTGGACCCTTCTTTTATACCCCATACAAACATTTGCTCAAAATGGATCAAATGCCTAAATATAAAAACAAACTATAAAGCCCTCAGAAAACGGGGAAAGTTTCACGACACTGAATTTGGCACCAAGGGCACAGTCATCTAAAGAAGACAGACAAATTGGACTTCATCAGAATTGAACACTTCTGTGCACAAAATGACACAATCAACAAAGTATAAAGGCAACTTATGGAATGGGAGAAAATATTTGCAAATTTTATCTGATGAGGGGTAAATATTCCGAATATATAGAGAACTCCTGCAAACTCACCACCAACAAAACAACTTCATTAAAAAATGGTCAAAGGAGGAGCATGTGACTCTTGATCTTGGGGTCATGAGTTCGAACCCACATTGGAGATTACTAAAAATAAACTGAAAAATGTTAGAAAAAATGGTCAAAGGACCCGAATAGACATTTCTCCAAAGAAGACATCCAGACAGCTGACAAGCATGTGCAAAGATGCTCAATATCACTCATCGTCAGGGAAATGTGAATCAAAACCACAATGACCTATCACCTCACACCCATTAGTATGGCTACTATATTAAAAAAAAAAAAAAAAGGAAATAAGTGTTAGCAAGGATGTGGAGAAATTGGAACCTTTGTGTACTCTTGGTGGACATGCCAAAAAAAAAAAAAAAAAAGATGCACCCACTCTGGAAAACATTATGATGGTTCCTCAAAAAATTAAACATAGAATCACCATATGATCTAGCAACTCCACTTCTGGGTATATACCCAAAGGAATTGAAAGTACGGACTCTAACAGATTTTGGTACCTCCATATTTGTAGCAGCTTTATTCACAATAGCTTAAAGGTACAAGCAACCCAAAAGTCCATCACAGATGAATGGATAAGCCAATGTGTGATACATACAATGCAACATTATCCTTAAAAAGGAAAGACATTCTGACACTTGTTACATATGGGCGAACCCTGAGGACATTATGCTAAATGAAGGAAGCCAGTCACAAAGAGGCCAATACTGCATGAATCTACTTTTGGGAGGCACCTAGAGGAGTCAAAATCATGGAGACAAAGTCTCCCACTGCTGGTGGAGGGGGGGAAGGGGGGCCGTTGCTTAACGGGGACAGAGTTTCAGGTTTGCAGGATGAAAAAAAAAAGTTCTGGAGGTGAATGGTGGCGATGGTCGCACAACACTATGAATGTCCTAAAGAGCGCTTTCCTGTGCACTTATACGTGGTAATTAAAATTTTTTAAGTTAAAGAACGTTTACGGAGCACCCACTCCATGCTAGGCATGGTGATACACCAATAAGCACTGTACTTCTAAGTGAGGTAACTATAAAAAAAATGAACACATTTAAGGAGCCAGAATTCTAAGAGCATGAACCGGCACAGACAGACGGACACCCAAACACACAGGAATTTATAACTGGGTTTATCTGAAACAGACTGAACATTTTGGCAGAAAGCTAGAAAATATCTTAAAAGTATATCTCATCTGGAAAAGAACCAAAAATATAATCTCTGTAGAGGACAGAAAAGGCATTGAATAGAATTCTTTAACGTTCATATTTCATTTTTTAAGAAATTCAACCCATGACCAATAGGCGGGAACCCCCCCCCCCACCCAGAAGTAGATGCTGTGACATGTTTGGTGTCTAGACTTTTCCATCACGGTTGGGTGGGGACACTTCAGAAGCCATGTGAAGTCAGCAGCCAGATAAAGATACGCTCTCTCTGCTTCTACCGCACACTCTATTGTCAACCCCATTCCACCCAGACCAGAAAACAATTAAGGACAAGAGATCTGAAAGAACAACTTATAAACTCACCTGCTGATGGCAACTTGCCTAGGGAGGGCGCCCAGGGTCCGTCACTTCTAAGTTGAAGAGATCCACATTTTGGTGTGAGCCACAGATACCAGGGGTGAGGCTAGATTGCTCTGAAAGTGGAGGGAAACCACCCAGAGGTCACCAGATACTCTAGATCTACCCGAATGTCCCTGCTGCTTTGGTGACCTGGATATACTCTCTTTATCCTTCAGGAGTCAGCTCAGGCATGACCCCCCTGAACTTCCCTTCACCCCCACTTTGGGTTGGGTGCATCCCCCGTGCTCCCAAAGCCTTGGGCTGGAGTTCAGCCCTCTCCCTAGGCTGGGAACCCCAGGGTGGGGTCGAGGTTGGGGGCACACCATGTCTTGGTTCTCTGCATCGCAGGTGTAGGGAACCACCTGACCATACCTCCTGCTCTTTTCCAAAGGGGGAGAGGTCCTTTTAATGAGGGTTCCCCTGGGCCTGATGCTGCTGGGGACTGCCAAAAGGGCTCCCCATCCTCTGGGCGCACCGCACGGCCTTCTCTTCTCTTTCCAGTTTGAGATTGTGCCTAAGCCAGCACCAGGCGGCCAAAGATTTCAGACTCCTTCACCTTCTCCCACCAATCCCAGCTCCTCAGCAAGGCCAGGATTCTTGGCTGGGACAGAAACACCAGCATGAAACGCCAGGAGGCTCAGGGATCACACTTGCTCCATATACAGCAAAGGAGAGCTTGGAGTCGAGGATTTCAAAATACTTCTGGGGACAATGAAGTTCACAACTGGTCGGGAGGATTCTCTACCTTCCTCTATACCTGCACTGCTCTCTAGGAGACAGCCTGGCCCCCTGGGCCCACCTCTGCAGATGGACCTCCATTCCAGCAACTGTTCTTGTGCAAGAGGTTTTTTCCCTTGCTCAGCTGCTAAGTCTGAGGCCTCCACTGTGTGAGCCTGGCCTGCCCTGGGGTCTTCCTAGCTCGGGATTGGCTTTCCCTGCCCTCTACAGCATCTCCCTTAAGACATGAGGCTCCTTGAAGTGGACTGATGGTCCCCAATTCCTTCATCATAGGCCTGGTGGGAGAGTGTCCCTCTTTAGGGTAGATACTGAATCTGAAACTGAATTGTTTTGGGGGGCACTTGAGAGGGCCTCCTTTTTGAGGGGCTGGTTTCCACAAACACCTGCTAGGGGCACCCAGGCCCCAAGGATACAGCCTTCAAAGCTGTTCACTTTCTTTGGGAAGGCAGACTTGTCCCTTAAATTTTGTACTGAAAAATAAATCTGGCAGAATCCCTTAACACAAACACTGGATTGATGGGGCTAATCATCCACTGGAATGATAGAGGAGGCTTGGGTGGCTGTGAAATCTGCCCACCAGTAGGAGGCCCCCCCCCAAGCTCTCTGTACCCAGAGTCCTAAGGTCCCGATTCTGGAACAAAGGGCAAAGCATCAGACACCAGGAATGGGTCAACCAGAATATGAGATGCCAGATTCAGTTGCCCAGGCCTCCCCACACATAAATCCCCAGCACACAGCAGATGCTCAATAAAGTTTAGAAGAAGGAACTCTATAGAGAGTTTGAGAGTTTTCTGAAGATGGAGTGAATGGGGCCAGCCCAGTGCATTCCCACACGCTGGAGGGACGTGGCAGGGGAGGGGTGCTCTGAGTTGTTGAGCATGGGCTCTACTGTCATGGGTTACCGAAAGACCCCAGAGTCCAGGCACTACTCTTTGAAAGATGTTTGATCTTTTCTTAGACCTTACAGTAGCCCAGTGAGGCATGCATGACCCCATGTAATGGAAGAAGCAGGCTCAGAGAGCCCAGCGGACTTACACGAGGTCATCCAACTAGCAGACGGCCAGGCTGGCACTGATCTGGGCCCGTTGGACCCTCAAGGCTGCCAGCATCAGCCACCACCTCCTACATTTGCAAGAGCTGTGCTCTATATAGTCTACCATTGACATGAAGAGTCAAGTGCACATTCGCCCTGTTCCAAGACACATCCGTAGTGCTTATTCATTTTTCCTTACTGCACATTAAAATGCCCGATGAGCCATGTCACACATGATCAGAAATGCACCCACAACCGTCAGGCGCACTATGCTAGGCCTTGTTGCAGGGAACTTGGCCCAGGAAGAAAAGGAAGGAACGAGACTGCTCATAGTGGAAAGCAAATCACTGGAATGTTGGAGGGGGGCTGGGCAGAGGCTGAGCAGTTCAGAGGTTGATGCGCAGTTGATTTATAACCACACGACCTCAGTTTCTAGATCTGTTCAAAGGATCGGTGATTTCTGGTCCAGACAGGAAACTGCAGAAGGTTCCCAACCTGCCTCCCACGCTCTGTCCCCAACCAAGCACTTACCAGGAAGACAGCAGTAGGCTGGGCATGCGCCCAGACCCCAAGGGGGAAGCTCAGTTCTCCTTTCTCAAGGCAGATTTGACGACACCAACACTGCAATTTGGAGTGTATGGCTGGGTATGCACGCACATGTGCAGAATTTAGAGAAAAATGGATGGGACAGGGAATGATTCCATTGAAAATACCTATTAACAGTTCTACAGCATATAAAGAGCAGGTACAAATAAATTTTTTTTTTTTAAGATTTATTTATTTGACAGAGAGATAGAGAGAACAAGTAGGCAGAGAGGCAGGCAGAGGGAGAAGGAGAAGCAGGCTCCCCGCCGAGCAGGGAGCCCGATGTGGGGCTCGATCCCAGGACCCTGGGATCATGACCTGAGCCGAAGGCAGCTGCTTAACCAACTGAGCCACGCAGGCGCCCCCAAATAAAATTTTTAAAAATCCAGTCTCCATGGAGTGACTTGGTAAAGGAGAGAACAGGCAAAAGAAGAGAAATACAGCTAAGGGGTAAACATTAGGCAGAAAATTTAATTTTACTGGTAACCAAATACAAATGAAAGTAACAATGATAGTTTTATTACACTGCAGAGTAGGTATTTAAGTAATAATACCCAGAACCGGTGAGGCTGTGGGCAAAACCAGAGCCCTCAAATTCTGTAACTGGCAGTTTGAATTAGTACCTCAGGAGTGGGTTTCTAACGTCTTTTTAAAACCATTCATTCCTTTGACCTAATAAGCCCCACTCCTGGGACTTTATCCAAAACCAGGGAGGGAGGGGAAATAGGAATGATTCCCAAGAATTTCAAAATAACTTCATTATTAAAAATGATGAAAAATTACAGACCGCTAACAGGGAAATGATTTTTTAAAGTTGTGGTCTATTAATTTGATACACTGTCTCGAACTCATTTGTCAAGAAGTCCAACATGAGGCAATATATTAACATGAAAAAAGATTAGCCTCTAAGTGAAGCAGAAGACAAGACTGCATAAAAATCTGCACTAAGAATGACCGCATATGGACAAGAACCGGTAGGGGATATAGGAAAATGGAAACAGCTCATATAGGAAGAGTGATCACACTGTAGGCGATAGTTTTTTCTTTTAAAAATTCCTTTTGGGGGTGCCCGTGTGGTTCAGACAGTTAAGCGTCCAACTCTGGGTTTCGGCTCAGGTCATGATTTCAGGGTCCAGATCGAGTGGGGTGTGGAGCCTGCTGGAGATTCTCTCTCCCGCTCTGGCCCTGCCCGCACCCCACATGCTTCCTCTCTCCCTTTCTCTAAATGTGACTCTTGATCTCAGGGTCGGGAGTTTGAGCCCCACACTGGGTACAGAGATCATTAAAAGGAAAAATAAACTTTAGGGGCGCCTGGGTGGCTCAGTCGGTTAAGTATAGGACTCTTGATCTTGACTCAGGTCTTGATGTCAGGGTCATGGGTTTAAGCCCCGTGTTGGGCTTCACGCCCAGCGTGGAGCCTGTTTAAAAAAAAAAAAAATTATTTAGAAAGAAAAATAAACTTAAAAAAAATAAAGATGCCTTTTATAATTGGTATGATGCTGTTTGTCCCAGAGATTTTTAAAAACTGAAAGGAAGGGAGAGGAGAATGGAAAGATAGTATTTAATGAGTATAGAGTCTCAGGGAAGATGAAAACATTATGGAAATGTATGGTGGGGGTGATTGTACAACATTGTGAATGTGTCTGATGCTGCTGGATGAGAGACTTAAAAATGGTAAATTTTAGGTTATGTGCATTTTACTATAGTAGAAAAAAGTAGTAGGAAGGAAATACAGGCTCAAGGGAATTTTTTTGTTTCTGAAGTCAGACGGGTTGGGGGTAGCCATGAGTGGTACCTGTTTATAGGGACAGAAGCCTAGAGGGAGAAGGGGAAGGTGGAGACAGAGGAGGGTGAGGAAGAGGACGGAGGAGGCAGGTGACCCCTTCCTACTTGAAGCTGCTTTCTGTCTTCAGGGAGAATAACATGCAGGTCGTTTCTTGGAGGAAGCTTCTGTAGGGGAGGGAAAAAATGTTTTTGCTCTACCCATCTTGGGTTCTGTGGCTGGGGCCCTGTCAATTATGCTGACAAGAGACAGACTGGCAAGAGGAAAACAAGTTTATTAGCATGTGCATCAAGCATGCACATGGGAACACTCGCATGAGTAAGAGAGAGAGAGTTAACAAAAGAATAACACATTTTTGGAGAAGAGATAAGTCAAAGCAGAAGGACTTTGAGCTTCTAGAGGCAGAACACTGAGGGAAGATAGATATACTGGGAAACTAAGGGTGGTTAAGGCTAGTCTTTAGCCGGGTTTGTTATGCAGATCCCTCTGGTGATGCTAAGGGACTCGAGTTCTCTCTAGGGATTAACCTGTGCCCTTCCAGGTAGGTAGGGGAGGGAGAAATCTTTATAAATTTAGTACTGCTCTAGACAAATAGGGGAAGGGTGGAGACTTTTCCTGAGTCTGCTGCTTCCCAGCGCCTCAAATCCTTATCCCCATGGGGCATATTTTCAGGCGGCACCTTCTGCTACCCTTCCCCTGTCAGTCCCGTTCTTGCCATCTGTGGGGCTTCCGACCAAATTAAAGCATATAAAGAGCAAGTATCAATACATTTTTTTTCTTTTTTTCACAGATCTAGTCTCCATGAGATGGTTTGAGTGAAGCCTGAGTTTTACAACAAAAGGGGGCAAGGGAAAACTGCTTATGTTTGACCACTGTCTAAGTAAGGAGGAAACTGACCCAGTCAACACACATCTTGGGGAAAACCATGTGAGCTTTTATTACCTAACCTCAGTTATGGATTATTCTTTAAAGACAGGGAAGGGGGTAGAAGTGAGGTCATATTGAAGCTCTCTGGCCAGCATTTCCACCCTCAGGGGAGGAGTGGAGCCGATGCTTGGCTGCTGAATGCAGAGGACGCTTTCCAGTGACTTCCTGTTGCCCCAGGGGCTCTGAGAGATGATGTATATCTTAGCCTATTTCTACAAGAACAACTTGGAAGAATGTAGCATTTTCTGAATGTAAAACTTTTCAAAAATTAAGAGAAAAATGGTAACCTTAAGTCAACTTAAGACTTATTTTATTTGGTCGTGGGGAAGGGGGTTTAAGCTAATCAAGACAAGAAGGGGCTGTCGAGGCCACAGTCTAGGCAAGCAAATTTGAAGGCCTAGAGGAGACAGATTTTCTGAGGGCTGGGGGGAAGTACCAACAAGAACCTGGGGGGGTTCAGAACAAGTCTCCCCAAAATGTGCAACTTTGGCACATGAACTATTTTGCGCTGAAGGCAATTGAGACCCTGCCAGCTCAAGAGAATGTTGCCCCTCCCTAAGTACCCAGAAGAATCTAAACTGAGGGGTCTTTCCCAGACTAAGGGCTATTACCAGAGATAAAGTTTATCTGCATGATTCATCTGTATGGCAGGGCAAACATCTCATTACCAAACATCTGTTCTTATTGCCCTGCCAATGCCCTCCTCCCCCTTTGAAGCCCCAGACCCCCATCCCATCTCTTAGCTCAGGACAGCATATAAACCTCATTTTTCCTTTCTGTCTTTGAACCTCTCCTGTGTATTCCTGTGGATTCCCATACATATAAAATTAAATTTGGTTTCCTCCTGTTAATCTGTCTCATGTCAATTTAATTCTTAGACCAGCCAGAAGAATCTGTGAAAGGTAGAGGAAATCTTTTCCTCCCTAACATACCAAAAAGGGAAAAGAGCTATACCAGAAGAAACTTGGGAAGGTTGTTGCAGAGATACCACCATTCCTGAAGCCCCGTGGTGGGAGGGGAAGGGAGAAACCTCAGGCATGGATCCTTTCCCAGGTGAAGGGAACCAACCTAAAGTCAACCTTTAGGAATGCTAATCTCAATGCCATTTAAATTGACCCAGGGCGGGCACCTGGGTGGCTCAGTCGATTGAGTGTCTGCCTTCAGCTAGGGTCATGATCCCGGGGTCCTCCTTGCTCAGCAGGGAGCCTGCTTCTCCCTCTGCCTGCCACTCCCCCTGCTTGTGCTCTCCCTTTCTCTCTCTCTCTCTGGCAAATAAATAAATAAAATCTTTAAAAAAAATAAAAAAATAAAAAATAAATTGACCCAGGGACTAGAGGAGGAAGAAACACTTCCAAGTTTTTTATCAGGGACATTATATGGAAAGCCAACAATTACAGCACAATAAAGGAAAACCACAGATGAACTTCGCTTACATAAAAATCAAAGCAAAAATCCCAAATAAAGTATTAGCAAATAAGCTCCACCATGATCGTTAAAGGGAGAAATCACCAGAACCGAGTGAGACTTGTACAGTATGATAAGGACACCTTTTAATTTACTTTATATTAATGTATTAAAGGAGATAAATCATGCTCATCATAGATGCTGAAAGGCATTTGACAAAATTTACCATTTATAACAAAATCTCTTATCAAATTAGAAAGAAGGATGCTTTCTTAACATGATAAAATTACACACATAGACTCACACATCCATCAAGCCAAAAATCAGCATCATCTGTAATGGTTGGAAGCAAGAGAAGTTTCCATGAGACTCTGGAACTAAAGAATGCCCCCTATCACTACTATTTTTTTGGATGATTCTAACTGATGAAAGTAGTTAAGAAGGGGGAAAAAAAAGAAATTTGAGGAGAAAGAAAGGAGAGAAATAACTGTGTTTACTTTGGAGAGTCCAAAAGAAGAAATGGAAAAATGTGGCAGACAGAAAGAGATTTCACTAAGGGATAGGGTATCGAAGCACATACCCAAATACCTAGCTTTCCTATGTACAAACAGTAAGCAGTTGGACAAATTAACAAAAGAAAATGTCCCGTTCACAACAGCAACCCCCACTCCATAAAAAGAAAACTGCCAGAAACAAATGCACTGGAATGTATGCAATCCAGATGGAGCGATCTTTTTAAAGCCCCTGGAGGAGAAAAAAGACTTCAAATGTAAAGAAAGCTGTACTGCATATGTTCTTATCTAGAAAAAAAATCTCTCTCTCAACGCGAGAAAGGTGTAACTGTCAATATTGAGTGTCGGGGAGGATGTGCAACTGGAGCCCTCACACATGGTGGGGGTGTGAGATGACGTGCCCACTCTGGAAGGAAGACAGGTTGGCAATTTCTTCAAAAGTTACACACCCTTTTGCCATACAGCTCAGCAATTCTCCTAGGTTGCTACTCAAGAGAAATGAAGATGTGCTCTCACACAAAGACTGGTGCACGAGCACCCACCAACTGCAATGAATGAACAGACAAGGTGTGGTGTGTCTGGGCTATGGAAGGCTGCTCAGCAGTGAAAAGGAATTACTGGTACCCACTACAAGAGAGACGAATCTCGAACACAGTAGGCTGGGTGAAAGAAGTCAGATGCTGCAGACCACAGGTTGTGGGACTGCATTTACATGAAATGTCCCGAAAAGGAAAATTAGTAAAGGCAGAAAGTGGGAGAGTGGCTGCCTGGGGCTGGCGGGGGGAATAGGGAGGGACAGCAAATGGCACAGGTGCTCTTCTTGGGGTGGAGTGTTCTAAAACTGGACCATAGTGATAGCTGCACAATTCTATAAATTCGCTAAACATCACTGAAGTGTACACTTAAAATGGGTGATTTTGAAGGTATAAAAATAAAGCCACTAAAAAAGCAACTTCTTAAATTTAACATGTAAATATGATCTCAACGACAATACCCCACTGGGATCTATGTGCCCACACATAATTTTTCAACTACATGAGCTGATTCTAAAGTTCATGAAATTTTTAAAAACAACAACAACCAGAAAATTTCTGAAAGAATAAAAGAACAACTAACACTATTAGGTACTAAAACAGATTATGATCCTATAGTAATTAAAACAATTTCATACCAACAAATATATGTATGAAAATGTATATAAAATGTATCAATGGAACAGAAGTGAAAAATACACATAATACATTCAGGAATTTAACATATAAGGAAAGAATTCATTTCAAATCAGTGGAGGGAAGTACTCTCTAGTTATTGGTATTAGAATGACTTGGTAGCATCTGGGAAAAACACTGTTAGACCCCTCTACCTTTTCCTTTCTTTCTTTCTTTTTTTTTTTTTTTTAAAGATTTTATTTATTTATTTGACAGAGACACAGCAAGAGAGAGAACACAAGCAGGGGAAGTGGGAGAAGGAGAAGCAGGCTTCCCGCCGAGCAGGGAGCCCGATGTGGGGCTTGATCCCAGGACCCTGGGACCATGACCTGAGCCGAAGGCAGACGCTTAACAACTGAGCCACCCAGGCGCCCCTCTACCTTTTTCTTTCATCCAAATGAATTACGGATGAGTCAGAGATTTAAACATAAAAAAAATCAAACTGTTAAAGTACTAGAAGAAAACCCAAAGAAACTTTTAACCATCTCTTGGTAGGAAAGTCCTTTCTAAGCAGGACTCAAACCCCAGAAATCCAGAATATATATGTTTTATGATCTAATAAAAAAGTTTTAAAAGTCTGCAAGCCAGCCTCAGTGGATTATTACCACTCCCATCCTAAACAACTCTGAAACTAAGCAGAATACATAAAATAATCATTTGTAGGAATTGGAGAGCACAGCACAGAGCTGCAGATCTTGAGAGAAGAAAAGTACTTGAGATGAAGTCCATGTTCACCATGGCTTTCTTTAGAAAGGAGAAAAAGAATTGACACTGAGCAGGGATGTAGAGCCCAAACAGAGATCAGTGGTCTTGTTAACTGGAAGGAACAGAGATAAGAGTTCAAAGATGCTAGAGCACCTAAGACTTGCAGGGCAAGCACAGGAGAGGAAGGAGCCACACAGAGGGAGCCCCAGAAATCTGCATAGAGGTTCACCTCAGATCCTTGGCCAGATCCTAAGCTGTGTATGTGCAGAACGAGACTCTGAGGTCTAGTGGAAAACAGCTTGGATGTGTGTGTGTTGGGGGGACGGTAAGTAAACTGAACAGAAATATTAGAGGTCATACAATTCCAACCCTAGGAGGAAAGATTCTGATTAATCATCCGAGGCTTTCAGTTGACACCCCCAAAAAAGCCAGGCCTTAAGAGTTTGGAGCATACCCTAGGAGTAGGGGTCATATGCTAGAACTTGGGAGAGGAGGAGGTGGGATTTCAAATAGACCCATTCTAACAAAGCTGAAACCAAGCCTTGATATGTTCAAGGTGATTAGTCAGTCAATTTAACTGTCTGCAAGAACAAGACTCAACATTCTTGGGGTGCCTGGGTGGCTCAGTTGCTTAAGCGTCTGCCTTCAGCTCAAGTCATGATCCCAGGGTCCTGGGATTGAGCCCCACGTCCAGCTCCCTGCTCAGCAGGGAGCCTGCTTCTCCCTCTCCTCCCCACTCATGCTCTCTTTCTCACAAATAAATAAAATCTTAAAAAAAAAAAAAGCAACATTCTTTAGAGGAAGATAATATAATCCAGAATCTTTACAACATGTCACCCACAATGTTCAACATACAATCCAAATTTACTAGCTGTGTGAAACAGGAAAACACAATTAATAAAAGCAGATCCACACATGACCCAGATGCTGGAATAGGCAAAGACCTGAAAATATGTTAAAGAATTTGGAGGTAAAATGGGAAAATGGATGAAAAGATGGAAATTTAAGAGAAAAATGGAAACTCTAGGAAAGACCAAATAGAAGTTTTAGAATTGAAAAAATACAGATATCTGAAATGAAAAATCTATCAGAGGATTTTTTTTAATTTTATTTATTTATTTGACAAAGAGAGAGACAGTGAGAGAGGGAACACAAGCAGGGGGAGTGGAGAGGGAGAAGCAGACTCCCCACTGAGCAGGGAGCCCGATGCAGGGCTCGATCCCAGGACCCCAGGATCATGACCTGAGCCGAAGACAGACGTTTATCGACTGAGCCACCCAGGCGCCCCTATCAGAGGATTTTAACCACAGACTGGACACAGCCCAAGAGAGGAATCGGTGAATTTGAAGATAGGTCGATGGTAGTTATCCAGACTGAAGCACAGAAAGAAATAAGAATTAAAAATGAAATGGCAAGAGAGGGGAAAAGAGTAAGAAACAAAGAACACATGTCTGAGATTTGCAGGACAACATCGAGTTGTCTGATATATGTGTAATTGGAGTCCCACAAGGAGAGAGAGAGAGAATAGGCCAGAAGAATATCTTAAGGGATAATAGCCAGTAATTAATCAAAATTGATGAAAGATACCAACCCACAGATCCAAGAAGCTCCACAAACCCCAAAAAGGATTAAGACAAAGACAACCACACCTAGGCACATCATAAACTAATGGAAACCAAATAAATGGAGAAAAATCTTAAAAGCAGCTTAAGGATGAAAGAGACATTCCATTCGTGGGAACAACAATAAGAATGACCACTGAATTCATTAGAAACAGTGGAAGCCAGGGTTGGCCACAGGCAAAACATTTGCAGGAACGCGCGGGGCTGTGGGCCAAAGGCAAAGAAAACAAGAAGCAAATATCACATTTTGGGTTACCCTTCTATGTTCACATGGAGTAAGGTCTCCTGGCAGGGATGGATTTGCTTTTGAAGTTCATCAATTTGGTCAGTTTTCTCTGATAGAAGTAACAAAAGATGTATCACCCATAAGCACAGGTGGTTTTGGAACATGATGACTTGGGGAGTGGCAATTTTAATGCATCGTTGTCTGGTCTTTGTATTTTGCTTTGTGCCCTGTGACAGACGATGAGGTCAGGTGTCCATGCGCAGGGACCTCCTGTTCTAGAGAAAAGACATTGCCTGGCCCGGAGCCCTGCCCCCTCCAGTTGCCCCCACTTTTTCACCACCACATGTCACACCCAGCCAGCCTCTCAGCCTAGACTAGGGCAAGCCCTGCTCATTTCACTAGTCTCGGCGGGCTGACAGCCCAGAAAAGATGGTGGGGTGAACAAATCCATCTGTGCGCCCAGACCAGATGCCCACCCTGCACTCGCTCTCCAGACCAGGGCTGGCTTCATGGGTAAGCACACTGCAGAGTCAGTACACTGCACTAAGAAGTACCCCCACGCTTGCCCGAATGCCCTGTTATCACCATCTTGAATCTTAATAGTGTTTGGTCCAGTGGCCCTGTGTTTCCATTTTACGCTGGGCCCCACAAGTTTTGTACCTTGTTCTGCTTCAGAGCCACTAATCCCTAGATTCTCGGGTGCCTGAAACAGGTCAGAGTTTCCATAAAGCAAGGGGCTGGCCAGCGACAGAGCCCCTCCAAACAGGGCACCCTATCTCTGGCTCTAGAGTAACCATCCTGCAGCTACTTCCTAAAGGAGCCTTAAACAGCTTGACTGTTTTAAGGATTAGCAGCCCACTTGCACAAGAGTGGGTCCGTTTCACAGAACTGTGAAATTATTAGGAACAAGAGGGGCCAGCGCTAAAGGGCTGGGACCCCTTATACATATGCATTCTGTGCTAAAAACCCCTGGGAGGCACAGGACCCAGTCGGCCTTATGGGGTCCCTGGAAGTGGCCCATCCTGAGCAGGACAAGTCTCCACAACCCTTTTTTTTCAACGTTGGAACAGCTCCCAGGGTTGAACAAAGGTGATGTTTGCACCATAGCTGGCCCAGCTCAGCAGCAGACCAGCTGTGTCTCAGTGGCCCTGGTGGATCAAACCCACAGCTCAGGCCAGTCACCCCGGGCTCTAGCCGGCCAGCCTAACTGGGACCAGCCATTCCCAGCTGTGTTCCCGGATCTGAAAGGCCCTTCCCTTCCTGAGAAGCCTCTTTTGGGGTTTCAGGAAGGAAGTGGGGACAGAGAGAGGAAACCACAAACCCTTATAACTCTAATAACAGTATCACCTTTGGTCGGCACCCCCCTCGGACAGACGCTGTGGTCACGGGGAGAGGGTGTTCCACTGGCTGCATTTCATCCTGAAACCACCCAACAGCTCTGAGAGGCCCACAGATGGAGACCAGCCAGCAAAGCTGGGTCATGGACGCCCTGGGTCCCTCTGGCCTGGGGGCCTGAGATCACGTTTGCCTCTGCACCTTCTGGACCAGAGGAGCCCGCGGTGTTGGCCATGGCCAAGTTTCATTCTGCTGACAGAGGTTTCTCTTGAAGGAGACTGGTGAGGCCAGGGCCCAGCCAGCTCATCTGTCCCTGGGAACAGAGAACCCCAACTAGGAAGGGAAAGTAGGACTGTCAGCTTCTGCATCTCTGAAGATAGCCTTATAGAAGGATGGAAGGACCCAACACCGTGCTTCTTAATCAAAGGGTGAGGGGTTCCTTGGCTCCAAGAGGACTTAAATGTCACCTGTTTCCTTTTCCTGCCCGGTCCCCAAACTCGGCCTCCAGAGCCTTTCGTTTTGAAGGCTAAATTTAAAGCCAGGACGAATCCCTCCTCTCTATCCCTGACACCTAGCCCTGTGCCCTAGCCAAGAAGGCTGGTGACGGGCAGGGTCCTTGCTCCTGAGACCAAGTGGGCAGTACCTGGAAGACCCTCAGACATAGGCATGAGCTCTTTGCCCCTTTTGTAACTGTGGTGACCACCCTGAGAGCCAATTACACCCCCTTAAGCCTTCTGGGAACACTTAAGTCCTGGGCACTGCAGAAAGGATTAAGTCAACTGAGAAGAGGCATGTTTTTCCAATTAGTTATAAACCACCCATGTTGGAACTTGCGCAAAACTGGCCACTGGCTTTCATATTACCCAAGAGTCCTTGCTCGATCTTTCTCCATTAATAAGTTCACGGGGCTTTCAAGCAAATTTGGTTCTAAAGGCCCATGACCATGGAATAAACAGGATGCTCACAGAGAAATGCCTCCACCAGAAGGCTAAAGCCCAAAGTCTCATCTTCCATGAGCCAAGCAGTGAGGGAACAGATGGAAATTCGCTTAGACCTACCAAACATTTCCTACCTCGGGCTCATTAACACACGCCAATGTGTGCAATTATGTTTATGTTGGAATTGGATATGCATTTTACTACATGCATATTTTTTTTTTAAGCAGATTTTTTCCCACTGACATTTCTCTCCCATGCCAAGTCTGGTCCAGCCTGCCAAACTGGGGAGATCAAGAGCTTGAGCCAGTGAGCTCATTCTGAAAGAGCCTTGTCACAAGCCAGAAAAGCAAAGAATGTGGGGAAAGCAGGGAAAACGCCATTCTCACGCTACGAAGACAAGGCAGACTTGCAACGGGCAGGGCAGCTCTAGCATCAGGGGAGGGAAGACGAATGGGTCAGAGGAGTTTAACAAGGTCATGCTTCTTCCCATTTTGCCGATGAGGAAACAGGCTCATGGAGGCCATGCGTCCCAGGTGCCACACACATTGAGTTGTGGGGGAGCTGGGATTTGAAGCCATGTTGTCCAGCTTAGAACCCACTTTATCCCTTACGTGGTTGTATCTAGCAGGTGGTCCTTGTGATGGCCAGAATTCTAGGATGCCTTCCCAAGATCCCCACCCCTCGTGCAGACACATGGTTCCCAGTTATTCAATCCAACCCTTACTGAGGTGTTGCTGTGAAGGCACCATGGGGAGGTCATTAGTGTCCCAAACCAGCTGACCTTGAGACAGACGGGCCTGCCCTTATCATATGTATGCTTTCAATTGGAGCCCAGAGGGCAGAGGGGGAAATCGGGGATTGGGAGCTCAAGAGTTTGACACTGTTTCTGGCTTGAAGATGAAGGGGGATACGTGGCAAGAAATGGGGGTGGTCTCTAGGAGTGAAGAGCAGCCCCCAGCCTGCAGCCAATGAGGGAATGGGGGCCGCAGTCCTGCAACCACAAGGAACTGGATTCTGCCAACAGCCTGAATCAGCTTGAAAGCAGATCGTCCCCAGAGCCTCCTGCAAATAGCCCAGCCAGCCTAACACCTTGATTTCTGCCTAGCGAGGCTTTGAGCAGAAAACCCAACCGTGCCGTGTCAGATGACCTACTGAGCTGGTGGCAATCTGTTATGTGGTATGATGGTCCCTCACGAATGGTCTCAAAGCACATGTCCCAGCTGTCACACCGAGCAGAGACTTGGAGTTCTCCTGTGCCCCCTCTGGGGCCCCCGGAGGCCTGACGCTGCCTCTGGAGCACTGGTCCTTCTCTAAAGGTCCTTCTCTAAAGCATACTAAGAGGACCAGCTTTGGAATTAGAAGATGTTTCCAGGGCCTCACCTGTCTTCTCACTGCCGACCTCAGGGCGAGCCACGGGACCCAGACCCGTGCTGCCCAGTACCACCCGCAGCCATGGGCCACAAAAGGCGGTTTACATTCAAATTCATTAAAATTAAGAATTCAGCGGCACCTGGGTGGCTTAGTTGGTGAAGCGCCTGCCTTCGGCTCAGGTCATGATCCCAGGGTCCTGGGATTGAGCCCTGCATCCGGCTCCCTGCTCAGCAGTGAGTCTGTTTCTCCCTCTCCTTCTGCCCCTCTGCCTGCTTATGCTTGTTCGCTCTCCCTCTCTCTCTCTCTCTCAAACAAAGTCTTAAAAAAAAAAAAAAAAAAAGAATTAAGAATTCAGTTAGGTAAGATTGCCAGACAAAATGCAGGACACCCAGTTCAATTTGAATGTCAGAAAACAATTTTTTAGCATAACTAAATCCCAAATATTGCATGGGACATAAAGAATATTAGTTTGTCTGAAATTCAAATTTAACTGGGCAGCCTGTGTTTTTTTTTTAATTAATAAAGGTCACCGGGGTGCACAAACACCAGTTTTAGATCCACAGAATTGTGACAAAAGTAGAGAGTTCCCAACTACCTCACACCCAGATCTGCCTATTGGTAACACCTTAAGTTAGTATGGCACATTTGCTGCAAACAGACTGATGTTATTAATTAAAGTGCATACTCTTTTCGGACTTCCTCTTGTCCTGTGCCCTTTCTCCGGGCAGAATCCCACATTACACTGAGCTGTCCGGTCTCCTTAGGCTCCACCTGATCTAAAAAGCCACCTTTGGCTATGGTCCCAGCTCCCCCTGGCTTTGACAATTTCTCAAGCGTTCCCCGTTTTTGATGACCTTGACAGTTTTGAGGAGCACTCGGCAGGGATTTTGTCGCATGTCCGTCAACTAGGATTTGTCTCAGGTTTTTCTCATGGTGGAGGGTAAAGCTTGGGGGGGAGGGGGACAAGGTCACAGAGGGTAGGGGTCATTCTCACCACACCCTACCAAGGGCAAATCACACTCTCAACGGGACTTATCATGGCTGAGGTTCACCTTGGTCGCCTGGCTGAGGTGTGGGGGTCCAGGTTTCTCCACTGGAAAGCTACCCTCTCCCCTACACCTTTCCACGGGGTCTTCTTTGGAAGGAAGTCACCACGCACGACCCACACTTAAGGAATGGGAGGCATCCTTTATTTGTTTGCTAAATTTGGCAACCCTACCAGAGGCCTAGATGCACATCAAGTGCTCGATAGCTCGATGAGGCTAGGGGCTGCTATACTGGGTGCACGGCTCTATTCTAGGTCAAGGAAAAGCAAACAGGCTACCCAAACAGGTCATTCACAGACCACCGGTACTATTGTTCACTGAATATTTTTCCTTCAAATGGACTCACTTTTTAAAAAGGAGACCTGAGGGGCGCCTGGGTGGCTCAGTTGGTGAAGCGTCTGCCTTCGGCTCAGGTCATGATCTCAGGGTCCTGGGTTGGAGCCCCGCATCGGGCTCCCTGCTCAGCGGGGAGTCTGCATGTCCCTCTCCCTCTGCCCCTCCCCCTCCCTCTTGCTCCTCCCCCTCCCTCTTGCTCTCTTTCTCTTAAATCAAATCTTAAAAAAAAAAAGCCTTGATATCACTACCTTGCGACACCCTAGCTGCAGCCCAGCACCGAGGATGATCCAGGACACCCAGCGGGTGCAGCGGGTAGGTGGTCTAGCCCGGTTCCTCCGTGGGGGCTTTTCCCATCCTCTGTTCCTCCTCCTCAGGGAAGCTGGAGGGATGAGTGGCTTGGTCCTGGTCCCAAGAGTTCCTGAGTTCTTCATTTGCCCTTCCTTCGGACTCCAGGCGCCCCATCTGAGAAGGCAAAAGGCTCAGCGGTCAACCAGCCCTCGGGCAGCTCGGACTAACCCCCAGGTGCTCCCGGCCAGAAAGCCATAGATCTGTGGCTGCTACACCTGGTTGGTTATAAGACTCACCGGGGAGCTTTCTAAATGCTTACATCTTCCTGAGCCCTGCCCACACGAATTCTAATTAAAGATGTGGGGAGAGAGGAGGTTGAAAGCAGCCCAGGTGGGCCTGAGAATCAGCCACGTGCCCTAGTCCTGAATCTTCCGGGCGTCCGCACGGGCTCGGAGGTGCTCTGGCGAAGTCTTGGCTCCCAAAGGCAACACGGCTGTGCCCTGGAAGACCCCAGAGCGGGGCAGAGCCCCGGCTGACTTTCCAAAACAGGCCCTGCCTATTCGATGGAAACTGATAGGTCTGCTTTCCCTCCGTGCCCAGAGAGTTAGGTGCCAACAGACCCTTCTGAGAAGCTCTCTTCCTTTCCCTATTTGCCCAGGGGGGAGGGAAGTCCAATGGTTAGGTATTTCCACGTTCTGGGGCCTCATTGCTTCTTCTTCTTAATCCTTCTTGCCTGGATCTCTGGTCCCTCGGATCAGGGACAGAACCAGACGGCATCCCCTCTGGGTTGTCACCCACTGCATTTTGGGGGATGAACTCGGTTTCTTGGGTTCCACAGGTCACCAATGGAGAGGAGTGGTGCTCAGGATGGGTTATACCCAAGGCTTGCCCACAGCACGCTCAGGTGATTTCGATGATGAGATTTAGGGAAGATGCAGGGCCTCTGGACCAAGCGAATGCACCTTTGCCTTTGGGACAGACATGTACTTTTTGGGGACAGAGGGCAGACTGGGTAGGTAGAATACTTTTGGGGGACAGAGGGCAGACTGGGTAGGTAGAATGCCTCCCCCAAAGAGGTCCGTATCCTAATCCCTGCGAATGTTACCTTTGCAGACTTCGCAGATGTGATTAGATTAATGGCCTTGAGATGGGGGAGGTTATCCTGGTGAGCCCGATTTGATCACAGAAGTTTCTGGAGCTGTAAACCAGAGAGAGGAGGCAGAGTGGGAGGTCAGAGATTTGAAGCATGTGTAGACACCATGCTCCACAGGGAACCACCACATGTCTTTTGTTCACTGTGTGTGTCCCCAGAGCCTGGAACCCAGCAGGTGCTCAGTAAGTGCTTTGTGATAGAAAGACCAATGAGGTGACCATCTTTTGAGCACCTGCTAAGACAGCCACGTAGGCAAGCGACTTCACCTCTCTGACCCCAAGTCACCTCTTCTGTACCGATGACAGAAATAAGGTTCAGAGAAGTGAAGCCCACTCACCCAAGGGCACCCAGTTAACAGGCAGTAGGGCAGGGGTTCAAAAGCAGGACCACTGGAACCCATCCAACACTGTCCCCCTCCCGCACCCCCAAGATGGCTTGGCCACGATGGGCAAAACTCCCAGGGTGGACAGCTGTGAAGCTTCTCAGTTTGTTCCTTTGCGTCCTGCGGCTTTCCATTCCTGTGCCTGGCGGTCATCCCGTTTCTGACGGCGCAGGGCAGCAGTGTCTGCGGCCCGCCGACAGGGGGAGCTAGCACCTAAGTGGAAAGACCAGGAGCTTCCCGAGGGGGTCCGAGGACTTAGAGAAGAGCCAGCTCAGAATGAAGGCCATGGCCACCTCCCCGACAACGGGGGACATCAGCTGGCCTGACACCTCTCTCTGCCACAGGCTGCCGGCTAGATGCTCTTGGGCAAAGAACTGCATCCCTTTACCGGGGGGGTGGGGGGGTGGCGGGGGGGGGGTGGGGGGGTTGGGAGATGAAGGTCCCAGAGACACTGACACAATAAAATGAAGTAACATAGGGGAAATCTCCTAGCACAGTCCCTGGCATGTAATTCCTGGTTGAATTTGCATTTTTTTTTTAAATCAAGAGATGTTTACTGATTCCCGTAGGACTGTAATTTCAGATTCTGCCCAAAGTGCATTAATTTGCCCTTTGGGGGTGGGGGGGGTGCTCCGCTGTCTCCTCTCTTTTCCTCCAGCCTTTTTTTTTTTTTTTAATGTTATGTTAGTCACCACACAGTAAGCACTCCTCCAGCCTTTTTTAAATCAAGTTGTCCGTTTGTACTTCAGAACGCTCTGCTCTCTCCAACATTCTAGCAAGCACCCTCAGGCCGGTTATACATTACCCAGGGTACTCAATTCAAAGGGTGCTTTTCATTAGGCATGGCCTGTAAGGGCTCCTCTTGTTTGAAAACTGTTGTGTGCCAAGTGTAAACTCAAGAGCATTGTTCCCTGTGGATTCCCTCTGTCTTCCGACCTAAAATGCAGCCATTCACCCAACCTTTGCTGACAGCCCACGTAGGTTTTGCAAGGCCCTGCTTGGAGCAGAGATAGATAAGACCTGATCACATCACGGGAAAGCCTCCTCCGATGGGTACAGAGATACTAACAGATGATTTCAGAACAATGTATGTGCCTATCTATAGAGATCCCCACTGAGAAGGGGCATCTACTCCGGTTCCCACGAACCTAAGGTAGCATCCTGTGAGGGAAGAACTAGCTCCACGGCTCCCTGCTAGCTCCACGGCTCCCAGGGACTGACCTCCAAGTCCAAAGTTAGCGGGGAAAAGGCAGGACCAGGACTGGAGCCCCGGTGTGCTCAGGCACTCTCTCCCTTATCCTAAGCAGGCAGGGGCTCCCTGGAGACATCCTCTTGCACGCTGCAAAATGCCTGCTACAATGTAGGTCATTGTGGCTGAAACTGCTTTTTTTTTTCTCCTTATCCTTGCAAACAGGCAGCTGTTCGGTGGTGAGTCTAGACTGTGGCCTGGGCTTTAGCAACACCAGCCCTAGCCCATTTGGTGGCCTGACAACTCTCAGGGCCACACAGTCATGCCTGAGACCCTGGGGACCTGAATGTCACCCCACAGTGTGTCCATCCGAGCTTGTTCCCTCCTCCGGCATTAAATCATACCGGAATGGGCCAGGACACAGAACCCTCGACCGTTTCACGAGGTCACTGCTTCCCTTTCCTGCTTCACCTGATGCATCAGAATTTTTCGGTAAAACTTCGGCTTTACAAGAAGACGCAGCAGGAATGACAAGGGAACTCTGATCCAAAACCAGCTAAATGAAGGGTGTGTGTGTGTGTGTGTGTGTGTGTGTGTGTGTTTTCTTCTTCTAATGTAAAGCAGTTCCAAGAAAAGTGAAGTCACTGCCTAGGGTGCTTATTTTCAGTTCTTAGAAAAGAGACCATTTCAAAAGGGAAGCTGGGTGGCGGGAGCACACACAGCCTGCCCTCATCTGCTGGGGAAGTGGGGGGGGGGGGAGGCTTGCTGATAAACCAACTGTGATTTGGCTCCAGAAAACTAAAACCCCCAACTGAGATGCGTTTTCGTTTAGTGATGTCAAGGAGGAAATGCTATGAATCGGTGAGAGCTATTAATATTCGGGGGAACCACAACGGCTGGGGCCACCATGCTGAGGTGACACACTTCCAGCACGGAGCCCCTGGGAGCCACAGGCAGGGCGCGGGGACTGTCAGAAAAACCCCGGGCACCCTCTGGTCCCCACCTCCCACACTCCTGACAGAGGTCACTGCCCAGGCCACCCTATCAGCTCAATCAGCATTTCTCAACCAGGCACTATTTACCAAAGTTAGGTGAGGACAAACGGCACAGGAGACAGGGGAAGGTTCTCGGCAGCCTGGGGTCTGTTTTCTAGCAGGAAAGCAGGTTTCGGGGAAGGGGGGAAGGCTCAAGAGAGCAGACTTCTGGGTAGGTCCCAGATCGAGGACTCCTATTGGGAGCCCCGTAACAATGGTGAAATCATGTTTTCGGCTGAGGATCCTGTAACGGAGATCCCATGGACTATGTCAGAATTAAATGTCCGTGTAATCAAAGCAACTGGGCCACGGTCCCGGCCAAGAGGAGCCCTAAGGAGACACGACAACTAAATAGAACAGGGTATCCTGGACGGGATTCTGGAACAGAAAAAGGACGTTAGAAAAAAAAAATGAAGGAAGTCTGAATAAAGTACAGACTTTAGTTAATAATAACACCTCCGTGGCGGTTCATTAATCCTAACAAATATGCCATGCTAACGTAAGATGTTAATCATAAAGGAGACTGGTTGCAGTATATGGGAACTCTATGTACTGTCTCTGCAGGCTTTCTGTAGATCTAAAATTATTCTTAAAAAAAAAGATTTTTTTTTTAAAGGCAGTCGGTGGCTGTAAGGACTCACTCCTCCTCCCAGAAACAATCACTCGGTGCCTGCCATGTGCCAAGCGCATGGACAAGTGATTTCTGTGCATCTTCATTTATTCCTCATATCGGTGCCAGGAGCTGGGGGAAATCTGCATTTTTATGAGATGAGCAAAATAAAGCACAGAGACATTCGTTAACTTGCTCACAGTCACACCGCAAGTTTAACGACGCATAAAGGGCTCATGTTCAGGTCCACCCGCTGCAAAGTTCCTGATAAAGCTCGGCAAACAGTGCCTGAAAAATCCCCAAACTTTGAACAGAAGCTGGCTTGAAACCAAGCTTCAAGCAGTCCACAACCCCAGGTCAGTAATAAAAACAGCGTGTGCTTTCCAATTTGCCTTGCCTTTAGAAGTTTAAAAACATAAAATAAAATAGAACTACCATCAGAAAAAAAAAATTGCAAATGCAAAACACCAAAACACTGACAACACCAGATGCTGGTGACGACATAGGGTAACGAGGACTCTCATATGCGGCTGATAGGAGAGCAAAGCGGTGCAGCCATTCCAGAAGACAGTGCTAAAGACTGAGCATGTGTCCCCTCCGCCACATTCCTACGTTGAAACCTAACCCCCGATGTGATGGTATTTGGAGGTGGGGCCTTTGGGGGGTGATGAGGTCATGAGGGTGGAGCCCCCATGGGTGGGATCAGTGCCCATAAAAGAGGCCCCAGAGAGCTCCTCACCCCTTCCACTATGTGAGGACAGCCATCTATGAACAGGAAGAGGCACCCTGAATCTGCTGGCATCTTGGACTTCCCAAAGCTTCCAGAACTGAAAAAATTTTAAATGTCGGTGGCTTTAACCACCCCCACCCCCACAGTCTATGGCGTCTTATAAGAGCTGCCTGAATGGACTGAGACAGTCTGGCAGTTTCTCCCAAAAGCTAACACAGGCTTATGTATGACCACCATTGGTGCTCCCAGGCATTTAGCCCATAGAAATGAAAACCTGTGTCCACATAAAACCTGCACACGAATGTTTCTAACAGCTCTATTAATAACCGGCAAAAATTGGAATCAAACAAATGTCTTTCAATAGATAACTAGGGTACATCTATACAATAGAGTATTATTCAGCTATCAGAAGAAATGAGCAATCAAGTTACCAAAACATACAGAGGAACCTTAGATGCACATTGCTAAGTGAAAAGAGGCCAGTCGAAAAAGACTATATACCATATGATTCCAGCTATCAGACATTCTGGAAAAGGCAAACTATGGAGACAATAGAAAGATAAGCGGTTGCCAGGGGTTGAGGGAGAGGGAGGGGTCAACAGGTGGAACACAGAGGATTTTCAGGATGGTGATACAATTCTGTACAACACTATCATGGTAGATACATGATATTATGTCTTTGAGAAACTTGTAGAACTATGGATCACAAAGCAAGAACCCTAATGAAAACTGTGGACTTTAGCTAGTGATGTTTTATCAATGTGGCTCCTCAATTATAACAAACGTACCACACCAATGCAAGGTATTAACAATAGAAGAACCTGAGGGATGGGGGCGCCTGGGTGGCTCAGTCGTTAAGCGTCTGCCTTCAGCTCAGGTCATGATCTCAGGGTCCTGGGATCGAGCCCCACATCGGGCTCCCTGCTCCGCAGGAGGCCTGCTTCTCCCTCTCCCACTCCCCCTGCTTGTGTTCCCTCTCTCGCTGTGTCTCTCTCTGTCAAATAAATAAATAAAATCTTTAAAAAAAAAAAAAAAAAGAACCTGAGGGATGGGGTATATGGGAACTCTGGACTTTCTGCTTTTTTCTATAAACCTAAAGCTACTCTAAAAAATAGTCTATTTTTTTAAAAGTAGGCTCCTCGCCCAACGTGGGGCTCGAACTCATGATCCCGACATTAAGAGTCCCATGCTCTACTGACTGAGCCAGTCAGGTATCCCCCAAATAGTCTATTTTTTAAAAAGGGGGTACCTGGGTGGCTCAGTTGGTTAAGCGTCTGCCTTCGGCTCAGATCATGATCCCAGGGTCCTGGTATCGAGTCCCGAGTAGGGCTCCCTGCTCAGCGGGGAGTCTGCTTCTCCTTCTACCTCTGCCCCTCCCCCTGCTCATTCTCTCTCTCTCTCAAATAAATAAATAAATAAATCTTAAAAAGATACAGCATATAAAATAATTTATTAGTGGTAGAAGATCAATAATCCAACAAAACTCTACAGGAATGTAGGAATATAATATTTACAATCTTGGGAAAAATAAGGTATGGGTAAGAGAGCAGTGAATATAATTACAACAAAAAGTCATTCCACCCAGAAAATGTCAGAACTCTAAGATGCTTACGCTGCACCCCTTATACAGTGCTGTCTGTCAATTATATTTCAATAACACTGGGAGGAAAAAAAGAAAACAAAAAAAACCCTCTACACCAGGACGTTGCTCCCTTGCAGCATCTCACCAGAAGTTACGAGGCAGACGTTTAGTTAATGCCTAAGAGTCATTCTCAGTCTTGATTTTAGTTTCAACAAGAAATTTTCTAAGTGTTTCAACAACTCCAAGTGAGGAAGAATGGCAGGTGTTAACCCTCGGTGTCTCCAGGAAATGTACCTTAACTACTCGGAGGCCCCGAGAGCAGAGAGAGCGGTCTTTGAGAGGCTGCTGGTGCCCACAGCAGGAAAAAACTGTTTTGACTTGCAAGCTGGACATGGAAGTCGTTGATGGGAGAAGAGGCGGGCCATGATGTCATTCCCATTTCATGTGGTCTACTTCCCGGCCCCCAACCACAGTTTAATCACCACGGGCAATGAGCGAGATTCAACCTTGACATCGTAAAAACAGGGTCCCAGCGGCAACGGAAAAAGTACCATCACTTATAAAACCTGGAAAATGCAACATGAGATTTCTGCGTGCTTTAAAGAGCAATTAACACACATAGACCGAAAGGAAGGGGAAAAAAACAAC
This sequence comes from Halichoerus grypus, assembly GCF_964656455.1. Taxonomy (NCBI): domain Eukaryota; kingdom Metazoa; phylum Chordata; class Mammalia; order Carnivora; family Phocidae; genus Halichoerus; species Halichoerus grypus. The sequence goes on from NC_135717.1 coordinate 31,723,384, forward strand.
AAACAAAACGGAGCACACATCTGCTTTTCATCTGCAAACAGTCGGCAAAGCAAGGGGCATCGAGGGCTGAGTTAAGTGAAGTGTCCCAGTGCTTAGAAATCCTACCTCTGGACTCCTTGGTCAACCAAAGCAAAACTCTTGGAGAAACTTATGAGAAATGTACATGGAATGCTATCTGTGAAATCTACATGGTATAAGAACCTAAATTGTTTCATGATTTCGGTGGTTTATTTTTTTTATTTTTTTAGGATTTCGGTTGTTATTAGCAAGGGTTCCAATGTCATCTAAGGAATATTCCTGTGTAAATCTTCCACTTCTAGCTCCCACATGCTTTCGTGGATGGGGTTATCGGAGAGGTCTGTCATCTTCACAGCCTGAAGGCACGGCTCGGGGCTACACGCCTGCACCACTCCCATTACCATCACGTACTTTCCTACAAGAAGAGAAGCCCTTGGTGATGTTCACATTGATACAAAAACGAAATAGATACCCCATTCTTCAGAGCTTAACTTTATCAGAGAAGCAAGTTAGAGATAAAAAAAATGCAGAGAGTAGATACCAACATTTAACTTGGGCTTCTGGTTTAAAAATCATAAAACAAAATTGCAGCAAGCTACCATCATGCACAAAACAATCACGTCTAAGAAATGGAAGAGACTCACATCTGAGTTAGGAGTTATAATTAGACTGTTCTAAGGCAGGGGCAAAACCCCTAAGCTTTTCTCTTATCTCTGTTTCTTGCCCAATGCCTCGGAGTATGTGGCTGATCTCTGTGCACAGGACCAGTCCTCTTTCTGCAAAGATATCCCCTGATGGCCCCAAAGCAAATCCAACTTTCCCTTGATGCCCAGAGGAGCTGGGCACGCCACAGCACCCTGCCATGCCACCCCGTTGTTCCAACTGCCCAGCACCAATCCCTGCCACCAGCTGGGCACATGCTAGCAAATCAACAGAGCAGGCTGCCATTGGATGATCTCATGACATATTAACCACGACTCTCTTCCCATTCCCTTGGGGAAGTGGCTCTCCTTGAAAGCAAAACTTGGCCAGTCTTAACCACACAAAACTCAACAGTGTAAAAAACTCCAAACACAGCAGGAAGGGCAGGCACTCTGCCAGCTCCCACTGCATGCCCCTTCGAGGCTGCTTTAATCACACTGCTTCTAACAGCAGGGCTGAGTTTGCTTGCAGGCCCCCCGGGCTCTGGCTGAAGGAAGCCTGGCAAGCTGACACCTGCCTCTCTGGATTGCTACCCCTTGCACGATGCACCATGTAATTAGGTTCCTCTGAATCCACCTCCAGATTTTACTTGATCAAGTAACATGGGGCTCCTCAGTGACAGGAGCTAGTTCTCAAACTGCACTTTGCCAATACCTCCCAAAAGACTCTCAAATGCTGGTAGAGAGAGAACCCCCAGAAAAAGAATGACTGAGGACCCAAGGAAGGACGACCAAGCCCAAGGAAATCCCAGCCAGGGGAGGGTAACAGGAAATCTACATGAAGGCACACACAACTAAAGGGATGGGCTAGCTCACTGGCATGAGCTCGCTCTTCTGGCAATTACACAGCCTGGTTAGTAGGGTTCATTCTACCCACACCCTCTCTGCCCCCAGCAGTGTCTCCCCACTCTCTCCCCACTCCTCCACCACACCCGCTCCTTTCCACCAGGCCTTCATCCGCTGGCCTGGACCAGACCAACCGCTTCCAGTCGCTCCGCCTCCAGCTGCTTCCTCTTCACAACCATCCCCACCCTGCTGGTGCCGTGATTTCTCCCAAATGTAGCTCCGGCCTCCAGGTACTTGAATTTCTTAGGCTGTTCGTATGTCATGAAATCGTCCTCTGATTTTTTGACCCATTTGAAAATGTAAAAAAAAAAAAAAAAAAAATGGCTCGTGGCCATTTGAAGAGGCAGCAGCCTGTGGTTTGCTGATCCTGTGCTTCAATAATGCAACAGCGGAGAGGACAGAGAGAGGAGGCTGAAGGATGGGGCAAGGGGTGGGGAACAGGAGCACAGGAATGACAGTCATGAAGTCTTGAACCCTCAGTGTGAGCCCGGCACTGTGTTGAGGCCATTTTTCTTTTAACTGAATCTGCACAACAGGCCCCTTTTTGACCCAGGCAGGACAGATCCAGAAAGGTTAAGAAAAATGCTCCAGCGGTTCAGCTGGAAAAGAACAGAGCCAGGAATTCAACATAATGCTGAAGATACAGAGGTCATGAAGACAGTCCTGGTCCTCCAGTGGGCTGGCCCAGTGTTTCTCAAAGTGTGGCCCCACGGCCAGGCCATCCGCATCAGCAACACCAGGGAGCTGGTTAGAATGCAAATTCTCAGCCTCACCCAGACCTACAGAAACTCTGAGGGTGGCAGCCAGATCTCTGCGAAGTAACAAGCCTTCGGGGTAAGTCTGAGCACCCCGCTGATTTAAGAGGCAAACATTTGAGAACTACAGCCTAAGGCAGTTCCAAGAAGGAGAGGTACTGGAGAGCTATCTATTCCTAGAAGTCAGGGAGGGCTTCCAGGAGGAAGGCACACTCGAGTCTAAACGTTAGGGATGAACAGAGGCTTCGTGGTAACAGCGTTTTTCAAAACTTGATGGGGGAGGGGAAAAAATCATCCGTGGGAAAGGGACTTGGGCCTGGCCGCGGGCGGGGAACAGAAAGAAAGGGTACCGTGGCGGGGGACCGGCCAGGGACCGGCCAGCCCCGCCCTCCGACCGCCCGCAACCAGGGTCAGCTCCGCGTCCGAGTCCGGCCGTTACCTGGGACTAGGCAGGGCCGCCCGCGCGGCACCCGCTCCAGGCCGCGCACTGAGAAGGCCCCGCTAGGGTCCCGCAGCCGCGCCTCGTCGCCGCCCGCCGCCACCACCGTGCCCTGCATCCACACGGTCACCAGCTCCAGGGGCCCGCGGCCCGCCGCCGCCCGCGACAGCCGCCACGCACCCGGGCCGCCCTCCGCGTCGCGCCGCAGCTGCTCCGCCAGGACCTTGAACGGCGGCGACCGCGGTAGCCGCACGGCCGCTGGGCCGCCGCCAGGAACCGAATCCCCAGCCCCTGCAGCCGCGGCCGCCATGCTGCCCCGCCTCCACTTTCCCGCCAACTTTGATAGGCAGCGGGGCCCGGACCGTGGCCACCAATCAGAGGCGCTCTGGCGAAACGGAGCAATGGTCGGCGTCAGGAGGCGGGGCTTCCCGGTCCAGCGGCCTCCTCCAGCCTTCGGGAGTGCGCATGCGTACGTCAAGTAAATAAACGTTCCCAACCCATGAATGAATGGGTGAAGCGAATTACAAGAGAATACATAAATGAACGAGGGAGGGAAAGAACTTGTTTCAACGCATCTCAAGATTTGATGTGCATGCAAGTCACCTGGAGAATGTGAGTATTCATCTTTACATCGCCTTGCATAGTAGGATTACTCTGAGGTTAATCAATACTAGTCAATACTGGAAGGAATAGTAGCTTGATGAGCCCATGAATTTTGGGAGTGATGAAGAATCGAGTCAAGGGAGAAGGCTGGGATGAGGACAGGGACAGCTCGTAAAACTGCCCCTTTCATAAGTCAATCAGAGAAAGACAAGTATCATATGATCTCACTGATATGAGGAATTTGAGAAACAAGACAAAGGATCATAGGGGAAGGGAAGAAAAAATGAAACAAGATGAAACCAGAGAGGGAGACAAACCATAAGAGACTCTTAATCTCAGGAAACAAATTTAGGGTTGCTGGAGTGCTGGGGGGGTGGGAGGGATGGGAGGAGCTGGGTGATGGACACTGGGGAGGGTATGTGCTATGGTGAGCGCTGTGAATTGTGTAAGACTGATGAATCACAGACCTGTACCCCTGAAACAATTAATACATTATATGTTAAAAAAAAAAAAAAGAAAGAAAGAAAAAGATAGTAGGAAGGGAAAAATGAAGGTGGGGAATCGGAGGGGGAGACGAACCATGAGAGACTATGGACTCTGAGAAACAAACAGGGTTTTAGAGGGGAGGGGGATGGGGGGATGGGGGGATGGGTTAGCCCGGTGACGGGTATTAAGGAGGGCACGTATTGCATGGAGCACTAGTGTTATACGCAAACAATGAATCATGGAACACTACATCAAAAACTAATGATGTAATGTATGGTGACTAACATAACATAATAAAATAAAATTAATTTAAAAATTGCCCCTTTCAGTACTATTTTTATTTATTATATTTTAATAACAAAATAATTTAAAACCTAAAATAACAAAAGAGATGCACATTCATTGTAGAACATTTAGAAAGGGAAATCTGGAATAACAAAAAAATTGTAAAAATCACTCAGAGATATCCACTGTTAACTTTTGAGTGAATTAACATCCATATTTTAAAAATATATACATGTTTTTTTAAGATTTTATTTATTTATTTGACAGAGAGAGACAGCAAGAGAAGGAACAGAAGCAGGGGGAGACGGAGAGGGAGAAGCAGCCTTCCTGATGAGCAGGGAGCCCGATGCGGGGCTAGATCCCAGGACCCTGGGATCATGACCCGAGCCGAAGGCAGACGCTTAACGACTGAGCCACCCAGGTGCCCCTACATATATATTTTTGATATACAAACAATGTTTTCTATATTTCTTCACTTAATAATATTTTCTCATAACAAATATCCCTCTGCTTCCTGTCGAATGACTGTGTAATATTCCATTAGTCAGACCACCTGTTTAATCAGTATCCTATAGTTGAACATTAAGACCATTTCAAATTTTTCATTTTATAAAATCACTACTGTGAACCTACTTGGACCTGAATCTTTGTACATATGTTGCAGATAAATGCCTAGAAATGGAATTTCTCCCTCAACATTGTATGTCTCCAGTTAGCAAAATCCACAAATCCTTAACCAGGCAAATCCTTAAAGTCAAGACCAGTCCTTAGTAAGGAGACTTTGTACTCGTAGGACCTCTGGCAGTACATACATACATATTTGTACTGCATACAGAGAGCACACAGAGGGTATGCAGCAAGAGCTTGGTCTTTATAAAGCAGTTAAGACATTGAGCCAGGCCCTGTCCTAAGAGCTTTGTAGGGAGTATTCTCCCACACCCTGTAAAGACTGTTCTACCCAGATAAGGAAACAGGCTCATGAAAACTAAGCAGCTTACCCTTGAGCTCTCTTGCAATAACCTCTATGGGGTCCTGGCCTCTACACCTCATCTCTGAACCAGGCCACTGGGTTGAGAAGGAAGCAGGCACATTAACTAATAGAAAATCCAACCTTTCGGGCATCTGGATGACTCAGTCAGTTAAGCATCTGCCTTTGCCTCAGGTCATGATCTCAGGGTCCTGGGATGGAGCCCCACGTTGGGCTCCCTGCTCAGCATGGAGTCTGCTTCCCCTCTCCCTCTGCCCCTCCCCCGCTTGTGTGTGTGCTCACTCTCTCTCTCTCAAATAAATAAATAAAATCATAAAAAAAAAAATAAAGAAAATCCAACCCTTCGTGTGTGGTGGGTCCCCACTGGCCTTTCCCTAGGTACGTGAAGGCCAGAGAAGACGGGGAAAGGAGCTGGGATAAAGGCAGAGGCTCCCATGCCTCTTGTCCGAGCCTGGGAATTTCCACCATTCTCTTGGCCTTCAAGTTTATACACACACACACACACACACACACACACACACACACACACACGGGCACACGCAACCCTCAAGTTCCCTGATCTTTCCAAAACACCAGTCTGAACATATCAGTGCCTGGTTTAAGCCTCCTGATGGTGTTATCCATACACCTGGAATATGAGCATCCTAGGGAGAGAGGGCACTCCACACAGAGAGCCCAGAGAGGATAGAGGGAGCAGGAAGCATTGAGCAAATTGCCGGGATTTCAGGGTGGCTGGGATGCAGGGTGCAAATGGAGGACTACGGATGAGACGAGGCTGTACCCACATAACCTCATTTCTTAGCCCCATTTTTCAGGTGACGTGAGGGAGGTTCAGGCCAATGACAGGCCTGAGGCCACATGGCCAGTGCGGGTAGAGCCAGCATGCAAATTCATGTCCATCTGACCCCAGACTTCCTGCTCTTGAACAACTCGTGTCATCTCACTGTGCACATTCTCGCCCGCCCTCCTCCCTCACCTTTGCTCGTGCTGTTCTTGGCCTGACGTGCGTTCCCCCCAATCCCTCCCTGTTGAAACCTGGCTCAGTGACCAAGTGCCTGCCACCACCGAGGCTGCTTCTGTTCAGGGAGACATTCTTGAGCTAATGATTCAAGCCGATCCCTCCCTTCCTGAGCAGTTTGCTGACACCCCTAATCCCGGGTCTCTTCTGACCCTTGAGGCTGGGTAAGGCCATATTGTGGAAGCTGCCCGAGGAGCAGCATCTCTGCCCTCCACCCACTAGAGGCCAGCAGCACCCTCCTGGAGTCGTGGCGACTGGAAATGGCTTCAGACACCGCCTGTGTCCCCAGGAGGTCTACATCTCGCCGCCCCCCCCACCCCAATCCTCACTTCACTCTGTCTTGAACCATAAACACTGGAGCCTCTCCTTCTTGGCAGCTCTGCGAGGGATCCAAGCTCAGAGGCCATCCACGCCAGGCAGGGAACGCTCACGGAACAGTAAAAAACTGGCCTTCCTGTGTCCCAATGAACAGGCTGATCAAATTCAGCCCATGGCTGCCTCGCAGGAAGGTGGGGCCACAGTTGCCGGATCTGATTTCTCAAGACCTCCTCATCTATAATCTCCACATTGAAACAAATGTTGGCAACATATTCAATTCTAAACAAATAAGTAAAAGCTGTCTGTGGGTGACTCTGGCCCAGGAGCAGCCAGTCCGCAAACTTGGTCTCTACAAGGCAAGCTCTTCTCCTAGTTCCCTGGGGGGCTTGTGTGTTAACCAACGTGTAGCTCCTGAACCACTCGGAAAATATCTAAGGGGCAACCGCGTGTCACCAGCTCCCAGCACTGCAAAATTGGTGTCTTCATTTCCTATTGTGGGCAGACCACCGGGGTCTACAGACACACACCGGGTGAGCGCTCCCTCCATGGAAGATGATCTCCCTCCCTACCCTCCACCCTCAGCCTGGGCCTGAAGCATCCCTCCCTGGGCAGGCCTTCCTGGGCCCCAGCTTCCTGGCCAGATCAAAGACCCTTGGTAGGGAGTTTCCTGCCACCTGAGGACAAAGGTAAGCCAAGGGGATTTCCAGGCCTTGATCTCACATTCTACCTACCCATTCACCAGTTCTCAGGCAGATCAGGCCAAAATGCATCTGGTTGCCTGGAACAGAGACTGAACCCTACCGCCCCAAGAAAAGGAGTTTGTTCTGGAAGGATATTCACGCAGTAGCCTCTTCAAAATAGCCGTAACTGTCATTAACTGCACATTTACTAAGTGCTAAGCACCATGCCAGGTGCTTCATGCGTGGAGTCTCAGTGACTCCTCATGACTGTGTTAAGAAGTAGGTGCGTTTCTTTTCTTTCCTTTTTTTTTTTTAAAGATTTTATTTATTTATTTTAGAAAGAGAGAGAGAGCGAGTGGGGGAAGGAGCAGAGGGAGAAGGAGAGAGAGGATCTCAAGCAGACTCTGTGCTGAGCCTGCAACATGACACAGGGCTCGATCTCATGATCCTGAGATTGTGAGCTGAGCCAAAATCAAGAGTCGGCCGCTTAACCAACTGAGCCACCCAGGTGCCCCAGTAAGTGTGTTTCTTGAGCCCTTTTTATAGAAGAAGAAACTGATCCTTGGAGACGTGATGTGACCCCCCCCACCAAAGACCACACAGCTAGTAAGAGGTGAAGCCAGGGGTTCTGATCCCCATGTGGAACCAAAGGTCCCTCCTGGGTGTCTTAATCATCAGGACCCCAGATGCGGGAGACCTTTCCCCACTATCCTGGGTCATCCGGGGTAGAATTCCCTGAGGAATTTAGAAAGGAAGGAAGGAAGAAAGGGAGGGAGGGGAGAAGGAAGGAAGGAAGGAAGAGAGGGAGGGAGGAAGGAAGGAAGAGAGGGAGCGAGGGAGGGAGGGAGGGAGGAAGGAAGGAAGGAAGGGAGGGAGGAAGGAAGAGAGGGAGGGAGGAAGGAAGGAAGAGAGGGAGGGAGGGAGGGAGGAAGGAAGGAAGAAAGGGAGCGAGGGAGGGAGGGAGGGAGGAAGGAAGGGAGGGAGGAAGGAAGGAAGGAAGGAAGGAAGGAAGGAAGGAAGGAAGGAAGAGAAAGAGGGAGGGAGGGAGGGAGGAAGGAGGACCAGTTTCTATAAAAAATAATAATAATAATAAACTAATCCTGGATTTTAGTTAATGAGATGCATGCCGAAAGATACAGGTGGAGGAGGCCAGTGTATAGATGTCTCCAACTTACTCTGAAAGGGTGGGTAGATAGAGGGAAGGACAGGTGGATAGACATGCAGTAAGGTGAGTAAACTCCAGAAAGACCGGAGCTGGAGCAGCCCTGCAGAGGTGTCCTACCTGGGGGAAAGGGGCCCGGGCCTTTGTTCTCCCTACTGACCAGTCACTGGAGGTAGGGGTGTTAACTTAGGGCCGTTCCCACGGAGGGGCTCAGCTGGGCACCATCAGCTGCCAACTTTGCCAACAGCTGGGGAGTAAGCCCTCAGTCCAGAAGGCGGGTCTGATGCCTCCCACCTGCCCCGTTCGCCCAGTTCTGTTCCGACCAACACGCATGCATTTGTTCAACAAGCATGTCGGAAGTTCAAGCCCCACATCTGGTGTAGAGATTATTTTAAAATAAAATCTTAAATACATAAATAAAAAGAAAGAAAGAAAAAGTTAGGGGCGCCTGGGTGGCTCAGTCGGTTAAGTGTCTGCCTTCGGCTCAGGTCATGATCCCAGGGTCCTGGGATCGAGCCCCTCATCGGGCTCCCTGCTCAGCGGGAAGCCTGCTTCTCCCTCTCCCACTCCCCTGCTTGTGCTCCCTCTCTCGTGCTCTCTCTGTCAAATAAATAAATAAAATCTTTAAAAAAAAAAAGAAAAGAAAAAGTTAGCTTTTATCAAGGCCTTACTGTGCACCTGGCACTGTTACAGGTCTTTGCACACGTGACCTCATGTAAGCCTCTTGATGTCGCTATAGGGCAGACAACATCATTGTACCCGTTTTACAGATCAGAGAGGTCCAAGAATGTACTCGAAGCATACAACTCATAAAAAAAAGGGCAGGATAAGAGAACCTGGAAGGCTAGCTCCAGAGCCTGGGCCCATAACTGCTACAGTGCCCTCCCTCGCTCCTTCACTCATGCCTCAAACACCGGCCGCTGGAATCAAGGTGGGGGTGCCCAGGGCTGGCCCATTGGGAGCCCTGGGGCTAAGTCTTTCCCTACCACTGCCTGGCTGGGTGGCCTTGGGCAAGACCCTGTCTCCCTCTGAGCTTTAGTTTCCGCTTCTGTGGAATTAAGGAGCTGGGTCACCCTAACTCATGGCTTCCCTGCAAATAGGATCTCTGTCTACAGCCAGACTTGATCATCAGTTGCCCAGGACTTACTTCAACCTCTGGTGCCTCAAAGGAAATCTTCTGGTCCCCAAGGAAATCCTCACCTCCCATGCCAACCCTGGCTGGTGACCCCCTCACCAAAGACACAGATGACCCTCCTCCCCCCAAAAAAATAAATAGCAAGAGGCAACAATCACTGAGCCTCTGCCTCACACACACGATCTCATTTCATCCTCACAATAACCTGTGAGGTAGGTACTGTTTTTATACCCGAAGATGTTTACCTCACCCAGGAGCAGAACCATGCACTCTCACCATACCTCACCCCGCATTCCCAGTCCCGGGTAGATACCCTCCAGAAATGAAAACTTAGGTTCATGCCAAAAATATGGATGTTTATAGAAGTCTGTTCATGACTGCCCCACACTGGAAACAACCCAGAGATCATTCAGCAGGTGCACGGAGAAACACACCGTGGCACATTCACACCCGGAAATACGACTCAGCAAGAAAAAGGAATAGACATTTGGTAGGCGCAGCAACTTAGGATCAATCTCAAATACATTATATCGGGCACAAAAGAAACCGGACCCAACGGTAGGATTCCACTTATTATGACATCCTGGCATGACTAAAACCATAGGGACAGAAAACAGATTAGTGGTTGCCAGGGGCTGGGGGAAGCAGAGGGGACTGAATAGAAAGGGGTAGCAGGAGGGCACTTTTTAGGGTGATAGAATTATCTTGTGTCCTGGTTGCGGTGGTGGTCGTTACGCAAATATCTACCTGTGTTAAAATTCATAGAACTGGACACACCCACACAGACACACACACACACACACACCCAGTGCAGAATCCCCGCCCCAGGCTAGATGGCTCCATGCACAAGGCAGCAGGCTGTCTGTTGTCATGGGCTCTGGCTCAGACAGAAAACACCAGGTCCTCTTCAGGGGGCTCAGCCCAGGGGACCAACCAAGTTCAACCGTGTCTGAGTTCATGCTTATAAAGTACCAGGGGAGTGGGGAGTGACTGCTGAATGGGTACATGCCTCCTTTTGGGCTGAGGAAAATGTTCTGGAACTAGGCAGAGACAGCGGTTGTACAACAATGTGAATGTGCCAAACGCCACTGAATCGTACCCTTTAAGATGGTTGCTTTTATGTTATATAAATTTCACCTTTATTTGGGGGCACCTGGGTGGCTCCGCCGGTTAAGCGTCTGCCTTCAGCTCGGGTCATGATCTCAGGGTCCTGGGATCGAGCCCCGAGTCGGGCTCCCTGCTCAGCGGGGAGCCTGCTTCTCACTCTCCCACTGCCCCTCCCCGCCCCCGCTCTTGTGTGCAGTCTCTCTCAAATAAATAAAATCTTTTTTAAAATTCACCTTTATTTAAAAAAAGGGGAAGGGGCGCCTGGGTGGCTCAGTCGTTAAGCGTCTGCCTTCGGCTCAGGTCATGATCCCAGGGTCCTGAGATCGAGCCCCGCATCGGGCTCCCTGCTCCGCGGGAAGCCTGCTTCTCCCTCTCCCACTCCCCCTGCTTGTGTTCCCTCTCTCGCGCGCTCTCTCTCTCTGTCAAATAAATAAATAAAATCTTTTAAAAAAATAAAAAATAAAAAATAAAAAAAAATAAAAATAAAAATAAAAAAAGGGGAAAAAAAAAAAAAACCTCAAACCAGAAAAAAACAAAAATGTATCCAGGGATTACTATGCCCTAAATCTACCCCCAAGGAGCCAGGCTTCATACGAGACCACGTGACTTGGCCAAGGCCACACAGCCAGTATGAGGCTGACCCTGAATCAGTAGCCTTCTAAGCTTGAATCCTTGCCACTGGACATAAAGTGATAAGATGGGTTAAATATCATCCCCCCACCAAAAAAAAGTGACTTCCTATTACCTAGAAGCCGACTGTTTCTCCTCAGCCATGAATGACCTCGGATCAGTGTAGGTGTGGCTTGGAAAAAACACATTTCTCCAAAACAAAAATGGGGGACAGAATCCAGTCCAGGATGCCTTCTCCCCGGAGTGGCGTGACCTGATTTATGTGAAAATTCTCTCCAACGTTTACACAGGAAACCCAGGGGCTCAGTCAGTGAAGCGGCCGACTCTTGGTTTCGGCTCCGGGCGCAATCTCAGGGTCATAAGATCATGGGGCTCCATGCTTAGCGGGGAGTCTGCTTAAGGTTCTCTCTCTCCCTCCCCCTCTGCCTCTTCCCCTGCTTGTGCTTTCTCTCTCGCAAGCAAATAAATAAATAAATAAGAAACCCAGGCCTATATTTTGTACTTGTCATGAATCCCTTTTCCCCAAAATGATCACAATTCTGTGAAAGTGGAACTGCTCTACACAGTTGAGACGGAGCATCATCCTGCGTGTTTGTACAGAAAGAACAAAACCTTCCGAGCAAAACGGTGAATAGGAATGCCTTAGATCATGGGGCAGACAGGAAAAGTGGGGGCATGGGATGTCAACATGGCCCCCCCCAAGGACAGCCAGCGCTTGGGCTTAGGCTAAGGGGCAGAGGGATGGACATGAGGATCTCCCCCACCCCTGCCCCACCCCCGCTGGAGCCTCAAAGCAGTTTCTCCAAACCTAAATACCTCAACTGCCAGAAAGGGGTAGTTTCCCAACTGTGCTGGGACTGTGGTTTTCTCTGGGGGGCCATGACCCTCATTAGAGGTTCACCGAGGCATAGAGCCCGGCTGCTCACCTCTGAAGGACTCAGACTTCAGCCTTGCAAAACAGCGACACTCCTGAGTGAACCCAGCTGGGAATAAAGGAAGTGTGAGTCAACCCTGAGAGGTTCTTAAAAACGGCTGTATTCAGGTGCTGCAACCGGGCCGGAGACAAGTCTGTGTGAGGCTGGGTTGGGCACCAGGTGCCGACCCCCACCCCCAGCCATCCTCGGGGACCCGTGGGCAGCAGACTGGCTGCAGAGGGCTGGGCTGTGCCAGCCGGGGAGCTCCCAGGAAGGCGCTTCTGCCCAGACACCTGCTGGGCAGGGGGCTTGGGCAGTGGGAGGGAGCAGGCTCCAGGAGGGACGGTCAGGAGAGCCCTTGGACAAAGGGAGAAGAACCCCATTGTATGCAAGTGTTACCTTGCCTGGGAGATGTGATGTGGCCCCATTTTACAGAGAAAGACTGAGTCTGATCTCTTTACTCATTTCTTCTTTCAACAAGCATTCACCGAATGCCTGCTATGTAGGTGCCAGGTGCTGGGATGCAGTAGTGAACAAAACAGACAAGGACCCTGATTTTATGAAGTCTGTAGTTTGGTGAGAGATGAGGAGTAAGGAGACCCTGTGATAGGTGATGTGTATACAAGTGAAGGAGATCAGTCGGGAGGGTGCAGAGAAGACCTTTCCCTGGAAAGGCTCTGTCAGCTGCCAGGGCTTAGTCTGAGACCTTTGAATGATGAGTGATCCAGGGAAGGGCAGTGCAGGCAGAAGGGACAGCAGATGCAAAGGCCCTGAGGTGGGAATGACTCTGTCTGAGGACCAGAAAGACCCAGCGCAGGTGGATGTAGTGAGTGAGGTGGTCATGGGTGGGGAGGGGGGGATTGTCAAGAGATTGGGGGAGGACCTGATCAGGGAGAGACACACTTTGTTCTAAATGCAACAGGGATTCTCTAGTATTGGTGGGGGGTGGGGGGGTGTTCTGATTTTCATTTTTGTAGCTGTTCCTGGCTGCTGTGTAGAAAGTGGACTGTAGGGGCAGAGAGGCCCCTGGCTGTCTTTGCAGTAACTGAGGTGCTTGGGGCTTGGAGCAAGGTGGCAGGGGGAGGTGAGGAGAAGTGGCTGGTTTCAGCCCCCTCCCTCCACCGTGGCCTGATAAAGGGTGACAAAGAAAGGAGTCAAGAATGACGCCCTGCTTGGGGGCCTGAGCAATTGGGTTTAGGCAGGTGGCCCTGACCGAGACGAGGACGGTTTGAGCAAGGTCCCCCAGGCAGGAATTGACTGTCTCTCCTTCTCCCTGTAACTCCCATCACCCCCAAAGGGAGACCCAGAGTGCCCTGTATTCCTGCCGCTCCTTGCCTCAGTCTCTCCATCCTGAACTCATGCTGCTCCCCAAGGCACAGAGCCCTTCCCACTCTGTCCCCTGACATGCCCTCTCTGTCCCGCCCCCACACCTTTGCTCAGTCCCTCCTGCCAGAGGGCCCTTTCTCCCTTGGGCTGAGAGGAAGCCCTCCCCCGCACCCCCATGTTAGGATGCCTCTGAGGGGCTGGACAGGGCAGCGACTCTAAAAGCCAGGGCCTCCTTGATTTGAATTCCACCTTGACCTCCTCCTAGCACGCACACCTGAGCAAGTTCCTTCACGGGACTCCGTTTCTACATCCACAAAATGGGGTTGAAAATATAAGTCCCGACCACCGTGGGGTAGCTGCAGGTGTAAAGAAGGCGCGCTCACTCATTCGGCTCCTGGGACATGAGACGTGACACCAAGGGTTAGACGGTATTTTTCCAGATGGAAGAGAAATGCCGTGGGGAAGCAAGCACTCTGATATTTCTGTGCTCGGACCCCTGTGCTAACTCAGGGAAGCACATCCGGGTGAGTGAAAAGGCTGGTGCCCACCAGGAGGACTATCCCGTTCATGGCTGAGTCTCCAACGTGTCCCCGACGGATGCCCGCATGATTGCGAGGACTTCCTCGCCTGCCTTTACAGGAGGGGAAACTGAGGCCCAGGCCCACACACGGATATGCTATGGGCAGGCTCCTTCACGAGTCTTTCTCTGGCCAGCTGGAACCTGGAGACGGGTCCCCCAGATGCACCCACATTTCCCGAGGCGGCTCTATGCTCAACAGCCCTGGTAGCACACGCCCTCCCTCAGGCCCCACAGTTGGCTTCATGCCACCAATGCCATAGCCAGTTGGGCCCGCAGCTGACATTGGGCCAGATGTCCTGCCTTCATTTACATCCCTTCCACACTGTGCAGCCAGAGGAGCGAGAAGGGGAAGCCACAGGTCAGACCGAGCCTCGGTCACAGTGCCTATTGTCGCTGCCGTGCAGTGTCTGCTGGAAACTAGACCATGAGGTTTACAGGAATCAGGGCCTTTGAGCAGCACCAGATGTGAAAGCAAAACTCACACATGCACACATGCATGCACACAGAGGAACATACATGAGCACGCACACGCGGCACACACGTATGAGCACATGCAGATGCCTACAGGCATGCGTGTGCAAAGCACGCTCGCTCCTCTCCCTGTGGACCACCCCCATCCCAGATGGCAAACTCGTACCACCCCACCCACCAGGAAGCCCCCCATCCCAGCAATCACAGCCGCTTGGAAGCAGCGGGAGACCTGAGAGATGATCACAATCAGAAAAACAACCCCCTTCCTCTGGTGGGGGCTCGTGGAAAGCCGTGGATGCTCACAGCTCCCACAGGAGGCAGGAGGGCTCTCATCTTCCAGAAGAGGAAACTGAGGCCCCAAAGGTAATGGTGTCTTGTCCAGGGCACCAAGGTCCGCACATCTCCTGCCCCAGCCCAGCGTGTCTGTACAGAGAGGTGGGTCCAGGCACAGACAGCGCTGTCCCCGGGAAGGGTCCCTGGCCCACGGTTTCCAACTGATCCTGGAAGGGTCCTTGGCAGGCTGGCATCGGGGGCCAGTGAGCAAGAGCCCCAGCAGCCACATGGTGGGGGCTGAAGGGGAGGAGACTTGCCCAGGGTCACCCAGTATGCGGGGTCTCTAGGGCTGCTGTAACAAATTACCACTAACTAGGCGGCTTAAAACAATAGAAATTGATTCTTGAACAATTCTGGAAGCCAGAAGTCTGAAATCAAGGTGCCAGCAGGCCCATGCTCCCTCTGGAGGCTCTGGGGAAGACTCCTTCCTTCTCCCTTCCAACTGCATGATTCCAATCTCTGCCTCCCCACCTCTGTGTCTGTGTGTCCAAATCTCCTGCCCTTCTCTTCTAAGGACACCTATCAATGGGTTGTGGCCCACCCTAAATCCAGATGTTCTCATCAAAAGACCCTTTATTATATCTGCAAAGACTTTTTTTTCCCCCAAAATAAGATCCCATTCACAGAGTCTGAGGGCACTGGATGTGAACCTATTTCTTTGAGGGATACTATGCAACCCACTATACTTGATGAGCCAGGGGCAATACCAGGTAGAGGCCTCCCCACATCTCAGCCCTTATCTGGGGTATCATTAACATGACCAGAAGTGGGACAGGAGACAGAATTTGGAGCCTCTCAGTCTGGCTTGGAATCCTGACCTTACCTCTTATTTGCTGTGGGACCTCAAGCAAGTGACTCACCCTCTCTGTGCCTTGATTTCTTCACATGTAAAATGAGGATAAGACAGTCCTTGCCTCATAATGGAAATTACATGAGTTGATACTTATTAAGGCTCAGAACAGTGCCTCCCTGGAACCTAGAAAGCTCTCAATTAATGTCTGATAAATAAATACAAAAATCATGTCTGGCACACTTGATTCAGTAAGTGCTAAATATCGGCTGAGGGAGGTGCTGGGGAGGAAAAATTTTCCTCCTCTCCTTAAGTTTCTTTTGGCTGGTCTAAGAAATTGACAGATCAGCAGGAGAAAATCAAATGTGATTACAGACATGCAGGGGCCCTATAAGAATAGAAGGCCCACGGGCAGTCAGGCAGTTGAGGTTTCGATGGCATCCAGAGCTGAGGAGAAGTGGGCAGGGGTCTGGGACTTCAAACGGAAGGAAGACAATTCACAGGAAGATGAAAAAGAGTAAATGTTTGGTAAGTAAATATTTGCTGGGCCACTCAGAAGCAGTGGGACACAGAGAGAAATTTTAATCAACAGACTTTTGCCAGCTTCCTCCCTGTCTACCACATCTAGTTCATATTACGTTACAGTTATCTGTGGGGACAGCCCCTACAGCAGGTCCTCTGTCTAAATTCTTTCTTCTTAAAAAAAAGATTTTATTTATTTATTTATTTTAGAGAAAGAGAGTGTGTGCATCAGTGGGGGGGAGGGACAGAGGGAGAGGGAGGGAATCTCAAGCAGACTCTGTGCTGAGCGTGGAGCCCAACATGGGGCTTGATCTCACGACCCTGAGATCGTGACCTGAGCCAAAATCAAGAGTCAGACACTTAACTGAATGAGCCACCCAGGCGTCCCTGTCTAAATTTTTTCAGGCAGTTAGGGGGAAGGTCAAAGTTCCTTCCTGAGCCTTCTGTTTCTTAAAAATAATCAACCTAAAATAATCTACAGGCCAAAGAGACACATCTTGGGCTGGCAAGGTTTGCTCCTTTAAAGTTGCTGGTAATGCTCCAAAGGATCCCTCACCAAGCATCTTTCTGGGTTCCCCCCTTCACTGCCCCCCCCCCAAGAGAGGCAGAGAATGTTGCGATTGTCCCACTTGTCAGATAAGAACACTGAGTCCCAGTGGAGGCAGGGGGGACAGCTGCTAACCTGGGGTCCTGGCCCTGGGTGAGGGTCCCACATGCTGGCTCGCAGACTACATCTGACCCCCAACAAGGGCTTCAAAGCAAAAAGAGAAAAGCAGGACAAGTTCATAGGTGATTCATAAAGCTAAAGCTAATCCTGGCAAACAGAATGATGAAGAGCCCTGTTTCTCTGAGGGTGGTCCCTGGGCCAGCAGCATCAGCCTCACGTGGGGACTGGCTAGGAATGCACATTCTTGGGGCCCCCCACAGAGCTTCAAAAGTTGCAGGCAAGGCTTTCCAGGCGCTGCTGAAGCATGCTAAAGTTTGAGGACCACTGGCCTAGGGGTGTAAAGTGCAGACAGAGAGCCAGGCACCCTGGGGGGTTGGAATCTGGGATCCGCCACCTAATAGCTCTGTGGCCTCAGGTGCATCACTGTATGTCTCCAGATATCCACTTCCCAGCTGGAAATGGAGATCATGATCAAGTCTGGGGCACGGGGCTGCACCAAGGACTCGAGTTCACACCTGGCACTGTGCAGATGCTGATTAATCACTGTAATTATTCTATTGTAGGGACTGGCTTTCCCCGGACTTTATGAGCTTCCACCAGTGTGTGCACATTCCTTTTGGGAAGGGATGAAAATGGGAGATATTAACTGGTTTCTTCAAAACTCTACTTGGGGGGCGCCTGGGTGGCTCAGTCGGTTAAGCGACTGCCTTCGGCTCAGGTCATGGTCCCAGGGTCCTGGGATCGAGCCCCACATCGGGCTCCCTGCTCCGTGGGAAGCCTGCTTCTCCCTCTCCCACTCCCCCTGCTTGTGTTCCCTCTCTCGCTGTCTCTCTCTCTGTCAATTAAATAAATAAATGAAATCTTAAAAAAAAAAAAACAAAAAACTCTACTTGGTAAGTTTTTAAGGTTGGTAGTTAACTTTCCAATCAAGTCTGAGATCCTTGGGATCCTAAAATCAGGGAGCCAGCACTTTAAGATGGGAGGTCACTGGCCCTTTCACAAGTGGGTAAACTGAGGGCCCTTGGGCCCCTCTGGGGAGCGCCAACCCCACAGGAAATAGCATTTGGCTTCTATGGAAATTTCACTGACCTGCCCCTTGCAAGCAATCAGGAGTGGGTAGTTCCAGATGGGGGCCTTTCCCCAGATGCCTGAATTTTCTTAGAACCTCGCCTGGGCAGAGGGATACTGCTAGTCTTGGGTCTGAGCGGCACTGCAAGGGTGATGTCAAGGACCACAGCAAAAATCCCAGGGGCCATTCATGGCCACCTGTCCTGCAAAGGGAAGACACTCCCACCTTACAGCCGAGGACGCTAAGGACCAGAGCTGAAGATGTGAGCCCAAGGTCACAAAGGTGCTAGGTGGCAGAGCAAGGATTCAAACTGACGTGTGTCGAGCCTCAAAGCCTGGGAGATTTCCAGGTTTGGGGGCCTCCAGGCACTCCTGGCCACTACCACCCAAGCCCCCAGCCTAGCCTGACCAAGGCTGAGGAAGAGGGAGGCTACGGCTTCCAAATCCCATCCACTGTCCTTGTCTACCTGCCGAGGTTTGGCTTCCAATGGAGGAAGCTGGGGATGGGTGGGGGGGTCAGTTCTGCAGAAGATTCATCGCCTGTCACAGGAGGGATTCGGGGTCCCTCCACCTCACCCGATTTCCAGGCAGGCCACCCAGATATAGCAGTCTGGGACATGGGGCCAAGTGCCAGATCTCAGACCCAGAGGCTGAGGGACATGTCTGCAGAACCTCTCAGCCTCAGCTTCTGCCTCTGAAACATGGCTTCCCATTCCTGACCTGGGGATCTCTGATTTCTGAGAAGCTGCAGAAGAAGCAACACCGGCCCACTGTTTCTGGTTGCCTGTTGTCCCCAGAGAGCCCAGTGGCAGGACTCCCAGTCGGAATGCACCTGCTGGGCTCAGCAGACAGGGAACTGGGACCAGTGGGGGAGGGGTGGGGACTCCGGGCCAAGGTCAGCTCCCAAGCGGGATGGGGGGGCTGTGGGGGGTGGGGGGGTGTATGATGGTGGGTGGCGGCTGGGGGCTACCCAGCACTTACTATGTGTCCGAATTTGAAGGGCTCCTCAGGTTTGCACATTTCAGCCTCGCCAACAACTGGGCGAGGCTGGGTTTTACAGCAAGACCAAGGCACAGAGAAGTTGAGTAGCCACCCATGGTCACACAGCACGTCTGTGCAGAGCTGATTTGGACCTCACACACGGGTTTCAGAGGCCACACTGCATCACTCAGCCCTGTGGCCCTTGGGGACCAGGAACTCAGCAAGGAAATGACAGCATGAGTGAGGCAGGGACAGGGTGGGGACAGCCAAGGGCGGGGAGCAGGCACAGGCACTGGGGGTCGCCCCTAGCAGGGGAGGCTGGACAGCTGGGCCTGCGGGGCCTGCGGTGGTGCTGCTGGGCCAGGAGGCGTGTCCAGACAGGCGGTACAGGGGCCAGGGGCCACCCCCCCGCCCTCCCCTCCACTATGCCTTCCCTTTGAAGCAGCGATTCCACTTCTTGGAACCTGCCCTGAGGCAATGCTCCCCTTCCTCCTCCTGGGGGCTAAGCACCAGTGTGGGTGGCTTTGTCTCTCCACCCAGGGACCTCACGCATTTCCTGAGAAAGGTACTCCTTCCCCCCAGCACCTGGTAGGAAGGGGGGAAGATTACAGAGAGCACTGTGGGTGGCCAGGCCCAGCGAATTCCTCTTGAGACCATTCCTGGGCTGGGTATGTTCTCCAGTGTCACTGAATGCTGTTTCATTCCCCATCCATATAGCACCCCAAACCATCTGTGCCTGTGTGATCATTTCCATGGAGGAATCCCCTACATACAGTACAGAGCACACCTCTGAAGCGTGTGGCTTGAACAATTTTTACACACACATATGAAAGTCACTGCCCCGATCAAGATCCAGGCCCTGGCTACTCAAAGTGTGGTCCTCAGGCCAGGGGCACCAAGCTCTCCGGGGAGCTTTTAGAAATGCAGAACTGCCTGCCCACCAGCACCTACCCGATGGGTCACAATCTGCCTTCCATTGAATAAGACCCCAGGGGATTCATGTCCCATAGCGGTGGTGGTGGGAACCATTGTATTCCAGGGGCTTCCGACACCCCCGCCCCCGGCACTTTCTCAAGCATGTCAAACAAGCTTTGTAGCTCTCAAGTGCAAAACGAGCTTATGAGGCAGAAACTATTATTATCATATTAATATAAATATTCATATCAACGGCACATCGATATGACTATGAATAGCCTATCTGTGTCATTTCACCAGGGAGAAAACCAAACCTTGGAGAGGTTTCACGACCTGCCCAAGAGTTCTACACAGTGGGGCAGTCTGGATGGGAACCCAGACTGAGTCCACAGCCCTGATTTTACTAAATCTCCCAGAGAGTGAGCAACACAGGACGTCCCTCCAGCAAGCTGGTTTAAGAAAGAAAGCTTCTTTTTTCTTTCTTCCTTTGAAAAAGAACCCCACAATAATGATGCGTGCTTATGATTTAAACAAAAATTCAAAGCCTCCAAAGGCTTTCAAAAAACAATCAGCTTGGGGCGCCTGGGTGGCTCAGTTGGTTAAGCGACTGCCTTCGGCTCAGGTCATGATCCTGGAGTCCCAGGATCGAGTCCCACATCGGGCTCCCTGCTCAGCGGGGAGTCTGCTTCTCCCTCTGACCCTCTCCCGTCTCATGCTCTCTCTATCTCATTCTCTCTCTCAAATAAATAAATAAATCTTTAAAAAAAAAAAAAAACAATCAGCTTCCCTCCCAGCCATCCGTGGCCTCCTGGCCATCCTTCCTGGAGGCCCCCACTCTGGTCAATTTCCTGCGTGCCTTTTCAAAAAGACGCTTGCAGGTACCAGCACGTGGAAATAACTCATGTTTTCTCTTCCTTGTGCAAATGGGAGCATGTTCTGCAACCAGACCTGCCCCTTGCTTTTATCACCCTGTACTTCATCTCCCTATCAGCACATAAAACCTTGGTTATGGTGCGGATGTACCATAATTTACCTCCAGACTGCAGGGTACACAGGTTGCTCCCTGTCTTTTATGACCATGGCCTTGCTGGGCCGAGTCACCTTGCACTGGACTCCTCTGCACCTCTGGGGCATTGCTGCAGGATGGCGCCCAGAGGAGGAACGGCCCTGCCCCTGCTGTGCGTGATGTTGACCTTGACAGTTACAAGGAGCATTCCTTATCTGCCAGCCTTGGACCGCTTTCAAGATGCCTGGCGCCTCTGGCACATACATCCTGGGTGGGGGCTGACAGGAGGGGTCCATAGTAGGGAAGGTCGGTGCTTTCCGAGAAACTGAAAATGGAACTGGAGAAAGTCCTGGCAGCTCTCGAGGCTCCTTGAGAGCGGGAAACTCGGCTGTGTAGCCCCTTCTCCAGAAATAAGAGCCTGGAGCCTCCCTTTCCCTGAACACTTTCACCCTCCCACATACACACACACGCATACCCCAAAGCTGCTCAGACTTAAGCTATGCCTTGGACCAGGGTCCGGTTAAGTGTGTTCACTTAACCAATGATCACGTGGCACAGATGTATCAGGACACATTGGTGCCCGTCTCCTTTGGGCCAGGTGGAGCCTTATCTGTTCACTTTCCAACTGTTTATGGAATGCTAGCTGGGTGTCAGGGACTGTTTCAAACACAGGATAGATATTAGTTCATTTAATCCTCGAAAACATACTGAGGTAGGTATGGTTATTATGCCCATTTTACAGAGGAGGAAAGTGAGGCTGGACAGGTTAAGAACCACAGCAAGGTGACACAGCTAGTGAGGACAGAGCCCGCATCCTCACCATGAACCTATGGGCAATGGCTCTCAGGAATGGGCGGGCACCAACGTCCCCTGGGGGTGGCGCTTGTTGAAACTCACTCTGCTGGGCCCCGCCCACCCCCAGAGTTCCTAACCCCCAAGGTGTGAGGGAGGACTGAGAGTCCTCATTTCTCACAAGCTCCAGGGGATGCTGTGCTTCGGGTCAGGGACCACACTGTGGGCATCGCTGCTGTAAGCCCTATAGAACTTTCTCAAAACACGCCAACGTGCAATGGCCCTCTGCATTCCAGAAGGATCCCTTACTGGACAAGAGTTGGTCATCAAGGCCCTCAGACTAGGGATTCTTCACCAAAGGTCTCATGCACGCCCACCCTTACCCCATGGCCTGTGGCCTGGGCTTCACCAGTGACCCAGACCCCAAATGAGGAGCCACTTCATAACACACTCACCTGAAGGCACAAAACGAAAAAGACAAGAGCAGGTGTGGTGAGCATGGGAGGGCCGTGGGACTCCCGTGAGCGGCCACCGGGAATGTGAATTGGTACAACATTGCAAAAATCTGTTTGGCAGCATTTGCTAAGGCTGGACGCATACACGGCCTACACCCCCGCGATCCCACTTCCGAGGATATGCCCAGGGGAAACGTGGTCGCGTGTTCACCAAAAGACGCACACGCACAAGAATGCTCAGATCAGCGATATTCATAACAGCCCAAACTGAGAACACAGGCCTCATCAACAATAGAACAGATAAATAAATTGTGTCCTATTCACACAACAGACTAGCACGCAGCACCGACAGGGCCTGAGCGTCCTGCACACATAGCCTTCGAAGCAGCTAGACTCAAACAAGGACATGCTGCATGACTCCATTTATGATGTTTGAGAACAGGGAAGGACGCTAGTGACAGAGTCTGATCGAAGGGGACCTGTTTCGGGGAGAGGTTTTGAGGGTGCAGGGCCCACGGGAGCTACGTTTTCTCCATCAATCCCGTGGGCCCCACGTGAGCACGTACGCAAGTCAAATTGCATCCAAGATTGGGGCACTTTACCACTTACATGTTAGGCCACAATAATTTCATTTTTTATTGTTGTAAAATACACATAACATAAATTTTACCATCTTTACTGCTTTTTAAAAAAGATTTTATTTATTTGAGAGAAAGAATGCGTGTGCATGAGCAGAGCAGGGTGGGGGGGACCAGAGGGGGAGGGAGGGGGAAAGAATCCCAAGCAGACTCCTCGCTGAGCACGGAGCCCCACCTGGGGCTCGATCCCATGACCGTGAGATCACAACCTGAGCCGAAACCAAGACTCGGACACTTAACCAACTGAGCCAACCAGGTGCCCCTTAAGTGTTTTTAAGTGCACAGTTTAGTAGTGTTAAGTATATTTATGTTCTTGTGCATCTAATTTCCCGAGCTCTTCATCTTGCAAAACTGAAACTCTGTCCCCATTAAACACTGATGCCCCAGCCCTTGCCCCAGCCCCTGGCAACCACCATTCCACTTTCTGTCTCTGTGAATTTGGTGACTCTAGGCACATCCTCTATGTGAAATCCTGCAATATTGTCCTTTTGTGACTGGCTTCTTTCCTTTGCATGATGTCCTTAAGGTTCACCCATGTTGTAAGTATCAGAATCTCCTTCTTTTTTCAGGCTGGATAATATGCCACTGTATGGAGAGACCACACTTTGTTTATCCATTCATCCACTGGTGGACACTTGGGTTGCTTCCATCTTTGGCAGTTCTGTATAATGCTGCTATGACCATGGCTGTGCCGATGCATGACATTTTTTTAAAGATTTTATTTATTTATTAAACAGAGAGAGAGCACAAGTAGGGGGGAGCAGCAGGCAGAGGGAGAAGCAGGCTCCCCACTGATTGAGGAGCCTGATGCAGGACTCGATCCCAGGACCCTGGATCATGACCTGAGCCGAAGGCAGACGCTTAACAGACTGAGCCACCCAGGCGCCCCAACAACACTTTTGTTTTACTATTTCACACACACAAGTGAGGAGGCAGAAGAGAGGGTCTGAAGCTGAGTTCTGGGGACCCAGCCAGGCACTGAGGTTGAGTGACTTCGTGCAATGTGAATAATCCTGCTGCTGCCCTCATGGGGCTGGGAGATGTGCACGGAGCACCGAGCACGGGCCTGGCCCAGCACGGGGTCCCATCAGCACTAGCTACTATTGTTCCTATTCTCACCTTCACACACACACACGCGCGCGCGTGCGCCTCTGCACCCAGTTCCCAGACCCCAGAGGGGGTCGTGATCTCCCAGGGGCAGTCCTTCTTACGGAGTGGGGCCAAAGCCAGGAGAGTCCCTGAGGAATCTGCAAAGGATGGCAAATGCAAATGATATCTTCTTTTCCTAAAGGCAAGTGGCATTCAATTCCAGGACAGAACGGATTTGTGGGAGGGAGAAGGGCCTCTTCCTAGGAACTGAGGGAATTAATGAGGGTCATTTAACACAGGCCAGTTTTAGCTCTAGTTTATTCCCCTCCAATTCTTGGTAATCAGCAAGCTCATTTCTCATGGGGTTACATCTGGTTACAAGCGGCTCGTGGGGCATGTCCTGTGTCCCTGGGGCCCAGGGGTCCACATCCCCTTCAATCTCTACAGAGTGAGTGTGCAGTTTTCTGGGTGAGGGTCTGTAGTGCTCAGCGGCTTGTCCAGGGGCATCTGTGCCCCCTTCTCTCTCTCTCTCTCTCTCTCACACACACACACACACACACACACACACACACACACACACAGAGTCACCTTAAACCAGGAGGTTTGCTCCTTTCCCTTGGAGGTTTGTTAAAACCCAATTCCCCAAGACCCTCTCTTCCACAGCATGGGATTCAGAAGGGCTGGGGTGGGCCCCAGAACCTGGATCTTACCAGGACCATGGGAGGGGCCACAGTCCATATCTGAAACTACACTGCCCACCTTGCCCCAGCTCCCTCTGCAGCTGGGGGCCTGCGGGCGGGCCCAGCTCCAGCTCTTGGCTCGCCAAGGGTGAGAAGTTCTTCTCTTGTGCAAATTTTTAAAAAAAATAGCTTTATTGAGAGACACCCACATACCATGCATTTCACTCAATTAAAGTGGTTTTTAGTCTAGGCTGAGATGTGCAACCATCACCACAATCAATTTTAGAACATTTTCATCACCCCAAAAAGGCACCCTCCTGTACCCATTTATAGTTACTCCCCCGGCCCCCTCCCCTCAACCCTAGGCAAGCCCTAATCTATTTTCTGTCTCTCTGGATTTGCTTTACACATTTCATATAAATGGAATCCTCCAATATGTGGTCTTCTGTGTCTGCCTTCTATCATGGAATGTTTCCAAGGCCCATCTGTGTTGTAGCATGGACCAGGGCTTTACTCATCTTTGTTGCCAAATACGTTGTGTTATACAGCCAGGGGGCACCTCACCCCAGAAATGCTGATCCAGTCAGTTGGAGGGGTAGGAGCAGGACAAGACTCTGTAAGGCTGGGGGCGGGGGTGGTTCTGCCTGCTGCCAGGGCTGACAAGCCCTGCTGTCCCTCCTTCCAGATTTCAGGGCAGGTCTTTTTTTTTTTTTTTTAAAGATTGTATTTACTCATTTGAGACAGAGATACAGAGAGAGAGAGAGAAAGCATGAGCAGGGAGAGAGGCAGAGGGAGAGGGAGAAGCAGGCTCCTCGCTGAGCCAGAAGCCCGATGTGGGGCTCGATCCCAGGACCCTGGGATCATGACCTGAGCTGAAGGCAGACGCTTAACCATCTGAGCCAACCAGGCGCCCCTTCAGGGCAGGTCTTAAGGGCACTTTTTCACAGACCAGGAAATCAGGGCTTAGAGAGAGAGCATGGCACCAGTCCAGGGTCCCACAGACACAGCAGCTGACGCGGATCTGACTTCCTCCCTCCGTTTAGCCAGCATTAATGAGGCGCCGACTGTTTGCCAGGCACCGTGAAATCCAAACGGCCAAGTCTGAGACATTCTCTCCTGTTATTCAGTGTCCCTGACCAAGGCAGAAAGCCTGGCCTCTGTTTAATCATAAGTAAAGTGAAATTGAGCAGGGAGAGGAAGAGAGACAGCTAGGATAGGGGATTTTTTTTTAATGAATGTTTTAAATAAAGTGACAGTTCTCCGTCTTTGGGGAGCGCCCACCCACAGAGAATCTGGTGGGCACAATGGGACCCTGTCTCTGGGAGAACACTGTCACAGGGACCTTGTTTTGCCTACAATTATAGAGGATTCTCCATCCTTTGAAGTCCACTGGTTTATGGTAGATGAAAGCCCCTTGTCTTAAAGAGAGAGAACAATGTAATCCTATGTTGAACACATTATTTCCTGAGCACCCATGATTTGCCAGGTGCCAGGGCTGCAGCTGGGAGCAAGACGATACCCTTGCCCTCAAGGGCACTGTGATCTGGTGCAAGGAGGCAGGCAGCATATAAATAATGAGGCAGGACAAGGCACCATCTAGATCCATCTAGGTGTGTGGCCGGCCAAGGATGTGAGCAGGTGCAAAAGGTTTGCGGTGGCCCTGGGAGGGCAGGGCAGGCGTGTGACATTTTGTTGAGACCTGGATGAAGAGAAGGCATTACAGGCAGAGGGAAGAGGCCAGCAAAGGCCCTGAGGCAGGAACATGATTTTAATTCCAGGAACTGAAAGGGGGAACAAGGGCCTAACACATAATAGATGGTGGGGGGGTGGTCACACAGGTGAGTAGGGGCAGGGTGAGAGAGTTAATCTGTGCAATCGCCAGATGTGTGTGTGTGCGTGTGCGCGCGTGCCTGGCTCCTTTTCTAGGCCAGAGGATGCAGCAATGAATAGGCCGGACCCGGTCCAGTTCTCTGGGAGCTGGGGGTGAACAGGGAGTAAGCACCTTTTACAAAATATGTCTCAATAGCTGAGAGGGTGGGAGCCATCGGGCCAAGGAAGGCAGGAGTAAAAGCCCGAGGCTGGGAAAACAAAGGGCCCCACTTGCAGGTAAAATGGTATAGGTGTGGCTTGCACAGACTGGGACGGCCGGGTGTTTGCCAAACACAAAATGAGACAAAAGGTGTTTTCCACTAAGACCCAGGAATTGGGGTCCCCCCTGTAGTCACACCTGCTAGCGTCTGCCAGAACTCTGAAACCGGGAAACACTGGAGCATCCGAACATTTTTTTTTTCCTGAGACTAGATATTTTACATACATAAATATATGTGTATATAATTTTTCCTGTGTCAGGTGCCAGGCCATATGCTAAGATATTACTATTATTTATACCCTGGTTGTTGTTTTACCTGCATCTCACCTACAATGGGTTGAGTACCGCCCCTAGAAACGTGCATGTCCTAACCCTGAGACCTGGGAGGGCGACCTTATTTGGAAACAGCCTCTTTGCACGTGTAATTAAGGCTCTGGAGATGCGATCATCCTGGACTTGGGGTGGGCCCTGACTCCAGTGACAAGGATCTTCCTAAGAGAAGGCTGTGTAAAGACCCAGGCAGAGATCGGAGTGCCTGGGTCTACGATCCAAGGAAGAGCAAAGGTTTCTGGCAGCCACCAGATGCCAGGAGAGAGGTTCCTCCCCTAGAGCCTCCAGGAGGAACCAGCCCAGCCGACACCTTGGTTTCGGACTTCCGGCCTCCGGGACCGTGAGAGAACACATTTCTGTTCTTTAAGCCACCCAGATTGTGGTCACTTGTTGCTGCCGCCCCAGGAAATGAATACAACGTATATAACTTATCCAACAGTTCACATCCACAGGGGTTCTTGCTGATTCTTTATATGGTTACGAGGAGGGAGATGGCAAACTTTTGGGGATCCGTCCCTTGTCTGCCTGATTTTGAACCTTCCATTCCTTGCGTACCCTTGGACAAGTTCTCTGGCTTTTCTGGGACGACATCTGTCCCATCTGTCCCACGACAGGAGCGGAGGATGACACGAAGTGGGGACGGGAGGGTGCAAATGCGGTGCGACCACGAGCACAGAAGGCCTCTCTGCAGAGCCAGGGGCTAAAGTTCCTAACTGTCTATTGTCGGGGTGGCTGTCACACGGTTTTGGTAAGCCTCTAGCTCCTCCCTTCAAGAAAGGGGCAGAAAGAGCAGGGGTCAGGGCTCATGGGGTAAGTTCCAGGTGGGATTCTGCAGAGGGAACACGGTTGCCGGGAAAATTCTGAGCCAGCCTTCAGCCCAAGGGATGGAGGCCCTCCCAGGAAGAGGGAAGGGGGGCGATTTATGATTTGAAAAGGCCCAACCCAGGCTGACCTCTCCCCTGGGCTCAGCGGGCACAGTGCCTGGAGCCAGGATGCTTTTAGGGGTCTATGGAAATGTTTTAGGTCCTTTTAAAATAAAAGGGAAAACCAAATATGGTTAATAATCAATGTACCTTGAGAGCTTGTTTGGAGGTTCTAGCAGGGGAGCGCAGCTACTCGTATACCCTTGACCGAAGAACGGTCCTCCTCTATCGGGGAAGGTCGTCCTCTTCGACCTAGCGCGCAGCTTCGGGAGGGACGCACATGGAGCGGTGAGGGAGGAAGGGGACACCCGCCTAGACAGCCAGATCAGCCGAATCAACCCTGGCGATCAATGGGGTGACAGATGTCGCAGCCAGATGGCCCTCACATCCTGGTTAATAATCAGTGTGCCATAATGACTCCAGCCTGGATTATATGGATCTTTATGCCAATGCAGTCATAAAATATTATTTTATTTTTTTCTTTTTTATGGAAGAAGGTATCCGCATCCCTGGACAAACCACCCGGCAGAGGGATGGATGCTGAGGACCAAGAGGATTCAGCCAGCCTAAGCGAGCAAGGAATTTCAAAATCCAGACAGGCCAGGGAGCAGAGAGGCCTGATCTGGAAAGCATCCCTGGCCAAACACATGCTCCCTGCCCTCCTGGTCATCAAGCCACCATTCGGGGAGGGTCACTGCTCCTCGAACAGCAAACCAAGTGTTCATGGTCTGGGCCTTGCTCTCAGGCCTCTCGGGAAACATGGTGTTTCATCCTCCCGAATCTTATGAGGCAAGCACCATTATTCCCATTTGGCAGGTGAACACACTGAGGCCAAGAGAGCCCCTGCATAGCACCTGGCACACCATAGGTGCTCAACAAATACCTGCTGCGTGTGGACTGGATAAATAGGAGGGACGTTAAGCCCTGTGCTCCAGCTCACACGACTGGTAAGGGAGAGCTAGGATTTGAACCCAAGCAGCCCTGCTCCAGAACCTCTATAACTCCCACCCTCTACTGCCCTTTGGCATCTGTACCAGGGTCTTGCTTCTAATCCTTACACAGAACCTCTAAGGTTGAGCTTATGAGCCCTGTTTCCAGATGAGCAAACCAAGGTTCAGAGGGCTGAACACGCCTGTCCAAATTCCCCCTAACTCCGTAGATGCCTCTTTCCCCTCCACCTGCAGTGTCCTTTCATCCAAGGGGCAAGCAGCCGTGCATGACCAGGCAGCCCGAGGGTTGGCATTCACCTGTCGCCCTACCCTACCACGGCAGGCTCCCCATGGTTGGCTGACCCTCGCCCAGTACCCCAACAGGAAAACAATGGATAACCTGCCACAAGTCCAGGTGTGGTGGGGGGCGGCTGGCAGCTGCCCGGTCCCGTCATCCTGACAGCCAGAGGGCTACCACCTGATTTCAGGCTGGCCCCCCCAGGCTGCCAGTCTTAGAGAAATCAGGCTTTGGGGCAAGGAGGAGGGTTCGAGAGGGTCAGGCCAAGGTTTCTCTTGCCCCAGATTCCCCAAGGGGAACGCAAAGAACCTGTGACTTGGGTTCCCCAGTTGGCCCTTGGATAACTTAGCTCATCTCCTTCAGCCCCAGGGGAGCCCCCACTTGTCAAATGGGGGCTCTGGGGACAAGACAGCCGGCTCTGATTATTCCTGACTGGAAGCACTCGGGCCAGCCTCAGACTTCGCTGGCCTCAGTTTCTTCATCTTTAAAATGGGGATAACAGTGATGGCAAAGGTTTCTCCTGGAGAGCAGACATGCGGGGAGAAGACCCATCTTGGACATTTCCTAGACCCCTAAGCTCCTACATTCTTTCACAGGTATCCCAGGTGGTTCTTACCCACGGGAATCTGGGGCCAACTATAAATAGTTCTCACAGCACTGTTCCCTCCTTTTATTAGCTCCTGTTGTTGGCGTGAAACCGCAAAGCTACTCCCCCCCACCCC
Organism: Halichoerus grypus; assembly: GCF_964656455.1. NCBI lineage: Eukaryota > Metazoa > Chordata > Mammalia > Carnivora > Phocidae > Halichoerus > Halichoerus grypus. Next base: position 31,753,073 of record NC_135717.1, read on the forward strand.
GCATGCTGAAACATGTGGCCCAAGATAATGACAGGTGTGCTAAGTGCTAATTTTCTCCCTTTCATCCAGTCTTCTGGGAAAAACACTATTAACAATTTGGTGTATAGTCTTTTACTCTTTTCTCTCCTCTTGGACAAACATATCTGGACACAACCTGGGTTTCCTTCTTCTGGTTTTATTTTAATTAAAAAAAATAGGGGCTCACGACCCTTCTTGTTTTTTGCACCATCGCCAGGGCTGTGCCCTTGGCCTCACGTGCCCACCTCCCCACACCCGGCGGGCAGCGATCTGCACAGCCTGACCGCAGACCAGGCGGGAAAGTGAAAATAAACCCTGGCTGGCAGCTGAGTTTCTCTTTCCTGTCAAACAAGTGCCTTATCGTACCCAGGGCTGTGTGTGTACAGGGGCTCCCAGAACTGCTTTTTATTTTCTCCAGGGAGGACATTTACAGAACAAGGTGTCTGAACTGTATCAGCCTTAAATATCCAGCCTGCTGACTTTTTTTATACCTATGTATCCACCACTCCAAGATCAAAGGCATTCCCAGCATCCTAGACGGTTCCTGTGTGCCCCTTCCCAGAGGTAACTAACCTCTGTCTTCTGTATATATCATATAAACTTAAACGGCATACAAAGCAATCGGTGCCATGATGTGACCGTTTCTTGTCTGGTTGGTTTCGCCCAACAGGACGCGTGTGAGGGTCATGCATGATGTTGCATGTCTCCGTATTTTGCTTGGTTTTAATACTTTTTTTTTTTTTAAAGTAGGCTCCACGCCCAGCCTGGAGCCCAACTCGGCGCTCGAACTCACGACTCCTGAGATCAAGACCCGAGCTGAGATCAAGACTTGGACACTTGACCGACTGAGCCACCCAGGCGCCCCTCCATAGTTTACTTGGTTTTATTGCTAAGCCTCGTCCTATTGCGTGAATGTACCTCAATTGTTTATCTAATCTCCTGTTGATGGATATCTGGGATGTTTCCAGTTTGGGGCTATTAGGAACTATGAACGTTCGTGTCCAAGTCTTTGTGTGGGCATATGCTTTATTTTCTCTTGCGTAAATACCTAGGACTGGGACCGCCAGGTCGGAGGAGAGGTGTGTGTTTAACTTTGTAAGAGACTGCCCGTTGGTTTGCCTCCCTGGCTGTGCGGAGATGTTTTAAGGCCTCAGGGGCCCTAGCATGACTTCTCGAGGAGGCCCAATCCACATCACAGCAAACCTACAAAATGACCTGTGATCCACATTAAATAGCTTTCCGCCGCCATCCCCCCCCCCCCCCGCCCCGCCAGAGGCTTTTTGAAATTATTTGGTCCCAAGTGACTCATTTGCTATGTGGGTGTGTTGGAGTTTTTCAGCAATCATGTTTGGGCACTCTGACAAAGGAGACAGACCACCAAACCCCCAAACTCCTTTTCATTTAGAGTAAGGCTTTTATGAACAATATATTTAGCACCTAATAAATGTCCTTCTCTCCGTCACTGGATTTGTGAAACTTCTATTCACCCCTCAAAACCCCACTCAGAGGCCTACACTTCCATGAAGCTTACAAGTAGCTGCAGCTTTCCCCCTCCCCCACCAAGCCCAGAGCCTAATGTGTGACCCTGATGTCATACCCCCTTGGAGGACAGCACTGGGGTACTATCACAGATAGTGTGTTTGAGCAGAGGACATGGCTCTCTGTATGCTCACCCATGCTGGACACCTAGCATGTCTGTTGACCTGATTTTTCCAGAATTCTTTGTATGTCAGGTGCCCTTACCTGGACCTGCAGGGCTGGGTAGCAGAAGACCTGAGACAACCTTGAATATGTGTATGCAAACTATTGAGTGCTGAGGGCAAGGGCCATGGTTTTCTTCCAATTCTTCAAAAGTTTGTCTTTGGCCCCCAAAGAACTGAGAGGGAGAATCTTTGATGGTCCTGTAAGGAGTATTTGCTGGGAGAGGGCTCAGCAACTTACAACCATAGAAAGCAACGCAGGGGACAAAGAGCACTCATTCAATTAGCATTTGGTATGCGCTGGGCCCTGGGAATGTGGCAGGGAACAAGACAAACAAGGCCTAGGGGTAAACAGTAAACACCTAAAGATAATTTCAGCTCCTGATCATGGCTATGACAAATAAACATGGGGGATATGATAAAGATTAGGAGGAGTAAAAATATCAGATAGGGAGGCCAGGGAGCACCTCTCTGAAGAGCCAAAGACCTAAGGGACAAGAAGCAGCCAGCCAAGTAAAGCTATGGAGCAGAGTGTTCCAGAGAGAAGGAACAGCCAGTGCAAAAGCCCGGAGGCCCGGAGGCTAGAACACCTTGACCAGCCAGGTGGCTCTCAGGATCCTGGCTTTCTGCAGCATGCAGAGTGAAGGAGCTGAAGTCAGGTGTGTGCAAGGGACAGAGTGAGAGCTCCTCATTTCAACCCCACATCTACTCTGAATATTTGGTGAATATATTTGCAAAACTGAGTCTATGCATTCTTTATAAAATATTCTGGAAAAGACAAAACCATGGAGATGGTGAAGAGATCAGCGGTTGCCAGGGTTGAGGAGAAGAGGGAAAGAGGAATAGGCAGAGCACAGGGGAGTTTTAGGGCAGTGAAACTAGTCTGCGTGCTACTGTAATGATGGACATATGTCATCATGCATGTGTCCAAACCCATGGAATGCACACCACCAAGAGTGAACCCTCATGTACACCATGGACTTTAGCTAATAAATAATGTATCAATTTTTAACAAATGTACCACACCAATGACAGATGTTAATTATAGGGGAAACTGAGGCAGAGTGGGTAAAGGGGGTATGTGGGAGCTTTCTGTCCTGTAGGGAAGCAAATTTTGCCACCCCAAAATGTGTCTCTTGGGCATGTGAATGTTTAGGCTGATTAATGTTAAGAAACAGAAGACTCAGGAAACCTCTGACCTTCCCCCTAAGTGCTGGAAAGAATTTATCTATTTATTTATTATTTTAAATAGTTGATTTGTTTTTTTTGAGAGAGAGAGCGCATGCAAGCTGGAGGGAGAGGGAGAGAGAATCTGAAGTAGACTCTGTGCTGAGCCTGAAAAGGGGTTCGATCTCATGACCACGAGATCACGATCTGAGTCAAAACCCAAAAGTCGGCCGCTTAACCGAGCCACCCAGGTGCCCCCTGCCTGAAAGAATTTAGACAGAGGACCTGCTGCAGGAAACGAGCTGTCCCCACAGATAACCACAGTATAATGAGAACAAGGTGCAGAAGACAGGGTGGAAGCTGGCAAAGTCTCTCAGTCAAAATTCCTCTCTTTGTCCCACTGCTTCTGAGTGGCCCACCAAACATTTGCTTACCAAACATTTACTCTTTTTCATCTCCCTGTGAATTGTCTTCCTTCTCTTTGAAGTCCCAGACCCCTACCCCCTTCTCCTCAGCTCTGGATGGCCTCAAATGCCTGCCTGACTGCTATTCCTATGGGGCCCCCTTCACATATGTGATTAAATTTGATTTTCTCCTGTTACTCTGTCTCATGTCCATTTAATTCTTAGACCAGCCAAAAGAACCTTGAAGGAAAGTGTAAAATTTTTTCCTCCCCAACAGCTGGCATAGGTGGCAGGATAAACATGTAACTAGCTGGACACTGCTGGTCCAGGGACTGCTCCCACTGAGAGATTCCAGGGCTTCTGACAAAAGCTGGCGGAAGGTGAGAATCCTGACCACATTGGTCCCCTGGATCTCTGCCTGCTGGGTCTGATGGAAGCTGAAGTGGTGAGAGTCCTTTTCTTTATCTGAATTTAGATTAGCAGAAGAGAGTATCTGTGGAACTAGTTCATAGGGTATACTGACTTTGGTCAAAATTCGTCATGAGTACTCTTGGTTTTTATCAACCCCTTTCCTCCCAGGGATGGTCACTGTTTTCCTTTGTCCCTGTCTGTTGTGTCATTCGTCACAGGAAGAAAGACCAGAGGGTAGAGCACAGGCCTAAGCCCTGTAAGCCTGGTGTTTGCCTAATGTCACAGAATGGAGAGTTCACGGTCCCAACTACTGGTGTCTGTGAGTTACTGTGCACATCAGGTAGAGGCCGTTGCTAAGACACCTTGGAAGCCAAAGCTACAGAATTGGTGGGCACAGGTCGAGCACTTAAGTGCTGTTAGAGTGCTTCCCAGCAGGGCACCTGGGTGGCTCAGTTGGTTGGGCAACTGCCTTTGGCTCAGGTCATGATCCTGGAGTCCCAGGATTGAGTCCCGCATGGGGCTCCTTGCTCGGCAGGGAGTCTGCTTCTCCCTCTGACCCGCCCCCCCTCATGCTCTTTCTCTCTCTCATTCTCTCTCTCCCAAATAAATAAATAAAACCTTTAAAAAAAAAAAAAAAAAGAGTGCTTCCCACCTAATTCAAAGACTCCCATGTTAGGATAACCTGGCACGAAACAGGTTGCGTTGGTACTAAGTCACCTGACAACCTCAAGAAAATTTCTGAGCAGACGAGGTACTCTGCAAAATGACACCACACGGTCCCCAACCCAGGCGCACACCCTCTTCCGTATTAGTTTGGCTCAGAGACCCAAGGCTTAATCTAAAGTTCATCTGTTCCTTTTTACCAATCCTAAAACCTGCCCTATTTATCTCAAAAGTCTTGTTAATTATTGGCCTTGGGAAACCAAAGTCCTTCTTGGAGAAACTTGCATTCTGTATCTGTCACTTGAAGATATAAATCTTACCATGTCTTTGAATTATGAACGCTCCAAGAGGTATCTAAAACAATGCTCACACTCACCTAAGACGAAAGGAAAAACATTTCTAAAAAGAGGCCTTTTAAAAATACAAACTGTGAGAAGGGTTCTCTTGCTCCGACTCTAGACCACAGCCTCCTTAAGATTTACTTTCAGGGACAACACAAATCTTAAAAGTCTTCTCCACAAATAGTGAAAGACTTCATCTGTCTGAGTGAGTAAACTTGGTTTATCCCAACTTCTATGTACAAACTAGTGAGTTTCTGCTACAAGATCTCTGTCTATACGTAGGTCTCTGTAGCTACATTATAGATGTTATTTTTCCATCTCCAGACGGTATTGCCACAATTAACTTGTATAAGTGCTTTATTTAACTGCCTACAAATTAAACACTTATAAGGAAGCATTTCTAAATCCCAGAAATATAATAGAAACTAACCTAACTGGTTTTCAAGTTCATGTAATCTAGGATAATTTTTGGTAAATAAAACCTGGTTTAATTTTGCTGGTCTCAGGAATACAGACATGCCTTAGAGCTATCAACAATGAGTACAATACAGACATATACAATGTTGCACTTTACCTGGGTTTGCTAATCAAATAAGTTTATGTTGTGTCTGTTGCAAAATTTGTCAGCAAACGATAATGATGTTGGTTGATTTTGTCTCAAGTGTCATGAAGTTTTCGTGGGTAATCTAAACGTGATTGTTCAGAGCAGATGATTTACACAGATGTAGGTGGGATAAGACTTTTTAGGTGAACTTTTTGGCAAAAGTTATACTTTATGGGATATGTACTTAAAAATGGCTTTTGGCGTGCCTGGGTGGCTTGGTAGCTTAAGCATCTGACTCTTTATTTCAGCTCAGGTCACAATCTCAGGGTTGTGAGATTGAGCCTGGTGTGGGGGCTCCACGCTGGGCAGAGAGCCTGCTTAAGATTCTCTTGCCCCTACCCAATGGCTTCCAAAATCTTTTGGTAACCTCAAGTTTTAAAGTTTTGTAGGTTGAATTCAATGATGAGTTAAGTTAAATTTAAGTATCTAGATCACTTCCAAATAAGATTTTAAAAATGGAACATTAAGGGGGTCTGGCTGGCTCAGTCGGTAGAGCGTGCAACTCTTGATCTCAGGGTTGTGGGTTCGAGCCCCATGTTGGTGTAGAGATTACTTAAAAGTAAACTTTTTTAAAAAATGAAACATTAATTACTGCCCCTCTGCCTATAAAAACCTTTCATTTTATACAGCTCCTCAGAGTTCTCTTCTCTTTGCTAGATGGGATGCCACTTGGTTCATGAGTCTTGCCAATTAGATCTTCAGAATTTACTCAGCTGAATTCTAGTTTCTTTTTTTTAAAACACAATTATAGAAAAACTAAATATATCTGGGTCTGTGGGTAAACACGTCTGTGTCATGTTGAAAGACTACTGAAGAACCATGTGTTTCTAGAAATTATGAAATGTATTCATGAATTTGCCAATCCAAAGAATGCTGGCGTAAGAATTCACAAATGCTTACTACTTCATTTTCCCTAGAAATTAAAGTTTCTAAGAGTTAAGAATTCTGATAGATGTGATTGAAGCTACTAGATATGATAAGGGAAACATCTCTGTACACAAGGAAAGTAGGACATGTTTTGGATAAGAAAAGGTATGAGGTGAAGGAGATGTTTCTGTGAAGGGAAAAGAAAGGAAATTTGGGGCACCTGGCTGGCTCAGTCAGTAGAGCATGTGACTCTTGATCTCAGGGTTGGGGGTTCAAGTCCAAGTTGGGTGTAGACATTACTTAAAAATAAAATCTTAAAAAAAAAAAAAAAGTAAATGTGTTCTAACGTAGAACTGTTTATGAGAAAGAGGAAATGACCAAATCTGGATGTCAAAAAAGGAAGTTGTTGAAGGTTTATGGAAAAGAAATCATTGGGAAAAAAATTTTATGTATGTACTGGCTAAGATTAGAATAAATGTGATTAAGTAAATGGTTCTCCTATCAAAATTAAGTGGGTACATAAGTAAAATTTGGTTTTTCTCTGTGTTAAAAGGACAAAGTTTTCTTGGGCTGGTGGTCTGCTCTTGATAATAAAGGATTATGAAGGCATTTTTCTTTGCCCTTAATCTGCCTAGAAAACAGAAAGTGTGTTTTATCAAAAAAAAGTCCTGTGCTACATGTTGTCTTAAACAGGTGTTTGCTGACTTAAGAAAAACAGAATCTTCCCAATGATAAAAGAGCCAAGATTCTCCTTTTGACAGCCATTTAACTGTTTGCCTGCAAAGTCTTTGTTGCCCTGGCTAAGGGGATAATTAAATATTGTTTCATAGTGACCGAGGAGACTATTTGACAAGTAGTTTATAACTGTCTTGATATTTTGGACAAACTTCCCCAAAATCAAATTCTAAATGAAGTTGTTTTGACCTCAAAATAACTCTGGGATTTTTCAGACTGTCCCTGGAAAAGTGCAAAAGATTCATTCCCTCTCCTTATAAAAGAGAGATATTAAATTAATTGGGCTTACTTGATATGCTAAATCACATGGGAAACCCTGTCAACTAAGCAATGATAAACCTTCTTAGATTATGTTGTGAGGGTACATATTATTAATATAAGTGTTCTGGAAATTGCATAAAATTCCTAAGAATTCTGATATGCTTCCTGTAACGTTGTCAGTCATAATTCTAGCTGTTATCTCAAAACATTGTACATCACAGAAATAACCCAAGTTCCTTGTCAACTGCACTGTAATGAGCAGACCTTCACCCATGCTGTTTTAAGTCTTTCGTCATTTATGGACAGTAATTCTTCCGCTCAGATGCTTTTACAAAAGTGTTTCTGCAAAAATGTTTCATCCTCGAGGAGATTTGTGAGAAGGACTCTAGAATATGGGTTTCTGATAACTTGAAGAATTTGGTAACTCTAGAATATGGGTTTCTGATAACTTTACCGAACTCGGTAAACATTTCCAGTATGAACAGGAGAACCGGCTTCCAAGCACAAGAATTAATTACGTGGGACTCAATAAACTCAGGAAGATGATTATAATTTTTATGACTTTTTGTTTGAAATATTGCTGGTTCTCTGATCTCTCGATTTCTGGATTATAAGGAGATCTTTCCTCTTAAGCTAACTAGGACTTGGAACAATGTGAGGTGATTACACTTTTGTACACAGAACTGAAACATTTATCCTTCTCCCTAGAATTTGGGAACTCTTGGTGAGTATTCTCATATTTTCAGGCCATATATTTATTTGCATAAGTTTGATAAGAATCTGTTTCCCTTGTAACAGGACACCACTGGAAACACTGGTTCCAAGGCTTTGACTTGAATCCCATATTGGAGAGGGACGTGCATAGACTCGAGGGATGTGCATGATCAGACAGCTTTAAGGAACTAAAGCCTGACTTTATGGGGCCAATCAAGCCCCTTGGAAATATCAGTCTGGCACTTTGCTTACAGAGTTCCCAGCAGACATGGGGCGTGAGTAAAGAATGTCACTTCCTGGCAGGTGTGGGAACCTCAGGATGTTTTGGAGACCTCAACAACGGAGGAATTAACCCAAATCTATAGGTACTGAAGGTGAAGTATGATGGCAAGTACTTGGCTTGGCTTCTGGCCCCAAGAGGTTCTTAAAAGTTCAATCTGAGATTCCTTACAGAAAGTTCCAGCAAAGCAGATTTAAAAGATCCTACACAATCAATTGCTATTCTTGCTGAACTTATGCAAATAACCACTCTGTGTTTATTGAAATGACTTATTTTGCAAACAAATTAGTGTTAATTTAGCTATCTTTGGTAGAAATGAGGGTGATTGTAGAGAGAAAATATATGGATATTAGATTCTAATACTGTTTGTTGTAAACTGGACTAGATTCTGAATTCTTCTAGTGTCTTCTAGTGGCTGGTGAAAACTTTCCAAACTAACGTTTTCAATTTTTCTCCTACCTTTCTGAGTTGGAATCACTGAGAATTAAATTGCCCTTTTTCCTGAAGCCCTAGAGAGAACGAACGACTTGATATAAATTTGAGGGAGAACACCACACCAGCTCATGTCCGCATCATCTCTGTGCCATTTGTGGTGCGGCCCCCAGAAAGATCAGCAGATATATTCAAACGGCAGACGAGGAAAGTCTATCAGATTACCACCGCCTGCCTTCACCCCCTCTAAAGATACTTCGAGTTGGACGTCTAAACATCTCAACCGGCTGCCTTCAGCACTTAGAAACTAGGTTTCTAGTTTGTGCCAATCATTAACTAACCACAGTTTTTCTTTCGTTTCCATAGGAATGCCTCTCATTTCACATCTGATGACTCGCCCCGCAGGCCTCACTTTGCCACACTGCCTCCTGAACGGAGTGTGAACGGACCAAAGTCAGCACCGAGACTGGTTCAATGAGATACTATTACCTACCAACTCAACTGCTGGGTGGTGAAACTTCTTGGACACGTTTCAAAGGTGGGACTGACCATAGGGGAGCCATGTTTGCCACCCCAAACTGTGTCTCCTGGGCATGTGGATTAGCTTAGGCTCATGATTTTTAAGAAACAGAAGGCTCAGGAAGAAACTCTGACCTTCCCCCTAACTGTCTGAAAGAATTTAGACAGAGGGCCGGCTGTGGGAAGGGAGCTGTCCCCACGGATAACTACAACATAATACGAACTAGGTGCGGTAGACAGGGAGGAAGCTGGCCAGGTCTGTTGGTTAAAGACAAAGTTTTATTTATTTATTTATTTATTTATTTATTTATTTATTTATTTACTTGAGAGAGAGAGAGAGTACGGGTGAGAGAGCAGGGAGAGGGGCAGAGGGAGAGGGAGACAGAGAATCCCAAGCAGGCTCCACGCCCAGCATGGAGCTCAATGTGGGACTTGATCTAACAACCTGAGATCATGACCTGAGCTGAAATCAAGAGTCAGAGGCTTGGGGTGCCTGGGTGGCTCAGTAGGTTAAGCGTCTGCCTTTGGCTCAGGTCATGATTGCAGGGTCCTGGGATTGAGTCCCGCACTGGGCTCCTTGCTCAGCGGGGAGCCTGCTTCTCCCTCTCCCTCTGCCCCTCCCCCTGCTTGTGCTCGCTCTCTCTCTCTCTCTCTGTCAAATAAATAAAATCTTTAAAAAAAAAAAAAGTTAAAAAAAGAAGAAGAGTCGGAGGCTTAGCAAACTGAGTCACTCAGGCGCCCCCAAAGTCTGTTGGTTAAAATTCCTCTCTGTGTCCCACTGCTTCTGAGTGGCCCGGCAAATATTTACTTACCAAACATTTACTCTTTTTCATCTTCCTGTGAATTGTCTTCCTTCCCTTGGAAGGCCCAGACCCCTACCCCCTTCTCCTCAGCTCTGGATGCCATCGAAGCCTCAACTGCCTGACTGCCCGTGGGTCTCCTATCCTTAGGGGGCCCCTGCATATCTGTAATTACATTTGATTTTCTTCTATGACTCTGTCTCATGTCAATTTAAACCAGCCAGGAGAACCTTGAAGGGTAGAGACAAAGAAGATGATTTTTGTTACTTAAGAAGGGCGAGCTTATTGACATGAATGCATGCCACTAAGATGGAGGTGGGGTGAACCGAGGTGGTCCCCTCCACCAGCCCTGCTCCAGGACAGCCAGCCAAACATTTTGCTGGATCCTTCTAGACCTTTGCACACACACACATGCACGCACGCATGCACACAGATGCACATGAAGTTGATTACCTTTAAAAAGAACAGATAAATGTCTAATCAGATCTCCTGCCCCAAAGAAGATGGGAACAGACATTTCTCCAAAGAAGACATCCAGATGGCCAAGAGACACATGAAAGATATTCCACGTCAACTCATCAACAGGGAAAAATGCAGATCAAAACTAGAGTGAGATACCACCTCACACCTGTCAGAACGGCTAGTATCATACCAAACAGACAAGAGATAACAAGTGCTGGCGAGCACGTGGAGAAAGGGAGCCCTGGGGCACTGCTGGTGGGAACGCAAGCTGGTGCAACCTCTGTGGACAACAGTATGGAGGGTCTTCAGAAAATCAAAACTAGAGCCGCCACAAGAATCCAGCAATCCCACTCCTGGGTATTTATCGGGGGAAAATGAAAACACTCATTTGAAAAGATCTCTGTTCCCTCAGGTTTACTGCAGCATTATTTACAGCAGCCAAGACATGGAAACAATGTAAGCATCCATCAGTAAGTGGATAAAGAGGATCCGGTGTACACATATACAACAGAATACTATTCAGCCATAAAAAAAGAATGAAATCTTGCCATTTGTGACAACACAGATGGACCCTGAGGGCATTATGCTAAGTAAAATAAGTCAGAAAAAGACAAATGCCATATGGTCCCACTGGTAGGTGAAATCTGGAAAAAAACAAAAAGACCAGCTCATAGATACAGAGAACAGATCGGTGGCAGGGGGAATGGGGGAAGGGGGTCAAAGGATACAGACTCCCAGGTATAAAATGAACATATGTCCACACAAAGCCTTATACATGAATGTACAAAGCAGCTTTATTTGTAACAGACTGTTTGTGTCCCCCACCCCAATTCATGCATTGAAACCTAACCCCCAATGTGATGGTGTTAGAAGGTGGGGCCTTTGGCTCGTGACTAGGTCATGAGGGTGGAGCCCCTATGAATGGGATCAGTGCCCTTATAAAAAGAGCCCCCACCCCAGCTCCCTTGCTGTTTCTGCTGTGTGAAGACACAGCCTTCATTCCAATTATGTGCATCCTCTGCCCCCACGAGGTGGGGCATCTCCTCCCATCCCATAAGTGTGGGCTGGGCAGAGTGACTTCCTTCCAAAGAATACTGTAGAAGACGAGGGAAGGAAAAGAGTAACACTACAGTGGAGAAACCTGCTGAATACCTCTCAGCCAGGCGACCAAGGTCAATGCCCACAACAGTGACAAGTCCTCGTGAGAGCACATGCCCTTGATAGGTAGACAACGGTCCTTTCCTTTCGTGGCCTTTTTTCCTCAAACACATAGCCCCCAGTCTCATTAGAAAAAACATCAGACAAATCCTCATTGAGGAACAGTCTACAGAATATCTGACCAGTACTCCTCAAAACCGCGAAGGTCATCAAAGACGAGGAAAAGTCTAAGAAATGGTCACAGCCCAGAGGAGCCCAAGGAGGTGCGGGATCCCCAAGGGACTACGGCGACAAAAAAAAGGGCATGAGGGAAAAACTAAGGGAATCTGAATACTAAAGTAGAGACTTTAGTTAACAATGCATCAGAATTAGTTCACTAATTGTGACAAATGCACCATCCCAATAGAAGATGTTAATAAGCAAAACCGGACGTGATCCCCTGAATTGGATCGTGGAATGAAAATGGGTATTAGTGGGATAATTGGTGAAATCCCAGTAAGAGCCTGGAGAGGGTTAATACAGTGTTGCTTTTGTAGTTGTGACCAACGTGCCAGGTGACATATCACATCAGTATCAATCAATGCCAACAGTGGGGGAAACTGGGTGAGAGGTATATGGGAAAAGTAACTGACTTTCCAAACTTTCCCCAAAAGAAAAAGCGTATTCAAGAAAAAACAATAAGCCCACAGCTAAATGGGATCATGGCACATAGCAATTGCTCAGCTCATACAGTAATGGGTATTCTTTCCCATTTTTTTTTCTCTGATCATGGAAATAACACATTCAGCATTTGGCAACGCCTTGGCCCTGAGGTTTAATAATTCTGAACCATAAAAAATGAATAAAATAGAAAGCGAAGCTTAACCATGATTCCACTCCCCACTGCTAAGTCAATGTATTAAATTCTGGACTTTCCCCTAAGCCTGTGCAATCACTTATTTTTACATTTTTTACGGACAAGAGATGACACTCTCCATTTATGTAACGTGGTCACTGCAGATACACTGGACTTCTTTCTGCATCAAGGTCACCCCTCCACAGTACTCTTCTGGATGGCTGGGGGCTGCTCCACAAGACGGACAGAGCAGCTCAACGATCATTTCCTTAAGACAGACTTGAGGTCATTGCCAATGTTCTCCCGGCCATCCATACCTTTATGAGCACGTGTGAGAATTTCTGCAGGACAGATCCCCGGACACAGAACAGTGCGTGCCAGGGCACCGTACTGCCAAATTGCCCTGATTGTCCTCAGAATTGCCTGGCTTGGGGCGCCTGGGCGGCTCAGTCAGTTAAGTGGCTGCCTTTGGCTCAGGTCATGATCTCGGGGTCCTGGGATTGAGCCCCACATTGGGCTCCCTGCCCAGTGGAAAGCCTGCTTCTCCTTCTCCCTCTGCTCCTTCCCCCCACTCGTGCTCTCTCTCAAATAAATAAATAAAATCTTAAAAAAAAAAAAAAAAAAGAATTGCCTGGCTCCACAATGCTCAAAGGCAGCAGGGTCTGCCCTTGATCCAGGCAGCTGTGGGTGACCATTGTGACATCACAGGGGCAGGGGAGGGATGGGACACCACCCAGGAAGTCCCTCTGGATTCAGCACTGTTTGAGATGGCAGGAGGCTTGGCGATCTGCGCTGTGTTTCTGGGGCCATCCACACCCAGCAGACCTGGGGCAGCAGGTGGGGAGAGGGTGCGGGACATTTCAAATATCATACTACGGTACCATGATTTCATGGTTGGAAAATGACAATAAAAGAGGGTTACCCTAAAAGCATCCATGTATCTTTCATTTCTTCATGCAGCAAATAGTAGGGTTCCTTTTATGTACTGGTTACTGTCCATAGGAGGACTTGCTATGGTGAACGAGAGCCGGCTCCTGAGCTCACAGATCTTACATTCCACTTGGAGACAAAGAACACCGTAAGTATCAGTTAGGGGCAAGTGCTACTTTGTTCAGGGTAACATCCAGCTGCTCTAACAAACTCCAACATTTCAGACTCCAGACTAGGGCCAATGGCCCCTCTCCTTCCCAGGGCTTATTTCTGTAGGGATTAGATTTAACGCACATCTCCTCTGCTAAACCGGAAGGTCTTCTTTGGGTTCCAAGCTTTTCCTCTCCCCCTGCCAAGTCTTCACACCAGTGGACTACCCCCACTTGTCAAGCCTTGGCTCCTCGGAGTGGCCCTTCTCTGACGTCCTTGTTCCTGAGTTTTTCCTGAGAGCCACTCTGCTCGCCATTTCTGGGTGTATTTGTAATCAACCTCACAGTCTTTGGTTTGTTTACTTATTCACTTGCATGCTGTCTGTCCCCACCCAGAATGTACGCTTCTTGGGGGCAAGAACTCCCATCTCTCTTGCCCCTGCTGTATTCCCACTGTCTAGAATTGTGCCTGGCACACAGTAGGTGGTCAATAAAAACCCCAATGAATGAGCCATCCAGCCTGTATGTCTCAAATTTCTCATCTGTAAAACAGTCTATACCAACCCGCCATCTCACCGGGGGCTCCTCTGGGACCATGTGGGTTAGCTTTAAAAAGTAGTTAAGAGTTACAAAATTGGATCTACACACAAATCAATACATGAAAAGGTACTGCTGAGTCTATATGCCAGGTGAGTAACTCTGAGTAACTCTGTGGACTTGCGCTTCAAGGTCATGGTTTTCCCACCTTGCTGTGGGTTGGGGAGTAGGGTTCTGGAAGCTTCTGGCTGCATCCCCTCGGGCAAAAAGCACTAACTGTTCACTGGCCCCTTTCTTCCTCTGGAGAGCCCAGCTTTATCCCAAAGGGCAGAGTGCTCTTGAAGTAAGGCAAATGATCAGAAGGGAAGTTGCTGGGTGGGGTGTCTGGGAAAGCTCTTTACAGGATAATGACTCCTTTTGCACCCCACCCCCTCCTCTTCTTCCATCCTGCTTGGACAGTAGACAGGGTTGAATTTCCAGCTGGGCTGAGGCTAGCCTTTAGTGTGCCTTTGTTAGAATTAGAAAAGGACTTCCCCTGTGAGCAGTCAATTAGAAAACAGCTCCTGTGGGCAGAAGCCTGCCTGTGGGTGCTGGGCCTGGCTTGGCAAGCAGAGCACAGGCTGGGTTTCAGTTCCCACTCAATCCCTTGGCTGGGAGCTTTGAGCAGTACACGAACTGCACGACTGTCCATGGCAGCCCTGATTTTGGACTAAAAGACAACCTTGAGAAGGGAAAGCACTTGCTGAAGCCAGGCCCTTCAGAAGGGTGGAGCCCCTACACCAGCCTTGGAAGACCGTCTTCCTAACTTCTTTTCTTTTTTCTTTTTTTTTTTTTTTAATAGTTTTAATAATTTATTTTGAAATACTTTCAAAGTTACAGAAAAGTTGCAAAAACCATACAAAGAACTCCCATTCACCCAGGCTGGTCTAGTGTTAACATTCTATTCCGTTTACTCCACTTTGCCCCTCTCCTTCTGCCCTCCCTCCCCCGCTTTCCCTATGTAGATACGTGCTCATGGTTACTGTTCCTTTTCTGAATCGCTTGACAGAGGTTGGCAAAATGATACCCATCATGCCTAAATACTCGGGCGTGTGTATCCCCAACACAAGGACACGATCCGCCAAAGCACCTCTGACTTCTTAAGTCAAACCTAAAACTCCCATCCAGAAGTCAGTTACGTTCAGTTTTTGGTTGTAACTAATCACCTCTAATTCTAACTTCTACTCTCTTTATCCCTAAGACTCACGCGGGGCATGGGAAGGATTGCACAAAGCTCTAAGTGGGCTGGCCCCATCTTGCCCAAGCTTGCCTGTGCTCTCTGTCCCGACCACCGCGGGGGGGGTCCCCCTTCGATTCCGCACACGTGCCAAGCACCTCTCAGCCTTGGGACTTTTTTTTTTCCAACTGAGGTGAAATTCACATAACAAAATGAACCATTTTAAAATGAACAATTCAGGGACATTTAATAAGTTCACACTCCCACTGCCCCAGAAGGAAGCCCTGTGCCCACTAGGCAGTCACTCCTCATGTCCGTGCTCCTGAGCAGCCACCTGTGGACTGGTGTGTCTACAGACATCTGTCTTCCGGACACTTCATATAAATGGGACCTGTGCTGTGTGCTGCCTCAGAACCTTGCTGCTGCTGTTCCTTCTCCCAACATGCTTTTCCCTCCTCCAACCCTGACTCATCCCTTAGGAATTCACTTCACCAGTGCTTCCTTAGGCAGCTTTGCTAGCACCTCCCGGAGGTCAAGTCCTCCCCAAGCTCTTAGACCTCAGAAAACCCCCCAAGGGGCCCTTAGCATTTTTCACAATTTCAATTATTCTGTGTGGTTACTTTGTTCATATTTCCCATAGTTTGGGTATAAAGCTGATTAGGCAAGAACATGTTGGCCTTATTTATCCCTGGATGCCAGGGCCTAGCCCAGAATCTGGCCCATAGTAGGTGTTCAATAATTTTTTGTTAATTGAGTAACTGAGTGAGTGAGTGAGTGAGAAGCCTTCTTGTCTCCCCAGGGCTGGTGACCTGGGGCGGGTGTCACATGGCCCCACCCTGCTCCCACCAGGGGCCTCCCACACGCCCATATATGGACGCGATCAGGACAGCTCTGGCCAGGGTGGACGGGCGGGGGGTGGGGGACGTCTGTGAGGTCCAGGCCTCTGTGACCTCACAATGCCCAGGGGCCCCCCATGTCTATAAGAGGCCCAGGAGTCAGCCCCCGGGCTCACAGCCCACGAAGTTCCACCTGCTCACAGGTTGGCTGGCTCAACCCAGGTGGTCCCCCTGCTCTGAGCGTCCGGCCGGCTCCATCCAGCACCATGGCCAGATACAGATGCTGCCGCAGCCACAGCCGGAGCAGGTGCCGCCGCCGGAGACGGAGATGCCGCCGCCGAAGGAGACGGTGCTGTCGGAGGCGGAGAAGGAGAGGTGAAGGGGCCGGCACCCTGTGGTTGGGGAGCTGGGGAGGACCTGGGGGGGCAGGGGTCCCGCCGTGCTGAAACTCCCTGTCCCCGCCTGTCCCCCTGCAGCGTGCTACCGCCGCTACGCCACGGTGAGGTGTAGGAGAAGATGAACGCACAGAACACACCGGCCCGCCGCACTCCTGCCTGCACCACTACCAGCCGCCAAGACCCTCCTGCCGCCTCGTGAACATGCCACCA
This sequence comes from Halichoerus grypus, assembly GCF_964656455.1. Taxonomy (NCBI): domain Eukaryota; kingdom Metazoa; phylum Chordata; class Mammalia; order Carnivora; family Phocidae; genus Halichoerus; species Halichoerus grypus. Next base: position 31,769,720 of record NC_135717.1, read on the forward strand.
GTTCAATGACATGAACAGGAGCCTGTCAACGAACAATGCCGCCTGTCAATAAATGATGAAAAAATCATTCCTCTCGCCTCTTTGCCTCGAGGGGGCTCGGTGGGAGGGGGGGAGGGCTTGGGGAAGAGGCGACACGCGTGCCAGCGGTCAGTGGATCGCGTTCCGAACGGAATCTGCCCTCCCACCCCACCCCCATGCCCCCTGCAACCACCCCTTTGTGAGCCCCACCTGGTGGCCACGGGAGGCTGGGTCCTGGGGGCAGCTTGACATGGGCTACAGAAACGGGCTCAGGGCTGGCTTCCCGCCCCCAGAGAACCAAGGAAACTTTTACCAGCTCCAGATAAGCTCCAGGTTTATCTCTATCTCACTTCTCCCCCAAGTGCCCACTTTGGTTTCTCTCTGTTTCCCGTGCTGGTCCTGTGGCAGCCCTCGAGGTTGGTGCATAGTGATGGTGCCTTGCCCCAGGTGAGGGGCAGCGGAGCGAAGCTGAAAATAACCTCCCTGGTTGAGGAAATGGGGTGACTTGTCCATCTCGTCTGCCCACTCCTCCCACGGGATTCGTGGAGGGTTTAAAATCCCAGGGAGCCGTGGAGATGGTTCACGAGACTCTTGGACACTTTGAGCCAAGCAGACCTCAAAGAGCCTGTCGATTACAATCATCCCATGGTGGCAGAGCATAGCCCAGGGCAACTCCTCAGTGAGCAGGAGCTCAGTGACCCAGTGCCCTAAAGTGACAGGGCTACCTAGCACCTCAGAAACGCCCCTAGTCATGACTTCCCATTTATTGAGCATCCAGGCCTCGAACTAGTCTTGCAAGACAGGAATAGAGATGACCCTGTCTCTTCAGGTAAGGACACAGAATGGGACTGAACCTGCTTGCATGACCCCAGTCACTAGGTGGCTTCCTGGACCCGGTCAGATAATGGCAGGATGGCTGGACACAGAACCCCCCTGCCCACCACCCCATAACCAGCAAGCTCTAGCCATGGAGATGGGGGTGATCCCTGGGCCTTCATATTAACAGGTGCCATCCTCAAGGGCACTAATAACCACATATGACTGAGGCACTCATAACCGCATATGAATACTAGGGTGGAATTAACAAATTACCACAAACTTCAATGCTTAAAACAGAAATTTATTCTTAGTTTAGCAGGTCAGGATCCCAAAATGATTTAAAAATCAAGGTGTGGGCAGGGCTGTGTTTCTGGAGGCTCTGAGGGAGTAGAATTGGTTTGTCTTTCCCAGATCCTTGAGGCCACCTGTGTTCTCTGGCTCATGGCCCCTGTGTGACCACACGGGACCCACTTATCGCACGTAAGGTAACCTCCATGGGGGAGACGCCTCGTTCAGTTGCTCTGATTCTGATTCTGGATTTTAATGGGATCATCAAAGGACAGTGAGGCCCAGGTGACATGAAGATGGCACGTTCGGAGGGCAGCATCCCATGGGCACAGACTGACGCCTAGCCTGGCCCCTTATTTGCAGAGTGACCTTGAGCAAGTCACGCTACCTCTGTATGCCTGTTTTCTGGAAAAGAGGAATTGCAGAAGGAGCTGATGTACGGAAAGTCACTGAACCAATACCTGGCCTACGGTGATGTGCAGAGAACCCATATAAAATCCCAGATCGCGGCACAGCCCCGAAGTGGGGAGGAAGCACCAGAAATGACATGGACAAGAGATGTCCTTGCGGCGACACATTTTCTAGGCAAGGCAAGGGTGGCTTGCCCTTCCAGACCCTGCTGGCTGTGAGGGGACTGGCCAGGCCAGGGTGGGGTGGGGACAATGGTGGGGTGGGGCCCCCGAGTCATAGTGGGGGGCCCCCTTTATATACAAGTCCCCAAAGAGCTGCCAGCAAACCAGACCAACATTACCAGCAAGAGCAGGTGGGCAGGCCTCAGCCCTCCTCCCCCACCCCCACGGCCAGCTGCAGACTCCACCTAAGCCACCTGCCCAGCCAGCACCATGGTCCGCTGCCGCGGGAGGAGTCCGAGCGAGCGTCCACAGCAGGGGCAGGGGCAGCAGCAAGAGGGCCAGGAGCAGGAGCAGACAGTGAACCAGGAGGACGTCCCGGTGGAAGGAAGGACCCACAGAGACCGCTATCACTACAGACACAGGCACTGCTCCCGGAGGAGGCGGTACAGGATCCATAGAAAGCGGCGACGCTCCTGCCGGAGGAGGCGGCGCCGAAGATGCACCTGCAGGCCCGGGAGGCACCACAGAGGTCTGGCCAGTCCTCGCCCCGGACGCACCCCGCCCCCTGGGACACCCTCTCCCCGCCACCGAGCCCCATCCCCACGGGCCGGTAACCCGAGCTCTTTCCCAAAAGGCTCCAGAAGGGTCAGGAGGAGGAGACACAGAAGGCGGTGCTAAGGCTTCCTGGGCCCATCACAGCCCTGGATGGGAATTAAGGAAAAGTCACCCACCAAAGAACCACCTCACGAGACCATAGACATCCCCCGACGTCAGATGCCGGAGCCCACAACATCTTGACTACAATGAGCAAAAGTCATCTGCCAAATAAAGCTTGAGATAATAATACACTTGGCTGTCAGGGTCTCCTTTATGCAAATGGCACTGATATAAGAGTAAATGAATATGATAAAACGAAATCCCGTACTGTGCTGGCGGGTCACCCTGTGACACTGTGGGTACCTTCCATCACCCAGATTCAGGGTTTCCTGCTGGGCCTCACTATTCTGCCTTAATGAATATTCAGGGGTGCTGGGTAGCTGGGGAAAGTGGGACTTGTGACCGAGGTGGACAGCAGGTCTGGCATGCTCCAGCAAGAACAAGGCCAGCATGGAGGGAACCAAAGCCCCTTGCGGGACGGAGTGAGGCCTTGTGCACAGTCTGAGGCCCTGCATTGCCACACACTTTTAAGGCCCTGCTCCCTCTGGAGGCTCCAGGACAGAACCCATTCCTGCCTCTGGAGTGAAGCGCCTCCTAGTTTTCTTAGTGTTCTAATCCCTGCTTCCGTGAGCACACTGCCCTCCCTGTGTGAAATCCCTCTGCCTCTCTTATAGGGACACCTCTGAGCACATTAAGGGCCCACTCAGATAAGCCAGGCTAGTCTCCCCACTTCAAGAGCCCTGGAGGGTCCTTATTCAGCAGACCACAGCCACCGAGGATTGGGGGCAGAAAACTGGCACGAAATCCATTTTCCATCCTAAGTGCTCAGGAAGGACTCCTCCCCTCCCATGCTGAAAACTGTGTGGTATGGGCGTGTGTAAAGAGACCTGTGATCCCCAAACAGGAAAGACTTAGTAGGGAGGGTTTTCTTTAGTTTTCTAGGGGCATAGCTTATACATAGAGCACGAGTTTTAAGTATACCCATGTGGCCTCCCCCACCGGCCCCCTTCCCCGGCCCCAGGTCAAGAAACCAGACATTTCCAGCCCCTCCCTCATGCCAATTCCCCCAAAAGGAGCCACTATTCTGATCCATCTTCACATACTGTCAACAGCTCTCTCTGGGGCTGGGTATTTCTGGAATGTGGGGAGGAGTCTGTGGGCTCTCCTGCTTCTGGAAATTCTATCCCCAGCTGTCATCCCAGCTAAATTTAAGGGGGCCTTTTGCCAGCACAAATGAGGCCTGGTGGAGGGGGTAACATGGCAAGGCAAGGGGGCCGGCCTGGAATTCTCTGACCCGGCCTGCAGGTGGTGGGAGCTTAGGGGAGCTGCTGGTGGCCGGGGTCTGAGTCAGGTGTTGGTCCGGGACTCAGGTATCCAAGGGTGGGGCTGGGGGGCTCCAGGGGCCCCTTTGTGATGTCAGCGCCCTGCCTGCTGTCCTCACGGCCCCTCCACTTTGCCCCCAGTGGCCTTCCTGCCCAGTCTGGAGAGGCAGCCAGAGCGGGCAATGGGTTCCCGTTGTGCCAAGCTCGGCACAGGCCACAGCCGGGGCCACGAATCCTCCATGAAGAAGCTCGTGGCCTGCGTGAGTCAGGATAACTTCTCCTTATCGTCCGAGGGTGAGGAAGAGGAGGAGGGAGAGGAGGAGGAGGAGGAAGAAGAGCTCCCGGTGCAGGGCAAGCTGCTGTTGATGGAGTCCGAGCGGCAGGAGGAGGAGAGCGCCGAAGAAGACCCTGTGGCCCAGCAGAACCCCGAGCCCAAGCAGACGCACGCCTGACCCATGATCGTGGCCCAGGAAGAGGGGCCTGCCACTGTTCCAGTGAGAAGAACGTTCAGAAAAGAGTCAATAAAAAGTCTCCAAGGACTTCTGCTCTCCTGTGGTGCCACGAGTTTGTGTGTGTCTCAGGGAGGCTGAAGAGCAGGAGTCCATGACCCCTGTTCCTGAGGTCCAGCCAGAAGTTCTCATGAGGCTCACCCCCATGACTTCTCAGCCACCCTCCCCTGCTTCGGGGGGCTGGGAAATGTGGTAGCCCGGGCTGGCGGTCAGCCAGTGCTGTCGGGGGTGGGGCGCAGGGGAAGGGCAGATGCAGGGGGGAAGCACCCCATGGGCCGGGGAGCTTGGGAGTTCAGCAGACCTGGGCTCCAATTTCTTTTTTTTTTTTTTTAAAGATTTTTTATTTATTTATTTGAGAGAGAGAGAATGAGAGAGAGCAAGCACATGAGAGGGGGGAGGGTCAGAGGGAGAAGCAGACTCCCTGCCGAGCAGGGAGCCCGATGCGGGACTTGATCCAGGGACTCCAGGATCATGACCTGAGCCGAAGGCAGTCACTTAACCAACTGAGCCACCCAGGCGCCCTGGGCTCCAATTTCTTTCTGCTAGCTGTGTGGCCTTGAGCAAGTCACTGTCTGTCTCTGAGCCTCAACCTGCCCCTCCCTGCTACCCCACAGGTTAATTCGTTTGGGAGAAGTGACCGCGGGGGATGGGTGGGATGAGGCCTGGCACACAGGAAGTGCTGCTGGGGTCATGGTGGTTACACCTGCCACTCCAGCCCTGGTTTGGGGCTCAGAGCATAGGGAGGGGTCTCGAGTCCTCTGCTACTATCCTCACACTCAAGGTGACCACTTGTGCAGCAGCCCCCCCTCCCCCCGTCTGCCTGTATCAAGGGGTCCAGCTACCATTGCCCTCATCACAGCAACGGGCAGCGGGAACCCAGACCCAGAACCGGGCCCTGCGTCTGCTTACTCTGGCCTTCGAGAAGCATCGGAATGCGTCTGTGGCCCATCCTGCCCTGACTCCCTTGACCCTCCTCTTCCCAAAACAAAGGACAAATATGTTCTCCCCCCTTCCCTTGGTCCCCCAAGCACTGATCGGGGCTGCTGGGGAAGGGGTTGCAGGGGACACAGTATTTCCACGGGAGCCTCAGTTTCTCTGGGAGCTATACGTGAGGGTAAGGAGGGGCCCTGAGTTACTCGAGGGGGAGGCCGCCACTGAGGCCTTCGGCAGGCAGAGGACAGGTGTCGCCTGAAGGAAGGGGCCCTGCTGTGGCTTGGTGGGCTGGTTTGGTCCTTCTGTCTACCTGCCCAGTCACTCGCCAACATGTGTGGCCCTGCTGTAAGCCAGGCACGACGGGCCCTGAGAACACTAAGACACAGTCTCTGTGCCACTATGCACTCGAGGGTGGGGATGTGGGGAGTCAGCCATGGACGGGTGGTGGGAGGGTGGGGGGCAGACGGTAGGGGGGAAAGGGTGGGGAGGAAGTGGGGGAGGGGAGGGGAGATGGTCCAGAGACCCAGAAAGGGTCTTCACAGAGTGGCCCAGCAGCCATCTCCCAACCAGCCCCACTGAGCCCACACAAGGCCGAGCCATAGGAACAGAGCCGCACGCGCCTTCCGTAATCCCCACGGGTCCCTTCGTGACCGGGAGGCGGGAACAGAAGGGGCCAGACCTGGATTCAAAACTGGTCACTCAGAGAGTCTGAGCCTCTTTCCCCTTTTTACAATCTAATGATCATACCTACTTCCCAGGGTGCATTCGTTTCTTAGGGGCCCAGCTGGATAATCCAGGATGGTCTCGAGATCTTTAATTTACTTACATCTGCAAAGATCCTTTTTCCAAAAACGCTCACTGTGACAGGGTCCAGGGATTAGGACATGGACATATCTTTGGGGGGCCACCATTCAGCCCACCACACAGGCTTACGGGGAGGCTTGAGGGCAGAGCTGCCTGGATAGGGTAGGGCCCGGAGACCAGCCACACAGGAAGTGCTCAGTCAATGAGAGTAGTGTTCACCGTGACTGATGGGAAGTGCTTATTACTGACCTACAACAAAAGCAGATTGTAGCAAAGCCTCACAACAAGGCGCAAAGTTGTGCATGAGCGATGGAGAGAAGTAGAGGCTGGCTGGGGGGAAGGGAGAGGGAGTCCCATGGCAGGCGAGAATGGGAGGTACAGGCCAAGGGGCCAAGAGCTAAGCCCTTGCAAGGGCTTTGGCCAAGGAGTGGGGAGAGGCAGGTGGCTCAGAGGGAGCACCGGACAGCTCCGATGGGGCAAACGCGGGTGTGGGCTTTCTGCTCTGGGACCTGGGAGGTCTGAGCAGGGCCAGGGTGATTCCAATCGTATGGCAGGGCTCTACCAGCAAGGAGGGGAGCAGGGTGGGCAGGCGGGAATCAGGAGAAAGGCAGGCTCTCAGGGGTGTCCTGGGGCTTGCTGGGCACCTCGGGCTCAGAAGAACACCCCAAAGGAAGGAATGATGTCCCTTTGTTGGATAAGGAAACCAAGCCTTGAAAACCAAAATACTCTACCGAAGAATGGACATCAGTGCAAACTGGGGTTTGAACCCAGCTCTAAATCCCCTGGCTTTAAATCTTGCTGGGGAGGCGAGTTCACCAGGCAGAGCCCAGGACCACCCATCAGTCTGCCAGGGACTCTCATCCAACCTGCTCAACGTCCGCCGGCCGACCCACTGCACCGGGGTCAGAGGCGCTCCTAGCTTCCATGCCATGTGGGGGGAAAAATGAGATGCACTGGGAATGCTTAGACAAAGGGTATTGAGCTCTTTCTGGGGGCTGGCCCCGAGCCAACCGCTGGACATCGCTTCTCTCATTGAAATCATCCGATATCCTAGGAGGGAGGCGTTCATATCGTCTCCGTTGTACAAAGAGGGGAACCGGGACGTGGAGAGGCCAACGCCCCGGTGAGCGACCAGAGGAAAGGAAGCAGCAGATCTGGGATGCAGGCCCAGCTCCATCTGACCCAAGGGTCCCTACTTTTAACCAGCAGATGGGACTCCCCCAGAGTACCCCTGCAAGCGGCCCCACCCTGGGGTGATGGTCAGGGGCAGGGGCTTTGTCCCGGCCTGGCCACGTCTGTTACACCCACATGGCCTGTGCCATCACAATCAGCCCCAACTATATAACTAGGGGCGGCCGGGGCCTCTGTCAAGCTGGGGCTGCAAGAGGAGGAGGAGGTGGCCTCTGCCCCCCAAGCGTGGCCTCCCATGGACACCAAGACACAGAGCCTTCCCAACACCCACACCCAGCCCCATAGCAACTCTCGGCCCCAAAGCCACACCTGCAGCCCGTGCACCTGCAGCTCCCACTGCCACACCTGCAGCCAAACCTGCAGCCGGAGCTGCAGCCGGAGCTGCAGCCGGAGCTGCAGCCGGAGCCGGAGCTGCAGCTGGAGCCCCACTGGCCACCAGAGCCAGATTTCACACCCCAGCCCGCCACCGAGGCACCAGAAACACATCATGCACTCCCACCACTGTTCCCCACGGCCCACCACCCGTTCCTGCAGCTACCCCAAGAACAGAAAGAATTTGGAAGGAAAGGTGAACAAGAGGAAGGTGGTCAAGAGGAGACAGCAGGTGTATAAAACAAAGAGGCGGAGCTCAGGTACCTTTCAAGCAGGCGGGGAAAGGCCACGAGGCCGACCCCCAGGCGAGGGGGAGCAGCCTAGGTGGACCCCAGGGTAGCGAGGCGAAGGCTGCGTGACCACAGAGGAAGCACAGGCGAGGGGGATGAAGGAGAAGTTGTACAGAGGATGCACCAATGGCCTAGTTCTTGCAATAAACTGGGATGGGTTGATTGGGAGGATGGACAGATTGCAGATTAGCTAGATGGAAGCATGGATGGGTAGATGAGACGCTGGATGGGTAAGTCATTTGTTAAGAAGGTTGGTTGGGAGAGGGATGGGTGACAGGGTTAGGCTTGAGGAGAGGGAGGGATGAAACATCAGCTGAATGACTGGAAAGTGGAATGGATGTTGCATGGTAGGGTAAATCTGATTGATGCTCGTAGGGTAACAAATTAGTCGGTTGAACCAATAGTTGTGATCAGATTGTTTGGATATGGTACGAAGAAGCTGAATTGGTTGGACATACTTGGACAGCTGAAGGTAGGAGTATTGATGGTTGAGTTGGTTAAACAATGATTGGCTAGGTGGGTGGATGATCAGATTAGTGGATGGATTAATGGGTAGATGAGCTGACCGGATGGTTAACTGGATGGATGAATGCACCTATGGATGGGAGCCTAGATGTCTGGACAGACTGAATGCGCAGCCTGGATATAGTTTAAAATGAAGCCAGGTTGGATAAATGGATGGACTGGGTGAATTTGTGAATGGGTGGGTGACAAATGGAATAAATGGATGAATTCACAGATGATCCTTTTGATCTTAACATTCTAAGCTCTAGCCACACACCCCATATTTAGTTACAAATGAGCAGTCCAAACCGCAAAGAAGGAAGTGAGTACGTGAAGCATTCCACTATTAAAGGTTCCTTTCCCATTCCCATCCCTTAGGGCGGAGATACAACTGAGACAGCACCCCATGGCTTGTTCCTGTGTTGGTTTCACCCAAATAAGAAACGCCATCTCACGTGGAATGCTAGAAAGAAGTCCACCTGTATGCAGGAACATGGGACTACAGTGATTTCTATGCAACCTTGATTAAAGCTTGTACACTGGATGACTATTCCTTGTGTGGGCATTTTGATTTCACTAAAGGGGGTCACGTGTTTTGGGGCCTTGGCGTGGAAGCTGGAAGCAGGGAAGAGGCTGTGTAAGGAGCCACTGCCAGCCCAGGAGCAGAAATGAATGTGGGCTGGAGATTCCCAAGAAGCCTTTGAAGCCAGCCGGGCAGCCCTCTGCTTGGGCAGAGCCCTCTTTTGCCCTATATGCTCCCACCTTGGTGCACACAAGTGTGCACATACACACGGGATGCCCACAGGCCCCCACCCTGTTCATGCAATGACCCACATGCAGTAGACAGGCGGGGAGGGGGGAGGGGGGCTAGTCCAGACCACCCCGAGTTTGAACCCTGCTCCTATTTCCCTGCTGTGACGCTGGGCTGCTGATCAACCTCTCTGAAGAGGTTGAACCTCCCTTGTTCCAACAAACTTTTACTAAGGGACCAAGTATGTTCTGGCGCTGTGCTAGGCTCTGGGAACGCAGAGGGCACACACGGCATGGAAACCCAAGATCTGCTAGTCACAATTAAGTGGTATCAAAGGAGCAAGGCCATATAATGCAGAGCAACTGTGGACCTGAGGGAAGAACATTCCGGGCCCAAAGCTAGAGCATGTGCAAAGGCCCCAAGGAGGGAGAAGAGCTTCAGGTGTTTCTGGCATAGGATCTGCAGGTGGTGAGACAGGAGGTGGGGAAGTGCCAGGTGGGGGCCAGGCCATGCAGGGATTTGCATGGGGAGCATGGCCATTATATTTGGTGTGAGAAGTCACAGGAGGGTCTTAAAATGGGGCAAGTGACAGGGTTCTGTGTGCTTTTAAAGATGGTGTGAGCTGCAGTGTAGAGACTGGATTATAGGACACAGAAGGGACACAAAGAGCCGTTGGCAGGGTGGGGCTTGCAGAGAGGGGATGGTGGCCTGGACTGGAGCACTGAAATCAGGAGAGAACTTCACAGTCTTCTCATCTGTAAAATGGGTGCTCCTGGTGGATGGCTGGGAGGGAGGGCTCAAAGAGGTGGTGGTTGTGAGTGGTATGAAGCCCAGGTGCTCTGCGCATAGTAGGCACTTTGCAATTAATACAGCATCAAGTACCAGACGGTGGGAATGGTTAGGGTCCCGTGTAAATCACCTTCCAACCCAGAAGCCTCTTGGGGTCAGACCCAAGTTCCCAGCTGGGGGAACTCAAATCCCCCTGAGACCCCCGTCTTGCCTAACGGGGTAACCTAGCACCGCGCCAGGCACATGGATGCTTGGTGCTCCCTTCTGTTTCATTTGACATTTGGGCTAACGGAACGGGGTGGAACACACGGGGAGGTGGGTGGGTGTGGAAATGATGGGGGTGTCTGCAGAGGAGGGAAAGGGACCAGAGGGGGAGCCTCGGGGGAAGGTGGTCCTTTCATCACATATACATCAACCTGAAACTAATATCCTGCCGGACATCAATTACGGGGAGTGGATCCAAGTTCCGACGCTCGTGCCCCAGGTGGTAGCAGGAAGTACAGGGTCTCCTGTGAGGGCTCTGCTGTGTGGCCTTAGCAAGGCATTTTCCCTCTCTGTGCCCCCCCTCTTATCTCCCAAGGTGTCGCTGGGCAGGGCGGATTCCCTGAGATGATGCACACGCGAGCGTCCAGCACAGGGCCTGGTGCACAGTCTGCGCTTCCTGGGCCCCTCTCCGCCCCTCACGGCAGGGAAATGTTCCAGGTGGGCACCACGCACCTGAGAGGATGTGGGGAAGGGCCCAAGCGGGCTGGGGAAATAACCATGTTCGGAGCACCTATGAGGTGCCAGATGCTTTGACATAAATGTTTCCACTGCATCCACACACCTAAGCAGGAGGCAACACTGCTCTGACTTGACAAAGAAGCTGAGACTCAGAGGTGAAAGAGCTCGATAAGGTCAGCTGGAGGGGAGGTCTGAGGTCAGACCTTCATGCTTTGCCCAAAACCACCCGGTTTCCTAGTAAAAATGTAAGGCCAAGGGGCACCTGGGTGGCTCAGTCGGTTAACAGCACCTGACTCCTGATTTCAACTCGATCTCAGGGTCATGAGTTCAAGCCCCATGTAGGCTCCATGCCCAGTGTGGAGCCTACTTATGAAAAATAATAAATAAAATAAACAAACAACATACATACATACATACATACATAAAGTAAGGGCATAATCTGGCCAGATTATGCCATGATAGTCACTGACACCTCAGGGCAAAAGAGTCTGGGAAGCACATTTTAAGGGAGCAGGTGGAGACAAAGGGTCAGAAGATAAGGTCAGGGACTTTGAGCCCTACTCATCAAAGGGCCTCCCTATTCCCTGGACAGTGTCCTTTGATGATATGATCACTGAAGGCAGGAGATCTTCTACTATGGAGATAGGATCTCTGTAATAGAGGAAGTCAACTGGGAAGCAGACAGGCTGGGTCGCATGGACCCATCCTTAACCCCACAGCTCCCTGATACCAACGCTCAGGAAAAAGTTGCACAAACACACACAGATAACCACCAGTCACATAGACAAAGAAATCGCCATTCAAGCCCACTCAGACACAGAAAGCTAGGTTTACATGTGGACTCCTAAACAGACAGACACACACACACACACACACATGCATGCATGGGCTCTCACACACGTCCCCTCCCACACTGAAACACACTCCAGCAGGCGCTCACAGGCACACAACCCCCCTCTCGTAGTCAGTCACTCGATGACAAGAGGAAAAACATCAAACCACAGATTCATTCTTTCACTTGCTTGGTTTCGGGTGGGGAGGCAATAGTTTGGGGGCAAGTCTGCTGGAAACCCAAATTCAGGAAACAGAAACAGATGCTAAATGCAGCCACCGAGAGGCTGTGCAGATTCTGAAGGCAACCTGCCTTGCCTTTCTGGTGGAGAGATGTCATTTGGGTGGGATATCGGGAGGGGGGTGGGGGACAGGGAGTGTGGCCTGAGAAATAGCGGGACACAGCCTCTCCTAAGGGGATCCAGCGGTCCTGGGGGAGACGGAAGCAGATCTGGAGATCCTGGGTTGCCATGCCCATCTGAGGAATGATTCAGGAGGAAAAAGAGCTCACACTCCTTAGCCATACAGACCCAGATTCCACTCCCAGCTCCCTGACTCCCCCCACTCGCTGGATGACCCTAGGCCTGTCTCTTAACCTCTCTGAGCCTTACTTGCATCTCACGCTCTGTGAAGAGGTCCAAGGGGCCCCTTGATCTTGATCGCTCCATCCCCTGAACTTAGCAGGGTGCCGGTACATAGGAGGAGCTCGGTGAACAGTTGTTGACTCGATCAAAGAATGAGCAGCCATTAAAGCAACAGCGAGTTTCCAGGTATGTACCCACTGCACGGGCATAAATGGAAACAGGTGGACTACAAGTATTGGCGAGGTTGCAGGTGAGCAGGTACTGTTGACGTGGCTGCTGAGGGGGTAATCGTGCATGGCCACTCTGGCAGGCGATCAGGAGGTATCTACTAACATTTAAAGTGCGCAGAGTGTTGGGGTGCCTGGGTGACTCCATCGGTTAACTCTCGATTTCTGCTCAGGTCATGATCTCGGGGTTGTAGGATTGAAGCTTGCGTCAGGTTCCATGCTGAGTACGGAGCCCGCTTGGGATTCTCCGTCTCTTTCTCCCTCTGCCTCCCGGCACCCCCATGCTTGTGCATGCACTCTCTTTCTCTTAAAAAAAAAAAAAACAAAATATATACAAAGTGTTTCTCACACGCTGGTACCAAAAGCCAAAAATTGGAAAACAACCCATGTGCCCATCCATAGGGGATGGCTGTATGAACACATAGGGGTCGGTGAGGAATACCGCCCAGTTTTTTAAAACAGTGGGGGTTGATCACTCTATCCAGATCACCAGCAGTGAAAAGAGCAAGATGGAGAAAGATGTATCATTTACAGAGGAAAATAGTCTACCCAGAGCAACACTGTATTTTTATGGGGGCAAAGGCAGCTATGTGAGTACATGGGAAAAGATCTGGAAGTAAAGAGGCCCAGCTGGTGCCTGCGGTTACATCTGGGGAGGGGAAGTGCTTTCATTGTTTCATACGGGGAAATGAAAAAGTAAATTAAGGAGAAAAAAAAGGAATGAGCGTCCGTGAGGAATCTAGTAGGTGCTCAGCAATGCTTTGTTGACTCCGGAAAGAGACAGCGAGGGGAATGTTGTTTATCAACTCTGTGCCCACAGAGCAGTCTGGGCTTGCTGGTCCAGGCAAGGTGGCCCAGAAGGCGCTCCCCAGAGGGACTCATCGCTGCGGGGTAGGGAAAGGCCAGGGCCCACGCATGGCCTTCCCCCAGCCCAACCTCTGCCTCTAAATCGTTCCTGCTCACCTCAGCCTCCTCTCCGGCCACCCGCCGCTTGGGTCCTCAAACGTGTGTCTCCAGGCCTTTGCCTGTGCTGTGCTCGGCCAGGAGCACACTCCCTTCTTGCCCCTTGGCCAAGACCCACTTGCTCTTTACAATTCAGGTCCGAGGATCACCTCCTCCCAGAGCCTGCTCCCAGGGTCCAGCCGGCTTGGCTGGGGACCTCTTCGGTGCCAGCAGACGCTGGGCTTCCCGGGTCCCGGGCCACTGCCGAGCCTCCTGCTGGTTCTGTGTGTGCCCAGAAAGGAGATGCCTCCTCACCCAGAGAACGGGGACCGATCCCTGCTCTCGTCATGGTGCCTGCCGTTGGCGAGCGGCCCCTGAGCTGAGCACTCATCAGGCAGCCTGCTGTATGTCGTGTGTCTAGTTTCATAGCTTTTTCTGCTCTCTGTCAAACTGCCATGGCTTCTTACTGTCAACGGCTCACACTTAATTTTCCATCTATGGGGTACGGTAGGGTGGGAACCCGATCAGCTTATTAGAATTGTGTGTAAACATAGAATGAATAGGCTCCGAGCGAGGTCCTGAGGGATTTGCTGATGAAAAGGCACTGGGCCTGCCATGCTTGGAGTTTGTGCGACTGCTGTTGGGGCGCTGGATTAAGTCCACTTGCCTGAAGCCATAGCACTGGTCGGGGTGGTGGGGGGAAGCTGGGCCTAGAACCAGGTCTGTCTGGACTCCACAACCAGTGCTCTTGGAAATCCTCTTTCCTGCCCCTCCGCTGCCCTCCAGAAGCTGGTCAATCTCTACTGCACATAATCTCTGACCCGTCTCTTTCTTCACCTGTCACATGGGAATCATGGGCCTGCTGGAAGGTTCTCATCAAGTCTCCCCAGGACCAGGAGGAGCCATCCTATCTATCGTCACTTTGGAGTCATCACTCCTGGCCATTTGGCCTCCTCTGCCCTAAAGGAGAACTTTCTCCTTAGACTCAAGTGTCCCCAGCGGCACACACCTTCCCCCAGACACACAGTCATTCCTGCTGACGGGACGGGCTGGGCTGGGCTCAGGTTCTACCCCACACAACAAGGCAGCCTCCCCAGATGGAGGCCTCTGAGCGGGACTCGGCCTCCCCAAAACACCTGTTCCAAGTTCCCCTGGTTCCCGGAGCAGCGAGCTGTCCCTCAGAACTGGCTTTGCACCCATTTCAGGGGATAGTGGTGACACCCCAACGGGTCTGGGACAGCACTGAGGTGTGTCCCAAGGCCTCTACCATGAGTCATTGTGGCTCAAGAACCAGCTGTCTGGAAGGTCAGCAGTCAGAGGGCTCTTTCCATTCCCAATCCTATAGTGTTTCCCGGGCCTTAAGGACTGTCTCCAGCCCTCCCCACCTCCCAGCAAGGCCCTGCCCGATGGACTAGACCCCCGCCAACCCCTATGCCTCACCCCTGCACTCACCCCCTTGCTCTACACCAGCGCTACACGCCTCTCTCTGGTCCTCAGGCATGCCTGCCATTCCCACCACAGGGCCTTTGCACGAGCTGCTCTCTCTGCCTGGAGTCCTCTTCAGCCAGCTTTCAGAAAGACCTCAACTCTATCACCATCCAAAAGGCTTTTTCTGACTGCCTGATCTCACCCCTGCCCAAACCTCTCGTCGCTCCCCTTTCTCCATGTTGATCTCCCCCACAGTACTGACCACAATCTGAAACGATCATGTGAACTCACTGCCTCCTCTACGCTTGAAGACCCCTGAGTTCCCAGCACCTGGCAGACAGTAGGCACTCGACAAATCCCTATTGAATCAATACTGAAGGAGGGAAATAGGGGATTACCCCCATCTTGCAGAGGAGAAAACTGAGGCACAGAGAAACTAAGAAGCTTGCCCCAGGCTGCATGCTTGTTAAGGGACATATTTAAACTCAGGCCCGCTGACCACAGACTCCACGCTGTAAGCCCCGCTGCTCGGGGCTCCCCAGAGGCACAGACTCCCACGGGAAGCTCAGCGGCCCCACACGTTAGAGGCAGCCAGGACAGGGGAGCACGGGGACAGGGTACAATTTCAGGATTGCGTGTCCTGGCCAGGAGTGGCTTTTCCCAGCAGAACTTTGCCAAAGGAGGACAGAGAAACTGAAAAACCGAGCCCTGTGCGCCAGGATTTTGATTCCCCACGGCTGCTGGCTGGGCCGCTCACTTCTTGGCTGTCCAGTGGGGAGGAGGACCACCTGCATGTCTGGCTGTGGACAGAGGGCGGTCCCAACTGTCCTGTGACAAGTCGCTTGTGCTAAGCCCTTGCTCTGTGCCTGGCACTCTGCTTTGGGCTTTGCATGCACTGCTGCTCGGTAAGGTACAAAACTTCCAGGGACCTTTTTGCAGAGGGGGCAAGTGGGGCCCAGAGAGGGCAAGCTGCTTGCCTAAGGTCACACAGCTGGGAAGCAGCGGGCATGGAGTCCGCATGCAGCCCACTCTTGCCGTGGCTTCCTGCAAGCCTAGTACCTGTCCAGGGAGAGGCAGATGTTCATCAATCAGCATGTTTCCTTTTTCCTTTTGGCGTCTGGATGTGGTTTCATTCTGAACTCAGGACTTCAGAAAATGAAACCGAAGCCAGAGTAACTGTCACTGTCGGTGGTGAGGAGAACCCACGTGTGCTCAGCGACTTGTGCCTGACTCACCACGGCTTTCACAACCAGGAGCTGGTCAGCAGGGAGGAGGGGGCCAGGCCCACTGTACAGGCAAGGTCACGGACACTCAGAGATGGGCTCGGAGCCACAAAGGGCGAGGTGGAAGCCTCCTCGAGCTCATACATGAGAGGGAAGCCGGCAGAGCTGTTCCCACTCTTCCCGAGGCGGGCTCCGGATACGAATGAGTCTCTGATTTCTTTGGCATCTACTGTTTTTTCTAGCAAACACACCAGGATTTGAGATCACCAGGAATTGGGGGGGAGGGAGTTTACAGCACAGCGGACAAGGGCGAAAGCTCTAGAGGTGAGATATCCTAGAGGGGAATCTCAGCTCTCTCCCTTCTGAGCTGTGTGCACCCAGGCAAGTGACTCCCCTTCTGAGCCTCAGTTTCTGTATCTGTAAAACGGACAGATTGGATCGTTGTACCAACCCAATGATCTAAGGACTATAAAGCATTTAGCACACAGTCAGCTTAGGCCAATATATCACAGGTATCGGTAAGTGCAATGAAGGAGGGGGCTCCACACAGGCATGGATGGGAGTGTGGCAGCAAGGGGGGAGCTGTGAGAAGGCAGCCCCAGTCCCCACAAAAAGGGGTGACTCTCCCATGTAGCCATGGAAGCTATGAACGGGGGTTAGTGGGGCATATGGACCAGCAGCTATTTATAGACTTCCCTCTGCCCAGAGGCCTGCCAAGGAGACGTGCTGGCAGGAAGACAAATCTTGCAGAAGCCAGCCCAGCCTGCTGGCCTTCCCTGGGCCTGGACCCCCGCCCCCAGCTCCAGTGAGGGAGAGGTGCTACCCTTCCCCACTGCCGGCATCCAGGGGCCTGGCTTACCCCCATGAAACTCGGTCCATGTCTTCTCCGGCCTGTGTTCCTGGGGTTAGGGATTCTAGAATGGGCCGGAGGGATGAGGCCACATGGTTTCGGGCTCCAACACGCGGCCACACTCACAGGTGCCCCCAGAGGAACAACAGCAACAGCAGTAACCTGCTGAAGGCTTACGCTCCCCAGGGGCTGCTCTAAGCACTTGACCCATAATCACTCATGTTAATCCCTGCCGCCAGGAAGGAGGCACGATGGTTTTTCCTGTATCACAGAGGAAGAAACCAAGGCAAGGGGCTTAATTACACGCTCAGAGTCACAGGGCTAGAGAGGTGTATGGCTGAACTGGAATCCAGGTAGTCTGGGTCCACGGTCTGGCTTTTCACCACTACTTTATATTTTATTCATCACCCACCACAGGGCACAGCACCCGCAGATGCTCTGGAATGCCCCTGACCACCGGCACACGCATGCCTCTCCATCCTCTGTCCCACCGCCCTGCACACCAATGCACGCACACACGTACACACACGCACACACACTCTCAACCCAGGACGACGACATGGATGCTGCCAACACGCATCCAGGGAGCTGATCGGGTCCTAAGCAAGGCTGGCTCTGGGCCACCCCCTTACGTTCAAGAGGAAACACAGGCAGCCTGGGGCCAGGGAAGGAAAGCGCCAAGGAGGCGGGCAGGAGGACCTGGCACCCATCTGGACTTCAGAGACAGAGGCCTGGGCTGCAGCCTGAGAGCAGCCCATAGAGGGCAGTGTGTGCCAGTGTGAGAAGGCTGGCCGAGCCCCCAGCCTGGCCTGTCTTCTGTGTAACCCCGGGGTGACTCGGAGACTACCCACTCACTAGCCCCAACCCTTATTTGTTCTTTCTTTCCTTCAAAAATACACGTACCAGCCAGGCACCTAAGGCGTACCTTGCCACGACAGGGTCGTGGGTCACATGCAGGAATGTACAAATTATAGCTGGCACCATCAAGCCCCCATGGTCCCAAGCCAGAGTATGAGTGCCAGGTGGGGTGGTGACTTGACCCAGCAGCGGAGGGGGGTGGCGTGGGGGGATGGGGGGGTGGACATGGACTCTATAGGGAAAGGAGGGCAGGCTAGGAAAAGTCAAAGTAGGTTTTTGGAATCATCACATCAATGAACTATCTTTTTGTTGGGCTTCAAAGTGCGTTTGGAGGTGCCCAGCCATTCCTCTCCCCAAAATAAGACAGGAGGGCACGCTCGTCCAGAGCTCCCCATCTACCAGTCGCTGCAGATCATAGCCCTTCCCCCAGGGCCTCAGTTTCTCCAGCTGCTCCCCGGCAGGGAGGGCGAGCCAAGACTGCCGCCGGGACCTTGACGGCCCCGCCCGGTTTCCGAGGAACTCGGATCCGCGGTCGAGGCGCCCTTCTCGCGCCTCCGAAGGGTTCCTCCGAAGCCTGTGGTCAGGCCACCGCTTCCTGGGAAGCCCAAG
Source organism: Halichoerus grypus (assembly GCF_964656455.1). NCBI lineage: Eukaryota > Metazoa > Chordata > Mammalia > Carnivora > Phocidae > Halichoerus > Halichoerus grypus. The sequence continues at coordinate 31,787,814 of NC_135717.1, forward strand.
CCAAGACCAGGGACAGCGACAGCGATAGAAGGGGTGCAGGGGCAGCTGCCTGAGGGTTCGGGGCTGCGGGGGGTGGGGGGCAGGCGACTGGGGGAGCAGCCCCGAGGGGCCAGGTCCGACGCCGGATCTGCAGGCAGGACCCCAGATTCGGGCGGGGAGGGGTCTGACTCAAGGAGAGCAAAGGACAGAGATCTACCAGAGACCGGTGCTGGGGCACCTGGCGGGCGGCAGAGAGGGATGCGTTAGGGCCAGTCCAGAATACCCTAAAGGGCTTGGCTGCAGAAATCTGCGACCTAGGGTGGTAGTGGGGGCACAGGTGGGGGCTCCAGGTGCGGAAGGGCCATCCGAGTGATAGCGGGTCCAGGGGCGGGACCAGAGCCCTTGATGGGGGGGTCCTAGGGCGAGTGTGAAGCTGGATCAGTGAAGGGGTGGCCCGGGAAGGGTCCCCAAGTGTGTGGAAAAGGTCGAGCTCCTGCGGCTCGCGCCGCGCGCCACGGCGGAAAAAGAAACCGAAAGTGGCGCGGAAGGGCGGGGCCTGCGGGGGTGGAGCCTGAGGGGGGCGGGACCGCCACCGCCGGCGGGCCACACCTCCCGGCCAGTTTAAAAGACTGGTGCAGGGGCGGGCGCGGAGCAGAGCGAGCTGCGGCCGTGGCAGCTGCACGGCTCCCGGTCCCGGAGCATGCGCGAAAGCCGCCCCGGAGCCCCCAGCCGCCCCGCCCGCGGCGCCCCGCGCCCCGCCGCCAGGTGAGCCGGGCACCGGGCAAAGAAGCGGGAGGGAGGGCGGGAGGACAGGACAGGACAGGAGACAGCAAAGGACGGCCGAGTGTCGGGCGGGCCTCGGGGGCTGCGTGATAGGGTCGCGGCCGCCACGCCCCTGGCCCCCGGCGGCCGCACCCTGGCAGTCCCCCGCGCGCGGGGTGCCCGCAGCGCAGCTTTTCTGTCTTTGCCCAAATCGCTCGGACGAGGCGCCAGTCCCCGGCCTGGCCAGCAGGCGGCGGCCGCGGGGCGGCGAGCCGAGGGCCGGGTGGCCGGAGTCGGGGCAGGTTTCTCCCTGCACCTCTCTCCACGCCCCCCTCTTACCCAAACTCCGAGCGAGCCGGCGGCCGGACTCCGTCCCGGCCGGGCCCCCACCCTCCCGGAGGGGCTCCGCGGACGGGGAGGCCCATTTTCTAGGTGAGCCCGCGGAGGCTCCCGGGGGCCGCGCCGACTCGGTCCTGCGCCCTCGGCCCTTTCGGGTCGGCTCCCTCACCTGCCCGGGCCCGCCCCGACTCTCGGCTCACCGCCCGTGTCTCCCCCCAGCGCACCCCCGGACGCTATGGCCCACCCCTCCGGCTGGCCCCGCGTGTAGGATGGTAGCACACAACCAGGTGGCAGCCGACAATGCAATCTCCACGGCAGCAGAGTCCCGACGGCGGCCAGAGCCTTCCTCGTCTTCGTCCCCGCCCTCGTCCTCGGCGGCGCCCGCGGCCCCCGCGCGCCCGCGGCCCTGCCCGGCGGCCCCGGCCCCGGCCCCCGGCGACACGCACTTCCGCACGTTCCGCTCGCACGCCGAGTACCGGCGCATCACCCGGGCCAGCGCGCTCCTCGACGCCTGCGGCTTCTACTGGGGGCCCCTGAGCGTGCACGGGGCGCACGAGCGGCTGCGCGCCGAGCCCGTGGGCACCTTCCTGGTGCGCGACAGCCGCCAGCGGAACTGCTTCTTCGCTCTCAGCGTGAAGATGGCCTCGGGCCCCACAAGCATCCGCGTGCACTTCCAGGCCGGCCGCTTCCACCTGGACGGCAGCCGCGAGAGCTTCGACTGCCTCTTCGAGCTGCTGGAGCACTACGTGGCGGCGCCGCGCCGCATGCTCGGGGCCCCGCTGCGCCAGCGCCGCGTGCGGCCGCTGCAGGAGCTGTGTCGCCAGCGCATCGTGGCCACCGTGGGCCGCGAGAACCTGGCGCGCATCCCCCTCAACCCCGTCCTCCGCGATTACTTGAGTTCCTTCCCCTTCCAGATCTGACCGGCCGCGCTCACAGCATTAACTCGGCGGCCTTGTTACTGTTTTGTATTAATTATTTTTTCCCTGGAACCACGTGGGTGCCCTCCCCACCTGGGTTGGAGGGAGCGGGGCGTGGGGGCGAGGCGCGTCCCCCTCTCCGCTGGAGACGAGGCCGCAGACCCCTCCCCATCTCTTGGGGGGGTGCCCCCCCTCCTGGTGCTCCCTCTGGGTCCCCCTGGTTTTTGTAGCAGCTTAACTTAACTCTATCTGGGGCCAGGACCTGAATTTGTACCTCCTACCTCTTCATGTTTACATATACCCAGTATTTTTGCACAAACCAGGGGTTGGGGGAGGGTCTCTGGCTTTATTTTTCTGCTGTGCAGAGTCCTATTTTATATTTTTTACAACCAGTTTAGATAATAAACTTTGTTATGAAAGTTTTTTTTTTTAAGAAAAAAAAAAAGGTTTCTAGAGCGTGTGCTTTGCTCAAGGGATTCCCTTGGTTGTGAACGGGTCCAGGGCAGAGGGGTCCTAAGACTGACCCGTGTGGCTTGAAGGGAGTGGGACGCATGTCCTGGGGGCTGGGGAACCTGCCTGGTTCCACTCGCAGCTCTCGGGGGAAAGGAACAGCCCGTCCAGTTTTGGTATTTTGTGTTGGGTAAAATGGCAGCTGGTGTTTGAGCACTTAAAGTGTGTCAAACCCTCTTCTGTGTTCCACGGATAGCCCTAAAAGCAAGGCTCCTGTCCTCATTTTTTTTACAGAGAGAAACCAAGGCAGGGGTCCATTTGCCTGTGGCCACTCCTGAAAACACTGGGGCCTTTTCTGGCCGTCCACCCAGAATCTGTTTGAAATGGATGACAGAGAAGAAACTTCTTTCATTCTGTGATCACAGCACCTTCCAGGAAGAAGGTGGGGGTGGGGTGGGGGCTTGGTTAGGTTTTGGAAGGAGGAGTGGCACATTCTGAAACCAGGCGTGGAGAGAGACAGATTTCAGATGGGATGGGGATATAGGACTTCATCCTTCCTGCCCCCTTCTCTCGTGTACTTTTTGGTGAACACACCACTTGGAGCCAGAAAAATGCTTTGCGGTCTGTGGTGGCGGGAGGGCCCTGCTAGTGGCTTTGGGCAATTCCCTTTGCCTCTCATGGCCTCAGTGTCTACCTCTAAAATGGGTTTGCTGGAGGAGGTGGTGGCCGTGCATCACGGACGAGGCCAAGCTCTCAGGAGCCGGGGGAGGGGCGGGTGGCTGCAGGGCACTTCAGGGCTGGCCCACGTGGCCAGAAAGTGCCCATGACATGGGCTCAGTGGCTACCCCCGAGTCCATGGCCTGACAGATAAGCCATGCCGGCAACCCGGGGCTGGGTGGCCACACCCGGTGAATTGAGTCACTTTCGGGTTTAGGGTGAAACAGCCTCACGGACATGTTGCGCTTCATTTTTAGAAGTTGGACTGGCCCTCGGCAGCCTTGGACGTGCTGATGATGGAGTGTCCTAATATTTAATAATACCTTTCAGGCTTGAAAGTGCAACATAAAATTGATAGAGAACTGGAACAGCCGAGGCCTGTCTTGGGGATTAAATAGGTTCCAGGCCTCAAGGTTAAGGATGGCCGGGAGAGATTTAGGATCTCAGAGAGCTTTGGCAATTGTATCCTTTAAAAGGTGGGGTGGGATGGAAGGTGGTGATGCCTTCTCTCCATGCCTCTAAGGAGCGACTGCTTTTCTCTTCACCACCTCCCTGCCCTTCGTTCACTGCTGTGTGGATCAAGTCCCGTCGTCCTGCTGACTTTCCCTGTCTCACCCCTTACACTCCTCAGCTTGGGTAGTGCCTGGAGAAACAGGGAGAAATCCAAGAAGGCACTGCTTGGGCATCCCGCAGACACAGCAAGCGCTTAACGGTATGGGGGGTCCTGTGCTACCTTGTTTAATCTTCCCAGCCCGCCTGTGAGTTAGAAACCTCTCTCCCACTTTACAGAGAGCAAGACTGAGGCTCATGAGAGGCAAAGTAGGGCACACGGTAAGTGGCAAAACCAGATTTTCAAACTTAATGCCGTTTCGGAGGCTGGGTACCACTCGGCAGCCTGGCCTCCCAGCGAGGACCTAACAGGTAGCTGCTGCCAGCATTTATAAATAGCATGATTATGCAGGGGCCGTTCCAGCCCCTAGTACCTATATGAAAACACTCAATCTTTCCCCCCAGCCTTATGATTTGGGTACTGTTAACATCCCCATTTCACAGATGAGGAAACAGGTCCTCATCTAAAGAGAAACAAATTCGTTTACAATATTTACATGGCTTTTTCATCCTTCTAAAAAAAAGCTTTAAAAATTACATCCTCACTGCACAAACCCGCTCCACTTATAAAACCGGGAGCGGGATGGCGAAGAATAAAGGCCCCTCTGATCACATTGCCCAGAGCTGGCCCCTTCTCTTTGTGCGTCATTTTTTTTTTTTAATCCATACCAACATATGTACAGTGACCTAAAGTGACCCAAAAGCCCCCGGGAGCCACGCACTGCCCCGTGTGACTGCGATCTTGTGCACACGCACCGGCCGCAGGGAAAAGCATGGGGGGGTAGCGGGGGACGGGGAGGATTGGCGGGGGGAGGGGAGCAGAGAAGCAGTGTGTGCTGTGTGGCTTCCCTGGTGGTGCAGATGTTCTCTCAAACCTCAGCTTCATGATTCAGCAGGACTGACGTCAATTTACAAGAATGAAAAGTGAGAGGAGAGTTGGTGCACGGCAGTGGGGGTGGGGTCGGGGGCCCAGGTGCGGCTGAGATACCCTCCCCTCTGAAAGTGGGTGAGCTGGGCATCGTGGGGCAGGCAGAGAGCGGGAAAGCAGCAGCTCTGGGGCCCGATGGGGGAACAGGTGCGGGAATGGCCGCAGACCTGCACCCAAGCCGCCCCTGGGCTGGGGACTCTGATCCCCGTTTTTAGAGATGAAGAAATGGAGGCTCAGAGAAGTAGAGCCACTCACTCAGGGTCACACAGCTCCAAAGCGACAGCCAAGACTCACCCCAGGTCCGACCCACTCTAAAGGCAACTGGTTTCTTAAGGAGTGGAGGAGGAATCCTGGGAAAATGCATATTCACAGGTCTCACTTCCACCTGCTCGATCGTCCCAAGCTTATGAGCGGAACTGTTACTGCCCCCCCAAGCCCAGGCGGGAGGAGAGCTGAGCCTCTTGCTGGGGTGGTGCACGGAAGGTGGCAAGACATCAGGGCTCAGTAGGTGATAGCTGAGCTCCATAGAACACACATTCCCCGAGCACCTACTATGTTCCAGGCATTGCTCTGAGCCCAAAGGATCCAGGAATGAATGGTCCCTGCTCTCGTGGCATTAACACCCAGACACCCAGGGCCTCGGACAGTAAATAACACAGGAGGAAACTAAAGGAACAAGAGCATTCCAAGTAGTGACAGCACTCAGATTAAAGCTCAACAAGGTGGTCGGACAGTGGGGTGGGACTCTGTTAGAAAGGTCAGGAAGGCTCCTCTGGGGTGACACTGAAATCATGCCTGGAATGACAGGAGGAGCCAGCCCAGACACCATATTCCAGGGCCGGGGAACGGCAAGTGCAAAGGCATCTTGGGTTGGGAACCAGTTGAGCCTGCTGCAGAACCTGCAGAACAGAGGCCGGCGGAGCTGGAGGGGACGGAGTGGAGGCAAGTGCAGGAGGGGAGGAGGGATGGGTGGGCAGGGGCCGGAGCCTGGTAGGCCGTGGTGACCACGGGGCACTGGCAGTGTGATGGGGAGCCTGGGGTGACCTGATCCATTCTGTGTTGTGACCAGACCCTCTGCCTAAGGCAGGGAGGCCTGGGGAGATGGCCTTAGGCTTCTTGCCTTCTGGGCAGACTTGGGGATGCGGTGGGATGGGGGCGTGGCTTATTCTTAACCAGACCCCTCAGCTCTCACCAGTCAGGAGAGGCAGGGACAGCGAGCCACAGGACCTGCCTGGCCAAGCACTGGGACGGAGTGTGGACCAGGTCTGGAGTGGCCAACCCTGGGCAGACATCAGTCAGAAACCCCAAGCCTGGATCTAACAGAGCCCCTGGGCATGGCCCAGTGAGGGGCTTCTTGGAGCAGGGGTCCCGCCGGCCACCTGTGCTGGGCAGAGCCGGCCTCAACTTTGGGGAAGGACGTACAGCACCTGGAAGGAGGTGGCTTGGGGCCTCCACCACCATCATCCAGAGACTCCCCGGGGCTCAACATGCACGTGGCCTGATTCTGGAGGGCCTCAAGGTCTCGCAGAGAGTGCAGTCTTCAAGGAAGCCAATTCACACAAGGACAAGGGTGCGAGCGGTGGGTGCTCACCCTGCCCCTCCCAACTGTGCTCTTGGCCCTGGGGCCTGGCTGGCCGACAGCCTTCATGGGAAATTTGGGTTCCACGCTCTCCACTGACTGCTTCTCCGCAGTACTAACCTCCTCCCCAGCCCCCACGCACATACCCCATGTGGGGTCGGCAGCGCCAAGCCCCTGTCCTCCAATGCTCCCGCCGTGCTCAGGAGGAAGCCCCCCTCCCACAAGGACTCACGAGGCCTGCAGGTGCCCCCCCAACACACGCAGCCCACGTGTCTGGCCTCAGCACTCACCGCTCCCTCCTGCCACCGGGCCTTTGCACACACCAGGCCGCTCCTCGTACGTCGTGGGTGGTGTTTCCCAGCCTGGGCAATGTCGCCCGCGCCCAAGGCCCAAGGGCTCCGAAGGGCTCCCGCGCTCAGGGCGTGGCGGCGCGGGCCCATGACGTGACGGCCCCGCCCTCACCTGCAGGCAGGGGACTCCAAGCAGGCTCTGTGGGCGGCGCTCTCCGCCTCCGCTTGGTCCCAACGCCCCCCTGTGCGTGCCGCGCGCTGGCCGTCTTGGGGCTCCCAGGGCCCTGGCATACCCCTGAGGCCCAGAGGGTACATGTCCTAAAGAACTCGGGGACCAGAAAGCGCTTCCACCCGATCCCAGTCCACACCGACCCTGGACCGCCCCAACTCACCCAGCCCTTAGGTTCCGAACACTGTCTTCCTCACTTGGAAATGACGAATAGCTGTACCCACCCCGGGGGGTGACATTAAGTAAAGGGGTACCGATTAAGGCTCAATACACCATAGTATCCAATAACTGCCACGGGCCCTCTCTGCTTCTTGATTCTTGCACTTCTACTGTTGTTGTTGTTGTTTTTAAGATTTTATTTATTTATTTGACAGAGAGACACAGTGAGAGAGGGAACACAAGCAGGGGGAGTGGGAGAGGGAGAAGCAGGCTTCCGGCCGAGCAGGGAGCCCGATGTGGGGCTCGATCCCAGGACCCTGAGAAGGCAGGCGCTTAACGACTGAGCCACCCAGGCACCTGCACTTCTACTGTTTTAAAATAATGGCCATTTACTAAGCACCTCCTGGGTGCTAATACTTAGGCCAGGCTGCCTTGCAAAGAGACAGGCTCAGAAAGGCGAAGGGATTGCCCCCGTGGGTGTGTAAATAGCCGAGGCACTCTGACTGCAGGTGCTTGATGCCCAAGCCCATGATCTTATCCACTGCAATGCTCGACAGTTCATATGGCTATGTCTCGTTTCTGCCGCTCAGGACCACCCTGGAGGATGCTCACAGCCACGGAAGCAGCCAGGGCTCAGAGCATCTCACTTGCCTGTCGTTTCCCCACAACACAGGCTGGAGAGGCAAGAGAGGCGGTGGGCTGGTACCGTCTGTGCAAGGCTACGTCCGGATTCAAGCGTCGGAGAATGGCCAGGGCCGCCTGGTCATCAGAGACCCTGGCGAGCAGCTCTGGGTCAGCCCTGGCAGCCGGTGGGGGGCCATGGATGCAAATGAGGATGAGCAAGGACAGGGATGCTATGAGCCAGATAGCTGGATCCTGTGCAAGAGCAGGCCTGGGAGGGTGACATTCAGGGCTGGCCCCACCTGGGGGCCTGCAGGGGCCTGTGTGGTGAGCCATGTACTCCCTGCCACACCTGGGTGCATCTGGGAAGCGCAGCCAGAAGTATGATGAGGCAGAGGAAGGCAAAGGGCCTGTGTAGGTCAGCCTTGGAGGGCCCCTCCCCACCCACGGTTTGCTCTGGGAGGCAGCTTGGAGGAGCAGAGACAGCCGGGCCCCAGGACCTGCGTTTGAGCCCTGCCTCTGTGGACTGTGTGACTTCGGTGACCTCACCCATACAATGAAAATTAGACTCAGACCCCCTCTGCCCTGCTTCACAGGGCCGTGAGGATCAATGGTTCAATATAAATGGAAACAAAATGGATCACCACCCAGATAGAGGAATTACAAGAATTCCTTATTGTTTTGCATCACAGAGACGGCCCAGGCGTCTTTGAATCAGCATAGGCATTAAGTCAGGCAAACCTGGTTTCATTCTCAGCTTGCCATTTATGAAGAACACCAGGGGCTCCCAGCTCACCCACATCAGATGCTCACTGCACGCCCCTAGGCATCATTGTATGTCATCCATGCCCATTATCTTATTTAACCCTTGCAAGAGCCCTAGGGAACAGGTGTAATTATTATCATCCTCATTTTGCAGATGAGGCTGTTGAGCACAGAGAGGTTAAATAGAGTGCCCAGGGTCACACAGCAGGCAGGTAGCGGAGGCCAGGGCATTCGAACGCGGGCAGCCAGAGTTTATAACCATTTCCTCATTTGATGCTCCAGGCCGAGCTCCTGGAGCTCCACTTGTATGATCTTTGCCAGACCTATCCAGGTGCCATCTGTTCTGTTATTCAATTATTATCTCCTTCAAATCGAGTCACTTGGTTTCCCTAAGTGAGCTTCATTACCACACAGGGCAAGCCAGCGAGAGGCAACCCCGGAAAAAATGTAGTGCAGTCCCAACAGCGTTTATGTTCTAGAACGCTGCATCTTGGTGTCTGGCTCCGCTGTGACAGGTCCGCTCTGTGTGTGGTTGGGAGGGAGGGAGAGAGGGAGGAGGGGGGAGTGACAAGTGTCAGAGAGGTTCAGAGAGGTGCATAGGGCGCACTAGCACCCATCTCAGACCTTCTGGACTTCAGCGGAAAGATCCCGAGAGGATGCAAAGGGGAACTCGCTGTCTTTATGGCGGGGTGGCGGGGGGGTGGCGGGGTGGAGGTTCTATGTTTTATAAAAATGTTCCTGCGTCCCACCAGGAGATCATCATGCAGAGAGCCTCGGGGACCCCTGTCACACACCGGGGAGACAGGGTCCGGCACGACTGCCAGCTGTGTGGCCCGGGCAAGCAATGCTTTCGCTGACTCTGAGTCTTAGTGAAATGGGGTAAACATCTGGATCTCAGAGGGTCTGGAGGCATGAAAGGCAGGGCTATAAATGATTCGGGACACAGAGCTCGAGATCAATAAGAGGCGGGAGCCTGCAGGACAGGCTGGCCCCGTGTCAGAGGACACTGAAAGTGAAACCCCTGCCTGCCCAGCCTGGGCTCTTTGGTGCCATCTGTCTCATCTCTGTCCTCTGGGCTAGCCTGGTGACAGGAAGGGTCGCAGTTCCTGGAAGGTGAGTCAAAGTGAAACTCCCTCAGGTCCAGCCAGGTGGGCAGGTGTTGGGGGGGCAGGGGCAGGAAGACACACTTGAACCTTCAGGCAGGCTTCCCCTGTCCTGGATTTGAGATGGGGAAGCTGAGGCTCGTGATGTGGGTGCCAGCCCCCTCTGCAGGCTCTAGGAGGGAGCTGGGTGTGATGGCTCACGTTGCAGACTTGATCACCTCCCACCCCTGGTCACACGCACCCTGAGCTCCCAGTGCCAGTGGGTATTCCTCTGAGCTCCCCCGTATCTAGCACTTTCTAGGCAGGTACCAGTATTGTCTCATTTTACAGACAAGGCAACTGAGGCTAGGAGAGGTTAAGCTCCTTGTCTATGACCTCACAGGTGGTAAAAGTGGTAGAGGCAGTATGTGAACCAAGTAAGACAATTCCGCAGTACCCCAGGGGCTCCCAACTGCTAGATATTAAAATAGGACCCCTTTCCCATGGGATCTGAGGTCCCTCACCATCTGGCCCCAAGGTACATTTCTAGTCCCACATCGTGCCCTTCACATTCCCCATCTGCTTCCGTCATCCCCAATTTCTCATCATTTCTTAGGCCTTTCGAGCAACCTGAGAAGCCTCTGATGTTTCTCTTGCTTCCTTTTCACTTGGCAAACTCCTACTCAACCTTCAAAGCCCAGCTCAGTCCTCACCCCGCCCCCCAAGGAATTCCTCCTTGATTCTGCAGAGCCATCACTGCCTTTGTTCCTGCCTCCGTTAAAGCCCACATCAGAGTGCTGAGAGGTTTGCTCTGTGTTCTACACCGTAAGTGCCAGGAAGGCGGAGTTTTTGTTAGCTGCGTGATACAAGCAAGTTACTTAGCCTCTCTATGCCTCAGTTTCCCCATTATTATCATGGCTATCTCCAGGACTGTTAGGGGAGTAAATGTGTTAATATCTGTAAAGTGTTTAGAAGCATGCCTAGTAGAAACAGAGTTCTCTAAAAACATAATAACAGTTCCATGGTGAGTACCTATGGCAAGATGAACTGAGGAGCAATGAAGAGAGAAGGGTGTACCAGGGCATGCAGGTGAAGGATGCTCCAGGTACAGGGGGGCCACCCTGGCGCCCCTGGCCCCCCACGGGACATGTTGGGCACAATACTGGCAAAAATTCTCTTATGTGTTTATTACAATGTGCATTAGGGGGAAAAATGTATCACATCAAACATGAGATGTGATGACTATTATCACCTGAGACAACACTAAAGTAGGTATTTAGATTTTTAAAAAGTCGGGTGAGGGGCATTTGTTTAGAAAATGTGGTAAGCATTGTCTTAGGTGAATGGTGGAGTATGGGGAATGCAGGACAAATAAAAGAAAATGAGAGAGACAGAGATGGGGAGGGGCCGGAGAGATGGGAGAGGGGCCAGACAGATGGGGGGGGCAGAGAGACAGGGGAGGAGCCAGACATGGGGGAGGGGCCAGAGAGATGGGGAGGGCCTAGAAAGATGGGGGAGGGGCCAGAGAGAGGAGGAAAGGGATGGAGACAGAGGCTGAGAGAAGGAGGCAGGCAGACATGGAGCCACAAAGGGAAGGGGAGTGGAGGGAAGGGGGAGGGGAGACGAAAGATGAGAAGGAAAAAAAGGAGAAAGGAAAGAGAACAGAGAGGGCCTAAGAATAAAAGAAAGCACCCTTGGATGGTGAGTGGGTGAAGAAGTCATTAATCCAAGGCACGTAAAAAATAGAGGGCGAACGAAGAAAGGGAAGGCGTTGGTGGCCCGGCAGGGTGTCAGACCCTTAGCCCTGCAGTCCACCGCCGCCCCCCAAACTCCCACCCTCATGGCTGCCTGGCTGGGGCCCGGCGGGACCTCTCTGGGCTGCAGGCCTGGTTCAGGCCCCGAAGAGGTGGCTCTGTCTTTGACCCTCGACCCTGGGAAGCCCAGCCTGCCACACCCTCCCCGCCCACCCGGGAACCTCAGGCACCTTCTGCAGTCCAGCCCAGAAAACTGAAAGTAAAAGCCCGTCCTGAGCTTTGCCCCAGCCTTCCTGTTCCTCTGCTGGTTTCTTAGAAATCAGCTGCCTGGGCGTCCAGCTGCCACCCGGACTTCATCCCTCCCCGAAGGCCCCTTCACCCTGGTGGGTGCCACACTACCTCAGAGACAGGGCCAGAGGCCTGTGCCGGAGCAGGGGACCCCCAGGAAGCGTGGGGGTCAGGCGTTCACCCCACAAACCTTTATTCACGCCTCCTGAGAGCAGATGACTCTGAGTGGCCCGGAGTTGGGAGAAGGACTTAGGGAGGGCTTCCGTGTCCCTGGATTCAGGCCCCAACAGGAAGGTGGCTGCAGGGTTGGTGGAGGACACCCAGAAACCAATCACACCCGGGGCCCAGGAATCATGGGGAGGAGGGTGCGAGACACCAGGGGAGGCTCCCTGGAGAAGGTGCTGTCAGAGTCTTCAAGCCTGAGTGGGAAGGGGTTCACCTGGGCGGCCTCCGTGGGGAAGGGCATCTGAGGCAGAGGGAACAGAATGTACAAACTGACCTATGTGATTCCCCACAATCCATATAACTGCCCCCAAAGTACTCGTGTGTCTCCATTTTTTGCAGGCGAAGGAACTGAGACTCAGAGAAGTGTAGCGGTTTATCTGCCCAAGACTCCCGGCTGGAGTGGAGGTCCAGATGCAGCCCGTGTTCCTGAGCGGGACTCCAGGGGTACCTGGGTCCTCACCCTGCCTGTCTCGCCCGGAGCACTCCCTCTGCCCCAGGCCCCCCCCCAACCGGCTCCCACACACTTCACTGAAATCCTCTACACCGCTCCGTGGGAGGGAAACTGAGGCCCAGGGAAGGGAAGTGGCCTGCCTAAGTCACACAGCCTACTGTGGGTCAGAGTTAGGATTCAGGCCCAGGTTTGCGGGGCCTCAAAGTGCCGCCTCCTTCTCTGTGAGGCATTGGGGCCCTTACAGAACACACACCTGAGCTGACAGTCTCTGTCCCCACATTCTAAGGAGGTGGAGGGGACGGCAAGTAATAATCTTGGCGGCTAGGAAGTAGGGTCCACATGTGGTGTACTATGAGCCAGAGGTTTGCTCAGGGAACTGCCCTGCTGGTTCTCTGGGGTCCTGAATGGGCTGTCAGTCACTCACTGGCCGCAGGTGGATGTGGACCAGACCTGGCCCATCGGAGCTCCCCATGCCTGTTAGTAAGCACATGACCCAAGCTGGACCAATCAGACACCCTTCTGGGACTTTTCTGCCGAAACAAACAGGAACTCTTTCCCCTAACCTGCCTGCCCCCACCCCCTGCAGCCACTGTGCCCATTGAATCAACAGAGATGAAGAGAAGGAGCAGGAAACAGAGTTCTGATGCATTGTGTGAGCCCTGCATCCAGCCGTACCTGAGCTCCACCTCTGCACTTACCTGTTACACAAACCACAGGTTTCCATTTTGGCTTATCTTCATCTTTGTGGCACTTGACACCCAAAGAGTTTGAAGAACAGCCAGGGTCCGGGGTCAGGTCTGGCTGGCGTAAAGGGTAAGCAGGTGAAATGGAGCCAAGAATCCTAAGAAGAGACAAAACAACCCTCTCGTCTGGAAGAATGAAGACTAGTTTTGCCAGGATCGGGGGCCCGCAGTGATCCCCACTCTCACTGGTGTCCACCCTCCAGGAAAGGTGGGATGCAGACACTTTCACACTTCCGGGTCCACGGTTGCTGTGAATAACGGACTTTTTTAACTTTGGAGAAAAAAATTCCACGTTAAAAAAAAATTTCCTTCCCATTTTTTTTTTCTTTGAACAGACTATTTTTAGAGCAGGTTGAGGTTCACATTGAAATTGAGTGGAAAGCACAGAGTTTCCATATACCCACCGCCCCCCACCACACAGTCCTCCCCCACTGCAACATCCCACACCCGTCCACATTCTTTCCTAACTTTCACATCTGTTTCTAAATTTATAAAAGAATCTACCAATCACATTGGTATTAAATACATTATATTTTCTTCCTGATTTCTATAGATTACATATATTTTTTCTTAAAAAAAAAAAAAAGACAGCATTCTTTATGACCCATATTGTAAACCACTTTTTCCACTTAGCATTTCATGAGCAGCCTTCCAAGTCATGGGTTGACAAGGTAGGGATGATTGTACCCATTTGAACAGTGAGTCAAGCAGGGATTGAGGAAGGGGCCCAATATTGACCTCGTGAAGCACATTTCATCGGATGCGCTCAGCTGTCCACTGAGGTTTTATTCCATTTTCATGGATGGGCAAGCTGCTGTTCAGAGAGGGGACGTTACTCTGGTGGCCGGGGGGTGGGGGGGGTGGTCCCTGGGCAGGGTGGGGAGGGGCCGCTGGTCGGCAGCCACGAAAGTAGGCACCACAGAGTCTCTGGGAGCTTTATCGTCACAGGTGGGGAGGCTGGCCCTCCTCCAAGGAGTCCTCAGAGGTGACACAAGTGCTCCAGTCCCCGAGGGAAAGGCTTGTCTCACCCCTGCCTCAGTCAAACTGCTGATCCTGGGGACACCCTGCCAGGATCCATCTGATGCAGAAATGCTCTGTACCTCTGGATCATTCTCACACGTGAGTGCACGCTAAGTAGCTGCTACATGCCGGGCACCGCTGGGAGCCGCACACACATGGTCTTAGTTCATCCTTCTTACCACCCTAGAGGGGCAGGGCTGTTATTATCCCCATTTCTCAGATGAGGAAGCTGAGGCCCCGGGGAAAGGGAAATGCCTTGCCCAGGGTCACACAGCTAACATGTGGCAAAACCGAAATTAGACGTCAGTGAGTTCTGAGTCCAGACCGAAGCGTCCACATCCAGGCTGGGTCCTTGATTTTGTAAACTGTTAACTACACACACACACACACACACACACACACACACACACACACATACGCACACACATGTCAACTGGCTGACTGGTCTTGAGTGGTGTACCCCAGAGCTCCAGCCCCCAGCTACGTCCTTCTTTCCATCTTCCTGGATTCCTTCCTAAGAATCCAGACAACCTGCTTATTGCAAGGAAGGTGAGCCCATCGGGCAACAGCCGGAATCCCAAACAAGTCCTGGATTAAGACGTTAAGCAGGTGCCCAGGTGACATCGAAGACATTAATGGGCAGTCCTCCAATGGGGTAAAAAGAACCAGTTGCCCCAGTACAGGCTGACTTCCAGCCTTAACACTAGAGATGAGTCCGAGCTTGAGATGAACCGTGAGCACATTCCAGGCTGGCTCACGTGGGCACGAACGGTTTGCCTGCACAGGGCGCCCGCTCAGGAATCACGGGTGGCACTGAGCGTGGGTGACAATGAAGAATGCTTACAACCACCCCAGGTGCACGTCTTGTGCTCAAGACATGGGAGTTGCTACCAGGTTTGAAAGGGGAGAATGGGTGACACCATTAGTGACCTGTGTGCCGAGACCATCACTGGTGGTGTATGATCTGTAATAGGTGCTGTAGGTACTGCGATATAACCTAAGGGCTCTTCTTTACTTAGCACTTCTTTTTTTCCTATTTATTTATTTATTTATTTTGAGAGAAGGAGGGGGGTGGGGCAGAGAGAGAGAGAATCCCAAGCAGGCTCTGTGTCCAGTGCAGAGCCCAACATGGGGCTCGATCTCACAATCCTGAGATCATGACCTGAGCCGAAATCAAGAGTCGGAGACCCAGGGGCACCTAGGTGGCTCAGTCGTTAAGCATCTGCCTTCGGCTCAGGTCATGATCCCGGGGTCTTGGGATTGAGCCCCGTCTCGGGCTTCCTGCTCCATGGGAAGCCTGCTTCTCTGTCTCCCACTCCCCCTGCTTGTGTTCCTGCTCTCTCTGTCAAATAAATAAAATTAAAAAAAAAAAAAAGAGTCAGAGACCCAACCGACGGGGCAACCCAGGCACCCCCATTTAACATTTATTAAATGCAGGCAGGTGCTAAGCATTTCACAGTATCTCGTGCAATTCTTAAAACAGTCTCCCGGGTAGACCTGGTTAGGCTGAATCACATGAAATCGCCGTTTTTACAGGTCAAAAGACTAGAGTCCTGGCCATTTCATCGGGTTCCACCTAATCGCATCTTCATTTCGCCTTTAAGTCAGCCCCTACCTGCAGGGCCTGGAGGCTCCCGCCTGTTCAGAGGATTCAGACTCTGTCCTTGGCTCTTCCTCCTCACCCACCTTGTCTTTCTGGCTACCCAGGCACCCACCACCCCGCCCCGTTGCGGCAGGGTCTATATTTACAGCGGGGGTTTCTGTGAACTGAGGAAGTGACTTACTCCAGAGTCATCACAACCACCCAGAGATAACCACATCCATGACCCCTGAGTTTCTGACCGGCCCCCTCGCCCCTGCCAAAATGGGATTTCTTCCCCCTTCTGGATCTCCAAGGCCAGTAAGACAAAAAACCGAAATGGGGTGCCCATGTGCCAAGCGGCCGCGGTCTGGCGGGCAGATGAGACGGGGAGGGGGGGAGGTTTGTGTCCATTTACTGCCAGTAACACCGAGGCGGATCTGTGCCCAGCCCGGCTGCCAGGAGTGGGAGTCAGGGGGGCAGCGGCAGGGGGAGGGGTGGGTTTCTCGCCACCCGGGGGGCCCAGCCTTGTCCAGCCCAGCCTGAGCATCCCGGGGGCTGTCGGAGGGACGCTCTGGATGGGCTGTGCCCGCAGCTCCCGGGGGATGTCGCTGAGCTGCCAGCCCAGTCAGAGGGGCACGGGGGGGGGGGAGCGGGGGGGTGTTTCCAGGTAGTCAGACTGAGACAGGGAGGGGGGGCGGCTGCGGGGACAGCGGAGGAGGAAAGGGGCAGCGGGGACCGTCACACACAGCCGGTCTTCTTCGGGGAAGCCGCCGAGTCGGAGTTCCAGGAACCGATAACGCTTGTTGAAACCTCTTTCTTGTGGCCTGGTCGCGTCACATGGCTTGGTGGGGACCAACGTCAGGCAGGGCTGCAGGTCTGGGCTGGCTTGTCCCCTGGCAGAACTGCCATCGTCTGCTCTCCCCAGAGGCTGAGGGATCCCAATAGGGCTTGGGCAGGAAGGCAGATGTCTACGGGGGGGGGTCACCCACAACACACACACCTGGCCCAGGTGAGAGCAGGTGTATTGTCCCCAATTCCCCGACCCCTGGCTGCTTTCCTCCCCCTCCTCCCCCCCCCACATCCTCCTGGGGCTGGTTCAGCCTTCGATTCTCCATCCGGCAAATGGGCTGAGGATCCCTAGGCCACAGGGTTGCCGTGAAAGCATCCAGCAGGTGCTGAGGAGGAATCTGGAAATTCTCTGTTCCTTGCCCATGAAGGCAAGATGGTGTCTCTCATCCTTCCGAGCAGGGATTCTCCGCCTCAGCACTGTTGACTTTCGGGGCTAGGTCATCCTTTGCTGTGGGGGCTGTCCTGTGTATTGTAGCAGGCCTGGCCTCCACCCACTAGACACCAGTAGTACCCAAAACGACCCCCCCACCCCGGTTGTGACACCAAAAAAAGTCTCCAGATGTGGTCAACTGTTCCCTGAGGGACAGAACCCTGATCTAGATTCACTGCCCGGCACATAGAAGGTCCTGAGAAATTCGTATGTCTTCAGTCTTGACAGCGGAGCATGTCTGGTTAATTTTTATACCCCACCACCTGGCATCATGCAGGTGCCAAGGGATATTCTGGGAAGCCCTTAGCCCTCCAGTCTCTAGCAGCCTCTCACCCCACACCCTTAACAAACATACCATCTAAATAAAAAGTGTGCGGGAGGACTTGAACTCGAGGAGGAGAGGCTGAATTGAGGGTGGGGGTCAGGCTTGACACAGGGGACGAAGGGAAGGACCACATGCCTGTCAGCAAGGCACCCCCTTCCCCATGCCCCTGCTTGGTCCTTGGAAACCAGTAGCCCTGCTCCCCACCACACCCCAACCCTACAGGAGGCTGGAGGTCCTCTTCAGAGCAACCGACCTGCCCCGGAGAAGACCTTTTGCATGCTGACTCTGGGATCCTGCAACGCCAGCCAGCCCCTGCCCCATCTCCTGGATGAGACTCACCTGTCCACACGCCCTGCCCACAGGCACGGAGCTTCCATAACCTGTTCTCAGCTTCCTGTGCTTTAACGTGAACTCATAGCCAAGGATGACCGGACACTCAAGGCAGGCTTATAAAATGAAAGAGACCCAACTCAGCAGAGGAAAAAAAAATTCCCTAGATAACACACAATGCTAGGGGTTGAGACAATCAGGACAGCAAAAAGCCCTGAGAAATAAAAGACGTTGCATGTGTCTAAGAAAAGAACACGAGGCTTTATAAAAGAACATTGGGATATGGGCGCTGGAGCGGAAGTTTCTGGAAATCAAAAAGATTGAAAATATGAGAGACGAGACAAGAAAATGAGAGGAATACTGCACAAGCTGTCACATCCGACTCCTCGGAGAGGGAACAGAGAAAATGGAGGGAAGAAAGGTCCCAAACAGAAGGACACACGAGCTTCCATGTTGGAATAGCTCAGCAACCAGCACATTCGTATTTTGCTTCTGCAGAACAAATCATCCCAATTCTTAGCATGACAGCTGGAAGAATCCTAAAACAGCGCCATCATCTCCCACGACCCTGGCCCATCCCCAGGACCCCAGGACGTGCATGGGACAGATTCTGCTCCTGTGATTAGGTTACACTATAGGGTTCAGCTGACTCTACCGAGTGGGGATAATCCAGCAGGCCTGACTTAACCTGGTGCCGGAAGAGAGGAGGTCAGGGTGTTTGATGCCCGAGGAAGATTCGATGCACTGTTGCTGGAGCGGAGGTGGGGGAGAAGGAACCACGTGTGGAGGGAGCGTGGGTCACTCCTAGAGCTGAGAGCAGCCCCTGGCTGATATCCCGCAAGGAAACAGGGACCTCAGTCCTACAACCATGGGGACTGAAATCTGCCAAAATCCAGAACGAGCTTGGGAGTAGAGATGGGGAGACACCTTCCACCAGCAAGATCAGAATCAGGCTGAGAGGAATACAAAAAACACCCTGAGCCCCCAGGATCTTAGGCTCGAGCAAGAGGGGCCCAGAGCAGGGGCTCAGGGAGGGTCTGGAGCCCCAGTCGATGTGGAAGGGTCTGACGCCTGAGCTGTGAGGAATCCCGTCCTCTCTGGGCTGGTCCAGTCCCTCGGGCTCCCTGCCACCATCTGCTTGCTGCTCAGGAGGCCTTGGTCCACTTGTGTGATCCGTGGTGTCCCATGGCTCCGCTCCAAGTCTCTGCAGCTCTCCCTGTCACGTGCCCCCAGGGGAGGACACATGAGACTCAGCAGAGGTGCCAGGAAGTAGCGCACCCTGAGTCTGGCCCTGGGTCAGGCCCCATCTGGCAGATTCAGGAGCAGAGACGTGCTAGAGGACAGGGACAATCCGAGGCCAGTGCTGGGATGTGAGTGCTGGTCCTGAAGTTCAAGGCCTGGAATCTGCCAGCTTCGAATTAGAGTCCCATCACGGCTCCTGGAGTATGGCTGGGAGCAAGTTTCCTTCCCTGAGCTCGTAGATCTCAGCCGGGAAATTGGAGTAACCCCGACATTTACCTCATAGGGGCATGTATGCGTTCATTCTTTCAACAAACATTGATTGAGCACCTACTACGTGCTGGGCATTCTTCCTGGTTCTGAGTTCTTAGCAGCGACAAAAACAGACCAAGTCTCCTCCCCTTAAGGACCTCACAGTCTAGCAGGGGGAGATGCAGACCATAACCATTAACCATGCTAAGGAGTTTGTCAGATGTGGCTGAGTGCTATGGAGTAACATAATGCTGGCAGGGGGACTAGGAAGTGCCAGGTGTGGGTTGCTATATTATTCGGATGGTCAGGGGAAGCTTTTCTGAGCAGAGAGCTGAAAGAGGTGAGTGAGCTACCTATTTGGATATGGTAAGAGCATTCCAGGCAGAAGCAAGAGCAGGTGCAAAGGCCCTGAGACAGCATGTTCAAGGAAAGAAGCAAGTGTGTCTGGCACAGTGTGAGTAAGGGGGTGAAGAGGAGATGAGGCCAGAGAGGTGGGGGGTGGTATTAGATCACAGAGGCACTTGTGGAAGGAGTTTGGCTTTTATTCAGTGGGATGGGAGTGTTCTGAGCAGAGGAGCTGCTGGGAGAATCAAATGAGGTGCACATAAAGCACTCAGTAGTATGCCTGGCACGTAGTGGGGGCTCCATAACTTCTGGCTCTTACTATGACCATTGTTATTATCATTGTTTATTATTATTGTTTTGGTACTAGGCAGCAAATTGGAAGCTATTAAAAACTATAGCAATGCAAATTTTCATTGCTTGACAGAGCTTTTAAAATATTTTCAACTTGCTCGCATTAAGCATGAACCTCGTAGAAGGTAGGTTTCATTTCTTCATTTTTGTGAAGCCTAAAGCTCAGAGAGATTAAGAGACTCACCTGGTGCTGCACAGTGAGAAAGGGTGGCGTCCAGGTCATCAGAACCCAGGGCTTCTGGACCCAGACAGATGGCTGCTGGTTCAACCTCTGGGGCTGAGTCTTGGGTGCTGTGGGCAGGGGGTGGCCCCAGCATGACACGGAAGGCATAAGCTTGGGGGCTGTACCCGGGACTCTCAAGTATCACTGAAGAACCCCCGAGCCCTGACCTGGCCCATTCAGGCAGAGGATGTTCACAGGGACGAGAAGAGGTCCCAGGGCATCGTGGAGGATGCTTTGGTCCAAGCAGCAGGAAGCCTGATGTGAAGTGGCTTAAAGAAGCTGGAGATGGAGGGGCACCTAGATGGCTCAGTCGGTTAAACGTCCGACTCTTGGTTTCAGCTCAGGTCGTGATCTCGCAGTCGTGGGATCGAGCCCTGTGTCAAGCTCTGTGCTCATTGTGGAGTCTGCTTCGGATTCTTTCTGTCTCTCTCCCTCTGCCCCTCTCCACTCATTCTCTCTCTCTCAAATAAATAAATAAAATATTTTTTAAAAAAGAAGCTGGAGATATAATATCTTTTTCAACAGAAAGTCCAGAAGTGGTGGTGGGGGGGGGTTTCTAGACGGGCTGATTCCGCAGCTCCACCCAGCCACCGCAGACCCAGGTCCCTTCCACGTCTCTGCTCCGACATCTCAGCACCGGTTTCATCCTGAGGATGGTCCTAGGATGGCTGACACACTTCCAGGTGTCACGTCTATAAGAAAGACAAAAGCCATCTCTCCCTGGGGCTCCCCCTTAGGAGCAAAGAAAGCCCCAGCAGGCTTTCCTCATGTCTCATCGGCTAGAAGCATGTCACCTGCCCATTGCTGAAGCAGCCCCTGGCCTGGAGCTGGAACTTCCTTAAGTGACAAGAAATAAGCCTTGGAAGGTGTGTCCCATTGATGGAAAGAAGTGGCCCCAATTCTCCATCCCTCCCTGTGTTCATGCCTTGGAGGATTTGACCTGGCTGTGCCTCTCATTAATAAGTCTACACCCCCATCCTCAGGACCCAGCCTGCTTTAGCCCACAGGAAGCAACCCAGGTGACAGAGCGTCACTGTGCCATGTCCTTGCCGAAGTCTCCAGAGGTCTTCTGGCTTCTACCTGCTGGATGGTGAGAGGTCACATGGAGCAGAGAGGGACCGTCCTAGCAGAGGCCGCCCACGTAGACCAGCTCCTACTGGATGCACCAGCCAAGATCAGCCTAGCCCTGCCCAGACCAGAAGAACCACCCAGCTGAGCCACAGACTCGTGAACAATAGTAAATGCGTCCTGTTTGCCGCCACTCATTCCGGGAGGCTGGTGTATACAGCAATAGCTCGGTGACACAGGGGACCGGCAGCTTCAGCAGGAGCCTGCTCATCGGAGGTGAGGCCTTTTAGAGGACCAGGAAACGTCATCTATTCAATGACCCCATCTTCCTGGGCTGGATGCAAGAAAATCACAGATGGATAAGATCTGGCTTCTGCCTCCAGAAGCCGGACTTGGCAATTGGAGCTTATAGCCCTCCAGTGGCCCCCCACGGCCTGGGGAGCAGGGTGTGACCGAAGTGTAGCAGGCTAGGAGTTCTGCTCCTGAAGACCAGCCTTCTTCCCTCTCCCTCCTCCCAACCCCCTGCCCCGGGCCTTTGCACCTGCCGATTTCTCCCTCTGGACTGCTTGGGCCCACCTTGTATGACTTATGAATACCATTGTCCTTGGAAACTCTGCTCACGTGTCTCCTCTCCCAGGAGCCTTCCAAGAACCGCTTCCCACCCAAGTCAAGGGCCCTTGGGGCTCCCACAGTCCCTGGGCTTTCTTTAGCTCTGCTTCCGACACTCTACATTGTGCCTGGATGCCTCACTTCACAGATGTGGAAACTGAGGCCCACAAACGGGCAGTGACTTGCCCACGGCAGGGCAGAGCTGGAGACCAACCCAGGGCTGTCTCGGCTGCGCCCCACCCCTGCAGTGTTCTCAGCACCCAGCCTGCAGGGGACGGGACCTGGTGGCCCAGTCGGGGGCGGGGGGGTGGTGCGGAAGGATACCTGCGCTCCCACTCTGGGGGGGGTCCCCTGCTGGGACAAGATCACTGGGAGGTTCTCCTCGGAGCCGCCATCCACCAGCGGCCCTGCAAAACAACATGAGCAGCATCCTCCTTTCCAGATGGGGACGTGAGGTGCAGAGGGAAGATGCTGGCCAAAGTCACCTAGCCAGGAAAGGATAGAGTGAGGACTCAAACAGAGACGGGCCTACGCCTTGCCTGTAGCCTCTAGGCTTCGGGGCTGAGCTATGGGGAGAGAGGGGTATGGAGAGAAAGCTGGGGCGGGCAAGGGGGAGCAGGGGATGTCGGGGAACCACCGAGGCAGGAAGAGGCAGAGTAGAAAGTGAAAGGGGCCAGAGGCCGAGAATAGCTGTGGGTGACAGAAGCGGGGACTGCAGATGCCGCCAGAAAGAGAAACCAAGGCTGGGTCCCAGGGAGGGAGCAGCGTCCATCCACCTCCACCCGGGGGGGTGACCCTGGGCCCCGGGGAGCCCGGGGACGGACGGGTGTCTGCCTGGCTGGGCGGGCCTGGGTGGACACCCCCCCAGCTGTGAAGGGGCAGGAGCTTCACCACTGGCTTTGCGGACTTCTCCTGCCACAGGGAGCTTAGAGGGTCTGCTGGCCGACAAAGCCGCCGCCTGCGTCCTCCCATCCTCGTCATGGGCTGCCGCGTCCCTGGCAAAGCAGCCCGGGCTCACTCCTGACTCCACCACTGGCTGCTGTGTGACCGTGGGCAAGTCACGGCCCCTCTCTGGGCCTTCGTGCAGTAACTGCTTCAGGCGGCTGTCCTGAGGCTGGGCTGGGTGCGTATGCGGAAAGCACAGGGAACAGCTCAGAGAAAGTGTTCGGCAAACACCTTCGCTTGTCTTCTGCATCACTGACATCTATAGTCACACACACACGCGCACACACACACACACACACACACGGAAAGTCCCTCCACAATGTAAACGGTACAACAGCAGAGACTCGGTTTTGTTCACTGTTGTGTCTCCAGGGCCTGGCATACAGCACGTGCTCAACAAATGTTGGTGGGAAGAAGGAAGGAAGGAGGAAAGGAAGGAGGGAAGGAAGGAAAGAAGAAAGGAAGGAAGGAAGGGAGGAAGAAGGGAGGAAGGAAGGAAGGAGAGAGGAAGGAAGGAAGGAGGGAGGGAGGGAGGAAGGAGGGAGGGAGGGAGGAAGGAGCGAGGGAGGGAGGAAGGAGCGAGGGAGGGAGGAAGGAGGGAAGGAAAGAAAGAAGGAAGGAAGGCAGGAAGGAAGGGAGGGAGGGAGGGAGGGAGGGAGGGGAGGGGAGAGGAAGTGTTACCTGTATATTTCTAAGTGTGGGACATTCATTCTGTTTCTCTGTATTTTGTGCTTTTTAAAAAAGATTTATTTATTTGAGAGAGAGAGAGAGAGAGAGCGGGGGAGGGGCAGAGGGAGAGGAAGAGAGAGAATCTTCAGGCAGATGCCCCAGTGAGCGCGGAGCCCAATGCGGGGCTCCATCCCAGGACCCTGAGACCGTGACCTGAGCAGAAATCAAGAGTCAGATGCTCAACCCACTGCGCCCCACAGGCGCCCCTGTATTTGATGTTTCTATCACATTGCCATGCATCACTTGGATTAATTGAACAAAACCCTGTTTCCATGGAGAGCCAGGAGGGGAGGTGTCTTGTCAGCTATGACGGCCTTTTAGCTCAGGAGGGCCCCAAGACCCCCCCACCCCGCCCACTGGGAGCCCCAGAGATAGGCCAGGAGGCAGCTGGGAGGGTGGGGGAGGCGACAGGAAGCTAGTCAGGACAGGCTGTCCCCAGCTACTGAGAACCTTGTAGCCAGAGGACTCTCTGTTCAGGGCTGAGATCTTCCTGTCCCGGCCCCGCCCTCCCAGGGGAAGTGTCACCAGCATCCAGGGTGGGGACCTCTGCCCTGGCTTGGGGACCTTGTGGCTTCTCTGATCTCTACGAGGACCCCAGTGCCGGCTTGCTTTCCAGGAACGCTTCCTGCAGCAGCGGGCAATGGCTCACAGCCAAGGTCTAGGAGGGCTGTGTGACCTCGGGCAGGCTGCTCACCTCTCTGGCCCTCAGCTTCCTCACCTGCAAAATGAAGAAAATAGGGCCACATGCAGGATTGTTGTACCATCAATTACCTTTTAAAATGTTGTAGTAAAGACACATAACATAAAATTCTCCATTCTGTTTTTTTTTTTTAAGATTTATTTACGTATTTGAGAGAGAGAGAGAGAGAAGGTGGGAGGGGCAGAGGGAGAGGGAGAGAGAGAATCCTCAGGCAGACGCCTCCGTGAGTGCAGAGCCTGACGCGGGGCTCCATCCCAGGACCCTGAGATCCTGACCTGAGCCGAAACCAAGAGTCCGACCAAGCCACCCAGGCGCCCCTTAAAAATCATTTTCTAAAAGTATTGATGCCTTGGTTGTGGGAATCGTAGGGATAAAATACTCAGGCTACAACACGGATGAGGCTGGAGACGCTCACGTTAAGGGGAAAGACGTCAGACACAGGAGAGCACGTGCCGTACGATCCCATTCGTCTGCAGCGTCCAGAAGAGGAAAGCCATAGAGACAGAAAGCAGAGGGGTGCTTGCCAGGGGCTGGGGCTGCGGAGAATGGGAGCTGACCGCTAACGGGTACGGGATTTTATTTGGGGGAGATGAAAATGTTCTGGAACTAGCAGAGGGGCTGGTTGTACGAGTCTGAATGCGCTAAGTAAGTGCCACTAACCTGCTCACTTTAAAACGGTGAACTTTGGGGCGCCTGGGATGGGGCGGTGGGTTCAGCATCCGACTCTGGGGTTCAGCTTTAAAACGCCTGATAGTGGCAGCTAACACCTTCCAGCAGTTCCCAGAGCCCAGCCCCGGGCCAAGCACTTTCCCAGCGCTAAGCCCCGAAATCCTCACCGCGGTCCTGTGACTTCTGGTTCTTATCCCCACCTTACCGAGGTGGACACTGAGGCACAGAAGAGGTTCTGTGGGCTGCCGAGATCGCAGAGCCAGCAAGAGGAAGCTTAGTCTCAGGGAGAAGAGCCCCCAGCCCCCAGCACCCCCCACCCCACCCCACCCCACCCCGGGGCCTCCCTACCCCCACCCCACCCTGGGGCCCGGAGGGCCATCGTTTGGGGATGTCTCGAAAGGCTCCTCAAGCTTGATTTCAGAAGGATGGAGCGCCAGACCCTCACCCGGCAGCCCACCGCTCACGCCCGGCACACGTCCCCACACACTGGAGACACGCAGACATATACACACACGCACACACTCGTACACAAACACCACACGCCATGCGGACACACACACGC
Organism: Halichoerus grypus; assembly: GCF_964656455.1. NCBI lineage: Eukaryota > Metazoa > Chordata > Mammalia > Carnivora > Phocidae > Halichoerus > Halichoerus grypus. Next base: position 31,812,929 of record NC_135717.1, read on the forward strand.
ACACACACGCACACGCACACGTTTTAGAAAGCAGAGCCCTGCCTGGGACACTCAGCCGCTCGCAGGGGGCAGGTAAAGGGCCGTTGCCCCCAAGCCTGCCCCCCACCCCCTCCCCCTCCCCCGTGCTCAGATCTGACCTGGGTGCTGGGGCAACAGTCCCCACGGGCAGCCCCAGCAACTCCTGGTGGGGCCGAGCGTTGGGCGGAAGACCCCTCCGGCCTGCAGCGCCCCCTCCCCTGTGCCCTGAGCTCTGCCCCCCGGGTTATTTCTCTGCACCCTCACAAAGAGTCGGTGAGGGAGGAGGTGATCGCTGTTTTACGGAGGAGGAAACCCAGGCCCAGCGCAGAAAGCCGCGGGGCCCGCAGTCTCCTGCCCGAGGTGGCATTTGGAGGGTGGCGGTCCCAGGTACTTGCTCCTTTGCTGCCGGACCCCCCCGCCCCCCTGCTCACCTGGTGCGGACAGGGGCCGCGTTTCCAAGGCTGCCTTGGCCACGGGCTGCCGGTGGGGCCCAGTCAATGGGAGGCGCGGCGGGGCCGGGAGGGGGCGGGGAGGGAGAAGCAGGCCGTGCCTCCCTCTGTGCGGGTCGGGTGGCACCTCTCACGGCAGGGGGGACTCCTCTGCGGCACCAGCTCCCATGGGAAAGTCCCTTCTTTTATTTATGGGTTTTTTTGTGTTTTTTTTTTTTTAATTTTATTTATTTGACAGAGAGAGAGTGCCCAAGCAGGGGGAGCGGGAGAGAGACAAGCAGGCTCCTCGTTGAGCAGGGAGCTCGATCCCAGGACCCTGGGATCATGACCTGAGCCGAAGGCAGACGCTTAACGACTGAGCCACCCAGGCGCCCCGGAAAGTCCCTTCTTTTAAAAGTTCCACTGCTGGGGCGCCTGGGCGGCTAAGTCAGCTGAGCGTCTGACTCTTGGTTTCGGCTCAGGTCATGATCTCAGGGTTGTGAGATCGAGCCCCATATCCGGCTCCGTGCTCCATGTGGAGTCTGCTTGAGATTCTCTCTCTCCCTCTCCCTCTGCTCCTCCCCCTGCGTGTACTCTCTCTCTCTCTCTCTCTCTCAAATAAGTAAATAAATACAATCTTAAAAAAATAAATAAAAGTTCCACTGCCGTTCCTACTCCCATGGCGGGGCCCCAGCTCCTGGGCTCCCGGGCACTGTCTCCTTCTCTTCCCCTTTAGGAAAAGGGGTGCTAATCTCTAGTGGCCCCATCATTCATGCGACCATTTTCCTTTGTTTGAAATACTAGTTGTGGTTTCTCTTTTCCTGACTGACCTGTGGCAGGGCAGGGATTTGAACTCAGATCATCAAACCCCTGAGACTGCGGGCTCAGCCGTGAGGCTGAACTGCCTCTTACTGGAGCTGTCCTTCCAAGCGAGTCTCCTCCCGCGATGGCCCTGGTGCGGGCCCTCTCTTGGGGCCCCCGTTGTCTAGTAGAGCTGAGCTGCAATCCCACCCGCCACCAGCAGGCCCGCAAACCGCTTTGACAGAATTTTCTGTTTCGAGAGCTTTCCTCCTGCTGAAGGAAGGAATGCCTTCGTTTGTTTGCTGGTTGGGGGGGGTGGGGCGTGGAGGTCATGAATGGCTGGTGAGAACCTCTGGCCAGTCAAGATTCTCGGTGAACAGAATTCTTGGCAAGAATAGAGAGCTGACATTTCCCTCCCTGCCTAAACTACACTGGCAGGGAGAGTGAATGCACAATGTCCAAGTGGCTTTTGCCAAAGACAGCTCCCAGCGGCCCCAGGCAGGGACCTTCTGATCTAACGCGGCATGTGCTTTAGATCTAGACGTTCCATATGCTTGAAATTCCATACGGCACATTCTGGAAGGTGTGCCGCTCCCTCCTTCGGCCGACAGCTCCGTGCCCGCCGGAAGGGGAATGTCTGGAGTCAGGAAGACCCAAATTAGCGTCTCAGCTCCTTCAGTCACTGACTGTGAGGTCCTGGGCAAGTTGCCCAGCCTCTCTGAGCGTTAGTCTCCTGATCTCTAAAACAGGGATGATAACACCTGCCCTGAGCGATCGTGGAGGGGACGAAATGAGCTGACATGCGTGTTAAGTGCACGGCACAGGTAAACCATGCCCCTACTTTTTCTTCCAGGTTTTTATGGCTTATTTCTTCTCCATGAAGTGTGAGGCCTCAGGGAAGTAACTCAGAATGTCTGGAGGCTTCTTTGCTCAAAGGTGACTGGCCCCTTTCTTGGCAGGACTCAAAGGCTGGGTGTCACTGGGGCTGTTGACCGATGTGCAGATGCACAGACTCCTCATGTCTTGGGTTTCGCCACATCACGGCAGCCTCACCTGGTGGTTCAAGGCGCCAAGAGCAGAGTTCTGGCAGACAAGGTGGGAGCTGGGTGGCCTTCCATGATGTAGTCTCAGACGTCACATAGCATCACTTCTGCAGGGATCTCTCAGCTGAAGTCCTCAAGAGGTCACTCCAGGGGCACCTGGGGGGGTCAGTCAGTTAAGCATCTGCCTCTTGATTTCGGCTCAGGTCATGATCTCAGGGTCATGAGATCGAGCCCCACATTGGACTCTGCACTGGGCACGGAGCCTGCTTGAGATTCTCTCTTTCTCTCTAAACAAACAAAAAACCAAGAGTCCACTCCAGTTCAAGGGGGAAGACATATGGACCTCATATCTCAATCCAGGAAATAGCAAAGACTTTATACCTATGTTTGCAAAGCACCCCATCCTTTGGCTTAGCCATCCCATCTTTGAGTATTACTCCTCCAGGTAGGCGGGGAATCCCTCCTGTACATAGGCAGTCACTCTAGCTCTGACTGTAACAGCAAAAGATTAAGAACAACCCCAACAGAGGACTCAGTGGGGGACTGGACAAATGAATCGTGGTCACCCACATGGAATACTGTGCAGTTAAGAAAAATAAAGTCACTCTATGTGCATTAATATGGAACTATTCTGGAGACTTGTTCAGTATGAAAAAAAAAAAAGCAAGGTGCAGGATGATATGTTTGGTAGGCGGCCTCCAGGGGACCCACAATAATTCTTACCTCCTAGTACTCATGCCCGGGTGTGGTTGGTCCCCTCCCACATTAAGTAGGGTGGATCTGCGTCATTACTAGGATATGGCAGGAATGTGTGTCTTCTGAGGCTAGGTCATAAAAGGTAGTGTGGCTTCCACCTTGCCCCCTTTAGGTTCATTCACCCTTGGGGGAGCCTGCTGCCATGTTGTAAGGACACTCAAGCGTCAGCGCCGTGAGGAACAGAGGCCTCCTGCCACCAGCCACACGGGGGTGCCATCCCAGAAGCGGCTTCTCCAGCCCCCGTCGAGCCTGCGGATGATCACGGCCCTGACGGACCTCTTGACTGCAGCCTCCTGCGAGACTCAGAGCCAGAACTGGGTTGTTCCCAAATTCCCAACCCTCAGAGGTTGTGAGACAATCAGGGTTTATTGATATTTTAAGCTGCTAGGTTTGGGGGTAACTCATTCTGCAGCAGTGGATAAATAATGCAGTGTGTATGGTGCGCTAACATTGGAATAACCCCTCTAACTCTTCTTAAAGGAAACAGAAACTGGTCTTACAGAGGGAGCTGGGTGGCTGAGGTACGGTGGCGTGGGGGGGACCCTTTTGCCCCTTTGGCATTTGAATCATCTTTTCAAAAAGACCAATGGAATGTCAAATAAGTAAATAAAAACTTAGGCAGCCGTCAGAGCAGGGGCTTCGGTTATGAATTCCACAAATCTCTCACAAGCGGCCAGAAGGCCCTCTTGAGTATGTGTGGCTGGACCTACAACCGGGGTTTATGAAGACTGGGAAAGGCTGGCGGTGACAGTCACAGAGGAGCCCCACCCAGGGCCCCAAGGTGTGCCAAGGGCTGTGTCCTGGCCTTGCCCCAGGACTCACAGCCAGGCGAGGCCAGGCAGGGGCCCGCTGACCACGGGGCATCACTTGGAGCCTGGGAGGGTTGAAGGGTGCAGGCAGAGGCTGAGAAGCCCCAAGGTCCGAGCTGTAGTCTGCCCAGAGCTTGGCTCTCTCCCCGCCTAGTGCTGGGAAGAGAGTTTGGATGACAGGCACCCGCACACTGTGATCACTCCACAGGGGGGCGGGGTGGAGAGTGGGGGAGACCTGGGGAATTCCCACATGGGAAATCTGGGCATTGGCCTTGTAGAGCAGAAAGGTGTCAGGAAGCTGCGACCAGGCTCTGTATCATGGTATGACTTTGGCCCCCCATCCACCCAGCGGCCACGCCCCCTGGGTCCTTTGGTGTCCACGGCTGCCTGAGATCAAGGCAGAGATGGGAGGAGGGGTCTTCCTGCCCATCCCAACTCTGAGGATGACAAGAGGCTGCTTCCCTCCGGGGCAAGCGCCTGGGAGGCAGCCCCTGCCTTGGATGGGATGGGGGAGTGGCTCGACTGGGTTGCTTTCCTCATGACTCATGCTTTCTGGGACCAGACTAGTCTTCCAGGACGCACTTTCCAGAAAGGTCCCCATCTGGCCCCCTCTACCCTGTGCAGATGTCCAGGCTCAGCTGCACCCAGCCCAGGCCAGGAATAGGCTGGTCAGCCCCTGGCTGGGAGGGGGGCCTCGCTGGGACAGGGGCACCTTTTTTTCTGGAGGGTGACAGCTCAGTGCGCTATTGGCGACATATCAACATATCAGCTTGTCCACAAGGAAACGGCCCATGCACCTGCCCCCAGTCAGTGATCCTAGTCCAGCGCGCCCCGTCTGGGGACAGCTGCAGGAGCCAAAGCCTGGACTCAGCCTCTCCTTTCCTCTCGGGCCCCCCCAGTCTGACCAGCAACCGTCCTCATGTCGGTTCCCTCGAAGCAGACCCAAGAGGGGGGCTCTGCATGTTCCCAGGAAGGGTGTGGGGTGGTGGGGCTGGAAGGAGGCTCAGTAAGGACACGGACCCCACGGAGGGCCTCCCGCTGGACCAGTGAGGGTCACCCTGTGGGGGTTCCGATCAGGGCAGGGGTGGAGTGTTTACACCCCCACGGCCTCCGTCTCAGGAGAGGCATGAGTTCCCGGCTTTTCTGGAGTCCCATGGGTGTCCCATGGGTTCAGGCAAAGCCGGCACCAGCAGTGATCGGTGCTCTGACAAAGAGGGGCAGGTGCTGCGGAGACCGGTTCGGGGAGGCGGAGGTGCGGGGGTGCGGGGCTGGGGAAGACAGGCAGGGCATCGAGAGCGCCCGTGCAGCTGCCCAGCGTGCTCCATGTGCCCTCTATTTATTTCTGGAAAATGTTTGCCTCTCCCCTTCCTCCCAGCTGCCCTCATCTTTCATGGGGACACCCAGGAGCCTCCTAACCGGGCCCCCTGTCTCCATCCGGCCCCCATGAACCGCTGTCCACAGAGCGGCAGAGAGGACTTGTTAAATGCACATCCTCTCCTCCCAGCCCTCAGAGGCGGCAAACTCAGTTGCCCACAGGTTTGGGGAGGTGACGTGGGAGAATGCAGCAAGTGGGGGCCGTCCGAGCCCACAGTGCTCCCCAGAGACCCCTTTTGATGGAGGCCAGGGGCAGCCACGGGGGGGGTCTCCACCAAGCCCCCCCAGGCCTGGACCCGGGCTCCTGACCACTAGCAAGGTAGGACCACCGTGGGCAGTATGATGCGGGGCAGGTTCGAGAAGGCTGCGCTCCCCGGCTGCCGTGGGGAGAATCGGGGGTGATGTGGGGGGAGGAGCAGGGCCAGGAGACCAGGCCCCAGGCTGTTGTCACGGACAGTCCAGGTGAGAAGCGAAGCAGTTGGAGACAGGTGGACGGACACCGCCAGGAGGCCTGCCAGAGGGATGGGGTGTGGGATGGGGAGCAGCGGCCCCCAAACCTCAGGTGGACACGCAGGCTGGAGGCTCAGCGTCGGGACCATCCCTCCCGGAATGCTCCTTACCTTTGCTTCCAGGAGCCCCCGGGGCACCCGGGCCAGCAAGCAGGCGTCCCAGCATCCCAGACTCCCTGGGGGTGGGGGAGGGAGTCAGGCTCTCAACTCTGCCTTGCTCCAGAGCCCATGGTGGGAGGGTGTGAGATTCCTAAGTGTGGAAAGGGGGTTCAGAGGGTGGGGGCTCAAAGGTGACCCCATCTTCTGTATCTCCCCACCCCCAGTGTCCCCATGGTGGGAGAGGCACAGTGGGATATCAGGTCACTCCCTCCACCTCACTCTCCATCCTTCATCCACCCTGTAGGCCCAATGTCCTAAGTGTGTGTGAAAGGTCCATCTGCTTTGCCCCATCCTACCTTCTTCTCTGTGCTGGTTCCTCAGGGAGGCCCCAGGCCAGGGGAGCAAAGAGACACTAAAGGGACAACGGCAGCTCTGTGTGGCATGATGGAGGGACATGCAGAGGGTAAGGGGCCCAGAGGAGGCTCTGGTCCTGCTGAGGGCATCCAGGAAGGCTTTCTGGAGGTGGCAATGCTGCACAGAGAAAAATGCCATCCCAGGAAGAGACAGCAGCTTGAGCTAAGCCTTGGGGGCCCAGGAGGGAGCGCGGAAGAAGAGTTCTGGCATTACTTGGGGTAGCCTGAGGCAGGGGTGCCGAGACATGAGGCCACATGGCGGGTGGGGGAGCAGGGGTCTGATGATGGGCCAGTCTGGGGCGCCCAGATCCGAGGGAGGCTTGATGCCAGGGCAGCGGAGCGACATGGTCCGATGTGACCTTGAGAAGGACCCCTTCCTTGCATAGCGGGACCTCGGGCAGGAGGCCAGGAGGCCGGGCTTGGGCTGGGACCCGAGGCTGCCAAGGCCACGGGCACCGGAAGAGGGATAGTGAGTGGCAAGCAGAAGTGTGCCGCTGTTGCCAGGGAGTGGCCAGGTGACACCCAGGCAGGTCCCGGGCCCGGTCTGGTAGCCTCAGTTTCCTTGTGTGTAAATAGAGGGGATTGGGTGTGGCGGGCTCTGGGCCAGGGAAGGGGAGCGGGGAGGCCACCTCTGTCTGCTTCCTGCTCCCCCCCCAACCAGCTAGGGATTCAGGGACAAACTCGGGGCTCTCACAAAGGCCAGTGCAGGTGCGGCTGCCCCAGCTGGCCTCGCATGCAGGCTCCCACATCCAGGGCTGCCCCAGGAGAAAAAGGGATCTCAGCTATTTACAGCCTCCCCCCCGCCCCCCCGGGGCCAGGTTTCTCAGGACAATCAATGCCATCATTCTGGGAAGCCTGCCCCAGGGGAGGCCCCGATCCGCCCCCCCTGCATTTGCATAGCCACGCTAACAGGAAACAGGACTCATCCACCCTGGCCAGGCCTGGCCAGTCAGCTCCCAGCTCAGCTCCCATGACCCAGCCTGGGCGGCCGGCACCACCGCCCCCCCAGCCCTCAGCTGGCAGAAGCCCCAGCTGGGCGCCCTGGGTGGCAGCCAGACAGGTGGCCGGAGAGGCACACCTGGGTGTCAGACATGGAGACTCCAAGCAGGCCAGCTGCATTTCCCAGGGAAGGAGGAAGGTGCTGTTAACAGCACCAGCTGGGTGCTCCACGGGGGGTCAAAGGGCACCGAGCTATCACTGAGCCATCCCGCTTCCCAGAAGCCATGGGTCAGCTTTCCTCTTGCAGGAAGAGTGCCTGTCGGCTACCTGGCTCCTCTGTGTTCCTTCCCAGCTCCCACAGCTCCTTTCCCGAAAGACGGCCGGGCTTTGAGCAGGAAGCCTATTTCTCAGATGCCCCCCAGAGGTGCCAGGCAAGGCACAGAACTCCGTGCGCTCAGCCGGGCTCAGAAACCAGGGGTTTGGGGGCCAGCCAGGGCTTGGCCTCGTCAGAGCCGGGAGGGGGGTGGCTGGGAGCCTTCGGCCTGCTGGGCCTCAGTCTCCCCCCCTGCAACAGGGATACACGGTTGGCAGGAAGGAGGACCCCATGGAGAGGCGTCATAGAAAAGCTAGTTACCGCAATTCTAGGGCTCGCATCTGCCTTTCGCTGGCAATGCTCTGGGCCTCTTCATGGCAGCCGCTGAAAGAGAAATCAGACTTCACCATCTGTTGAAGCACGGTGGAGGGAGGGTGGCAGTCCCTGAGACGTTCTGCAGACAGCCCGACGCAGGCTTGGGTTCCGGCTCTGCCACTCGCTGCCTGGGTCACCAAGCAAGCTCCTGAGCTTCCTTGAGGCTCCGTTTCCACGGCTGTAGAGTAAGGACTCCATCAGATGTGACACTAAAGGCCCTGGTGGGAAGAGAAGTGCAATTCAAGGTGGCCCCACCAAGAGGGTGGTGAGCTCCACTCTGCCACAGCCCCCGAGGGAGGGGCTAGCGTTACCGAAATGAACCCCCCACCCCAGACATGGCTGGCTCGGGGGCCCTCAGAGAGATCAGAGTTGAGGGGAGGAGCCTGGAAGCACCAAGTCTTATACAAGGAATCTGAAGGAGGACTGAGGAAGGAAAATGCCTGGCTGGCTGGGAAATCTAGGGAGGCTTCCTGGAGGAGGGGATGTCTGAGCTGGTCTTGAGGACCGACAGGTTTGACAATGAGAGTGGCAAGGGAGGCATGCCAGGCAGAGGAGTCATCCCGGGCACCCGCTGTGCCTCCACCCCCGCCCCAGGCCCTCCCACCCCACAGGGCATCTGAGCCTCCTCACCTACCCACTGCTACTCTCTCCTTGGGCCCTGGGGTCTTCAGATCCCCATCAATGGGGACACCCCTTTCCCATGACATGGGAGCCACCATCACAGAAAAGGCAGGACAGCTGGATGGCACCACGCCTGGTGGGCTGGGCCCCGTCCTTCCCCATGGGACCCTGCCCTCTGTCCTCCAGGGTCTCTGCTGCCAGCCTTGTAACATCCCATCCTCTGGCCGTTTTTCTAGGAAAACTCTTTCTAAATGAACGAAAGCGTGACGTCATTCTCAAACTCTTGCAACTTGCTTTTTCCTTTAAGTATACACCAGTGACGTTTTCCTAAAGGAAGAAATATTCCAAATCCACCATTTTCATGGCTGCAGGTGGTTCATGGTAGGGATGGACTGGAACGAACTTAAGCAAGTCTGTAATCCCAGCAAACATTTCTTGAGGCAGCTGAGGTGTGAGCGGGCAAAAGAACAAGAGCCCAGAATCGTTTCATTCTGAGTTCTGATCCTGACTCCACTTCCTAGAGCTGTGTGACTCTGGACAAATTACTCAACCTCTCTGGTTGTTCTTGGCTTCCTGCAAGATGGGGAAAGAGCAGCTTCTGCTCACACCTTGTGGTGACACTTCCTGGACACCTTGTGTGTGAGGTGCTTAATTAAGCCCAGCGCCCCACAGACGGACAAGAGATGACCCATTCGTGGTGTCTGGGGGTGGTGGGGGCGGCGGCGGTGGTCTGACTTGAGCCAGCCCTGAATTCACCATCTGGGGCGGTGAAGGGTTCGCTTGTGACCACAGCAAGGAAGAGGCAGAGGGAGAAACTGCTCCGGGCTGCCTCCTCCCCTCCACACCCCTTCCAAAGAATGCCCCTGAATCTTCTTGAGGTTGGCTGGTCTCCAAATTCCCAGAACCCTCTGGGGCTGTTTGACCCACAGGCTGATGACATGTATGCCTCTGCCCCACGAGTCCCAGCATCCTAGAAAGTCATCCTTGGACGAGAAAGCCACACTCAGGTCGGCCTGAAGCGCCACCCCACCTTCACGGACCCCTTCCTTTGCTTTGGCACTGTCCTCTCTCTCTCTCTCTCTCTCTCTCCCCTTTGCATGTGCAAATGAATGCCCCACGATGGCTCTGCAGACCCCTCTAGTGAGGGTCACCACTGGGGACCCAGGGGCCCCCGGATGGGTGGGCAGATGGATGGAGGCACAATCGCCCCACTCCCAAGGGGGCGCCCAGCAAGAGGGCAAGAAAGCCCCAGCCTCAGGCTCTAGCTGCTCAAATCCCCAGCACCAAAGTCCCCTGCGGGGATGGCCGGACGCAGCCTCGTGTCCCCAGAGTCCTTGCCACAAGCCTCCTTATTTCTGCCTCTCATCCCCAAGTGCTCCCTGAGGATCCCCGGGCCCCGGGAGGCCGTGCTGCCCGCCCCAACCCCCTCCAGCCCCTCTCCCAGCTGCTCAGCTGCTCCCAGCCTCAGTTTCCTGCAAAATGCCAACAGTGAGGCTATCAGACGGAGTGACACTCGCGAGGGTTGGTTGTGCAGGTGGGAATCAGGTGGACAAGGTCATGGGCGGCCACCCTCGGCCCGCCTCCTGGTAGGGGCAAGAGGACTAGAGGAGGAGAGGAACGGTGCCCTTGGCATGGTGCACCTGACTCCATAAATGTTCGCGGTCACTGCTATTGTTTATTGTGGTGGGTGGGGCTGGCTGCAAGGTGGGATCTCAGCCCCCCCGAAGCTCAGCCCGAGCACAGGGGACAGGAGGACCACCCCTGCTCCACCCCCCTCACCACCCCCCCCCCCGGGATCTCTAAGCTCCCCAGCAGCCCTGGGCCGGGGTCCAAGGCCCCCCTCCTGGGGCAGGACACTCCTTGCTGAGCCGTTGATACAGAGTTCTCCCGAAAAGCCCTGATTCATTAACCGCCAGGCCCAGGAGCGGGTGGGAGGGGCACGGTGAGTTGAAGGCCCCCAGGCCGCCTTCGCGGGGCGGTGGCTCAGGGATAATCCTGCTCGGCCCCTTGGTGTGTTATCCGTGGCGGGAGTGATTAAGTGGGGAGTCACGGCGTGTGCCATGCGCCCTGGCGAGTCATCGCCTGGCCTCTGACCTCCTTCTGACTCAGGGCCGGCCTCTCCTTGCCTCCCCGGGGTGGGGCCAGGCCCCTGCTCGGCGGGGCTGGCCAGGCTGTGCCTTTCATTCATGGCTTCATTTTTCTCATCCGTCCATTCAGAGTTAGATCAATCACGGTGGCTCATTCAGGCGACTCATCAGCTGGGCCAGCCATTCATTCATTAGTAGTAAGCCCAGCAACCCTTCTGTGGGCTGCGCTCCCCGCCGCTGTCTGTTGTCCTCCCAGGGCCCAGGAGGGGGGCTGTCCTTGCCCCCTTCCTAGGGACAGGAAAGTGGAGGCCGCTGTCCCTTCTTGAGCCATGCCCTCCCCTCCCCCCACCCTGGACCGGGGACCCCTGCTCTGCAAAAGCTGGAGGGCAGCCCCATGCTGCATGGAAAGGTAAGCCGTGTCTGGATCAGCCTTGCCCCAGACTGTGACACCTGAGGGCAGGGACCTGGTTGGCCCCCGTGTCCCCGGGCCCATCATAGGCTTCTTCACGCTCAGCTCTTGGAGACTGGCCTCATGAAGGCCAACCAACCCTCGAGGCTATGTAAGACCCCCAGACCTGCGTGTTCCCTCCCCCCCCCACAATCCCCCAGGAAGGCCAGCACCTTCCCTCCAGCTCTTGGAGAACTTCCAGAGACTTCCAGGGTTCCCACCATCTCCTCATCCCCTGGACCCAGGCGGAAAAACTCAGCCCTTCCGTCAAAGCCTCAGAACAAACCCCACACTCCCACTAGGCATTTGGGAGAAGTGCGGGTTTCCCAGGATTAGCGGGTGGGTAGTCAGGGAAGGTGGGGGGGCGGCCGCAGCAATATCTGTGGTTTCAGACGGACAGCCCCTGGCGGATGGCAGATAGAGACCCCCCGGTGAGGGTCCTGCCGGGTGGGATTTCTCCGGGGCTAAGAGTCTGCGTGAGCTCATCTTCTGCAGGGACATTCGGGGTGTGTGCTACTCTCAGGATGGGAAGTCTCCCCCACCGGGGCCGGCCGAGTCTGCTTTGGCTGCTGGTCCAGGGGCTTCACAAGGGGGAGACGGGTTTTTCTACTGCTGCTGCCTTGGCTTGAGATGGCAGCAAAGCGGGGTGCTGCCGATCCGGGCCCTGGACCGCCTGCCCTCCCTGCCCCGCCCCTGCCCCTCCTGTCTTGGACTCGCAGTTTCTCACCGAAGACTCCTTCCCTCCCGTGTGGCTGCGTCCCCAGGCCGGTGGGCAAAGTGAAGCCCCCTTTCATAGAGGGGGTGTTCTTCGGGGTCCTGCTCTCGTGCTGGTCCCCTGTTCCCGTCGCCCTGCACATTCTGTTCCAACGGCCAGGTCCCCGGGCGTCAGATGGGCAGAAAGAGAGCCCACCTTACATCTGTGCAGTTTACCTGGAATTCCTTCTTTGTTGCTGGGTCCCGGGGATTTCCTTTTCTTTCTTTTGAGCTTATCCTCCTAACCACCCTCCCCGCAGGGCTTCCCATAGCCGCCTGGGGGTAAAACCTGGGTTCCTTGAAACAGCCCTGCCAGCCCCACGCTGGACCTCGTGTGATTCGCACAATTCCAGGAAGGAAGTATGGCTGGGCCCATGAATCAGATGGGGACACTGAGGCACAGAAGGGCAGAAGGAGCTCTGCCTGGTGTGGCGGGGAGGGGGCAACGGGGCCCTGGGGTCCGCACCTCCTACTCCACCCACGTCCTGGGTGCCAGCCACAGGAGCCCTGCCCGAGGCCACCTGACCACCCCCTCCCTCCCCAGAAGCAGACACGTGGCAGGACCTGCCAGGATCCACTGGCCCGTGTGCCCAGCAGGTAAACACAGGGTGTGGTCCTTCCTTCTAGGAACGGGCTGCCCGGAGACTTCCTTCAAAGAAGTGGGCAAGGTCCTGCCCATCACGGCCACGCCCCTGGGCTGGGCCATTCCCTGGGCCAGCGAGGACGTGCGGTCAGGGGGTGAGATCCTGGGCTCTGAAGTCAGAAGGACTGGGTCCCGGGCCCTACTCTGCCCTGAGCAGCTCAGGGGCCCTCAGGCTGGTGACCGTCCCTCTCCGGCCCTCGGCTTGCCCATCCGTGCAATGGGGCGGATTACAGCTCGCACGCGGTGGGGTGTGGCTGGAGTGAGAGGCCCTGTGGGTGTCCTTACGCCAGCCTCTCTGGGCCTCGGCTTCCTCCTCGGTGACACGGGGGAACAGCGGGGCTCCTCATAGGCTCGGGAGGAGAGAAGGAGCCACTGCGTGCAAAACGCTCGGAGCGGGGCCGGGCAGTGGGGCGGCTGCGGGGCTGACCGGGACCGGGGTCACGCCCCGGATGTGCCAACAGCCGGCAATTTCGTACCCAGTCCTGCTGCTGGCAGAGACCCTTCTCTTGGCACTTTACCAGCCTCTTCTGGTGCAAATGCTGTCCCTTTCGGGGTAACTCTTCCAAGGACTCTCGTCTTGTGCTTGCTCCTCGTTCTGTCCCTTTCCCCAGGCGGTGCCGACCCGGAGGGAGGGCACCTCTGCATCTCCGGCCGTCCCTGGGTCCCCGCCCAGCCCCAGGAGCCCTGGACTGGCATCTGTCCATCTGGGCAGCAGGCTGCTCAGGTCTGGGGGTCCCCTGGGGTGTGGGAGACATGCCCGGTTCTCCTCTCCTCCCGGGTGCGGGTCAGTGTGCTCCTGGGCCCTGCTGTGGCTCGTGGAATGTGAGCAGGTGTCACCTGTCGCCTCCGAGCTGACACACAGAGCTGCCCCGGGAAGCTCCCTCAAGCTCGCGTGGGTCTCACGGCCACGTCCACCTCCAGGATGTTCCACCAAGAAGCAGGACGCCCAGCTCCTCTTGCTTTCAGCTGGGTGCCCTCCACCCTGTCCGGGTTTCCACGGCCCCACACCCATCCTCCCCTCCTGGGCTGAGCCGGGGTGGTCCCGCTTTTTTCACCCGGCAGCCACGAACCTGATCTCGTTTCTATGCGTTCTCTTTCCTTTTCAAGGTTCCACATACAAGTGAGATCACACGGTATTTGTCTTGCTCTGTCTGACTTCTCTCGCTGAGCACAAGACTCTCACGGTTCATCTGCGTTATCACAAATGGAGGATTTCCTTCTTTTTTTTTTAATGGCTGGGTGTAGATACCACATTTTCTTTACCCGTTGACCCACTGGGGTCGCTCGGGCCGCTCCCGTGTCTTGTGAATGATGCTGCAATGAACCCGGGGATGCAGATACCGCTCGGACACAGCGATTCCCTTCTCTTTGGATAAACACCCAGAAGTGGGATTGCTGGATCCCATGGGTAGTTGTCTTTTTCATGTTTTGAGGACGCGCCATATTCTTCTCCGCAGCGCCTGCACCGGCTTGCATCCCCACCACGGGGCACCAGCACCTGTCTCTGGTCTTCATGAGGGCAGCCATGCCGACAGGTGTGAGGGGCGATCCTGTTGTGGTGAACAAATTGACTTTAAACCCGACACTGTGCGAAAGCAATTGTAATGGAAAAGGACATTTCACGATATCGCACCAAGTGGAACACTAGGCTGGCTGGCCACATGTCTCAAGGAAGTGTAAGTACAGTGAAAATCAAAGAAAATAGTCACTTCTGGCTTCAGAGGTGGCCTGTTGAAGGTAAGGGGGGGGTGCTTCTTTCTTTTTCAAAAAGGGGAGATCAGGGGCGCCTGGGTGGCTCAGCCGTTAAGTGTCCACCTTCGGCTCGGGTCATGATCCCAGGGTCCTGGGATCGAGTCCCGCATCGGGCTCCCTGCTCTGCGGGGAGCCTGCTTCTCCCTCTCCCACTCCCCCTGCTTGTGTTCCTGCTCTCGCTGTGTCTCTCTCTGTCAAATAAATAAATAAAATCTTTAAAAAAAAAGGGGGGGGGGAGATCAGCAAATGTTTAAAGGGCTGTTAAAGGGACGCCTGGGTGGCTCAGTCGGTTAAGCGCCTGCCTTTGGCTCCGGTCATGATCCGGGGTCCTGGGATCGAGCCCCGCATCGGGCTCCTTGCTCAGCCGGCAGTCTGCTTCTCCCCCTGCTTGTGCTCTCTCTCTCTCTCTGACAAATAAATAAATAAAATTAAAAAAAAAAAAGGCTGTTGAAGATGGAGAAGCACTCCGTGGAGACTTTCTTTTTCCTTTATCTGATGGACCAAAAGGGAGTGCAAAAGGGGGTGACTCTGTACCCTGTGCTCTGAGGTCATGTGAGACCCCCACGGCATCTCTCCTGCGTGGGGAGCCCTGGGGGGGGGTTGTGGAGAGCCCCTGCAGGAGCTGGGGGCTGGGCTGGAGGAAGCCCCAACCTCCCCGGCCACCCCCTCTCCTTGGCACTCCACGGGTGCAGTGTGGGAAAAGGGCTGCCTCCTCTGGGAAACAGGGCCAAGCCCCCTGCACCGAGGGCAAGTGCCCTGGGACAGGTGGAGGGGAAGTTGGTGCACCATCCACCCCTGCAGACTCCAGGAGCAGATGCACACGAGGGGCGCCTACCCCCCGGAGGGCAGGGCCTGGGCACAGAGCTTCCCGCTGGGCTGGGGGCAAGGTGCAGGTATTGGGGTAGGCCCGTCAGGGTGGGAATCAGTCCCAGCCTCGTCTCCCAGATCTGTGACCTTGGGCAAGTCTCCTAATCTCTCCGTGCCTCGGTTTCCTTATCTGGAAAACGGGAGATCATAGTGCTTATGGCACAGGGCTGAGAGGTGACATGGGATGGATCGTGATGGTGCACTTAGCACAACGCCCGATTCGGAGGCGGTGCTCGGTACAGGCTAGCGGCCAAGACACCGATGATGAAGGAGATGGTGAACAGAATGAGGATGAAGATGGCACATGTTGGTCTGGGCTCAGCCTTCAGGGTGTGCTTCCCAGCGGGTCTCTCGGCAACGCCCCTGCACGGATTGGAAGCATCGGGGGCAGAGGGGTGAGCGGCTCCAGAGCCCGCAGAGTCCCGGCCCATGCTGGATCCCATGGTGGGTGGCCCCTGGGGCTTCTGGGGGCCCCCTCAGGGACAGCCTGGGACAGTCCTGCCCAGAGGCTCCAGGGACAGGGAGATGCCTTCCAGGAGCCACTCCCTGGAGTCAGAGACCAAGGACACCCGTTCACTCACCCTCCCGTGGCATTCCAAGAAGAGGGTGGTTGTGTCAGCACCGCTGGGGGCCCCAGCCACTCGCCAGCCCTCCCCTTGCCAGAGCGTGGAGTCTGCCTGCAGGCACTTTGGGAAGAAGACGTCTGAGCTTGCATTTGCCAGGAGGAGAAACTGAGGCTCAGAGATGGGAAGGCACCAGCTCTTGGTCACACAGAAAGCTGATTTTGGAGCCACAGTCCCTCCAATGGGCCCCAGGGCCTTTGCACTGGCCTTTCCCTCTGCCTCTTAACACCCAGACATCCCTTTCCTACCTCCTTCAATCTTTCTCCTTCCTCAGCACAACCTTCCCCGATCTCTGTTTGGAGCTGCAGCCCCTTCCTCTCCACCCCGGCTGGCCTGGCCCTCCTTCCTCAGCTCTCTCTGTGCTTTCTCGTGCACTCTGCACTTGCTGGTCACTGGGGATTTACGTGCTTATTTTCTATATTGCCTGCCTTCCCCTGCCGGGAGAGCTGCCAGGGGGCATGGAGTTTTGTCTGACTTGTTCCCGGCTGTCTCCCCAGTGCCTAGTACATTGCCTGGTACACAGTAGGTGCCCAATCAATGTGTGCTGAATAAATGTTCCAGTGACGGGGAAAATGAAATTTGCCTCCCCACCCACTGGGGCCTCCCAAGGAGGGGCTGGGGGGGCAGGGGGGCTCTGCAGTCACCTCTTCTCGGTGACAGATGCCACCAAGGGCAGGGTCCAGTTCCCAGGGTATTTTGGCAGGAGCTACCCCCAAAGGACTGTTCCTACCTGGGCAGACTGGTACGAAGCCCAGAGTCGATAAAGCGAGGGAGATAAGCGTGTTCAAGAGAAAACAATGAGATAGGGCGTGCTCTAGGCAGTTCCTGTGAATTCTCTGGGCAGGTGAAGGGGGGGTGCTGTTCCCTCTGCCAAGGCAGCTGGAGCAGGCTAGGGCCCCACTCGGGCCCTGGGGAGGTGTGGGGTGGGGACTGCTGGCCTTGCTCTGTGAGAGGCAAAGAGTGCGACTGGGAGCCTCACGGACTCTAGGCTACAGCACTTCTAAGCTGGGTCATTTTGGGCCTCGGGTTCCTCATTTGTAAATTGGGGATAATACTAGCACCAGTGTGCTAGGGTTTGGGGAGGATAAACTGAGCTCGGGCACGTAAATCGCTTAGCTGGGGTTGGCTCGTATGCCGTGTCCAGGAATCGGGGGTTAGGTTGCTATTTTAGCACCCGCAACGCCGCTCCGCAGCTGTGTGACCTTGGGTAGGTCACTCAGCCTCTCTGGGCTGGGTCTCAGTTGCTTCTCTGTAGAAGAGCATCATGCTGACCGTATAGGTTGCTGGGGGAGCTTCTCAGCACCTTATAGATGCTCAAAATGGGCCGGCTCATTGGGGCTGGGAAGCCGGATGGGTGCGTGGCTCATCTGCCTCAGAGGAGGTTCTACCCCCGGCTGCAAATGGTAGGACCAAAGTCAAGCACAGCTGGGACGGGCTAGGAGCAAGTGCAGAGAGGGCAGGGACCGGCCACAGGAATGTGGAGGATGGAGAGGAGAAATCTGAGGAAGCTCTGCAGAGGAGGCGAGTTCTGAGCTGCGCTGGCAAATGGGAAGGATTTTAAAACTGACAACGCTCGTGCTGGGGATGCTGGGGGAGAAATGGCAGGTGGCTCGTGGGGGCGCCAATGCTCTGGCCTTTCCGGAAAGCCGTCTGATAACTTGTAGCCAGAGCCTTAAAGTGATTTCTGTTTCTACCAGATGGGTAATCCCCAGGCTCAGAACCTCTCCCAGGGACTGATAATATACAATGTGGACAAGGTTTATGGATCAGGTTGTTCACTGCAGGGTGGTTCAAAATAATAAAAGTGCCAACAACTTCCATGTCCACCCATGGGCGACAGCTAACCCCGAGGGACACATCCCTGCAGCGGACCTTTGACACTTTGGAAATGGAGCTTCCAGGAACACGGGGGTGTTGCTGAGACCAGGGGGCCGAGTGTCAAAAGCAGGACATGAAGTTACACCCACTGTATTATTTCAACTGCTACGAGGCATAGAAAAAAGACTGGAAGGGCATCTGCCAGCAGAGGGTTCCCCACCAAGGGTTGACCCTCAGTGTGGGAACTATGGAAAATCTTATTTTTGTGTACTTTGCCAGAGTGTCACCAAAGCGATGCAATCCTTTGGCAATCGGTGCAATAGAGAAAAAGACAAAAAATCGAATACATCCAAGAAGGAAGGAACGGAGGAGGGAGAAGGGAGTGGGCTGCTGGTTTTACGTCCTAAATAAGTCATGGGTCGCCCACTTCTCTCGTGACCCCTCTGTGCTGCGGTGGGCCCCTCCCAACCGTCCCTCCCCTGCAGGTCCAGGCATCTCTTGCAATGAGTCCCATCTGTCACTTCTTGGCTTTGAACCCTCCTATGCTTGCCATTGCTCCCAGCGGCCAGGCTAAGCTCCTGGGGCAGGCTTGGGGGCCTCGGGTGGCCAGGAGGGCAGGCGCCCTGGGCCCAGGCTCCCGTCAGGGTGCGCTCCTGCCTTTCTGTCTGTCTTTCTCACCATCACCTGTCTGTGCTGAGCCCAGCCTGGCCCAGAAGCCAGTCCGGCAGAGTGGGGCCTCGGAACGAGTAGTGGATGGAATGAACTAGCCAGGTGGTTTCTACCCTTGCTGGAGGCATCCGTGGGGACAGGGAACCCAGGGGACCCTTGCGGGCTGAGTTACCCTTATCAGACCCATTCTCCAGATGAGAAGACGGACACCGAAGTTGTCTCTTGTACCTTTTGTGCAGGTGGGAGGGCTGGAAAGGAACGGCCTGCCCACCCGCCTGTCTGTGTGTCTGTCTGCTGGGAGAGCTCGCATCTGTGTCCCCGGGAGCCCACACCTGCCCAGCGGCCAGTCCACACGCATTTCTGAGTGGCGGTCCCCACGAGGAATGTGGGCCCATGGTCCCCAGATTTGATTTTTAGAGAGAAGCCATCAATCCAGCTATTTATAGGAGATCTCCACTTTGAAGACGTTGGCTCAATTTCTCTTTAAAAGCGTGCTCAGGCGGCCCAGAAGCTGCTGGTGGGCTGCACTGGGCGGGGAGCCAGTGGGTGCAGCCGGGGGGTGGGGGCGTGGGGGTCTGGTGGGGGGGCTGGGGCCCAGCAGCGCCCCCCGCAGCCGCCTCTGACGCCAGGCCCCCTGCCCCGCTGGCTTCCGCCCTCAAGGGTCTGCAGGGTCTCCCATCTTCCGTCCGAAGGAGGGCTGGCCAACCTGGGGGGGCAGGCTACATGGGCCCCCAGGCAGGGCAGCTGGGGGAGGCCAGGCCCTTCTCACCTCAACCACCGGGGAGAGTCCGCGGTAGGCACCTGACCTCCTGTGCTCTCTGAGGCAGTCGCGAGGTGATTCTGGGAGGTTCCGAGGGGGGTTCCCACAGCGGGCCCTGGGCGCCAGGGCGCTGTCCCTGCTCCCACTCCTGCATGCTGGGATCGCCACCTGAAACACCAGCTGGCACCCACGGCCTCGTCTCTGGCTCTGCTCTCAGCATTCTTCAAGCTGAAAACAACGGGATTTGGAATATATTAAACAAAAGTAATTGGAGGTGTGACAAGTGCCAGGAAGGAAACCAGTGGAAGCTGGTAGAAGAGAGCAGGGGGCTGACTCTGGGAAATGGGCTCTGGCAGGTGACAAGCGTGCAGTGCTGGGGTGGCCGGGGGCGTAGCTGCTGCAGGTGCCCAGGTGGGAGAGGGTTGCTGGGAAGGAAGGTGGGTGCATGGGGCCTGTCCCGGGAAAGGGCTCGGGTCTTCTAGATGTGGCTGCAGTGAGGGATGGAACGTGGCCAAGGCTCATTCTCATCTTGACTGCCCTCCGGTCACCTGAGGGCCGTACAAGGACTCCATGGCTCAGCCCCACCCCAGAGGCGCTGGCTCGAGGCACCGGAGAGGGGCCTGGGCATCGGGTACTTTCCAAAGCCCCTCCTTGCCTCTAGCCAGGCTGCTGCTGAGGACTTCCAGCAAGGTGCCCCCAGGCCAGGCCGGGTGTCGGGTGCTCGGCTTACTTGTCCCCACCATACCACCGAGGCCCCTGCCAGGGTTAGTCCCGGTTTACCCACGCGCTCAAGGCCGAGTGGCTGAGGAGTAACGGTGCAGGGACCTGAACCTGGTCTGCTGGCTCTGAAGCCACTCGGTCCTGCGTGAGGCTCTGTTGGAGGCAGGGATGTATCAGCAGCAGCTGTTCCAGCTCGGACACCTGGGGAGGGTGGGGGGACACAATTTCTAATGGCGGCAAAGTAGAGCCCTCAACTGCTCCTGTCCTTGTCAATGGGCCCTGGCAGGTTCTTTCAGAGGTCTCTGGCTGGCCTTGGGAAGGCCTGGAAGACACCAGACCGAAGACAATAGGATGAGCTTCGAGGCCGGAGCGATGGGCACAGACACATGAATGGAACTGGGGCTTTGGGAATTTGGGACTATGTCCAAGAATGGCTCCATCCATCCATCCATCCAACACACATTCAGAGATATCCATCCATCCAACACACATTCAGGCCCACAGCAGCCGGGTCCTATACCCAGCCTCGGGGAGACTGGGTCAAATAAGACACAAGCCTTGCCTTTAGGTGAGTCTACTGGAGAAGGAAGATGAAAAAAAACCCACAAAAAACACAAAAAACCAACCCCAAAACCGGAACGCACAGCGGGCACCACCTGTGACCTATGATGTGTGTGCCAAGCAGCATCCCCATCTGGTGGCCTGGAGATTTTAAGGCGTCCAAGGACACACACTTCCAAAACGGAGTCCCAGACTGAGCCGCTGCTTCTCTTGGATTAGCCCTTCCGATCCTATGAGACAGGATGTCTCGGTTGGGTGCTCACAGGTCTCGAATCGCTGGTCTCCCGATTAGAGAGACAGGGCAGGCCTTGGGCCCGGAGCCCATGGCCAGTAATGGGAGGTGGTGCGGATTCACTTGTATCGTACGTACTTGTACGGGACCTTTAATTTCTGGCAAATACAGTGGGTTGAATGGTGACTCTCCCCCACCCCCAAAAGATGTGTCCCCGTCCCCACCCCCAGCACCTGGGAATGTGAGCTTGTTTGGAAATAGGGTCTTTGGAGATGTAATGCTGGATCAGACGGGGTCCCAAATCCAACGACTGGCGTCCTTCTAAGAGAACGGAGGTCTGACATCGGGGGACAGAGGGAGGAAGGACTGCGTGAAGACACGCGCAGAGACTGGAGTGAGGCGGCCACATGCCAGGACGGCCAGCAACACCAGAAGCCAGGAGGGAGGCAGGGAACAGATGCTCCCTCTGAGCCCCCAGAGGAAGCCAGCCCACCTGACCCCTTGATCTCAGACCCCTGGTCTCCAGAGCAGTGGGAACACATTCGTGTTATTTTGAGCCGCGTGGTTTGTGGTCATTTGTTACGGTGGCCCCGGGAAACACACACAGCAAGTGGGGCTGGTTTTGTGTTCTGGTTTCCAGTGGTAAAGTCTTTCCCTTTTTCAGCACATTGAATTTATAAGGTCAGTCAAGAGTCGAGGGAGTGATAGCTCATGTGTGTTGAGGTGGGCACCGTCTGGAGGGAAAGCGGGCTGAGCCAGGTGGCGCGGGGCCCGGGAGCAGGGTAGGCTAAGGGCCACGGCGCTCAGGTTCTGGGGTGGGTGAGGTGCCTGGAGGGCAGGGGGGGCCTCCAGCTGCCCCCCTCTTGGACCCTCGAGTAAATTCCTGGGAAGCCCCACGTGTTCCCGTCTGGGTGATTCAGACCGCTCTTCCTTAGGAGAGAGGCGCTTCAGATGGGGAGGGTTTTTTCCCACCGCTCTCAAGGGCCACGAGGTGTCAGGACAGGAGGGGAAGGGGGTTTCCAGCAGGCGGTCGCCGGGAAGCCGTCTTCCCTGAACGTTGGACCCAAGGTCTTTCGCTGGCAGAATGCTGCCCGCCCACTCTCACCTGCTCCTCCACCTTCCAGGTGCCATCAGAAGATGCAGGGACAGGCTGGCCAGGCACCTGCACCAGGGCAGACCCCCGCAGGCCTCAGCTCCCGGCGGACTCCCGCCAGGCACTAGATGGCCCCTTCTTGCCCTGTGAGGGCACACAGTGCTCCGGGTGAAGCCCCTGAACCTGGTGCGGGTGCTTCCCAGCCTGCCTTACAGACAGGAACCAGGGACTGGGAGAGCAAAGTGACTCGTCCCAGGCCACCAAGCAAGCCCAAGGCCTTTCCCAGGTTTGAGCCTGGGCTGGGAAGGGGGCGGGGGAAGCCATCACAGAGGGTGTCATGCCCAGAGCTCCCCAGCCCCCTGCCCTGAGCTGAGCCCTTTGCCTGTGTGACTCCCTCCGGCCTCACTACCCTCAAGGCAGGCTCAGTCCTGTCCTTACTTTGCAGACGAGGAGACCCAAGCACAGGCAGGTGACCTGGCCGTGGCCATGGCCGCAACGCTGCTGAGTGCCAGAGTCTGGCTCCAGATTCTGCCCTGTGAAGAGAAGCCGGCATTTCCCGAACAGCCGGGAGGCAGAAGAGGAAAGAGCCACCCTTCTGGGGCCACATGCGCCGCGCAGAGGGCCTTCAGCCAGACTACATCTCAGGGTCTCGGGGACTAGCTCTAGGGAAGGGCATGGCTGTGATTGTGGACAAGCGTTCCAGATGGTTCCCGCACCTGTTCACCTGAGAACTATGGCTTCACCTCCTTCTTCCTGTGAACAGCCCGAGGACACTTGGCCCAGCAGGCAAGGTCTCAGATGGCGTGGGCAGCACGAAGCACAAGGGCCTGGACTTGCACTCCAGGGCCCTTGGGAAGGTTGCTGAGCCCCACGGGGCCTCCGTTTCCTCATCTGCATTGCCGGCCCCTGCCCTTCGCCCCTCACTCCCGTGCCTGTCTCCACAACCCAGGGGTCTGGCCCTTGGCTGGCCCAGAGACCCCCTCTGGAGGGAGCCCCCAAAACCCGCTGTCCCCAGTTCCACCCCCCGTGAGGCCTGTCTTCCCCCTTCTCCCGGAGGATCCTTCTAGCAAGTTCCTTCTTCTAGTGAAGTCACCGAAACCCGTGCATGCCCACGTGCCCGCAAAGCAGCGCTACTCTGGGGATGGGTGAGGCGGCACCCCCATGCTTCGTGGGCAGACTTCCGAGGAACTGAGCCCCACCCTCCGCAGTGGCCTCCACCTTCTGCCATAAACGCCTCAACTGCTGGCACGAGGCCAGCGTCCCGTTTATGTTCTGGACTCAGTTCGGGTTTTATCTCAAGGCCCAGAAGTTCTTGCCTGTTTCTGGGCCGGGTTTAAGCTGGAGAACCTGTGAACCCATTTCCAGGGATTTCCGGAGCTCAGGCAGGTGCGTGTCAATGTGTTCCGGAATGGTGCCTGCCCAGGACAGACTTCACCGGACTCTGTCCCTGGTGGCGAGCCCTTCCCACTTCCCCCGGCCCAGCGGCACGTGCAAACAATGATGTTGAGGGTCCCTGTCCCTGGCCCTCCTGTGCCAGGCCCCATTCCGCAGGTGCAGAACCTGAGGTTTGGACGGAGAGCCCCCTGCACCTCGCTGGGCATGGGGCACCTTCTGAGTGCAGCCAGCCGCCCCTGGGCTCTCCCTGCCCGGGTCCACCCCCTCCCAGGAGCCGGCGGATACCTGGCCCGCGGTGGGCGCAAGTAGAGGCCCAGCCACCGCAACGGGCCACGGGGTGAGGCTGCAGAGAACCTTCCCGTCGCTGGGCCATGGCCTCCTTACCACAGTGCCACAGAGCAGCACCCACATTCCTGGTAACTTTCTCTCTTTTATTGCCAAGTTCAAATTTACCAGGAAGTTCCAGTTTTCATTTCCACCCTCATGTTCAGTGCCCACAGAACATGAGTCACGCTGGCAAGAGCGGGTACTTCCCTGGAATGGTCCCTTGGCCCAGAAGTGTGAGGGCTTCCCAACTCCTGCTCCTCCTTGGGACAAGAGTTATTTATCTATTTTCACCTTAGGGGGAACGAACATAAGGAAGCCTGATAGTTTATACCCAATGTCAACATGACTACATTAAGTATTTCTTATTTATTGCATCTAGAGAAGAAGATGAGAATC
This sequence comes from Halichoerus grypus, assembly GCF_964656455.1. Lineage (NCBI taxonomy): Eukaryota > Metazoa > Chordata > Mammalia > Carnivora > Phocidae > Halichoerus > Halichoerus grypus. The sequence goes on from NC_135717.1 coordinate 31,836,571, forward strand.
CGTTCACGCCGTGCCTTTATTTCTAACAGTGCATCGTGAGACCTTAGAGAAATCTAGTGTATGTCTTTAACGAGGTAGGTCTCTTCACTCCCGCCCAGGCTGGGGGTGGGGGGGAGCTGCCTTCTGCGGAGAGTAGGGAGCAGACAGGCTGGGCGGAGGGAAAGGGAGCAGGGAAGGCCTGCAGTGGTGGACGCCCTCCTCCCGCCCCTCCCTGGGATGGCATCTCTGCCCCACATGCTTGCTGGGGCTTTGGGGCTAGTGCTGGAGAGCTCCCGGCCTCACCCCGTCTGACCTTCAGCAAGAGATGCCCTCGCTCACTCAAGCCCCTAGACTGGAAGGACATATGCGTCTCCACACAGTGTTCAAAGCTGAGGTCTGAGGGTTCATGTGGCCAACCCTGCCCCTGACTTGGCAAACCCAATGGGCCCAATGGACTTGAGGAGGGTGGGACGTGGAGACAGATGGTAGGCCGCGTGGGCTTGCCGAGCTTGGCCCCAGAAATCTGAGCCCAGGAGGGCACGGTCCCCACTCCTGCTCTGCAAGGACTCACGGCTCTACCTCTCTCTGCCCGGCCCCAGAGTCCCGGCGCACCCTGTCTGGGCTGGCCTGCCCGGAGAGCCCCTGCTGTTAGGTTTGTGGGGTGCTCCCAAAGACACAGCATGCCCGCGGCCACCATGATGGTCAAGACCTAGCAAGGCAGGTCCTTCATCAGAGTCAAGACGGCTGCCTGCCTCCTGTAGACCCCAGACCTTCTCATACAAGGATGCATGCATCCTCCTCACCCGCAAGGTGACAGGGAGCCCCTGGTTAAGGAAGTCCCCACCCCATGCCCAAAGGTGTCCTGCTGGGGCAAGCCGCAGGACCCACACTGCAAGCCCACCTCTGGGGCATGCCTGCCCTCGGCAGGTGGCATGTTTTGTTCAACTCCACCCTCCGGGTCTCGGCAACGCTGCCGCAGGACCTCCCGCCGTGCTGTCCCCAACTCCTTCAGTGCTCGGTGGCCATGGAGCCGCTGGGAGCCACTGGATTTCAGAGGGCAGGCTGGTGGTCCTGGAGGGGGGCCTGTTCTTTACAATAATGCCACCGGGCTGGGAAGTTACTTGCTTTCTGTCATTTCTGCTGCCCCAGAGTCCCTGCAAAACCAGAGCGCCAGCCTGCTCTTCTATCCAAGCAAAGGATCCGGTAGGATGGGTGGCTGGCTGCAGGCCTCTGCGGCTGATGACATGCCCTTTCTCGTCAGGGACCCCCCTGGCCCCTTCTTCCAGCCCACCTGCCTCTCCTTGCTGCGGGGCTCTGCGGATGGTCATGGCTCATCCCTCCTGCTGAGGCCCCTGGAATTTCTGCCGGCACGCCTCCTTCTCCGGGCTGGGTCTCTTCCCCGTTGAAGCGGGGCGGGCACAGCTGCGCAGAGGGCTTCTGCTGATGGACAGCCCCGTCCCCACAGGTGCCACGGCCCTCCTTGGTGGGTTCTGCTGCCACCGCAGGGTGAGAGGGAGGCCATGAGGCCTGCGGTCCTTGAACAGGCCGACCGTCCCCGGGCCCGGGTGTGCTGGCACTCTGGGCGGGCACACGAAGAGGAAAGTGTGGAAGGTCTTGGCGCCGACCCGGGAGAGGCGAGGGTCACCGGGCTGGTCCCGGCTACGCACACAGGAACGGCGCAGGTGCACAATGAGATACGTCGGAGAACCAGCCCGCACGCGGCCGGCTCAAATCGAGAAGCAACTGCGGAGTTTCCATTTTACAAATCAGCTTGTGTCTCGGCAGCGGCAGCCGAGAGGGAGAGCGGCACACCTGAGCTCCCAGGACGACTGGTCGACACGCCTGTGGCAGGCGGGACCTGGCCCTTGGGCGTCGCCCCGCATGGCAGCCTGCACGCACGCGGTCGGGCACAGGCCATGTGGAAGACGGCCTCTGTGGCCTCCTCTTTCCATCACGGCCACGGGGCCGGGGTCTGCGCGGTCCCAGATGGTTCTCTCTAGACAAAGAGAGGTGGCAAGAACTGAAGGTGACGCTGGGAAGCCGTCCTGACTGGTTTCAGTCCAGAGAGATGAAGGATGGGTCCTGAGTGGGGAGCTGGCTGCACCGGCCCCTTTCCTGGGAAGATTTTTCAGGGAACAAGGCAAGGCGCCTTGGCTACCGCGACAGAGAAACTTTTGGCCCTCTCAGCTCTGGGTGTACCTGAGAATACATGTATCTCCCTTATCTTTGTTTAAAAAATAAGCTAAACTTTCCAGGAAGGTACTTATCATTCCACAGGCTCGCAGAGTTAGCGAGTGGTAGAGAAGTAAGGAAACAGGGAAAGCCAGACCGAGAGCTTTAGAACACAACGCTGGGAAGTTCGAGGGAAAATGAAAATGAAATCTTAACAGTAATATTATACTTTTAACATGACGTCAAACCTTAAGGGCTGAGGATTCTTTTTTTTGGACTTTTTTTTTTTAAATAGATGCTTTTTAAATAAATGCTTTTTATCTGCTGCCAAAAGCGGAAATAAATATCCAAAGGAGATGCTTATCGAAGTTTGTTTCTCTACAAATTTCTACCCAAAGTGACTTGGTCCAGTTGTTATGGGCACACTGGGCGTGGTGGCCGAGGAGCTTCCAGACCAGGGCAGCTGGCTGATGAAGAGAGGGGGCGGGGGTCCTGCCACCCCAGGGTCGTCAGGCTCAGAGACCAGGAGGCCGCGCTCCTCCCCGAGGCAGCTGCCTGGTCATCTGGGTTCACTGGGGTGTCTCCCCCAGGTCCAGCCTGCTCTCTAAGAGGTGCAAAGTGAAACGGGGAATTCAAACGGAGCAAAGGTGCGCGAGAAGAGATGGCAGCCGTGGTTCCTGGGGCCACGGGGACTGTGGGTGCTCCCGATGTGTCTCTGAGTCCGCTGTACTGGGTCCCTGCCAGCAGGCCCACACACACAAAGGGAGGCCACTCGGCGCCCGCTCAGTGCCCGGCGGGGCCCGTGGGCTCTGGGTGTGCGGCCTCTTCGCCTAGCTGTGCGGGGATGCCAGTGAGGGTGCGGAGGCTGTGGGGGTCGACGGGGGGGACAAGGGTCAGCGACTCCACGCTCAGCGTATCGGCAGTGTCCTCACAGAGCAGGGAGATGGTGGGCTGCTGGGCGGGGATGAGGCTGGGGGACAGGTTGACTGTCTCCGCGTCTGCGCTCCTTGCCAGGCTCTTGCTGGGCCTGGCCTCTGCGTCCATGTCGTTGACGATCACCAACTGGCTGGGAAGATGAGGCTGAGGCTGTTCCATAGTCACGGGGTCATCTGGGCGGGGGGAGAAAGAACAAGGGTACACTTAGCCCCGGGACACTCTGCTCCCGTCCTGCACAAAGGCCCAGGGATATCTGGGTGGGAGATGGTGGTTCTGGGGGGGACAGCTTGTCTCCACCTCCTCCTTCTGGGGACACAGGAGCTGGTAAATCCAGTCTTCCCTAGGCCTGGGGAGAAATCTGTCAGGGCCCAGGGTTACCCTGACCTGTGATGTGAGAGAACAATTAGGGGCTTGTGCAGAATCAATGGGCAGATTATGGTGCCAGGAAGCGGCCCGGGTGGGCTCCCTGTTAAGGGAGAGTCTTGGACCACTTGCCCAATGAGTAAATACGTGTTTAGGGAGGAAATGGGCTTGGGTGTGCTTATCACTTCAGGCCATTTCCAGAGCCTACATTTGGTAGCATTTACCCAAGGGGGAACTCACTGCGATATTAAAAAACAAAACAAAACAAAACAAAAAACAAAACGACAACAACAAAAAGGAATTCTGTGGAACTTTTCAGCTTGCCAAACCAAACCAAAACCTCAGACTATGGTTTGTCTCTCCTGCTCCTTCCCTGTGAGCTCAGTTAGCACCCAAACAGGGGCCATTCGGATCCTGAGCATCCCTAGGGGGGTCACGGAGAGAAATCACGGCAGGGGGAGGGCAGGGGACGCTCCGCCCAGTGCAGTTTATTTTTGAAGTGGCAATTTCTTTTTTTGGTGCTTTTCAAAATCCTTGATTAGATTACAGACAAATGGCCTATCTGCTTTCCCATGACGAGTTTGCCTGGACAGGAACAGCAGCTGAGACTGGTGCTCACCGTGGAAAACATCCTCCGGGCTTTAAGCGCCGGTAATCTGAAAGCATCGACAAGAAGGCCGAGGGCAGCTTGCTTGGAAAGCAAATACCTTATTTGTACAGATTTTGGGGTTGACCAGGCATCAGCAGAAGGTGCTGATGACAGGGTGTTGAGCCATGAGTCGGAAAGCACTCTGGACCCTGGGAAGGATGGTAGACATGTTTTCTTCGATGTGATTCAAGTTAGGTTCTTTTTTTGTTTTTAAAGTTAAGCCAAAACAAAACAGAACTGCAAACTGAACATACAGCAAGAGAACGGAAAAACCAAAAGCAAAAGAAAACCGAAGGGCATAAAGAATGGGATGCAGGAGAGGAAGAAGATCCCCACCATGGAAAGATAGCACAAGCAACAGATTGAGCTTCCCAGAGAAGACGACGGGGTTTCTTCCCCCAAGGCTCCTGGGCAAGACAAGCTCTCAAAGATTCCAGATAATCCCTTCCTAAGGCCTTTTTGTTTTCCTTCCTTTTATTGTTATTATGTATATATCTATTTTTAAAGAGAAATAAGGCCCAGAGAAAACCACTGCACAGGGCTTTGCGTCTGCCCTCGCTCCAGGGGTGGGGTGGCGGTGAGCACTAGTGGAAAATGTGATTCAGGGTGTGAGCTGAGCCCAGAAACGCTGAATAAACACTCCACGAGCATTCTGGTTTCTCTGAATCTCACTGAGTTCGCTCCATTCAGTGAGGACACCCTTGCATGCACAGGCTCACGTTCTGGCCCCGAACGATCTACCTGCTGCTCATCCGAGCGTGTGGGTCTCTGTGCAGGCTCACCTGCTCTGGCTTCTTCCACCTGGCTTCCGGTGAGGGTGGGCATGGCTATGGGCCTACATACCTACGGATCCAACACGTAAGCTCAGCTGCTCACAAGGCTGTTCCAAAATGACTAATTCTCCAAATGGCACTTTTGTGCCATCTGGAGACAGAACTGCCAAGCATTTCCTTTATGTTCTCTTGAAACTTCTTGTTAAGAGTTCCCTCTTGGCTCATTTGCATGCAGATATTCAAAAAAGCTGGCAAATCTCTTTCCCTGATCCCTAATGGGGTTTTTGGTGATAAGCATAATCAAGGATATGGGAAATTTGCCATCAAATATATTTAAAAACCAACAAACCCAACAAACAATATTACACACACACAAAATTGGTTTCTTCTTTAAGAAAAGAACCAACAATTTTTATTAAAAGGGTTGGGTTTTTTTTTCCTTTAAAAATAGCCTTTTAAAATTTTTTTATAGGATAAAAATAACCTCTCACCCATCACCCACAACCCTTACTTTTTTTTTTTTAAACTAAGAATTGCTTCCTGAATGTGATCTACAAATGTATCCATTCCAAAGGGAATAAAAAAGGAGATCTTTTTCACCAGGGGAAAATTACCCAACGAAGACACATGTTCTGGTCCAGGGCTGAGCCCTTGGTTTTGCCTGTCTGCTGGTGTTTTCGGCTTGAAGGCCCCAAATAGGGGCCTGGCCCTGAACATGAGAGATTTGGAGAACATTCTGGTTTCCTGGCCAGGAGCCAGGGAGAAGAGTGAGGCCTGAGCGGGAAGTCCTGGATGTCTAGGGTTCTGTGAGAGACGCTTGGTCTCCCGAGGCTCTGCCCGTAGCTGACACCGAGGCAGTGGGTCCCCACGTCCCTGGCCAGCACCCTCCAGAAGCTGATCTCCGGCTTTGGGGCAGGGGCTTGGCTGGCCCTTGCCGAGTGATGGTTTCCAGGAAAACTTTGGGGTTGCTGTGCTCAGGCTGGGAGAGTGGGACTGAGTGTGTGTGTGTGTGTGTGTGTGTGTTGTGTGTGAAAACTTTGGGGTTGTGCTCAGGCTGGGAGAGTGGGACTGAGTGTGTGTGTGTGTGTGTGTGTGTGTGTGTGTTGTGTGTGAAAACTTTGGGGTTGTGCTCAGGCTGGGAGAGTGGGACTGAGTGTGTGTGTGTGTGTGTGTGTTGTGTGTAGGGGGGCAGCAGAGCATACTGAGTGTGGTGTGTGTGGGGGGGGCAGCAGAGCATAGCAGGGTAGAGGGCAGAGCTCAGAGAAGCAGCTTTTAAATGTAAAAGAAGGCAAAAGGCTCCCGACTGGCGAGTGGGAGGCCGGCATGGGAAACCCTAAAGGGAAGGTGGGGAAGGTGGTGGGGGAGGTGGGGGGCAGGCAGCAGTTAGGGGCCCTGTGCAGGGAGCTGGCGTCTGTGGCCACCTGGAGCACTGCATGTAAGTACGGGGGGGGGGGGGGCGGTGATGGAGTCGCCCCGCCCGTGCCTGTGGGGGAAACGGCTTTGGCCCCTGGCTGAGGCGGGACTGAATCCACTACTGAGCTTTGAGCAAGGTCGGGGAGGGTGGGGGGGGAGGGAGAAGAAAAGAAAAAGAGAACCCAGCTGACTTCTCCGTTGCTTTTTGCAAACTCTGCTGCTCAACCCTCGTGGCCTAACGCAGGGGCCCCCCGCATGGACTGGGCTGGAGAACACCCCCCCCCCCCCAACTGGGTGGTCCGCGGAGAAGGACGGCGCTTCCAGGCTGCCTGAGCTCGAGGGCAGGGGATGTGGGCCCCAGCCCAGGTGAGGCCGCAGGGGAACGGAAGAACAGGCTTCAGGGAAGCTGGGGAGATGGCCGCTTGGAGGGGGTGGCACAGGCCTGGTCCCCCGAGGCCCCGTGAGGTCCCCCGAGGCGCGGGAAGGCGGCGGCGGGGCGTGTGGGCCGCGCAGGCTAGCGGATGAGACCTGCCTGAGTCGCCTGCGGGAGGTGCCGTGTCAGCTGCCGTTGGAAGCACTAAACCCAGTGGCCGCCGTGACTGTCGGCCTCCGACAGGCTGAACACTCGCCGGCGTCCTTTCCTGCCATTCCTGACTAGAGGCAAACACAGCGACAGGTCAGAGAAAGCCTTCAACCGCGCGACAGAGAAAGGGGGCCCGGAGAGGGGCGCGGAGCGGTGACGGACACCCGGCCCGGACGAGAGCTCCAGGGGAGCAGGGCGCCGTCACCACGGCGAGGGGCCCAACTGTGTGCCCACTCATGGGGCTCACTCGAGGGACAAGACAGCGACGGCTCAGTCCTGTTGGAAAGGAAAAACTGGGGGTGGTCGGCCATGCGTGGTGTCTGTCGGCGAGAAACGTCCAGGGACAGAGGGACAGAGCAGACGGGCGATCCACACGTGAACCAGCAGCGAGCACGAGGGCCCTGCTTCCCTGGGACCGTCCGAAGAGGGAAGGCTGTGGGGCTGGGGGATGGGAGCCCAGCGGGCTAGAGAAACAAGCAGATTTCCGCCCCCTGACCGATGAGGCCCCAAGCTTCCTGATGTCACCACACTAAAGCCAACAGCACAGCTTGGGGAGCTCTGGGCAAGCCCTGGACCCCTCCCCAGCCGCACTCCAGAAGACACTCGGCAGCTCTGCACCTTTGGAGACCAAGGCCGAGCCACAGCAGGAAGGCCTGAGACCAGGTGCCGAGCAGCCAAGGGGGGGTTCTAATCGGCTGAAACAAAAATGTTAGGAGCATCTCCCTGGGAAGGAAGGAACCATACTCTCAGACATAACCTTGAAGTTCGAGCCAAGCTGAAAATTAATGCCACAGAACACAACATGAATATAACCTAATGCGGCGCGGGGCTATGTGCTTAAAAGTCGTTAACGATGGTGCATCGTGTGGTATGCGTATTTCACCAAGATAAAAAAAAAATTAATGCCATGGAGAAAACTGGGGAGAAAAGAACATGCCTTGCTCGGGGTTTCTGTCCTTCAAGTCCCGCCTGACTGGTAACCGAGTTCAGTGACACGCGGGTCAGTCTTGGGCTGTCTGGCTCCCAGTGGGCCCGAAAGGGACCGAGTGCTGGGGAGAAGGTCATGTGTTCAGACAGCCCAGGGGGCAGGTGAGGATGGGGAGAGCAGGACCCTGCCCCTGCCAGGCCTCAACACGGGGCTTCCAAGGACCAAACCCTTCCTTCTTCCTATAAAACCTTGGGGTAAGGTCAAAGCACTCATTCCACGGGCCCAAAAACGGACGACGGAAAGAGCAGGCTGGACTTCATGCTGACTTCATTTTTTAACGAACGATTGTCTTTTCTCGAAGCAGCTCACCCGAACGTGTGTGTGACACAACAGAGCCGGTCACAGAGCTCGATCCTGAGGAGTTCTCTTATCTGAGCCCCACGCAGGGCATGTGGCTGCAAGTGTGTGCACTGGGTGTGTGTGAGCGTGCATCTGCCCGTGTGTACGTGCGTGTGACGGGATGCAACCCAGAAAGCTTTTCTAAAGTATTCCTACCGGCCCTACATTTGGTTCCAAATTGGGTCTATTTTCTCTTTCCCGCCATAGGTTCTCTGCAATTTCAGCTTCTCAAAACCATCAAGTGTTTAAGGAAAAAAACGCCTGCTAATTCCAACTCTATAATTTTCTCAGTGAAGAGCAAGCTGAGGCCTATCAGGCCTGCTGCACTGGACGAGTGGGCGACAAGATGCCGGGTCCCAGGAGGCTGCCCAGGGCACCGGTCTCCCCAGGAAGGCCTGAGGGTCTCACTGCACTTTCTATAAAGGACAAGGGGAACAGGTCAACTCGCGCATCAGCTGTTACAACTGGACAGTAATTCCCTTGGCACAGTCTTAACAGGTGAATAAGTAACCATGAAAATAAAATACCCTTGCTCCCAACTCCTTCTAGCTGGTTTCTCTGGTTACCAGGGAATTCAGTTGTGACCTGGTAACCAAGTGTCTCTTGGCCCTGATTTGAGGTCCAGCACTTGCAAAAAAGCCACTCGCAAGCATCCACACTCTGTCCCTGGCATGTGGAGGAGACTCAGAAGCAGGTGCTCCCAGCACAGAGGGCAAACCAGTGACCCTCTGGGCGGGTCCCTTCCCGCTGTGGTGAGGGGCCCTCTGCCAGCGCTGGGCCACAGGGTTAGGCCCCCATGGGCACATGCGCTGTTCCTGAAAAACAGGCCGCCCCTTGGGGTCTGTATCTGGAAGGGCAGCATTTATGGGGAGACCCCAGGGAAAGAGGGAAAAGAAACCAACTTGTCTCCTGCCAGAGGCTGGGCTCAGCCTGGAGGGGGTGGGGGGGCTGTGTGAGACCTAAGGCCACCCTCCTCACAGACCGCTGTCCTCATTAACCCCTCAGCCTTCGGCTGCTGCCTCTGGGAGTCTGCCGGCCCCTCCTACTGCTGTTCCGTGCTGCCCAAGCCCCCTGCACCTTTCCTTTGTCACAGTTCTCAACTGGACACTTATGTGCGGTCATCTGGTAGACCCTGGCCTCCCCTGCTAGCCTGTGCGTTCCTTTGTCACCTTCTATCCCCAGTGCCTGCACATAGCAGGGACTCAACAAAAACCTGTTTGGTTAGAAAATGTTAATGCAGTGGAGATAGGGCCCCAAGGCCAGCAGAGATGAGATGCAGAGAGAGGTCAGACATGAGGGCCACCCTTGGAGGGACCCTAGTGAGATCAGGTCTGACATCCACAAAACCTGAGTCACTCCGACTCAAGGTCCCATGGGCAGCTGAGAAAATCTGTATGTGGGATAAAAAGGGCTTCCTGCAAACCCAGGCAGAGAACTTGAGGTCCCCTGGGCTGGACAGAGGGCGGGGGTGGGACATAACTAAGTATCAAAAGAGTTTTACGCCCTCATTTGGGGATGACCCCATTTGGGCTGGCAGAGGAGATGGGGCCCTCTGGGGTCCACTGTGTTGCTGACTTCGGGGGACCAGCAGGCTTCTCCCACAGGGGCCACACGGCCTAGCCTTGGTTGACTGGGGCGGCACAGTTGCCAGGGTCTCTGTGCATGGGCTGTGGCTTTTTGTGTGGTTTCTAGAGCAAGCACACACGCTGGAAGGAGAAATGCATGCACTCCATGGGCTGCCCCCCAACGGAGATCTGAACCTGAGGTCCAGGGCTCTGCAGCGCCCCACGGAGGCACCGGAAACAGACTTAGGAGCTGCAGGGATATTCTGCGGGGTGATTTCGGAAGGCAGACCATGGGTTCTAGAATTACTAAGGCTGGGGCCCGTGTGTGGGCTCCTCGGCTTCCTGGCTGCACTGTTGTGGCCAAGCCGTGGGATCCTTCTGAGCCCCCGTGTTTTCAACTGTACAGCATGAGGTGCAGGGTGGCAAGTCTCAGTGAGGGGGTGTCTGTCCAGTGTCTGGGCCTGTCTCGTCCCCTGACAGATGGCATCTCTCGTCTGCTTCCCCGACCAAACACCTGCCCGTGCAAAGTGTGGCTTCGAGAGCAGAGAAGCCAGCAGAGCTAATTCTGGCTGCAAGGGGCCTGGCAGCGGCTCTCCCCACGGGGAACTTCCTGGACTCAGAGACCCTGGAAGTACAGGGCTAGGAATGCCTTGGATTCAGCACTGTGTCCTCCAAAACCACTTGGGAGGACAAGTGGCCCCTTGACTGGGCCACAGCTGTCTTCTGCTGTCCCGGCTGGGTGGGCTGCAGGGAGAGGCCCCGGCCTGTCCTGCTGCCCAGCTGGCCCTGCAGGATGCCGCCTCCGGCGGACTATGCCCAGAGCCCGCAGGTGGAGCTTCTGCCCATTAGAAGTCTGAACACCGGGCCACCGCTCCGGGCCGACATCAACCCAGGAAAGTGGCCAAAGAGCACCCATCCTGACAACACCTCCCTTGCAGCCTCAGCTTCCTGTCCAGCACAGCCCGGGGAGACAGCAGGCGCGTGGCGGCACCATCTGGGGAGGCCTGCCCTTACGAAGAACACGGAAACCTCCTGTGCTGTGCTGTGGATGGGACCCAGGAGGCTGGAGCCTGGCCTGGAAGGTGGCCATTGAGGGGCCGAGTGAATGGTGGCCCTCCCAAGACCTGCCACCCTGGCCTGTGACTCCGGTCGCCGGGCCCCTGTGACAGGGAACAGCGCGTGGGTTCCGATGCTCTCTCTTTGCAGGGATCAGGAGCTGGGTCCTCAGCTGAGAGTGAAGGGCAGGCTGCCTGACAGGCTGGCCCTTCGTCAGGGGGTGAGTTACTTCAGTGTCTGCAGAGACTCGGACAGGCAGGCTGGGCCACAAGCTTTTACTGTCAGGAAGCATAAAAAATGGGGCCTCGCACACTCGCCTCCACAGGCCTGCCGGGGAGGCACGGAACGGGGGCAGACACCCAGGAGAGCCTGACCACCACTTATCAACTGGTGCTGCCTGGCTACCTGACAGGCTGACAGCCCCTGCATTTCTCAGATGAGAACACAGGTCACTGGCACCGTGTGGGGGATGGTGGCGGTAGGGACGGAGGGGCTGAGGGAGGCCAAGAGAAAAGAAATTCGCCTCCTGGGGACCCTGAGCCTCTGGGGGAAGGTGCAGAGCCGAAGCCCCAGGGGCCGCGCTCACGTGAACATCTGCAAACACAGACCTGATTTTGACGATTGTGGATCTTGGCTGGTTTCAGTTTTAGGCAAAGAAGTACACGGCTCATTTGTTTGCTTAGCTGTTGTCTGTGCCTTCTTAAACATGAAAGAAAGGCGTACATAGCTCCATCGGGAAGAGACCTTCACCCCAAGTGCAATCGTAAGTCTAAGTGTGTTTGGGTGCACACGACACAGACACAGAAGCATGCACATGCAGGCTGCACGTGGGCGCACACACAAGCCCGTGAACACACAACCCTGCCCTTTGGTCCCCAGAGCCAGCGTGAGATCAGGCTGCAGAGGAAGGTGGAGGGCTCTTCCTGGCTTCTGGAGAAAGTGCCGTCTGAATGTCTGGCTGTGGGCCTGGGACCGGCAGCAACACCTGCAGCCAACCTCAGATCGGGCTCAGAAACAGCTCAGACAAGGCGGCCACCTCCCCCCAAGCTGGGGCGGGGAGGGGGCGGGGGCAGGAGCAGGTGCTGAGTGGAAGAAGGTCTAAGTGAGGTGGCGTGAGGGTGACCCTGCCGCCTGGGCCTCAGGGATGTCAATAGTAGCTGGAGGTAATGGATGCTGGTGGGAGGAGGGGGCTGCAGGCAGCAGGCGAGACCAGGCGGGGTTAACCCTTCGCTGGGGAATGTGGGAGCTGACAATCCTGGAGAGGTGCGTGCATCGAAGGAGATCGTGGGCTCCAGTGCTGAGAGAACAGGAGCCGGGGGCCCTTAGTCTCCTGGCACATGGCTTTTATCATGACCCCCCCGATCCGCCGCCTGACAAGAGTTTGGTCAGGTGCCCTGAGATAGGATAGGTGAGAGCTCTGGATGGGATCTCGAAGGAACAGCGAAGGACACCGAGGGTCCCCAAATGAGGGGGCCTCCCAAATCAGAACAGGCCCATGGAGTCGTGCTGCTGGGGCGTGAAGCTTCATGCACCCCCCAAGCCCCTCTCCAGCATCCCTGCTTGGGCCCTGCTCCATCTGGCTGCATTGTGCAGCCAAGGAGTTCAGGAAAAAAGCCTGGTGCCTTGCCCCTGGGATCTCACTGGGCACAGTGAGGTGCCCAAGTGTGAGGGGCTCATGGTGGCTGAGAACACAGGGGGTTGGCACTCATCTCACTGTAGCCCCCCTGCTCACGGGGTCTGCCCGTGCAATACCTGCCCTTGTCTGAGGCCCAGGAAGGTGAGACAGGACTCTAGCTCATCCCGAAAGACTCCCAAAGGGTGTACCCCTGGTCACAGACGTCTGGACTGCACACATTTACAGAGAAAACTGGTATGTTATGAAGGAAAGAACAAATTAGCATGGACACAAGGCTTTTGCCAGGTTCACACATTCCGGTCTGGGAGACCCCTCCTCGTGGAGGTGATAATGGGGCAGATGCAGGCTTGGCAGCCGTCCATCCCCTCCAGCCCTGCAGTCAGGGAAGGTCTTTCTCAGCGGGGGGCCAGCCTGCAAAAGGAGTGACTCCTCCCCTGCGGGGAGCTAGACCAGCCATCGCATCAGAAGGAACGCAGGACCCCAGGCGGTGGCGGCAAGGACGAGCTGGGGGTCAGCGGTCTCAGCACGGAGGGATCACAGAGCTCCCCAAAGTTGCTGCCCCCCCCGCCCGCCCGCACCACATCACGCGGCCAATACCTGACGGGCTCTGGGTGGCAGAAGGGGTGGATGATGAGCTGGTACCTCCAGAGTCGCAGTGGCTGGTGCTCCCACTGCCGCTGGGGCTCCCGCCGCCGGCAGATGGCGAGGACAGGGATGGCAAGCTGTGCTGGTTTATGCACTGGGCCACGGCAAAGCCTGCAAGGTAAGTGGTGAGGTGACCAAGTGGGAAGAAACAAGCTGGCCTAGCAGGAGGGGGTGCCACACCCCCTGATTTCATGGGAGATGCCACAGGGCAAGCCGCACCTCAAAGGGGGGCTGGGGGACCTTAACCTAAAGGCTACACCCCCCAACCCAACCCAGCCCCTTGAAGAGTCCCCAGCTGACCTCTCTGGCCATGGGCCTAACCTGGACACACTTCAAAGCCGTTTCAAGGAAGAGGGTGCAGCCGGCCATAGAGCCGAGGGCCATGAGCCATTCATCAGAGTGCCTGACGCTGGCTCAGCGACGCAGGCTGGCTGTGGTCTTGAAGGGGACACGCAGCCTGGGGGCTTCAGAGGCATCCTGGTGGGACTCGGGACAGCCTCACAGCAAAATCTTGGGGCCTTCGCTAACATGCCCGAGTTGTCAAAGGCAGGGCACTGGGCGGGAGGGGAGGAGCCCCTGAGACTCTCCCTGCCACAGGTTTTGCTCAGCTCTGGTGAAGAGCTCCCAATTGCAGAGTTCCACATGGCCCTTGGAGCAATTCTGGCTTCAGAGATGGGGACTACACATTTGCAAGGCCCGTGGCCTTCCCGCACCAGGGAGTGAGGGAGCTGGGACACTCGGACTTGGGCAAGCTCTGCTCCCCATGCAGAAACACCAGAATGCGTGTCTAGCACCACC